>NC_085928.1:103257500-104507500 GCF_028885655.2 Pongo abelii
AAGATTTTTAAGAGGCTCCAGCTTTTCCCAGCCACAGTCCAGGCATAGTTCTGCCCACTCAGGATCCACTGAGAAACATGACCATCTGTGTCTCTGGAGGCAGATCTGCAGACCTTTGTCTGACTGTGGATCTTGAAATGGCCCTGTAACCCAGATCCAGTCCCTCCTAGCCACAGTCTGAGTGGTCTTGCATTCCCAGTAACTCAAGAGAGACACACCTGTCTAGAGGCAGGACCACTAAACTTAGTCTGACTTTGGATCTTAAAGTGGCCTGATAACCTGCCTCTAGCCCCTCTCAGCCATGGTGTAGGAGCAGTCCTGCCCACCCAGGGACCCAAGGGAGAAACACCTATCTGTGCCACTGGAGGCAAGCCTGAAGACCTTGGTCCCTGAAGTAGCCCTGTGTCTCATTTCAAGCATGACTCAGCTGAGGTCTGGGGCTAGTCCTGCCTGCCCAGGAACCCACCCAGTGACCTGGCAGGAGCATTCTCAGGGAATCAGTGGGAGCCACAACAGTCTGTACATCTGTAACTAGCCTGCCACTTGAGCAACCAACTGGGGCACCTTGCCTCAGCTCTATTGACCAAGGTCCTGAAGGCAGTCCAGGCTACTCAGGGACCTGACAGGATCCACACTCACCTGAACTCCTGGAAAGAGGCCCACCAACTTCACACTCCATTGTGAAACCAACAGAAGTCATATGACCTGATTTCAACCTTGCTCAAATGTGATATGAGAAGTATTCCCATTAGTCTGGGGACATAAGAGAAAGTCCTTACCTGCAAAAACCAGTCTTGCTTTTTCATAGGCACTGACATTAACACAAAGCAACCTGGATCATGAAGAATCATGCAAACATGACACCACCAAAAGCAACCGATGAAGCTCCAATAAATGACCCTAAAGAAGTGGAGATCTATGAATTTCTTAATGAAGGGTTCAAGATAATCATCTTAAAGAAGCTTAATGAGATGCAAGAGAACAGATAGATAACTAAATGAAATCAGGAAAATAATGCATGAACAAAATGAGAAGTTATTTATTTATTTATTTATTTATTTATTTATTTTTTGAGACAAGAGTCTTGCTCTGTGGCCCAGGCTGGATGTGAGTGGCATGATCTCAGCTCACTGCAACCTTCGCCTCCTGCGTTCAAGTGATTCTCATACCTCATCCTGCCAAGTAGCTGGGATCATAGGCACAAACCACCACACCTGGCTAATGTTTGTATTTTTTAAATTTTTTTTTAGTAGAGACAGAGTTTTGCCATGTTGGCCAGGATGGTCTTGAACTCCTGACCTCATGTGATCCGCCTACCTCAGCCTCCCAAAGTGCTGGGATTACAGGGGTGAGCCACCATGCCCAGCCAAGAAGTTTAACAATGAAATAGAAACCATAAAAGGAACTAAAAAGATATCCTGGAACTGACAAATACAATGATAGAATTGAAAAATTCAACAGAAAGCTTCGACAGCAGACTCAATCATGCAGAATAAAGAATTAGTGAACTCAAAGACAGGTCATTTGAAATTAGCCAGTTAGAGACACAATAAGAGAAAAGACTGAAGAAAGTATATGAGACTTATGGGGCACCATGAAGATAACAAATATAAGCATTATAGTAGTCCCAGAAGGAGAAAAGAAAAGGGGGAAGAAAATTTAAAGAAATATTGGCTGAAAATGTTCTAAATCATAGGAGAGATAAGGACATCCAGATTCATGAAGCTCAAAGGATCACAAGCAAGATCAACCCAAAGAATATGATCTTGTCAAAGTGTCGAAAGTAAAAGACAAAGATAATTTTTAAAGCAGTAAGATATAAGCAACTTGTCCCATACGAGGGAATCTCTATTAGAATATCACAAGATTTCTCAGCAGAAACCTTGCAAATAAGAAAGAAGTGGTATAATATATTCAGTGCTTAAAAAAAATCCCAAGAATACTTTTCCCAGCAAAGCTGCACTTCAGAAAGTAAGAAAATAAAAAGATATTCTCGACAAACAAAAGCTGAGGAGGCTTATCAACACTAGACCTGCCTTTTCAGAAATACTAAAGGGAGTTCTTCAAGCTGAAATACAAGAACACTAATTAGTAACATGAAAGTATGTGAGAGCATGTAACTCAGCTGGGCATGGTGGCTTATGCCTGTAATCCTAGCACTTTGGGAGGCTGAGGCAGGCAGATCACTTGAGCCCAGGAGTTTGAGATCAGTCTGGGCCACATGGTATATGACCCAGTCTCTACAAAAATACAACAATTAGCTGGGTGTGGTGGTATGTGCCTGTAGTCCCAGTTATTCAGTAGGCTGAGATGGGTGGATCACTTGAACCCAGGAGGTCAAGGCTGCAGTGAGGCACAATTGTACCACAGTGCTCCAGCCTGGGTGACAGGGTAAGACTATGTCTAAAAAGAAAAAAGAAAGAAAGTATAAACTCACTGGTAAAAGTAAGTATACAGTCAAAATCAGAATACTGTAATGATATAAATAACTTATAACACTAATATATAGGTTAAGAGACAAAAATATTAAGAATAGTTATTGCTACAATAATTTGTTAATGGTTACAACATGTAAATATGTAAACAGTGACATAAAAATATAAACTGGGTGGGGTAACTAAAAGTGTAGAGTTTTCACACACAGTTGCTATTGTATCAACTTAAATTGCCATAACAAAAAATTACAAAATGTTTTATGTAACCTCAGAGTAGGCACAGAGAAAAACCCCCAGTAGTTACACAGAAGGTGGAGACAAAAAATGAAAATGAAAGCATACCAGTATAAAAATTAAACAAATTCCAAAGAAAGACAAGCAAGAGAGGAAGGAAAAAACAAGACAAAACTACCAAACTACCAAAAAATCATAAAACTACCAAAAAAATCATAGAACAGTGAATAAAATGGCAAAAGTAACTTCTTACCTATCAATTACTTTATGTGGAATTGGACCAAATTCTCCATTCTAAAGACAGAGTAACTGAATGCATAAAAATGCAAGATTCATCAATATGCTGCCTATAAGAGACTCACCTCAGCTTCAGGGACATACATAGGCTAAAAGTGAAGTGATGAAAAAAGATATTCCAGCTGGGTGTGGTAGCTCATGCCTGTAATCCCAGCACTTTAGGAGGCCAAGGCAGGCAGATGACGAGGTCAGGAGATGGAGACCATCCTGGCTAACGTGGTGAAACCCCCTCTCTCACTAAAAATACAAAAAATTAGCCAGGCGTGGTGGCCCATGCCTGTAGTCCCAGCTACTTGGGAGGCTGAGGCAGGATAATTGGTGGAACCCAGGAGGCGGAGGTTGCACTGAGCCGAGATAAAGCCACTGCACTCCAGCTTGGGTGACAGAGCGAGACTCTGTCTCAAAAAAAAAAAAAAGAAACGATATTCCATTCAAATCTAACCAAAAGAGAGTAGGAGTGGCAATACTTATATTAGACAAAATAGATATTCAGTCAAAATCTGTCATAAGACAAATATGGACTCTTTGTAATGATACAGAGTGAATTCATCCAAGTATATAACAGTTGTAAATATATTTGCACCCAAAATTAGAGCATCTAAATATATAAAGCAAATATTAATAGTTTTACAGGGAGAGATATAGTACAGTACAATAACAGTACGGGACTTCAATACCTCACTTTGAAAAGCTAAGAGATGGGAGGAGCCAAGATGGCCGAATAGGAACAGCTCCGGTCTACAGCTCCCAGCGCGAGCCACGCAGAAGACAGGTGATTTCTGCATTTCCATCTGAGGTACCGTGTCCATCTCACTAGGGAGTGCCAGACAGTGGGCGCAGGTCAGTGGGTGAGTGCACTGTGCACCAGCCGAAGCAGGGGCGAGGCACTGCCTCACTCGGGAAGTGAAACGGGTCAGCGAGTTCCCTTTCCAGGGGTGACAGACGGCACCTGGAAAATCGGGCCACTCCCACCCGAATACTGTGCTTTTCCAACGGGCTTAGGAAACGGTGCCCCAGGAGATTATAGCCCGCACCTGGCTCAGAGGGTCCTACGCCCACGGAGTCTCGCTGATTGCTAGCACAGCAGTCTGAGATCAAACAGCAAGTCGGCAGCGAGGCTGGGGGAGGGGCGCCCGCCATTGCCCAGGCTCGCTTAGGTAAACAAAGCAGCTGGGAAGCTTGAACTGGGTGGAGCCCACCACAGCTCAAGGAGGCCTGCCTGCCTCTGTAGGCTCCACCTCTGGGGGCAGGGCACAGACAAACAAAAAGACAGCAGTAACCTCTGCAGACTTAAATGTCCCTGTCTGACAGCTTTGAGGAGAGCAGTGGTTCTCCCAGCACGCAACTGGAGATCTGAGAACGGGCTGACTGCCTCCTCAAGTGGGTCCCTGACCCCTGACCCCTGAGCAGCCTAACTGGGAGGCACCCCCCAGCAGGGGCAGACTGACACCTCACACGGCCGGCCAGGTACTCCAACAGACCTGCAGCTGAGGGTCCTGTTTGTTAGAAGGAAAACTAACAGAAAGGACATCCACACCAAAAACCCATCTGTACGTCACCATCATCAAAGACCAAAAGTAGATAAAACCACAAAGATGGGGAAAAAACAGAGCAGAAAAACTGGAAACTCTAAAAAGCAGAGTGCCTCTCCTCCTCCAAAGGAACGCAGTTCCTCACCAGCAATGGAACAAAGCTGGATGGAGAATGACTTTGACGAGTTGAAAGAAGAAGGCCTCAGACGATCAAATTACTCTGAGCTACGGGAGGATATTCAAACCAAAGGCAAAGAAGTTGAAAACTTTGAAAAAAATTTAGAAGAATGTATAACTAGAATAACCAATACAGAGAAGTGCTTAAAGGAGCTGATGGAGCTGAAAACCAAGGCTCGAGAACTACGTGAAGAATGCAGAAGCCTCAGGAGCCGATGCGATCAAATGGAAGAAAGGGTATCAGCCCTGGAATATGAAATGAAGTGAGAAGGGAATTTTAGAGAAAAAAGAATAAAAAGAAACGAGGAAAGCCTCCAAGAAATGTGGGACTATGTGAAAAGACCAAATCTATGTCTGATTGGTGTACCTGAAAGTGACGGGGAGAATGGAAACAAGTTGGAAAACACTCTGCAGGATATTATCCAGGAGAACTTCCCCAATCTAGCAAGGCAGGCCAACATTCAGATTCAGGAAATACAGAGAACGCCACAAAGATACTCCTCGAGAAGAGCAACTCCAAGACACATAATTGTCAGATTCACCAAAGTTGAAATGAAGGAAAAACTGTTAAGGGCAGCCAGAGAGAAAGGTCGGGTTACCATCAAAGGGAAGCCCATCAGACTAACAGCGGATCTCTCGGCAGAAACTCTACAAGCCAGAAGAGAGTGGGGGCCAATATTCAACATTCTTAAAGAAAAGAATTTTCAACCCAGAATTTCATATCCTGCCAAACTAAGCTTCATAAGTGAAGGAGAAATAAAATACTTTACAGACAAGCAAATGCTGAGAGATTTTGTCACCACCAGGCCTGCCCTAAAAGAGCTCCTGAAGGAAGCGCTAAACATGGAAAGGCACAACCGGTACCAGCCACTGCAAAATCATACCGAAATGTAAAGACCATCGAGACTAGGAAGAGACTGCATCAACTAACGAGCCAAATAACCAGCTAACATCATAATGACAGGATCAGATACACACATAACTATATTCACTTTAAATGTAAATGGACTAAATGCTCCAATTAAAAGACACATACTGGCAAATTGGATAAAGACTTAAGACCCATCAGTGTGCTGTATTCAGGAAACCCATCTCACGTGCAGAGACACACATAGGCTCAAAATAAAAGGATGGAGGAAGATCTACCAAGCAAATGGAAAACAAAAAAAGGCAGGGGTTGCAATCCTAGTCTCTGATAAAACACACTTTAAACCAACAAAGATCAAAAGAAACGAAGAAAGCCATTACATAATGGTAAAGGGATTAATTCAACAAGAGCTAACTATCCTAAATATATATGCACCCAATACAGGAGCACCCAGATTCATAAAGCAAGTCCTGAGTGACCTACAAAGAGACTTAGACTCCCACACATTAATAATGGGAGACTTTAACACCCCACTGTCAACATTAGACAGATCAATGAAACAGAAAATCAAAAAGGATACCCAGGAATTGAACTCAGCTCTGCACCAAGCAGACCTAATAGGCATCTACAGAACTCTCCACCCCAAATCAACAGAATATACATTTTTTTCATCACCACACCACACCTATTCCAAAATTGACCACATACTTGGAAGTAAAGCTCTCCTCAATAAATGTAAAAGAACAGAAATTATAACAAACTATCTCTCAGATCACAGTGCAATCAAGCTAGAACTCAGGATTAAGAATCTCACTCAAAACCGCTCAACTACGTGGAAACTGAACAACCTGCTCCTGAATGACTACTGGGTACATAACGAAATGAAGGCAGAAATAAAGATGTTCTTTGAAACCAACGAGAACCAAGACACAACATACCAGAATCTCTGGGAGACATTCAAAGCAGTGTGTAGAGGGAAATTTATAGCACTAAATGCCCACAAGAGAAAGCAGGAAAGATCCAGAATTGACACCCTAACATCACAATTAAAAGAACTAGAAAAGCAAGAGCAAACACATTCAAAAGCTAGCAGAAGGCAAGAAATAACTAAAATCAGAGCAGAAATGAAGGACACAGAGACACAAAAAACCCTTCAAAAAATAAATGAATCCAGGAGCTGGTTTTTTGAAAGGATCAACAAAGTTGATAGACCGCTAGCAAGATTAATAAAGAAAAAAAGAGAGAAGAATCAAATAGATGCAATAAAAAATGATAAAGGGGATATCACCACCGATCCCAGAGAAATACAAACTACCATCAGAGAATATTACAAACACTTCTACGCAAATAAACTAGAAAATCTAGAAGAAATGGATAAATTCAACACATACACCCTCCCAAGACTAAACCAGGAATAAGGTGAATCTCTGAATAGACCAATAACAGGAGCTGAAATTGTGGCAATAATCAATAGCCTACCAACCAAAAAAAGTCCAGGACCAGATGGGTTCACAGCCGAATTCTACCAGAGGTACAAGGAGGAGCTGGTACCATTCCTTCTGAAACTATTCCAATCAATAGAAAAAGAGGGAGTCCTCCCTAACTCATTTTATGAGGCCAGCATCATCCTGATACCAAAGCCTGGCAGAGACACAACAAAAAAAGACAATTTTAGACCAATATCCTTGATGAACATTGATGCAAAAATCCTCAATAAAATACTGGCAAACAGAATCCAGCAGCACATCAAAAAGCTTATCCACCATGATCAAGTGGGCTTCATCCCTGGGATGCAAGGCTGGTTCAATATACGCAAATCAATAAATGTAATCCAGCATATAAACAGAACGAAAGTCAAAAACCACATGATTATCTCAATAGATGCAGAAAAGGCCTTTGACAAAATTCAACAACCCTTCACGCTAAAAACTCAATAAATTAGGTATTGATGGGTCATATCTCAAAATAATAAGAGCTATTTATGACAAACCTACAGCCAATATCATACTGAATGGGCAAAAACTGGAAGCATTCCCTTTGAAAACTGGCACAAGACAGGGATGCCCTCTCTCACCACTTCTATTCAACATAGTGTTGGAAGTTCTGGCCAGGGCAATTAGGCAAGAGAAGGAAATCAAGGGTATTCAATTAGGAAAAGAGGAAGTCAAATTGTCCCTGTTTGCAGATGACATGATAGTATATCTAGAAAACCCCATTGTCTGAGCCCAAAATCTCCTTAAGCTGATAAGCAACTTCAGCAAAGTCTCAGGATACAAAATCAATGTACAAAAATCACAAGCATTCTTATACATCAATAACAGACAAACAGAGAGCCAAATCATGAGTGAACTCCCATTCGCAATTGCTACAAAGAGAATAAAATACCTAGGAATCCAGCTTACAAGGGATGTGAAGGAACTTTTCAAGGAGAACTACAAACCACTGCTCAAGGAAATAAAAGATGATACAAACAAATGGAAGAACATTCCATGCTCATGGGTAGGAAGAATCAATATCGTGAAAATGGCCATACTGCCCAAGGTAATTTATACACTCAATGCCATTCCCATCAAGCTACCAATGACTTTCTTCACAGAATTGGAAAAAACTACTTTAAAGTTCATATGGAACCAAAAAAGAGCCCGCATCGCCAAGTCAATCCTAAGCCAAAAGAACAAAGCTGGAGGTATCACGCTACCTGACTTCAAACTATACTACAAGGCTATAGTAACCAAAACAGCATCGTACTGGTACCAAAACAGAGATATAGATCAATGGAACAGAACAGAGCCGTCAGAAATAATGCCACATATCTACAACTATCTGATCTTTGACAAACCTGACAAAAACAAGAAATGGGGAAAGGATTCCCTATTTAATAAATGGTGCTGGGAAAACTGGCTAGCCATATGTAGAAAGCTGAAACTGGATCCCTTCCTTACACCTTATACAAAAATCAATTCAAGATGGATTAAAGACTTAAATGTTAGACCTAAAACCATAAAAACCCTAGAAGAAAACCTAGGCAATACCATTCAGGTCATAGGCATGGGCAAGGTCTTCATGTCTAAAACACCAAAAGCAATGGCAACAAAAGCCAAAATTGACAAATGGGATCTAAGTAAACTAAAGAGCTTCTGCACAGCAAAGGAAACTACCATCAGAGTGAACAGGCAACCTACAAAATGAGAGAAAATTTTCACAACCTACTCATCTGACAAAGGGCTAATATCCAGAATCTACAATGAACTCCAACAAATTTACAAGAAAAAAACAAACAATCCCATCAAAAAGTGGGCGAAGGACATGAACAGACACTTCTCAAAAGAAGACATTTATGCAGCCAAAAAACACATGAAAAAATGCTCACCATCACTGGCCATCAGAGAAATGCAAATCAAAACCACCATGAGATACCATCTCACACCAGTTAGAATGGCAATCATTAAAAAGTCAGGAAACAACAGGTGCTGGAGAGGATGTGGAGAAATAGGAACACTTTTACACTGTTGGTGGGACTGTAAACTAGTTCAACCCTTGTGGAAGTCAGTGTGGCGATTCCTCAGGGATCTAGAACTAGAAATTCCATTTGACCCAGCCATCCCATTACTGGGTATATACCCAAAGGACTATAAATCATGCTGCTATAAAGACACATGCACACGTATGTTTATTGCGGCATTATTCACAATAGCAAAGACTTGGAACCAACCCAAATGTCCAACAATGATAGACTGGATTAAGAAAATGTGGCACATATACACCATGGAATACTATGCAGCCATAAAAAAGGATGAGTTCACGTCCTTTGTAGGGACATGGATGAAATTGGAAATCATCATTCTCAGTAAACTATCGCAAGAACAAAAAACCAAACACCGCATATTCTCACTCATAGGTGGGAATTGAACAATGAGAACACATGGACACAGGAAGGGGAACATCACACTCTGGGGACTGTTGTGGGGTGGGGGGAGGGGGGAGGGATAGCATTGAGAGATATACCTAATGCTAGACGACGAGTTGGTGGGTGCAGCGCACCAGCATGGCACATGTATACATATGTAACTTATCTGCACGTTGCGCACATGTACCATAGAGCCTAAAGTATAATAATAATAATAATAAAAAGAAAATATAATAATAATAAAATAAAATAAAAGAAAAGAAAAGCTAAGAGATCATCGAAACAGAAAATCAATAATGAAATAGCAGACTAATAGTGTAAACCAAGTGGATCTAACAGACATATACAGAGCAACAGAATACACATTCCTCTCAAGCACACATGGAACATTTTCTGGGATACAGCAATACAACATTTATTAGGTCACAAAAGAAGTCTTTTTTTTTTTTTTTTTTTTTGAGATGGAGTCTCGCTCTGTCGCCCAGGCTGGAGTGCAGTGGCAAGATCTCGGCTCACTGCAAGCTCTGCCTCCCGGGTTCATGCCATTCTTCTGCCTCAGCCCCTGAGTAGCTGGGACTACAGGTGGCCGCCACCACACTCCGCTAATTTTTCTGTATTTTTAGTAGAGATGGGATTTCACCGTGTTAGCCAGGATGGTCTTGATCTCATGACCTCGTGATCTGCCCGCCTTGGCCTTCCGAAGTGCTGAGATTACAGGCGTGAGCCACCGCACCCGGCGCACGAAACAAGTCTTAACAAATTTAAGAAGAATGAAATCTCAACTATTTTTTCTGACCACAATGTTATGAAACTAGACATCAATAACATGAGGAAAACTGAAAATTTCACAAATATGTGGAAATTAAACAACATTCTCTTGAACAACTAATGGGCCAAAGAAGGAAATTCATAATATACCTTGAGATAAATGAAAATGAAAACAAAACCTATCAAGACTTATGGCATGCAGAAAAAGCAGTTCTCAGAGAAACATTTACAGCAATAAATGCCTACCTGCAGAAAAAAGATCTCAAATAATGTAATGTTATATCTCAAGGAACTAAAAAATAGCAAACTAAGCTCAAAGTTAACAAAAGGAAGAAAATAATGAAAGTTAGGGCAAAAATAAATGAAATAGAGACGAGAAAGACAACAGAAAAGATAAACATAGTTAACAGTTGGTTTCTTGAAAAGTTAAATTAAATTGACAAATCTTTTTTTTTTTTTTTTTTTTTTTTTTTTTGAGATGGAGTCTCGCTCTGTGGCCAGGCTGGAGTGCAGTGGTGTGATCTTGGCTCACTGCAATCTCTGCCTCCTGGGTTCAAGGCATTCTCCTGCCTCAGCCTCCCGAGCAGTTGGGATTACAGGTGCATGCTACCACACCCAGCTAATTTTTGTATTTTTAGTAGAGATGGGGTTTCACCATGTTGGCCAGGATGGTCCTGATCTCCTGATCTCATGATCCACCCGCCTTGGCCTCCCAAAGTGCTGGGATTACAGGCGTGAGCCACCGCGCCTGGCTGACAAATCTTTAGTTGAATTAACCAAGAGCACAAAGAGAGAAGACTCAAATAAATAGAATTATAAGTGAAAGAGGAAACATTACAACTGATACTACAGAAATACAAAGTTATCATAACAAACTTCTATGTACAATTATATGTTAAGAAATTAGATAACCTAAGAAAATGGATAAATTCCTAGAAACATACAACTTACCAAGATTGAATCATAAAGAATAAAAAAAAATCAATAAGAATACAGAAGCAGTAATAAAAAATCTCCCAACAAAGAAATGCCCAGGACCAAAAGGCTTCATGGGTGAAGTCTACTAAACATTTGAAAAATAATTAATGTCAATCCTTCTCAAACTACCCCCCCAAAAAAATGAAGAGAAGGGAGCATTTTCAAACCCATTTTACAATGCCAACATTATCCTGATACTAAAGTCAGATAAAAAGACTATAGGTTGAGTAACCCTTATATAAAATGCTTGGGACTAGAATTGTTTCAGATTTTTAATTTTTTCAGATGTTGGAATATTTGCATTATACTTACTGGTTGAACATTCCTAATCTGAAAATCTGAAACCCAATATGCTCCAATGAACATTTTCTTTTGAGAATCATATCAGCACTAAAAAATTTCAGATTTTGGAGCATTTCAGATTTTAGATATTAAACCCATACAAAAAAAGAAAATTACAAGTCTGATGAACACAGATGCAAAATTTCTGATGAACACAGATGCAGAATTTCTCAACAAAATACTAGCAAACCACATCCAATGGCACACTGAAAGGATCATATACCACAATCAAGTGAGATTCATCCCTGGGATAGCAGGATGGTTAAACATACATGAATCAATAAATGTGACGTACCACATTAAGAAAATGAAGGATACAAATAATACGACCATTTCTTTTTTTTTTTTAACTTTTATTTTAGGTTCAGGGGTAAATGTGCAGGTTTGCTATATAGGTAAACTCGTATCATAAGGGTTGGCTGTACAGATTATTTCATTACCCAGGTACTAGGCCTAGTACCCAATAGTTATTTTTTCTACTCATCTCCCTCCTCCCACCCTCATCCTCAGGTGGGCCCTGGTGTCTGCTGTTCCCCTCTTTGTGTCCATGTGTTCTCACCACTTAGCTCCCACATACAAGTGAGAACATGTGGTATTTGGTTTTCTGTCTCTGAGTTAGTTTGCTAAGACTGATGGCCTCCAGCTCCATCCACGTTTCTGCAAAGGACAGGATCTTTTTCTTTTTTATGGTTGCATAGTATTCCATGGTGTATATGTGCCACATTTTCTTTATGCAGTCTACCATTGATGGGCATTTAGGATGATTACATGTCTTTGCTATTGTGAATAGTGCTACAATGAACATACATGTGCATGTGTCTTTCTGACAGAAAAATTCATATTCCTTTGGGTATATATCCAGTAATGGAATTGCTGGGTCAAATGGTAGTTCTGCTTTTAGGTTTTTGAGGAATCGACATACTGTTTTCCACAATGGTTGAACTAATTTATACTCACACCAACAGTGTATAAGTGTTCCCTTTTCTCTGCAACTTCACCAGCATCTGTTATTTTTTGACTTTTTAATGATAGCCACTCTGACTGGTGTGAGATGGTATCTCATTGTGGTTTTGATTTGCATTTCTCTAATGATCAGTGATGTTTAGCTTTTTTTCATATGCTTGTTGGCCACATGTATGTCTTCTGTTGAAGGTATCTATACATGTCCTTTGCCCAGTTTTTAATGGCATTTCTTTTTCTTGTAAATTTGTTTAAGTTCCTTATCAATGCTAGATATTGGACCTTTGTCAGATGCATAGTTTGCAAATATTTTCTCCTATTTCTGTAGGTTCTCTGTTTACTCTGTTGATAGTGTCTTTTTCCATGCAGACTCTCTAGTTTAATTAGATCCCATCTGCCAATTTTCGCATTTGTTCCAATGGCTTTTGTCATTTTCATCATGAAATCTTTGCCCATTCCTATGTCTAGAATGGTATTGCCTAGGTTGTCTACCAGGGTTTTTATAGTTTCGGGTTTCATGTTTAAGTCCTTAATCCATCTTGAGTTGATTTTTATATATGGTGTAAGGAAGGGGTCCAATTTCAATCTTATGCTTATTGCTAGAAAGTTATCCCGGTGTCATTTATTGAATAGGGAGTCCTTTCCCCATTGCTTGTTTTCGTCAGCTTTGTTGAAGATCAGATTGTTGTAGGCATGCTGCCTTATTTCTGGGCTCTGTATTCTGTTCTATTTGTCTATGTGTCTGTTTTTGTACCAGTACCATGCTGTTTTGGTTACTGCAGTCCTATAGTACAGCTTGAAGTCAGGTAGCATGATGCCTCCAGCTTTGTTCTTTTTGCTTAGGATTGCCTTAGCCATTCGGGCTCTTTTTTGGTTCCATGTGAGTTTTAAAATAGTTTTTTCTAGTTCTGTGAAGAATGTCACTAGCAGTTTGATAGGAATAGCATTGAGCGACCATTTCAACAGATGTAGAAAACGTGTTTGACAAAATTTAACATCCTTTCATGATGAAAACTCTCAATAAATTAGCTATATAAGAAATGAAGGCCCTTTACGATGAGCCCACAGCTAATACCATATTCAATAGTGAAAAGCTAAAAGCCTTTTTTCTAGGATCAGAAACATGACAAAGATGTCCACTCTCATCACTTTTGTTCAACGCAGTACTAGAAGTTCTAGCCAGAGCAATCAGGCAAGAAAAAATAAGACACATCCAGACTGGAAGTGAAGAAGTTAAACTGTCTCTGTTTGCAGATGACATGACCTTATATACATATAAAAAGCCTAAAGACCCAATCAAAAAACCGTTAGAATAAATAAATTCGGTAAAGTAGCAGGAGATAAAATCAATATAAAAAATCAGCAATATTTCTATATACTAATGACAAGCTCTCCAAAAAAGTTAAGAAAACAATGTCATTTATGATAGCATCAAAAATATATAATATTTAGGAATAATTTAACCAAGAAAGTGAATGATCTATTTACTGAAAACTATAAAACACTGATGAAAGAAATTGCAGAAGACACAAATAAATGAAAAAAAATCCAGTGTTCATAAGCTGGAAGAATTAATATTTTCAAAATATCCATATACTACCAAAAGTGATCTACAGATTCAAGGCAGCCTGTATCAATATTCCAAATGACATTTTTCACAGGAATAGAAAGGAACAATCCTGAAATTTGTATGGAACCACAAAAGTCTCTGAATACCCAAAGCAATCTTGTGAAATAAGGACAAAGCTAGGGGCATCACACTTCCTGATTTCAAATAATGTTGTAAAGTTACAGTAATCAAAATAATATGGTAATGGCATAAAAACAGACACATAGACCAATGGAACAGAATACAGATCCTGGAAATAAACTCAGTGAACAAGTCTTTGACAAGGGTACCAAGAATACACAATGGGGAAAGGACAGTTTTCAATAAGTAGTGCTGGGAAAACTGGACATCCACATATAAAAGGATGAAATTGGACCTTATCTGACATAAAACACAAAAACTAACTCGAAAGAGATTAAATACTTAAATATAACATCTAAAACTGTAAAACTAGGAGAAAACAGAAATAAAAGCTCCTTGACATTGGGTCTTAGCAGTGATTTTTTGAGATATGACAACAAATACATAGGCAAGCCAAAATAAATAAATGGAACTATATCAAACTAAAAACCTTCACAGCAAAGGAAACAATCAACAAAACAAAAAGGCAATCTATGGAATGAGAGGAAATATTTGTAAACCATATATCTGATAGAGGATTAATATCTAAAACTATATAAAGAACTCACATAACTGAATTGCATAAAAACAAATAACTCAATTACAAAACAGCCAAAAAGGCCTGAAAGACATTTTCCCAAAGAAGACACACAAATGGCCAACACGTATATGAAAAGGTACTCAATATCACTAACCATCAGGAAAATACAAATCAAAAAGAAGATGAGATATCACCTCACATCTCTTAGGATGGCTGTAATCACAAAACAAGAGATAACAAGTGATGACAAGAGTGTGAAGACAAGGGAACTCTTCAACACTGTTGATGGAAATGTAAATTGGTGCAGCCATTATGGTATGGCAGTTCCTCAAAAAATTAAAAATAGAACAACTATTTGAAGCAGCAATCGCACTTCTGGTATATCCCAAAGAAAAAGAAATCAGTATCTTGAAGAGATATCTGCACTCCCAGGTTTACTGCAGTATTATATACACTAGCCATGATATGGAAACAAGCAGCCATCAACAGATGAATAATAAAGAATATACACAGGCCAGGCATGGTGAGTCATGCCTATAATCCCAGCACTTTGGGAGGCTGAGGCGGGCAGATCATCTGAGGTCAGGAGTTTGAGACGAGCCTGGCCAACATGGTGAAACCTCGTCTCTACCAAAAATACAAATATTAGCTGGGCATGGTGGTGGACACCTGTAATACCAGCTACTCGGGAGGCTGAGGCAGGAGAATTGCTTGAACCCAGGAAGTGGAGGTTGCAGTGAGCTGAGATTGCGCCATTGCACTCCAGCCTGGGTGACAAGTGTGAGACTCCGTCTCAAAAAAAAAAAAAAAAGAATATATATATATAGTTCTTTGAATAAAAATAATATATATAATTATACATAATAAAGAATATATAATTACAATGGGAAGTGACAGATGAATAATAAGGAATTATATTTTTTTTATTATTCATCTGTCAATTCCCAATGTAATTATATTTACTTGTGATGGCCACTGAGATAAATACATCTATTTTATCTTCTGAAATAGAATAAATAATGGTATAGAATTAAAAATTATGTATCAATTATACATATAACAGATTATTCACCCATAATAAAAAAGGGAATCCTGCTTTTGCAACAACATGGACAACCCTAGGGGGCACTGTGCTAAGTAAAATAAGTCAGATATGGAAAGACAAATACTACATAATCTCTCACTAATATGAGGAATCTAAAAAAGTCATTCATAGAAGCAGAGAGTAGAATGGTGGTTGCCAGGGGCTAGGTGATAGTGGAAAAGAGGAGGTAATGGAGAGATGTTCATCTCAGGACACAAACTTTCAGTTGTAAGATAAATAACTTCTGGAGATTTATGTACAGCATGGTAGCTATAGTTAATAATGCTACACTGTATATTTGCTAAAATGGTAAACATTAAGTGTTCTTACCACAAGAAAAGTAAATATGTCAAGTGATGAATATGTTCCTTAGCTTCAATGTGGTAATCATCTGACAATATTTATGTATATCAAATCATCATGTTGTACAATTTAAATGCACACAATTTTTTATTTGTCAATTATAACTCAGTAAGGCTAGGGGATAAAAAGAGGATGGCCCAATGGGCCTTCACCCATTTCAGAATGTGCTTCCATTTAAGAATGGCTCCTGGCTGGGCGTGGTGGCTCACGCCTATAACCCCATCACTTTGGGAGGCTGAGTACAAGGTTAGGAGATCAAGACCATCCTAGCCAACATGGTGAAACCCCATCTCTACTAAAAATACAAAAATTAGCCGGGCGTGGCAGTGAGTGCCTGTAGTCCCAGCTACTCGGGAGGCTGAGGGAGGAGAATGGCTTGAACCTGGGAGGCGGAGGCTGCAGTGAGGCAAGATTGCGCCACTGCGCTCCAGCCTTGGTGACAAAGCGAGACTCCGTCACAAAAAAAAAAAAAAAAAAAAAAAAAGGCTCCTAAACAAGTACTCTTAAGACAGTTTTGTGGGGAAGGTGGTTATGAAGCAAAGAACCCAAAGACAGTATTCTCAAAAAATGCCTGAATAGGCCTAGTGTCTATCCCAAATATGAGGAGCAGCTCCCTTCCAGTCATCACTCACAGAAGAGGCTGTCGCCTAATATTGCTTTAATTAAAAGAAGTTTATTTCTTCACATTTTTAATTTTTGTGGGTACCTAGTAGGTGTATGCCACTTGATATTTCTGGCCTCATAAAGCCTTTCATGATATGGGGCATTCTCTGAATCTCTCTTTTTTTCTTTTTTTTTTTGAGATGGAGTCTCACTCTGTCACCCAGGCTGGAGTGCAGTGGCGCCGTGTCAGCTCACTGCAAGTTCTGCCTCCCGGGTTCACGCCATTCTCCTGCCTCAGCCTTCCCGAGTAGCTGGGACTACAGGCGCCCACCATCACGGCTGGCTAATTTTTTTGTATTTTTAGTAGACACGGGGTTTCACCGTGTTAGCCAGGATGGTCTTGATCTCCTGACCTCATGATCTGCCTGCCTCAGCCTCCCATAGTGCTGGGATTACAGGTGTGAGCCACCACGCCCGGCCTGAATCTCTTTATTTTGAACATCACAGCACTGTTTGGGTAACTTATGTTCATCTGAAATTACCTCAATCAATGGGAGTTTTTAGATGCTTATGAAGGTTATCTGGCAGAATTGGTTGAAAGACATTTTTTAAAAAAAGAGCAAAGCTACACAGATTTAGTAATTATGGTTGGGGTATGATCATCAAATTGAAGTGTTAAATGCTATTGTAAAAATCACCATAAAAGTAGCATAGTAAGTGGCGGTATCATCTTGTGCCTCAAGATGAATTTCCACTGTGAAAGCATCACGAAAGTGTCAAAGAATAATGCATCAAAGCCAATCTGGTGGGAGTAAAAATAATGTGCCTTGGAAAACTGTGTCAGATAATTCAGAAGGTAGCTTAAGTGAAGACAAAGACCCGATGACATGGCTGCATATGAATAATTTAAATAAATTTTTTCATAAAATTCGAGTCAAGAATAAGCAATATATCTCAATTTTACATAATATGTGATTGAGTATATAATTTGTAATACATATTTTATAATATAAAATATATTGTAATCCAAATTAAAAATTTAATATTCAAAATATGTATTTATCTGTTTCATTAAGGTTGGCCTAAATATGTTTATTTGGACATTTTTCATTATAAAATTGGACAGCGATCATCACATATTCAAAGCCATCTTGTATTTGGTTACATGGGTTATTTATGGACATCCATCCCCTCCAATGTTGGCTTTAGCTCCTGGCACTCCTCTCCTTTTGGGTTCTAAGTACAGCATGCCCTGTGCCTGCTTGTGACCCCTTGTCCTTCTGGTCAAGAAAAATATGGTATCTATATTGGACTGAAATGTACATATGGTTATTTATTTGTGAGTTTTAAGGCTTTTGACTCATTAGGAAGTGACTTAGTTTTCGTGCCTCAGCCTCTTATTGCAATTTTTTTTTTTTTTTTTTTGCTATTTTCTTAAAAAGATGTGTGGTGCCTTCCCATACACATGTGAAAACAACATTATACAGCAGAATAGTGGCCTTGGCAGAGACAGACAGGAGTGTCTACCTTCTCTGGTTAAGGCTGACTATGAACAATGAAAGAAATGATGAGAATGTGAACAACTAATCAGATATTTGCCAATTCATTCATTGAAACGGTGTAAGAGGTTTTCATCTTTGTAAAATCCTGTCCTAGCAAAGGCTAAAGCACTATCAATAGCAATTAGTAAACTCTTTAAGCTTCCAATTCAATCTAACCAAAAAAAATGTTGCCTGAAACTTACTGGAAAATATTGCTACTCCTGAGGGCTAGATTCACTGTGCTGATGTGGATTAAAATGACTAATTCTAGAATAATTCTATATTGCACACAAAATCAATTTCACAAACATGCATTTGACAGTCTGTTTGAAAGTCTGTTAACATTTTCAAGTGGAAAAATTATTGTACATTTTAACTCTATTAATCCTTCAAAAGAAAATTTGAAAAAAATATCTTCTCTATAAACAAATTTTTTTCATCTTTTTAGAACTAGTATATTAGACACAGCCCATCCATAAGAAGGAGCTAAGAAAAATACATACATGAATCCTGTTTCTCGCAGAAAGCTGTTGCTTTAGAAGCAATTAGGCCAATTAAGCCTGGCAGCATGATTTCAGGAGGAATGCTGTGCAAGCTCCTATCTGTAATGAAAATTTGCACCGAAACAACGAAGGCATAATACATGCAAAGAGATAACAATTCTGGAGTGCTACCTATAAATCTCTTGCCCTTAGAAGGAATACAGTGGAGTAGGATGATAATGATAATGATTTCGGATTTCTGTTTAGTCCTTTTCAAAGGGAGGAAGGCATATAAACAAGCAGGTTCCACCACCCATCAGTTTGGGGATTTGGTAAATGGAGAAAGCCTGTGACTGATGCATGGAAGGAGGAGAAAACCAGCCAAAATTTTCTTTGTAAGTTATGATTCCAAAGGAAGATCCTCATCCCATAAAGTATACAACTCTGAAAGGAACAAAGCTGAAGGGAAAATAGGTAATGAGGAGATTGGGTTTTTATTTTGAAATTAATCAAATGTGGCTTAACAGAAATTGTGAATTAAGCTTATTTCATGCCCAAGTCAGATAGAGCAACAGATAATACAGAAAAATCTCTATACAATATGATGGTGAAGATACATTAACATGGTGATTGGAAGTATTTTATTTAATTTGGATAAACAATATTGGGTTTTTAAACTGAAAGATGAGTTTTTAAAAATTCTCACAGTTTTAAATATACTTGCTTTAAAAACTTACTAAACTCACCACTGATCATTTTTCAGCACTACAATTTGTGTCTAACTATATGAGCAAAGATGGAGTATATGACTGAATTCTGCATTTCTTTTCATTATTGTGTTTTTCCTATTGTTTAACAAGTTAGAAGGAGATGGACTGCTTATCTAAGACAATATCTCTTGGTTGAAGAACACTAAAAATAATGCCATGCCTGGTTGGATGTGACTTATCGATCTCCGCTGGCACAAGTGAAGAATAATATCTCAGCTCCTCAGAAAAATTGGCTATCTTTCAAAGATAGAGAAACTTGACTCATGAGCATTCTTTTAAACAATCTTGATCATTAGCCAGCTCAGTTATAATAACTGGTGGGCAAGCATTAGACATGCAAGACTCTCATAGCCAAGACACATGAGAAGTATATTGTTAGCTTTTCTGCAAATATATAAGATTGGTTAATTCTGGAGAAAAAAGAAAATGTGTACTACCAGATTTTCACTTTAGGACAGAAGGTCCCAAATGAAGCTGTTTCAGAATTACCTGGGAAGCTTATTAAAAATAACGCTGCCTGGGCCCCACCCCAAATCTTAGATCAATCTTCTGCATTTTCTTTTTTTCTTTTTTTTTTTTGAGACAGAGTCTCGCTCTGTCGCCCAGGCTGGAGTGCAGTGGCATGATCTTGGCTCACTGCAAGCTCCACCTCCCAGGTTCGCGCCATTCTCCTGCCTCCGCCTCCCGAGTAGCTGGGACTACAGGCGCCGGCCACCACACCTGGCTAATTTTTTGTATTTTTAGTAGAGACAAGGTTTCACTGTGTTAGCCAGGACGGTCTTGATCTCCTGACCTCATGATTCGCCTGCCTTGGACTCCCAAAGTGCTGGGATTACAGGCGTGAGCCCCCGTGCCCAGACAATCTTCTGCATTTTCAAAAAGCTCCCTTTCCTACATCCTGGTGATTCTGTGTCCACAAGGTGTTTTTGTTTTTTTTTTTTCTTTGAAACGGAGTCTAGCTCTGCCGCCCAGGCTAGAGTGCAGTGATGCAATCTCAGCTCACTGCAACCTCTGCCTCCCAGGTTCAAGCGACTCTCCTGCCTCAGCCTCCTCAGTAGCTGGGATTACAGGCGCGTGCCACCACGCCCGGCTAATCTTTTGTATTTTCAGTAGAGACAAGGTTTCACTGTGTTAGCCAGAATGGTCTCGATCTCCTGACCTTGTGATCTGCCCACCTCGCCCTCCTAAAGTATTGGGAATACAGGCATGAGCCACTGCGCGGCCCGTGTCCACAAGGTTTGAGCACTGCTACTCTCAAGGGCAGTGCTGGGATGTCTTATGCTACAAATCATTAATATTCCTCATGTCCATTACTCACGTGTAAACCTTAAGAACAAAATCCTTTTCCTCCTTTACTTCTGTGAGTGACTGTAGGACATCCAAGATGCTTAGGACCGCACAGCCATATGGTCGCCTGTAGTGCAGGTGAGGAGGACCTTTCTTTGAGTCGTTCAGGAGCATCCGGCCTTGGGCACAGCAGAAAACACTAGTCAGACTGAGAAAGGCATGCTCCTCTCCAGTATCACCTAATTGTCATCCAAGGATGCCTGAGCTACAGGCACCTAGGAAATCCTCTAAGGTGAAGACTACAGGGCTGAAGGGAGTCATCCAAGGATATTTATGTGGAAGAACACCAAACAGGCCTCTGGCCAAAGCTCTTCCCTGTACTACATTCAATCAATCATTCTTATCTAACTCTAAACCAATATCAACACTCCATTTATTAATCACATGAGAATAAAAGTGATTTTATGAATTTCTTAGAAAAACCAATGTGCTAATAATAGATTTAAACTTCTCAGGTATGTTTTAGATACAAAGTTTAGTATTTTAGCTGCCAGGTATAAACTACATATGCACAGACAAGGAGGATACTGCATTCTTTCAACCAAATTCTGCTGTCAAACATCATCCTGAACAATTGTGGGACTGAGAGTAGTCTTAGAAAGTGGATGAGTGTTTACTTTTCCTGCTTACCAAAGCTGTGCCTACAGTGGCAAGAAGACTTGAAAATGCTGGAACCTTAACAAACACTTTATTTAGTACAGCAAATAGCTGTTTTGTTGGCAAGGGATTAAAAAATATTCTTTGATAAAAATGTACATGATAGGCCAAAACTCAAACCTATGAAGGACTTGGTTCGCCATAGCCCCAAAAGTTGTATCATAAACTTGAAATAAGTCTGAGCAAACCAACCACAGAACAGTAGTAAAAATCACTTTTTCATCTTGGGTGGGGTAGAAGTGAAATGTCATCCATCTTCTGGAGTGATGACAATAACTCTAATTTTGTGGAGAGAACCACAGACACATAATTTCAAACACAAACAATAGGTGGTGAATGGCCTTTGCTGTGAAGTTGGCACCTCTGGAAACCTGCTATAAGATCTCTGAGGGAAAGGGTAGGTACAGAGGCAGGGCACTGTATTAGAAATAATGTCTAGAAGCAGACCATTTTAAATAAAAAGTTAGGGTCTAAAAACAGGGAGCAAAGGTTTTAAGTGATTAAAAAACACAACCAAAACCCACCCCTCCGAATCCATTTATATCAAAACAAACTACCATAGCAGTTGAGCTTAGGTATAGCTTCAATACAAGCTGGACTCTAATCCTGAGAGCTGAAATTACAGGTAAGATCTAGGGAGAAAACAAAGCTCATGCACAAGACATACTTATCCCAAGTTGGGCCAGTCTTAGTCATGTGAATGGGTAAGGTGAACAGTACCTATTCGGATCACATGGGCAACGATATACAA
Organism: Pongo abelii; assembly: GCF_028885655.2. Taxonomy (NCBI): domain Eukaryota; kingdom Metazoa; phylum Chordata; class Mammalia; order Primates; family Hominidae; genus Pongo; species Pongo abelii. The sequence goes on from NC_085928.1 coordinate 103,279,867, forward strand.
ATCTCTCTTCATATCTTTGCTGCTCAGATCCTAAGAGAAAAAATAAGTAAATTCAGGCAAGGAATACACAGAAAATAATTAAAAATTCATTTTGAATCTCTAGTCATTTGCTTTTACTGTATGTTATAGGCAGGGGAAGGAAGATTACAGCACACAGCACTTTAATGGTTTATAAGATGCCTGCAGTGAAAGTCTGGATATCTTATATGCCTTTGGAAGTTTATTTCATTGACAACATTTTTCCAGCTCCCATTTACACCACTTAACAAATAAAAAGTCTATAAAAGTTCTCACGTTAGAAATCTTCATGGTATTGCCTTATTCCATGTTTACTCTAACATCATATAAAAACATTTTGTAACAGAAGGAATAAATGTTCTGTAAAGAAAAAATTGGGAAAACACCAAAAAGCTCATCAATAACTAAAATTCTGTAAGTTTGTTCTCCACTAATTTTACATTGATTCCTCTGTCCACAAATGATTACACACGAAGTTGTTCCACTTAAAAGAGATTAATTTGATATCAGTGAAACCTCAATAATTTGATTTCTATTTCTAAATTCTGATATTTATCATTTGTACTAAATTATAGTTGAAAATAATCTTATTGAAAAAAATTAAGGGTTTCCTTTAAGTAAACAGATATGATCCAGAATCAGAAAATTTCCAAACCAAAGAGTTATGAAAATCATTCCTTTTTCTTTCTTTCTTTGTTTCTTCCTTTTCTTTAGAAAACAAGGTCTTGCTCTGTCACCAGGATGGAGTGCAGTGGTGCGATCATGGCTCACTGCAGCCTTGTACTCTGGGTCAAGCGATTCTCCCACCTCAGCTTCCCAAGTAACTGGTACTACAGGTGTGCACCATCATGCCCAGCTATTTTTAAAATTATTTGTAGAGATGGGGTCTTGCTATGTTGCCAGAGCTGGTCTCGAACTTCTAGGCTCAAGCAATCTTCCTGCCTCAGCCTCCCAAAGTGTTGAGATTACAGGTGTTAGTTACCATGCCCAATCTGATAATCATTCTATTTGTATTTAGAACATATGTTGAAATGTTTGTTGATGAGTATGCATTATGCTTTTTAAATGTATTGTACTTGAAATAATAAAAATTATTTAATATGTATTCTGTTTCAGATTTTTCACCAGGCCATCAACTTGCCGCTCTCTCAGCCATTATTGTGAGTTAATGATACTTGATGGAATAACCTTTGTCCTTAATGTGACAGGTTTCTGTGATCTCCCTTTTGCCTCTAGGAAAGGCTCCCTTGGTTCCATTTCCTTTTCCTCTTTCATGTTTTGATTGACCCCAGATGCCTGTCTCTCTTCAATTAAAAAAAAAAATGTACTCCCAGCTACTCGGGAGGCTGAGGCAGGAGAATGACATGAACCCGGGAGGCAGAGCTTGCAATGAGCCGAGAAAGAGACTGCTACTGCAGTCTGGCCTGGGCAAAAAAGCGAGACTCTGTCTCAAAAAAAAAAAAAAAAGGTACAAACAAATAGCAGTCATGATTTGGAATGAGCTTAGAGATTCAGAGTCTACATGTTTCTTAATTTGTAAACCCTGTTGCAGGGTTAGCACTAGTGTGAGGCCAGCAAGGCACCTAAGGTGCAAAATTTAAGAAGGCACTCGCTCTCAAGATCCTGCGCTTTGTTTGCCTTAGCCTAGTCCCAGCCTCGCCCTATTAAATGGCCCTGAACATATGAAAGAAAAGGAGACACTAAGAAGTAATATGTGGGCCAGGCATGGCAGCATATGTCTGTAATCCCAGCCCTTTTGGAGGCCGAGGTGGGAGGATCACTTGAGGTCAGGAGTTTGAGGCCAGCCTGGCCAACATGGTGAAACCCCATCTCTACTTAAAATACAAAAATTAGCTGGATGTGGTGGCACCCACTTGTAATCCCAGCTACTTGGGAGGCTGAAGCAGGAGAATGGCTTGAACCTGGGAGATGGAGGCTGCAGTGAGCCCAGATTGTGCCACTGTACTCCAGTGACAGAGAGACTCCATCTCAAAAAAAAAAAAGTAATATGTAGTGGTGAAACTGAAGCTTTTAGATGGTTATAATATTTTGTCAAGTTCTTAAAATAATAAAGTATGTTTATAATGAAACAGGTTACAAAATAATTAAACATAAATTGATATCTGGAATCACAAAGATATGTTTTTACATGAAAGTTGTGTTTGATATTGAAAAAGGATGTTTCAGGCCCCATTTCACTAATTCTTTTAATTAAACATGGAACTTAAAATAATATTATTAAAATAGTGCTATGTTTTTATACTTATTAAGATGGTACTAAACAAGTGAAAATTGAAAATCAGGTTACCATTTTTATATACTTTTTTGAATTGAAAGATGTTGATTACTGAAGGATATAGAAATGTTCAACACATTTCAAAGTGAAATGGTTCCTCCTACACAGCCTGGATTGTGTACATCCAAACTATCAAATGACTCGTATAATCACTGACTCCAATGTACCTATGGAATTCAAGCCAGTTTCCAAAGATGTCCAAATACTAATCTGATGGGTTGTACACAAAAATACTAAATGTTTCCCTTGACTCTGCTGAGTGAATAAAAGAAGCCTTAAGTATAATTTATGGTATTTTCCAAGTGGCTGAGTAGGGGCTCTTTCTGACCATCACGTACACAGCATCCAGAACTTTCAGTGGTATTTATTTGACATCAATAGAAATAAGACAATAATTAGTGCAAGAAAATATTTTAAGCAAAATTATTATTTGTGAGTTCCACAGAATTTCAATATAAAAGCTATCTTATTAAATGTAAGTGCATGACTAAACACAGTTACCATAAAGTTTGTTAAACATATATTCTTCAAGACTAAGCACCAAGGGTGGTTATCTACATTATATTACTCACATGACCTGTAAAAGAAAGATGAGAAGAAGGGTGATGTATCTATCATTCATCTGGTGAGCAGGATTTCAATCCTGATTATATGGCAGGAATTAGACTTGTTCACTGGACCAAACTCTCTAATCCTACTTAACTAGGAAGCTGCTCCCAACTAAACAGTGCGTAGAAGAGACAATTGAGGACAATGACTTAGGGTCCAGCATCTTAGACTCACTCATTTGAAACATGAAAAAGTTAATTAACTTTCCTGTGCCTGGGACACTCTTTTTCTATAGAGATAATGGGATTTTCGAATACAAAATAAAACCAGCTTATTCATACGTAAGCTGCAGAAAATAAGGTAGTATTTTAATACATAATGTTATTATAGTAATAATCAAGTTCAATTCTGAACTCTAAAAAATCACTACTTAAAATTCTATCTTGGAACGTAGAAGAGTATAAATAAATATATAAAATAAAATGACAACTAATGCATGGATAACTGTACAAATTCATTCTCTGAGTTGATCACTTGAATATGACAGCAAATAAACATTTATTCATTTGTTTATGTAACAAATCATTACTGACACCTTGCAGGCAGTGTGTATGAGGTCCTGAATATCTAAGAATGAGTAAATACAAACAGATATACTTTCACACGTTTGTATACAGAGCCATTGTTTAGCAGGAAAGTCAGCAAAATCCTCATTGTATTGGCCGTCCACGTAAGTATAAAACGTATTCTCCTTGGATAAAATTCTTCCTTGGTAGGAAACCCTAAAATCTAACCAAGTCAGAAAAACTAAGGCCTCAAAGAGAATAAGGCCGTGCCAAATAATGTGACTTTAATGTGGCTCTGAAGTGTGCTGAGTAACCTTGTAATCTGCTCAGTTTGTATGATTCCCTTTTCCCTATTCTAACGTAAGCTAACAGGTCAGCATCAACCATAGTTGTGGCTACATTTTCTTGCATTTACTCTGAGACTTTGCAGCATATACATCAATCTAGGAAACTCCTTTAGCTCATAGGAGGAACTCAAGTCTCAGACAACGAGAAAACAGGTCCCACCTATATAATTTCATAGAGCTTAAAGTAAAACATAAAAATCCTGGCTAAGATAATCTTGTTCAGAAATCTTGTGTGCTTTGTAAAAAATCCTCAAATCATGTTTTGGACCTTTTTAAAAAATCCAGGGCAGGGCTGGGCTGGGTACAGTGACTCATACCTGTAATCCCAGCACTTTGGGAGGCCAAGGTGGGAGGGTTGTTTGAGGCCAGCAGTTCAAGACCAGCCTGGGCAAAATAGCAAGACGCCATCTCTTAAAAAAAAAAATTAGCCAAGCATGGTGTGCGCCTATAGCCCCACTACTCAGGAGACTGAGGCAGGAGGATCGCTTAGAGCCCAAAGGTTCAAGGTTTTTATGTGAGCTATGATCAGGCCACTGCACTGAAGCCTGGGCCACAGAGTGAGACCCTGACTGCAAAAATAAAAAATAAAAATAAATAAATTCAGGGCTGCACTACAAACAGAATTATGGAAGTATTAATAGTATATTTAGCACCCTGTGCCTTCCCATTGTGGCAGAACAAGAGCACATCATGCATGTTATGTGCAATAAAGTTGGAGCTATAGCTTTGGCCTCTGGGCTTATATGGATAATTAAAATGCTAAATGAAAATTTTGATTTACTGTAATTACATTCAAATACCACCCTAATTAAGTTCATTTTTCAAAAGACAAAGACTGTACTCATCATATTCAAGAATTCAAAGACAGTACATGCACGCAGCTCTGTTCCCACAAATCCAAGAAACAAGGAATCAACAATTTCTCCTGATGCTTTACCAGGTAATATCAGAGAATCAGAATTTAGAAAAACCTCCTAAGTTTACTGAGACATTCTAGAAGGTGGGTGTCTCTTACTAATTCTGTTTCAGAAAGGAAGTCCACAAAACCACCTCAGTGTTCAGGAACTCTCCCTTCAGAAGCTCTCAGCCAATAGACTAACCTAAATCCCATTTACTACAATTTAGATTCTTTCTTTCATTCTTTTCCAATTGAAGACAGAGTGCTGATCTTCCCAGACTAAGCCATCTTAACTCCCTAAACCACCATCATGGGTCTGCTTTTCCTGTTCTTTCTCCTTGCATTATCTCCTAAGCCTTTACAGCTAAGCTCAAAGAGGGACAAAATATTATTTTAGCTTAGCTAGATTTATAAATCTTTCCATACATCTGGGGCATTATCAATAAAAGCTATCCCTGTGAAAGTGGTTTCTGATTCTGCAGTAACATCATTTGATGTTTTGAAAGATAAAGTTGCAGTAAATGAACTAAAAAGTGAGGTGAACAAATATAACTGTATCTTTTACAGAAAGTCACATATCAGATCTCCAAATAAATCCCATTTGCATTTAAGAGGTCCAATGTAATCTTTACAACGTCTGTCCCCTGTCAATCACACACCATAAGCAAGGTCAGTGACACTGTGAAACTATCACAATACGTTTTGATGTATCTCAGGATCACTGAAACAGATCAAAGAATCCATAATAATCAAAACTGGTTTAAAATTGTGACACAGTCTTGTTTTCTTCTACAGCAAATAAATTAACTCAAATAAACACCACTGGATAGTTTTTAACAAGGTAAAAGCAAATTATTAAATCAGAATAAACTTGAAGAACACACATGGCAAGGTGGGATTGTGAGGTTTGGTATTTTCTAATCAGCAGATTTCCAAACCTTTTCTAAGTTGACTGGTCCATGGTTGTACAGACCATGAACAACAGTATGGCTTTTCAGAAAAAACTGAAGTTCAGAAAATACTGAAGTACAGAAACAAGGGGATTCCATTCCAAGATAGCTGAATAGGAACAGCTCCGGTCTGCAGCTCCCAGCATGATCGACACAGAAGACGGTAATTTCTGCATTTCCAACTGAGGTGCCTGGTTCATCTCATTGGGACTGGTTGGACAGTGGGTACAGCCCAAGGAGAGCAAGCCGAAGCAGGGCGGGGCATCGCCTCACCTGCGAAGTGCAATGGGTTGGGGGATTTCCCTTTCCTAGCCAAGGGAAGCCATGACAGACCGTACCTGGAAAATCGGGACACTCTCGCCCAAATAATGCACTTTTACAACGGTCTTAGCAAATGGCACACCAGGAGATTATATCCTGTGCCTGGGATATCCTGGACGGGTCCCATGCCCATAGAGCCTTGCTCACTGCTAGCGCAGCAGTCTAAGATCGACCTGCGAGGCAGCAGCATAGCAGGGGAGGGGCATCCGCCATTGCTGAGGCTTGAGTAGGTAAACAAAGCGGCTGGGGAAGCTCGAACAGGGCAGAGCCCACCGCAGCTCTGCAAGGCCTGCTGCCTCTGTAGACCCCACCTAGGGGGGCAGGGCATAGCTGAACAAAAGGCAGCAGAAACTTCTGCAGACTTAAACGTCCCTGTCTGACAGCTCTGAAGAGAGCAGTGGTTCTCCCAGCATGGTGTTTGAACTCTGAGAATGGACAGACTGCCTCCTCAAGTGGGTCCCTGACCCTCGTGTAGCCTAACTGGGAGACACCTCCCAGTAGAGGCTGACTGACACCTCATACAGGTGGGTGCCCCTCTGAGGCGAAGCCTCCAGAGGAAGGATCAGGCAGCAATATATGCTGTTCTGCAGCCTCCGCTGGTGATACTCAGGCAAACAGGGTCTGGAATGGACCTCCAGCAAACCCCAACAGACCTGCAGCTGAGGGACGCGACTGTTAGAAGGAAAACTAACAAACAGAAAGGAATAGCATCAACATCAACAAAAAGAACATCAACACCAAAACCCCATCTGTAGGTCACCAGCATAAAACACCAAAGTCAGATAAAATCACAAAGATGGGGAGAAGCCAGAGCAGAAAAGCTGAAAATTCTAAAAACCAGAGCACCTCTTCTCCTCCAAAGGATTACAGCTCCTCACCAGCAATGGAACAAAGCAGGACGGAGAATGACTTTGATGAGTTGACAGAAGTAGGCTTCAGAAGGTCGGTAATAACAAACTTCTCTGAGCTAAAGGAGGATCTTCAAACCCATCTCAAAGAAGCTAAAAACTTTGAAAAAAGATTTGACGAATGGCTAACTAGAATACACAGTGTAGAGAAGACCTTAAATGACCTGATGGAGCTGAAAACCATGGCTTGAGAGCTACATGACACATGCACAAGCTTCAATAGCCAATTTGATCAAGTGGAAGAAAGGGTATCAGTGATTGAAGATCAAATTAATGAAATAAAGCGAGAAGAGAAGTTTACAGAAAAAAAAAGTAAAAATAAACAAACAAAGCCTCCAAGAAATATGGGACTATGTGAAAAGACCAAATCTACGTTTGATTGGTGTACCTGAAAGTGACGGGGAGAATGGAACCAAGTTGGAAAACACTCTTCAGGATATTATCCAGGAGAACTTCCCCAACCTAGCAAGGCAGGCCAACATTCACATTCAGGAAATACAGAGAACGCCGCAAAGATACTCCTTGAGAAGAGCAACTCCAAGACACATAATTGTCAGATTCACCAAAGTTGAAATGAAGGAAAAAATGTTAAGGGCAGCCAGAGAGAAAAGTCAGGTTACCCACAAAGGGAAGCCCATCAGACTAACAGCGGATCTATCAGCAGAAACTCTATAAGCAGAAGAGAGTGGGGGCCACTATTGAACATTCTTAAAGAAATGAATTTTCAACCCAGAAATTCATATTCAGCCAAACTAAGCTTCATAAGTGAAGGAGAAATAAAATCCTTTATAGACAAGCAAATGCTGAGAGATTTTGTCACCACCAGGCCTGCCTTACAAGAGCTCCTGAAGGAAGCACTAAACATGGAAAGGAACAACCGGTACCAGCCACTGCAAAAACATGCCAAATTGTAAAGACAATCGACGCTAGGAAGAAACTGCATCAATTAATGGGCAACATAACCAGCTAACATCAAAATGATAAGATCAAATATCTACCTATAACCTTCTGTCTCGTTGATCTGTCTAATATTGACAGTGGGGTGTTTTTATCTACCTTTGGTCTTTGATGCTGGTGACCTACAGATAGGGTTTTGGTGTGGATGTCCTTTTTGTTGATGTTGATGCTATTCCTTTCTGTTTGTTAGTTTTCCTTCTAACAGTCAGGTCCCTCAGGTCACACATAACAATATTAACCTTAAATGTAAATGGGCTAAATGCCCCAATTAAAAGACACAGACTGGCAAATTGGACAAAGGGTCAAGACCCATCAGTGTGCTGTATTCAGGAGACCCATCTCATGTGCAGAGACATACATAGGCTCAAAATAAAGGGATGGAGGAAGATCTACCAAGCAAATGGAAAGCAAAAAAAAAGCAGGGGTTGCGATCCTAGTCTCTGATAAAACAGACTTTAAGCTAATAAAGATCAAAAGAGACAAAGAAGGGCATTACATAATGGTAAAGGATCAATTCAACAAGAAGAGCTAAGAAGCACCAAGATTCATAAAGCAAGTCCTTAGAGACCTACAAAGAGACTTAGACTCCCACACAATAATAATGGGAGACTTTAACACCCCACTGTCAACATTAGACACATCAACGAGACAGAAGGCTAACAAGGACATCCAGGAATTGAACTCAGCTCTGCACCAAGTGGACCTAATAGACATCTACAGAACTCTCCACCCCAAATCAACAGAATATACATTATTCTCAGCACCACATCACACTTATTCCAAAATTGAACACATGGTTGGAAGTAAAGCACTCCTCAGCAAATGTAAAAGAACATAAATCACAATAAACTGTCTCTCAGACCACAGTGCAATCAAACTAGAACTCAGGATTAAGAAGCTCACTCAAAACTGCTCAACTACATGGAAACTGAACAACCTGCTCCTGAATGACTACTGGGTTAATAACTAAATGAAGGCAGAAATAAAGATATTCTTTGAAACCAATGAGAACAAAGACACAATGTACCAGAATCTTTGGGACACATTCAAAGCAGTATGTAGAGGGAAATGTATAGCACTAAATGCCCACAAGAGAAAGCAGGAAAGATCTAAAATTGACACCCTAACATCACAATTAAAAGAACTAGAAAAGCAAGAGCAAACACATTCAAAAGCTAGCAGAAGGCAAGAAATAACTGAGATCAGAGCAGAACTGAAGGAGATATAGACACAAAAAACCCTTCAAAAAATCAATGAATCCAGGAGCTGTTTTTTTGAAAAGATCAACAAAATTGATAAACTGCTAGCAAGACTAATAAAGAAGACAAGAGAGAAGAAACAAATAGACATAATAAAAAATGAAAAAGGGGATATCACCACCGATCCTACAGAAATACAAACTACCATCAGAGAATACTATAAACACCTCTATGCAAATAAACTAGAAAATCTAGAAGAAATGGATAAATTCCTGGACACATACACCCTCCCAAGACTAAACCAGGAAGAAGTTGAATCCCTGAATAGATGAATAACAGGTTCTAAAATTGAGGCAATAGTTAATAGCCTACCAACCAAAAAAAGTCCAGGACCGACGGGTTCACAGCTGAATTCTACCAGAGGTACAAAGAGGAGCTGGTACCATTCCTTCTGAAACTATTCCAATTAACAGAAAAAGAGGGAATCCTCCCTAACTCATTTTATGAGGCCAGCATCATCCTGATACCAAAGCCTGGCAGAGACACAACAACAAAAAAGAGATTTTTAGACCAATATACCTGATGAACATCGATGCAAAGATCCTCAATAAAATACTGGCAAACCGAATCCAGCAGCACATCAAAAAGCCTATCCACTACGATCAAGTTGGCTTCATCCCTGGGATGCAAGGCTGGTTCAACATACACAAATCAATAAATGTAATTCATCACATAAACAGAACCAATGACAAAAACCACGATTATCTCAATAGATGCAGAAAAGGCCTTTGACAAAATTCAGCAGCCCTTCATGCTAAAAATTCTCAATAAACTAGGTATTGATGGAACATACCTCAAAATAATAGGAGCTATTTAGGACAAACCCACAGCCAATATCATACTGAATGGGCAAAAACTGGAAGCATTCCCGTTGAAAACTGGCACAAGACAGGGATGCCCTCTCTCACCACTGCTATTCAATGTAGTGTTGGAAGCTCTGGCTAGGGCAATCAGGCAAGAGAAAGAAATAAAGGGTACTGAATTAGGAAAAGAGGAAGTCAAATTGTCCCTGTTTGCAGACGACATGATTGATATTTAGAAAACCCCATTGTCTCAGCCCAAAATCTCCTTCAGCTGATAAGCAACTTCAGCAAAGTTTCAGGACACAAAATCAATGTGCAAAAATCACAAGCATTCCTATACACCAGTAACAGACAGAGAGCCAAATCATGAGTGAACTCCCATTCACAATTGCTACAAAGAGAATAAAATACCTAGGAATACAACTTACAAGGGATGTGAAGGACTCTTCAAGGAAACTACAAACCACTGCTCAACAAAATAAAAGAGGACACAAACAAATGGAAGAATATTCCATGCTAATGGATAGGAAGAATCCGTATCGTGAAAATGGCCATATTGCCCAAGGTAATTTATAGATTCAATGCCATCCCCATCAAGCTACCAATGACTTTCTTCACAGAATTGGAAAAAACTACTTTAAAGTTCATATGGAATCAAAAAAGAACCCACATTGCCCAGACAATCCTAAGCCAAAAGAACAAAGCTGGAGGCATCACAGTACCTGACTTCAAACTATACTACAAGGCTACAGTAACCAAAACAGCACGGTACTGGTACCAAAACAGAGGTATAGACCGATGGAACAGAACAGAGGCCTCAGAAATAACACCACACATTTACAATTATCTGATCTTTGACAAACCTGACAAAAACAAACAATGGGGAAAGGATTCCCTATTTAATAAATGGTGCTGGGAAAACTGGCTAGCCATATGTAGAAAGCTGAAACTGGATCCCTTCCTTAGACCTTATACAAAAATTAATTCAAGATGGATTAAGGACTTAAATGTTAGACTTAAAACCATTAAAAATCCTAGAAGAAAACCCAGGCAGTACCATTCAGGACATAGGCATGGGCAAGGACTTCATGACTAAAACACCAAAAGCAATGGCAACAAAAGCCAAAATTGACAAATGGGATCTAATTAAACTAAAGAGCTTCTGCACAGCAAAAGAAACTGCCATCAGAGTGAACAGGCAACCTACAGAATGGGAGAAAATTTCTGTAATTTACCCATCTGACAAAGGGCTAATATCCAGAATCTACAAAGAATTTAAACAAATTTACAAGAGTAAAAACAAAGAATCCCATCAAAAAGTTGGCAAAGGATATGAACAGACACTTCTCAAAAGAAGACATTTATGCAGCTAACAGACACATGAAAGAATGCTCATCACTGGTCATCAGAGAAATGCAAATCAAAACCGCAATGAGATACCATCTCACGCTAGTTAGAATGGCAATCATTAAAAAGTCAGGAAGCAACAGGTGCTGGAGAGGATGTGGAGAAATAGGAACGCTTTTACACTGTTGGTGGGAGTGTAAACTAGTTCAACCATTGTGGAAGATAGTGTGGCGATTCCTCAAGGATCTAGAACTAGAAATACCATTTGACCCTGTGATCCCATTACTGGGTATATACCCAAAAGATTATAAATCATGCTACTATTAAGACACATGGAGATGTATGTTTATTGAGGCACTATTCACAATAGCAAAGACTCAGAACCAACCCAAATGTCCACCAATTACAGACTGGATAAAGAAAATGTGGCACATATACACCATGGAATACTATGCAGCCATAAAAAAGAATGATTTCATGTCCTTTGCAGGCACATGGATGAAGTTGGAAACCATCATTCTAAGCAAACTACCACAAAGACAGAAAACCAAACACTGCATGTTCTCACTGATAAGTGGGACTTGAACAATGAGAACACTTGGACATAGGGCGGGGAACATCACACACGGGGGCCTGTTGTGGGGTGGGGTCGGGGGGAGGGATAGCATTAGGAGAAATACCTAATGTAAATCACGAGTTAATGGGTACAGCAAACCAACATGGCACATGTATACCTATGTAACAAACCTGCATGTTGTGCACATGTACCCTAGAACTTAAAGTATATATATAAAGAAAAGTACAGATCACAGTAGGAAAAGATCCCCCATTTAGTATTTGGAAGAGGACTATTTAGTTTGTCTTGCTGTATAAGAACTCACTAACAAACTACAAAGCTGTAAACTTGGTGGATACCTTTAAAATAAATTATGCATCAGAAATTATACAGCTCAGAGAAATTCCTAGTGGCCTTGGATAAGAACAGTAAGAAAGACCTATGTCAGATTTTTTTTTTTTTTTTTTTTTTTTGAGACAGGGTCTGGCCTCACTTTTTCACCTAGGCTGGAGTGCAGTGGTGCGACCTTGGCTCACTGCAGCTTCAACCTCCTGGGCTCAGGCGGTCCTCTCGCCTCACATCCCCAAGTAGCTGTGACTACAGACACACGCCACACCCGGCTAATTTTTGAATTTTTTCTACAGATTGGGTTTTGGCATGTTGTCCAGGCTAGTTCTGTCAGATTTTAAGTGTCTATTATATGAAATAGCTTATAAAATCTGTATCAGTAAAAGGTACTTGATTATATTTCATTAATAAAAATTAAGTTTAAAACTGTATATAATTTCAGTTTTCTATAAATATTTCATTAAAACCTAATAGAAACATAAATCAAGTCCTATTCTCCCCAGTGTATGTGGAAATAAGACTAAATGCTTGTTTCCAGGGTGACAATATCCACATAGCAGGCCACTGGTTAGAGTCAACAGCAAAGAAGGAAAAGAGAATTTGTACATACTGTAAAAAGGGCACACATTCGTTCTATCTTCTCTGGGTTCCTTGGCCCACCATTCTTGTTCAGTCTTACCAGAAACCGTTCACTGAAATGTAGGAAAGAAAGATACAGAGAAATGTGAGTAACACACTCCAGAACAAAGAAAAAGGGCAGATATGGAAAAACACTAAACATATTTACATAACAGCTTGCAGTGACAAGCAAGGCCAAAAACACACGTCTAGTGGCAGGACACCCTCTTTTTTCCTGCCAAGTAACATACAAAGAAAACTACAAACTGCCTGATAGGTGCTTCTGTTTATTTGCTGATTGTAGCTGTGTGTTTTATCTGTTTGAAGGTGTGTGCTCCCTGAGGTCAGTAAGGAGGACTGTATCTTATATTTCTCCCAGATATTCCCAAAACACCAGCATGATGCGAAATCCATAACAAGCATATACATTCTTTGATGTGAGCACTCAGATCATCATAAAACCATTCATCATATTAGATCCGAAAGAATCTACATTACCAAATTTACATCTTCTATATCAGAAGTCCCCAACCCCGGGATGCAGACTGCTACGGGCCTGTGGCCTGTGAGGAACTGGGCGGCACAGCAGGTGAGCAGCAGGTGGACAAGCATTACCACCTGAGCTCTGCCTCCTGTCAGATCAGCAGTGGCATTAGATTTTCATAGGAGCACAAACCCTATTGTGAACTTCACGTGGAGGGATATAGGTTGTATGCTCCTTATGAGAATCTAACTAATGCCTGATGATCTAAGGTAGAACAGCTTCATCCCAAAACCATCCCACACCACCACCTCCACCCATCAGTCTATGGAAAAATTGGCTTCCATGAAATTGGTCACTGGTGCCAAAAACATTGGGGAGTGCTGTTTTATATAACTCTTGAGAATCACTTTAGGGCAGCAGTGTCCAATCTTTTGGCTACCCTGGGTCGCATTGGAAGAAGAAGAACTGTCTTGGGCCACACATAAAATACACTAACACTAATGGTAGCTGATGAGCTAAAACATAAAAATAAAAATAAAAAAAACTCACGATGTTTTAAGAAAGTTTATGAATTTGTGTTGGGCTGCATTCAAAGCCATTGTGGGCTGCATGCAGCCTGTGGACCACAAGTTGGACAAGCTTGCTTTAGGTCTTAAAAAATGTTACAGCAATTTATAAAAACTTTGGTGGAAATTCAAAAAGAAATGATGTGTTATAGCTAAAGCTACAATCAGAATTTAATAGAGCCACTAAATATTTTATTCTCCAAATAATATACGTAATTTCAGGAAGAAATTACAAATACTGGACTAGAAAACCTTAGAAACAGTGTTTGCAACATTTGGAGAAATGTCTCTTTATTCTCGCATCTCCTTCCTGCCCCTGCGCAGAATCTCATTCCCACCTTTTTATCCGACGATTCACTACCAACTGGAAAGGAAAACTGTGCCATGGTGAAGACAAAGTATGTGATTCCAAAAGTAACTTACTTATTTTGTGCCTCCAGTCATGTACTCATGGAATATATGTAGTATCAGTTTAGTTTGTTCATGTATTCATTTGATCAGTCTACAAATTGTTATTAAGTTCTGTGTGCTTGGCATGTGAATATAAATGTGAACAAGACATATACAAGGTACTTTTTCCTCATACAGCTATGGTCCTGGTAGGCAGTTAGATATGCAGAAATGAATCTCAGAAAGATTTGGGTCAGATAAAAATTTGAGATTCTTCATCCAGGGAACACATGGGAATAAGCAGGGAACATGCAAAGAACAAAGAGAAAAGGGGCTGTGGTCAGATTGCTGAGGGACAATGACATTTAAGAAATGGGTAGAAGAAAAACTATCAAAGTAGACACGTGGGACAAATGGAAAAACAGAAGAAAAATATGAAGGATGGTAAGATGTTGCACTAGTCAAGTGAAGAGAGTGTCTGAAAGAGGAGGGAGGGGTCAACAAGGTCCAAGACCATTGAGAGTCACATGTAACAAGGACAAAACTCTCGAACACAGATCACTGGTGATTCTGGCAAGAACTGTTTTAATGAAATGGTAGAGAAAGATGCCAGTGTGAGGAGTAAGAAAGAAATGATGAAGCACAGTCTAGACCACACTTTAAAGAATGGTTGTGAAGAGGTGGAAGTGATGCATTTTTAGTTAAATGGGCATGTGGGGTTGAGGGAGTCTTTGTTAAAATATGGGATAACCCACATATACACAGTCAATTAATTTCAAATAAAGGTATCAAGGGGGGGGTGTATAGCACGTTCAGCAAATGGTGCTGAACAATCCATATGAAAAAAACTAAGCCTTGACCCTTGTTTATAAAAATTAACTTGAATGTATCACAGGCTCAAATACAAGAGCTAAAACTATAAAAGAAGACAACTCAGTGAAAAATGAAGACAAGTATCTTATATATCTTGTTCACATTTGTTTCCACATTTAGCACATAGTAGAAAACTTTCTGTGGCCAGAGATTATTAAGCAAATATCACAAATCACAACAAAATGATAAATCAGACTTTACAGAAATTAAAAGCTTCCTTTTTAAAAGATACTGGTGAGAAAATGAAAGGACAAGCTACAGACTGAGAGAAAATAATCACAAAACATTCACCTAAGAAAAAATTGTATTGACAACATATAAAATGTCCAATAAGAATAAACATTCAAATAAAAAATGGACACAAGATTTGAACAGACCCTTCATCAAAGGATGTGCAGAGATGGCAAATAAGCACAAGAAAATATCATTAATCATTAGAGAAATGCAAATTAAAAACACAGTGAGGGCTGGGTGCGGTGGCTCACACTTGTAATCCCAGCACTTTGGGAGGATGAGACAGGTAGATCTCCTGAGGTCAGGAGTTCGAGACCAGTCTGGCCAACATAGTGAAACCCTGTCTCTACTAAAAATACAAAAATTAGCCAGGCATGGTGGCGGGTGCCTGTAATCCCAGCTACTCGGGAGGCTGATTCAGAAGAATCGCTTGAACCCAGGGGACGGAGGCTGCAGTGGGCCTAGATCGCGCCACTGCACTCCAGCCTCGGCAAAAGAGCAAAACTCCAACACACACACACACACACACACACACACACACACACACACACACACACACACACACACACACACACACACACACACACACACACACACACACACACACACACACACACACACACACACACACACACACACACACACACACACACACACACACACACACACACACACACACACACACACACACACACACACACACACACACACCAGAAAACAAAAAAACGCAGTAAGATACCACTACACACCTACTAGAATAGCTATAATTAAAGAATGAATATACCAGCCGGGCACAGTGGCTCACGCCTGTAATCCCAGCACTTTGAGAGGCCGAGGCGGGCAGATCACATGAGGTCAGGAGTTCAAGACCAGCCTGGCCAACATGGTGAAACCTTGTCTCTACTAAAAACACAAAAGTTAGCCGGGCATGGTGGCCTGTGCCTGTAATCCTAGCTGCTCTGGAGGCCGAAGCAGGAGAATCGCTTGAACCCGGGAGGCAGAGGTTGCAGTGAGCTGAGATTGTACCATTGCACTCCAGCCTGGGCAACAAGAGAGAAACTCTGTCTCAAAAAAAAAAAAAAAAAAAGGAAGAATGAATATACCAAAGGTTGGTAAGAATGTCAAGTAACTAGAACTAAACCTCTCATAAACTGTTGGTAAGAATGCAAAATGGTACATCCACTTTGGAAAACAGCTTGACAATTTCTTATAAACATATACATACTAAATGACCCAGTAATTCTCCTCATATGTGTTTACTCAGGAGAAATGAAAAAATTTACCCAAAAATGTATATATAAATATTTATAGCAGCATTATCCACAATGGCCAAAACATGTAAGAACCCAAATATCCATCAGGGGGATAAATGAATAATCTACATAATAGAGTATCATTTCACAATTTATAAAACAAACTACTGGGATGTATAATAATATGGATGAATCTCAAAAGCATTATACTAAATGAAAAAACTCAATGAAAAAAGGCCATAGGCTCTGTGTCTCCATTTATGTTGCATTCTGGAAAAGACAAAACTATAGGAACAGAAATCAAATCAGTTGCTAGGGCTGGGGAAGAAGGGTAGGGACTGACTGCAAAGGTACATGAGGGAACTTTTTGAGAGTGATGAAATGTTCTATTTCTTGACTGTGGTGATGGTTTCACAACTATATACATTTGTCAGGACTCACTGAACTATGCATTATAAAGGGTGAATTTCACTGTGTATAAATTACATTTTAAAAACCTGACTCAAAAAAAGATGGGATACACCTAAGAAAATTTATATCTAATGGGACAACGCTTATAGAAGGAGAACTACTGAAGACACAGGATATAACTGGTAAAGGAAAATCACTGAGTAGGTGAAGAGGGATAGAATCCAGGAAAGAGTGAAGAAGGAAACAATAGGTGTAGATACAAATAAGCTGTGGTTTTATTAACAGTGTAGATACAAATAAGTTGTGAGTTTTATCACAGACAGGAAATAAAAAACAGTAAAGTAGAAAAAAAAACACTTCCAAAAATAACAGAAAAAAATTCTCAAGACCATTTAAGAGAAAATGTAATGGGGAAAGGTAGAAAAGATAGCTGTGACACAGACAAGTGAAAAAGTGGCAAAAACATAGAGTCAAGGCAATTCTCTCCCCAAAGTATCTTCAATCTTTATAAAGCTTGCCATCTCCTTTGCTGCCACTAGTTTTGGCCATTACTTGACTAACTTGGATTATTATAACAGCTTCCCAGCTCTACTTCTGTTTTTGCCTCTCTAAAAGCCATTCTTGGAGAGACTGATCCTTTTAAAATACGAATCAGATCATATCTTTTCCCAGCTTAAAACCTTTTCATGCTGTCAACTGATTTTTTACAAGGGTGTTAAGACAACTCAGTGGAGAAAAGAATAGTATTTCAACAAACAGTGTTGGGACAAGTAGATATTCACATGCAAAGGAATGAAGCTGGATTTTTATTTCACACCATATATAAAAATTAAGTAAAAATGAATCATAGATCTACATGTAAGAGCTAAAACTACAAAATTCTTAGTAGAAAATATAGGTATAAATTCTCATGACCTTGAATTAAGTAATGATTTCTTAGGTAGGAAGGACACCAACAGCACAAGCAACAACAAAAAAAGGGACTTCATTACAGTAAAAAACTATTGTGCATCAAAAGACACCATCAACAAAGCAACAAACAAGCCACAGAATGGGCAAAAATATTTATAAATCATATACAGATAAGGGACTTGTACCTATAATATATAAAGTTCTCTTAAAATTCAATAATAAAAAGACAATTCAAAAGTGGGTAACTTGAATAGATATTTCTCCAAAGAAAATACACAAATGGCAAATAAACATATGAAAAGATGTTCAGCATCATTAGTCATCAGGGAATGGCAAATCAAAAGCACAATGAGGGTACCACTTCACCCCTCTAGAATGGCTTTATTCAAAATGATAGATAATCGTAAGTGCTGACAAGGAAATGGAGAAATTGGAACCATTATACACAGCTGAAGGGAATGCAAAATGGTACTGCCACTTTGGAAAAACAGTCTGGAAGTTCCTCAAAAGGTTAGCATAGTAACCATATGACCCAGAAATTCTACTCCTAGGTATATATCCAAGAGAAATAAAAACATATGGTTGCACAAAAATTTGTACATGAATGTTCATAGCATTATTAATAATAGCCAGAAGGTGAAAACAACCAAAATACCCACTGACAAGTGGATAAATAAAATGTGGTAGATATAGCCAAATAACAAAATATTATTCAGCCATAAAAGTAATGAAGTATTGACACATACTAAAATGTTGATGAACCTTGAAAACAATACTCTAAGTAATGGAAGCCAATCACATAAGACCACACACTGTATGATTCCATTTTTATGAAATGTCTACAATAGGCAAATCTACAGAGACTGAAAATAGATTAGTGTTTGCCTAGAGCTGGGGGTTTGGACGAAATGGAGTGACTATTAAATGGTATGGGATTTCTTTTTGAGTTGATGATACTGTTCTAAGATGGACTGTGGAAATGGTTGCCTAACTCTAATATAATAAAAGCCACTGAACTGTACCCTTTGAATGGGTAAACTCTATAGTATGTGAATTATATTACATAAAGCTGTTACAGAAAACAAACAACAAACTTTTTCGTGGTTTACTCTCACTCTCAGATAACACGTAAACTCTCCAAGATCTGCATGGCCTTGTGTGAAACACTTGACTCGGCATATCTTACAGCCCCATCTCATCTCACATGAGCCTTTCTTGCTTATTCTCCACACACACACTGGTGTCCTAGATACAAGTTTCTTGAACATGCCAAGCTCATTCTTGCCTTCAGACCTTTGTGCATGTTGTTTTCTCTGGAATGCTGTTCTTTCAGCCCAAGTGGCTGGCTCACTGCCATCCTTCAGATCTTAGCCTAAATGCCAGTTTCCTAGAGAAGCCAACTTTGATATGTTGGCAAGAGCAGTACTCCTTTACCCCTTCCCATTACTTACTCACTTTTTTACAGCATGTAGCACAAACTAATTATTTTCTTTCTTTGTTTATTGTCTTTCTCTTACACAAGAGAATAAAATCCCAAGGATAAGGACATTTGTTCCCCCTCTGTACCTCTAGTACTTCTAAGAGCCTAACCCTATAACAGGTGCTCAATAAATGTTGAATGGAAAAAGGTGGAAATTTCCTGAAGAACTGCTGTGTGGTATGTGGAAGTTTGCTAATGAGGGTCACCATAAAATGGATGGGTACATCACCATCACACTATGCAGAAACATCCATGAGCCAGGAGGGAGCAAATGAGATAGCACAAATCAACCTTCTAATTTGGTGACAAAGGACCAACAAGCATCAAGTATGTTGTGACAGACACAGTCCCCCAGATGCTCACTAAATCCATGTTTTCTGTTTCTTCTTGGGTACACAGCTAGGGTATACATCTTAGCCCCCCCATTGCAGTTGAGTGGAGCCATGTGACTGAATTCTAGACACCAAAATGTGAATGAATGTGATGTGTGCAATTTCTAGGCTTAGTCCTAAAAACTTCTTATATATGTGCCTTCATGCTTTTTCCCCTTCTAGAGACCTGGAGTGGAGATGACCCCTAGTACAACCTCGGTGCTATGTATTGATGATGGCAGATTATCCATTAGTCTTGGTCCCTAAATAAATGTGTGGATGAAGGCTATCTTACTAGCTGCAAATTCACCCACCCAGGGCTGTTACAAAAGCAAGAAAATACACTTTTATTGTGTTAGAACCATAATATATTTTTTGTTACAGAAGTTGATCTAACTAATATGTATACCATGCACATAACAATCCCCAATTATCTGATAATGTGATCATATGTCTTCACAGATACATGAGTATAAAAGTAGGTTTCAGGAAATTTATGTCTTTCAAAGAGATTTTCAAGAGAATCTATCATAACTTCTGTACTATTCTTCAGAAGGAAAACATACAGTTGTTCTCATCCTCACATTAGATGCTCTGTGAATCTCTCAAAAGCAGACACCTCCCCAACAGGCTGCTTTTTGGAGCTGCCCATAGCAGGGTACTATTTGGAGGGACTTACACCAAGGTCTTGTCCAAAGTTAAAATGGTAGATGAAGCAAATATCTAGGTAAATAGGCTTGCTGGCTCTATCAGAACATAGGAACTTCTCTTTTTCTCCTCAATAATGAAAGGAAGCCCTTAAGTTTAGTTCTCACAGTGCCAACCTGAGCTTTACATTTCCTCAAGACTTTCATACTCTAGTTTCACCTGGTCTTTTTGACAATTTTTAACACTCAAAATAACTGTTTTTTTCACTTCAGAGGGCTTTCGGCATACATATAATTATTTAATTTATCTATCACACCTGTTTATATACCCATTTATTTATATATTTTGCTAGCTTCTATAATGGGTATGATAAATAAATGCTGCTTTCCATTAATATTCAAACTATTTGAAGACAAATAATCTATCCAATGTTCCCATGATTTGTCAATAGCTGTTTTACAAAAAAAGTGGCAAAATATTGTTGGGAAATACTGTATTGAACACAGACAGGTTTCTACCCTCTAGGACTTTTCAGAGGCTTAAAATGGTGGTATATGTTTTAAGAACTAAGGGGACAGGTGACATTTTACCCCACAACCCACTTTTGTGTAAGGCAATGGAGTCTGTAGAAACATAGTTGGATAAATGCTGATTGAATCTACTTGGCAACTAGAGCAAGAGCAAGTACTCGTATTCTTCAAAGGTGTAACAGAAACTGTGGCCAAGAGAGTCAAATTTACTCATGAGATTTCATAAACACTCACACCTCTATATGAGTAATTCTTTCTCTTCAATATGAATGAGAAACCATCTTTCTAAGTTACTATCTGATCTCTGATTTCAAGAGAAAAAGAGATGGTTAATTCTTACTCTTCAGTAAGCAATATTACAAGACAACTACTCTACCTTTAGTTGTTTTTATGATGATGAACTATAGACATATAGCATATGAAGTTACATTAATTTCATATTATTGATCAAGTTCTTACAAATGAATCCCATAATTTCAATCTGTGACAAGTCTAATGGTGTCTTAATTTTAAGATAACTACCTTTTTTGAGATTTATAATTCTTGGATGTCACTGCTTTTTGTACATGCCTTCATTGATGGCAATTCATGCATCCCTTCAACAAATGTTTGGTGACTGCCAATGAGGTACCAGCCCATGCCAGGCACTAAGGCAGAGACGAGTTTCTTATCCTCAATGAGGGTACATCCTAAAGACTCTGTTTTGGAAACGGAAGCAGTTTTCTCAAATAAATTTAGAGGAATTCTCCCAACTTTTTCAATTTAATCTTTATGTTCCTCATTTGGTCCTCCATGAATATGGATGTCAACTGCTTAGCATCTCTCTCATGATAACCTGCCAGGTGCTTGAAAATAAGCAAGTAGCCCCAAGGTTATACTACACTGTATGACCCAACAGAGTAGGAAATATCTAATATCCCCTCATAGATTCATTTTCCAATTTAGATCACTTGGCTTTATTTCTCAAATTCTTTAAGTTTTCCCACTTCATTTTAAAGCACAGAAAGCAGAAATACACAAAAAAAGGGGTTTTATAAAGGCAAATGATGGCTCAGGGCTATGGTTTCCAAATTTATTTTTACTGTCAGCTTTTCTCTTCTTTTCAACAGAACCTTACTCTGTTCACCAACATATAAAAAATTAAGAAGCAGATTTTCTTGGGTTGAATCAGAGGTGATGGTTTCAGGAAAGGGGGATAATGCAGGAATCCTCCATAGTTAGGCCTCCACTCTGACCATCGGTTCTCCTTGAGACACTTCAGGACTCCAAGTAACATTTTTGTAACTACTGGTATAATGCAAGGGTTCTTTCTAGCCTTCTTCTTTCCCTTTTATTCTTTCAACAAACATTCACTAACTTCTATCATTTTGCAGAAACTGAGCTAAATGCTGAGGCTATAGAAATGAAATAATTCCTGTCCTCAAGTCTGGTGGAACAGAGACACACATAAACCAAAAATTGCACCACGATGTGAAAATGCTATAATTGCATAGAAAGGGGCTGACAAGGCTGGGCACGGTGGCTCATGCCTGTAACTCCAGCACTTTGGGAGGCCAAGGCGGGTGGATCACAAGGTCAGGAGATCAAGACCATACTAGCTAACAAGGTGAAACCCCGTCTCTACTAAAAATACAAAAAAAAAAAAAAAAAAAAAATTAGCCGGGCGTGTTGGTGGGTGCCTATAGTCCCAACTACTCGGGAGGCTGAGGCAGGAGAATGGTGTGACCTGGGAGGCAGAGCTTGCAGTGAGCCGAGATCGTGCCACTGCACTCCAGCCTGGGCGACAGAGCGAGACTCCATCTTAAAAAAAAAAAAGGGGGGGTGGGGGGCGCCAACAAACTACTGGATTGAGGGTAGGCTGTCTGAAGGAGGTACTGGAACAAGTTCTTGAAAGACTGCAAGGCTTTTGCCACTTGGTAAGGGGTAATTAGAGATGAAGAAAAAGGTATTCCATGAGGAGAGAGTGCAAAGTGCAGACTTTCTAAAGGATGATGTAGCTTATTGTATGGGGAAGCTCAGAGCATGAGTTAAGAGGGTCCTAGAGGCTGCATGCAATGGCTCACACCTGTAATCCTAGCACTTTGGGAGACCAAGGCAGGAGGATCACTTGAGCCCAGGAGTTCAAGAATAGCTTTGGAAATATGGCAAGATCCTGTCTCTACAAAAAATTAAGTATTAGCTGGACATGATGGTATACATTTATAGCCCTGGTGACTCAGGAGGCTGAAGTGGGATGATTGCTTTGAGCCTGCTGACATCAAGGCTGCATGCAGCCTTGCACTCCCAGCCTGGGCAACAGAGCGAGACCCTGTCTCCAAAAAAATAAAAATAAAAATAAAATAAAAAAGAAAGTACTGGATAGCTGGCCAGAGGTGCCATGCAACACAGTGTGGATTATTTACGTGTGAAGAATTTCCAAATTTGACCATTAGTAGTTCCTGGCAGCTTACTTAAAATGGAAACATCCTGGGCCAAACCCAAGATCATCTGGATCAGAATCTCTAGAGGAAAGGATTCCTGGAGATGGTCCAGGAATCTATAATTTTAAGGACTTCAACTGGTGTTAGGGTTAGCAAGTTTGAAAAACCCTATTGTGGGCCTTAGAGAGGCTCTGAAAGTTCAAACTTGAGAAGCAGCATGATCCCCTAAGTGTTTAGACTGAGCATTTGGGCTACAATGCAGAAGCCAGGTTGGTAACATAGAAAGTACTCGAGAGAGACAACAGGAGTAGCCCAGGCAAGCTATGACACAGTCTTGAAACTGAGGAGAGGTGAATAGATGTGAGATATATTTAGGAGACACAGCTGACCAGATTTAGCAGTTGACTGGATGTGGTTGTATCAACCAGAGAAGATATAAAGGAAGATTATATAAATTTTGGGTGTACATACTGAATTCGAGGTCTCTGTGGAACACATATGTGAACAGAAAACAGGCAGCTAAAAACCCATGTCTGAAAGTCAGAGAAAATATGTGAGAGGGAGATACAGCTCTGGTATTAATTATTTTGCTGTAGTAGCTGCAACAGCAGCCACTGAGTGAGTGTTTTTTTGTGCACCAGGCATTGTTTTAAGTATTTCTTTTCTTGCCTAATTGCTCTTGATCTTTACAACAGGTATTTTACCTCTGAAGAAACTGAGAGTTGGAGAGGCAAAGTTCCTGGCTTGAGATGAAAAAGTAGAGAGTAGTAAAGTTGAAATTCAAATCTGGAAAGGTTTGAACTCAAAGCCCATGCTTTATCTGTTATTTCCTCTCATGAAATAAGTACTGAAAAAAAAGTTTTGGGGTGTGGAAAGTTCGGTTCCATGGGAAAATATACCTGGGAAATGCTGCAGGCCACATCTTGCTCCAGAAATGAAGAGTGTCTGTGTGGCATAGACTCCTAGAGGTGCTGCATGAAAGAAACCTATCTCCAGGATTCCTATTACCTACATGTACTCTGACTCTTGCAACTACAAAGTCTATGCCATGTACCCACTCCAGTTCTTCTGGAGGCACAAAGTTTGTTTGAAGTTCATGACATTCCCACCAAAGAGACATAGATAATGATTTGCTTGATTAAGAACAAGCAGAAACTTGAATGGCAAATAATCCCAGAAAACTGGCTTTTTCCATTTTGTCTAAAACAGACACATGAGTAAATCTGCTGTTACATATTCTCAAGTAATTATAAAAACATTTTTGTAATTATACAGCCCCTATCAGGTCTTCAGAAAACAGAACTACCATTTCACCCAGCAATCCATTGCTGAGTATATACCCAAAGGAATATAAATCATTCTACCATAAAGACACATGCAGGCATATGTTCATTGCAGCACTATTCACAATAGCAAACACAGGGAATCAACCTAAATGCCCATCAATGGTAGACTGGATAAAGAAAATGTGGTATATACACACCATGGACTACTATGCAGCCATGAAAAAGAACAAGATCCTGTCCTTTGCAGGAACATGGATGGAGCTGGAAGCCATCATTCTTAGCAAACTAACACAGAAACAGAAAACCAAACACTACATGTTCTCACTTATAAGTGGGAACTAAATGATGAGAACACATGAACATAAAGAGGAGAACAATAGACACTGGGGCCCACTGAGGGTGAGGGTGGGAGGAGGGAGATGAGTAGAAAAAATAACTATTAGGTACTAGGCTTAGTACCTGGGTGATGAAAGAACATTCTAACACCTCTGAAGTTCCTTCTCAATCCTGCACCCTTCCCTCTTAGTGGGCCCAAATCAATAAATTCGACCTGACCCAACTCTATGTTCCTTCCACCATTATCCCACACCCTTAATAGCCATTCCCATGCCTGTTCTCCAGATTTCTGTTTGTATAAATTAGACCCAGCAATCCCATTACTGGATATATACCCAAAGGATTATAAATCACGCTACTATAAAGACACATGCACATGTATGTTTATTGTGGCACTATTCACAATAGCAAAGACTTGGAACCAACCCAAATGTCCGTCAATGATAGACTGGATTAAGAAAATGTGGCACATATACACCATAGAATACTATGCAGCCATAAAAAAGGATGAGTTCATGTCCTTTGTAGGGACATGGATGACGCTGGAAACCATCATTCTCAGCGAACTATCGCAAGGACAGAAAACCAAACACTGCATGTTCTTGCTCATAGGTGGGAATTGAGCAATGAGAACACTTGGACACAGGGTGGGGAACATCACACACTGGGGCCTGTCATGGGGTGGTGGGAGGGGGGAGGGATAGCATTAGGAGGAATACCTAATGTAAATGACGAGCTGATGGGTGCAGCACACCAACATGGCACATGTATACATATGTAACAAACCTACACATTGTGCACATGTACCCTAGAACTTAAAGTATAATAATAATAATAATAATAATAAAGAAAACTCAAGCAGTTCTTTTCAAGCGTAGTGCACCTTCTCATGGGTCACACTCTCAGCCTCACCTCTAGGGACCTGCCAGGACCTTAGTCTAGTTATAGCTCTAGAAGCAAACAGGGGTGTTGGGGGTGGGTCCTGAGGAAAATCAACATTATCCTGCCTGGCAACTGCCTCAGGGGAGGCCATCAGTGTTGTCTCAGGCAGCACAGCATTTATCTCCTCAAAGGTGGAAAGGCTGATGGCAGCTTGGGTTGGGGAGGGGATGCTGACATGACTGGGGATGGGGACGGTGTTCTTTCTGGCAAAAGAGGTTCATCAGAGTTCACAAACTCAGTGTCCCCAGCTTCATCAGGGTCCTCCCACACGTCCCTATTCCAAGTTGCAGGGTCCCATTACTTTCCAATAAATGCCCTCACTTTAACAGTAGATACCTGGCAAGGCTGTGCATGCATCTTTCAATGCAGAACAGCCACTCGCATGATAAGAGCTTGTGTCTGTTTTTCCGCAATTCCAGCTCTTTCTCTACAGGAACATAATGAAGCTGGTTGGTCGCTCCTAAGTTTGGTGGACAAAGTGATTAAAGAAAATGATGAACTTAGGGATTCTATCTCCCAGCTTCAGAAGCAGATATGGAGCCTCAAATCTGCTACGATTGCCCTGAGTGACAGTCTTATCTCCTGAGGCAGTTGCCAGGCAAGATAATGTTGATTCTCCTCAGGACCCACCCCAACTCCCCTGTTTGCTTCTAGACTTATAACCAGGCTAAAGTCCCAGCGGGCCCCTAGAGGTGAGGTTGAGAGTGTGACTCATAAGGAGGTGTGCTACACTTGAAAAGAACTGCTTGAGTTTTCTAATTTATATAAACAGAAATCTGGAGAACAGGATGGGAATGGATATTAAGGGTATGGGACAATGGTGGAAGAAACAGAGTTGGGTCAGACTGAATTTATTGATTTGGGCCCACTAAGTAGGGACTCTGCATTTAATGTTTCAGCTTGGGGAGTTAAAAAAGGTTCTAATAGTTTATTTGGTTAGCTGAAATATGGATTAAAAGATGGTCCACTGTGAGAGAGCTGGAAATGCCTGATCTCCCTTGGTTTAATGTAAAGGAAGGGATCCAAAGGCTTAGGGAGATTGGGATGGTGGAGTGGATTAGTCACTTTAGACCTACTCATCCCAGCTGGGAGGGTCCAGAAAATATACCCTTGACCAATGCCTTGCAAAATAGATTTGTGAGGGCAACACCTGCATTTTGAAGATGCCCTATAATTTGAAGAGCCCTGTAACTGCTCTTTTCTGTATGCCAGATCTAACAGTGGGAACCACAGTCACTCAACTACAAAATTTAAATACAATGGAAATAACTGGATCCCAGGGTGGCAGGGGCCAGGTGGCAGCACTCAACTGTCAAAGGCAAAATGGGCCTACCATAATGGACAGCGGAGGCAAAGCGGCAATCAGAATAGTCTGACTCATGTAGAGCTCTGGCACTGGCTAAGTAATCATGGTGTTCCTAGAGGTTAAGTTGATAGGAAGCCTACTGCATTCCTACTTAATTTATACAAGCAGAAAATTTCTAGGTTGAATGGACAAAAGACTAATTTGAATTATAAAAACAGAGAATCATGGCCCCGAATCAATTTCCAGACTTGAACCAGTTTACAGATCTAGAACCCCTTGAATGAAGGGAGGCCAGGTACCCCCAAAGAAGGACCCCACTACATTACCAACAATTTATGCAGTGATTCTTTCTCCTATCCGTCCCCAAGGAGACCTCCGGCCTTTTACCAAGGTAACTGTGCACTGGGGAAAGAGAAATGATGAGGCATTTCGGGGACTACTAGACACTGGCTCTGAGGTGATGTGGATTCCAGGGGACCCAAAATGTCATTGTGGCCCTCCAGTTAACGCAGGGGCTTATGGAAGTCAGATAATTAATGGAGTTTTAGCTCAGGTCTGACTTACAGTGGGTCGCCTGACTGAGCCTGTGGTCATTTCCCCATTGCCCGAATGCACAATTGGCATAGACATACTTAGCAGCTGGCAGAACCCCCACATTGGCTCCCTGACTGGCAGGGTGAGGGCTATTATGGTGGGAAAGGCCAGATGGAAGCCATTAGAGTGGCCTCTACCTAGATGAATAGTAAACTAAAAAACTGTTGTGCCCAGGTGCAGTGGCTCATGCCTATAATCCCAGCAGTTTGAGAGGCCGAGGTGGGTGGATTGCCTGAGCTCAGAAGTTTGAGACCAGCCTGGGCAACACCGTGAAACCCCATCTCTACTAAAGTACAAAATATTAGCTGGGTGTGGTGGCGCGCACTTGTAGTCCCAACTACTCGGGAGGCTGAGGCATGAGAATTGCTTAAGCTTAGGAGACAGAGGTTGCAGTGAACTGAGATCACTCCACTGCACTCCAGCTTGGGCTACAGAGAGGGACTCTGTCTCAAAACAAACAAACAAACAAACAAACAAACATACAAAAAACCAATATTGCATCCTTGGAGGGATTACAGAGATTAGTGCCACCATCAAGGACTTGAAAGATGTACGGGTGGTGATTCCCATCACATCCCCATTCAACTCTCCCATTTAGCCTGTGTAGAAGACAGATGGATCTTGAAGAATGACAGTGCATTATCGTAAGCTTAACCAAGTGGTGACTCCAATTGCAGCTGCTTTACCAGATGTGGTTTCATTGCTTGAGCAAATTAACACATCTCCTGGTACCTGGTATGCAGCCATTGACTTTGCAAATGCCTTTTCCTCCATTCCAGTCCATAAGGCCCACCAGAAGCAATCTGCTTTCAGCTGGCAAGGCCAACAATATATCTTTACTGTCCTACCTCAGGGGTATATCAACTCTCTGGCTTTGTGTCATAATCTTATTTGGAGAGACCTTCATCACTTTTCACTTCCGCAAGATATCACACTGGTCCATTACATTGATGACCATTATGCTGCTTAGATCCAGTGAGCAAGAAATAGCAAACATGCTGGACTTATTGTGAGACATTTGTGTGCCAGAGGATGGGAAATAAATCTGACAAAATTCAGGGAACTTGCACCTCAGTAAAATTTCTAGGAGTCCAGTGGTGTGGGGCTTGTCGAGATATTCCTTCCAAGGTGAAGTATAAGTTGCTGCATTTGGGCCCTCCTACAACTAAGAAAGAGACACAATGCCCAGTGGGCCTACTTGGATTTTGGAGGCAACATATTCCTCATTTGGGTGTGTTACTCCGGCACATTTATCAAGTGACCTGACAGTTTTAAGTGGGGTCCAGAACAGGAGAAGGCTCTGCAACAGAACCAGGCTGCTGTGAAAGGTGCTCTGCCACTTGGGCCATATGACTCAGCAGATCCAATGGTGCTTGAGGTGTCAGTGGCAGATAGGGATTCTGTTTGGAGCCTTTGGCAGGCCTCCTTAGGTGAATCATAGCGGACGCCTTTAGGATTCTGGAGCACGGCCCTGCCATCTTCTGCAGATAACTACTGTCCTTTTGAGAGACAGCTCTTGGCCTGTTACTGGGCTTTGGTGGAAACTGAACGTTTGACTATGGGTTAAGTCACCATGCGACCTCAATGGCCTATCATGAGCTGGGTGCTTTCTGACCCATTAGCCATAAAGGGGATCATACACAGCAGCATTACATCATCAAATGGAAGTGGAATATACATGATCCGGCTTGAGCAGGTCTTGAAGGCACGAATAAGTTACATGAGGAAATGGTTCAAATGCCCATGGTCTCCACTCCTGCCACCCTGCCTTCTCTCCCCTAGCCTGCACTGATGGCCTCATGGGGAGTGCCCTAGGATCAGTCGACAGAGGAAGAGAAAACTAGGGCCTGGTTCACAGGTGGCTCTGCGCGATATGCAGGCATCACCTGAAAGTGGACAGCTGCAGCACTACAACCCCTTTCTAGGACATCCCTGTAGGACAGCAGTGAAGGGAAATTTTCCCAGTGGGCAGAACTTCAAGTAGTGCACCTGGTTGTGCACTTTGTATGGAAGGATAAATGGCCAGATGTGCGATTATATACTAATTCATGGGCTGTAGTCAATGGTTTGGCTGGATGGTCAGGGACTTGGAAGAAGCATGATTGGAAAATGGTTGAAAAAGAAATCTGGGGAAGAGGTATGTTGATGGACCTCTCTGAGTAGTCAGAAACTGTGAAGATATTTGTATCCCATGTGAATGCTCACCAACAGGTGACCTCAGTAGAGGAGGATTTTAATAATCAAGTAGATAGGATGACCCATTCTGTGGACACCACTCAGCCTCTTTCCCCAGCCACCCCCGTCATCACACAATGGACCCATGAACAAGGCGGCCATGGTGGCAGGGATGGAGGTTACGCTTGGGCTTAGCAACATGGACTTCCACTCACCAAGGCTAACCTGGCTACGGCCATTGCTGAGTGCCCAATTTGCCAGCAGCAGAGACCAACACTGAGCCCTCGATATGGCACCATTCCTCAAGGTGATCAGCCAGCTGTGGCAGGTTGATTATATTGGACCTCTTCTATCATGGAAAGGGCAGAGGTTCGTCCTCACTGGAATAGAACTTACTCTGGATATGGGTTTGCCTATCCTGCAAGCAATGCTTCTGCCAAGACTACCATCCATGGACTCACGGAATGCCTCATCCACCGTCATGGTATTCTGACCAAGGCATTCACTTTTAAGGCTAAAGAAGTGGGGCAGTGGGCCCATGCTCATGGCATTCACTGGTATTACCATGTTCCCCATCATCCTAAAGCAGCTGGATCGATAGAACAGTGGAATAGCCTTTTGAAGTCACAATTACAATGCCAACTATGTGACAATACTTTGCAGGGCTGGGGCAAAGTTCTCTAGAAGGTCATGTATGCTCTGAATCAAAACCAATGTATGGTACAGTTTCTCTCATAGCCAGGATTCACAGGTCCAGGAATCAAGGGATAGAAGTGGAAGTGGCACCACTCACCATCACCCCTAGTGACCCCCTAGCAAAATTTTTGTTTCTTGTTCCCACAACACTACATTCTGCTGGCCTAGAGGTCTTAGTTCCAGAGGAAGGAACGCTGCTATCAAAAGACACAATGATTCCATTAAACTGAAGTTAAGATTGCCACCTGGACAGTTTGGGGTCCTCCTACCTTTAAGTCAACAGGCAAAGAAGGGAGTTACAGTGTTGGTTGAGGTGACTGACCCGGACTATCAAGATTAAATCAGTCTACTGCTCCACAACGGAAGTAAGGAAGAGTAAGCATGAATACAGGAGACCCATTAGGGCATCTCTTAGTATTACCATGCCCTGTGATTAAGGTCAATGGGAAACTACAACAGCCCAATGAAGGCAGGACTACAAATGGCCCAGACCCCTCAGGAATGAAGGTTTGGGTCACTCCACCAGGAAAAAAACCATGACCTGCTGAGGTGCTTGCTGAAGGCAAAGGGAATACAGAATGGGTAGTAGAAGAAGGTAGTCATCAATACCAGCTATGACCACGTGACCAGCTGCAGAAACGAGGACTGTAATTGTCATGAGTATTTCCTCCTTCTTTTGTTAAAAACATTTGTGCATGTATACACTTGTACTAAGAAAATATCTTCATTTTATTTCCTTTCTCCTTTATCATGTGACATAAGATATATTGACTTAACATCACCATTTAAGTATTGTTAACTTTATGTAATAGTATTTGGGTTGGGGATTGGGGCATTTCCGGTTGTGTGAAGGATAGTTGTATTATGTTGGGCTTAATTATGACCTTATTATTGTCTTTATTCAAAGATTATGTATGATCTCAGGAGATGTGTATGGGTTCAAGTTGACAAGGGGTGGACTTGTGATGGTTAATACTGAGTGTCAACTTGATTGGATTGAAGGATACAAAGTACTGATCGTGGTATGTCTGTGAGGGTGCTGCCAAAGGAGATTAACATTTGAGTCAGAGGGCTGGGAAAGGCAGACCTACCCTTAATCTGGGTGGGCACAATCTAATCAGCTGCCAACACAGCTAGAATATAAGCAAGCAAGAAAATGTGAAAAGAGAGACTGGCCTAGCCACCCACCCTACATCTTTCTCCCAAGCTGGATGCTTCCTGCCCTCAAACATGGGACTCCAAGTTATTCAGTTTTGGAACTCGGGCTGGCTGTCCTTGCTCCTCAGCCAGCACATGGCCTATTGTGGGACCGTGTGAGTTAATACTTAATAAACTCATATATATATATGAGAACCCTAACACAGAGGGGAACAACAGACACGAGCCTACTGGAAGGTGAAAGAAGGGAGAAGATCAGGAAAAATAACTAATGGATACTAGGCTTAATACCTGGGTGATGAAATAATCTGTACAGCAAACCCCCATGACATGAGTTTACCTATGTGACAAATCTGTGTATGTACCCCTAAACTTAAAGGTTAAAAAAAGAAATCATGTACTTATGAAAATTAACTAAATGGCAGCTTAATGTGGTGAGCTACAAACAGTTGTTTTCACTCTAATAATTTCTGCTCTTATCCCAGGATCAGGCTCCTAATTCTAACAATAACAAGCATGTAGATGAATAAATGTGGGCAAGGCTCTGATGACAGGACAGCACAATGCTAAGTCAGTTCATCTTTGCTGTCTCCAACATTCAGGTCATAATGCTTCTGAGGAAGGTGTGTGCTCATAATGCTTCTGAGGAAGGTGTGTGCCCATGTGAGGACGCTGGAGGATGAGAAGATTGACCTTCCCTTCCATGTGTTTTGCTAATCACACCTATGGGGACTAAAGAAGTGTACATTTTATATTCCTCAGCTCAAAGTTAAGTAGTCTGAAGTACTTACAGAGAGATGTAATAATGCTTGGCCCTCGATGCCAAAAAAGCAATGTTACTAATAGAACAGCAGCTGTTTTTCCTTATTCAGGAAAAACTCTTACCTGGTGTAGAAAAATGCACCTTTCCTACATAGGCCCTTCGTGACTTCCCAAGAGTAACCCAGACCTAACAGTTTTGAATGGCATGCTGAAATAACGATGAGATAAATAAATGAATGAAGGCTGAAGAAACCAATTTAGTTTAGAATTACTTCATCAAGTATATAAAAGACTATCCTCTCAGTCTATCTGACTGTACTTAGATAAATATGTAACCTAGCACTATCACAAGAAAACAATACATTTAAGAGCAAATCACTGATAACACGATTTAGTGTTTTCCTATTTATTGTTTTCCAATTTATTTACTATGTAAACCGAAAAGATTTAAACAAGTGCTAAAATGTGCTTGCTCTCTCAAAGCCTCATGTAAAAACACTGTCTTAGTAATAATAATATTGACAGTCTTCCTGATCTTGTTACTCTCCCTCATTACCTATACTGGTATTGATAATCTTGTTCTGTGCTTTCCAGTTCCTTGCCACAACGTGAACATTTTTGTTCTTTTTAACTTCATTCCTTTACTCACTATATAAGTTTTTCTGTTTGGCATAAAACAAGATATAAGAGTATTTAAGTTTTTTTTATAGTTTGCCCTGTAACATACATACTCCTCTATATTTGTCCTGTTGTGATTATGGAAGTCCTCTAAGAATACCAGAATATACATATTTATATTTATTAACTTGTTATTTTCACTATTTCTGCTGCTGTTTCTGTGTCTCGATGAGGCAAAGTCTTGCTTGTTTAATATGATATTACACGTCACAGCACAAGATAGAGCTTGTCACAGACTTAGTCCAAAATGAGGGAATCCTGATGAGAAAGGCAGAGCTTACAGAAACTAAACACACACAGAGGAAACAGAAAAATATAGGCTGTTTATAAATGGGAGCTAGAAAATTGAGCCAACCTGAAAGCCACATTAATATTTAAATTTGTCAGATATTTTACTAGATATCTTCTAGGCTTTTAAAATACACAACTGGGAAGTTCAGGAACAACTTCAGGGAAGAACAGCAAAGAAAGTTCCTAAATGCTTTCAAATTTTTAGTACTTAAGAACTTTTAGGTTTTAGAAACACTGAAAATATAAGAATGTCCACTGCACTATGTTAAATTACTTTTTACTCTCTCTTAATATAAAAAAATTATGGCTATTTATTTATCTATCTATATTGGAAATGGAGTCTCAGTCTGTTGCCCAGGCTGGAGTGCAGTGGCGTGATCTCGGCTCCTAGGTTCAAGTGATTCTCCTGCTTCAGCCTCCTGAGTAGCTGGGACTACAGGAACGCGCCACCACACCTGGCTAATTTTTTTTTTTTTTTTTTAGTAGAGACAAGGTTTCACCATGTTGGCCAGGCTGGTGTCGAACTCCTGACCTCAGGTGATCCACCCACCGCAGCCTCCCAAAGTGCTGGGATTACAGGCATGAGCCACCACACCCAGACTTATGGCATTATTTTTAAAACAGTATTGTAGTATTGTAGCTAATAAGCTACAGAGACAAGATTTTAGCCTAAGCCTGGCTTTTCCAAAATCTGTACTCATTCCAACTGTCTTTCAGACATAGTATTCAGATATAGTATTCAGATATAGTGTCTGAATGGTGAAAATAAGATTTAATATTGATCAAAAAGAAATAAAGCATTTGAAAATAGCTACATCTCTCTAAATATTACATATTTATAAATGTGCACAAATGGATATACCCAGACTTCAAAGAACTCTCTTAATTTTCTTCTTTTGCTTCATGTCTTTCCTTCTTCTTGATATTCTGTGCACTCAGTCTATCCTTTCTGCCATGGCCCTGCACAATCAGCTTTTACCAGATCATTCAGCCCACCAGGTTTTATGCTGTGCTAACCAACAGGGTAGCCACTAGCCACATATTGCTATTTACATTAAAATTAAATAAAGGTAAAGACTCAGTCACATTAGCCACATTTCAAGTGCTCAACAGTCACATGTGGCTAGTGGCTACCATAATGCCCCCCATATATAGAACAATTCAGTTGTATTGGACAGCCTAGCCCTGCAGGGTCTGTGAGGGGTCACTGAGACAAAGGACCCTGTACTACTGCATAGCAGCACTGTTCTCATATTAGAGAAAACTACATCAGTTTCCAAAGTACAACATTATAATGCTGGCAGCACTGAGGTCAGGATACACAGGTGGGGTTCTTGGGCTGGAGGAAGGATGTCCAGAGGGCCAGATCTAGGAATGGCACTCTCTGGTACAGGCATTCCTCATCTCCAAGGCTTAGAAATGGCAAGAGGAAATTTGACATCTAAAAACCTAGCAGTCAAAGCATAGATGAAGTTGTTTGTGGTCTACATGGTCATGGTGGGCCCAAATTCTATGAACCAGGAGCTTGGGGCACAGAAAAGAGTTAACATAGCAGGCCTGAGACTGCTATCCTTAGAAGGGTCTGCTTGCAAGGCTGGCCCTTAGCTGGCATCTGGTATTTGGTTTTCAGAGTGTTCCCAACAACTAAGCGTGGCTCACTATGCCTAGACTGTCTGTGTGAACAATATGGCTTATGTTAAATACCTGCTTCCCTTCTGGGAGCTCAGAATTTAGCATGTGCTACACAGAGGGTGCCTATGTGACAGCCCCCAATAAACCTTGGGTACTGAGTCCCTAATGGGCTTCCCAGGGCTGAAACATCACATACATAATGCTACATTTTCATTGCTGGAAGAGTGCTCTGTGTGACCTCTCATGTGTGAGATAGAGAGCACAAAGAAGCTTGTGTGTAGATTCCTCCAAAGTCTGTGTCTTTCTCTGTTATGATCCAGCTATGTATCCTTACTACATCACTGTCATAAGTCTTAGCCATGACTACAAGTATATGCTAAGCCCTATGAGTCCCTGTAGTGAATAATCACTAAGGGTGGTCCTGGAGAACCCCAACAGTCTTTTAAGTCCAGCGTCCTTGTCTGCAAAGCAGCAGAGACTGTATGTCTTACATCTCTGCAACCCTCAAAGAATATAGGGTAGGGCAGGTAAGGCCAGTGGCAGTGTGAGTTCAGAGTTTAGGACAAGGACAAGGACAGATCTCAGAGGTCAAACTCAGGAATCCTTGTGAGTTCTGACTTATGGGGCTGAAGCTGGAAAACCATGGGCAGGGCTAGTGTTGGGTGGAGATGGACCATGGGTAGGCTGAATTATCTTCAGGGGCAGTGGAATGAAGCTACGGACTGGTTATGGCTGACCACACCCTGGTCAGGAGCAAAGTGTGGAGCCAGAGTAGGTGGATAAAATGAAGTGGATGCTGAGGTATGAGGCATATGACAGCATGGGGACTATTATCAGAGTGGGTCTTTTATGCTTTAAAGGACAGTTTTCAATCTGGGCTTGAGACAGGTTTCAGAAGATCTATATATCCTCTGAAGCAGGATGTAAATGATTACGTGTCTGTGTGCGCATGCAATCTCCTAAGGAGAGAGTATCAAAGGGTTCCAGCATCGTTCTCCCTAATCTATCTCTATGTCCTCATATATCCATAAATCCTGCAGACCCATGTCAGATGTCAGGATGCTCTTCTGGGCAGTGGGAATCTGGCTGCAAGCCAATCCCTCCATTTCCTTTTCCACTTTTTCCATTTCCTTTTCCACTTTTAGGGTCAAAAGTCAAAAAGTCTGGCTTTTGACTTTTTGACTTTTGACCCCATGCAAATGCCACTAACCAAGTCAAAATAAATTAGGTTAAACTGTTCCTCTTAAGCTATCCATAGGGTGCTCAGCCTTATCAATATGAGTATTAATATACTTCACACATTTCTCAATGGAAGTAAAAATATGTTTCAATGCAAAAATCCAAGACAAACTATTTAAGACGTATAACAATTGTGTATTTCAGGGTTTCTGAAGCATGTAAATGTTTAATTATTTTCCTTTCTTTCTTTATCTTTCTTTTGTTTTGAGACAAAGTCTTGCTCCGTTGTCTGGGCTCACTTAACCTCAAACTTCTGGGCTCTTCCCATCTGAGCCTCCCAAGTACCTAGGACTACATGTGCACACCACCATACCTGGATACTTTTAAATTTTTTTGTAGAAACCGGGTCTTACTATGATGCCCAAACTGGTCTTAAACTCCTGGCCTCAAGCAATCCTCCTGCCTTGACCTTCCAAAGTGCTGGGATTACAGGCATGAGCCACTGCACCAATGCTAAATGTTTAATTCTGATACTAGAAAGTTTATTCCTCAGCTTTTTTCCTTAAATCTGAGCTCATGATATGCTACCAGGGATGTAACATTCTGGCCATCAAGAATAAATAATATCCTAGGGGGCTGCTGACAGGGAAACTTACCTGTTGTTTTTTGGAAGGGACAGTGAGCAGTTATCAAGTACAGACCCTTGGGCTTCTGGAATCCATGACTATGACCATTAGTTCCTCTTAAAAACTTCTGATTTCTATCTCATGCTAATCCTGTGATATGGTTGGCTATTCTCTTATGAATCTCTGAAGCAATATGGAGTAATGAAAATAATGCAGGACACAGACAGGGATTTAAATCTTGGATTGGATACTAGCAAACTGTTCAACCTCACTCAGTTGATTTAGGGACTGAATTAAATAATGATGTAAAGCTCCTGACACAGGGTTTGGTACATGCTCTAGAGGAGTGTTCACTCTTGCCCCTTTTTCTACCTCATTCCCCACAGAGACTGATCCAGACCTTTACATTTCTCCTTATGCCTCTTAGAAAAATACAAATCACTGGACATAAATGTCTTCCAACTGTCTTTAAAACTTATCATAACTCAGCTTATTTATGATTGCAGGTATTTCTATCCTTCCTTCCCAGTCCCTGTGGAATAATGCCCCACTGAGTAATCTCTCCTCACTGAAATCTCCATGTCCCGCTTCTCTGCCAGCTCTTTTCCTGCTCTAAAAGCCTTCCCTGGGATTCCTGGGCAAGGTGGCTGAATAGGAAAAGCTCCAGTCTGCAGCCTCAGCAAGACCAACGCAGAAGGGGGGTGATTTCTGCACTTCCAATTGAGGTACTCGGTTCATCTCACTGGGACTGGTTACACAGTGGGTATAGCCCACGGAGGGCGAGCAGAAGCAGAGTGGGGCATCGCCTCACCCCAAAAGCACAAGGGGTTGGGGAACTCCCTTCCCTAGCCAAGGGAAACCATGAGGGACCCTGCTGTGAGGGATGGTGCTATCTGGCCCAGATACCACGCTTTTCCTATGGTCTTTGCAACACACAGACTAGAAGATTCCCACGGATGCCTACACCACAAGGGCCCTGGGTTTCAAGCACAAAACTGGGCGGCTGTTTGGGCAGACACTGAGCTAGCTGCAGGAGTTTTTTTGTTTGTTTTTATTTGTTTGTTTGTTTGTTTCCATACCCCAGTGGTGCCTGAAACGCCAGTGAGACAGAACCATTCACTCCCCTGGAAAGGGAGCTGAAGCCAGGGAGCCAAGTAGTCTTGCTCAGCAGATCCCACCCTCACGGAGCCAAGCAAGCTAAGATCAACTGGCTTGAAATTCTTGCTGCCAGCACACAAATCTGAAGTCAACACGGGACGCTCAAGCTTGGTGGAGGGAAGGATATCTGCCATTACTGAGGCTTGAGTAGGTGGTTTTCCCCTCACAGTGTAAACCAAGTCACCAGGATGT
This sequence comes from Pongo abelii, assembly GCF_028885655.2. Taxonomy (NCBI): domain Eukaryota; kingdom Metazoa; phylum Chordata; class Mammalia; order Primates; family Hominidae; genus Pongo; species Pongo abelii. Next base: position 103,318,191 of record NC_085928.1, read on the forward strand.
TTGGACTTGGCGGAGCCAAACACAGTGCTTCAAAACCACTGTAGCCAGACTGCCTCTCTAGATTCCTCCACTCTGGGAAGGGCATCTCTGAAAGAAAGGCAGCAGTCCCAGTCAGGGGCTTATAGATCAAACTCCCATCTCCCTGGGACAGAGCATCTGGGGGAAGTGGCAGGTGTGGGCGCAGCTTCAGCAGACATAAACGTTTCTGCCTGCCAGCTCTGCAGAGAGCAGCAATCTCCCAGCACGGCGCTTGAGCTCTGCTAAGGGACAGACAGCCTCCTCAAGTGGGTCCTTGACCCCCGTGCCTCCTGACAGGGAGACAACTCCCAGTAGGGGTCGACAGACACCTCATACAGCAGAGCTCTGGCTGGCACCTGATGAGTGCCCCTCTAGGACAAAGCTTTCAGAAGAAGGACAGAGAGCAATCTTTGCTGTTCTGTAGCCTCCACTGGTGATACCCAGGCAAACCGGATATGGAGTAGACCCCTAGCAAACTCCAGTGGACCTACAGAAGAAGGCAATGATTGTTAGAAGGAAAACTAACAAACAGAAAGGAATAGCATCAACATCAACAAAAAAAATGACCACGCATAAACTCCATCCAAAGGTCACAAACAGCAAAGACCAAAGGTAGACAAATCTACGAAGATGAGGAAAAACCAGTGCAAAAAGGATGACAATTCCAAAAACCAGAATGCCTCTTCTCCTCCAAAGGATCACAACTCCTTGCTAGCCAGGCAACAAAACTGGACAGAGAATGAGTGTGATGAATTGACAGAAGTAGGCTTCAGAAGGTGGGTAATAACAAACTCCTCCAAGCTAAAGGAGCATGTTCTAACCCAATGCAAGGAAGCTAAGAACCTTGAAAAAAGGTTAGACGAATTGCTAACTACAATAACCAGTTTAGAGAAGAACATAAATGACCTGATGGAGCAGAAAAACACAGCACGAGAACTTCGTGAAGCACACACAAGTATCAACAGCTGAACTGATCAAGCAGAAGAAAGGATATCAGAGACTGAAGATCAACTTACTGAAATAAGTCATCAAGACAAGATTAGAGAAAAAAGAATGAAAGTGAACAAACGAAGCCTCCAAGAAATATGGGACTATGTGAAAAGACCAAACCTACATTTGATTGGTGTATCTGAAGGTGATGTGGAGAATGGAACCATGCTGGAAAACACACATCAGGATATTATCCAGGAGAACTTGCCCAACCTAGCAACACAGGTCAACATTCAAATTCAGGAAATACAGAGACCACCACAAAGATACTATTTGAGAAGAGAAACCCCAAGACACACAATCGTCAGATTCACCAAGGTTGAAATGAAGGAAAAAATGTTAAGGGCAGCCAGAGAGAAAGGTCAGGTTATCCACAAAGAGAAGCCCATCAGACTAACAGCAGATCCCTCTGTAGAAACCGTATAAGCCAGAAGAGGGTGGGGGCCAATATTCAACATTCTTAAAGGAAAGAATTTTCAACCCAGAGTATCACACTCAGCCAAACTAAGCTTCATAAGTGAAGGAGAAATAAAATTCTTTACAGACAAGCAAATGCTGAGGGATTTTGTCATTACCTAGGCCTGCCTTACAGAAGGAAGCACTAAATATGGAAAGGAAAACCCAGTACCAGCCACTGCAAAACAAACCAAAATGTAAAGACCATGGACACTATGAAGAAACTGCATCAACTAATGGCTAAGATAGCCAGTTAGTGTCATAATGACAGGTTCAAATTAACACATAACGATATTAACCTTAAATGTAAATGGGCTAAATGCCCCAATTAAAAGGCACAGACTGGCAAACTGGATAAAGTGTCAAGACTCATCGGTGTGCTATATTCAGAAGACCCATCTCATGTGCAAAAACACACATAGGGTCAAAATAAAGGGATGGGGGAATATTTACCAAGCAAATGGAAAGCAAAAAAAAAAAAAAAAAAAAAACAACAACAACAACGGGTTGTAATCCTAGTCTCTGATAAAACAGACTTTATCCAACACGATCAAGACCAACAAAGATAAGAAAAGACAAAGCAAGGTATTACATAATGGTAAAGGGATCAATGCAACAAGAAGAGCTAACTATCCTAAATATATATGCACCCAATACAGAAGCACCCAGATTCATAAAGCAAGTTCTTAGGGATCTACAAAGAGACTTAGACTCCCACACAATAATAGTGGGAGACTTTAACACCCCACTGTCAATATTAGACAGATCAACGAGACAGAAAATTAACAAGGATATTCAGGACTTGAATTCAGCTCTGGACCAAGCAAACCTAATAGACATCTACAGAACTCTCTACGCCAAATCAACAGAATATACATTCTTCTCAGCACTTCATAGCACTTATTCTAAAATTGACCACATAACTGGAAGTAAAGCACTCCTCAGCAAATGCAAAAGAACAGAAATCATGGCAAACAGTCTCTCAGTCTACAGCGCAATCAAATTAGAACTCAGGATTAAGAAACTCACTCGAAACTGCACAACTACATGGAAATTGAACAACCTGCTCCTGAATGACTACTGGGTAAATAATGAAATTAAGGTAGAAATAAAAAAGTTCCTTGAGACCAATGAGAACAAAGATACAATGTACCAGAATATCTGGGATACAGCTAAAGCAGTGTTTAGAGAGAAATTTATAGCACTAAATGCCCACAGGAGGAAACAGGAAAGATCTAAAACCGACACCCTAACATCACAATTGACAGAACTAGTGAAGCAAGAGCAAACAAATTCAAAAGCTAGCAGAAAACAAGAAATAACTCAGATCAGAACAGAACTGAAGGAGATAGAGACGCAAAATTCTCTTCAAAAAATCAATGAATCCAGGAGCTGGTTTTTTGGAAAAGATTAACAAAATAGACTGCTAGCCAGACTAATAAAGAATAAAAGAATAATCAAACAGACACAATTAAAAATTATAAAGGGTTGATCACCACTGATCCCACAGAAATACAAACTACCATCAGAGAATACTATAAACACCTATAAGCAAATAAACTAGAAAACCTAGAAGAAATGGATAAATTCCTAGACACATACACTCCCCCAAGACTAAACCAGGAAGAAGGCGAATCCCTGAATAGACCAACAAGTTCTGAAATGGAGGCAGTAATTAACAGCCTACCAACCAAAAAAACCCAAATATCAGACGGATTCACAGCCGATTTCTACTAGAGGTATAAAGAGTAGCTGCTACCATTCCTTCTGAACTTATTCCAAACAACATAAAAAGAAGGACTCCTCCCTAACTCATTTTATGAGGCCAGCATCACCCTGATACCAAAACCTGGCAGGGACACAACAAAAAAAGAAAATTTCAGGCCAATATCCCTGATGAACATCGATGTAAAAATCCTCAATAAAATACTAGGAAGCTCAATTCCAGCAGCACATCAAAAAGCTTATCCACCACGATCAAGTCGGCTTCATCCCTGGGAGGCAAGGCTGGTTCAACATACACAAATAAATAAATGTAATCCATCATATAAACAGAACCAATGACAAAAACCACATGATTATCTAAATAGATGCAGAAAAGGCCTTCAACAAAATTCAACAGCCCTGCATGCTAAAAGCACTCAATAAACTAGGTATTTATGGAAAATATCTTAAAATAATAAGAGCTATTTATGACAAACCCACAGCCAATGTCATATTGAATGGGCAAAAGCTGGATGCATTCCCCTTAAAAACTGGCACAAGACAAGGATGCCCTCTCTCACCACTCCTATTCAACATAGTATTGGAAGTTCTGGCCAGGGTAATCAGGCAAGAGAAACAAATAAAGGATATTCTAATAGAAAGAGAGGAAGTCAAATTGTCTCTGCAGATTACATGATGGTATATTTAGAAAATCTCATCGTCTCAGCCCAAAAACTTCTTAAGCTGATAAGCAACTTCAGCAAAGTCTCAGGATACAAAATCAATGTGCAAAAATCACAAGCACTCCTATATACCAATAATAAACAAATAGAGAGCCAAATCATGAGTGAACTCCCATTGAAAATTGCTACTAAGAGAATAAAATGCCCAGGAATACAACTTACAAGAAATGTGAAGGACCTCTACAAAGAGAACTACAAACCACTGCTCAAGGGAATAAGAGAGGACACAAACAAATGGAAAAACATTCCATGTTCATGGATAGGAAGAATCAATATCGTGAAAATGGCCATAATACTCAAAGTAATTTACAGATTCAATGCTGTTCCCATCAAACTACCATTGACTTTCTTCACAGAATTAGAAAAAACTACCTTTTTTTTTTTTTTTCAGATGGAGTCTCGCTCTGTAGCCCAGGCTGGAGTACAGTGGCGTGATCTCGGCTCACTGCAAGCTCCACCTCCCGGGTTCACGCCATTCTCCTGCCTCAGCCTCCTCAGTAGCTGGGATTACAGGTGCCCGCCACCATGCCCGGCTAATTTTTTGTATTTTTAGTAGAGATGGCGTTTCACTGTTAGCCAGGATGGTCTTGATCTCCTGACCTCATGATCTGCCCGCCTTGGCCTCCCAAAGTGCTAGGATTACAGGCATGAGCCACTGCGCCTGGCCTAGAAAAAACTACTTTAAGTTTCATATGGAACCAAAAAAGAGCCCATATAGCCAAGACAATTCTAAGCAAAAAGAATAAAGCTGGAGGCATCACGTTGCTTGACTTTAAACTATACTACAAGGTGACAGTAACCAAAACAGCATGGTACTGGTACCAAAACAGAGATATAGACCAGTGGAACAGAAGAGAGGCCTCAGAAATCACATCACACATCTACAACCATCTGATCTTTGACAAACTTGACAAAAACAAGCAATAGGGAAAGGATTCCCTATTTAATAAATGCTGTTGTGAAAACTGGCTAGCCATATGCAGAAAACTGCAACTGGACCCATTCCTTACAACTTATACAAAAATTAACTTGAGATGGATTAAAGACTTAAATGTAAGACCTAAAACCATAAAAACCCTAGAAGAAAATCTAGGCAATACCATTCAAGACATAGGCATGGGCAAAGACTTCATGACTAAAACACCAAAAGCAATGGCAACAAAAGCCAAAATAGACAAATGGGATCTAATTAAACTAAAGAGCTTCTGCACAGCAAAAGAAACTATCATCAGAGTGAACAGGCAACCTGCAGAATGGGGAAAATTTTTCCCATCTATCTATCTGACAAAGGGCTAATATCCAGAATCTATAAGGAACTTAAACAAATGTACAAGAAAAAAACAAACAACCCCATCAAAAAGTGAACAAAGGATATCAACAGACATTTCTCAAAAGAAGACATTTATGCAGTCAACAAGCATATGAAAAAAACTCATTATCACTGGTCATTAGAGAAATGCAAATCAAAACCACAGTGAGATACCATCTCATGCCAGTTAGAATGACGATCATTAAAAAGTCAGGAAACAACAGATGCTTGAGAGGATGTGGAAAGATAGGGACGCTTTTGCACCGTTGGTGGGAGTGAAAAGTAGTTCAACCATTGGGAAAAACAGTGTGGCGATTCCTCAAGGACCTAAAACTAGAAATACCATTTGACCCAGCAATCCCATTACTGGGTATATACCCTAAGGATTATAAATCATTCTACTATAAAGACACATGCACACATATGTTTATTGCAGCACTAGTCACAATAGAACCAACCCAAATGCCCAATAATCATAGACTGGATAAAGAAAATGTGGCACGTATACAACATGGAATACTATGCAGTCATAAAAAAGGATGAGTTCATGTCCTTTGCAGGCACATGAATGAAGATGGAAACCATAATTCTCAGCAAACTAACACAGGAACAGAAAACCAAACACCGCATGTTCTCATTCGTAAGTGGGAGCTGAACAATGAGAAAATATGGGCACAGGGAGGGGAACATCACACACTGGGGCCTGTTGGGGGTTGGGGGACAAGGGGAGGGAAAGCATTAGGAGAAATACCTAATGTAAATGACAGGTTGATGGGTGCAGAAACCACCATGGCACATGTATACCTATGTAACAAACCTGCACATTCTGCACATGTATCCCAGAACTTAAAGTAAAATAATAATAAAAACAAAGAAAAACAACAACAAAAAAGCCTTCCCTAACCCTGTCCATTTTGTTTTCCACCAAACTTCTACAGAGGTATCCTCATTTCTGCCTCTATATTCCTACACTGCTCTTTCATTCCTCAGCCAACTTTGGTTAAGTTTCCACTTATCCAAAAATTCAAAATACTTTATTTAAACTAAAATCGCCACTGATGGCCTCCATATCCAATCCTATCATTGTGTCACTCCTCTGCAGCCTCTGGCATTAATGTTGGTGTGAAATAATGTTGGCCACAGGAAGCATCCCTGCCTCACCCTATCTCTGCTCTTGAAATGTTTCCTTTGTTGGCTTCTATTGATTCTCCCGTCTGACTGCTCCTTTACAGTCTACTTAGCTAGGTCTTCTTCCTTTTCCTTCCCCAGTTTTTTCCTTCATCCAATTCTTTATCTAAAATATTCCCCTTTGGTTATTTGGCACACTGTTCTGATGTCAACAATCATTGAGTGCTAATACCTAAATCTCTGGCCTAGACTTCTTTCTATATATCTACCATTCCAACCATTCAGGCATTTTTTTTTTTTTTATGAGACAGGGTCTTGCTCTGTTGCCCAAACTTGAATGCAGTGATGCAATCATGGCTCACTGCAACCTCGACCTCCTGGGCTCAAGTCATCCTCCCACCTCAGCCTCTCAAGTACCTGGGACTACAAGCATGTGCCACCGTGCCTTGCTAATTCTTATTTTTTGTAGAGATAGGGTCTTGCTTGTTGCCCAGGCTGATCTCAGACTCCTGGTTTCAAGTGATCCTCCCTCCTTAGCCTCCCAAAGTGCTGAGATTACAGGCTGTGACTATCAATTTCTAACAAACTCTCAAATTTTGTTGATGCTATTTGTCTTTGAATCAAACTTCAAACAGCAAGGTTTGAAAGAACTATAATGACAAAAGATTTGTTGAACCACTGGGCACTGCAGAATACAGGAAAATTCTGAGTTATCAGTGTTGGGGTATGAGGGATTAACAGGTACATTAGATCACTGATGGAGACATCTATGTGAGTCCAGTGATTTATCTGGGGTCTTGCAGCGTCTCAGTGTCTTATGACTGGGAATCTGTCTGATTTATAGTCCAAAGGAAGCTGTCAGCAGCTCTGGAGTCAGGGTGGATTAGTGTTTCTGGTACGTGGATTAATGTTCGAGAAGCTTCAGAGTTTCAGTGATGTACAGCTTCTAGCAATAGTATGTAGGGACCAACACCAGTAGATTACTGGGGTCTTCTAGAGGTCAATAGCTAAGGAAGCCCAGAGTTTGGCAACTGAAGGGGAACTGTTGTGGGGTCAGTCACTGGGGTCCTGAAATGTTCAATGTTTTAATAACCTGCAGAGTTAGTGTCACCTCTTTAGAGAGGTCATGCCTAACTGCCCTACTTTAAAAAGTGCCATGCCCTATTTCTGTGATTCTCATTGCTTAATTTTCTTTGAAGAACTTACCTCATGCCAGTTATATATATATATATATATATATATATATATATTTACTGTCTATCTCTCCCTCTAGAACATAAACTACAAGAATACAGGGATTTTCTCTGTCTTGTTTTATGCTGAATCCTCAGCAGCTGGAACAATATCTTATATATGGTGGGCATACAATGTGTTTTAAATAAGTAAACAAGAAGAATATTATAGATATAATCTCAAATCCACTCAAATTTATAAAAAGTAAATGATTTTCAAATCAGCACTGTATTAGTAACAAATTACTTATAATACCCTCTTTTTTTTTTTTGCTCTTTTTTTTTCTTTTATTATTATTATTATTATTATACTTTAGGTTTTATGGTACATGTGCGCAATGTGCAGGTAAGTTACATATGTATACATGTGCCATGCTGGTGCGCTGCACCCACCAACTCGTCATCTAGCATTAGGTATATCTCCCAATGCTATCCCTCCCCCCTCCCCCCACCCCACAACAGTCCCCGAAGTGTGATGTTCCCCTTCCTGTGTCCATGTGTTCTCATTGTTCAATTCCCACCTATGAGTGAGAATATGCGGTGTTTGGTTTTTTGTTCTTGTGATAGTTTACTGAGAATGATGATTTCCAATTTCATCCATGTCCCTACAAAGGACATGAACTCATCATTTTTTATGGCTGCATAGTATTCCATGGTGTATATGTGCCACATTTTCTTAATCCAGTCTATCATTGTTGGACATTTGGGTTGGTTCCAAGTCTTTGCTATTGTGAATAATGCCGCAATAAACATACGTGTGCATGTGTCTTTATAGCAGCATGATTTATACCCTCTTAATACCTTTTAGATGTAGCAGCTCTACCCAAAATCCAACAGGGTCCTTGAGCTCAGCTGTCACAGGCACTAGTTCTTCGCCTTTCCTACACATTGAAATCATCTGAGAAATCCTGTTTTAATTAATCTGTAGAGTGGCCAGGATATTAAAAACTTTAATTGTATGTGCATTTAAGATTAAGAACTCCTGGTTTAAAACCTGTCCACTCCTTTTGCATACCCTCCTGTGGCTAATGGCTTCTACATACACTCAACAGTCGCCCCTCCCACTTCACATACCTCTAAAAACAAGTCTCTTCAATGTGTCCTTTTATCTTTATTGTCACTTCCACTATCCAGGTTGCAAACTATGCCATCTTTCTTTTTCTCTCTAAATGTACCAAAGTACAGTTTACATATGGTAATAGGCACAAATCTAAGTATACAACTTGATGAATTTTTGCTTAGGGACCCACCATGGCAGATGATGATGCAGAATTAATTCCACCATCTAAAAGGTTCCGTTGTGATCTTTCTAGTGAATACTACCAACCATGACTATAGTTCAGGTTTGCCTATTCTTGAACTTTACATAAACAAAATCACTCAATATGTATCCTTTTGAGTCTGGCTTTTTTACTTAACTTATAATTTTTTCTCTATTCTTTTTTCCAAAAAATTTATTAGTGCTACAATGAATATATGCATGCATGTGTCTTTATAACAGAATGATTTATATTCCTCTGGGTATATACCCGGTAATGGGATTGCTTAGTCAAATGGTAGTTCTGTTTTTAGGTCTTTGAGGAATTGCCACACTACTTTCCACAATGGTTGAACTAATTTACACTCCCATCAACAGTGTATGTGTTCCCTTTTCTCCACAACCTTGCCAGCATCTGTTATTATTATTTTTTACTTTTTAATAGTAGCCATTCTGACTGGTGTGAGATGGTATCTCATTGTGGTTTTGATTTGCATTTCTCTAATGATCAGTGATGCTGAATTTTTCATATGCTTCTTGGCCACGTGTATGTCTTTTTTTGAAAAGTGACTGTACATGTCGTTTGCCTACTTTATAATGAAGTTGTTTTTTTCTTGTAAACGTGTTAAGTTTCTTATAGATGATGGATATTAGACCTTTGTCGGGTGCACAGGTTGCAAAAATTTTATCTTATTCTGTAGCTTGTCTGTTTACTCTGTTGATAGTTTCTTTTCCCATGCAGAAGCTCGTTAGTTTAAATAGATCCCATTTGTCAATTTTTACTTTTGTTGCAATTGCTTTTGGTGTTTTCATCATGAAATCTTTGCCCCTTCCCATGTCCACAATGGTATTGCCTAGGTTGTCTTCCAGGGTTTTTATATTTAAGTCTTTAATCCATCTTGAGTTAATTTTTACATATGGTATAAGGAAGGAGTTCAGTTTCAATCTTCTGCATATGGCTAAGCAGGTATCCTAGCACCATTTCTTGAATAAGGAATCATTTCCCCATTGCTCATTTTTGTCAGCTTTGTCAAAGAGCAGATAGTTGTAGGTGTATAGCCTTATTTCTGGTCTCTCTCTTCTGTTCCACTGGTCTATGTGTCTGTTTTTGTACCAATACTATGCTGTTTTGGTTACTGCAGCCTTGTAGTATAGTTTAAAGTTAGTATATTTAAAACAACAAAGCAGAGTAGCATGATGTCTCCTGCTTTGTCCATTTTGCTTAGGATCGCCTTGGCTATTCTAACAATATTGATTCTTCCTATCCATGAGCATGGAATGTTTTTCCATTTGTTTGCGTCATCTCTGATTTCTCTGAACAGTGTTTTGTAATTCTCATTGTAGAGATCTCTCACCTCCTTGATTAGCTGTATTCCTACATACTTTAGTTTTGTGTGTGGCAATTGTGAATGGGACTACCTTCCTGATTTGGCTCTCAGCTTAGCTGTTGTTGGGTATAGGAATGCTAGTGATTTTTGTACACTGATTTTGTATTCTGAAACTTTGCTGAAGTTGTTTATCAGCTTAAGGAGCTTTTGGGCCGAGATTATGGGGTTTTCTAGAATAGAACCATGTCGTCTGAAAACAGAGACAGACTGACTTCTTCTCTTCCTACTTGGAGGCCTTTTAACTCTTTGCTCTCCCTAATTGCTCTGGTCAGGTTTCCAACAATCTGTTCAATATGAATGGTGAGAGAGGACATCCTTGTGCCAGTTTTCAAGTGGAATGCTGCCAACTTTTGTCTATTCAGTATGAGGTTGGCTGTGGGTTTGTCATAGATGGCTCTTATTATTTTGAGGTATGTTCCTTCAATATCCAGTTCATTGGGAGTTTTTAACATGAAGAAATGTTGAATTTTTTTGAAAGCCTTTTCTGCATCTATTGAGATAATCATGGGGTTTTTATCTTTAGTTCTATTTATGTGTTGAATCACATTTATTGATCTGAGTATGTTGAATCAACCTTGCATACCAGAGATAAAGCCTACTTGATCACGGTGGATAAGCTTTTTGGTGTGCTGTTGGATTTGGTTTGCTAGTATTTTGTTGAGGATTTTTGCATCAGTGTTCATCAAGGATAACGGCCTGAAGTTTCTGTTGCTGTTGGTAGTGGTGGTGGTGTGTCTCTGCCAGGTTTTGGTATCAGAATGATGCTGACCTCAAAGAATGAGTTGGGGAGGAGTCTCTTCTCCTCATTTTTTGGGAATAGTTTCAGAGGAATGGCACCAGCTTTTCTTTGTACATCTGTAGAATTTGGCTGTGAATCCGTCTGGTCTAGAGTTTTTTATTTTATTTTATTTTTTATTTTTTGGCTGGTAGACTATTTATTACTGATTCAGTTTTGGAGTTTGTCATTTGTGTGTTCAGGGATTCAATTTCTTCCTAGTTCAGTCTTGGGAGGGTGTATGTACCCAGGAATTTATCCATTTGTTCTGAATTTTTTAGTTTGCATGCACAGAGGTGTTCAAAATACTCTCCGGTTGTTACCTGTATTTCTATGCGTGAGTGGTAATATTCCCTTTGTCATTTCAGATTGTGTTTATTTGAATCTTCTCTTTTTTTTTTTTTTTTTTTTTTTGAGACAGAGTTCACTCTACTACCCAGGCTTGAGTGCAGTGGTATGATCTTGGCTTACTGTAACCTCTACCTCTCAGATTCAAGCAATCCTTCCACTTCGGCCTCACGAGTAGCTGGGACTACAGGTGTGCGCCACCATGACTGGCTAATTTTTTTATTTTTTGTAGAGATGCCATGTTGCCTAAGCTGGTCTCAAATTCCCAGAGGTCCATGTGGACCTCTGGACTTGGCCTCCCAAAGTACTGGAATTACAGACATGAGCCATTGCATCTGGCTGGATCTTCTCTCTTTTCTTACTAGTCTAGCTAATGGACTATTTTATTATTTTTTTCAAAAAATCATCTTGATTCATTGATCTTTTGAATTTTTTTGTGTGTCTCAATCTTCTTCACTTCAGATCTGATTTTGGTATTGGTTATCTTCTGCTAGCTTTGAGGTTGGTTTGCTCTTGCTTTTCTAGTTCTTTTAGTTATGATGTTAGGTTGTTAGAGATCTTTCTAGCTTTTTGATATGAGTGTTTAGTGCTATAAGGTTCCCTCTTAACACTGTCTTAGCTGTGTTCCAGAGATACTCATATGTTGTATCTTTGTTCTCATTAGTTTCAAAGAACTTGATTTCCACCTTAATTTCATTATTTACCCAAAAGTCATTCAGGAGCAAGTTGTCCAATTTCCCTGTAATTGTGTGATTTTGAGAGATTTTCTTATTCTTGAATTCTATTTTTATTGCTCTGTGGTTTGAGAAAGTGGTTGATGTGACTTTGTTTGCTTTGTATTTGCTGATGATTGTTTTATGTCTAATGGTGTAGTTAATTTTAGGGTATGTGTCATGTGCAGATAAGAATGTATATTCTGTTGTTTTGGGGTAAAGAGTTTTGTAGATGTCTATCAGATCCATTTGGTCCAGTGTTGAGTTCAGGTCCTGCACATCTTCATTAATTTTCTGCCTTGATGATCTAATACTGTAAGTGGGGTGTTGAAGTCTCCCACTATTGCTGTGTGGGAGTCTAAGTTTCTTTGAAGGTCTCTAAGAATTCGCTTTATGAATTTGAGTGCTTCTGTGTTGAGCGCATATATATTTAGGATAGTTAGGTCTTCTTGTTGAATTGAACCCTTTACCATTATATAATGCTCTTTTGTCTTTTTGATCTTTGTTGGTGTGAAATCTGTTTTGTCTGAAATCAGGATTACAATCCCTGCTTTTTTCTGTTTTCCATTTGCTTGGTAGATTTTTCTCCAACCCTCTATTTTTAGCCTATGGGTATCAATGAATGTGAGATGGGTCTCTTGAAGACAGCATACCACTGGGTCTTGCTTCTTTATCCACCTTGTTACTCTGCGCCTTTTAATTGGGGCATTTTGCCCATTTACATCCAAGGTTAGTAGTGAATGTATAAATTTTATCCTGTGTTCGTGTTTATTCATTTAAGCTATTTGCTAACTTGTGTGGCTGCTTTATAGTGTCACTGGTCTGTGTACCTAAGTGTATGTATGTGGTGGTTGACAATGGTCTTTCCTTTCCATATTTAGTGCTTCTTTTAGAAGCTCTTGTAAGGCAGGTGTGGTGGTAACTAATTTCCTCAGCATTTGCTTGCCTGACAAGGATCTTCTTTCCCCTTTGCTTATGAAGCTTAGTTTGGTTGGATATGAAATTCTTTGTTGGGATTTCCTTTTTTTAAGAATGATGATACCAGCCTGGCCAACATGGCAAAACCCTGTCTCTACTAAAAATATAAAATTAGCCAGGCATGTGCCTGTAATCCCAGCTACTCGGGAGGCTGAGGAGAACTGCTTGAACCCAGGAGGCGGAGGCTGTAGTGAGCTGAGATCATGCCACTGCACTCCAGCCTGGACAACAGGGCAAGACTCTGTCTCAAAAAAAAAAAAAAAAGAATGTTGAATATTGGCCCTCAATCTCTTTTGGCTTGTAGGGTTTCTGTTGAGAGGTCCACTATTTGTTTGATGGGCTTCCCTTTGTAGGTGAGCTGCCCTTTCTCTCTAGCTGCCTGTAATATTTTTTCTTTCATTTCAACCTTGAAGAATATGATGACTTACGTGTACTGGGTATGATCCTCTTGTGAAGTATTTTCTGGGAGTTTTCTGCATTTCCTGAATTTGAATGTTGGCCCTCTAGCTAGGTTGGGAAGTTCTCATGGATGATATAATGAAATATGTTTTCCAAGTTCTTTCCATTTTCCCCATCTCTTTCAGGGATGCCAATAAGTTGCAGATTCAATCTCTTGATAATCCTATATTTATCGGAAGTTTTGTTTGTTCCTTTTCATTCTTTTTTCTTTATTCTTGTCTGTCTTATTTCAGAAAGCCAGTCTTCAAGCTCTGAGATTCTTTCCTCAGCTTGGTCTATTCTGCTGTTTATACTTCTTCTAGAGTGTTTTTCAGCTCTATCAGATTGGTTATGTTCTTTTCTATACTGGCTATTTTGTCTGTCAGCTCCTGTATTGTTTTACTGTGATTCTTAGCTTCCTTAGATTGTGTTTCAACGTTCTTCTGAATCTCAATGATCTTCATTCCTATTCATATTCTGAATTCTATTTCTGTCATTTCAGCCATCTCAGCCCAGTTAAGAACCCTTGCTGGAGAACTGTTGCAATTGTTTGGAGGAAAGACACTCTGGCTTTCTGAGTTGTCAGAGTTCTTGCACTGGTTCTTTCTCATCTTTGTGGGCTAATGTTCCTTCAATATTTGAAGTTGCTATCCTTCGGATGGTTTTTTTTTTTTTTCCTTTTATACTACTTAATGACCTTGGGGGTTTGATTGTGATATAAGGTGGGTTCAGTCAACTAGCTTCATTACTGGAAGATTTTAGGAGACCAAGGCTCAGCTCAGGACTTCTATAATGTCTGGTTTCACTCTGGAAACTGGTATCAAGCTTGGCTTTGAAATCTGGCTTGAGGTTAGGAATCTGCTGCACTGGAGGGGTCAAGGTGCTCTGGGACTGCTGGCCACAACACTCTGCTGGGTGGTGCCAACCAAAGTACTTCATACGGTGGTGGCAGTGGGATCTGTCCTTGTTTTCATGTGCCAATGGCAGCAGCAATGCAGTGGGGAGCACGCTTGTCTGCTGGGGCAGGGTGTTAGTGGGTACTGAGGTGCCAGCCTCCATTCAAGCATTTGAAGTATGGCTGGGGGTGGCACCCCCTCCTACCAGTGACTATGCTCACATTTGCACAATGGTGGCGTTAGCATGGGGGCAGGGTACTGGTGGGAGCAGGACTGTGTTTATCCACTGTATGCGTTGATGCCGGCAGCAGTGGCTGCTCAGGGCTAGGGGCAAGTCCACTATTTTCCATGCCTAGTTTTATGCCAGCGCCCCTGGTGCAGGGGCAAGGCACTGGTGAGGGAAGGAGCCCACCAACATTCTGAAAACAATGGTGGTGTGGCAGGGGGAGGCAAGGGCAAGGACACTCATGTAGGCAGGTGTGGCATGGTAGGGTGCATGCACACACACACATGCCTGCAAAGTGATATAGAGAGTGGCCATGGTGACGTGTATGCAGGCAAAGTGGCATGGGGAAGCTGCAGTGGAGCAAGGGTGTGGGTGGGCTGCAGCCTGTCAGTGGGGGCTGCTATGCTGGAGCTCTCTGCCGACCAAGCATGGTCAGCCAGTGTAGGAGCTATGATGTGGGTACCCACAAATTACCTGAGGGCTGCACTGATGCAGGCACAGCCAAGCTGGGGCCCTGGGAGAGGCTAGCCAACTGAGGGGTGCTCAGGTCTGACCCAGCTCTATCTCATGGGCCAGACCGCCTTGCAGAGTTCAGGTCAGACAGTTCCTCTAGGGGCTAAAGTCTCCTGTTGGAGCAAGTGAAGCCTAGCGGGAGGGGCATCTCTGGCCATGCTCCACTACAGATGCTCCCACACCAAACCCTCTGGGCTCCACCCTGGCCAGAGTTCTGCCCCTACTCCTTCTCTAAGCAGCTTTCCCTGTCAACATAAGTGTCTGTGGTGGTTGAGATCTCTTCCTGCCAGGATTTGTGGGGCCTGTGGCAAGAGCAGATTGTTCCTTGTCTGTTCAACTCACTCCCTCTGCAGGAGTTGTTGAAGATCAGGAATGAATCCTGGTGCATGGTAGCCCCATGCAGAATTCCCAGCTTCTTCCCCGTTCAATCCAGCCTCTATGTCTTCCCTCTGAAGATCTGCTAGGAGTGCAACCATCTTCCCAATGTCCGGATGTCAGTGGGAAATGTTCTTCTGGCTCCATCTAATTGGCCATCTTGGAGCAGGAGTCTGTGTCTGGCTTCTTTCACACAACATAATACTTTCAAGATTCATTCATGTTGCTGTATCAATACTTCATTCTTTATGGTTAAGTAGTATTCCATTATATATAGATACAATATATGTATATAGATACAATTACTTATCAGTTCTCCTGTTGATATGTGATTTGTTTCCAATTTTTGGCTATGATGAACAAAGCTTCAACGAACATTCTTGTTTGTCTTTTTTATGGGCACATGCCTTGTTTCTCTTGGGTATATACCTAGGAGCAGAACTGCTGAAACAGAGTAGGCATATGCTTAACTTTATTAGAAACTACTTAAACTTCAGACCCAACCTCTGCACATTATCTGTGCACTATGAGATCCTCACCATTGGGGGGATGATTTGATATTTAAAGATGACTATGCCAGGCCCCTCCTTAAAATTCAATCATGTTCTTTATCATCTTCTTTATAAATAAGGCCCAAAACCCTTAGCTGGCACAGAACACTCTTTTCCCTCATCTCTGATTTCACCATTCATACTATAACAACATCAAATGCTTGTGGTGCTTCCCGCCACTGCTTATTTCCCAAGTCTTTATTTACACTTTCTCCTTTGCTTGGAATACCTTCTGCCCCTCAGTGCAAAGACTAGTAGGAGTACTCATGCTTTCCCATTATCTCTTCCAGAAAACTTTTCCTAACCCTCAGGAAGAAATGGGAAATTCTCATTAGCTAGGTGTGGTGGTGTACACCTGTAGTCCCGCTACTCAGGAGGCTGGGGTTGGAGGATTACTTGAGCCTAGGAGGTTAAGGCTGCAGTGAGCTGTAATTCCACCACTTCACTCCAGCCTGGGAGACAGAGCAAGACCCCGTCTCAAAAATATTAAAAACATTTTAAAAATTAAAAAAGGAATGGGAAATACTCCTAGATGTTCTGACAATACCCTGAACAACTCTTCATTGTTGTTTATATATTTTTCTCAGATTATAAGTGTTTACTAAAGTAAATCTGGGAACTACTTAAAAACACAAGCAGAAAGCTATAATTGTCCACAATTCCACTAAAATTGTTCACTCAGAGGCAAGCATAATCACTGTTAACATTTTCATATAAAGCCATTTTACTGCTGCCACTGGTCCAAACCCAATCTCTCCTGCTATTATTATATTAAGTCTCCCAGCTGGTCTTGTTTTTGCCTGCATTTCCCACAATTCACTGTCAACATGGCTACTACAGTGAACAGGTTAAAACCCAAGTCAGAACATGTCCCTCTTCTCCTCAGAAACCTTCAATGGTCCCCATTTCACTTAAAGTAAAATCCAAAGCATTTACAATGGCCTTCAAAACCCCACAGTTCTCTACCACTCCCTCGCCAAGGCCAGACACTTGTTTCTCTGACTTCATGGTCTACTTTGTCCTATGTCCTTGCTCATTTTGTTCCGATGACACCGGTCTCCTTGCTGTCCTCAAGCTCATGCTTCTGCCTGAGAGCTTCTGAACTTGCTGTGGTTCCCTGTACATGGAAACTTCTTTTCCAAAATATTCACCTGATTGTTGCCCCAATTCTTTTAGTTCTTTACTCAATTGTCATCCTCTGAGTAAACCTCCCTCCTCATTTATCCTATCAAAAATTTCCCCTATCCCATGTTCTGGCTCCCTTCTCTGCTTTATTTTTCTAATACATACAATATCTGTATATAAATAATTGAACACATCACATATTTTACTTACTCATCCTGTTTTTTGTCTGCTTCTCCCTCATCCCCCATGATGGGTAGAAATATTGCTGTCTAGCTCCCTAGTGTATCCCCAGGACATTAGAACAGGGCTCATCCCATTGTGTAGTTGGATAAGTGAATATCCTCCCAGTTTTTTTTCTCCTTGAGCACAAACATAGCTCAGGAAGCTCACAGAGTCCAACTTGGCCAAAGAAATGTATCCTTCCTTTGTACACAGAAGGCAATAGATTTATACTAAGTCCTTGAAGGCAGAGGTATTTTACTAGTTTTCACTGATATCTGGGACTTAGAATAGGACCTGGCACATTGTAGGCACTAAATAGAGTCAACCTGCTTTAAGCATTTGGAGAATTGTTTTGAGCCTTCTATGAGACTATTACACATGGCTTAAGTATCTTGGGAGTAGCTTATCAATTTTTTGAGGGTAGATTTATTAGAAATGGCAGAAAGTAATTCAGTGCTAAGTTTGGTAAAGGTAGATAATCAAGAAAGGTAAAATGATTTTTGTCGAATAAACAGGATGACAATCAGGCTCATTTTCCTGTGTCATTTATAAACTAGCTTTGCTTTCACTTTTTGAGATGCTAGACTTTATCTCTTCTGTTCTATTCCCTTTTTTGTGCATGAGCATGTCACCTACTTTGCTCTGTAGTCTCATTGTAGCACAGGCTCCAGCTCTTGGGCCTGTACCATCATTGGTTTAGTACATCTGCTGTATATTTCTCTCCATTCTACATCTTGGGGCGCTGAAATATTTATATTTTCCATTAAAGCCCCTTGAAAGAAAAAGATATCGTTTTATATATTTAGGTTCAAAACTTAATAGCAACAATCAGGTAGACATTTAATAAAGAGTTTTACAATTTTGATTTGAAGAGTCCATATAAAGTGTATTGTGGCTTTCCTGCAGTGGGAGGGGAATAGTAGTTTTAATGACAATTGAGTTCAAGGTAAACAACTGGCAGAATCTATTTCCAAGGGAGTCTCTGTTCTAAATGTGCTCAGAGGGAAAGATATTTGGAGCATTCCTTCCCAGAAACCAGCAGCCATATCTCTAGATGCCATTAGAAGTTTACACATAGATAAAATATTCTCCCTTTTCTAACCAAGAACTGATTTTTAAAAACTCATAATTGTATATATTTTATATTTGAAATTCTAAATTTCTATTTTTCTCTCATACCATTTAACTTTTTCTAATGAGTCATAATTATTGGACTCCTGGTTCCCATGCACTGCAAAGGAGCCATTTAGTCTCAGGGCTTCCTTTTGTTTGTGCTATTTCTACAACACTATTTCTTCTGTTCTTTTGTAGCTGATTTCTAGTTACCCTAACAACAGCCACACAGCTTACTCCATGGACAGCAAGTGTACATACATGTCACTCAATTTTCCATTCTCTCTCATGAGTCTCCAGACTTTGTTTTTACACATCATTTAGCACATTCCTCAAAATATAAAT
The DNA here is from genome assembly GCF_028885655.2 of Pongo abelii. Classification (NCBI taxonomy): domain Eukaryota; kingdom Metazoa; phylum Chordata; class Mammalia; order Primates; family Hominidae; genus Pongo; species Pongo abelii. The sequence continues at coordinate 103,337,035 of NC_085928.1, forward strand.
CCCGATATACTGATCCAGACTTTGTTTTTAAGCACCATTTAGCACATTCCTCAAAATACAAATCCTGACATACTGATAGATTTGCTGACAGGATCCAGTACCTTGTGTTCTTCACTTCCATGTGAAGATTAAAATATCCAGTTTTTTAAATCTTGCTCTGTCTTGAGACGATCTTTAATAAATCCTGATCTACAGCCAGGCAGATATTTTACATTGCTTTGTAAATGTAAAAGTAGAGAAAATAATCCCCAGTTTATGAATAAATGCTCTGGCTCTGACAGAAACACCTCCAGTCACTAGAAGTCTGTGTCCAGAGTTCCTCAATGATTGTGACTCCAAAGACACCAGCCACAGGCCTTACAGTTGAGCTGTTTCTCCAAGTACTATGTTTTCAGATAAACACAAATTAGTTAAAATTTCCCCAGCTAAATATATTTTAACGACAACACAACTTCTTAAAAGAAGTGCAAGAAAGGTAGCGAACTTCAAGCTTGTATTTTCTTTGATTCCTTCATATTTTCCTTTATCCCCAACTCTGGAAAAGCTTTTGTGGTACTTTGCAAATGTGAGATTTAGCCAAGTGGATGGTGGGATCGGAGGGGAAGTGACTGTCTGTTTAAATCACGCTTTCTGTGAGCCTGGCTTTGAGGCAGGAGTAGAAATGGGAGAAAGCCTAGAATGCCTTAATCTGAATTCAGCTGGATTCTACACGAAGCCTTTTTTGCAACTATAGATTTAATGCTGGAACTCCATCTTGAGAGTTTATAATAAGTCATCTGTTCATTTGATAAATGTTATCAGCTCATAGCAGGCTCTGTAACATTTTTGCTTACATTAGTAACATTCTAAGGAAAAGGAACAGAGAGAGGAACTAGTGTGTACATATTATGGCTATTTTCTAGTTTTCACTGTAAGTTGAAAAACATCTTCAAAAGTTTACCACCACTTTATTCACAATGGAGTATCACTCTACCACAAGTTATCTATTTTCCCTTTCAGCATCCTGATGAACTCTACTGCCTTGCAATTTTCTAAGAAAGACTAAGCTGGGTGGGGCAGCTCATGCCTATAATCCCAGCATTTTGGGAGGCAGAGGTGGGAGAATCACTTGAGGCCAAGAGTTCGAGATCAGTCTGGGCAACATAGCAAAATGTCATCTCTACAAAAAAAAAAAAAAAAAAAAAAATTTTTTAATTAGCCAGGCGTGGTGGCGTGCACCTGTAGTCCAAGCTATTCAGCAGGCGGAGGCAGGAGAATCACTTGACCCCAGGAAACTGAGGCTGCAGTGAGCCATGATTGTGCCATTGTACTCCAGCCTGAGCAACAGGGCAAGATCCTATCTCAAAAAACAAAACAAAACAAAAAAAGATTAATTAAATTTAGCTATTGCTTTGTCGAAGTAACTAATTTTTTCTGGTTATCCCGTAACTTTGGATTTTATCCTGGACCTTGTAAATGTTACATTGTAGAGAATCTGAATTCTGTTATATTCTGAAGAGAATTAGTATTTTTGTTTTAATGGGGAATTAACTTGATTATACTTAATCTATAATCTCCGTTTCTCCTGTGGTGGGTCAAATCACAGTTTTCTTTTAGCCTTAGTTGCTAGCTGCTTTGCGTCTGCCTTGGATATGCATGGTTCAGAGGTGAGCCAGTGACATGGGTAGAGCTCATACACAGAATTTGAGATTCCCATTTCCTGCTCTCGTCTCTCCAGAACTCCCTCTGGTGGCCATACTTGCCCCAGGTTCCATCTCTTGGTTCCTCAGGCTAAAAACATGGCAGGCTTTCTAATGGAGTTTTAGACACTATGCTATGCTAGGACTACAGCTCACTTTCAGATCAAAACCACAAAAACAGAAAATTCACCTCATGTTGATCTTTTTCTCCAACTTTTTACTGCCTTACAATATCTGCCTGCTTTATTCATTTGGCAGCACTGTCAGGTAGTTTTTGGATTTTGCTCAGTGTTAACTGTAGGAGGGCCAGACTGTCAGGGGCTTACTCCACCATACCAGAAACAAAATAAGCACAGCTTTACCTTTAGAAGATAGCCAGAATCCAAGCCACCATCGTCTGTCATCTGGTCACTGCAAAGGCTTGCTTTCTTTCTTTATCTAGTTTTTTTATTTATCCTTAAGTAAATAAGGGTGACATGGCTGCCAGTAATTTGATCCCTTGGCTCCACCCCATTAATTTAGAAATCATTTAGAGATCAAAGGATGAGAGGATGAGAGAAATTAAGTCTCTTACCTGGAAGGTAGCCCCACAGTAGGTGTACCTTCTCAGTAAGGCCTACCCTGACAATCTTATTTAGCATAGCAAATCTCCCTTATACTTTACTTTTTCTATTCCATAACACTTATCCCTTCAAATATGATACAATTTACTTATTTCTATTTACTGTCTGTCCCTATTATGTAAGCTTCATGAGAACATGGATTTTTGTGTATTTTATCCACTGCCATATTACTAGAGCCTATTAAACAGCACAAGCACATAGCAGGTGTAAAAATAAACATTTGGTGCATAAATAAATGACTTTACCAAACACTATAACTTCTACCTCTGATCTCACTTAATTTCTCCACATTCCTCTCCTCACAGAAGATTTTTTTCGTATGTGAGACACATCAGTCATTCTGCTCTACTTTGTCCTACGTATTATGTTTTAGGCAGAGAAGTAAAATTTCTTGTAAACAATGTGAAACTTTCTAAAGAACCTGATCTTTTCTTTCACTGTTTTTATCCAGACTCTGTAGGATGATACATTAAAAATTTTCCACAGCCTAACAGCTAGACTCAGAACATAATGAAGGATGGCATATACAGAACAGCAGTTTCTGATCTTATTTTCAGACGAAAAAGGCAGGTTTAACCACAGGCCAAAGTATACATCTAAAGTAAAAGTTTCACTGTGTCTATCTCTCAAAAGACTTTCACTTTAATGCTACCGAGTAAGAGCTGATGTGTTGGGCATATACGTAGAAGCATGTCAAGACAGTCTGACCACTAGTATGAAATTTATTTAGCTTTAAACCCTATTTGAATTCATTCTGTCTATATTTTCAGTTTTGAGTTATGCAACAAAATACACTGATGAAAAACTTAGCAGGGCAACAGGATTATAAAGTTTCACTTAAACATCCATTTGTTGGCCTCCTAATCCATAGGGCACAGAAATCATTAGCTTTCTTTGTGGATGTGTGAGAAAGAGAAAGAAAAAGAGAGAATACTTTTAATTTCTCCAGCCCCTTGTAATTTTTAGGGAAGATAAGTATACTGATGACAGACCAGAGAGTAGGGTAGAAAAAGAAAGTGATGTTAACAGTTACCAGAGACAAGGTACCAGCTCCTCTCTTATTTCTGCTGGGACTCACAGAAAATCTTTGTGAAAATGTTGGTTAGTGAGCTGGAGTCTATGTCCTGGACCAACTTAAGACAGGCGAGACTATACCATGGGGCCTAGGGTCGAAGGACCAAGACTAAATTGCAGGTCTATTAGTGGACTGCCTAAATCCTACAGATAAGCTCTAGCTGCATTACATACATAACCTCTTTTGCAGAGGGAAACAAAATTGTTTGCTTTAATAAAAAGGTGCTCACTCATCATTTTAAAATAAAATTTATCTCCAGGGTCCCCTAAGATTTTCAGAGAGGCAGATTATCTCATTTGGGTAGAATGCTTGACTCTCAGGGAGAGCCCTCTATTTCAATTATAGAAGCAACTGATTTTCAAGAAAAAGTTTATTTTATGCAAGGTATCTTGAATGCTGAAAAAACTCCAAGAGAATAAGAATGGGACTTTGGGCCAGGCACAGTGGCTCACGCCTGTAATCCCAACATTTTGGGAGGCCAAGGCAGGCAGATCATGAGGTCAGGAGTTCAAGATTAGCCTGGTAAACATGGTGAAACCCCATCTCTAATAAAAATACAAAAATTAGCTGGGCATGGTGGTGGGCACCTGTAATCCCAGCTGCTCAGGAGGCTGAGGCAGGAGAACAGCTTGAAACTGGAAGGTGGAGGTTACAGTGAGCTGAGATCGTGTCACTGCACTCCAGTCTGGGTGAAAGAGCAAAACTCCGATCAGTGGCTGGCAAGATGGTCAAATAGGAACAGATCTGGTCTGCAGATCTCCCAGCAAGACCAACACAGAAGGCAGGTGAATTCTGCATTTCCAATTGAGGTACCCAGCTCATCTCATTGGGGCTGGTTAGACAGTGGGTACAGCCCTTGGAGGGTGAGCTGAAGCAGGGTTGGGCGTTGGCTCACCAGGGAAGCACAAGGAGTTGGGGAACTCCCTTCCCTAGCCAAGGAAAGCCGTGAGCGACTGTGCCATGAGGGACAGTGCACTCTGACCCAGATACTATGCTTTCCCCACGGTCTTCGCAACTCACAGACCAGGAGATTCCCTCAGGTGCCTATGCTACCAGGGCCCTGGATTTCAAGCACAAAACTAGGCGGCCGTTTGGGCAGACACCAAGCTAGCTGCAGGAGTTTTTTTTCATACCCCAGTGGCGCCTGGAGCGCCAGTGAGGTGAGACAGAACCATTCACTCCCCTGGAAAGGGGGCTGAAGCCAGAGAGCCAAGTGGTCTAGCTCAGCAGATCCCACCCCCATGGAGCCCAGGAAGCTAAGATTCACAGACTTGAAATTCTCGCTACCAGCAGAGCACTCTGAATTCAACCTGGGATGCTGGAGCTTGGTAAGGGGAAGGCCAGCCACCATTACTGAGGCTTGAGTAGGCAGTTTTCCTGTCACAATGTAAATAAACAAAGCCACCTGGAAGTTCGAACCGGGTGGAGCCACTGCAGCTCCACAAAGCCTCTGTAGCCGGACTGCCTTTCTAGATTCCTCCACTCTGGGAAGGGCATCTCTGAAAGAAACTCAGCAACCCCAGTCAGGGCCTTATAGAACAAACTCCCATCTCCCTGGGACAGAGCACCTGGGGGAAGGGGCGGCTGTGGGCACAGCTTCAGCAGACTTAAATGCTCCTGCCTGTGAATCTGAAGACAGCAACGGATCTCCCAGCACAGTGCTTGAGCTCTGCTGAGGGACAGACTGTCTCCTCAAGTGGGTCCCTGACCCCTGTGCCTCCTGACTGGGAGACACCTCCCAGCAGGGGTTGATAGACACCTCATACAGGAGAGCTCTGACTGGTATCTGGTGGGTGCCCCTCTGGGACAAAGCTTCCAGAGGAAGGAACATTGCTGTTCTGCAGCTTCCGCTGGTGATACCAGGCAAACAGGGTCTAGAGAGGACCTCCTGCAAACTCCAGCAGACCTGGAAAGCTAACAAACAGAAAGAAATAGCATCAACATCAACAAAAAGGATGTCCACATAGAAACCCTATCTGGAGGTCACCAACATCAAAGATCAAAGGTAGATAAATCCACAAAGATGAGGAAAACCCAGTGCAAAAAGGCTGAAAATTCCAAAAACCAGAATGCCTCTTCTCCAAAGGATCACAACTCCTCACCAGCAAGGCAACAAAACTGGACAGAGAATGAGTTTGGTGAATTGACAGAAGTAGGCTTCAGAAGGTGGGTAATAACAAACTCCTCCAAGCTAAAGGAGCATGTTCTAACCCAATGCGAGGAAGCTAAGAACCTTGAAAAAAGGTTAGAGGAATTGCTAACTACAATAACCAGTTTAGAGAAGAACATAAATGACCTGATGGGGCAGAAAAACACAGCACAGCTTCACTTCATGAAGCATACACATGTATCAATAGCTGAATTGATCAAGTGGAAGAAAGGGTATCAGAGATTGAAGATCAACCTAATGAAATAAAGTGTGAAGAAAAGATTAGAGAAAAAAAAATAGAAAAGGAATGAACAAAGCCTCCAAGAAATAGGGGACTATGTGAAAAGACCAAACCTATGTTTGATTGGTGTACCTGAAAGTGACGGGGAGAATGGAACCAAGTTGGAAAACACTCTTCAGGATATTATGGAGGAGAACTTCCCCAACCTAGTAAGAAAGGCCAACATTCAAATTCAGGAAATATAGAGAACACCACACAAAGATACTCCTCGAGAAGAGCAACCCCAAGACAAAAGAGCAACCCCAAGACACACAATCGTCAGATTCACCAAGGTTGAAATGAAGAAAAAAATGTTAAAGGCAGCCAGAGAGAAAGGTCAGGTTACTCACAAAAGGAAGCCCATCAGACTAACAGTGGATCTCTCTGCAGAAGCTTTACAAGCCAGAGAGAGTGGGGGCCAATAGTCAACATTCTTAAAGAATTTTCAACCCAGAATTTCATATCTAGCCAAACTAAGCTTCATAAGCAAAAGAGAAATAAAATCCTTTACAGACAAGCAAATGCTGAGAGATTTTGTCACCACCAGGCCTGCCTTACAAGGGCTCCTGAAGGAAGCACTAAATATGGAAAGGAAAAACCGACATCAGCCACTGCAAAAACATACCAAATTGTAAAGACCATCGACACTATGAAGAAACTGTGTCAACTAATGGGCAAAATAACCAGCAAGCATCATAATGACAGGATCAAATTCACACATAACAATGTTAACCTTAAATGTAAATGAGCTAAATGCTTCAATTAAAAGACACAGACTGGTAAATTGGATAAAGAGTCAAGACCCATCAGGAGACCAATCTCACATGCAAAGACACACATAGGCTCAAAATAAAGGTATGGAGGAATATTTACTAAGCAAACAGAAAGTAAAAAAAAAAAAAAAAAAAAAAAGCAGGAGTTGAAGTCCTAGTCTCTTCTAAAACAGACTTTAAACCAACAAAGATCAAAAAAGACAAAGAAGGGCATTACATAATGGTAAAGGGATCAATGCAACAAGAAGAGCTAACTATCCTAAATATATATGTACCCAATACAGGAGCACCCAGATTCATAAAGCAAGTTCTTAGAGACCTACAAAGAGACTTAGACTCCCATACAATAATAGTGGGAAACATCTAAAATCTATGCTCTAACATCACAATTAAAAAAACTAGTAAAGCAAGACCAAGCAAATTCAAAACCAAGCAGAAGACAAGAAATAACTAAGATCAGGACAGAATTGAAGGAGATAGAGACACGAAAAACTCTTCAAAAAAATCAATGAATCCAGGAGTTCATTTTTTATAAAGATCAACAAAATAGATAGACCTCTAGCCAGACTAATAAAGAAGAAAAGAGAAAAATGAAATAGACACAATAAAAAATGATAAAGGGGATATCACCACTTATCACACAAAAATACAAACTACCATCAGAGAATACTATAAACATCTCTACACAAACTAGAAAAATATAGAAAAAATGGATAAATTCCTGGACACATACACCCTCCCAAGACTAAACCCGGAAGAAGTCGAATCCCTGAACAGACCAACAACAAGTTCTGAAATGGAGGCAGTAATTAGTAGCCTACCAACCAAAATAAGCCCAGGACCAGAGAGATTTACAGCGAATTCTACCACAGGCACAAAGAGGAGCTGGTACCATTCCTTCTGAAACTATTCCAAGCAACAGAAAAAGAGGGACTCCTCCCTAACTCATTGTATGAGGCCAGCATCATCCTGATACCAAAACCTGGCAGAGACACAACAAAAAAAGAAAATTTTGGGCCAATATCCCTGATGAACATCGATGCAAAAATCTTCAATAAAATACTGGCAAACCCAACTCTAGCAGCATATCAAAAAGCTTATCCACCACGATCAAGTTGGCTTCATCCCTGGGAGGCAAGGCTGGTTCAACATATGCAAATCAATAAACGTAATCCATCACATAAACAGAATCAATGACAAAAACCACATGATTATCTCAATAGATGCAGAAAAGGCCTTCGATAAAATTAAACACTGCTTCATGCCAAAAACTCTGAACAAACTAGGTATTGATGTAACATATCTCAAAATAGTAAGAGCTATTTATGACAAACCCACAGCCAGTATCATACTGAATGGGCAAAAGCTGGAAGCATTCCCTTTGAAAACTGGCACAAGACAAGGATGCCCTCTTACCACTCCTATTCAACATAGTATTAGAAGTTCTGGCCAGGGCAATCAGGCAAGAGAAAGAAATAAAGGAAAGAGAGGAAGTCAAATTGTCTCTGTTTGCAGATGACATGATTACAAATTTAGAAAACCCCATCGTCTCAGCCCAAAATCTCCTTAAGCTGATAAGTAACTTCAGCAAAGTCTCAGGATACAAAAATCAATGTGCAAACATCACAAGCATTCCTATACACCAATAATAGATGAGCAGAGAGCAAAATCATGAGTGAACTCCAAATCACAATTGCTACAAAGACAATAAAATACCTAGGAATACAACTTACAAGGGATATGAAGGACCTCTGCACAGAGAACTACAAACCACTGCTCAAGGAAATCAGAGAGGACACAAACAAATGGAAAAACATTCCATGCTCATGGATAGGAAGAATCAATATAATGAAAATGGCCATACTGCCTGAAGTAATTTATAGATTCAATGCTATCCCCATCAACTACTACTGACTTTCTTCACAGAATTAGAAAAAACTACTTTAAATTTCATATGGAACCAAAAAAGAGCTTGCATAGCCAAGACAATCCTAAGCAAAAAGAACCAAGCCAGAGGCATCATGCTATCTGACTTCAAACTATACTACAAGGCTACAGTAACCAAAACATTGTGTTACTGGTACCAAAACGGATATATAGACCAATGGAACAGAAGAGAGGCCTCAGAAATAACACCACACATCTACAATCATCTGATCTTTGACAAACTTAACACAAACAAGCAATGGGGAAATGATTCCCTATTTAATAAATGGTGTTGGGAAAACTGGCTAGCCATATGCAGAAAACTGCAACTGAACCCGTTCCTTACACCTTATACAAAAATTAACTCAAGATGGATTAAATTGCTGCCTGTTCTTTCCTCTGGAAGCTTCGTCCCAGAGGGGCAACTGCCAGATGCCAGCCAGAGCTCTCTTGTATAAGGTGTCTGTAGGCCCTTACTGGGAGGTGTCTCCCAGTCAGGATATATGGGGGTCAGGGACCCACTTGAGGAGGCAGTCTGACCCTTAGGAGAGCTCAAACGCTGTGCTAGGAGGTCCGCTGCTCTCTTCAGAGCTGTCAGGCAGGGACATTAAAGTCTGCTGAAGCTGCGCCCACAGCTGCTCCTTCCCCCAGATGCTCTGTCCCAGGGAGATGGGGGTTTTATCTATAAGTCCCTGACTGGGGCTACTGCCTTTTTTTCAGAGATGCCCTGCCCAGAGAGGAGAAATCTGGCAGTCTGGCCACAGCAGCCTTACTGAGCTGCAGTGGGCTCCACCCAGTTCAAATTTCCCAGCGGCTTTGTTTACACCGTGAGCATAAAACCACCTACTCAAGCCTCAGTAATGGCAGACGTCCCTCCCCCAACCAAGCTCGAGCATTCCAGGACGATCTCAATCTGCTGCTGTGCCGGCAGTGAGAATTTCAAGCCAGTGAATCTTTTAGTTTGCTGGGCTCCATGGGAGTGGGACCTGCCGAGCCAGACCACTTGGCTCCCTGGCTTCAGCACCCCTTTCCAGGGGAGTGAACAGTTCTGTCTCACTGGCATTCCAGGTGCCAATGGGTTATGGAGAAAAAAAAAAACTCCTGCAGCTAGTTCGGTGCCTGCTCAAACGGCTACCCAGTTTTGTGCTTGAAACCCAGGTCTCTGGTGGGTTAGGCACCAGAGGGAATCTCCTAGTCTGCGGGTTGCAAAGACCATGGGACAAGCGCAGTATCTGGGCCAGAGTGCACAGTTCGTCAGGCTCAGTACCTCATGGCTCCCCTTGGGTAGGGGAGAAAATTCCCCAACCCCTTGCACTTCCCAGGTGAGCAATGCCCCACCCTGCTTTGGCTTGCCCTCCATGGGCTGCACCCACTGTCCAACCAGTCCCAATGAGATGAGCCGGGTACCTCAGCTAAAATGCAGAAATCACCCGCCTTCTGCATCAATCTTGCTGGGAGCTGCAGACCAGAGCTGTTCCTATTCGCCTATTCGGCTATCTTGCCAACAATCCACCTTTTATTTATTTCATTTTATTTTATTATTATTTTTTTTTCAGATCGAGTCTCACACTGGCAGCTGGGCTATAGTGCAGTGGCACGATCCCAGCTCAGTGTCAGTGCAACCTCCACCTCCTGGGTTGAAGCAATTTTCCTGCCTCAGCCTCCTGAATAGCTGGGCTTACAGGAGCCCGCCACCACGCCCAGCTAACTTTTTGTATTTTTGGTAGAGATGGGGTTTCACTATGTTGGTCAGGCTGGTCTCAAACTCCTGACTTCGTGATTCCCCCTCCTCAGCCTCCCAAAGTGCTGGGATTACAGTCGTGAGCCACTGCTCCTGGGCCACAATAACAGAATAGTTTTATCTGTTTCATACATTGGACTTTTTCATAAAATTTAGCTTGAAGAAAGGATTTTTACACACACATACACACTGTCACACACACAAATAAAGTTTGCAAACATCTGGATAATAGGAAAAGAAGAGCAGCCAGAATCTATATCCACACAGCCCTGGCCTGTAGTCTTGCCTATGTGCAACAGTTTTAGCTTTCATCAATACCACTACTACCTTCTCTACAATAACTTTCCCAAGGGCACACACTAGGAGCCATTGGTGATAAGGAAAATTCACATGTCCTGATCAATGGGTGCATCATTTTATTCCTATGCCAAAGTAACGCAGAGTGTATTAATATTTTTGTCAAGATCAGAGGCACTGTGGGGCATGCAAATTAACTGTTTTTCTTTTGCATTCTGTTATAACTTCCATTTCTAATTTTCTCACATGTAATACAGAATTGGAAAAGTGAAAAATCTGCTTTCGAATTTTAAATACTAAAGCAAGTAAAAGCCATAAAGCACTCCTAACACAAGAAGTTCCCAAGCAATACAAAAGAAACTCAGAAGATGCTCTCCTTTCATGGGCTGCCCAGACAAGACACCATCAGCCCCCTTTTTCTGCAAACCCTCTCTTCCACGTGCAGCAGGCCAAGGCCCAGGGCTTCCTGCACTCTGGAACTGGGTGTCTGCTGCATTTGCTTGGTTCTATGTTTCTCCTATGCCTTTTCTGTGGTATTAAATAGATGCATCCTTTTCTCTCTGTGAGGTGGTGATAGCCAAGACTCAATTTTGAGTTTCTATGTGGAAAAAGTCATAAAAAAGGCAGCCACCCATGGTATGGTTTACATGACTTAAGGGCACACAGGGAATTGGGGCCAAAACTCCTAGCTAATGAGATGACGTTACTTTATCTTGGTTTGCCTCTTTTGTGCATCTGTCTTCTCTGATGGCCAGAGATGCCTATGACCCATACCATCCTAACATAAAACCTCACCAGAATTTCCAGTGACTCTCACCTGATCTGCTTGCCTTCCCTCATGTCATATAAGGAAAAGAAGACATCGGTATCTTCCCCAATAGTATTGTAAGTAAAACTCTTCAGGCTGAGGAAGAAGTGATGTGGCACTGGCATCCGACATGTTTCCCCATGACGTGGGCGCATTGTATCTACCTAATGAGGAAGAAAAAAACCCAGTGATTTTTATTTTAGTTATTTTTTATATTGATCATTAAAAAGTGGAAACTAAATTACAAACTCTTTTCACACTACTGAAGGAGATTATTTGAGAAACTGAAAATGTTTTCTCTGCTTGTAGAGGATGCTACATCAACAGACTTGGGTTGAGGTGGGCAAGCAAGCAGCTGGGAGGAGTAAACAGTGAAAGAAATATAGGGACAGTAATTCCAACTTACAGGGGAACTAAAAATCTCCACCAGGTGACAAATATCTTAATTCTCCAGGAAACCATTTTCTTTTTCCTTTTTTTTTTTTTTTTTTGAGACAGAGTCTCACTCTGTCACCCAGACTGGAGTGCAGTAGCATGATCTCGGCTCACTGCACTGTTACTCCCAGGTTCAAGCAATTCTCCTCCCTCAGCCTCCTGAGTAGCTGGGATTACAGGCACCCACCATCATGCCCAGCTAATTTTTGTATTTTTAGTAGAGACAGGTTTCACCATGTTGACCAGGCTGGTCTCAAACTCCTGACTTCAGGTAATCTGCCTGCCTCGGCCTCCCAACGCACTGGGATTACAGGCATGAGCCACCGCGCCCAGCCCAGAAAGTCATTTTAAGGAAATGCCATTATGACCCCAATCCGCTTGATTTACACTGTTACCTCATAATAGTTACCATTCTAAATAACATTTTTATTTTCTCCCAGACTGATTCATTTTAGTTTCAGTCTGCTTTAATTGTGCTTATACAAATCTGCACAGTAGAAGTAGAGTCTGGCCAAAACTGTTTAGAGGTCAAGGCTCCTCAGTAAAGACACCACACAGTCAAGAAGTCAGTGGTGTCTGTCATTTCCTGGTGTATTCATATGTTGTAATCTCTTAACAGAAAAAGTTGAGGGGAAAGGCTGGAAGACCCAGGAAAGCCGCTTACCTGGGATGTGCTTTGCTGTACACTCTGCCGGCTAGATAAATGCTATGGAAAGAAGGAAAGAAAAATAAACTCTACCGGGAAAGAAACTAAATTTTATTAAGAACTTTCTATATGCTGGGCAGTCTGCTATGCCTTTTATATTCATGACCTCATTTGATTCAGATAACTTTGTAAAATAAGTGTTATTCACATTTGGTGGAGACAACTAAGGCTTAGAGTAAGGACGTAATTTGCTGAAGGTCACATAGCAAGAAAGTGGCCAAATCCAGATTCAAACCTGAGCCCTTCCAGATCTGACTAACAGACAAGTCACAAGTGGGTGCCTGGTACTAAATTTTTGCTTTGCCACTGTCCTTTCCATATACTGCACCACTTTCTCAGCTGCCTGATCCAGCTTCTTCAGACTTTCCACAATGATGCCTTTAACAATAAAGGGCTCCCTCCCAAACACTTCCCCATGCTGTTCCTTTACTGCTGGCTGGCTGAAATTAGAAGAAGCAGATTCTAATTCAAGCTATGCCACTCAAAGACTGTGAAATTTCAGACAAATCACTTAATCTCTCCAGGAGACATTTTCCTGAACATAAAATTCAGGTAAGAGCCTGTATTATCTTCCTTACAAAGTTATTGTGAAGCTCAAATTACATAATGAGCATCACTATGATATAGAAGTTAGAGACCTAAGTGCAGAAGTGAGGATCCTAGGTTTTGAATTTTTTAAAAATGCTTAAATTGATACATAATATTTTAAAATATTTATGAAGTACATGTGATATTTTGATACATGCATACAATGTATAATGATCAAATCAGGGTACTTAGAATATTCATTGCCTCAAACATTTATCATTTCTTTCTGTTGGGAACATTTCAAATCTTCTCTTCTAGCTACTTTGAAATGTAGAATAAATTACTGTTAACTACACTCACCCCACTGTGCTATCAAACACTAGAACTTATTCCTTCTAACTAGATGTTTGTACTTGCTGAGCAACCTCTCTTCAACCCCACCACCCCACCATTCTCAACCTTTGGTAACCACTTTTCTATTCCCTATCTCCAAGAGATCCACATTTGTTTGTTTTTGTTTTTGTTTTTTAGCTCCTACATATGAGAGAACATGAGATATTTGTCTTTCTGTGCCTGGCTTATTTCATTTAACATATTGACCTGTAGTTCCATCCATGTTGCTACAAATGACAGGATTTCATTCTTTTTATGGCAGAATAGTATTCCATTGTGCATATATGCCACATTTTCTTCATCCTTTCATCTGTTAACAAACACTTAGATTAATTCTATATCTTGGCTAATGTGAACAGTACTGTAATAAACACAAAGGTGCTGGTGTCTCATTGATATACTGATTTTTCTTTCTTTTTGATAAATATCCAGTAGTAGGACTGCTGGATCAAATGGTGGTTCTGTTTTGTTTTTTGGGAAGTCTCATACTGTTTTCCATAGTGGCTGTACTAATTTACATTCCCACCAACAGTGTATAAGAGTTCTAAGTATATCAGTATATCAGTTCTAAGAGATTTTTAGTAGTCTTTAGGTTTTTCTATATGTAAGATTATGTCATCTACAAAGAGGGACAATTTGACTTCTACCTTTCCAATTTAGATGCCTTTTATTTCTTTCTCTTGCTTGATTGCTCTGGCTAGGACTTCAAGTACCATGTTGAATAGGAGAATTAAAAGTGGGTATCTTTGTCTTGTTCCAGTCTTAGAGGAAAGCATTTCAGCTTTTCCTCATTCAGTGTGATGTCAGCTGTGGATGTGTCATATACAGCTTTTATGCTGAGGTATTTTCCTTCTATGTCTAACTTGTTGAGAGTTTTTAACAGGAAAAGATGTTAAATTTTATCAAATGCTTTTTCTGTGCCTATTGAGATGATCATTTCGTTTTTGTCCTTCACTCTGTCAATGTGATGTATCACACTGATTGATTTGCACATGTTGAACGATGCTTGCATCACTAGGATAAATTCCATTTGATCATGGTTTATAATCTTTTTCACATGTTGCTGGATTCAATTTGCTAGTATTTTGCTGAGGATTTTTGTGTCTGTGTTTATTGTGTTCATCAAGGATACTGGTCCATATTTTGTTTTCTTGTGTCCTTGTCTTAGTATCAGTGTGATGTGTAATGCTGGTCTCGTAGAATGAGTTAGGATGAATTCTCTCTGCCTCAATTTTTTGGAACAGTTTGAGAAGAGCTTGTGTTACTTCTTCCTTATAAGTTTGGTAGAATTCAGCAGTAGAGCCATACAGTTCTGGGGTTTTCTTTGCTGAATGACTTTTTATTACTGATTTGATCTCTTTTCTTGTTACTGGTCTATTCAAGCATTTCATCATTTCTTCCTGATTCAATCTTGGTAGATTGTGTGTGTCCAGGAATTAATCCATTTCCTCTAGGTTTTCCAATATGTTTGCATATAATTGTTCACAGTAGTCTCTACTGATTCCTTGTAATTTTTTTTTTTTTTTCCGAGATAAGTCTCACTCTGTCGCCCAGGCTGGAGTGCAGTGGCAGAATCTTGGCTCACTGCAACCTCCACCTCCTGGGTTCAGGTGATTCTCCTGCCTCAGCCTCCTGAGTAGCTGGGATTACAGATGTGCGCCACCACGGCCGGCTAATTTTTGTATTTTTAGTAGACATGGGGTTTTGCCATGTTGGCCAGGCTGGTCTTGAACTCCTGACCTCAGGTGATCTAACTGCCTTGCCCTCCCAAAGTGCTGGGACTCCAGGAGTGAGCCACCATGCTGGCTGATCCTGTGTATTTCTGTGGCATCAGCCGTTAACATACCCTTTTTTGTTTCTGACTTTATTTTGAACTGTTGGGAATACCCTAAAATCTGGCCATAAACTGGCCCCAAAACTGGCCATAAACAAAATCTCTGCAGCACTGTGACATGTTCATTATGGCCATGATGCCCATGCTGGAAGGTTGTGGGTTTACTAGAATGAGGGCAAGGAACACCTGGCCCACCCAGGGTGGAAAACCACTTAAAGGCATTCTTATATCACAAACAATAGCATGAGCAATCTGTGCCTTAAGGACATGTTCCTGCTGCAGATAACTAGCCAAACCCATCCCTTTATTTTGGCCCATCCCTTTGTTTCCCATAAGGAATACTTTTAGTTAATCTATAATCTATAGAAACAATGCTTATCACTGGCTTGCTGTTAATAAATACATGGGTAAATCTCTGTTCGAGGCTCTCAGCTCTGAAGGCTGTGAGACTCCTGATTTCCCACTCCACACCTCTATATTTCTGTGTGTGTGTCTTTAATTCCTCTAGCGCCACTGGGTTAGGGTCTCGCTGACTGAACCGGTCTCAGCATGGACCTTCTTTTTTCTCAATTAGTCTAGTTGTTTATTGATTTTATCTTTTCAGAAAACCAACTTTTTGTTTCGCTGATCCTTTGTATTTTTTTTTTTCAGCTCTATTTTGTTTAGTTCTGCTCTGATCTTTATTATTTATTTCTACTAACTTTAGGTTTAGTTTGTTTTTCCTTTTTTGGGGTCCTTAAGGCACACCATTAGCTTGTTTATTTGAAATCTTTCCAATTTTTATGTAGGCATTTATTGCTGTAAACTTCCCTCTTAGTACTGCTTTTGCCATATCTCACAGAATTCGGATATGTTGTGTTTCCATTTTCACTTGTTTCAGGCAAGTTTTTAATTTCCTTTTTAATTTGTTCATTGACTCATTGCTCATTCAGGAGCATGCTGTTTAATTTCCATGTGTTTATACAGTTTACAAAGTTCGTCTTTTTATTATTTCTAGTTTTATTTCCCTGCGGTCTGAGAAGATACTTGACATGATTTTGATTTTTCAAAATTTGTTGAGACTTGTTTGCGGCCTAATATGTGCTGTATACTGGAGTATGTTCCATGTGCTGATGAGAAAAATATGTGCTCTATACTGTTGAATGAAATATTTTGTAATGTCTGTTAAGTACATTTGTTCCATAGAACAGAGTAAGTCTGATGTTTGTTGACTTTCTGTCTCATCTGTCCAGTACTGAAAGTGTAATGCTGAAGTCCCCAACTATTAATGCATTGGGGTCTGTTGAACTCTTTTGCTCTGATAGTATTTGCTTATATATCTGGGTGCTCTGGTATTGGATGCACATATATTTACAACTGTTATATCCTCTTGCTGAATTGATCCCTTTATCATTACATAATGACCTTCTTTATCTATTTTTATGTTTTTTGATGTAAAGTCCATTTTCTCTGATATAAGTATAGCTATTATTGCATGCTTTAGGTTTCTATTTGCATGGAATTTTTTTTTCCATCCCTTCACTTTCAGTCTATGTGTGTCATTATAGGTAAACTGAGTTTCTTGTAGAGAACATATAGTTGGGTCTTGATTTTTAAAATCAATTCAGCCAGTCTATATTTTTTAATTGGAGAATTTAAACAGTTCACATTCAAGGTTGTTAGTAACAGGTAAGGACTCATTCCTGTTGTTTTGTTAATTATTTTGTGATTGTTTAATACATTCTTCATTTCTTTCTTCCTTGTTTGTTGTTTGCCTTTAAGATTTGGTGGTTTTTTTATGATGGTAATGTTTAACTCTTTTCTCATTTGTGTATGTAAGCTACAAGTAAGCTTTATACTTTTGTGTGTTTTCATGATGGTAGACATTGTCCTTTCACTTCCAGATATAGAAATCCCTTAAACATTTCTTGTAGGACTGGTCTAGTGGTGATGAATTCCCTCAGTTTTTGCTTGTCTATGAAAGATTTTATGTAACCTCCATTTAAGGATAGCTTTGTTCGGTATAGTATTCTTGGCTGACAATTCCCCTCATGCCCCCACCAATCCCTTACCCCAGAACTTTGCATCGGTCATCCCATTCTCTCTTGGTCTAGAAGGTTTCCGCTGAGAAATGTGCCGTTAGTCTGGTGGAGATTCCCTTATATGCGACATGATGCTTTTAACTGTTTTTAGAATTATTTGTCTTTGATTTTTAATAGTTTGATTATATATATATATATATATACCTTTAAAATCTTATTAGATTACATCTATTTGGGGATATTTGAGCTTTCTGTATTTGGATGTCTTTATCTCTTGCAAGACTTGTGAAGTTTTCAGCTATTATCTCATTAGCAGGTTTTCTATATCTTTGCCCATGCCTTCTTCTTGTGAAACTGCCAAAATTTGAATATTTATTTGCTTCTGGTATCCTGTATGTCACATAAGCTTTCTTCACTCTTTTTTCATCAGATTAATGTCAAAAAACCTGTCTTCAGATTCAGAAACTCTTTTATTTATTTATTTATTTATTTATTTATTTATTTGAGATGGAGTCTCACTCTGTCACCCAGGCTGGAGTGCAGTGGTGTGATCTTGGCTCACTGTAACCTTCGCCTCCTGGGTTCAAGTGATTCTCCTGCCTCAGTCTCCCAAGTAGCTGGGCCTACAGGTGCACATCACCATGCCTGGTTAATTTTTTCTATTTTTAGTAGAGACAAGGTTTCACCATGTTGGTCAGGCTGGTCCCGAACTCTTGGCCTCAGGTGATCCACCTGCCTTGGCCTCCTAAAGTGCTGGGATTATAGCCATGAGCCACTGCGCTTGGCCAGAAAGTCTTTCTTTTGCTTGATTTCATCTATTGTTGAAGCTCTTGATTGTATTTTTTATTTCATTCACTAAAGCCTCAGTTCTAGCATTCCTGTTTGGTTCCTTTCTATGATGCATATCTCTTTGTTAAACTCAGCTCATGAATTGCTTTTCTGATTTTTTATTGTTTATCTGTGTTCACTTGTATCTTACTGAGCTGCTTTAATCTTATTTTGAATTATTTTTCAGGGATTTCATAAATTTTCTTTTCTATGGGATCTGTTACTAGAGAATTATTGTCTTTGTTTGGAAGTATCATATATCTTTGCTTTTTTATGTTTCTTGTGTCCTTACACTGATACGTGGACATCCAGTGTAACAGCTGCTTGTTCTAATTTTATAGATTGGTTTACATAGGGAAAGACTTTTTCCTATAGATGTATATTTAGTGTTAGGTAGGGTGCTTTGGATTTGATTCTAGGTGAGTGCAGTAGCAGACTCTCCATATGATTTCTTCAGCTATAATCAGTGTCAGTGGTGTTTGTGAGTTCTGTAGTGACTTGGACTGTGGTTGTTAGTAGAGGCTGTGCTGAGGCTTAGCTAGGAACAAGAAGGTCAGATGGGCTGGTCCTCAGGTCTGCAGGTGGTATATGTGGGACCCCATGGTGGAAGGTCAGTCCTTGGGCCTCCAGGCAGCATGCTTGGGTGCTAGTGATAATGATCAAGTGGGTACTCAGGCCCCGAGGTGGTACACATGGCACTGGCAATGGCAGTAGCAGTGGTGTGCCACCTCTCAGGTCCCTTAGTACACAGGCAACAGCTAGGGCAGCTTCACCAGGCTGATCACCCTGGATGGCACATGGGGACAACAGCTGTGGGTAGGATAGGTCTGTCCTCTGGCCCCCAGGTGGTAAACACAGGTGCTGGTGGCAGGAGGAATGCTAGTCAATACCCAGGTCCTGGAAGGTATGTGTGGGTACTGGTGGTGACAGGTGAGTTCCTTGGACTATGCACTTATGTGCCCATGGCAGTGTATGGGGCAGATCGGTCCTCAGGTCCCGGGACAATGCACACAGGTGAACCAGTCCCCCAGGCCTCTTGAATGTGTTGAATGTGTGTGCAGGTATGCAGTGGCTCTGCCACTGGAGGGAGCAGGGTTGCTATCAGTGGCAGTAGCCCCAGATATGCAGCTCTCAGGCTCTGGGGAGCATAAGTTTTAGCTTTCTTTGCCATGGGGGCAGTCTCCTAGGTGCACTGCACCACTCATTCCCCAGGGTGTAAGTCACTGTGTGGGCTAAAGCGCTGGAGACCCAGGAACAATGCTGGGTCCAGTATGTATTGTGATGCTGCAGCCCTCTGAATGGACATAGGGGGATGTCAGCAGGGCTCCAGGGATGTGGAGATTCAGGTGTGCTGGACCCAAGGGTAGAAAAATGCAGTCTGGTGGGAGCTAGGCTCTCAAAATGACACCGTGCTGTGGTGTCTCTGTGGTACCTCTGTGGAATCTCAGAGGTAGTGTGAGGCCCAGCCCAAACTCTCTCTCTGGAACAATGCCTTTTCTCCACAATGGGGAGTTCCTTCTAGCTCCAAGCTTATCCTGGATGGGCTGGCTGCTTTGCTTCCCTCTCCTTCCATGACTCTGAAGTTTCTTGTCACTTCCCTGATGAACTCCAGTATTCTGTCTTAGATGCTCTACTCAATATGTAGTTACTCACTGAATAGAAGGCAAGTACCAGGTGCCTCTACTCAGCCATCTTGATGCCACCCCCTGCAACCCTCTAGTTTTGAATTTTTTTTTTTTTTTGAGACAGTCTTGCTCTGTCGCCCAGGCTAGATTCCAGTGGCGTGATCTAGGCTCACTGCAAGCTCCGCCTCCCAGGTTCACGCCATTCTCCTGCCTCAGCCTCCTGAGTAGCTGGGACTACAGGTGCCCACCACCACACCCAGCTAATTTTTTTTGTATTTTTAGTAGAGACGGAGTTTCACCGTGTTAGCCAGGATGGTCTCGATCTCCTGACCTCGTGATCTGACCGCCTTGGCCTCTCAAAGTGCTAGGATTACAGGCGTGAGCCACCATGACCAGCCCAGTTTTGAATCTTGAGTCACACGTATATCTGTGTATTCATCATCTGAAAAGTGAGTATAAAATTTTATGCCTAACTCAACCTCACAGAGTTTGAGCAGACTGACTCAGCATATTACCTATCATACTGTAAGTGGCTGATAATTATTATGCACAATTGGTATATTAGTAGTATAATTGTTATTCTATTATTATATATTCTATATATAATTATTCTATTATATATTCTATATAGAGAGAATATTATATTTTCTATTATTATATAATTCTGTTATTATAGAAAGTCATACACATTTAGAAGTAAACCCTGGCCAGGAATAATGGTGAATTTACAAATGTTCAGTGCCTGGTGTTGGTAAACTCAACAATGAGAGATTTCATCCTGGTTCCTTTTGGACCCTAGAGGTATGGTACCACACTCATTTGTTGAATTGCTCCACATCACATGGGTAAGAAGAATGGTTGTGGCAGTGGAAGTTTCCATTTCTTTTCCAAACACATATATTTAACCCTATATAAAAGAGAAGTACAATTAAATATTAATTTAAATGTGTCTGACCAGCTATATTTGCTTACTACTAAATATCCATGTGTATATTAGCAATATTAACCAATTATTATTGAGTATTAATGTTCATTCATGGAAATATATGTCCCCATGATATATATGAAATACAAAAAATCAAGTCTCCACCAGCTGGGCAAAACATCATATAGAATGTATATGCACAAAAGAAAAATTCACATATAAAATAGGTTTTAAAAAAGTTAAAAAAAAAATTCAAGCATTCAAAAACAAATCAGGTTTTCTGTGGTTTACTGACCATATCTCACTGGAAGGTTACTAGACTAAAATAAATTCTGTTGTTTTATTTTATATCCAGGAGCTACACTAAGCCATTTTTCTCAAGTAGATTTACTGTTAACCAATCAAAAGGACTACCAATCTTGGTAGTCATAAATTTTCAATTAGAACTATTTACAGAAGGAGTTTATGAAGCAGCTAATTTCAGTATGAAACATCCCTGTTGACAATAATAAGTCATTTTTTTATTTCAGTCATTAAATTTTGAGAGAATGATTTAGTCTGAAAGCACACCACATGGACAGCCAGAGAAAGGCATCGGAACTGGCATTCTGGAACCTCTTTCAGGGCACTCTTGTCAACCAGACTTCAGCTGGTCAGCCAATACCTCCCTTTTCAGTGTAATCATCACCTCTATTAGGGTTGTAATGCATTGTTTCCATGTTTGCTACGTAACTCTAGACTTTGCACTTCCAGGGAGCAAAACACTGTCTTATTTATCTTTATACTATAAGTACCTAGCAATGTATATCAAAAATATAAATTAATTAAGAAATGCATGGAACACATTACTGCCTCTGCCAGTTTTTCTCCAGTAGAGAAATCATTTTCAGCCCTGTAAAGTCTCTTGTTCATTTAGTCTACAAAAGTCTAGCAATATGGAAAGAAACTATGCAGCTTTGGATATGCTAACCAACTGAATAACAAAATTAATTGCCTGCTATATAGGTTGGGGATTGTGTTAAATATTGTGAGTCCTACAAGGAAATATAAGGCATATCTAGTCAGAATCTATGAAAGGATAAAGCATATAAAATTACTGATTTTTAGTAAATAATCTGACTGATTTATTCAAGAAATGAATGTATAAACATTGAGCTATTAAAAATATTAATTGACACAAGAAGACAACGGGCAAACACAAATCCCAATACATGATAACATGGATGGATAATAATGAAGCAGGGGGCTATAATGCGAGCATTCTGTTAGATCTTGCCACAGTTTAGAAACTCTCATATTATGTAATTTTTGAGTGTCACATTTCACAAAGATGCATGGTTAAGATGAACACAAATAGTTTGTGGTGCCTTTTGAAATACTTTATATTTTCGCAGCACCAATTCTCTATTGTTTAAAATGGATTTAGAGTTGTTATGATGCAGAATTGAAGAGCACTAAGTACTTCCTCTGGTTTTCATCATAAAGAATGCAAAATCCTGCTAAGTATGGTGCCTCATGCCTGTAATCCCAGCATTTTGGGAGGCCAAGGTAGAAGGACCGCTTGAGCCCAGGAGTTGAAGACTAGCCTGGGCAACATGGCGAAATCTCATCTCTACCAAAATAATAAAAATAATAATAATAATAAAATAAAAATTAGCTGAGTGTGGTGGCACACACCTGTACTCCCAGCTACTTGGGAGGTTAAGGTGGGAAGGTTGCTGGAGCCCAGGAGGTGGTTGTTGCAGTGAGCCCAGATCACACCACTGCACTCCAGCCATGGCAACAAAGACAGACTCTGTCTCAAAACAAACAAAATAAAACAAACAAACAAAAGGAATGCAAAATCCCACTGTGTATTTAAAGAGACTCTTATCAACCATTATCATTCAACATTTGCATGGAGGCTTCATTTTTTATTAAAAAAAATGCTATGAGTGCAAACTTTTAAGTATAATCTTATTCATACAGGATTTTTTCCCTAAAATCAATGACAAGGAGTATTATAATCAGAAAGTTTCATATAAAGTCTTCATCACTTCCAGTAATAGATTTACATGTTAACACAAAATCTAAAAGGATATTCTTTTGAATCTTGAACTTTTAAGATTTAACCAAAACATTTACTGTGCAATTTAACATATAAATCCTAAGTGGTTTTTAATAAATGTGTGGACTCTTATAATTGTTTTTTATCATATCTAATTGTATGAAAAAGCAAATACATGAGATAAAAAGACAGGAAATTTAGCAGAAAATGAAATAAAGAGGGCTTTCATTGTGTCAGAATCCCTTTCCTGGATAACACACAGTAGACCTTTTTATTTACTCCTTCATTTTAGAAGGAATAACTTACTCTTCAGTAGTTTCCTGAAAAGGAGTTAAAGAGCATTGTTATTATTGTTGTTTTGAGACTCTGAGTAACCAAAATTCTCTTTAGGCTACTCTCCCACTTGATTTATAATGTGGCTGAGTAAATATAGAATTCTGGGTTGAATGTTATATTCCCTCAGAATTTTGAAGGTAATGCTCTTATTTCTAATTTTTAATGCTGCTACTAGGAAGCCAAATGTTTTTCCTACAACAAATCCTTTGTATGTGATCCATTTTGTTCTTTGGAAGTTTTAAGCTCATCTCCATCTCTAGTGAGCTGAAATTTCATAATTATGTTGGGCTCTTTAAATCTGGAGACTCATATCCATGTTCTGAGAAAGTTTTTAATATGATTCCTTCAGTAATTTTCTTTCTTTGTTTCTTTATTCTTTCTTCTGAATACTGGGCTTCCTGAATTGAACCTCTAAACTTTTAAACGTTTTCTCTCCTACTGTTACTTTATTTTGTTGCTGTTCTGTTTTCAGGGAGATTTTTCTCTATTTTCTAACCTTTATTCCAAGTGTATTCCAGTAATCTGCTTTTTAATTTTGTAAAGCTCTTTGGATTGTTGTACTTTATTTCCTAATTGTTTCTTAATTTCTCTCTGCAGACAGCAATCACCATTTTCTTCTGTTGGGCTGTCTCTTCCAAGTTGCTTCCATATGTTGTTCATCTTGGTCTCTCTCTCTGTTTCTTTCTCTCTCTCTGTCTCTCTCTTTTTTCAAGATTCAGATTTGTTGTATGGATATTGCAAAATTGTGAGGTCTGGGCTTCTAAGTGTACCCATCACCCAAATAGTGGACATTATGTGACATCTTTGTCTATTGACGTTTGGTTGTCTGGAAGTGCTGTATGGCCACTGGGTTTCACTGTATGAAGGTCTGGGCAAGGAGGTGGTTATCTAATTCAATCCTACAGCCTTATATACCATATGTAATATGATGGCTCTAAAACTTTTATCTGAACTTCACTTATGAGCTCTAGACTTTCAGCATCTCTGGTGGGATGTCTAAAAGGCATCTCAAATGTGAAAAGAAAATCAGAACTATAGATCCTTACTGCTTCACTCTCCAAACTGCTTCTTCCACAAGCTTTCCCATTTCACTTTTATATAATTAGGCAGGTCAAAAACACAGGTGTAATTCTTTTCTGACCTTTCTCTTTCTTGTATACACATATGGCAATTTAATCTATCTACAACTATGGTTCTAATTTCAAAATATATTCAGAATCCAACAACTTCTTACTAGTTTCACTCTTCCAGCTCTAGCTCAAGCTACTGAAATTAAGATCTCCTGCTTGAATGACTCTTCTCTACTTCTATTCTTGCCCCACTCCAATCCTTTTCCACACAGCAAGCAAAGGCATCTTTTAAAAATGTAAGGCTGATCATGTGATTCTCCTGTTCAATTTACCTTCACAAGCTTACTGTCACACTAAGAATAAAATCCAAAACCTTTACCAAGAAAACAGCATCCTCCAAGCCAGTATTCCAAGGGGAATTCTTAGTTTCAAACTCTCATTCTCTCTTCACTTTCCATATCTGATTGATCATCAAAATTTATCAATTTTAATTCCAAACATCTACATTCTTATTGTATTTCTTGTCCATTGCTGTCTAGCCATTTTTCTTACCTGAATCACTACTGTGGGTCTCTTTCCTCCCTCATTCCAGTCTTCTGCATTTTATATTCTCTCTAGACAGAGTCAATGTTTGAAACCAGTATCTGCTTATGTCACTCTCATGCTTCTTTCAGACTACTGGATAGACTCTAATTTGAGAAATACAAAGCTCTTCATGGTCTGACTTTTGCCTCCTTCTTGGCCTCACTCCCACTCACTAACATGAGTTAGTGGTACTCTATGCCAAAGTTATGAAATGTCTTATAGTTTCCTGGAACTGCCACTTCCATATGCTGTGTGCCTTTTGGGAATGTCTTTCCTTCTCTTTTTCTACTCCCAGGAAACCAGCCACTACCTCTAAGAGCATCATTGTATACTTAAATTATGCTACACAGCACATATATGCAGCACACGTATGGCAACTGTTTGACTGTGGTCTATTGATTCCATTAGAGTAGAGTTTCTAACATAGGATCCATCCATGAGCTTCAGAGCAAGCATCAGGAGAAACTATCCATCAATTCTCTAAAACTGATTATAAAACTTTGTATGCAAAGCATACTTGCATTATCCTGGGAGAAAGTTTCACCTGATCTCCTATGACCCAAAAGGGATTAGGAACCAATACCCTAGATAGTGAGATTCTTTAGGGAATAGATAAGTCTTGTTCATACTTTTTGTTTTTTAAATAGATGGGTCTCACTATGTTGTCCAAGCTGCTCTCAAAATCCTGAGCTCAAGCGATCCTATCACTTCAGCCTTCCAAGTAGCTGGCTGTACCTACAGGTGCATGCCACCACATCCAGCTATCTTTAATCTCTATATCTCACACTTATCAACCTATTGTACTGCATACAGCATAGTTAAAGCAACTGAACACAATTGCTTGGGTAGGCTAGTAAGTACACACAAACAAATGTGCAGAAGCAATTGATACGTTATTTGCATATTACTTAGGCAAATTTCCTTAGGTCCTTGTCCAGGCAACATACTTGGTACCCTCTAAGCTCCCTAAAAATATTACAGTTTATTAAACAGACTCTAAAACTTACAAAACTCACCAATATATACTCATCAAATACATACTCTTCAAAATGAGTTTTTATCCAGTCTGTTAGTCTAAGCATAACTGTCACCACCTAAGGTTCTTCTATTTATTTTACTTTAAAATATTGTACCCTTCATTTATTTACTTTGCATCTAGACTATAAAACGTAATCTTGATTAGTCGACCCAACAGATTTTTATAATAACCAACAGATAGCTAAGAATCTATCAGGCTCTGTCTCTCTAGAAAGACTAGTACATTATTTCCAGGCTTAATTTCTATATTACCTAATAATTGGCTCTTTCCAGCTTTAACTACTTTCTCTTTTAAAGAGGTGAGAGGAAAGAGACATAACTTTAGTTACGCTGCAGGCTGAAGGAGCTCTGGTTCACCAAGAAAGTCAACAAAGAAGTAACACCTAGATAATCTGGTAAGCCCAGTATCTGTAGTTTACTACAGTGGAATCCTATTTGGAAAGCTAGTGTGACAGATATGGCCAGAATAAGAAATATCACTTAAATACACTGAGAAAGAGGCAAAAAAAAATTTAGCAATGTTGTTTCATAACATTAGAGAAAATAAACAAAAGAGAAAAAATGAGGTATGCAGGAACAAGCTACCTCATGTTAGATTTCTTACCATCTTATAGAGATCTGAGACACTAATCTGGTCCGAGTCCACTACTTCGAAGTCCTTCCGAGGCACCAGGTCCAGGCCCAAATGTCTAGTAAAGAGAAAGACCACACTCAGCATGCCATGTACTCAGATTACTTATCTCTCTTTATGTGCCTGGGAACCCATACCTACCACATTTTGTGGACAGAGGATCAGACACTGTCCTAGCAGGAACATGTGTCTATACAGCAACATCTAATTCTGTTCACTTCTGGGTAAATGAGGCTAGGGATTTAAGGTTGACACAATTCCAGTTCAGGCAGTTCCACTCATGAAGGTAAAAAGGTTTCATTCAGTATTACATTATATCAGCATGCTTGAGTTCATTAAGGACAGGTTTTCTTTAGATCATTAATAAGTCATGTTTATTTTTCTATTTCTCCCCATCTGACAGCTATGCTCAAGGTTTAGTTATGCATTAGTTTCATTAGGATGAAAAAAATCTTCAGGGTGTAATTCAAAGTCAAACACATAAAATTCACCTCTTAAAAGTTACTAAATGCAAAGAGATGTATCTTTTTCTCTTTATTCATTTATTTTATTTTTTATTTTTAAGTTCTGGGGTACATGTGCAGGATGTGCAGGTTTGTTACATAGGATGTGCAGGTTTGTTACACAGGTGAACGTGTGCCATGGTGGTTTGCTGCACCTCACAACCCACCACCTAGAAATTAAGCCCAGAATGTATTAGCTATTTTTCCTAATTCTCTCCCTCCCCTCACCACACCCCCAGATAGGCCCCAATGTGTGTTGTTCCCTTCCCTGTGTCCATGTGTTCAAAGAGATGTATAATTTGGCTGAGTTTCATCTCATTTTCAATTTAACTAATACTGATACTGGTAAACACCTAGATATGTATTAGCACCAACATTTTAAGAAACATTAGATAAAAGTTTAACCAACAAATATTACTACTCAAGACAACAGTATTTGGAGGATCTTTGGGGGCAGTAAGAAGAAGTGATGGTAATGGCAGTATTAGGCAGTGGAAATAACTCCGGACACAGTCAACACTTGGGTTCAAAATGGTATGTAATTTATGGTCAATAAATGTTAGCTCTTTTCTTGCACTCTAAGACAACAGCTCTAAACCAGGAATTCAATGGAGTTTATAGGGTTGTAGACCTCTGAAATTGCTTATGACACGGGATGAGTTTGTGTGTGTGTTCATTATAAATTTTTTCTGAGGAGAGGGTCTGTAACTCTCATCAGAATTTTGGAGATGCTCTGTGACCACTCTACTCCAAAACAAGGGTTATGAATTCTTGTGTCTGGAAAAAGCATTCCATGGGATCATACAGAAGAAAGATTTTTTTTTCTCTTCAACTAGACTATGAACTATTTTAGAACATGCTAGCACAGCTAAATCTATAAGCTCTTTCTGTGCATAAAACTCATCATTGAAAATAAAATCAGGTGCACATCCAAAATTCAGATTCATTTACAATTTATACCCTGTTTATAGGAAAATATCTGATAAAATTACATTGCAGTAAGATTGATAAAATAAAAATGGAAAATCAAACCTATATGGAGAAAGTATTATAAAAGCAAATGTACTAACAGCATATGCTAAAATGGTTACTAGGATTAAGAATTAAAATTTAGATGTATACTTTCTAGCAGGCAAGAAAAAAAGAAAAAACATTTTCCTATTAAAGGTTAAAAACTTATGTTTTTCAATTAAAGTAGTGTTTTTTTCTATTATCCACTATTTAAAAAAATGAGTTTTTAAAGAGAAAAAATTTTCGAACCAAATGCTAAAAATAACCCACAGTTTTACATAATGAGAAGATCAGTAATAAACTGTTGGCCTTATCCATGATGGTTTACAATTTAATGATAAAACTATGCCAATTGAAGTTAATGCATTTAAATCTATGAAATTTTATTTTTCTACAGTTAGGATCCCGACTTCTTATATCAAAGAAACACTCCATTCCATCACCTCTTATTAGCTATTCTTCATTTATCTGAAATAATTTCAGGCCTCTGGCTTCTAACACTTAGAGCATGCAAAGGCAGTAGTGTTCATGGAGTGCAAGAGAGAGGTGCAGTACATCCTTTCTACCCCCTTCTTATAAAAAGCAACTGACATTATAAAGATAGTTTTGCAGATATAATCTCAAATATTTAAAATACTTTTATAGAGATATGGAAAAACAATGGAAAGATCACAAGAATGATATTAGCATTTGTATTAGAAAACTGAAATAGTAATATTTAAAACTTTCCAAATTTTCTGTAGTCACATTATTTAAACTTTTTAAAATAATAAAAAATGAAGAGACAACATTTCATACATATTCTTTAATCATCTGAGATCTAAAAATATATGTGAACTAGCCTACAATTAGGAAACAACAACAACAAAAAACAATGAGTAAATAATATAATCAAAATAGGTGTTTTTATGGCCAGGTGCGGTAGCTCATGCCTATAATCCCAGAGTTTTAGGAAGTCAGGGAGTGAGGAATGCTTGAGACCAGGAGTTTGAGACCAGCCTGGGCAACTCAGTGAGACCCCATCTCTTAAAAAAAAAAAAAAATTAGCCAGGTTGTGATGGCATGTGACTGCAGTCCCAGCTACTCAGGAGGCTGAGGCAGGAGGATCACTTGAGCCAGGAGTTTGAGGCTGTAGTGCATTATTATTGTGTCACTTCACTCAGGCTTCAGGGACAAAGAGAGACCCTGTCTCAAACAAAAATGTTTTCAACTGAGCACCATGGCTCAGGCCTATAATTCCAGCACTTTGGGAGGCTGAGGTGGGTGGATCACCTAAGGTCAGAGTTCAAGACTGACCTGGTCATCATGGTGAAACCCCATCTCTACTAAAAACACGAAAATTAGCTGGATGTGGTGGTGTGTTCCCAGCTGGGTGTGGTGGTGTGTGCCCGTAATCCCTGCTACTTGGGAGGCTGAGGCATGAGAACCTCTTGAAACCAGGAGGTGATGGTTGCAGTGAGCTAAAATCATGCCACCACACTCCCGTCTGGATAACAGAGCAAGACCCCATCTCAAAAAAAAAATTGTATTAGATACAACAGTTTAAGAAATATCCAGATGACATTTAAGTCATTAGGTCTGGAATTGAGTATATGTGCTCCTCTGTGGTAGTGCACCACACAGTGATGGCCATGTGTGGAGACGGGCATTATAAGAACTCTATCTTAGCATCATGGCAACCTTAGCTTGCTTGTACAGTCAGCCGCCCACCCATATAAATATTTATCCACCCCACAGAACTTTCTGAGGAACTATCAGGTATCCTACCAATGGTGTTAGACATAAAGAATACAGTAGCTCTGAGTCATGCAAATGTTCATATTCTTCATGTTAATCCTCTCGAGAGCAGAGTGTTTTCCCTCTCCTAGAAGTAACTAGAGCACAGTATCTTTTAGTTTTGTAATTTCATTATCTTGAGAAATAAGAGAATAATTAATGGGTGATCTGGTAAAAACCAAAAAGAGTTCCTCCTACTAAGACTATCTTTAATGGATAAAGGGTAGTTTGCGAAAGTTATATTAGTGACTGTCCTCATCTGAAAAAGGCAGAGATGTTGGACAGTGAGAACCAATACATGTTCACTGCAAACTTCACTCTCAAAAAGAGGCTCCTGGCTATTTTTTCCTATGGTTTACTCCAAGAATAGTAAACATCGAATGCAGGGAATGGTCAACATAATCTCTATCTTCACAGTAAAAGATGCATTGCATTACAGTATTAAGGAGCATGGGTTCTGATGTCAGATCGGCTGGTCTGTATCTTGGGTATACCACCAAACCACACTGTCTAAAATCTACTATCGTAAGCTGTTGTAAGGATTAATCCACATAAAGGACCCAGCACAGTACCTGGCATTGTAAATTGCTACTGTTATTTTAATTATTATCCCTATGTTACATTGTTAGCCAAAATGTTAGCTTAGAGTATAGGGATTGTGGTCAAAGAAGTATGGTGTCTGAATAAAAATCTCTTTAAACAGGTGAACACAAGCAGGGGGCAAACATCTATGTATATCTACATACAGATGTAGCACAGAGCTAAGTTTTCAGAAATGGTCCTACCAATTGTTTAGGTAAACAGTCTTCACAAAAATACTTGGTCTTCTCTCACCCATCATTGATCATTCATTCATTCACTCCAATAATTCAACAAATATATATTAGAATCTACTCTGTGCTAAGCTCATGTTCAACCTAGGGACACAGCAGCTAATAAGGGACATAAATCCTGACCCAATATTCTTTCAGGTGGAGCTCTCTGAGACCCTAAATCTCTATTTCTTTTAAACGCTCTATACTCTCTATTCTATGTTCTATTTTATCTTTTTCCTCTCCTCATCTGAACCACAGAATATAGAAAATAATCTGAAGTTAATTAATTATATACAATGGATACTTTAAGGCAGTTGTCCCCAATCTTTTTTGCACCAGGGACTGGTTTCATGGAAGACAATTTTTCCACGGATCGGGGGGAGGGTGCAGGGGTTAGGATGGTTTCAGGATGAAACTGTTCCACCTCAGATCATCACGCATTAGATTCTCATAAGGAGCGCACAACCTAGATCTCTCGCATCACAGTTCACTATAACAGGGTTCACGCTGATTTGAGAGGAGGTGGAGCTTAGGCAGTAATACTGGCTCACTGGCAGCTCACCTCCTGATGTGCGGCCCAGTTCCTAACAGGGTTCCGCAGCCCAGGGGATGGGGACCCAGTATCAGTTGAGAAAAGATGGAGATGTTAAGATTTCTTGTGGAGCAGTGCCCTTTTCTAATGCTTATAGTAAAAACAGCATACCGATAAGAACTATACTAATGAAAACATAGCATATTTATATTTACATAACATACAAAAATATATAATTAGTAATTACTACCTTTTACCAAACATTTACTTGGGCTACACACTTTATGTACATCATCTCTAAGCACTTTGGGAAGTAGACAGTATTAGATCCATTTTTTAACCGAGGAAACTGAGGCCCACTGAGGTTAACTAAGTGGCTTATTAAAGGAGTTGAGCTGGGCTTGTTTCAAGCTAGGTTGTTCTCATTCTGAACGTATGGTATTTCCATTATACCTGCTGTCTTTTTTAAAATAACTGTGAAAGTTATAATAAGTAATAATGGCTACAAGTGGTTGTAAAATCAACTTAGTCATAACTGTTTGAAAGATGATTCTGTGTCAAACATCAAATCAGAAGGAAACAAATATCAATTGATTAATGAGTGTCCACCAGGCATGAAAACAAATCCACTTTATTACTCAAATACATTCACATAGTGCCTACCAAGTGCTGAGTGCAGGTTATAATGATAAGCAAAAAATGCCAAAAGAGTGTCTGTGTAAGAGTGTGTTTTAGTCAGTCGATTGAACATAAGCTTGACAGGACTTTGACCATACATACTTTAAACATAGCCAAGACATCCCAGACTGTGAACAGGGCAAGACACTGATCAGTGAGCACACCACCAGGTATGGGAAGAACCGTAACTGTGAAATCATCGAAAATTTCTGCTAATTTCAGGTGTCCTAAAGCCGGAAAATATCAGTAAGTCCTTAAGGGTAAAGTACTAAGCCACAAACCTTTCTAGATCCTGGCTAAAAATCTACTTAGAGGAAACTCACTGGGGGATATTTTCTGCATATAACAAACTAAACTACTGCTTGTGTATCTTACTGCAAAAGCAATTCCCTTGATGAGAGACATATACTAAGTGGGAAGAAAGAGATATAGATGGGTTAGAATATGTAAAAATATGAGAAAGTAGAAAAGGGGAGGAGGAAGAAAAAATGACAGAGGGAGAGAAAGAGAATAAAAGAACCAGAATTATATATATATACACACACACACACATATATATATGATTTGTTAAATTATTATTCTAAGAATAAAATATTTCTTAGGTATTTTTCTAAGGCAGAGATCAATTAGGCTATGTCAGTTCTCAGTTAATGCAATTTTAACCTAGCTAGCTACTGTAGTGATGAAATTAGAAACAGAAGAAACTTAGCATCTTTAGAGAAGATGTTGCAAATATTAAGTTAAATTAAAATTACATCACTAGACAAATCATTTTAAAATTTATTTGGAGTAGATATAATTAACTGACTAATTCTCTATGTAAGACACTTGAGCAAAGACGATGACTAGTTAATTTGAACACAACTTTCTGCCCTTCTTGTATTGCAGTTCCTAAAAATATAAGAGCACAATGTAGTAAGTGCTGGTTTCTATCTGATACAATTTAATAATTTGTACTTATGGAGTATCTACATATAGGCCAATAAGTTTAAGTCACATAAGTTTAATGTCTGAATATTCAAATTTTAGGCCAATAATTTTAAGTCACATAAGTTTAATGTCTGAATATTCAAATTTTAGGCCAAATGAATAATTCCTAATCTCAGGAAACAGAATAAAAAATTGTTATCTAGATGTGAAGAACTCCTCACTAAATTAAAACTCTAAATGAAAGATTACAGGACCAGTTCAGTTTCTATCCTTGGAAGTTCTAACTGAATGTTACTCAGATATACATCACGGGATGTAACAGTATTCACACTTGCAGAACAGAACAAAGATCAAATAGCTTAATGACTAAAAATACTGGCAATAATGTGCCTGGTTTTAAGACTCACACATAATTAGATAGATGATAAGGTTCTGCATAAAGCACATGGGCTTTGGGATCAGTTCTAGGTACAAATACCAGCTCTACCCTTCCACCATACAACGCTGGGAAAAGTGCCTTTGAGCCTAGGTTTCCTCAATGGGTAAACAGAGCTCTTGTCCTAGAAAGGCAAAGTAGCATTTCTTCCTCTTCTTCTTCTGTTTTTTTTTTTTTTTTTTTTTTTTCCAGACGGAGTCTTGCTCTGTTGCCCAGGCTGGAGTGCAGTGGCACAATCTCAGCTCACTGCAAGCTCTGCCTCCTGGGTTCACACCATTCTCCTGCCTCAGCCTCCCGAGTAGCTGGGACTACAGGCACCCACCACCACGCCCGGCTAATTTTTTGTATTTTCAGTAGAGACAGGGTTTCACCCTGTTAGCCAGGATGGTCTCGATCTCCTGACCTCGTGATCTGCCCGCCTCGGCCTCCAAAAGTGCTGGGATTACAGGCGTGAGCCACCACGCCTGGCCAAGGCATAGTAGCATTTCATTACAACAGTGCATGAAGTGAGACCATGTACTTGCCATAGTGATGCAGACATATTTAATCAATACACTACTAATAACAATTACTAGTTTCTGAAATAGATTCTGAAAAGGCAGAGCTATAATGTCTGTGTAAGAGCTTAGAGAAAAGGCATAAGAGTTTACAATCATATATTTAATTACATCAATTAAAACATTAAAATACATTTGGCAAACACTGATTCACATGTTAATGTGTGCTAAACTTCAAGATTTTATGGCATTTATAAAAGTGTGGTGGAACAAGAAGTGTGGAACTATCAGAATAAAATGGGAACAATGGTTATAGTCATCTGTTCTCAGCTTTTGTGTGGAACAGTCTGTTTTACATAATCTAATGGTATGAAATGACTTTGTTTTTACAATATACCATCTTTTCTTTCAAAATAGGAAGAAAAGTTTTAAAAGAGTAAGCTCAAGGAGAAACCAGAAAGAATAGTCCTATCAGTTTTGGTGCAACATGTCTTTTCCTTTCAATAATGACAGACCTGCAAAGTTCTTGTTTAGGTTTTTAAGTGACTATATTTTCCACGGAAAGAAAGGAGAAAACAAGAAAAAAAGGAATAGAGGGGTAGAGGGAAAGAAGTGCAAGGGGAGGAAGAAAGGAGAAGAAAAGAAGACGGAATGCAGGGAAGGGAGAAAAGGAGAAATAGGAAAGAGGGAGAAGGGAGGTGGGGAGGGGAGTAGAACTGTGTTTTTCATTTTTGCTTATTAAGATATGCATACACATACCCCTCCAACACACACACACACACACACACACACACAAACACACAAACATATTTCATTGAGAAAAAGTTAGTCATGAAATTGGAATAGCCCTGTAATTTACTGGCAGGTATTTATAATGTTCTGAGCCTTTTTCAAGTGCAATTTGAACTTATTTCTAAGCTGTCATCTATTTATTTTCAGATTTGATTGCAAAATCAGATTGGTTGTTTTTCAAGTTTCATAATAAAGAGGTATAGGTACTGATAGTTCTGAAATAATTCTATTTAATGGACTCTATAGTTGCAGTTAAACTGCAACATAATGAATTACACATTTATTAGTGTCATCAGTTCAAGTGTGACCAATTTGCTTGGCACACAGTAATGTTATATTTGCAATTACTGTATTCTTATCATTGACTTAAAAATAAAAAGTGACATAATTTCATAATATAAAAATGTTTGGGTTTGAAGAGGCAGAATCAGTAGCTATGCTGTACATCAACATATTGTATTTTACTAAATTGTTATTCCCCAAAGTTAGATTTAGAGAACACTGATGGTACACCTAAATTCATGTTATACACTATTATAGAAGGTAGTCTGTGGTAGGTGCCAAGAAATCCTACTAACAGTCATGAGAGGGTGTAATTAAACAAAACAAACAAGGATATAAAGTTGTGGCTTCAAAAAGGTCACAACCAATTTAGTGTTATATTTTCTCTTTTCTACTGATGAACAGTACCAATTTGGGTGTGATCCACTGTTGATTAGATTCCATGTTTCCTCTTTCCGGATTTATTCTTCTACTTTGCAGGAACACATCCTCAAGTCCCTTCTTAAGAAGGGGTCATGAGAGGTAACTTTTGTGCATCCCTGAATACCTAAAAATGGCTTTATGGTTTGTGTTCCCTCTCACTTAATTAGATGGTTGGGATTTGTAAAATAAAACTCTGGCTGGCAAATCATTTCCCTACAGAACTCTGAAGATATTATTTCGTTATCTTCTAGCACCCAGTGTTAATGATAACACTTTTGAGGACAGTATGATACTTATTCTTTTGTGAGAGGAACTATTTTTCTGTCTAAAACCCTTAAATAGTCTTCTCTTCATT
Organism: Pongo abelii; assembly: GCF_028885655.2. Classification (NCBI taxonomy): domain Eukaryota; kingdom Metazoa; phylum Chordata; class Mammalia; order Primates; family Hominidae; genus Pongo; species Pongo abelii. Next base: position 103,372,418 of record NC_085928.1, read on the forward strand.
CCTAGAATACTAAGATATCTTAATGGGCCTCGCTGTGAGTTTCTGTTTGTTTGTTTGTTTTGTTTTCCCATTCATTATAAATATTTGGTGGGACCCTTTCAATCTTAAGATTCCTGTTTTTTGGCTCTGACAAATTTTCTATTATTCCTTCAGAATTTCCTCTATTCTTTTTCTGGAAGACAAAATGTTTGATACTGGATCTCCCTGGGTAGAGCCTTTGCATTGAATTTCTTTCCTCATGTATTGCCTATATATTTGTCTTATTTTCCTAGAGATTACATAAAATTTATCTTCTATGAGTATTTTATTTTGGAAATTACATTCTCCACTTCTTTTACATGGCATCTTATTCTACATAATGGATCTTTTAGATTCTATTTGAGGATATTAAAGTGTTTTGGTTTTGTTTTGTTTTAAAGTACTTTATCAATCTCAGTTTGCTCTGGGGACAGGTTACTTTCTTTGGGTACAGGTGTTTCGTTAATCTTGGTCTCTCTCTGTCCTGTAGAAGCGTTTCTTCAAACATCTGGTTATACCTGATTGTCCATTCAAACTTAACATATAGCAGAAGAAATGTAGAGTTTTTTTGTACATGGGTAGGTGACTGGCAAGTCTCCCTTTCTGGTAGGTGGGAGCAATCTGCTCATTATACTTTAAAGTCCTTAAATGCCAGAATGTGGAGAGTTTTGCAAGAAAGTCCCAGTTCACACTACTGTTGCCCAGTTTTCTCCCAGTGGCCATTTTTTATATTTGTTTATCTGAAGAGGAAATACCTGGCCAGGCCTTCTGCTCATTGATTGAGGTAGACTGTTCCTTAGACACTCTTTTAAGCCAAGTCCTTTTCAAAGCTTCAAAGCCTATCCCACCTTCTATGATTCTGGGAGCTGCGGGGCAGACTGACTCTCTCATTAACTAAGGTTTCCTCCACATATAATGGATTTACTCTGTCATTAATCTTTCATCTACTTTCCGGCTTCCAGAAATGGGCGCGTAGATCTCATTTATTGGTGGGCCCCTCCCAAAAAGGATAAGGAGCTAAAGATACATATATTAAATATACTTAAGGTATATGTATATTTTAAGTAGAAGGCGACCTGGTCACTTAAAAGTTCAATGGACCCAATTTTAAGAGAATGAGACAAAAGCACCTGAAATTTATATCAATTATAAAGCTATATTAATTATTATATCAATTATTGATATATCAATTATATCCATTGAAAATTATACCCTAACTTCCCATACCAAAGTCTTCAAATTGTACTTGTATGGCAATAGCAAATCATAGTTATTACATAAATGCAAGACTATTACTGAATGACAAGGTAGTTAAAAATATTCTGAAGTACAAATGTAGACAGTTTCCATTTGTAGGTTATGCTCATTCAGATTCATTGTATGGCTATATAAAATGTAAAGGACACCAAATTCACATTTGAAGACAGCACTAAAATATATTTTTAAGTGTATTCTGATTAGGAGGTGTAGAATCAAGAAATCTGAGGTCAAAGAAATTTAACTTTATAGGATAATCTAGTCCTATTATTTACCTCTTCTTTCCAGAAGCAAAAACAGAGGCTAAAAGAGGTTCAGCAACTAGAACCAGTGAGCATCCTTTGCTAACTAGGACAAATAATTGCTCCTAGCAAAAATTATGAAAGCTTAGTGAAGAATATAACATTGTCTTTGAATCATTAAAAAGAAGCTTTGTATAGGTGCAAACTCCCTGAAGACTGAGTTATCATAAATGAAACTGAGAGATACCCAAACAATTTTCATACTTACTCATTACCCCAGTCCAGGCGCACGGTGATGTGCCGCTTAACCTCCCGCACCTGATCCTGAGTCAGGTGACCAGACAGTAGCTGCCTTCGCAGGTCAATAAGTTCATTCATCACATGGCGTAGTTTGTAGAAAAGATCTACTTTGTGTTTCTGAAAGGGCATTTTTGGTGTTGGGTGAAATACAAGAGACATGGAAAAGGAATGAAAAGAAAAAGAGAAATAGTTAAACTATGAAAAGTGCTCATTTCTCTGAACCACTAAGGTAATATAAAGAGGAACTTAATTTTAAAGTCTGAAAGTCGTTACCTCCTTTACCCAAAAATCTCTACGTAGTGACATCTAACAAAGTAACATAATTGATCTGGATCATGCAAAAGTAGCATTTATCTCTACCACATCCTAGATTATTCATTTCTTTAGTAAATCAAAGTTACTAAACTTAGAACAGAATGTTACACAGGAGCCCGGAGCTGTTTTCCCTCACAGAAGTTGCAGTTCACATAAAAGCAAAAATTTCAACCATCCAGCAATAACTCTAGTTTCTCCAGGAGGGATACCCAAGTTGGGAGAGGAAGAATCATTTGCCCTATTTTGAAGCAACTAATGTTTCAATATAATGCCACAGTCCCTGGAGTGAAATTCACTCCTGATTTCTAGGCCTCATCTAATTTTCTGATTAGCTTTTCTAAACAGTGTGTCCTTCCCCGACTCCCTCTGGTGTAACAGATTTCCAGTCTTTTCAGTTTAATAAAAATTGTCACCTTTGTAAGAGTTAAATGGAAACATCTTAACAAACTTAATTATGGACCTTATAGTGGTTTTAACCTTAAAAGTAGAAAAATGTGTCATGAGAATAGATGCTTCAGAAAAAAGATGTACTTAAAAATAATGTATGAGTTTAAAAACTCAAGTCCTATTTGCTGATATGTGAAATCTTGATTTTAGAATCTTTTGGTTTCTGTATACTTAAAATTCTTAGGATGTAACCAATCTATAAATAATGCTTCTGAAGGCAGATTTAAGATGTTAGTAAAATACCTGTATGAGATTTACCCTAAAAAAGATGTTTGCCAAAATAAGCTCAAGTCAAAGAAGCTATAAATAAAATTAGCTATACAGCAAATCACAAAACAGTAGAATCAGGTAGTGTTTTGAGGTGGCAGTGATCTTATAATTAAAACATTCAGAACATCATACTACTTAGAAATCATCTAATGTGACTTTTTTCTATTAAGAGACAGGATCTCACTCTGTCTCCCAGGTTGGAGTGCAGTAATATAATCATAGCTCACTGCAGTCTCCATCTCCTGGGCTTGAGCAATCCCCTCAACTCAGCCTCCTGAGTGGCTGGGATTACAGGCCTGGCTAATTTTTTTTTTTTTTTTTTAATAAGATAGAGTCTTGATATGTTGCCCAGGCTGATCTCAAACTCTCAGGCCCAAGTAATCCTCTTGCCTCGGCCCCCTAAAGTGCTGGAATTAGAGGCATGAGCCACCACACCTGGCCCCATTAGACTTTTAAAGATTCATCTTAAAGAGAAATTATTTTTAACTAGAAGATGTTGGGAATCATACACTCTAACTTCTCCTTTCTTTAATCGATGAACTGATGAAGAAAAGTTAAGCATCTTGATGGTACACAATGCTGGCAAAAGGTGAGAACTCACAAATTCCTGCCAGCTCAAAAACCAGCAAAGCCTAAGCAAACTATACCATCTGGAAAATTGGAATCTTGACGATTAAGCCATAAAGGCAATGTGATATTTGTTTCCAACACATACATTTCTTATTGATAAAACAAAGTCACCTGTTTAAGTATAAAACAGAAAGTTTGAATTATTATTTTCCCATCAAAGCCTATATGAAAGTCCATTGCATGTATACATCCACAAGCATTCATTCATTCATCTAACTAACAAATGCTTGTGCAGCACCTCTTGAGTACTAACACTTTGTTGTGATCAAAAGTCCCTGCTCTCATGGCACTTTTGATCTAGAGAGCAGGCAATAGGCAAATCATTAATGATGGTAATAAATTATAAAAAGAAAAATCAGAGTGGCCAAGGGTAGGCTGGCTGGGGCACTGGGGAAGGTACTGCTTTAGGTGGAGTGGTCAGGCAAAGACTTTTTGGGAGCTGAACTTTGAGAATACACCTGAATGAAGTAAGGTGGCAACATTTCAGAAAACTAGGGACATTTTTCAGGCATAAGAAACAAGCGCAAAGGCCTTGAGGTGGAAGTAAACATGGCATGTTCAGGAAGAACAGGGTCAGTGTGTCTCGAGAAAGGGAAGACTGATGATGCAGAGAGGCAGCAGGCACCATGTTAAACAGAGATTTTGTAAAACATCTTTAGGGCTTTGGCTTTTATTCTAAGCAAGATGGGAAGTCACTGGAGATTTGGAGCAGAAGAGTGATGTGATATGACTTAAGTCTCGAAAGCATCACTCTGAGTGCTCTATTGAAGATAAACCATAAAAAGACAAAGAGGAATGCAGGGATTCCAATCAGGAGGCTATTTAGTGCAACAGTTCACAGCATAACAGCTGCTTGGATGAAGGTAAGAATGCTGATATTAAGAAGGGCTTGAAGTTTTGACATGTTTTGTAGGTAGAGGTGCCAGAATTTGCTGATAGACTAGATGTGGGTTATTAACAGAGTAAAGTATCACTCTTGTTTTGTGGCCTGGAAAGCACGTCTGGAAGAAGGAAACAATTTTGGACATCCTAAGTCTGACACTGATTTCCAACACTCAGAGGTTAGGAAAGTGAGAAGTATTAGCAGAGGAAACTAGAAGGAGTAAGCAGTAAGGTGAGAGGAAAAGCAGGAGAATATGTATCATGAAAGCCAAATGAAAACTGGATTTTTTTTTCATGGCTTTTTTTTGTTATACTTTTAGGGTACATAGGCACAACGTGCAGGTTAGTTACATATGTATACATGTGCCATGTTGGTGTGCTGCACCCAGTAACTCGTCATTTAACGTTAGGTATATCTCCAAATGCTATCCCTCCCACCTCCCCTCACCCCACAACAGGCCCCGGTGTGTGATGTTCCCCTTCCTATGTCCATGTGTTCTCATTGTTCAATTCCCACCTATGAGTGAGAACATGCGGTGTTTGGTTTTTTGTCCTTGCGATAGTTTGCTGAGAATGATGGTTTCCAGCTTCATCCATGTCCCTACAAAGGACATGAACTCATCCTTTTTTATGGCTGAATTGTATTCCATGGTGTATATGTGCCACATTTTCTTAATCCAGTCTATCATTGATGGACATTTGGGTTGGTTCCAAGTCTTTGCTATTGTGAATAGTGCCGTGATAAACATACATGTGCATGTGTCTTTATAGCAGCATGATTTATAATCCTTTGGGTATATACCCAGTAATAGGATGGCTGGGTCAAATGGTATTTCAAGTTCTAGATCCCTGAGGAATCGCCACACTGACTTCCACAATGGTTGAACTAGTCTACAGTGCCACCAACAGTGTAAAAGCATTCCTATTTCTCCACATCCTCTCCAGCACCTGTTGTTTCCTGACTTTTTAATGATTGCCATTCTAACTGGTGTGAGATAGTATCTCATTGTGGTTTTGATTTGCATTTCTCTGATGGCCAGTGATGATGAGCATTTTTTCATGTGTCTGTTGCCTGCATAAATGTCTTCTTTTGAGAAGTGTCTGTTCATATCCTTCACCCACTTGTTGATGGGGTTTTTTGTTTTTTTCTTGTAAATTTGTTTGAGTTCATTGTAGATTCTCGATATTAGCCCTTGACCTCAAACTATACTACAAGGCTACAGTAACCAAAACAGCATGGTACTGGTACCCAAACAGAGATATAGATCAATGGAACAGAACAGAGCCCTCAGAGATAATGCCGCATATCTACAACTATCTGATCTTTGACAAACCTGACAAAAACAAGCAATGGGGAAAGGATTCCCTATTTAATAAATGGTGCTGGGAAAACTGGCTAGCCATATGTAGAAAGCTGAAACTGGATCCCTTCCTTACACCTTGTACAAAATTTAGTTGAAGATGGATTAAAGACTTAAATGTTAGACCTAAAACCATAAAAACCCTAGAAGAAAACCTAGGCAATACCATTCAGGACATAGGCATGGGCAAGGACTTCATGCCTGAAACACCAAAAGCAATGGCAACAAAAGCCAAAATTGACAAATGGGATCTAATTAAACTAAAGAGCTTCTGCACAGCAAAAGAAACTACCATCAGAGTGAACAGGCAACCTACAGCATGGGAGAAAATTTTAGAAAACCGGATTTTAAGGAGGACTTTGTCAAATGCACTGGGGGGTTAAATAAATATGAACTGAGAATTGGCCAGGGGATTTGGCATTGTGGTGGCTGTCACTGACCTCTACAGGGACAGTTTCAATGAACTGTTGGAGTGAGTGTGAGTGTGAGTGAGATTGTGAGAGGAAGAAGTGGAGAAAGAGCACAGACAACTCTTTTGAATAATCTGCAGTAACTAAAAGCAGAGAAATGGGGTAGCAGAATGTGACTGTGTGGTTAAGCAAGGGTTTTTAAAAGATTTGACAAAATTTAAAACTAAATTTTGAAGGGAGTAATCTAGTAGAGAGAGAAAATTTGATGATGCAGCTGTTAAATCCTTGAGTAGACATGAACAGATGTGATTCTGGGGAAAAAAGGGGAGGGTTTGATTTAGGTAAGAGGCTTGATACTCTGTGTTACCTACCCATTCTTCACAGAGAAGAAAGGTACAGAATATGGGTAATGACACAGGTAGCTGGTAGATCTGGTAATAAGAGAACTAAAATTTTCCTCTGACTGCTTTATTCTCAGAGAAATAAAAAGCAATATCATCAACTGGGAGTGAATAGAGTGGGAAGGGGTATTTGAGATTTGAGAATAGAGGAAACAATGTAAAACAGTCTCTTACGGAGTGGTAACTCGAATTGACCAGAAAGTTAGTTCCATTGCTAGGTAGTTTTGAGATCTGTGAAAACTAATTAAAAGTAATGTGAGGTGTGTGTGTGTGTGTGTGTGTGTGTGTGTGTGTGTGGTTTTTTTTCTAGCCAAGTCTAATGAAGTATACTGATACTGAGGCATCATGTGTATTAATGTAAATGTGTGCTATGGTCCAAATGTCTGCATTTCCCCCTCAATAAATTCATACATTGAAGTCCTAACCCTCAAGTCAATGGTATTAGGAGGTGAAACTATTTGGGAGATGATTAGGTCATAAGGGCCAAGCCCTAGCGAATGGGATTAGTGCCCTTATAAAATAGGCCCAAGGCCATTATCCTAAGAAAATTAATGCAGAAACAGAAAAACAAACACTGTATGTTCTCATTTACAAGTGGGAGCTAAACACTGGGTAATCATGAATATAAAGACGACAACAACAGACACTGGGGACTATTAGAGGGTGGAGACAGGGTGAAGTACAAGGGTTGAAAAATTATCTGTTAGGTACTATGTTCACTACCTGTGTGAGGGGATTATTCGTATCTCAAATGTCAGAATCATGCAATATACCCATGTAACAAACCTACACATGTACCCCCGGATCTAAAATAAAAGTTAAAATGATTTTATACATACATACATATATATGTAATTATTTTATACATATATATATACACACACAGCCAAATTTCCTATTAATATTTAATTAAATATTTGTATTTATTACCCTAAAAAAAATAGGCCCAAGAGGGAGGTTCTTTCATCCCTTCTCCCATGTGAAGCCATAGCAAGAAGGTGCAAACTATGAGGAAGTGGACCCCCACCAGACACTGAATCTGCCAATTTCTTGATCCTGGACTTCTCAGCCTCCAGAAATGTGATAAATAAACTTCTGTTGTTTATAAACTGCTCAACTTAGAAAATTTTGTTATAGCAGTCCAACAAACTAAGATGGCATATATGTATTATGCACGTATATATTAATGCATATACATGTACATATATACACACATACACATGTAATACATACATAAATGCACAATACACATATACAATATCTATGCCACACACACAAACACACAGTATCTATGCAAGAATATACAAATGTAGTCTTCTAAGGCATTGTACGTGGTTTTTTTAATCAAGAGTTTCACAGATTGCATTTTCCAAAGATAACTACAATATCTTCCATGACAAGTGGTCTTTTGCAATAATGTGACTTTTATACCCTTCCAGCATGACATGGGGTCTATTTCTCCACAGTTTTGAATCTGGACAGGCCCTGAGAATGCTCTGACCAACAGATATGGCAGCAGTGAGCTAGGCCAGTTCTCAGCCTTTAACTAGTCTGGCTGCTTCTGCTTCCTGCATTTTGGAATGCATGTTCTTGGGAGCTGAGGCCATAAGTAAGGAGTTTCAATGGTGAGTGAGCAATCTTGGATACCTAGCCCAGCTGAGCCTTCAAAGGACTACAGCCCCTACTAATATTCAACTGCAACAGAATGAGAAACCCTAAATGAAAAATGCCCAACTGAGTTCACTATATCCAGAAAATAATGAAAAATATAGTTATTTTAAGCCACTAAGCTTTGGATGGTTTGTTATGTAGGTAACTGAAACAATTACACAATTTTTTTCAATAGATAATCAGTTGTTTCCAAATACATGAAAATGAAATTACTTGCCCTACACCAATTGTGTAAAGATGCACAAAGAAGGAAATGGATTAAGTAAAGCAGCACTGTTATTATAACCAATATGGTGTTAATTTCTTTTTCCGGGCCAACCTAATGACCTCTCTGACCAGAGACCCTAGCAGTAGAGGCTCCACCAACATTGCTCCAACACTGCACTGTGTTCTTGGGCTTGTTAGCATAAGACAGTATATACCACTCAAGGTGAGCAATCTGGGTGACTAGCACCAGAGCATACATTCACCTAGAATGATTTGATGCCACAAAACAGCTGAATACCTCACTCAGGAAAAACAATCCTTTTCTACTTAGAGACCTGCTCCTCAGTGGATTAAAATAACAGCATAATTAGGTTGGCACTACAGCTTTTGTTTTCTGGCACAATCATCCTTATTTCCTGTCACTGCTAAAATAAAAGGAAAATTCCATGAGGAGGAGATCGGGCAGAAGAAACCTGTATAGCTCATCTTAGCAACACATCCAGCCTCTCCAAAAACCCTACAGACTAATATTTGTCAAGATCAGTCACAGATTATTTGGAAAGTACACTGAAGAGTCAGCAGAAACCATAAATTTAGAATGATTAAACTACTTCACAAACACATGCCAATTACAATTTGCCTCACTGTTGTGAAACAATCCCTGGAGCTCTGCAGAAAAAAAGAATATGTTTTAGTGCTCCTGTTTTAAAGATAATTTTTACTAAATTATTTTTAACCCAGTATGGAAAGAAACGTTGTGCCACAGTGATGCCTCTAAGTCAGTAAATGAGCAAAGTTGTAGGGCATTCGCCAGAAAGTATATTACCTTTATTTTAAAACTACGTATGCTTACAGACCAATTAATATAAACACAGCATCATAAAAATCTAATTAAATAAAAATGACATCAGAAATTCTGCTATCCTCAAAGAGAATAATGTCCTGCCACTAGTACTAAAAACTTTACATCAAAATCAATTTAATGGAAGCTAAACATTGCATTCAAATTTTAAGTTGTTGTGGGAAGATTACCAGATCTCCCCTATTTTACATTTTCTTTTTGAATATTCCTTTATACATAAGTAGATGGGTTTTTTCTCACTTTCTTTTTAACAAATTAACCATTAAGAACTTGAGTTTATTCAAAACTCCCAAAACAGCATTCTTTTCTTCATTACTACTAATAATCAAGTCTCTTCTCATGAAGCAACCTCTAATCCTATTTTAGATGTTTTCTTATATTCCAAAACCCATCCCAATATAATGAAAAGATTTCTAGACTGCAGTACTTGGAACCCTAATGACCTTTATGTCAAAAATACCTTTAAATGGCCAGGCACAGTGGCTCATGCCTGTAATCCCAGCACTTTGGGAAGCTGAGGTGGGTGGATCACGAGGTCAGGAGATCGAGACCATCCTGGCTAACACTGTGAAACCTCGTCTCTACTAAAAATACAAAAAATTAGCCAGGCATGGTGGCGGGCACCTGTAGTCTCAGCTACTCGGGAGGCAGAGGCAGGAGAATGGTGTGAACTCAGGAGGCGGAGCTTGCAGTGAGCCAAGATTGCGCCACTGCACTCCAGCCTGGGTGACAGAATGAGACTCCCTCTCAAAAAATAAATAAATAAAATAAAAATAATAATTAAAAAATACCTTTAAACCCAGAAATCTAAACTTTCATTTTAGGTTGCCGAACAACATAGTCAGCAACTGAGTACAAAAGATAGAAATTTTTGTGAAACAAAACAGTATCTAAACCAAAGCTAATTCACCTTGATTTTCAAGCACATATTTACAACAAATGAAAATGCAAAGAAGCAATATAAAAATTCTTTTTCTCTTCATTAATATGAGGAAGTACCCATACAATATCTATTTCTTTGGCACATACATCTAACTCCTCCACACCTCAAGGGCCACGATGTCATCCTCACTCTATCCCCAGCCCAAATACATTCTCCATTATAGAGTTGATATTCCAAATAACAAATAGCATTATAGCTCTAATCCTCTCTTACAACACACATATTTGCAGGAGAGCTAAGATTTGTAAAAATCTTTCTATTCCACAGAGCAGATCTTCATAAGAAAGGAACAACACCAAAGGTAGAAAGGCAGAAAAAATATTAGAGATATGAAAATGGAGGCTGTAGTTGCTGAAGTCATCCATTCACAGATGGATAGATGCCAAGTGAAGGGCATCCATTCACAATTCTGAACAAGGCAGACTTACCTAACAGTGGGCAGTAAACAGCTGAGGCGTTCTCAGGCTCACAGTCACTCCTACCACACAGGACAGATCAAATCTCTACTTAAAGTCAGTCCTTAACGTGTCCATAGGCATCTCTTCTTAGGGAGACTAATAAAAAGCCAGCCTCAATCCTTCCCATGCACAACTACCCACTCCACCAAACATTAAAGGTGAAAGCTAGAAAGTAGATGACTTGTCAAAGTATAGAAAACTAAAAAAGCCCTAAGAGTAGGGTGGAGGAAGACAACTGAGGAGGGTGGGAAATAGGGAAGAAATCAGTAAGACGCAAGCCTCTGCAGAAAGGCTCTGGGACTGGAGGTACCAGAAATCTCTGAAGCCTAGAAGTATTATCCCCCTTTACCCCCAACCCCTGCCCAGTGCCCTTTCCACATCGAGCTCCCCAGATGTTAACAACCAGGCTGATACCTTCATATGAAGAAGAATGGAGAAGATTCCTCTTCAGGAAAACTCAGCCCAGGGGAAAAGATCCAGAAATATTGACAGCTGCTCTACTTTTTCCATCAAAAGCCAGGCCCTCTTCTAATCCCTCTAAAGTAATGTTCACTAATTGATAAATACTAGCCCCATTCACAGAGCTTTCTGTCAACATTTTAATGACTCATTCTTAAATATGAATGGACAAAGAACACCATATAATAAGGAAAGCTTCCAACATGAAGGAAAGAGACCAAAACAATCAGAAAAATAGATATTGGAGGAAACGGACACAATGACAAGAATAAAAGAAAATTTCAAAGAAAAAATAATTAATATTTTACAAGACCATAGAAATTACAGCACATCCATCCAAAGAAGAATAGGACATAATAAAAGGGCATAACCCCCAAAACCCAAAAGGGCTTTTGGAAGTTAAAAGCAGGGTAGTTGTAATTTAATATAAAAAAACAGTAAAATAATAGAACACAAAATTGAGGAATCCTGCCTGAAAGTAGAATGAAAAGGTAATGCAATCCAATAGATAAATGGGAGACAAAGTGTAAGAAAATTAGTGAATCATTTGAAGATGACCAACTCTAATTAAAGGGTTCTAGGAAGACAGAACTGTGAAAACAAAGAGGAGAGAAATATCAAAAAACAAAATACAAATAAAATGTCCCAGAATTGAAAGAGAGTAGCTTTTAGGCTAAAAGAATTGGCTGATTAGCCAGCATTATCAATGAAAAATATCTACAGCAAATCATTGTAAAATTTCAGAACAATGGGGCAAAGAGATAATACTAAATTTTTCATAAAAAACAACTTGTCAATAAAAGGATCAGGAACTAGAAGGGCTTTGGAACAGGACAGGGAACATCTCAACAACAATACTGAAAGCTAGAAAATAATGAACCAATGCTTTTAAAGTTCTTCATCTTATTTGTAACAAAGAAGTATATATCCAGCCAAACTATCAATCTAAGGTAAGGGTAAGCTAAATACATTTTAAATATGTAAAACCTCAAAAATAAAAATTCTCCCACACACTTTTTTTTTTTTTAGGAAGCTATGGGGAAAGTGCTTCACCAAATGAGGAAGTTAACCAAGAATTAAAGCAACACCGACTTAATCTAAGAGACAAAGGGACCTAGGAGAGAAGCAAAGAAAATTCTCAGGTTAGATTAACAAAGAAGGTGGCAGGGTCCATGCAGGATATGACTGAGAAAAAAATTCAACTGATAAAATACCTGAAGTGCTTGAACATAGTCAAAGATTTTCATTTATGCCAAAAGATTGAAACATAGAAAACAAAGGAAATAAAGCAAATTAAAAAGGAGAAACAATTATTAACCATAAGAAAAACAAAGTTACACAACAAAGGAAATGTAACCTTAATTCACTATATGTGAAGTGGCTACACAGACACAGTAACAACTAAACTTGGGTTCAAAAAATGGTGATATGGCCCGGCATGGTGGCTCACACCTGTAATCCCAGAACTTTGGGAGGCCGAGGCTGGTGGATCATGAGGTCAGGAGATAGAGACCATCCTGGCTAACACGGTGAAACCCCATCTCCACCAAAAATACAAAAAATTAGCTGGGCATGGTGGCAGGTGCCTGTAGTCCCAGCTACTCAGGAGGTTAAGGCAGGAGAATGGTGTGGACCTGGGAGGCAGAGCTTGCAGTGAGCGAGATCGTGCCACTGCACTCCAGCCTGGGGGACAGAGCAAGACTCTGTCAAAAAAAAAAAAAAAATGGTGATACAACTAGTTTGGAAGTGTTGAAAGGGGAAGGGAAAAGTATGTATGTAGGGACAAGAGCATTCGGAGCTTAATTCTTATCTTCTATAATAAGAAGATCACTGAACTGTAACTTAAATAGAAAAGTCAAGACATACATTAAAATAACATTATTTAGAAATGTAAAATACCAGAAGAAACAACTAAAAGGGCTTAAAAAATGGGAAGTGAGAATCAGGAATGAGGAGAATTTAAAGCTATTTTTTGGTTCAATGCCAAGTAGTCTGTAATATATAACTTAAAAATCCATATATACATATATCTTTGACTTTTTTAAAAGATGAAACTGAATAATCCTTACTATAAAGGTCCCTGTTCCATCCTCCACCCCAGCTTGGTTGCTATGGGTCACAAAGTTAAGCAGAGTCTCAATTTAGCCCTCACTGCTATTTATTACTTTAAATAAATAGAACCAGCCAAACCTGCACTAGTGCAATGATCCCTCTCAGAATCAACACAAAAGCTAGACCATTTATACATCTCATTCCTAGAGTGGATGAGAAATGAAACACATTCCACAGCAAAAGAATGCCCTAGGGAAAGCTCTGTCTCTTGATTACATATAGCATCTGTCCCTTCACAGCTTTCACATTGGTGACAGGACATACAAAGCAGAAATGATAGTTGCTACCCTGCCAACGAAGCCCCTTCAAGATCTGAGTCTCCTTGCTAAGGCAAAGAAAGGAAAAAAGCAGAAAGTGCACACTGGCATGCAGCAGGCTCAGTCCTTTCACATGAAAAGAGCTGAAATTCCAAGGGCATCCAGGAACTCTCTATTAAAGGCATTATGTTGCGTTAACTCCTACCTCTAGTCTAGTCTAGTCTAGTCCATTCATTCACTCATTTTTTAGACAGGGTCTTGCTCTGCTGCCTAGGTTGGAGTACAGTGGCGCAATCACAGTTCACTGCAGCCTTAACTTTCCAGGCTCCAGTGATGCTGCCACCTCAGCATCCTAAGTAGCTGGGACTATAGGCGCACCATGCCCAGCTAATTTTTTGTATTTTATAGAGATAAGGTCTTGCTATGTGGCCCAGGCTTGTCTTGAACTCCCACGTTCAAGCGATCCACCCACCTTGGTCTTTTAAAGTGCTGGGTTTATGGGCATGAGCCACTGCACCCAGCCAACTCTAGTCCTTTTAAATGACTCTGTCTTACCTACTGAAAAAAAAAGCTGAGAACTTCAAAAAAATCTGTGAAATTTATCCAGATCATTTCCTGCCTTCCTACTACTCATCCTTCCTCTGGAGTTTCATAATTCTTTAATAAAGAGATAATGGAGCATAGTGGGTGATATAGTTCAAATGCCTCCTCCAAATCTCATGTTGAGATGTAATCCCTAGTATTGGAGGTGAGGACTAGTGGGAGGTGTTTGGATCATGTGGTGTAGCCCTCATGAATGGCTTAGCCCCATCCCCTTGGTGATGAGTGAGTTCATGTGAGATCTGGTTGTTTAAAAGTGTATGGCACCTCTCCCACCCCCTTGCTCCCACTCTTGCCATGTGATGTGTCTGCTCCCATTTTGTCTCCTGACATGAGTAAAAGCTCCCTGAGGCCTCCCCAGAAGCTGAGCAAATATAACGCCTTGCTTGTACAGTCTGCAGAACCGTGAGCCAATTAAACCTCTTTTCTTTATAAATTACCCAATCTCAGATATTCCTTTATAGCAACACAAGAATAGCCTAACACAGTGGGAAAGGGTATTGGCTTTAGAGTCAGAATGGTTGGTGTTCTATCTCAACTCTGCCAACTACAGTACCTTAGGCAAATTTACTACTTGTGTGCCTCAATTTGCTCATCCCTTTATAAAAAGAAAAAAGAATATGGTCATCTGCCAAGGATTATTACAGGGGTTAACTGTGCCTAGTACCTAGTAAGGGTTCTGTGATTGTGACTATTGCCATACCACATTTCTTGCCTTCCCTCCAAAAGACATTCTGCTCTGAGCCTGGCTCCTAAACATCAACAAGTCTTCTAGTTGTGTTTCCAAATAATGACCAAGGCACCCCTGCCAGGGCACCACATCTGGCCTTTGCCATTGAGTCTTACGTGCACCTCTCTAATAATAATCCTTTTCAACTTCCTACAGGTAACCATGTTCTTAATTTGTATCCTTTTCTTCCTTTAAATTTAACTACTTATATATCTCTTTAAAAATTGTTTGGTTTTATCTATTTTAAAAAACTTTATATGAAGAAATTCTGTACCCTCTTGACTAAGTCAAACTTTACATTTGAAGAACATGTTACTCTGAATAAGGTAGACAGAAACTATTTACAATTTTTTTTCTCAAAAGTGAAACAAATAAATTGAGCATTACTAAGTCCTAGACCTGAACCCAATGAACTGCCATCAAACTGTTACATCACAGTGTAAAACTAAAAATTTAATAAAAATTAAAACATTTTTACTTTTTATTTTCATTAAAATATATGTGGTTATCTATAATCATATAATGCTATATGTGATGGTTAATGTGTTAACTTGACTGGGCTAAGGGATGCACAAATATCTAGTAAAATATTATTTCTGGGTACCTCTGGAAGAGATCAGCATTTGAACCAGCAGACTGAGTAAAGAAGAACTAATATGGATGGGTATTATACAACATGCTGAAGGCCTGAGAAGAATAAAAAGGCAGAGGAAGGTCAATTCACTCTCTGCTTGAGCTGAGACATTCATCTTCTCCTGCCCTCCATTTGTCTCTCAATTCTCAGGTTCTGACTCAGACTGAATTACACCACCGGCTTTCCTGGTTTTCCAACTTGCAGACAGCAGATCATGGGACTTCTTGCCCTCTATAAGTGTGGGCCAATTTCTAGACTAAATCTCGTTTTATGTATATATCTATATATATCTCATTGATTCTGTTTCTTTGGAGAACCCTGATGTGCTACAATTCTATAAATCTCATGTATCAATTGGCCTGCTGTTTACTGAACAGAATATTGGTTTTAAGCTACATAAAAATATTATTATTTAACCTGGACTGGAGTGTAGTGGTGCAATTGCAGCACACTGTAGCCTCAAACTCTTAAGGTCAAGTGATCCTCCCACCTCTGCCTCCCGAGTAGCTAGGACTACAGGTGTGCACAACAATGTCCAGGTAATTGTGTTTTTGTTTTTGGTAGACACAGGGTCTAGCTGTGTTTCCCAGGCTGGTCTCAAACTCCTGGCCTCAAGCAATCCTCCCACCTCAGCCTCCTGAGTAGCAGGGATTACAGGTATAAGCTACCACGCCCAGCTAATTCTTTTCAATCCATGAACATGAAATGTCTTTCCATTTGTTTAAATTTCTGTCATCAAAGCTGTATTTTTTTTTATTGCAGGGATCTTCAATTTCCTTGGTTAATTTCACTCCTAAATATTTTATTCTTTTTGATGCTATTGTAAATGGGATTTTCTTAATTTCAAATATTTCTTTACCAGTACACAGACATGCAACTGATTATTTGTGTGTTGATTTTCTACCCTGCAACTTTACAGAATGCGTTTATTAGTTCTAACAGTGTTTTTTTTTGGTGTGTGTGTGTCTGTGGACCCATTAGGGCTTTCTACACATAAGGTCATGTTTTCTGAAAACAAGAGATAATTTTTCTCCTTCCTTTCTGATGTGAATGCCTTTTTCCTTTTCTTGTCTATTTGTTCTGGCTAGGACTTTCAGTATAGGTTGAGCATCCCTAATCCAAAAATCCAAAATGCTCCAAAATTCTAAAATTTTGAGCACCAATACAACATTACAAGTGAAAAATTCCACACCTAACCCCATATGATTGGTCACAGGCAAAACACTGGTACAGACAGTTTATTCAGTGTCCTCAAAAGAAAACTGACCCATAAAGTTAGCTAGCCATTTAAAAAAGGAACCAGCATAATGCCTCCTGATCCCTAGAGGACCAACTTCCAGGTCCTTCAACTGCTCCTGATATTTCTTCTCACCAAAATAATTAAAATACACTGCACAGTAATCTTCTTTTTCTTTCTTTCTTTCTTTCTGAGACATGGTCTCACTCTTTCACCTAGGCAGGAGTGCAGTGGTACAATCTCAGCTCACTGTGATTGCCACCTCACAGGCTCAAGCAATCCTCCCGCCTCAACTTTCCAAGTAGCTGGGACTACAGGCATGCATCACCACGCCTGGCTAATTTTTGAATTTTTTGTAAAGACAAGGTCTTGCCATGTTGCCCAGGCTGGTCTCGACCTCCTGAGCTCAAGGAATCTGCCTGCCTGGACTCCCAAAGTGCTGGGATTACAGGCGTGAGCCACAGCGCCTAGCCTACAGTAACCTTTTAATCAAAACACAGCATTGTAAGTAGAGACCCAAAGCCTGCCACTGTTTGTTGTTGCTGTTGTTTAAAAGCTGATACAGGTATTCTAGTGATTCTGCTGTGCTGCTCAGTTACCCTGAACACATTATTTTCCATTGTATTAATGGCATGTCATAGTTTTTTTTTGAGATGGAGTCTCGCTCTGTCGCCCAGGCTGGAGTGCAGTGGCGCGATCTCAGCTCACTGCAAGCTCCGCCTCCCGGGTTCACACCATTCTCCTGCCTCAGCCTCCCATAGTTTTTACTGTTAAGTACTTACGTGTAAGTTTAAGAAAATAATTGCTTATTGCTAGCATATAAATTCAGAGTCAGGAATGATGATGATGCCAAACAATCACAGACTACCCACATGGATGGCTGAGATAATGGCACCTTTGCTTCATGATGGTTTGATGTAAACAAACATCGTTTCCTGCATGAAATTATTTAAAATATTATACAAAGTTACCTTCAGGCTATGTGTATAAAGTGTATACTAAACATCAATGAATTTCATGTTTAGAAATTCTAAAATTTCTTAGGGTCCCATCTCCAAGATATCTCATTACATATATGCAAATATTCCAAAGTCCAAAAAATTCCAAAACACTTGCAGTCTCAAGCATTTCAGCTAAGGGATATTCAACCTGTACTATGTTGAATAGTGGCAAGAGTAGGCATCCTTATCTTATTCCTAATCTTAGAAGAAAGCCATCAGCTTTTCACCACTGAGTATGATATAAGCTGTGAGGCTGTTATACATGGAGCCTTTATTATGCTGAAGTACATTCATTGTATACTTAATTTGTTGAAAGTTTTTTTTTTTTAATCATGAAAGGATGCTGGATTTTGTCAAATGCTTTCCCCCCATCTATTGAGATGATCATATTATTTTTATCCTTAATTCTGCTATTGTAGTATACTGCATAAATTAATCTGTATCTGTTGAGTCATACTTGCACGCCAGGATTGCTGGTTTGATGTATGATCCTTTTGGTGGTGTGCTGCTGAATTCAGTTTCTGAATATTTTTTTGAGGGTTTTTGCATCTAGGTTCTTAGGAATAGTGGCCTGAAGTTATCTTTTCTTTTAGCGTCTTTGTCTCCCTTTGGTATCATGGTGATGCTGGCCTCATAAAATGAGTTGGAAGTGCCCCTCCTTCTGTTTTTTGTAAGCGTTAACAAGGATTGGATTAATTCTCTAAATGCCTGGTATAATTCAGCTGTTAAGCCATCTGGTCCTGGGATTTCCTCTGTTGGGAGATTTTTGATTACTAATTCAATCTCCTTATTTGTTATTGGTCTGTCCAGGCTTTATCCTTCTTGATCAACCTTGTGAAGTTGTATATTTCTAGTAATTTATCCATTTCTTCTAGGTTGTCAATTTACTGGCATATAATTATTCGTAATAGTCCATCATTTCTGTGGCATCAGCTGTAATGTCTCCTCTTTCAGTTCTGAATTTATTTATGAGTCTTCTTTTTTCTTAGTCTACCTGTTTGTTGATTTTTTCTTTTCAAAAAACCATCTTTTTTATTTTTTCTATTGTTTTCCATTCTCTATCTCTGCTCTAATTTTTATTTTTATTTATATATATATTTTTTATTATAGTTTAAGTTCTAGGGTACATGTGCACAACATGCAGGTTTGTTACATATGTATACATGTGCCATGTTGGTGTGCTTCACCCATTAACTCGTCATTTACATTAGGTATATCTCCTAATGCTATCCCTCCCCCCTCCCCCCACCTCATGACAGGCCCCTGTGTGATGTTCCCCACCCTGCATCCAAGTGTTCTCATTGTTCAATTCCCACCTATGTCTCTGCTCTCATTTTTATTTTTCCTTCCTTCTAACTTTAGGCTTAGTTAGTTTTCTTTTTCTAGCTTCTTGAGGCATAGAGTTGGACTGTTTATTTAAGATCTTTTTAAAGTGTAGATATTTATCACTATAAATTTATCTTTTTGTACTGATTCTCCTGCATCCTATACATTTTGGTATGCTTTGTTTTCATTTTCATTTGCCTTGAGATATAATTTCTAATTTCTCTTTTAATTTGCTCTTTGACCTAATAATTATTAAAGAGTGTTGTTTAATTTCCATGTATTTCTAAACTTTTATTTTCATTCCACTATTACTAGAGAAAATATATTTAAAGTGATTTCAAACTTCTTAAGTGTGTTAAGACTTATTTTGTGATCTAGTATGTGATCTATCCTGGAGAATGAACTTGGAAAAAGACTGATTCTGTTGCTATTGGGTGGCATGTTCTGTATATGTCTATTGGGTCATTTGGTCTATAGCATTGTTCAGGACCGCTGTCTCATTGATTTTCTGTCTGATCTATCCATTATTGAAAGTGAGGAACTGAAGTCTCCTACTATTACTGTATTGCTATTTCTCCCTTCAGATATGCCAATGTTTGCTTTATATATTTAGGTTTCATGATGAGTGCATCTATATTTATAATTGTTCTATCTTCCTGTAAAATTGATTCTATCATTATACAAAAACCTTCTCTGTCTCTCACAACAGTTTTTGCCTTAATATCTATTTTGTCTGATACACATATAGCTAGCTACCTTTGCTCTCTTTAGGTTACCATTTTTATGGAATATTTTTTCCATCCCTTCACTTTTAGCCTATGTATCTCCTAAAGCTAAACTGAATCTCTTACAAATAACATATAATTAGATTTTGTTTTTAAAATCCATTCAGTCACTCAACATATTTTGCTTAATGAGTTTAATGTATTTACATTTAAAATAATTCTTGGCAGTTAAGGACTTACTATTAACAGTTTGTTAACTATTTTCTCTGTTTTGTATTTATGTTGTTCCCCTCTTCCTCTCTTCCTTTGTGATTTAATGATTTTTTGCAGTGATATAATTTCATTCTTTTTTCTATATCTTTTAAAAATCTATGGCAGGTTTTTTTCTTTGTGGTTACCATTAGGCTTTTGTAAAACTTCTTATGACAGTCTATTTTAACCTGATAACAATGTTACTTCCAATTGCATACTAAAACTACAGTGTTGCAGGCCTGCTGTCAGGGTCCATGAGCAGGAGGGCTGCTACCCATCTGTATTGCTTCTTAAACAGCCTGGAAATCTATAATTATCTCAAAATAAAAAGTACAACCTAAAAAATGTAAGACAATAAAATAAGATGCTCATGGTAAGAATGACTTGATATTTTAAATAAATGAAATATCTCAAAATTAATCCCTAATTTCTTTTTTATTATTATTATACTTTAAGTTTTAGGGTACATGTGCACAATGTGCAGGTTAGTTACATATGTATACATGTGCCATGCTGCTGTGCTGCACCCATTAACTCACCATTTAGCATTAGGTATATCTCCTAATGCTATCCCTCCCCCCTCCCCCCACCCCACAACAGTCCCCAGAGTGTGATGTTCCCCTTCCTGTGTCCATGTGTTCTCATTGTTCAATTCCCACCTATGAGTGAGAACATGTGGTGTTTGGTATTTTGTCCATGGGATAGTTTACTGAGAATGATGATTTCCAATCTCATCTATGTCCCTACAAAGGACATGAACTCATCATTTTTTATGGCTCCATACTATTCCATGGTGTGTATGTGCCACATTTTCTTAATCCAGTCTATCGATCTTGGACATTTAGGTTGGTTCCAAGTCTTTGCTATTGTGAATAATGCCACAATAAACATACGTGTGCATGTGTCTTTATAGCAGCATGATTTATAGTCCTTTGGGTATATACCCAGTAATGGGATGGCTGGGTCAAATGGTATTTCTAGTTCTAGATCCCTGAGGAATCGCCACACTGACTTCCACAATGGTTGAACTAGTTTACAGTGCCACCAACAGTGTAAGTGTTCCTATTTCTCCACATCCTCTCCAGCACCTGTTGTTTCCTGACTTTTTAATGATTGCCATTCTAACTGGTGTGAGATGGTATCTCATTGTGGTTTTGATTTGCATTTCTCTGATGGCCAGTGATGGTGAGCATTTTTTCATGTGTCTTTTGGCTGCATAAATGTCTTCTTTTGAGAAGTGTCTGTTCATATCCTTTGCCCACATTTTGATGGGGTTGTTTGTTTTTTTCTTGTAAATTTGTTTGAGTTCATTGTAGATTCTGGATATTAGCCCTTTGTCAGATGAGTAGGTTGCGAAAATTTTCTCCCATTTTATAGGTTGCCTGTTCACTCTGATGGTAGTTTCTTTTGCTGTGCAGAAGCTCTTTAGTTTAATTAGATCCCGTTTGTCAATTTTGGCTTTTGTTGCCATTGCTTTTGGTGTTTTAGACATGAAGTCCTTGCCCATGCCTATGTCCTGAATCGTAATGCCTAGGTTTTCTTCTAGGGTTTTTATGGTTTTAGGTCTAATGTTTAAGTCTTTAATCCATCTTGAATTAATTTTTGTATAAGGTGTAAGGAAGGGATCCAGTTTCAGCTTTCTACATATGGCTAGCCAGTTTTCCCAGCACCATTTATTAAATAGGGAATCCTTTCCCCATTACTTGTTTTGCTCAGGTTTGTCAAAGATCAGATAGTTGTAGATATGTGGCATTATCTCTGAGTGCTCTGTTCTGTTCCATTGATCTATAGCTCTGTTTTGGTACCAGTACCATGCTGTT
This sequence comes from Pongo abelii, assembly GCF_028885655.2. Lineage (NCBI taxonomy): Eukaryota > Metazoa > Chordata > Mammalia > Primates > Hominidae > Pongo > Pongo abelii. The sequence continues at coordinate 103,394,245 of NC_085928.1, forward strand.
TTGGTTACTGTAGCCTTTTGTAGTATAGTTTGAAGTCAGGTAGTGTGATGCCTCCGGCTTTGTTCTTTTGGCTTAGGATTCACTTGGTGATGCGGGCTCTTTTTTGGTTCCATATGAACTTTAAAGTAGTTTTTTCCAATTCTGTGAAGAAAGTCATTGGTAGCTTGATGGGGATGGCATTGAATCTATAAATTACCTTGGGCAGTATGGTCATTTTCACGATATTGATTCTTCCTACCCATGAGCATGGAATGTTCTTCGATTTGTTTGTATCCTCTTTTATTTCATTGAGCAGTGGTTTGTAGTTCTCCTTGAAGAGGTCCTTTACGTCCCTTGTAAGTTGGATTCCTAAGTATTTTATTCTCTTTGAAGCAATTGTGAATGGGAGTTCACTCATGATTTGGCTCTCTGTTTGTCTGTTATTGGTGTATAAGAATGCTTGTGATCTTTGTACATTGATTTTGTATCCTGAGACTTTGCTGAAGTTGCTTATCAGCTTAAGGAGATTTTGGGCTCAGACAATGGGGTTTTCTAGATATACAATCATGTCATCTGCAAACAGGGACAATTTGACCTTCTCTTTTCCTAATTGAATAGCCTTTATTTCCTTCTCCTGCCTGATTGCCCTGGCCAGAACTTCCAATACTATGTTGAATAGGAGTGGTGAGGGAGGGCAACCCTGTCTTGTGCCAGTTTTCAAAGAGAATGCTTCCAGTTTTTGCCCATTCAGTATGATATTGGCAGTGGGTTTGTCATAGATAGCTCTTATTATTTTGAGATACGTCCCATCAATACCTAATTTATTGAGAGTTTTTAGCATGAAGGGTTGCTGAATTTTGTCAAAGGCCTTTTCTGCATCTATTAAGATAATCATGTGGTTTTTGTCTTTGGTTCTGTTCATATGCTGGATTACATTTATTGATTTGCGTATATTGAACCAGCCTTGCATCCCAGGGATGAAGCCCACTTGATCATGGTGTATAAGCTTTTTGATGTGCTGCTGGATTCGGTTTGGCAGTATTTTACTGAGGATTTTTGCTACGCCCACGGAGTCTCGCTGATTGCTAGCACAGCAGTCTGAGATCAAACTGCAAGGCAGCAGCGAGGCTGGGGGAGGGGCACCCGCCATTGTGCAGGCTCACTTAGGTAAACAAAGCAGCCGGGAAGTTCGAACTGGGTGGAGCCCACCACAGCTCAAGGAGGCCTGCCGGCCTTTGTAGGCTCCACCTCTGGGGGCAGGGCCAGACAAACAAAAAGCAGTAACCTCTGCAGACTTAAATGTCCCTGTCTGACAGCTTTGAGGAGAGCAGTGGTTCTCCCAGCACGCAGCTGGAGATCTGAGAACGGGCAGACTGCCTCCTCAAGTGCGTCCCTGACCCCTGACCCCTGACCCCCGAGCAGCCTAACTGGGAGGCACACCCCAGTAGGGGCAGACTGACACCTCACACGGCCGGCTACTCCTTTGATACAAAACTTCCAGAGGAATGATCAGACAGCAGCATTCACAGATCATGAAAATCCGTGGTTCTGCAGACACTGCTGCTGATACCCAGGCAAACAGGGTCTGCAGTGGACCTCTAGCAAACTCCAACAGACCTGCAGCTGAGGGTCCTGTCTGTTAGAAGGAAAACTAACAAACAGAAAGGACATCCACACCAAAAACCCATCTGTACATCACCATCACCAAAGACCAAAAATAGATAAAACCACAAAGATGGGGAAAAAACAGAGCAGAAAAACTAGAAACTCTAAAAAGCAGAGCACCTCTCCTCCTCCTAAGGAACGCAGTTCCTCACCAGCAACGGAACAAAGCTGGATGGAGAATGACTTTGACGAGTCACGGGAAGAAGGCTTCAGACGATCGAACTACTCCGAGCTACAGGAGGAAATTCAAACCAAAGGCAAAGAAGTTGAAAACTTTGAAAAAACTTTAGAAGAATGTATAACTAGAATAACCAATACAGAGAAGTGCTTAAAGGAGCTGATGGAGCTGAAAGCCAAGGCTCGAGAACTACGTGAAAAATGCAGAAGCCTCAGGAGCCGATCAGGGTATCAGTGATGGAAGATGAAATGAATGAAATGAAGTGAGAAGGGAAGTTTAGAGAAAAAAGAATAAAAAGAAATGAACAAAGCATCCAAGAAATATGGGACTATGTGAAAAGACCAAATCTACGTCTGATTGGTGTACCTGAAAGTGACAGGGAGAATGGAACCAAGTTGGAAAACACTCTGCAGGATAGTATCCAGGAGAACTTCCCCAATCTAGCAAGGCAGGCCAACATTCAGATTCAGGAAATACAGAGAACACCACAAAGATACTCCTTGAGATGAGCAACTCCAAGACACATAATTGTTAGATTCACCAAAGTTGAAATGAAGGAAAAAATGTGAAGGGCAGCCAGAGAGAAAGGTTGGGTTACCCACAAAGGGAAGCCCATCAGACTAACAGCAGATCTCTAGGCAGAAAGTCTACAAGCCAGAAGAGAGTGGGGGCCAATACTCAACATTCTTAAAGAAAAGAATTTTCAACCCAGAATTTCATATCCATCCAAACTAAGCTTCATAAGTGAAGGAGAAATAAAATCCTTTACAGACAAGCAAATGCTGAGAGATTTTGTCACCACCAGGCCTGCCCTAAAAGAGCTCCTGAAGGTAGCACTAAACATGGAAAGGCACAACCAGTACCAGCTGCTGCAAAATCATGCCAAAATGTAAAGACCATGGAGACTAGGAAGAAACTGCATCAACTAACAAGCAAAATAACTAGCTAACATCATAATGACAGGATCGAATTCACACATAACAATATTCACTTTAAATGTAAATGGACTAAATGCTCCAATTAAAAGACACAGACTGGCAAATTGGATAAAGACTCAAGACCCATCAGTGTGCTGTATTCAGGAAACCCATCTCACGTGCAGAGACACACATAGGCTCAAAATAAAAGGATGGAGGAAGATCTACCAAGCAAATGGAAAACAAAAAAAGGCAGGGGTTGCAATCCTAGTCTCTGATAAAACAGACTTTAAACCAACAAAGATCAAAAGAGACAAAGAAGGCCATTACATAATGGTAAAGGGATCAATTCAATGAGAAGAACTAACTATCCTAAATATATATGCACCCAATACAGGAGCACCCAGATTCATAAAGCAAGTCCTGAGTGACCTACAAAGAGACTTAGACTCCCACACAATAATAATGGGAGACCTTAACACCCCACTGTCAACATTAGACAGATCGAGACAGAAAGTTAACAAGGATACCCAAGAATTGAACTCAGCTCTGCACCAAGCGGACCTAATAGACATCTATAGAACTCTCCACCCCAAATCAACAGAATATACATTTTTTTCAGCACCACACCACACCTATTCCAAAACTGACCACGTAGTTGGAAGTAAAGCACTCCTCAGCAAATGTAAAAGAACAGAAATTATAACAAACTGTCTCTCAGACCACAGTGCAATCAAACTAGAACTCAGGATTAAGAAACTCATTCAAAACCGCTCAACTACATGGAAACTGATCTACCTGCTGCTGAATGACTACTGGGTACATAACAAAATGAAGGCAGAAATAAAGATGTTCTTTGAAACCAACGAGAACAAAGACACAATGTACCAGAATCTCTGGGAGACATTCAAAGCAGTGTGTAGAGGGAAATTTATAGCACTAAATGCCCACATGAGAAAGCAGGAAGGATCCAAAATTGACACCCTAACATCACAATTAAAAGAACTAGAAAAGCAAGAGCAAACACATTCAAAAGCTAGCAGAAGGCAAGAAATAACTAAAATCCGAGCAGAACTGAAGGAAATAGAGACACAAAAAGCCCTTCAAAAAATTAATGAATCCAGGAGCTGGTTTTTTGAAAGGATCAACAAAATTGATAGACCGCTAGCAAGACTAATAAAGAAGAAAAGAGAGAAGAATCAAATAGATGCAATAAAAAATGATAAAGGGGATATCACCACCGATCCCACAGAAATACAAACTACCATCAGAGAATACTACAAACACCTCTACGCAAATAAACTAGAAAATCTAGAAGAAATGGATAAATTCCTTGACATATACACCCTCCCAAGACTAAACCAGGAAGAAGTTGAATCTCTGAATAGACCAATAACAGGATCTGAAATTGTGGCAATAATCAATAGCTTACCAACCAAAAAGAGTCCAGGACCAGATGGATTCACAGCCGAATTCTACCAGAGGTACAAGGAGGAACTGGTACCATTCCTTCTGAAACTATTCCAATCAATAGAAAAAGAGGGAATCCTCCCTAACTCATTTTATGAGGCCAGCATCATCCTGATATCAAAGCCGGGCAGAGACACAACCAAAAAAGAGAATTTTAGACCAATATCCTTGATGAATTAATCCCTAATTTCAATGCTATTCCATTATAAATTCCAGGAGATTTTTTTAAATAAAGAAATTCTATAAACAAAAGTATGATATCATATGAATTAAGACCATGAATAGCTACATCAACTTTGCAAAAGATGAGAAATAAAAATAGACCTGCCCTACTAAATACAGGCATACCTCGTTTTATTGCATTTCACTTTATTGAGCTTCACAGATATTACAGTTTTTACAAATTGCAAAACTAGGCAACCCTGTGCCAAGTGAGTCTATCAGCTCCATTGTTCCAAGGGCATGTACTCACTTTGTGTCTCTGGAATTCTGGTAATTCTTGTAATATTTCAAATGTTTTCATCATTATTATGTCTGTTATGGTGAACTGTGTGTGATCAGTGATCTCTGATGTTACTATTGTAATTGTTCTGGGGCATTATAAACCACACCCATATAAGATGGAGAAATTAATCGTAAATGTCTGTGTTGTCACTGCTCCACCAATCAGGCATTCCCCTATCTCTTTCCCTCTCCTCAGTCCTCCCTATTCTCTAAGACAAAATAATATTAAAATTAGGTCAAGTAATAACTCTACAATGGCCTCTAAGTGTTAAAGGGGAAAAGAAGAGTCATGCATCTGTCACTTTAAATCAAAAGCTAGAAATGATTAAGCTTAGTGGCAAAGGCATGTTGAAAGCTGAGACAGCCCAAAAGCAAGGCCCCTTGCACCAAACAACCAAGTTGTGAATGCAAAGGAAAAGTTTGTTGGGGGAAATTAAAAGTGCTACTCTAGTGAACACAAAAATGATAAGACAGCAATCCAGCCTCATTACTAATATAAAAAAAACTTTGAGTGGTCTGTATAGTTAGTCAATCAAAATGACCACAATATTCCCTTATGCCAAAGCCAAATCTAGCACAAGGCACTAATTCTCCTTAATTCTATGAAGGCAAAGAGAGGTGAGGAAGCTGCTGAAGAAAAATCTGAAGCTAAAAGAGGCTGGTTCATGAGGTTTAAAGAAAGATGCTATCTCCACAACATAAAAATGCAAGGTGAAACAGCAAGTGCTGATGGAGAAGCTGTAGCAAGTTATTCAGAAGATCTAGCTATGATCACTGATGAACATGGGTACAGTAAACAACAGAGTTTCAAAACAACCTTCTATTGGAAAAGATAAAACAGCCTTCTATTAAAAGAAGATAAGAAGATGCCATTTAGGGCTTTTTTTTTTTTTTTAAACTTTTAAGTTCAGGGATACAAGTGCAGGCTTGTTACACAGGTAAACTTGTGTCATGGAGGTTTGTCGTACAGATTATTTCATCACCCAAGTATTAAGCCTAGTACCCATTAGTCGTTTTTCCTGATCCTCTCCCTCCTCCTACCCTCCATCCTCTGAAAGACTGCAGTGTGTGTTGTTCCCCCTATGTGTGCATGTGCTCTCATCATTTAGCTTCCACTTATAAGTGAGAATATGTGGTATTTGGTTTTCTGTTTTCTGTGTTAGTTTGTTAAGGATAATGGCCTCCAGCTCCATCCATGTCCCTATAAAGGACATAATCTCATTCTTTTGTACGGCTGCATAGTATTCCACGGTATATATGTACCACATTTTCTTTATCCAGTCTATCATTGATGGACATTTAGGTTGATCCCATGTCTTTGCTATTGTGAATACTGCTACAATGAACATACATATGCATGTGTCTTTATCATAAAATGATTTATATTCCTTTGGGTATATATACAATATTGGGATTACTGGGTCAAATGGTATTTCGGTTTTTAGGTCTTTTAGGAATTGCCACACTGTCTTCCATAGTAGCTGAATTAACTTACACTCCCAACAACAGTGTATAAATATTCCTTTTTCTCCACAACCTTGCCAGCATTTGTTATTTTTTGACTTTTTAATATCAGCCATTCTGATTGGTATTAGATGGTGTCTCATTGTGGTTTTGATTTGCATTTCTCTAATGATCAGTGATGTTGAGCGTTTTTACATACGGTTGTTGGCCACATGTATATCTTCTTTTGAAATGTATCTGTTCATATCCTTTGCCCACTCTTTAATGGGTTTTTTTTCTTGTAAATTTAAGTTCTTTATAGATACTAGATATCAAACATTTGCTGAATGCATAGAATGCAAAAATTTTCTCCCATTCTGTAGATTGTCTGTTTACCCCATTCAGTTTCTTTTGCTGTGTAGCTCTTTAGTTTAATTAGATCCCATTTGTCAATTTTTGCTTTTGTTGCAATTGCCTTTGGTGTCTTTGTCATGAAATCTTTGCCTGTGCCTATATTCTCAATGGTATTGCCTAGGTTGTCTTCTAGGGTTTTTGTAGTTTGGGATTTTACATTTAAGTCTTTTATCCATCTTGAGTTAATTTTTGAATATGGTGTAAGGAAGGGGTGTAGTTTCAATCTTCTGCTTATGGCTAGACAGTTATCCCAGCACCATTTATTGAATAGGGAATCCTTTCGCCATTGCTTGTTTTTGTCTGTTTTGTTGAAGATCAGATAGTTGTAGGTGTGTGGTCTTATTTCTGTGTTCTCTGTTCTGTTCCATTGGTCTGTGTGTCTGTTCTTGTACCAGTACCATGCTGCTTTGGTTACTGTAGACCTGCAGTAGTTTGAAGTCAGGTAGTGTGATGCTTCCAGCTCTTTTTGCTTAGGATTGCCTTAGCTATTCAGGCTCTTTTTTGGTTACACGTGAATTTTAAAATAGTTTTTTCTAGTTCTGTGAAAAATGTCAATGGTAGTTTAATGGACTAGCATTGAATCTATAGTTGCTTTGGGCAGTATGGCCATTTTAATTATATTGGTTCTTCCTATCCACGAGTCTGGAATTTTTTAAAATTTGTTTGTGTCATCTCTGATTTCTTTGAGCAGTAGTTTGTAGTTCTCCTTGTAGAGATCTTTCAACCTCCCTGATTAGCTGTACTCCTAGGTGTTTTATTCTTTTTATGGCAACTGTGAAGGAGAGTTTGTTCGTGATTTGGCTCTTGGCTCTACTACTGTTGATCTATAGGAATGCTAGCAATTATTGCACATTGATTGTGTATCCTGGGACTTTGCTGACATTGTTTATCTGCTTAAGGAACTTGTAGGCTGAGATGATGAGATTTTCTAAATATAGAATCATGTCATCTGCAAACAGGAATAGTTTGACTTCCTTTCTCTCTATCTGAATGGGCTTCATTTTTTGCACCTGCTGGACTGCCCTGGCCAGAACTTCCAATATTATGTCGAATAGGAGTGGTGAGAGAGGGCATCCTTGTCTTGTGCCCATTTTCAAGGGGAATGCTTCCAGCTTTTGCCCATTCAGTATGATGGTGCCCATTCAGTATGTGGGTTTGTCATATATAGCTCTTATTATTTTGAGGTATATTCTTTCAATACCTAGTTTATTGACAGTTTTTAACATGAAGGGATACTGAATTTTATCAAAGGCCCTTTCTGCATCTATTGAGATAATTATGTGGTCTTTGTCTTTAGTTCTGTTCATGTCATGAATCACATTTATTGATATGCTTGTGTTGAACCAACCTTGTATCCCAGGGATGAAGCTTACTTGATTGTGGTAGATTCACTTTTTGATGTGCTGCTGGATTCAGTTTGCCAGTATTTTGTTGAGGATTTTGGCATCAATATTCATTAAGGATATTGGCCTAAAGTTTTCTTTTCTTTGTTGTGTCTCTGCCAGGTTTTGGTATCAGGATGATGCTAGCCTCACAGAATGAATTAGGGAGGAGTCCTTCCTTTTCAATTTTTTGGAATAGTTTTCAGTAGAAATAATACCAGCTCTTCTTTGTATATATGGTAGAATTCAGCTGTGAATAAGTTAGGGTTTTCATGGCTAGGGAGAAGTCAGTGCCTGGTTTCAAAGCATCAAAGGACAAGCTGGCTCTCTTGTTAGAGGTTAATGCAGCCAGTGGCTTTAAGTTGAAGGCAATGTTCATTTACCCCTCCAAAAACCCTGGGGCTTTTAAGAATTATGTTAATTCTACTCTTCTTATGCTCTCTAAGTGGAACAATAAAGGCTAGATGACAGTCTATCTGTTTACAGCTAGTTTACTAGAATATTTCAAGCCCACCGCTGAGACCTATTGCTCAGAAAAAAAGATTCCTTTCAAAATATTACTGCTCTTTGAAAGTACACCTAGTTACCTAAGATCTTGATGGAGATGTACAGGGAGATTCATGTTTTCATGCCTGTTAACACAAGATCTATTCTGCAGGCCACAGATCAGGGAGTAATTTCCACTTTCAAGTCTTATTACTTAAGAAATACATTTTGGGCCAGGTGCGGTGGCTCACGCCTGTAATCCCAGCACTTTGGGAGGCTGAGGCAGGCAGATCACGAGGTCAGGAAATCGAGACCATCCTGGCTAACACAGTGAAACCCTGTCTCTACTAAAAATACAAAAAATTAGCCAAGCATGGTGGCGGGCACCTGTAGTCCCAGCTACTCAGGAGGCTGAGGGAGAAGAATGGCGTGAACCCGGGAGGCGGAGCTTGCAGTGAGCCAAGATCGCACCACTGAAGTCTAGCCTGGGAGACAGAGCAAAACTGTCTCAAAAAAAAAAAAAATATATATATATATACATTTTGTAAGGCTGTAGGTGCCATAGATAGTGATTCCTCCGATGGATCTGGGCAAAGTAAACTGAAAATCTTCTAGAAAGGATTCACTATTCTAGAGGCCATTAAGAGCATTTCTGATTCATGGGAGGAAGTCAGAATATCAGCAGTAACAGAAATTTAGATGTTGATTCCAACCCTCATGAATGACTTCAAGCGGTTCAAGACTTCCATGGTGAAAGTGATTGCAGATGTGGTAGAATTAGCAAGAGAACTACAATTAGAAGTGGACCCTGAAGACAGAACTCAACTGCTACAATCTCATGATAAAATTTGAACAAATGAGGAGTTGCATTTTATGGATGAGCTGGAAGTGGTTTCCTGAGATGGAATCTACTCCTGGTGAAGATGCTGTGAACATTATTGAAATGATGACAAAAGATTTAGAATATTACATAAACTTTATTGATAAAGTAGTGGCAGGGTTGGAGAAGCCTGACTCCAATTCAGAAAGAAGTTTATGGGTAAAATACTATCAAACAGCATTGCAAGCTACAGAGAAATCTTTCATGAAAGGAACAGTCAATTGATGCAACAAATTTGTTGTCTTAAGAAATTGCCACAGCCACACCAACTTTCAGTAATCACCACGCTGATCAGTCGGCAGCCATCAATACTTAGAGAAGACCCTCCACTAGAGAAAAGATCATGACTGGCTGAAGGCTCAGATGATCATTAGCAATTTTTTTTAGCAATAAAGTATTTTAAAATTAAGGTATGCATAGTTTCAGCATAATTTTTATATTCATTAGGAAACCAAAACATTCACGTGACTTGCTTTATTGCAATATTCACTTTGATGTAGTAATCTGGAACCACATTTACAGTACCTCTGAGGTATGCCGGTAGCAATATATGCCTTGTCATATATTAAGACAGATCACAAAGCCATTTTGATAAAAAAAAAAAAAAAGCACACTTCAGACAATAAGAGCCTAGAAATAAACTGTACATGAGAATCTGGTATTTGGTAGAGACAGCATTAGAAGTCAATGATGTACAAACAGAATGATTAGTAGGTGGTAGAGAAAAAACTGGCTTATCATACTGAGAAAAGTAGAGATTACAAATTTCCATCTGGACAGTGAATCCCAGATGGTTTAAAGACATGAATGTGAAAAGAAATTATGGAGCTAATAATATAAAAAGTAGTAGGAATATCTTTGTCACTTTGAAATGAGAAAACAAATAAGATGAGGTGTTATATGTTAAAAAAAAAAAAAAAAAGACCTCAAAGCACAAGCTATAATGCAGAAATCCCAGGGTGATTACATTACTATTTAGAATTTCTGCAGTATGAAAGAATCGCAAAGGTAACAGACAGATGATAGACTGGGGGTAGAGAGTAGACATGATAGACTGGGAGTAGATCTATATAACAGCCAAAACTGACAATGAGAGATCTAAAAAATTATAAGGAATTGCTACAAATCAAGAAAAAACAAACCCAAAAGAAAAATAGACAAAAGATAACAAATAATAATTCAGAGAAAAAGAAATCTGAATAACAAATAAAGCAATTGTCAACAATACTACTAATCAGAAAAATGCAAAGGAAAAAGTAAGATGCCACTTTATGGCCCCCAGAATTGCAAAAATCATGGTAAAAGTACAGCTTAGCCAGTAATTTGGGGAGTGATTTGGTAAAATTAAATAGGCATGTACCCTACAATCCAGCAATTCCACTCCCAGTAATATCCCAGAGGAACTCTCACACTGGTCCTTGAGGAAACATTTATTTATAAGGATGTTTATCTCAGAACTTTTTATCCTAGCAAAAAACTGGAGGCAAACTAGAAGTAAAAATAAAAAATAAGCCAGGTACGGTGGCTCACCCCTATAATCCCAACACTTTGGGAGGCTGAGTTGGGCAGATCATCTGAGGTGAGGAGTTTAAGACCAGCCTGGCCAACATAGTGAAATCTCATCTCTACCAAAAATATAAAAATTAGCCGGGTGTAGTGGCAGATGCCTGTAGTCCCAGATACTCGGGAGGCTGAGGCAGGATAACCCCTTGAACCCAGGAGGCAGAGGTTGCAGTGAGCCGAGATCGTGCCACTGCATTCCAGTCTGGGAAACAGAGAGAGACTCCATCTCAAAAATAATAATAATAATAATATTAAATAATATATATACAACATTATTCTGTGTAGAGAAATATATGTGTCAAATAACTTTTATATAAATTAAAATATATATATAAAATCTTTTGGAAATAACTGCATCTCCAAAAAATATACTAGAATACAAGCCTGTACTTATCTTAATATATGTGTGGGAGAACAGGAGATGGGATATGGAATAAAGGGGAAAAATAGCCATATACAAATAAGATTAGAGAGGATCATTACATTGACTGATGACAATAATGTGCCATGAACCAGGGAATATGATTACTTCAACCCTTACTTGGGGTCCAAAAGAAACTGTAATGAACAAAAACAAAACAATATGCCAAGTTATCACTATACAGTGAGAAACAGTAATGAAGCCAGATGTTAGCACTGACTTTACCAACACTGTACATAAAGAGGTAAAACATCAAAATCTTACTCATTTGGAATAAACTTTAACAAGGGGAATCTGGTATCATTTAAATGTTTATAAAGAAGTCACAGTGTGATGGTCTGATGTATTCATCTCCACAGTGTATTAAAACCAGATCTCTCTCTTCTATACAAATGCCTCTCTTCTATGAACTGGGGCTCATGAAATCTCCACTGGATATGATTATTATGAACAGTTGGTTTCTACTACAGTACCTAGCTTTTACCTTTTTCTCACCCAATCTTAAATTCCATTTCATTTCATAGCTGACTCCTGAAATCAGTTATCTCTTGCCTAGATCCTAAAACCCTGCCCACCTACCACATATACCCTACACATACCCTAACTTACCAGCAGAGATGTACTCTAAAAATGGAATTAGTAGTTGGCCAGATTAATAGGGCTCCCTTTCAGTAAAAAAGTATTTGGATAGGCAACACTAGCATTTGACTCTGTGATTCTATCCACCAGAATTGCAAAAATCATGGTAAAAGTACAGCTTAGCCAGCAATTTGGGGGAATGATTTGGCAAAATTAAATAGGCATGTACCCTACAATCCAGCAGTTCCACTCCCAGTAATATCCCAGAGGATTCTCCCTTCTTTTTTCTATGTTTCAATTGTTTAAAAATTACTCTTCTGGCTGACACATTTTTCTTTAGATGAATTCACACTGGTTCCTAAACAGTCTGGTAGGCTGCATTCTCTTTCTAAGGTGTCTTAGTCAGCTGCACTTACTGTAACGAAATACCATAAACTGGTAGCTTTGACAACAGAAATCTATTTCTGATAGTTCTAAAGATCGTGTTCTAAGGCATAACACAATTCCTTTAAGTACTCAAGAACTATTTGATTAATGAATAAAACAACGAGACAAAGAAGAAAAAACACTTGATTATGCTCCATAGATATGACCCTACTCAATAAATCTCCTTATAGGTTCTCTGAGAGGTAATTTAATGAAATTAACTACAAAAGTTCTATCACTAAACTGTAAAGTCCATGAAGGCAAAGATAGTGTATATTCATTAACTGTTGCAACTCTAGAACCTATAACAATGTCAGGCATGTAACACATGACTAATATTTCTAGAAAGGAATGAATAAAAACCTCATGAGGTGTTCACATAGGAAGAAAACTATAGAGAAAAAGAGCAAGGAAATGATTATGACCAAAATCCAAATATCACAAATCACCAATAAAGAACTAACTCATGTAATCAAATACCACCTGTTCCCCAAAAACCTATGGAATTTTTTAAAAAAATTTAAATAAAGATAATGGTCATTTCAGCAGGAAGGGAAACACAGGGGACTTCTAAAGTACTGGTAATGTTTTATTTCTTAATATGGGTGGTTGTTACACAGCTGTTTGCATTATCTTTTTTTAAACTGTACCTATATTATTTACATACTCTGCTCTATGTATATTTTATCATTTAAAAGGAAAAAAAATTCCCCAAGTCTTAAAGGTGATCAAAAATATAAAACATATAAATAGATGTGTATTAGTCCATTTTCAAGGTGCTGATAAAGACATACCTGAGACTGGGAAGAAAAAGAGGTTTAATGGACTTACAGTTCCACATGGCTGGGGAAGCCTCACAATCATGGTGGAAGGCAAGGAGGAGCAAGTCACATCTTACATGGATGGCAGCAGGCAAAGAGAGAGCTTGTGCAGGGAAACTCCCATTTTTAAAACCATCAGATCTTGAGACTTAATCACCATCAGGTGAACAGCATGGGAAAGACCCACCCCATGATTCAATTACCTCCCACAGGTTCCTCCCACGACACATGGCAACTGTGGGAGTTACAATTCAAGATGAGATTTGCGTGGGAACACAGCCAAACCATATCAATATGTTTTGTTAAAAAAAAATTAAGCTAGTTGTGACTCCAAATACATCTAAAGTAAAGAGAAATGGAGCCTTAGCTGGAAAGAGAGCTAAGGGCATCAGAGTACAGTATAGTATGAAGTTCAGCATTCTGTTCTTTAAGACATATTAAACCTTTAAGGTAGTATTTTAGATATATGACCATGAAAGAGTAACAGGTATAAGACTTACATCATAAGATAAACTACCTACAGGTAGAATGTTCACCCATTTAAATTAATCATCTCTCAGACTGTCAAGCAATGAATATTTTGATCTCTACAATCAGAAATTAACAGGAAAGATAAATTTTATGAAAGACTGACTGTATTATAGCCATAGGGTACCAGATATCAGGGTTCTGCAGATCACAACTGTACTTCATCCCATTCTTTCAAGGAGGAATATAGTATTGGAGTTCCACTCCCCAGAGAGAGGAGTAAGTGTCTAGCAAATTGATCCTCCTATAAATGACAGCTATAAACTCTAGGCAAAATACAAAACACCAATCATATGAGAGCTCTGAAGACTGAATGAAGGCAGGCAGATTTTGGAAGGGAGTATGAAGCAAGTGACTACCATGAAGTACCACCATATCCCCAGTGACCTTTAAAATTTTTTTTTAGATACTTTGCCCTAAGGACATCTACTGTCTTCATATCTGCTAAAACTCTGATAAAAAGCCAGTCACCTTTCTGGCCAAGGGAATCAGGAGAAGATTATAGGCAACGAGGGCACTAGCGAGGGGAGAAAAAATACTAAAAAGGAGAAAGCCTGATAAGGGTGACCCTGACTTCTGTGTTTAAATGCAGATCAAGTCTTTGGCTGATTTCTGAGTTATGCATGCACAGAGCAAACTGAAAGCAGTTTGTTTTCAAGGGGTTTAGAGAACTGAATTGAGATCTAAGCCACTGCCTGCCATAGGCATAACAGTGTATAGTTTCAGTCTAGCCAAATTAACCAACTGTACAACAAAAACACAAGTACTCTCAGGATCAACAAAAAAGAATCTAGATTCTCCATAACATTTACAATGTTTAGGACACAATAAAAAATTAACCAACATCTGATAAGCCAGGAAAAGCTTACCCAGTCTCAGAGGAAAAGACAGTCAACAGATGTCAACCCTGAGATGATAAGATGTTGGAATTATCAGACAAATACTTTAAAAGAGTTACTAAAACTACACTCAGTGAGGTAGAGAATGATATGCCCTTAATAAATGACAAAATAAGAAATCTCAAAAGAAATTATAAAAAAGAACTATTTGGAAATTTTAGAACAGAAACACAGTATGAGAAATTTAAGAATCACTGCATGAGCTTAATGGCAGAATAAAAATGACGAAAGAGTTGGTGAAATTGAAAGATCAACAGAATTTCATCTGAAAAGACAAAGAGTAAAAAGAAACAGAATCTCAGAGACTTGTGGAAAAAATTTAAAATATCTAACGTAATTAGAATCTGAGGGCTGGAAAAGGAGAGAAAAAGACAGAGAGAATGAGGCAGAAAAATATTTGTAGAAATAATGACAATTTCCCAATATTGGTGAAGGGTGTAAATTCAGAAATTCTAAACTACAAGAAATGTGTAATATATACTCAATAATAAGCTCAATGAATCGCAAACAGACTAAAGGAATTAATGCATAGGTACACCATAGTCAAACTACTAAATATAAAAAAATAAAGATCTTAAAAAGTCAGAGGAAAACAATGAATCACATAGAGCAGAACATGATCACTGATATCACATGACCATCAGAAACTGAGGCCAGATCACGATGGAATAACATATTTAATGTATTAGAAAATAAATCATCCCAGAATTCTCTATCTAGAAATAAAGACTGTTAAAGAAATGGAAGTGAAATAGGGCATTTGTAGAAAAAGAAAACTGAGAGACATCACCAAACTCACACTAAAAGAAATGCTAAAGTTTTTATACTGAACTTTCCCAAGGGGAAACTCCACTCCTAAATCTACAGAAATGAATAACACTGGAACTAGTAACTGTATGGATAAATATTGAGGACTATTTTTGCTATTGATTTCTTTAAAATATAATTGATTAAAGAAAAAACCATAACACTGTCTTAAGGAATCATAATATATAAAGATATAATAGAGATGATGAATGTAACAGAATAGAATAGGATGTATGTTTATAAACATACTCATCATACAGTTGTAAAGTATCTACATTTCATGTGAAGTGGAACAATACTAACTCCAAGTAGACTATAAAAAGCTATGAATGTATAATTCCTACTGTAATAACCAAAAAATAATGCAAAGAAGTATATCTTAAAAGCTGATACATAAATTATAATAGAATTCTTAAAATTATTCAAATAATCCAAAAGAAGATGCAAAAGGGAAAAAACATATGCAACAAGCTAATGAAATGCTAGGAATACAAAGAATATCAATGATTGCATTAAATCTTAATATAGAGCAAAAACTCCAATTTAAAGGCACTTAAATACCACCTATAAGAGATGTACTTTCAATACGAACTCAAAAAATTCACTCAAAAAATTATGAAAAAACTATACATCAATTAAAAATTTTTTGCACCAAAATAAATTCACACTAACATAACAAGCTAGTATGACACAAGTCTGAACAAGAACTAATCTGAGTTACTAAGAACGATAAGACATCAACTTGAAAAGAGCTGCAATCAGAGCAACCTGAATTCTGTAAAACTGAAAAAAGAACAAACATCAAACTTATTGTGAGGCTTAAGTGGAAGAATGGTGAAATCACTGATGCTTTACAAAAAGTTTTATAGAGACTTTTGCCATAAACTTTTGGGCCCCGAAGAAATAAGCAGTTTACAAATAGATAACTTGTTTTAAGGAGGGATGAGGCGATGTTGAAGATGAAGCCTACAGCCACAGACCACCCACCACATCAATTTGTGAGGAAAAAATTGATCCTGTTCATGTCCTAATTGAAAAGGACCAACGATTAACCACACAAACAGCCAACACCACAGATATCTCAATTGGTTCAACTTACACAATTATAACTGAAAAATTAAAGTTGAGCAAATGTTCCACTCAATGTCTGCCAAAACTGTTGCATTGCATCCAGATTAGCTACAGACAATAGCAGATCTTGCAATAGAAATTTTAGACAAGTGTGATCAATATCCTGAAGCATTGCTTCAAATAATTGTTAACAGGAGATGAAACATGGCTTTATCAGTATGATCCTGAAGACAAAGCACAATCAAAGCAATGGCTACTAAAAGGTAGAAGTGGGCCAGTCAAAGCAAAAGTGGACCAAGTAAGACTAAAGGTCATAGCAGTAGTTTTAAGGAAGGATCAAGGCATTTTGCTTGTTTACTTTCTGAAGGGCTGAAGAAGTAACATCTGCATATTATGAGATTGTTTTGAGAAAGTCAGCCAAAGCTTTAGCAGAAAAATGCCTGGGAAAGTTTCACCAGAGTCCTTCTCCACTATGACAATGCTCTTGCTCATTCGTCTCATCAAATAAGGGCAATTCCGTGAAAGTTTTAATGGGAAACCAAGCACCACCTTATACAGTCCTGATTTGGCTCCTTCTGACATCTTTCCTAATCTTAAAAAATCTTTAAAGGGCACCCACTTTTCTTCAGTTAATAATAGAAAGGACTACACTGACATAGTTAAATTTCCAAGACCCTCAGTTCTCAAGATGGACTAAATGGCTGATACAGAAGAGTCTAAACTTGATGGAGCTTATTTTGAGAAGTAAAGTTTAAATTTTTATTTTATTTTTGACACAGGATCTTGCTCTGTTATTCAGACTGGGATACACTGGCACAATCACAGCTCATTGCTGCCTCAAAGTCCTGGGCTCAAGCAATCCTCCCACCTTAGCCTCCCAAGTACTTGGGACTATAGGACAGGTGCCACCATGCCTGGCTAATTTTTGTTTTTAAATTTTTAGAGACAAGGTCTCATTATGTTGCTTATGCTGGTCTTAAACTCCTGGCCTCAATCGATCCTCCTGCCTCAGCCTCCTGAGTAGCTGTGATTATAGATGTTAGCCACTGTACCCAGCTTCCACATTTTTCATTTTTATCTAGTAAAAGAAAAAATTTATCCATGAGCTTTTTGAAGTCTCCTTATATAGGAACACAGAAAGACTGAAAATAGTTGGAAGAAAAAAAAATCATGCAAACACAATAATCATAAGAAGGCTGGAGTGGCTAAATCAAAAGAAGATAAACTTTAAAACAAGAATACCAATGTCAAAATTAATAAAAACCATATTTTAAATGTGTGCAATATAGTCTATGTAAATTATTTCTCAATAAAAAAAGTTTAGTAGAGTATCAATTTAGGATTTGGGGGCACTGACATGAAACTTAAGTTGTAAGGACTAAATCATATTCTTACTAAGACTACTAAAGTAAGCAATTTTCTGTTTTATCAAGATTGCAAACTAGTTTGGGATGCCAGCTACCTCTCCCAAAATAAACTCTGGAAAAATCACTGAAGTGAGAAATAAAGTAGAGATTCTTAGAACTAATATGCACACTTATACACACACATACACACGCAGCGGGGGAGGTACTTGAGGACACTCAAGAGTATCTTAAACTGATGCATATGTGGAAGGTGGTGTCTTAGTTTCATTTAATTTGTGCAGCTGTAACAAAATACCTTATACTTGGGTACTTTATATACAATTAAAATTTATTTTTCACAGTTCTGGAGGCTAGAAAGTCTAAGATCAGGGCACCAGTACACTACACTCATTATCTGATAAAGGCTGCTTTCTGCTTCCAAAGTGGTACCTTGTTGCTACATCCTCTGGAAGGAATGAATGCTACATTCTCATATGCTGGAAGTTCCCTCCAGCGTTTTTATAAGGGCATTAATCTCATCCATGAGGGCAAAGCCCTCGTCGCCTAGTTACCTCCTAAAAGGAGGTATTTCTTTTAACCCCCAATACTTCTGCACTGGGGCTTAAGTTTTGACATGAATTTAGAGGTGGATACAAACATTCAAACCACAGCAGGAAGGTAACTAGTATGAGGCATTATTTTGAATACTGCTTTTGTCCCTCCAAAAATACTAAGAACATTACTGCTGGTTCTTTCATCATGAAATCAGTAGCAACAATTAGGGTTGCCATATCAACAAGGTAAAATCAGGATAAAGGGCAAGCTTTGCTGGGACAAAGTACTGATGAAAATAAGTGCTAGCATAGACTTCTTTATCCTCTTGCTCCCCATTCAGAGACTCTTAAGGCTGGTGGATTAAAACATAAGGAGACAGCTTCCTCCTGATGCTGCTTATCCCTGAGTTTAAAGGTGTAATCATTGGCCAGAGTTTTCTTGGAGACATAACAAAAACTGCAGTGATCAATATGGTTTTATGATCTTGTACTCTCCTAAGGCCCAACCCTTAAAATTGATTAGGATAGATATCCACTAAAGCTTAGATTTCAGCTCTAACCTACCCAAAAATCATTACCAACAAAGTAGCTGATCAAAAAAAGATGATAATAAAATATAGAAGAAAAAAGTAATTGTTATAGACATATCAAATTGAAAAGTGTGAAAACTTCTGTGTCCTAGTGATGATAGTTTCCAGCAGCCCAAAGTTCCTGTGAGTACAGCTAAAACACATGAAAAAGTATAAAGCATACCTTTTTGAAGTTAAAGAGTTTTCAAGACAGCTAGGCATTACAAAGCAAAGATCAAGGAAAGAAGGAAAACCCAGTGGGGTAGCCCAACATTTTGCATGCCATTTTCCCAATCAGAGGTTTAATGATTCATAGGTTGGCAAGAAAGACTAAGAAGCCAGAGAGAGGATGGCCACTAATAGCTGAGCGCTTTTGGCAGTCACACAGGACGGGGAAGACAAAAATTGGGGTTTGTGCTGCCAAGGTTGCCAAAACTTGAGAGGCTAAGATTTAAAAGAAAACAGAAGCCTATTTAGGTGTGCTCTATGCTCTTGGAGATGTTATTCCTCTTCACACATTTGCTGATTCTTAAAATGCTTATTACTCAGTACTAAAATGACTAACAGAAAGTAAACTAAAAGTAGAACAGATTTTAGCAGTGTTTTGGAGACAAAAATTGGATCCAGAGCTTGACAAGAAGGTAAACAACACACAGTAAACAACCTAGCCTCTCAACTAGAACCACTAGAGGGTGTATCCTAAAAATGGATATTAATCAGAGGTAGACTGTACCCTACCATGACTATAATGCTGCCTCATCAAAGAATCTGCCTCACTCAAATAGCCAGGGGATAAGGTGAGCACTCTATGGGGGAAGAGGACAGCATGCAAAGCCTCTATAATTTTTCATACGTGATATCTGGGATTCAATTAAAAATTATCAGGCCTACCAGGAGACATGACCATGGAAAAAACAGTCAATTGAAACAGACCAAAAGATGGCTGACTAGGAACAGCACAATTTCTCCTCAGAAAAAAGATCAAAGTTATTAGTGAATGGTCAAGTTTTGAGTGGAAAATGGAAGGTGGAGACCCAGGACTTGTTGGAATGCCCAACCAAAGAAGAGGGGCACACAGAAAATGAGCAGCAAAAGTCTGTCTGGCATTGACCTCCAAGGAGGTCAGAGTCCAGTAGAAAGAATAGGAGAGAGTGCTTTCCTCCTCCCCTTCCCCCTCTGATAATCTGCTTACCGCCAAACTGCTAGAGAGCGCCTCTGGCCCACCCCCTGACCCCGTGTCCCAGGGAAACACAATCAGTGGCAATTAGAGATCTTCTCAGGAACAGAGAACCAGGTGGCCACCTTGAGCAGATGTGCTGAACCTGCTCCTTCAGATGCAGACTGAGATGGCAGGTGCCATGCTAGCTGTGCACATGTGGTACCACTGCCCTGACTAGAGATTCTCCACCCTTGAGCCACTGCACCTCAGACCACCAGCAGACATACCCCACAACTCACTCTGACTCTGGCAAGCATGAGGGACTGTTGGATCCCCAGGGAGTTGTGGGTCCCCTGGAAATATAACCTTCAACACAAACTGCACCTAAGGGAAGGAGAAGGGCAGCACACCAAAGCCCCACCTTGGGACAAAGGGAATGCAGGTGTGACACCAACCACTTCAGGGGGTTCCACCAAAGCCTGGGAATGAACATGAAGAGAGAATCATCTCTTTTCCCCGTTCCCCTCCCCAGTGTACTGTTGCAGACATGGCAGACACCTTTCCCACTGGGGCCTCGTGGGTGTGCGCTGAAAAAAAACGATTTTTGTGCTTCTTTGGCAGCCCCACCCCCACTGAAAGCCAAGTACCTGCTAAGAGAGAGAGCTTTTCATGCTTTTATGGCAGCTCCAGCCCCGCAGAGGGTGAGCAAGCATGAACTAAGTAAAAGCCTACCTGCTGGCTCTTACTCTTAGGCACCATCTACCAGACTGCAGCCTGAATTACACAACCAAAGAAAAATACATCATTGCAAGTAGCATCTGAGAAAATGACTACATGAACCTATCTGTAACTAAGGAACCCATACAAAACCTTGGCCCTCTGAAAGCATGCAGAAATGAAGAGAAATGATCATATATAACATACAGCACAGTCACACCCTCAAGGGAAAGAAGAAAAAAAAAATCAAAAAATCCCATTAAAATGAAAGTAAATTTTTAAAAAAAGAAACATCAGCTCTCTCAGATGAAAACGAATCAGCACAAGAACTCTGGCAATAAAAAAAGCCAATGTTTCTTCACCTCCAAAGGATCACACTAGCTCTCTAGCAATGGATGCCAACCAGACTAAAATGTCTGAAATGACGATATAGAACTAAGAATACAGATGGCAAGAAAACACAATGAGATTCTCATGGAAGTTGAAATTCAATACAAAGACACCAGAGAAATGATCAAGATATGAAAGACAACATAGCTATATTAAAAAAGAACCAAACAGAACTGGAATTTAAAATTTCACTACGGGAATTTCAAAATGCATTGGAAACCTTAACAACAGACTAGACCAATTAGAAGAAAGAATTTCACAGCTTGAAGACCAGTCTTTGAATCAACCCACTCAGACAAAAATCAAAGAAAAAACAATTTAAATTAACAAAACCTTCAAGAAATATGGGATTATGTAAAGCAACCAAGCCCATGACTTATTTTCATTTCTGAGAGAAAAAACAGAAAGTAAGCAATTTAGAAAACCTATTTGAGGGTATAATTCAGAAAAATGTCCCCAATCTTGCTAGAGGTTGACATGCAGCTACAAGAAATTAAGAGAACACCTGCAAGATACACAAGACAAACATCCCAAAGTTACACAGTATTCTGATTATCCAAGGTCAACGTGAAAAAAGAAATCTTAAAACTAGCTAGAAAAAAGGGCTAAATTATCTATAAAAGGAATTCCATCAGACAAACGCAGACTTCTCAGCAGAAACCTTACAAGCCAGAAGAGATTGGGGGCCTTTTTTAGCATTCTTAAAGAAAAAACATGCCAGCCAAGATTTCATGTATCACTAAGTTAAGCTTCATAGGAGAAATACAATCCTTCCTAGAAAAGCAAACGTTAATAAAATTCGTCACCACCAGTCTAGCCCAACAAGAAATGCTTGAGAGTTCTAAACATGAAAATAAAGAACAATACTTGCTACACAAAAGCACAAAAAAGTACAAAACCCACAGACCCTATAAAGCAACTACACATTCCAGCCTACAAAGTAACTAGCTAAAAACACTATGACAGAAACAAAATCTCGTATATCAATATCAAAGTTGAACCTACACAGCCTAAATGCTCCACTTAAAAGATACAGAGTGGCAAATTGGATGAAAAAAAAAATGAGATCCAACTTTCTACTGTATTCAAGAGACTCGTGTCTCATGTAATGACACTCATAGGCTCAATGTAAAGAGATAAAGATCATGCAAATGAAAAATAAAAAAAGGGGAAGGGGGTGCTATTCCTATATCAGATACAACAGATGTTAAACCAAAGACAATAAAAAGGACAAAGAAGGGCATTACATAATGATAAAGGGTTAAATTCATCAAGAAGAATTAACTATCCTAAATATATATGCACCCAACAACAAAGCACCCAGATTTATAAAACAATTACAACTAGACCTAAGAAAACAGCCACACAGCCACACAATAATAGTGGGAGACTTCAACACTGACAGAATTAGATAATCATCAAGGCAAATCTAACAAAGAAATTCTGGACTTAAATTGGATACTTAACCAATGGGACTAATAGACATCTACAGAATACCCCACCTAAAATCCACAGAATATACAGTTTACTCATCTATACATAGAACATACTCTAAGATGGACCACATGCTCAGCCAAAAAGCTAGTCACCATAAATTGAAAATAAAAATCAAAGTCATACTAAGCATCTTCTTGGACCACAGTTGAATAAAATTAGAAATCGATACCAAGAGGAACTCTCAAAACCACACAAATACATGGGAACTAAACGAGTTGCTTCTGAACGACTTTTGCGTAAAAAACAAAATTAGGGCAGAAACAAAAAAAAATTATTTCAAACAAATAGAAACACAACACACCAAAACCTCTGGGATGCAGCAAAAACAGTGCTAATAGGAGTTTATACTCCTAAATGCCTACATCAAGAAGAAAGAAAGATCTCAAATTAACAACCTAGTGCCACAGGTAAAAGAACTAGAAATATAATAACTAAACAAAAATCTAGCAGAAGAAAAGAAATACCTAAAATCAGAGAACTGAACAAAATAGCAACCAACAAAACCATACAAAGGATCAAAAAGAAATTTGGTTCTTTGAAAAAATAAGACTGATAGACTGCTAGCTAGATTAACAAGAAAAAAGAGAAAATCCAAATAAGCACAATCCAAAATAATAGAACTGATGCCACATAAATACAAAAGATTCCCAGAGATAATTGCAAAAATCTCTATGCGCCCAAACTAGAAAATCTAGAGGAAATGGATAAATTCCTGTAAACACACAGCATTCCAAGACTGAACCAGGAAGAAACTGAAACCATGCACAAACCAATAATAAGTTATGAAATTGAATCAGTGATAAAAAGCCTAGCAACCAACAAAAGCCCTAGACCAGATGGATTCACAGTTGAATTCTACCAGATACACAAAAAAAGAGCTGGTACCAATTATACTGAAACTACTTCAAGAAAATTGAGGAGAAGGAATGCCTCCCCAACTCATTCTATGAAACCAGTACCATCTTGATACCCAAAGCTGACAAGGACACAATAAGAAAAAAAAAATACAGGCCAATATCCCTGATAAACATAGATGCAAAACTTCTCAACAAAATACTAGCAAACCAAATTCAGCTGCAGATCAAAAGATAATTCACCATGATCAAATGGGCTTTATTCCTGAGATGCAAGGATGGTAAACATATACAAGTCAATAAATGTGATTCACCACATCAATGGAACTAAAAACAAAAAAACCATATGACCATCTCAATAGACTCAGAAAAACCATTCAATAAAATCCAACATCACTTCATAATACAAACCCTCATTTTTCCATTTTTTATTTTTTCAAAATGGCAGATTGGAGGCAGTGTTAGCTTGCCTTTCCCACTTGGAAGGTCAGAATAGTGTGTAGAGATTCACACTGTGATTTTTTTTTTTTTTTAAAGCAAGAACCAACACAGGAACTTAATAGAAAAATCAAAAGAATCTACAGGCCCTTTGAAACAAGTGGCAGGCTGCGGCCTACTCCATGAGACAGGTGAAAAACTAAGTTCTCAGAGTGTGAGAAGTGGAGAGTCTGCCTCTGAGTACATCCTCACTGGGGAATCTGAAAATTCAGGCCATGGAGGAAGACCTTAACTCTACCAAGAGCTGGAGCAAATTTAGAAAGTGTCATAAAATATAAAGTAGAAGCAATAGTGGGAAGGGGCTTGCAGGCATTCCCAGCCTCCAGTGTGAACCAAGGGAAGCCATTCCTGACTATATCTCACAGGAGCCCTTGGGGAAGTCAGTCAACGAGGGAGAATTCACAGGGTAAACGCAGCTCCCAACTGAATTTTGTGATATAATCTCAAGTGGGGACAAACACTCCCTGAACAGAACCTGGGGAACAAGCAGGAAGTGAGCTGCAGACAAGAGCGCAGAAGCTGGGCACTTGACCTTGCAGAAAGTCGGGGAGGGGTGCGGACTGAAAGCTGTGGTTGCTATCTCTGTGGGGAAGCTTATAGGCTAAGGCAGTTCTGAATTCTGTGCGCAGACGGCCTAGATCTAAACCAGGTGCTGTCATCAGAGCACTGCAGGAGTGGCACCGACCTTGAAAACGATGTGGGAACTAGGTAAGGCTCACTGCTGCCCACTACTCCCCACTCCTTTTGTAAACTCCTCTGTGCAGCAGAGGCAGTTATACTCCCCTGTGAAACATTGCCCCAGCGACCTGAGAACCACCTTCGTCTCTCACAGGGGCCTTAGCCTGCCCTGCACAAGGAGAATCAGAGCTCAGGTCCACCTAACCCTGACCCAACCTGGAGGTATTTCTCCACCTGCCCTGGTAACTTAATATAAAAGACATAAACTTTTAGGAGACTTGTAGCCCACTCATCACCTAAGAAACCAGAATACTTCCCCTAGGCAACTTAGGGCAAGCTCAAATCCCACTGTTACTATGGCAGCTGGTGCTCCTCTAGGAATCCAACTTACAAGGGACGTAAAGGACCTCTTCAAGGAGAACTACAAACCACTGCTCAATGAAATAAAAGAGGACACAAACAAATGGAAGAACATTCCATGCTCATGGGTAGGAAGAATCAATATCGTGAAAATGGCCATACTGCCCAAGGTAATTTATAGATTCAACGCCATCCCCATCAAGCTACCAATGACTTTCTTCACAGAATTGGAAAAAACTACCTTAAAGTTCATATGGAACCAAAAAAGAGCCCGCATCACCAAGTCAATCTTAAGCCAAAAGAACAAAGCCGGAGGCATCACGCTACCTGACTTCAAACTATACTACAAAAGGCTACAGTAACCAAAATAGCATGGTACTGGTACCCAAACAGAGATATAGATCAATGGAACAGAACAGAGCCCTCAGACATAACGCCGCATATCTACAACTATCTGATCTTTGACAAACCTGACAAAAACAAGCAATGGGGAAAGGATTCCCTATTTAATAAATGGTGCTGGGAAAACTGGCTAGCCATATGTAGAAAGCTGAAACTGGATCCCTTCCTTACACCTTATACAAAAATTAATTCAAGATGGATTAAAGACTTAAATGTTAGACCTAAAACCATAAAAACCCTAGAAGAAAACCTAGGCATTATCATTCAGGACATAGGCATGGGCAAGGACTTCATGTCTAAAACACCAAAAGCAATGGCAACAAAAGCCAAAATTGACAAATGGGATCTAATTAAACTAAAGAGCTTCTGCACAGCAAAAGAAACTACCATCAGAGTGAACAGGCAACCTACAAAATGGGAGAAAATTTTCGCAACCTGCTCATCTGACAAAGGGCTAATATCCCGAATCTACAATGAACTCCAACAAATTTACAAGAAAAAAACAACCCCATCAAAAAGTGGGCAAAGGACATGAACAGACACTTCTCAAAAGAAGACATTTATGCAGCCAAAAGACACATGAAAAAATGCTCACCATCACTGGCCATCAGAGAAATGCAAATCAAAACCACAATGAGATACCATCTCACACCAGTTAGAATGGCAATCATTAAAAAGTCAGGAAACAACAGGTGCTGGAGAGGATGTGGAGAAATAGGAACACTTTTACACTGTTGGTGGGACTGTAAACTAGTTCAACCATTGTGGAAGTCAGTGTGGCGATTCCTCAGGGATCTAAAACTGGAAATACCATTTGACCCAGCCATCCCATTACTGAGTATATACCCAAATGACTATAAATCATGCTGCTACAAAGACACATGCACACGTATGTTTACTAAGGCACTATTCACAATAGCAAAGACTTGGAACCAACCCAAATGTCCAACAATGATAGACTGGATTAAGAAAATGTGGCACATATACACCATGGAATAGTATGCAGCCATAAAAAATGATGAGTTCATGTCCTTTGTAGGGACATGGATGAAATTGGAAATCATCATTCTCAGTAAACTATCGCAAGGACAAAAAACCAAACACCGCATGTTCTCACTCATAGATGGGAATTGAACAATGAGAACACATGGACACAGGAAGGGGAACATCACACTCTGGGGACTGTTGTGGGGTGGTGGGAGGGGGGAGGGATAGCATTAGGAGATATACCTAATGCTAAATGACGAGTTAATGGGTGCAGCACACCAGCATGGCACATGTATACATATGTAACTAACCTGCACATTGTGCACATGTACCCTAAAACTTAAAGTATAATAATAATAAAATTTTTAAAAAAAAGAAACAAAGAATAAAACAAAAGAAAAAAAAAAAAAAGAAAGCAGCACCTCCTGGCTGGAGGCCAACCAACACAGATATTAACACCATCTCTAGACAGAATAACACTGTGCCCAAGAAGGAGAAAACGGCTGCATGACCTCAGCAATCATCACTGCCTGGAACACCCTGGCAAACCAAAGGTCCTGAGTCTGTCCACGTGACAAGTTCACTACTAGTATTACCAGCATTCAAGAAAGGCAGCACACTAAGCCTATCTACAACCAAGGAATCTCAGAGTCTATGTCACATCACTGGATCCCTTGCAGACATTCCCCAATTGAGGGAACAATTCAGGGTGACTGCAGCCCCACAGGAGGAGCACTGCCCAGATGCAGGCTTGCACAAGAGGCAGAATCACAATTCCTCCCTACCTGGAACATCAATATTCCTAAAGATGAGGTACCTGTCTGATCTGAACAGCCAGAACACTGGGAAAAGAGTAAAGCTGTGAGGTGGAAAGCTTTTCTGCTGGCCTAGCAGGGAAGCTGAGGTAGCTCTCACCCTTCACCCTGATAAAATATCAGAACATCTAATTGGGATCTACCCCTGACCCCCAAGTTGCCTTCATCAAGGCTGGGACCTCTGCCCACCATTGGGTATTACATCTACCCACCTGCTTTAGCTACAACCAGTGCCTACTCAGGGATACATCCACAACTAGCCAAAAGCCTGAATCATCAACTCAGTTAATAAAATACTGGGGAAAAAACTGAATAAATAAATAAACCATACACCATGAGAGAATGAGATAAGCTTTAAGGAATCTCTGCCATTCCAACCCAACAGGAGACAGTAAACTGGCCTACACACCAAGTACATAACTACTACAACCAGCATCTGGGAAAGCAATTGCACAGAGACTTTCCATAACTAAGGAACTCATACAGAGTCTTAATCAAGCCCCAGGAATCAAATTAGGCTAAAATAATTTACTACAAACATTGAAGTCAGACCCTTAAAGTAAAAAAAAAAAAAAAACCATTAAAAAAACACAGTCTAGTAAAAATTAAATTCAATAACAATTTGAAAAAATAGGCTACCCAAATTAGAAAGAAACCCAGAAATGTAATTTGGTAATATGACAAAACAGGGTTCCATAAAACCCCCAAAATGTCACAATAGCTCTCCGGATATGAATCCAAATGAAGACAAAATATTTGAAATGAGACAAAAATAATTCAGAAGGTTGATTATCAAGCTACTCAAGGAAATACCAGAGAAAGGTGAAAACCAACAAAAATGAATTAAAAAAACAGTCAAGGATACGCATGAAAAATTTTCCAGGGAGATAGATAAATATAAAGAAAAAAACAATCAGACCAGGCCTGATGGCTCATGCCAAATCCCAGCACTTTGGGTGGCCGAGGTGGGCAGATCAGCTGAGGTCAGGAGTTTGAGACTAGCCTGGCCAACATGATGAAACCCTGTCTCTATTAAAAACACAAAAATTAGCCTGGCATGATGGTGTGCACCTGTAGTACCAGCTACTCAGGAGGCTGATGCGGGAGAATCACTTAAACCCAGGAGGCAGAGGTTGGAGTGAGCCGAGATCACACCACTGCACTCCATGGCACAACAGAGCGAGACTCTGTCCCAAAAAACATCAACAACAACAACAACAAAAAAAAATCAGAACATCTGGAAATGGAAGACAAACTTAGGAAAATACAAAATGCAGTGGAAAGTTTCAACAATAGACGAACAAGAAGAAGGAAGAATTTCAGAGCTCAAAGACAGGCTTTCAAATTAACGCAATCAGACAAAGATAAAGAAAAAAAAAAACAAAGGAAATGAATAAAGTCTACAAGAAATATGAGATTATATAAAATGGCCAAACCTAAGAATAACTGGTGTTCCTGAGGGAGAAGAGAAGTATAAAAGTCTGGAAAACTTATTTGAGGGAATAATTGAGGAAAACTTCCTTGGCGTTGTTAGAGATCTAGATATCCACCTACAAGAAGCTCGAAGAATTCCTAGAAAATTCATTGCAAAAAGACCATAGCCAAGACACACACTCATCAGGCTATCTAAAGTTAACACCTACAATCAATTGATCTTTAACCCAGCCCACAAAAATAAATAATGGAGAAAGTACACTATTAAATAAATGATTTTGGGAAAACTGACTAACCATATGCAGAAGAATGAAACTGGGCCCCTACCTCTCACCATATACAAAAATTAACACAAGGTAGATTGAAAACTTAAATCTAAGAAGTGAAACAATAAATATCCTAGAAGAAAACCTAGAAAATACTCTCCTGGACACTGGCCTAGGCAAATAAAAGAAAAATTGACAATTTGGACCTAATTAAACTAAAGAGCTTGTGTACAGCAAAAGAAACAATCAACAGAGTAAACAAGAAACCTACAGAATGGGAGAAAATACTTGCAAACTATACATCCCACAAAGGACTAATATCCAGAAACTATAAGAAATTTTATATGCATAAATTAAATGTAACTATTGTGTATGCTGGTAACATACACATTAGCAGTATGTTCCATGTATCTAACATACATGTAACTGGAGTTCCAGAAAGAGAAGAAAGAAAAATGGAGCAGAAGCAATATTTAAAAACATACTTCTTTTAAGTCAAAGAAAGACATCAAGCCATAATTCAATTAGTGCTAAGAACTCCAATCTGCATAAATAAAAAGAAATCCATGGAATACTATGCAGCCATAAAAAATGATGAGTTCATGTCCTTTGTAGGGACATGGATGAAATTGGAAATCATCATTCTCAGTAAACTATCGCAAGGACAAAAAACCAAACACCGCATGTTCTCACTCATAGATGGGAATTGAACAATGAGAACACATGGACACAGGAAGGGGAACATCACACTCTGGGGACTGTTGTGGGGTGGTGGGAGGGGGGAGGGATAGCATTAGGAGATATACCTAATGCTAAATGGCAAGTTAATGGGTGCAGCACACCAGCATGGCACATGTATACATATGTAACTAACCTGCACATTGTGCACGTGTACCCTAAAACTTAAAGTATAATAATAATAAAAAAGAAAAAAAAAATCCAGACCAAAGCACATTACAGTAAAAGTGCTGAAATCTAAGATAAAGTGGAAATGTTAAACTGTCATTATTCATAGGCAACAGAATTATGTGCAAAGAACTTCCAGAAGAATCTACAAGTAAACCATTACATTTAACAAATGAATTTAACAGGGTCACTAAATATACAGTCAATGTACAAAATCAAATCAAGTCTATCTACCTATAATAAAAAACTAGAAAGTAAATTGTTTAAAAACTTAAAGTTACAAGTGAAAAAATAAATACAAATTTCTAAGTTTAAAGCTAATAAAGGATAAGCAAGGCTTTTATACTGAAAACTCTAAAATATTTCTGAGAAATATTAAAGGTGACATGGATCACATTCACTGATTAAATAATTTAACATTGTTAAAAAATGTAAATTCTTGGCCAGGTGTGGTGGCTCACGCCTGTAATCCCAGTACTTAGGGAGGCCAAGGCAGGCGGATCACAAGGTCAGGAGTTTGAGACCAGCCTGGCCAACACAGTGAAATCCCTTCTCTACTAAAAATACAAAAAATTAGCCGGGCGTGGTGGCAGGCGCCTGTAATCCCAGCTACTCGGGAGGCTGAGGCAGGAGAATTGCTTGAATGCAGGAGGAGGAGGTTGCAGTGAGCTGAGATCGCACCATTGAGCTCCAGCCTGGGTGACAGTGCGAGACTCCGTCTCAAAAAGAAAAAAAAAAAAAAAAAAAAAAGTAAATTCTCCCAGAAATTATCTATTGATTTAAAAACAATTCTAATCAAAGTTCTAGAAGGAATCTTATTAAGGAAAGTAAATGGGCTGAAATGCTCATTTTAAAATTTGGGTAGAAATATAAAGGGCTAAGAACAGCCAAGAAAATCATAAAGAACTTCCTTAAATCTTAAGGAATTTGGAGAATTTATACTACTAGGTAAGGAAACTTATGAATCTACATTAATTGAGACATGTTGTTTGCTAAAAGAATATATAAATAGGATTTCCACTGAGAGGTTCACTGTTAGTCTGATGGGGTTTCCCTTTGTAGGAGACCTGGCCTTTCTCTCTGGCTGCCCTTAACATTTTTCTTTCATTTCAACCTTGGAGAATCTAATGATTATGTGTCTTGGCGTTGATCTTCTCATGGAGTATCCTACTGGAGTTCTCTGTATTTCCTGAATTTGAATGTTGGCCTGTTTTGCTAGGTTGGAAAAGTGAAGGACCTCTTCAAGGAGAACTACAAAACACTGCTCAAGGAAATTAGAGAGGACAAAACAAATGGAAAAATATTCCATGCTCATGGATAGGAAGAATCAATATCGTGAAAATGGCCATACTGTCAAGAATCATTTATAGATTCAATGCTATTCCCATTAAACTACCACTGACATTCTTCACAAAATTAGAAGAAACTATTTTAAAATTCCTATGGAACCAAAAAAGAGCTCAAATAGCCAAGACAATCCTAAGCAAAAAGAACAAAGCTGCAGGCATTATGCTACTTGACTTCAAATTATACTACAGGGCTACAGTAACCAAAACAGCATGGTACTGATACAAAAACAGACACATAGACCCATGGAACAGAATAGAGATCTCAGAAATAAGACTGCACACCTACAACTATCTGATCTTCGACAAACCTGACAAAAACAAATAACAGGAAAGAATTCCCTATTTAATAAATGGTATTGCGAGAACTGGCTAGCCATATGCAGAAAACTGAACTAGATCCCTTCTTTACACGTTATACAAAAATTAACTCAAGATGGATTAAAGACTTCAATGTAAAACCCAGAACCATAAAAACCCTGGAAGACAACCTAGGCAATACCATTCAGGATACAGCAAAAGGCAAAGATTTCATGACGAAAACACTAAAAGCAATTGCAAGAAAAGCAAAAACTGACAAATGGGATCTAATTAAACTAAAGAGCTTCTGCATAGCAAAAGGAACTATCATCAGAGTAAATAGACAACCTACAGAATGGGAGAAAATGTTTGCAATCTATCCATCTGATAAAGGTCAATATCCACCATCTATAAGGAACTTAAACAAACTTACAAGAAAAAAACAAACAACCCCACTAAAAAGTGGGCAAAAGACATGAAGAGATACTTCTCAAAAGGAGAAATACATGTGGCCAACAAACATGAAAAAAAAACTCAACATTGTTGATCATTAGAGAAATGCAAATCAAAACCATAATGAGATACCATCTTATGCCAGTCAGAAGAGCTATTATCTAAAAGTCAAAAAAACAACAGATGCTGGCGAGGTTGCAGAGAAAAACGAATGTTTTTACACTGTTGGTGGGAATGTAAATTAGTTCAACCATTGTGGAAGACAGTGCGGCAATTCCTCAGAGGCAGAAATACCATTTGACCCAGCAATTCCATTACTGTGTATATACCCAAAGGAATAGAAATAATTCTATTATAAAGACACATGCACACATATATGTTCACTGCAGTACTATTCACAATACCAAAGACATGGAATCAACCTAAATGCCCATCAATGATAGACTGGATAAAGAAAATGTGGTATATACACACCATGGAATACTATGCAGCCATACAAAAGAAATGAGATCATGTTTTTTGCAGGGACATGAATGGAGTTGGAAGCCATTACCTTCAGCAAACTAATGCAGGAACAGAAAACCAAACACCACATGTTCTCACTTATAAGTGGGAGCTGAATGATGAGAACACATGGATGCACGGTGGGGTGGGGGAACAACACACGCTGGGGCCTGTTGGAGGTGGGGGTGGAAGGAGGAAGAGCATCAGGAAGAATAGCTGATAGATGCTGGGCTTAATACCTAGGTGATGGGTTGATCTGTGCAGCAAAGCGCCATAGCACACGTTTATGTAACAAACCTGCATATCCTGCACATGTACCCCAGAATTTAAAATAAAATTTGAAGGGAAAAATAGAATCTATAAATAAACTAATGAAATAAAACAGAATCTGGAAAGAGACCCACACATATACAGTCACTAGATTTATGACAAAGGTGACACTGCAGTATAGTGAGAAAAGGATTTTCTTTTTAACATGAGGTGCCTGTTCAACTAATCAATTGATCCCATATTTCCATGACTAAAATTCAACTCCAGATGTATATTAGATCTGAATGTAAAAGGAAAACAATAAAGTTTCTAAGTGGTAATCCAGTCATGAATTTGCAATAAACAAAGATTTCTTAAAAACAACACAAAAAGTGCTAGATATAAAGGGTAAGGCTGATAAAGTAGACTACATTAAAGATAAGAATTTGTGTTCACCAAAGACACCACTGACAGCCTAGGCAACATAGCAAGAACCCATCTCTACAAGAAAAGGAAAATAAAAAACTTTACCAGGTGTGGTGGTAGCTCATGCCTATAGTCTTACCTCACACCCCTCCAAAAAAAGACACCACTGGGATTAAAAATACAAGCTACAGTGCAGGAGACTATATTTCTAACAATATATACAATAAAAGATTCCTATCCAAGATAAACATGTCTACAAATCAATAAAAACACTGGTAATTTTTAAAAAACTGAACAGAAGAATAGGAACTTTACAAAAGAAGATACAGGATGAGCATTCATAATCTAAAAGTTGAAAATCCAAAACTTTTGAGCACCGACATGATGCCACAAGTGGAAAATGCCATACCTGTTATCTTTGTTTCATGTCTAAAACTATTAAAAACAGCATATAAAATTACCTTCTGACTACATATATAAAGTATACATGAAATATAAATGAATAGCATGTCTAGACTCGGGTCCCTTCTCCAAGACATCTTATTATATATATGCAAATATTTCAAAATCTGAACAAAATCTGAAATATTTTACATAAAAGATACTCAAACTGTACTGATATATCCAAATGGCCAGTTAGCTTATAATGAGGTGTTCTTTTTTTTTTTAAATTTTACTTAAAAAAAAAAACTTTTTGGTAGAGATAGTGTCTCACTTTGTTGCCTAGGCTCTTCTTGGACTCCTGGACTCAAGTGATCCACCTGCCTGGGCCTCTCAAAGTGCTGGGATTACAGGCGTGAGCCACCACGCCCAGCCAAGGTGTTCTTAATCATTAGGAAAAAAACAAAATTACATTGAAATGTTAGTAAATGCTCAGCAGAATAGATAAATGAAAAAGGCTGACAAAACCAAGAGTTTTGGTGAAAGATAAAAAGATATAGAAAACTGGCGGTGGCTCACACCTGTAATCCCAACACTTTGGGACGTTGAGATGGGCGGATCACTTGAGGTCAGGAGATCAAGACCAGCCTGGCCAACATGGTGAAACCCCATCTCTACTAAAAATACAAAAATGAGCTGGGCATGGTGGCAGGCACCTGTAATCCAGCTACTTGGGAGGCTGAGGTAGGAGAATCGCTTGAACATGGGAGGCAGAGGTTACAGTGAGCCGAGATCGCGCCACTGCACTCCAGCCTGGGCAACAGAGTAAAACTCTGTCTAAAAAAAGAAAAATTAAAAGCCATAGAAAACCTGAAATTGTCACACATCGTTGATAGAAGAGTAAATTTGCATAACTATTTGGAAAGTTGTTTGGCAGTGCCTATTAAAGTTAGCATTTTTTTCTCAGCCATGATCATTCTCAATGATAGACCATATGTTAGGACACAAAACAAGTCTTAAAACATCATGTATCCTCTCTAACCACAATGGAATAAAGCCAGAAATCAAAAACAACAGGAATTTTGGAAACTATACAAACACATGAAAATTAAACAATATGCTCCTGAATGACAAGTGAGTCAATGAAGAGGTTAAGAAGGAAACTGAAAATTTTCTTGAAACAAACAACAGAAACACAACATGTCAAAACCTACTGGATATAGCAAAAGCAGTACTAAGAGGAACATTTATAGCTACAAGCACCCATGTCGAAAAGAAGAAAAACTTTAAATAAACAACCTAATGATACATCTTAAAGAACTGGAAAAGCAAGCACAAACCAAACTCAAAGTTAGCCAATGAAAATAAATAATAAAGATCACAGTAGAAAGAAATTAAAAAAAAAACAATACAAATGATCAATGAAACAAAAAGCTGACTTTTTGAAAAGATAAACAAAATTGACAAGCCTTTAGTCAAACTAAGATAAAAATAGAAGACTCAAATAAAATCAGAGATGAAAAAGGAGACATCGCAACTGATACCACAGAAAAATCAAAGGATCATTAGTGGTTACTATGAAAAACTATACACCAATAAATTGAAAAACCTAGAAAAAATGAATAAATTCCTAGACACATACAACCTATAAAGATTGAACCAAGAAGAAATCCAAAACCTGAACAGATTAATAACAAGTAATGAGATCAAAGCCATAATAAAAAGTCTCCCAGCAAAGAAAAGACACCCAATGGTTTTACTGCTAAATTTTACCAAACATTTATATATGTGTGTATATATATGTATATATATATATACACACATATATAAATGCCAATCCTAATCAAACTATTCCAAAAAACAAATGTGAACAAAATACTTCCAAACTCATTATACAAGGTCAGGATTACCCTAATATCAAAAGCAAAAACACATCAAAAAATAAAAACTACAGACCAATATCTCCGATAAATATTGACACGAAAATCCTCGACAAAATACTAGCAAACCAAATTCAACAACACATTAAAAAGACCATTTGTCATGACCAAGTGGGATTTATCGCAGGAATTCAAGGATGGTTCAACATATGCAAATCAATCAATGTGATAAATCACATCAACAGAATGAAAAAGAAAAACCATATGGTCAACTGATGCTGAAAAAGCATTTAATAAAATTCAACATCCCTTCATAATAAAAATCTTCAAAAAAACTGGGTATATTAGAAACATACTTCAACACAGTAAAAGCCATATATAACAGATTCACGGCTGGTATCATACTGAATGAGGAAAAATCTGAAAGCCTTTTCTCTAAGATCTGGAACATGACAAGGATGCTCATTTTCACCACTGTTATTCAAAATAGTACTGGAAGTCCCAGCTGGAGCAATTAGACCAGAGATAAAGAAACGGCATCCAAGGTGGAAAGAAAGATGTCAAACTATCCTTGTTCAGATGATATGATCTTATATTTAGAAAAACCTAAAAACTCCACAAAACAACTATTAAAACTGATAAACTCAGTAAAGTTGGAGGATACTGAATCAAGATACGAATATCAGTAGCATTCCTATATGTCAACAGTGAACAATCTGAAAAGGAAATCAAGAAAATAATCCCATTTACAGTATCTACAAATTAAATACCTGGAGATTAATTAAATCAAAGAAGTGAAAGTTCTCTACAATGAAAACTACAAAACATTGGTGAAAGAAATTGAAGAGGACACTAAATGGAAAGATAGTCCATGGATTGGAAGAATTGATATTGTTAAAATGTCCATACTACCCAAAGCAATCTACTGATCCAATGCAATCCCTATAAAAATACCAATGACATTCTTCACAGAAATAGAAAAAACAATCCTAACATCTGTATGGAACTGCAAAAGACACAGAATAGCCAAAACCATTCTTAGCAAAAAGAACAAAACTGGTGGAATCAAATTAATAACAATAATTTTATATTTAAGAGATTATGAAGAGTTTGTATACCATGTTGAAGAACCTGGACTGCATTCTAGAGATGACAGCAAATCAATGGAGGTATTTAACTGGAAAATAACATGATCAAATAGATTCAGGAAACTGATTCTGGAAGCACTATACAGAATGATGGGTATAAGTGTTGAGGGAGGTGGAGAATGTAAGATAGAATGAGTCTGGAACAGAAAATCTAGATAGGAAGCTTACAAAGAAGTCCTATTAAGAAATGATGAAGCTGCTCCATTCCAAGATGGCCGAATAGGAACAGCTCTGGTCTGCAGCTCCCAGCGTGATCAATGCAGAAGATGGATGGTTTCTGCATTTCCAACTGAGGTACCTGAGTCATCTCATTGGGACTGGCTGGAAAGTGGGTGCCGCCGACAGAGAGCAAGCTGAAGCAGGGTGGGGCATTGCCCCACCCAGGAAGCTCAACGGGTTGGGGGATTTCCCTTTCCTAGCCAAGGGAAGCCTTGACAGACTGTACCGGGAAAATCGGGACACTGCCACCTAAACACTGCACTTTTCCAACGGTCTTAACAAACGGCACACCAGGAAATTATATCCTGCGCCTGGCTCAACGGGTCCCACGCCTATGGAGCCCTGCTCACTGCTAATCCCAGATCAAACTGCTAGACGGCAAGCATGGCTGGGGAAGGGGTGTCTGCCATTGCTGAGGCTTAGGAGGTAAACAAAGTGGCCAGGTAGCTCAAACTCGGTGGAGTCCACCACAGCTCAATGAGGCCCAACTGTCTCTGTAGATTCCACTTCTGGGGGCAGGGCATAGCTGAACAAAAGGCAGCAGAAACTTCTGCAGACTTAAACATCCCTGTCTAAAAGCTCTGAAGAGAGCAGTGGTTCTCCCAGCATGGTGTTTCAGCTCTGAGAACGTAACGACTGCCTCCTCAAGTGGGTCCCTGACCCCCAAGTAGACTAACTTAGAGACACCTCCCAATAGGGGCTGACTGACACTTCATACAGCCAGATGCCCCTCTGAGACAAAGCTTCCAGAGGAAGGATCAGGCAACAATATTTGCTGTTCTGCAATATTTGCTGTTCTACAGCCTACACTGGTGATACCCAGGCAAACAGGGTCTGGAGTGGACCTCCAAAAAACTCCAACAGACCTGCAGCTGAGGGACCTGATTGTTATAAGGAAAACTAACAAACAGAAAGGAATAGCATCAACATCAACAAAAAGGACATCCACACCAAAACCCCATCTGTAGGTCACTATCATCAAAGACCAAAGGTAGATAAAACTACAAAGATGGGGAGAAACCAGTGCAGAAAGGCTAAAAATTCTAAAAACCAGAGTGCCCCATCTCCTCCAAAGGATCGCAGCTCCTTGCCACATCAGAACAAAGCAGGACGGAGAACAACTTTGACAAGGTGACAGAAGTAGGCTTCAGAAAGTCGGTAATACAAACTTCTCCAAGTTCATCCAAGGAGGATGTTTGAATCCATTGCAAGGAAGCTAAACATCTGGAAAAAAGATCAGATGAATGGCTAACTAGAATAAACAGTGTAGAGAAGACCTTAAATGACCTGATGGAGCTGAAAACCATGGCACGAGAACGATGTGACACACGCACAAGCTTCAGTAGCTGATTCGATCAAGTAGAAGAAAGGGTATCAGTGATTGAAGATCAAATGAATGAAATGAAGCGAGAAGAGAGGTTTAGAGAAAAAAAAGACTAAAAGGAAATGAACAAAGCCTCCAATAAATATGGGACTATATGAAAAGACCAAATCTGGGTGATTCCAAGATGGCCGAATAGGAACAACTCCAGTCTACAGCTCCCAGTGTGAGCAACGCAGAAGATGGGTGATTTCTGCATTTCCAACTGAGGTACCGGGTTCATCTCACTGGGGCTTATCGGACAGTGGGTGCAGGACAGTGGGTGCAGCCCACCAGGTGTGAGCCAAAGCAGGATGAGGCATCATCTCACCCGTGAAGCACAAGGGGTCAGGGAAATCCCTTTCCTAGCCAAGGGAAGCTGTGACATACAGCACCTGGAAAATTGGGTCCCTCCCACCCTAATACTGCGCTTTTCCAATGGTCTTAGCAAATGGACACGAGATTATATCCTGCGCCTGGCTTGGAGGGTCCCACACCCACAGAGCCTCACTCATTGCTAGCACAGCACTCTGAGATCAAACTGCAAGGTGGCAGCGAGGCTGGAGGAGGGGTGCCCGCCATTGCTGAGGCTTGAGTAGGTAAAAACAGTGGCCTGGAAGCTCGAACTGGGTGGAACCCCACTGCAGCTCAAGGAGGCCTGCCTGCCTCTGCAGACTCCACCTCTGTGGGCAGGGCATAGCTGAACAAAAGGCAGCAGAAACCTCTGCAGACTTAAATGTCCCTGTCTGACAGCTTTGAAGAGAGTAGTGGTTCTCCCAGCATGGAGTTTGAGATTTGAGAACTGACACACTGCCTCCTCAAGTGGGTCCCAGACCCCCGAGTAGCCTAACTGGGAGGGACCCCCCAGTAGGGTCAGACTGACACCTCACACGGCCGGCTACCCCTCTGAGACGAAGCTTACAGAGGAACAATGAGGCAGCAACATTTGCTATTCAGCAATATTCAGCAATATTCGCTGTTCTGGAGCATCCGCTGCTGATACCCAGGCAAACAGGATCTAGAGTGGACCTCCAGCAAACTCCAACTGACCTGCAGCTCAGGGTCCTGACTGTTAGAAGGAAAACTAACAAACAGAAAGGACATCCACAACAAAACCCCATCTGTACATCACCATCATCAAAGACCAAAGGTAGGTAAAACCACAAAGATGGGGAAAAAACAGAGCAGAAAAGCTGAAAACTCTAAAAATCAGCACACCTCTCCCCCTCCAAAGGAATGCAGCTCCTCGCCCGCAATGGAATGAAGCTGGATAGAGAATGACTTTGACAAGTTGAGAGAAGAAGGCTTCAGACAATCAAACTTCTCTGAGCTAAAGGAGGAACTTCAAACCCATCACAAAGAAGCTAAAAACCTTGAAAAAAGATTAGCGGAATGGCTAACTAGAATAACCAGTGTAGAGAAATCCTCAAATGACCTGATGGAGCTGAAAACCATGGCACAAAAACTACGTGACGAATGCACAAGCTTCAGTAGCCAACGTGATCAACTGGAAGAAAGGGTATCAGTGATGGAAGATCAAATGAATGAAATGAAGCGAGAAGAGAATTTCAGAGAAAAAAGAATAAAAAGAAATGAATAAAGCCTCCAAGAAAAATGGGAATATGTGAAAAGACCAAATCTATGTCTCATTGGTGTACCTGAAAGTGACGGGGAGAATGGAGCCAAGTTGGAAAACACTCTGCAGGATAGTATCCAGGAGAACTTCTCCAACCTAGCAAGACAGGCCAACATTCAAATTCAGGAAATACAGAGAACACCATAAACATACTCCTCGAGAAGAGCAACTCCAAGACACATAATGGTCAGATTCACCAAAGTTGAAATGAAGGAAAAAATGTTAAGGGCAGCCAGAGACAACGGTCGGGTTACCCACAAAGGGAAGCCCATCAGACTAACAGCAGATCTCTCGGGAGAAATCCCACAAGCGAGAAGAGAGAGGGGGCCAACATTCAACATTCTTAAAGAAAAGAATTTTCAACCCAGAATTTCATATCCAGCCAAACTAAGCTTCATAAGTGAAGGAGAAATAAAATCCTTTACAGACAAGCAAATGCTGAGAGATTTTGTCACCACCAAGCCTGCCCTACAAGAGCTCCTGATGGAAGCAGTAAACATGGAAAGCAACAACCAGTACCAGTCACTGAAAAAGCGTGCCAAATTGTAAAGACCATTGATGCTAGGAGGAAACTGCATCAAGTAACAAGCAAAATAACCAGCTAACATCGTAATGACAGGATCAAATTCACACATAACAATATTAACCTTAAATGTAAATGGGCTAAATGCCCCAATTAAAAGACACAGACTGGCAAATTGGATAAAGAGTCAAGACCCATCAGTGTGCTGTATTCAGGAGAACCATCTCATGTGCAGGAACACACACAGGCTCAAAATAAAGGAATGAAGGAATATCTACCAAGAAAACAGAAAGCAAAAAAAAGGCAGGGGTTGCAATCTTAGTCTCTGATAAAACAGACTTTAAACCAACAAAGATCAAAAGAGACAAAGAAGACTATATAATGGTAAAGGGATCAATTCACCAAGAAGAGCTAACTATCCTAAATGTATAAGCACCAAATATAGGAGCACCCAGATTCATAAAGCAAGTCCTTAGAGACCTACAAAGAGACTTAGACTCCCACACAGTAATAATGGGAGACTTTAACAGCCCACTGTCAACATTAGACAGATCAGCGAGACAGAAAATTAACAAGCATATCCAGGAACTGAACTCAGCTCTGCACCAAGTGGACCAAACAGACATGTATAGAACTCTCCACCCCAAATCAACAGAATATACATTCTTCTCGGCACCACATTGCACTTATTCCAAAACTGACCACATACTTGGAAGTAAAGCACTCCTCAGCAAATGTGAAAGAACAGAAATTATAACAAACTGTCTCTCAGACCACAGTGCAATCAAACTAGAACTCAGGATTAAGAAACTTACTCAAAACCGTTCAACTACATGGAAACTGAACAACCTACTCCTGAATGACTACTGGGAACATAACAAAACGAAGGCAGAAATAAAGATGTTCTTTGAAACCAATGATAACAAAGATACAACATACCAGAATCGCTGGGACACATTTAAAGCAGTGTGTAGAGGGAAACTTATAGCACTAAATGCCCACAAAAGAAAACAGGAAAGATCTAAAATTGACACCCTAACCCCACAATTAAAAGAACTAGAGAAAAAAGAGCAAACACATTCAAAAGCTAGCAGAAAGCAAGAAATAACTAAGATCAGAGCAGAACTGAAGGAGATACAGACACAAAAAACTCTTCAAAAATTCAATGAATCCAGGAGCTGGTTTTTTGAAAAGATCAACAAAACTGATAGACTGCTAGCAAGAATAATAAAGAAGAAAAGAGAGAAGAATCAAATAGATGCAATAAAAAATGATAAAGGGGATATCACCACCAATCCCACAGAAATACAAACTACCATCAGAGAATACTATAAACACCTCTACACAAATAAACTTGAAAATCTAGAAGAAATGGATAAATTCCTGGACACATATATCCTCCCAAGACTAAATCAGAAAGAAGTTGAATCTCTGAATAGACCAATATCAGGCTCTGAAATTGAGGCAATAATTACTAGACTACCAACCAAAAAAAGTCCAGGACCAGATGGGTTCACAGTCGAATTCTATGAGAGGTACAAAGACGAGTGGGTACCATTCCTTCTGAAACCATTCCAATCAACAGAAAAAGAGGGAATCCTCCCTAACTCATTTTATGAGGCCAGCATCATCCTGATACCAAAGCCTGGCAGAGACTCAACAAAAAAAGATAATTTTAGACCAATATCCCTGAAGAACATTGATGTGAAAATCCTCAATAAAATACTGGCAAACCGAATCCAGCAGCACATCAAAAAGCTTATCCACCAAGATCAAGTTGGCTTCATCCCAGGGATGCAAGGCTGGTTCAACAAATCAATAAATGTAATCCAGCATATAAACAGAACCAAAGACAAAAACCACATGATTATCTCAATAGATTCAGAAAAGGCCTTTGACAAAATTCAACAGCCCTTCATGCTAAAAATTCTCAATAAACTAGGTACTGATGGAAGGTATCTCAAAATAAGAGCTATTTATGACAAACCCACAGCCAGCATCATACTGAATCGGCAAAAACTGGAAGCATTCCCTTTGAAAACTGGCACAAGACAGGGATGCCCTC
The DNA here is from genome assembly GCF_028885655.2 of Pongo abelii. Classification (NCBI taxonomy): domain Eukaryota; kingdom Metazoa; phylum Chordata; class Mammalia; order Primates; family Hominidae; genus Pongo; species Pongo abelii. The sequence continues at coordinate 103,436,600 of NC_085928.1, forward strand.
TCTATTCAACATAGTGTTAGAAGCTCTGGCCAGGGCAATCAGGCAGGAGAAAGAAATAAACGGTATTGAATTAGGAAAAGAGGAAGTCAAATTGTCCCTGTTGCAGATGACATGATTGTATATTTAGAAAACCCCACTGTCTCAGCCCAAAATCTCCTTAAGCTGTTAAGCAATTTCGGCAAAGTATCAGGATACAAAATCGATGTGCAAAAATCACAAGCATCCTTATATATCAATAACAGAGAGCCAAATCACGAGTGAACTGTAAATGGGCCCATTCACAATTGCTTCAAAGAGAATAAAATACCTAGGAATCCAACTTACAAGGGATGTGAAGTACCTCTTCAAGGAGAACTACAAACCACTGCTCAACGAAATAAAAGAGGACACAAACAAATGGAAGAACATTCCATGCTCATGGATAGGAAGAATCCGTATCGTGAAAATGGCCATACTGCCCAAGGTAATTTACAGATTCAACGCCATCCCCATCAAGCTACCAATGACTTTCTTCACAGACTTGGAAAGAAAACTACTTTAATGTTCATATGGAACCAAAAAAGAGCCCACATTGCCAAGACAATCCTAAGCCAAAAGAACAAAGCTGGAGGCATCATGGTACCTGACTTTAAACTATACTACAAGGCTACAGTAACCAAAACAACATGGTACTGGTACCAAAAAAGAGATACAGACCAATGGAACAGAACGGAGGCCTCAGAAATAACACCACACATCTACAATTATCTGATCTTTGACAAACCTGACCAAAAACAAGAAACGGGGAAAAGATTCTCTATGTAATAAATGGTGCTGGGAAAACTGGCTAGCCATATGTAGAAAGCTGAAACTGGATCCCTTCCTTACACCTTATACAAAAATTAATTCGAGATGGATTAAAGACTTAAATGTTGACCTAAAACCATAAAAACCCTAGAAGAAAACCTAGGCAATACCATTCAGGACATAGGCATGGGCAAGGACTTCATGTCTAAAACACCAAAAGCAATGGCAACAAAAGCAAAAATAGACAAATGGAATTAAACTGAAGAGCTTCTGCACAGCAAAAGAAACTACCATCAGAGTGAACAGGCAACCTACAGAATGGGAGAAAATTTTTGCAATCTACCCATCTGACAAAGGGCTAATATCCAGAATCTACAAAGAACTCAAACAAATTTAGAAGTAAAAATCAAACAACCCCATCAAAAAGTGGGCAAAGGATATGAACAGACACTTCTCAAAAGAAGACATTTATGCAGCCAACAGACACATGAAAAAATCCTCATCATCACTGGTCATCAGAGAAATGCAAGTCAAAACCACAATGAGATACCATCTCACACCAGTTAGAATGGCGATCATTAAAAAACGAGGAAACAACAGGTGCTGAAGAGGATGTGGAGAAATAGGAACACTTTTACACTGTTGGTGGGACTGTAAACTAGTTCAACCATTATTGAAGACAGTGTGGTGATTCCTCAAGGATCTAGAAATAGAAATACCATTTGACCCAGCCATCCCATTACTGGGTATATATCCAACGGATTATAAAGCATGCTACTATAAAGACACATGCACACGTATGTTTATTGCGGCACTATTCACAATAGCAAAGACTTGGAACCAACCCAAATGTCCATCAACGATAGACTGGATTAAGAAAATGTGGCACACATACACCATGGAATACTACGCAGCCATAAAAAAGGATGAGTTCATGTCCTTTGTAGGGACATGGATGAAGCTGGAAACCATCATTGTCAGCAAACTATTGCAAGGACAGAAAACCAAATACCGCATGTTCACACTCATAGGTGGGAACTGAACAATGAGCACACTTGGACGCAGGGCAGGGAACATCACATACCAGGGCCTGTTGTGGGGTAGGGGCAAGGGGGAGGGAGAGCACTAGGAGAAATACCTAATGTAAATGATGAGTTAATGGGTGCAGCAAACCACCACAGCACATGTATACATATGTAACAAACCTGCATGTCATGTATGTGTACCCTAGAACTTAAAGTATAATAATAAAAAAAAATGATGAAGGTCCGTGGAAGCAGAGCTTGAAGGGAATGAGTAGAACTTACCCTAGAACTTAAAGTATAATAATAAAAAAAAATGATGAAGGTCTGTGGAAGCAGAGCTTGAAGGGAATGAGTATTTAGAAAGTATAATTGATGAGACTCAATCTTTTCAAGGAGTGAAGTAAAGGTAGAAGCCTTTGGCAACTTCCAGGTTAAGAATCTGAAGGAATATTTGGGAGTACAGGAGAAGTATTTTAAAGTATTTTGATTTGAAGTATCAATGGGATCTACTAGAGAGGTACAGTGGGTAGCTGGCTGTAAGCAATACACAAAACAATTTTTCAAATCCCTTCTCTCATGAAGTTTACATTATTGGTGAAGGGAGAAAAGATAATTAAGCTGAATAACTAGATTATGACTTAGAGGTGATAAGTGCTACAGAAAAAAAAAAGCAGGATTGGGAAATAAGAAGTGTGAGAGGAAACATTTATAATTTTAAACATCGTGGCCAGGAAACTGGCTGAGACTGTCTAGGCAGACAGAACTGGAAAGACAAAGGCTCTAAGGTCAATGCTTGCTTGGCAATGACATACTTAAAGAATATAAAAGAGACTAGGGTAGCTGGAGTGAACTAAAAGAAAGGGGCAGAAGAGAAAGCAGGAAATACAGTCATATATATAACTAAGGGCAGATCCACTGGGGCCCTAGAGACCATTTTCTAGACTTCTGCGTCTACTCTGGGTTAGATGATAGCCATTGGAGGGTTTTAGGCAAAAGAATGACATCTGGTCTTTCATTTTGGAACATTTCTCTGGATGTTAGTTGGGGAAAAATGGAAGGGGCAAGGGAGGGAGGAGAGAAACCAGTTAGGAGATTATTGCAGCTATCACATAAATGATGATGATGGCTTATATGAGGGTGAGAACAGTTGAGGTGGTAAGTGGTCAGATTTAGACTTATTTTGAAAGTAGAGCTGACAGAACCTGCTAAACATTTGATTGGAGTTATAGTATGAGAAATTCCAGATGTCTTTTGCCTAAACCATTGACTGAGATAAATACCAAGAAAGGAATCGTTTTGCTGATACAACATGGAATTTTGTTTGGGAGCTATTGAGTTTGAGGTGCTTATTAGACATCAAAACAGAGATAAAGTTTAGTTAAAAGTGTGGAGTTCAAGGAAGCAATATGCATTGAAGGAAGTTCAAGGAAGCAATATGCAAGTTTGGAAGTCAATGGTGATAATGGCGAGAGGGGACAGTGGCAGGATTGGGTATAAACAGAAAAGAAGAGGTCAGAAATTGAGTTTGGGGGCATCACCAGTGTTAGAAACACAGAAAGATGAAGAGGAACCAGTAAAAAAAATTGATAAAAGTTACTGGTGAGTCAGAAGAAAAAAATCTGCCTTAGTACAGTGTTCTAGAGGTAGAAAAAATAAACTCAAAGTGAAGGGAGTAATCATCTCTGAGAACAGACTACTGAATTCCACTTAGAAATATTTTTAAATTTCCTTTTTTATCTTTACTTCAAAATAATTTCTTTAAAATGTGACTAAAAACAGCATGATATTACATCATAAACAGTATTTTCTCTTAAAATGAAGAACGTTTCATGCTCAGTCAGTACAACATATAAATCAAGAAATAATAAGACTTAGTTGCTCCACCAATCTTAAATGAATAAAAGGACTTTTAAAATTAGATTAACTTCATATATCCAGGATGCTGTTGTCAAATGAAATATGAAACATTAAAGATGTGTAGGCCTGAATGAACAATAAAGAGTAAGAATACTATGGGAAAATATATTCCACTTAAGTTATAACTATATAGTAAGTCATTGTGATCATCACTGTTCTACATTTCCAGTCTGATCACCTAATGAGAAATTATGCAGGAGTTTGTTAAAAAAAAAAAAAAAAAAACTTAAATCTCTTCTCAAATGAAGTTTGCATTACAGTAGAAAGGGGAGAGAAAAGAATAAAATTAAATCAGTAGAATAATGCAGTATTATAAATTATCTACTACAATCATTCTACTATATCATACTACTGTAATCATGGTTCCAAAGTTTCATGAACACAGTTGGAATCACAATCTCTACCATACTTATGACAAGAGAAACCTAAACCTAATCCATTATTTTAGTTCTCTATTGCTGTATAACAAATTACCCTATAACTTAGAGCCTGGAAATCACAAATATGATCTCATAGTTTTTATGGATCAGGAATCTGAAGTGGCTTAATTAAGTAGTCTGGCTTAGGATCTCCTGTGAATCTACAATTAAAACACGTTAGCCAGGCTGCTGTCATTTCAATACTTGGCTGAAGTAAAGTCTGCTCTTAAATTCACTCACATGGGCCTCTCCATAGCTTGCCTCACAACATAGTAGCTGGGTTCCCCCAGAGTGATTGATCCAAAAGACACAGACAGAAAGAGAGAGAAAGAAAGAAAAAACGGGCATCCAAGATGGAAATTCCAGTCTTGATAACTTAATCTCAAAGATGATAACCCACATCATTTTTACTGCATTCTATTCACTAGAGGCAAGTCATTACATCAAGCCCACACTCAAGTGGAGGGTATTTCATGGGAGTGTTAAGTATCTGAAGTCAATGAGGATAATTGGAGGCCATTTCAGAGGCTGCCTAACACACCTACCTTTCCCAGCTATGTACATATTTAAAATTTCTTGATTCTTAGGAAGGTAGGCTGTTTTGTTGTTGTTTTTAAGTGTATTAATTTTTTGGTAATATCCTAGTGGCTAGCATTTTTTCCCCCACAAACCCAGAACTCAATCCATTCACCAACACCTGGACAAAAATTGCTCAAACCCAAACACATTTAGAAATAATTTATTTCCTTTTTCTCTGAATAGAACATGTCCAAGTGAAAATTACATTGAAGACATTCCAAGAGACAAATATGAGATTGTACCAGCTTATTGTATCAAGAAATAGGAGAAGCTGATTAATGATAGAAAATTAAAAAATTGGCATAGAAAATGGGTAAATGTTACCTACGAATTCTCCACTATGGAAAATGTTAAGATTTCCCACTTGGTATCAGGTCTATTACTAACAAATAGGTTCAGTAAGATCCATCATGCATGCATGCATAAATCATTAGGGTAAATGTATGTCTTTCACTTGCAGCTCTGTGAATTGTTTTGGTAAATAGTAAACTGTACTATAACTAAAAATTTATCTCTAGATGATTTTAAGTTTCACCAATATAGAGATAGAGGGATTTAGAGATTCTAGAATTTCACTTGTAAATTGACCTTACCTCCTTACCTGCTTTGCTGTATGGCTCTCTGCTTCCATTCCCAACCAGCCTACAGACTACAGAGTAATGTGCTGCTTAGGCTGCACACACTTTCTGCTAAAAGACTGATTAGCAGCTCTTTAAAAAAATGTGAAGAGTCACTAAGATCTATTTGAAGTTTTCTTCTCATCTTCTTTTCCCCTTAACTACTTTTTAATGAATCAATAGGAAAATGCAAAGCACTGAAAAGAAGAGAGCTACAAAGAGATTCTGGCTATCTGAAAATCTTATGTTAGGAATATGTATTCACATTTCCTTCTTTATGTTTCTAGACTCTATGCCCCATAACTAAAGAGTAATCTCTTTATTGTATTTGACGAGTCAGGGCATACCACATAGACTTAAATAATGCTTTCCAGAATGAATAATAATCATTTAAAATTAATCACATACATTTATCCAGAGTTAACAGACCAGTTATTTCTTTTCAAATACTTTGAGGTTGAAAGGGTCAAATATAGCTTAAGAAAAAAAATGTCATAACAAATAGAAATGTAATTTGTCTAAGATCATTAAGTGGGTCAGAGAGGAGCTACAAGCTTTTTATCCCAAATGACAAGGGAATAAACAAGTAGGAGGGGTGATAAGTCTGAGTGCAAAGAACAGTCCTTTTAACAAATTGAATTTGTCAAAGTTCAAGGCTTTTTAAACAAATGTGGTTTTGAAACAACTGGATATCCAAATGCCACCGCTCCCCCAAATAAACCTTGAACCTTACATAAAAATTAACTTAAACTGGGTCACAGTTATAAGACTATACAACTTACAGAAGAAAATATAGGAGAAAATCTTTATAAGCTGCGGATAAGCTAAGAATTCATAGTGATGATATCAAAAGCATAATCTATAAAAGACCAATAAACTTGGACTTCAAAATTTGAAACTTTTGCTGTGTGATGATACAACAAAGAAATGAAAAGACAAACTATAGACAAAGAGAAAATATCTGCAAATCAAGTATCTGGCAAAAGACTAATACCCAGAATATAGGAAAAACTCTCCAATCTCAACAAATAAACTAATTTTAAAATGAGATACTTCACTAGAGAGGATATACAAAGGAAAAATCAGCTGGGTACAATAGCTCATGCCTGTAATCTCAGCACTTTGGGAAGCCAAGGTGGGAGGATCACTTGAGGCCAGGAGTTTGAAATCAGCTTGGGCAATATAGTGAGACCCCGTCTCTACCAAAAAAAAAAAAAAAAAAAATTAGCAGGGCATGGTCATATGTGCCTATAATCCTAGCTGCTCAGGGGGCTGAGGCAAGAGGATTCCTTGAGCCCAGGAGTTTGAGATGGCAGTGAGCAATGATCACTGATTCAATGCAATCCCTACAAAAATACCAATACCACTGCATTCCGGCCTGGGTGACAGAGTGAGACCCTCTCTCTTAAAAACAATAAAAAATGAGTCATGAAAAGATGCTCAACATCACTAGCCACTAGTGAAATTAAATTAAAACAATACTGAGAGACACACCTATCAGAATAGCTAAAATAAAATATACTGACAATGATGAGTACTTTGAGAATGAAGAACAACTGGTACTCTCATATATTACTGGTGGGAATGTAAAATGTGACAACTTCGGAAAACAATCTGGCAGTTTCATCAAGTAAAACATATACTTACAGTATGATCTAGTGATTCCACTCCTATCCACCCAAGAGAAATAAAAAGATATATCTACATAATACATACACATGGTATTCATGACTGTTAGCATTCTCCAGAGAAACAGAACCAACAGGATGCCTATATACAGAAAGAGACTTTTTTTTTATTATACTTTAAGTTTTAGGGTACATCTGCACAATGTGCAGGTTAGTTACATATGTATACATGTGCCATGCTGGTGTGCTGCACCCATTAACTCACCATTTAGCATTAGGTATATATCCTTATGCTATCTCTCCCCCCTCCCACCTCCCCCCACCCCACAACAGTCCCCAAAGTCTGATGTTCCCCTTCCTGTGTCCATGTGTTCTCATTGTTCAATTCCCACCTATGAGTGAGAACATGCGGTGTTTGGTTTTTTGTCCTTGCAATAGTTTACTGAGAATGATGATTTCCAATTTCATCCATGTCCCTACAAAGGACATGAACTCATCATTTTTTATGGCTGCATACTATTCCATGGTGTATCTGTACCACATTTTCTTAATCCAGTCTATCATTGTTGGACATTTGGGTTGGTTCCAAGTCTTTGCTATTGTGAATAGTGCCGCAAGAAACATGCGTGTGCATGTGTCTTTATAGCAGCATGATTTATAGTCCTTTGGGTATATACCCAGTAATGGGATGGCTGGGTCAAATGGTATTTCTAGTTCTAGATCCCTGAGGAATCACCACACTGACTTCCACAATGGTTGAACTAGTTTACAGTCCCACCAACAGTGTAAAAGTGTTCCTACTTCTCCACATCCTCTCCAGCACCTGTTGTTTCCTGACTTTTTAATGATTGCCATTCTAACTGGTGTGAGATGGTATCTCATTGTGGTTTTGATTTGCATTTCTCTGATGGCCAGTGATGATGAGCATTTTTTCATGTGTCTTTTGGCTGCATAAATGTCTTCTTTTGAGAAGTGTCTGTTCATATCCTTTGCCCACTTTTTGATGGTGTTGTTTGTTTTTTTCTTGTAAATTTGAGTTCATTGTAGATTCTGGATATTAGCCCTTTGTCAGATGAGTAGGTTGTGAAAATTTTCTCCCATTTTGTAGGTTTCCTGTTCACTCTGATGGTAGTTTCTTTTGCTGTGCAGAAGCTCTTCAGTTTAATTAGATCCCATTTGTCAATTTTGGCTTTTGTTGCCATTGCTTTTGGTGTTTTAGACATGAAGTCCTTGCCCATGCCTATGTCCTGAATGGTAATGCCTAGGTTTTCTTCTAGGGTTTTTATGGTTTTAGGTCTAATGTTTAAGTCTTTAATCCATCTTGAATTAATTTTTGTATAAGGTGTAAGGAAGGGATCCAGTTTCAGCTTTCTACATATGGCTAGCCAGTTTTCCCAGCACCATTTATTAAATAGGGAATCCTTTCCCCATTGCTTGTTTTTCTCAGGTTTGTCAAAGATCAGATAGTTGTAGATATGCGGCATTATTTCTGAGGGCTCCGTTCTGTTCCATTGATCTATATCTCTGTTTTGGTACCAGTACCATGCTGTTTTGGTTACTGTAGCCTTTTGTAGTATAGTTTGAAGTCAGGTAGTGTGATGCCTCCAGCTTTGTTCTTTTGGCTTAGGATTCACTTGGCGATGCGGGCTCTTTTTTGGTTCCATATGAACTTTAAAGTAGTTTTTTCCAATTCTGTGAAGAAAGTCATTGGTAGCTTGATGGGGATGGCATTAAATCTATAAATTACCTTGGGCAGTATGGCCATTTTCACGATATTGATTCTTCCTATCCATGAGCATGGAATGTTCTTCCATTTGTTTGTATCCTCTTTTATTTCACTGAGCAGTGGTTTGTAGTTCTCCTTGAAGAGGTCCTTCATGTCCCTTGTAAGTTGGATTCCTAAGTATTTTATTCTCTTTGAAGCAATTGTGAATGGGAGTTCACTCATGATTTGGCTCTGTTTGTCTGTTATTGGTGTATAAGAATGCTTGTGAATTTTGTACATTGATTTTGTATCCTGAGACTTTGCTGAAGTTGCTTATCAGCTTAAGGAGATTTTGGGCTGAGACAATGGGGTTTTCTAGATATACAATCATGTCATCTGCAAACAGGGACAATTTGACTTCCTCTTTTCCTAATTGAATACCCTGGATTTCCTTCTCCTGCCTAATTGCCCTGGCCAGCACTTCCAATACTATGTTGAATAGGAATGGTGAGAGAGGGCATCCCTGTCTTGTGCCAGTTTTCAAACGGAATGCTTCCAGTTTTTGTCCATTCAGTATGATATTGGCTGTGGGTTTGTCATAAATAGCTATTATTTTGAGATACATCCCATCAATACCTAATTTATTGAGAGTTTTTACCATGAAGGGTTGTTGAATTTTGTCAAAGGCCTTTTCTCCATCTACTGAGATAATCATGTGGTTTTTGTCTTTGTTTCTGTTTATATGCTGGATTACATTTATTGATTTGCATATATTGAACCAGCCTTGCATCCCAGGGATGAAGCCCACTTGATCATGGTGGATAAGCTTTTGATGTGCTGCTGGATTCGGTTTGCCAGTATTTTACTGAGGATTTTTGCATCAATGTTCATCAAGGATATTGATCTTAAATTCTCTTTTTTGGTTGTGTCTCTGCCCGGCTTTGGTATCAGGATGATGCTGGCCTCATAAAATGAGTTAGGGAGGATTCCCTCTTTTTCTATTAATTGGACTAGTTTTAGAAGGAATGGTAGCAGCTCCTCCTTGTACCTCTGGTAGAATTCGGCTGTGAATCCATCTGGTCCTGGACTCTTTTTGGTTGGTAAGCTATTGATTATTGCCACAATTTCAGATCCTGTTATTGGTTTGTTCAGAGATTCAACTTCTTCCTGGTTTAGTCTTGGGAGGGTGTATGTGTCCAGGAATTTATCCATTTCTTCCAGATTTTCTAGTTTATTTGCGTAGAGGTGTTTGTAGTATTCTCTGATGGTAGTTTGTATTTCTGTGGGATCGGTGGTGATATCCCATTTATCATTTTTTATTGCGTCTATCTGATTCTTCTCTCTTTTTTTCTTTATTAGTCTGGCTAGCGGTCTATCAATTTTGTTGATCCTTTCAAAAAACCAGCTCCTGGATTCATTAATTTTTTGAAGGGTTTTTTGTGTCTCTATTTCCTTCAGTTCTGCTCGGATTTTAGTTATTTCTTGCCTTCTGCTAGCTTTTGAATGTGTTTGCTCTTGCTTTTCTAGTTCTTTTAATTGTGATGTTAGGGTGTCAATTTTGGATCCTTCCTGCTTTCTCATGTGGGCATTTAGTGCTATAAATTTCCCTCTACACACTGCTTTGAATGTCTCCCAGAGATTCTGGTATGTTGTGTCTTTGTTCTCGTTGGTTTCAAAGAACATCTTTATTTCTGCCTTCATTTCGTTATGTACCCAGTAGTCACTCAGGAGCAGGTAGTTCAGTTTCCATGTAGTTGAGCGGTTTTGAATGAGTTTCTTAATCCTAGTTCCAGTTTGATTGCACCGTGGTCTGAGAGACAGTTTGTTATAATTTCCGTTCTTTTACATTTGCTGAGGAGAGCTTTACTTCCAACTGTGTGGTCAATTTTGGAACAGGTGTGGTGTGGTGCTGAAAAAAATGTATATTCTGTTGATTTGGGGTGGAGAGTTCTGTAAATGTCTATTAGGTCCGCTTGTTGCAGAGCTGAGTTCAATTCCTGGGTATCCTTGTTAACTTTCTGTCTCGATCTGTCTAATGTTGACAGTGGGGTGTTAAAGTCTCCCATTATTATTGTGTGGGAGTCTAAGTCTCTTTGTAGGTCACTCAGGACTTGCTTTATTAATCTGGGTGCTCCTGTATTGGGTGCATATATATTTAGGATAGTTAGCTCTTCTTGTTGAATTGATCCCTTTACCATTATGTAATGGCCTTCTTTGTCTCTTTTGATCTTTGTTGGTTTAAAGTCTGTTTTATCAGAGACTAGGATTGCAACCCCTGCTTTTTTTTGTTTTCCATTTGCTTGGTAGATCTTCCTCCATCCTTTTATTTTGAGCCTATGTGTGTCTCTGCATGTGAGATGGGTTTCCTGAATACAGCACACTGATGGGTCTTGACTCTTTATCCAATTTGCCAGTCTGTGTCTTTTAATTGGAGCATTTAATCCATTTACATTTAAAGTGAATATTGTTATGTGTGAATTTGATCCTGTCATTATGATGTTAGCTGGTTATTTTGCTCATTAGTTGATGCAGTTTCTTCCTAGTCTCCATGGTCTTTACATTTTGGCATGATTTTGCAGCAGCTGGTACCAGTTGTGCCTTTCCATGTTTAGTGCTACCTTCAGGAGCTCTTTTAGGGCAGGTCTGGTGGTGACAAAATCTCTCAGCATTTGCTTGTCTGTAAAGGATTTTATTTCTCCTTCACTTATGAAGCTTAGTTTGGCTGGATATGAAATTCTGGGTTGAAAATTCTTTTCTTTAAGAATGTTGAATATTGGCCCCCACTCTCTTCTGGCTTGTAGAGTTTCTCCCGAGAGATCCACTGTTAGTCTGATGGGCTTCCCTTTGTGGGTAACCCGACCTTTCTCTCTGGCTGCCCTTCACATTTTTTCCTTCATTTCAACTTTGGTGAATCTGACAATTATGTGTCTTGGAGTTGCTCTTCTCGAGGAGTATCTTTGTGGTGTTTTCTGTATTTCCTGAATCTGAACGTTAGCCTGCCTTGCTAGACTGGGGAAGTTCTCCTGGATACTATCCTGCAGAGTGTTTTCCAACTTGGTTCCATTCTCTCCGTCACTTTCAGGTACACCAATCAGACATAGATTTGGTCTTTTCACATAGTCCCATATTTCTTGGATGCTTTGTTCATTTCTTTTTATTCTTTTTTCTCTAAACTTCCCTTCTCGCTTCATTTCATTCATTTCATCGGATTTGGCTCATGCAATTACGGACACTAAGAAGTCACAAGATCTGCAGTTGGCAACCTTGATACACAGGAGAGCCAATGATGTAGTTCCAGTTCAACTCCAAAGGCCCAAGAACCAGGAGAGTCTATGGTATAAGATTCAGTCTGACAGCCAGCAGGTTCAAGACTCAGTGAGAGCCAAATGTTTCCATTTGAGTTGGAATGCAGGAAAAAACCAATGTCCCAGCTCCACAAGTCAAGCACGAGTTCCTTCTTACAGGAAGGTCAGTCTTTTTTGGTCTGTTAGGCCTTCAACTAATTGGATGAGGGCCACCTACACATGGGGAGGGCAATATACTTTACTCAATCTATTAATTCAAAATGTTAATACTACCCAAAAACACCACATTAATATCTGACTAAATATTTGGCAGCTCAATCAAGTAGACAAAATTAACCATCACAACTGCTTTATTCAAAACAGATCAAAATTGGGAGCAATCCAAAAGTTTCCCAACAGGTAGATAAACAAATTGTGGAATGTCCATCAAATGGAGTACTACTCAGGATAAAAATAAATTAACTGGGTGATGTTAGAAAATGGCAGAACAGGCTGGGTGTGGCAGCTCACGCCTGTAATCCCAGCACTTTGGGAGGCCAAGGCGGATGGATCACCTGAGGTCAGTAGTTCAAGACCGGCCTGTCGAACATGGCGAAACCCTGTCTCTACTAAAAATACAAAAATTAGATGGGCATGGTGGCGCATGCCTGTATTCCCAGCTACTTGGGAGGCTGAGGCAAGAGAATCACTTGAACCCAGGAGGCGGAGATTACAGTGAGCCAAGATCGCGCCACTACACTCCAGCCTGGAGACTGAGCGAGACTCCATCTCAAAAAAAAAAAAAAAAGAAAAAGAAAAAGAAAATGTCAGAACAGGCACCTCTAAGTGCTTGTTCCATTATAGAAACACTGAAATATAAGAAGAAACTATTAGAATCAACATTGTCAGAACTCTAAAAACCAAGCAAATGCTAAACCAAGAAAAAGGCAACTTGAAAATACAAAGGTTTGTGGTGTTTTTATTTGCCCTTGTCCTAGCCCGTCCCCAGCAAGGCAACAGTCTCAAGGCAGTGGTAGCAGTCAGGCAGCAAGCTATGTTCCCAGTATGGGACCCTGGTCCCTGGTTCTGAGGGGAGCAGAAGAGACTTCATTCACAAATTATTGTATGTGTCTTTTCTAACTTGTCTATTTGGATACCTGAAACGCTGCCACAAGATACTTTTGTCTGTTTTGCCTAATTTGGGCATAGGCTGAAAAAGTGACTGGCATTGTTCAAAAACACTGCAAGATGAACTTACAAACCACAGTCACCTGAGCAAAAGATTATGGGGTCAAAACATATAACAGGCCATTCAAGGTCCAGAAGCAAAAACCTGAAAAAGATTCCGTGGGAAATTAGGACATTTAAAAGCACCTAGGTATACAAGAGAATTTAGAAAGCCACACACATGCTAAGAAAAGGCCAGAGAAGACCCTCAGTTTTCACTTTGGGCTGATCCCTAGGTCCACTGCAAGCCTAACTAGGTGTTGAAGCAGTGGCCAGCACATGGCCAATCTATAAAGAAAGGGAGTGCTATTTACTTTTCTTGTGTGTTGTTTTACTGTTTTTTAGTTTATGGCATTCAATGAAATCTGTTAAAATTATAGATGAAACCAAGCTGAAGAAACAGAGACACTTCAGTGACCATCTACAACAAAGAATGCAGTCTTTGCAAAAATAGTTTGAAAAGTGAAGAGACCTTAATCATTTTGGTCTATTAGCAGGACTGAATTGCCATTTACCAAGAAGGAGAAGTCTGAGGTGGGAAGCAGAGTCTAAGAGTTTGTTTTGCACATGTTGAGTCTGAGATTCCTATTGAACACCAAAGTGAAAATGCTGGATAGACAGTGGATATGTGAATCCTGAGTACCAAGAAAGGTTCTAACCAGAAATATAAATTTCTGAGTCATCAGTATGAAGAGAGTATTTAACACTACAAGGCTGGATAAAACCTAGGGTATAAGGAGAGGTCTGGGTACTCTAAATTTTAGAGATCATAGAACGTATGTTTCAAGACAAATAACTAGGTTTCTATTTGGAGAAATCCCCAATACAAGTACTTGAGTAAGAGCAAGGGCTGGGTGTTGTCTCCTTTGAGTCTCCCCATAGCCTGCTATCACAGTGTCTAACTCTAACCAGAGATCTCTACTGCAATGGCTCTGCCATAGTTTCAAGAGCATATGGTCTTTCAACGAACGCTTTCTTTGGAAATTTCAGATCAAGCTGAAACACTGACAATATATGAAATAATAACTGTTATTTATACTTATATCTTAACAGGTTGGGCAAAGATTTCCTATTTTGGTTGTCATTTTCTGCTAAATATGCATTTGTGGCATTATTTCTATGGTTTTATAGCAGTAAAACTCTTTAGAAATATTTACTTCATTGATAGCAATAAATGCTACTGCACAATAAGCTATAATTTTAACTGTTTTTAATTTCTAGAGGAACATTAGTGTTGGTTAAATGAGCCTAAAATTTTAATAAAATTTAGAAGAACATTACTTAAGTACAGATTAATGAAAACATTTTAAGCCAACATTTTGATATGACTATTTCAAGTTTTACAATTAACCAGAACAATCTCCAAAGGAAATAACTTCTGTAATCTTTTTACTCATACTGCAGGATTAGTTGCTAGATTTATGGTGCTTATCCAAATGACAGTTTTCCATGGATAAAATAAAGATTTTTAAACTTCCGTTTTGTATATTAAATTTCAGTAATCTTTTGCTTATGAAAAAGCCATAACATAATCTTTACATTGTTTATTTAGAATCTGGACATTTTCCATGGAATTAGACATATACAGTAGTTAGACCTCTAGGTCTTGAAGAAACTAAAAGATATTAAGCATAGAATTAACAATGCTATGATTTTTAACACTATTTATAAAAAGTTTCTAGGAAGAAAGTATTCACAGCATGGCCTTGGGTATACCAGGTGCCCATGGCTTAGGTATCAGAGACTAACCTTCTTTTTATTGTCTCTCTCCCACCTTTCCAGAAATTGTATCAACTCATGTGTAAACCACTGATGCTAGCTCCAAGAGTCTGCAATAACCCTCACTACATCAGAATCACCTGAAGAGTTTGTTGTTTTTTCTTAAACAAATCTGGGCCCCATCTTCAGAGATTCTGATTCAAATACTTGGTGTGCAGCCTGGGCATCAGTATTTTAAAAGCTCTCCAATTAGTCTAATCAAGAGCTAGCATTCAAAGTCCCAGGTCTGGAGTACATCCAGATCTAATGCTGAGGGATGAGGGCTAGGAAAACCTATAACACAAATCTAGCTCCTCTATTTACTAGCTTTGTGACACAGGGCAATTTTTGTTACCTCTCTAATTTTCAGTTCCTTTGTTTGTAAAATGTGGTTAATATTATCTTCAATGCCATTTCAAGGATTTGATAAAATAATGTCTATATATAGAAAACACTCAAAAAGTATATTACTCATCTCAGAAAGTTTGTAATATAGTACCCCAACATTATATTCTTTAAAATTAGACCCATTAAAACACATTATATTCTTTAATATTACATCTCATTACAATTGAGAGAAGCAGCAAAGTCTTCCACAGAAAATAAAAAAGCTCTTTCCAGTCTGCTTTATTTTAAGCAAGTAATTTTAGTCATCTAATTTTCTCTTCTTGGTAATTGGCCACAGTAGGGATTTTAATTTGATTTAAAGAAAAAGCTACCAAACAGTCCTCCAACTGATCCCTATACCTAGCCAGTTATTTTTCCAACATCAAAAAAAGTGAGGTGGGTGGGGCGGTGCATTCAACCCAACCAGTGCAGCACCAAAGCAACCACCAGCACAATGTCTCAGGTGTCAGGGGGAATGTGGTCCTTTCTGGGTCCCATTTCTAAGAAGAGACAGTTCCCTGTTACCATTTTAGTGTATTTCTTTCCAATGTTTTATTTATTATAAAATAATATACCCTTATTTTAAAAACTCATAATATAGACATGTTAAATTCAAAGTCCTCTATTTTTGGAGTGTGCCTCTCCTACACCTACTCCCAATATCATTTCCACAATAACCAATACTAAATGGTTTAAATATATATATACTTCCAAGCTTTTGTCTGTACACTATATATTTTTTCCTAAAAGATATGAATATATAACCAACATTTTTCCTCACATATACTGCTCTATAATTTGCTTTTTATTTAATATATACTAGACAATATTTAACTTCAATAAAAATTCATTTATTCAATGGATACTGTGCATTTTTTATGTTTGGCATAATGAAAATTCATTAGGTAAATAAACAAATGTATTTGTATGTATAGGGTGCACTGTTAGGCACTGGGTATACAGAGATAAAGAGAACAGTGCTCATTTTCATGGAATTTACAGATTAGCACGGAAAACAATAATGGCTGAATTATAAACACAAAAGGTCACTGAAGGTAATCTACATAGTACTGTCATAACAAATACCAGGGACCTATTTCTGTAGGACTGCTGGGGAAAGCCTCTCGGACGAAGAGCCAGGGATGAACAATCCAGATAGCAGAAGCAGCAGAAGCAAAGATCCCAGGTAGGAAACAGGTTAGTACTTCAGCAAATGGGCAAACAGAAAAGAGGTGCTGTCAGAGACAGAGCCAGGAATTGGCTCTTATTCTAAATGCAATCAGAACCACTGGAAGGCTGACCACTGAAGAGACACAATGATCCCATATGCATTTTAAAAAGCTCATGGCTCCTGTTGTATAGAGAGAATAAAAGAAAGGGGAAATTAAAATGCCATGCACTACTCATTTCCTCTTTTCTTCTCTTTTTTCATTTAGGCTAGTGTTACACAGTTTTCCCCCCTAAGAATCAAATCAGTAAGAAAAGAAGTAGAGAGAAAGAAATTGAAAGTCAAGGTATATTATGGAGATAGAAATAATGGGGTTGTTTATTACATACGTAGAGAAGAAGGAAAATAAATTACAAATAGTTAAGAAAAGGCCGGGCGCTGTGACTCACACCTATAATCCCAGCATTTTGGGAGACCGAGGTGGGTGGATCACGAGGTTAGGAGATTGAGATCATCCTGGCTAACACGGTGAATCCCCATCTCTACTAAAAAGACAAAAATTTAGCCAGGCATGGTGGCTGGCATCTGTAGTCCCAGCTACTTCGGAGGCTGAGGCAGGAGAATGGCGTGAACCTGGGAGGCGGAGCTTGCAGTAAGCCGAGATAGCGCCACTGCACTCCAGCCTGGGCGACAGAGCGAGACTCTGTCAAAAAAAAAAAAAAAAAAAAAAAAAAATATATATATATATATATATATATATATAGTTAAGAAAAAATCCTGCATTCAGTCTTGCAAATAAGAGATCAACAATATGGCCAGATGCAGTGGCTTACGCCTGTAATCACAGCAATTTGGCAGGCCAAGGTGGGCGGATCACCTGAGGTCAGGAGTTCGAGACCAGCCTGGCCAACATGGTGAAACCCCATCTCTACTAAAAATACAAAAATTAGCCGGGTGTGGTGCTTGGGAGGCTGAGGCAGGAGAATTGTTTGAACTTGGGAAGTGGAGGCTACAGTGAACCGAGATCGCACCACTGCAACCCAGCCTGGGTGACAAAGCAAGATTCAGTCCCCTCTGCCCCTGCCAAAAAGGAGATCAACAATACTTGATGACAGAGTAAGTGGCTAAATAAACTGACGTACCATGTTGGTCCTATTCTACAGGACCAATGCCTGACATTCTGAGACTCTGCCCAGTCTCTCTAAGTTGGAACACCCTTCTTTCCATTATGCCCCTACTTTCTTTCAATATTTCAATCTTATAGATGTAATTTCTCTTCCTGACCACACCTCCTGAACTGTTCTCACCAATCTCAAACTTTCAAGAAGGCCTGTAATACTCACTGTCTTTACTACTTGTTAGGGAGTAGACAGAATCTTTTATTGCCCTATATCACCTCTCGTGTGTGAACCTTTCTTTCTCTGCAAAGTCTGTAAGCACTTGAAGGTCTGGGACCATATTTAATATGTGCATTCTCCACACTCCACTCTACCTCTTTCTCCAAGTGCCTAACTGACACCTTAAAGGAGTATGAGCTGAACAAATAATGGCTGTTCACAAAGTCTTTTTTGCTGCACACATCAACATCTCAGGGCCTTACTGCTAAGGACTATGACTCTTCATTAAATATTAAATAGACTTTGTAAGCGGCACTGATTAAACTGCTAAAAAACACTCCATACCTAGTCTGTTTAAACAGAAACTAACAGCTGGCAACTCTTTTGCCAGACAGTTGTAATTTAGGCTTTTTATTGTACACGTAAAAGTTTAAATCAGTTGACTCTTCCAATGAATGTAATCACTAGAAGAACATTTTTCTATTGAAAAGACAAAAGAACATGTGAAAGTAACAGTAGTACATATAAACATAAAAACACTGTATTAAAATAATACTAAATGTGAGAATCCAAATACCTTTCATTTGGAAATATGAATATTGAGATAAATATTGAGTTATTTATCTCCTACACAATGCCTGCTCTTTCATGACATACCTAGCATACCACCATAATTCATTAAGAAAATCATGCTATACATGTTTAATAAAATTATAAGAAACCTGAGTTCTCATCCTTACTTTCTTTTATGGTATACAACAATGATGATAACAGGTAACATTTATTGATCTCTTAGAGTGCTCCAGACACTGTGCTATGTGCTCTTTATATATCTTATCTAATTGAACTCTCACATCAGGCCTATAAAGTCACACTTTCTCCTTGGGTAATCTTGGGCCTTTCTATGTCTCTAAACATCGCTGACAAACAATTGCATAACCTCACTCTGCAATCCTACTCTGTCTTTGGAAAACTACAACCATACTGCCAACTGTTTACAGATATCTTCACCTGGATATCCAGAAATAAAGTCATTTTTTGTTTTCCCACTTTCATCCCCATTTTTTGACATATACACACTTGTTCTTCAAAATCTTTTCCCATTCTTAGGTTTTACATCTTAGCTAACACAACTAATGTCCATTGGCTTTCTTGAGTGAGAAACAGCACAACTCTGACATCACACCAGTTTTGAAATCTTACTGTCATCACTCTATAGCTGTGAATGGGTAAGGTACTTAATATCTCTATGTCAGAGTTTGCTTTACTGAAAAGCTGAAGATATTAACAATACTTATCTCACAGGATGACTGTGAGAAGTAAAAGAGAATACAGTAAAATGTTTAAAATGGTGTCTAATACATTGTAACTGCTTGATAAATTTACATGTGAAATATTTTATAATTTTGACTTCTCTTTTTCCCTTACCAGCTACATGTAGTAAGTTGCTGACTCTCACTAATTCTATCTCAAAAAGCATTTCTGTATGAAACCTCTGCCATCCTCCTGGACCAGGTCCTCACTACTTGTCATCTTCACAGGTCTCTCAGTCCTGCCACTCAGTCCAGTATCAATGCTACAGAGGCAGATGTATCTTTCTATTGCTTTAAGTCTTTTTTTTTGTGGTTCCCTGCAGACTTCTCACTGCCATTAAAAAAAA
Source organism: Pongo abelii (assembly GCF_028885655.2). Lineage (NCBI taxonomy): Eukaryota > Metazoa > Chordata > Mammalia > Primates > Hominidae > Pongo > Pongo abelii. The sequence goes on from NC_085928.1 coordinate 103,456,097, forward strand.
AGCAACTTTATAAGTTAGGACCAATAGTCTTTTCTAGACCTGTATTAGACAGTTTTACCTCCAAGGCCCTGTGGTTGGGAGGCAGCACAAGGCAGCCAATGCAGGGCCTGATCAACAATAGTAGTAATTTGGGTCTTTGTTCTGAATATCATAGGAAGTCATTAAAGGACTTTAAGCAGGGCAATGGCATGATCAAATCTGAATTTTAAAAAGGTCATTTTGGCTACAATCTCTAGAATAGACTACAGGAGCCTAAAGATGGAGGTATAGATTCTACGACTGTTGTACTGGTTAGTAATGACAGATCAGAATGAAAGCAATAGAAATAAAGTGATTAAAGAACTACTTAGTAAAACTATAGAGAACCAGATGGTGAGCTCATATGGATTTCTCATGTGCACAATAAACTGATGAACACTGGAAAAAGACCACGCTGGGGGTGCAGAGGAGGATAGAAGTCTTGTTTTGAAAGTCCACGGTTGAGTTGCCTTGAAACAATCTGAAAGAGATGTTAATTAAGAAGATTTCTATTTCCAGTCATTCCAGGCTGAGCTATTTATATCTCCTTGCTGAAATTATCTAAAATTACTGGATAAAATATAAAAATTCAGCTTCTGAAAAGTATCAAATAGTTAACAGGATGGCAAGGAATTATTAAGCCAAATTTTGAAAAAAGGCAAAAACCCAGAAAAAGAAGCCAAGTAACCAAAACTGCTTTTTCCCCAAGGGCAACTGCTAATCCGGGCAAAACCACAGTTTTAACAGCTCTTTTAGCCAAGGGGACAGATATGAAAGCTCACTCAAGTGGACAGTCTAATAGGAGGTCCCATCATATTCAACTAGGGCCTCAACGGCTACAATCCAGAGATAGGAGAACTAGAAGTAAACTGCCCCCTCACATTAATTACCCCAAGGGATTGAGGAGATGGTCTATTGCTAAAGAGGGATGTCCCTAAAGGGTGTAATCATTAATGGCCTTTGTGTAAATTTGATGCCCAATGTACTTAATGCATCACTGGCATAGTACAAAAAAAGAACACAATTTTAGGTTTTTAGGCTGTGAATCCATCAGGTCCTGGGCTTTTTTTGATCGACAGGCTAATATTACTGATTCAATTTTGGAGCTCGTTATTTGTGTGTTCAGGGAACCAATTTCTTCCTGGCTCGGTCTTAAAAGGATGTATGTGGAATTTGTCCATCTCTTTTAGGTTTTCTAGTTTGTGTGCACAGAAGTGTTTGTAGTAGCTTCTAATGGTTGTTTCTATTTCTGTGGGGTAGTGGTAACATTCCCTTCATCGTTTCCAATTGCGTTTATCTGAATCTTCTCTCTTTTCTTAATTAGTCTATCCAGTGGCCTATTATTTAAAACAAACAAACAAACAACTCCTGGGCTGGGCGAGTTGGCTCACGTCTGTGATCCCAGCACTTTGGGAGGCCGAGGTGTGTGGATCACCTGAGGTCAGGAGTTCGAGACCAGCCTAGCCAACACGGTGAAACCCCATCTCTACTACTAATAAAAAATTAGCCAGGCATGGTGGCACGTGCCTGTAGTCCCAGCTACTCAGGAGGCTGAGGCAGGAGAATCGCTGGAACCTGGGAGATGGAGGTTGCAGTGAGCTGAGATCACGCCACTTCACTCAAGCCTGGGTGACAAAGAGAGACTCCATCTCAAAACAAAACAAAACAAAATTCCTGGATTCACTGATCTTTTGAATTGTTTTTCACATCTCGATTTCCTTCTGTTCAGTTCTGATTTTTGTTATCTCTCATCTGCTAGCTTTGAGGTTGATTTGTTCTTGCTTCTCTAATTATTTCAGTTGTGAAGTTATGTTGTTAATTTGGGATCTTTCTAACTTTTTGATGTGGGAATTTAGTGCTATGAATTTCCCTCTTAACACTGCCTTAGCTGTGTCCCAGAGATTCTGGTATGTTGTATATTTGTTCTCAGTATTTTCAAAAAACTACTTTATATCCCCCTTAATTTCATTATTTACCTAAAAGTTATTCAGGAGCATGTTGTTTAATTTCCATTTAATTGCATGGTTTTGAGTAATTTTTATAGTCTTGACTTCTATTTTTATTGCACTATGATTGAAGAGTGTATTTGGTATGATTTTGGTTCTTTATATTGGTTGAGGATTATTTTATGTCCAATTATGTGGTGGATTGTACAGTATGTGTCATGTGGTGATAAGAAGAATGTATATTCTGTTGTTTTTTTGGTGGAGAGTTTCATAAAGGTATATCAGATGCAATTGGTCCAACGTAGAGTTTAGGTCTTGAATATCTTTGTTAATTTTCTGCCTCAGTGATCTGTCTAATACTGTCAGTGGAGTGTTGAAGTCTCCCACTACTATTGTGTAAAACTCTGTGTCTCTTTGTAGGTCTCAGATAGCTTGCTTTATGAATCCAGGTGCTCCTATGCTGGGTGCATATATATTTAAGATAATTAAGTCTTCTTGTTGAATTGAACCCTTTATGATGATATAATGCCCTTGACTTTTTAAATCTTTGTTGTTTTGAAATGTTTTATCTGAAATTAAAAATCACAATATTTGCTTTTTTTTTCTATTTGCTTAATGAATTTTCCTCCATCCCTTTATTTTGAGCCTATGAGTGTCATTATGTTTGAGATGGGTCTCTTGAAGACAGCATACCATTGGGTCTTACTTTTTTATCCAGCTTGCCACTCTGCCTTTTAAGTGGAGGATTTAGACTGTTTACATTCAAGGTTAGTATTGATATGTGTGGATTTGATCCTGTCACTGTGCTGTTAACTGGTTATTATGTTGGCTTGTTTGTGTGCTCCTTTACAACGACACTGGTCTGTGTGTTTTTGTATTAGCTAGTAGCAGTCTTTTCTTTCTACATTTAGTGCTCCTTTCAAGATCTCTTGTAAGGCAGGTCTGGTGGCAATGAATACCCTCAATGTTTGCTTATCTGAAAAGGATCTTATTTATCCTTCACTTAGGAAGCTTAGTTTGGCTGGTATAATGGTTAATATTGAGTATGAACTTGATTGGATTGAAGGATGCAAAGTATTGTTCCTGGGTGTGTCTGTGAGGGTGTTGCCAAAGGAGATTAACATTTGAGTCAGTGGACTGGGAGAGGCAGACCCACCCTCAATCTGGGTGGGCACCATCTAATCAGCTGCCAGCATGGCCAGAACAAAAAGCAGGCCGAAGAACATGGAAACATTAGACTGACTTACCCTCCCAGCCTCCATCATTCTCCCATGCTGGATGCTTCCTGCCCTTGAACATCGGAATCCAGGTTCTTCAGCTTTGGGACTCAGACTGGCTTCCTTGCTCCTCAGCCTGCAGATGATCTACTGTGCGACCTTGTGATCATGTGAGTTAATACTCCTTAATAAACTCCCTTTTATACATACATCTATCCTATTAGTTTTGTCCCTCTAGAGAACCCTAATACAGCTAGATATAAAATTCTTAGTTGAAGAATTTTTTCTTTAAGAATGTTGAATATAGGCCCCCAGTCTCTTCTGGCTTGTAGGGTTTCAGCTGAGAGGTCCACTGTTAGCCTGATGGGGTTCCCTTTGTAGGTGGACCTGCCCTTTCTCTCTAGCTTCCTTTAACATTCTTTCATTTCAACCTTAGAACATCTGACAGTTATGTGATGTGCCTTGGGGATGATCTTGTGTAGAAACTTGCAGGAGTTATCTGTATTTCCTGAATTTGACTGCTGGTCACTCCAGCAAGGCTGGGAAGTTTTCATGGATGATATCCTGAAACATGTTTTCCAAGTCGTTTTTGCTTTCTCCCCCTGCCTTTCAGGGATGCCAATGATTCACAGATTTGGCCTTTTTACATAATCTCATACTTTTTGGGGGGTTTTGTTCATTCATCTTTAGTCTTTTTTCTTTATTTTTCTCTGACGGTCTTATTTCAGAGAACCAGTCTTTAAATTCCAAGATTTCTTCCTCAGCTTGGTTCATTCTGCTATTAATACTTGTGATTGCACTGTGAAATTCTTATATTGTGTTATTCAGCTCTGTCAGACTCATTAGGTTCTTTCTTATATCAGCTATTTTGTCCTTCAGCTCCTGTATCACTTTATTGTGATTTTTCTTTTCCTTGGACTGGGTTTTGCCATCCTCCTGACTCAATTATCTTTGTTCCTATCCATATTCAAATTCTAATTGTCATTCCAGTCAGTTCAGCCTGGTCAAAAACTCTTGTTGGAGAACTGGTGTGGTCATCTGGAAGACATATGACACTTTGGCCATTTGAGTTACCAGAGTTCTTACATCGGTTCTTTCTCATCTCTGCATGTGGGTGTTCCTTTAACTACAGTGTAGATTCAGTACAGTCAATAGACTTTTCTGGATGTTTTCACTGAGTTGAGGTACTCTGCAGGAGTTTTATTTGAAGCTGACTTCTTTCTGGTTTCAAAGGTGGGTATGTAAGAGAGGTATTTTGTGTTGAAGCTTCGGGATGTGATCCAGCTCGTGGCACTTAGGCTTACTGTTCAGCTGGTAGATGCTTCCTTGGTTGTGTGGCTCCCCTGTGTTTCCTCACAGTTGCAGCCATGTTCCCTCTCAATGCTGTAAAAATATGGGTTCCTCTCCCCCTTGACTGCTAGCTGTACATCGTGACTTGGTACTCCTGGCCTGCCCACTGCGGCTCTGGGGCAATCTCAGTGTTTACGTTCCTCCTCCAACTTGGAGGCAGCAGAGGAAGGAATCTTAGTAGTAGCTTTGCCCAAAGGTCATCTGCGTGTCTCCTGGGAGCTTCAGCCTGGAGAGATGCAGGTCAGCAATTACTCAGTGCAATCAGCCCAGGATGGAGGGTCTGTGCTGTGGGCCCAAGCCAGGGGTTTCCTGTCTGGTGACAAGCAGTGGTGGGGGGTGTGAGACCCACAGGAGACAGACCAGCCCTTTTCTTCTTGGGTTAAAGACCAGCCTCTTCTTCTTGGGTCAACTGCAGCTTGTAGCAGGTGTGGATAAAGCACAGAGGGTCTTTGCTTCTTTTTTAGTCCAAGGCTGGCAAGGATGGTTTCACTGCAGAAACAGTGCCAGAGAGGCTTTCTGTTGCCCCTGGAGGCTCCGTCCAGGGAGTTGCCAAGTTGCCACTCGCTTGATAGCTCTGGCTGGGGGAGGCTGGAGGCGCAGGCCTGGAGGACCTGCCCAGTGAGGATATATGGGAATGGGTGCCCACATAACAGTCTGGCCACTTTTCCTTAGGGCTGCTGTGGTATGCTTGGGGCCTGTTCCAGTTCCTAGTCACTTTGGATTTTCCAGTACCTGGAGGTGTCACAAGTGACGGCTGCAAAACAGCAAAGATGTCAGCCTGTCCCAGGGAGATATGGGCCAGTTGCCAGCCTGAAGGCACCTGTAGGTGGCTGGAGACCCTGGTTGGGAGGTCCCATCCAGTAGGGAGGAATGGGATTGGGGATTCACTTAAAAAAGCAGTCTCACCACATTTTGGTAGAGGAGTTGTGCTGTGCTGGGCATCCACTTCGGGAGCTGTGCTGTGCTGGGCATCCACTTCGGCCCCCTGTCGCTTCAGACACTCTGAAGCCCAAAGGTAGGAACAGCTAAGTAGCCCAAACAGCAAGGATGGTGGCCCACCTCTCCCTCTGGCAGCTCCGTCCCACAGAGGTTACAAATTTCTGTCAGCCAGAGAACACCAATAGGGGTTGATGGGGGTCCCTGATTGGGAGCTACAACACAGTGAGGAGTGGGATCTGGGACCTGCTTAAAGCAGCAGCGTGGCAACATTTTAATAAAGCAGCTGTGCAGTGCTGGGGGATCCTTTCTGTCCCCGGGGAGCTCAGACTCTCCAAAGCCCAAAGGCTGGAATGGCTAAGGTGCCCAAACAGCAAAGATGGCAGCTCCCTCTCCTGTCAGGAGCTTCCTCTTAGGGAGGTGCAATGCTGCTACCAGAGGCTGGGTGGAATTCCAAGCCAGTGGGTCTTGTGAGGTGCTGTGGAAGTGGAGCCTGCAGACTGTCACTGCTTAGCTCCCTGGATTCAGCCTCTTTCCTAAGGGGTCTAACCTCCTACTTTTCAGCTACTTTTGCCCGAAAGCCCAAATATCTAAGACTCCAAGGTCTCCATGCATGCTTTAGCAACTGCTCTGCTGAGACTCCAGATAGCTCTGTCTGTCAGACTGAAGGCCCTAGCCTTGAGTGGGTTCACAAGGAGATCTCCTGACCCAAGAGTTGCAAAGATCCATGGAAGTAGCGTGAGTTTCCCAGGGTTGCACATTCACTCACCGCTTCCCTGGACCGGAGAGGTTCCCCTGGCTACATGTTGCTCCCTGGTGGGCCACTATCCTGTCTTTTCTTCGTTCTCCATGCGTCAAATTGTTTCCTTGATTAGTCCTAATGTGAGTACCTGGATGTTTCAGTTGAAGGTGTTTTATTTACTTGTCCCTTCCATTCCTTTCTGTGAGAGCCACGTACACTAGTTGCTTCTGGTGGGCCATCTTGGCCACTCCCCCCACGAAATTCTTAAAGTTGCTATTGTAAACCACAAATAGTAAGTAATAAAAAGTAACCCTGGGTAGGTTGTAACGTTTTTGTGCTTCAGTATCCTCCTCTAAAAATGGAATAATAATTATATCTCGCTCATAAGATCGTTCTAAGTATTAAATAAGATCAGGCAAATGATTAATACACGGTCATTTAAAAACATAACTAACTACCAGCTACCACTATTAATACATTAAAATAAAATGTAAAAGGTCAGGGATAAATTTCTAGAATGTATTCTTTATGAATAGAATTTGTAAATATTAAATCAATATAAAAAAGAAACTCTTATTACAGATTCTAGCATTTCAATCCTACCAATGTGTATTCAACAGCAAAAAATCAGTATTGTGATAAAGAGACCGTAAGGAAGCAGTAATTAAGAACACACACATCTCTTGTCATGTGGCCCTTTGGGAAGGTACTCACAAAGATAAGAAACTATCTTTGTTAAAACATTAAAATCTCTGTGGCTGAAAAACATAAATACCAGGAAAGACCAAATGGACTAGAAATTGGAGAATGTTGCCTGGAGAACGGACAGAGTTAGTATGTGGTTGCTAGGCAATGTGTTTCCAGGCTCCAGCACCTTAAGATCATAGCAGCATGCTGCTTTCATAAATGATGCATAGAGCTTTAATCTGTGGGAAAAGTAGGAACAACTTCAGGATCTTTAACATCTTTTCTTGTAAAAAGCAAGCCTGTGCTTAGACTGAGGGAATACAGAGTTCTGTGTAAAAGTATATTGTTTTTATACTAGGTAATTTAATCTGTCTCATAAATATTTATACAATATAAAATATACATTTTAAAATATAAAACATTGCCAGGTGTGAGGCAGAAATAAAAGATTCAGTATAATGTTAACAGAGAAAATCCAAAAGAATATGATTATTTGAAACATTTGGAAAAGCAATGCAAACTATAATTGGGCTTACTTTGAAATTTCCAAAGCTATTCTAGTAAGGATGGGAATGGGCCTAAAAAATCCTGTACCAGGATAATGTCATTGTGTAACTGGGTAGGAATAGAGTATGGGATATGTGGGTGAATTTGTCACATGTGAATCCTACACACAGCATTTATAGTAGCCAAACTAATCTTCACAATTTCACTGACATTTGTCATTCTTGGAGAAGTATGTCACAGGCTATCAGGCAAACTTGTTAGATAGCATTAAAGGGGTTTATGATAAGGAGAAAAGAATGGGCATATATTTGGGTTTCACTTTAGATTGTAACTATATACTTGCATAATTTTTTTTGGTTTATTCATCTACCTCTTCCACCACTCTTTATACGCTCTAGGATAAAAATCATAGGTCATTTATCTTGTATTCTTGGGTCCTAAGGGAGGATCTGGGCACATGGTAGGTTCTCAGTAGATGTTAATTAAACATAATAGAAACTGAATCAAATCAATGTTGTACTGGAAATAGTGACTCAAAGGTTCAAAGTACAAATACTTGCAGACTGGGGAGTGACAATATATAAATAGATATTTAATAAAAAATAAGCACAAGATAGAATGCCTAGGAGAAAAATATACTATATTGGCATAAAATTTTTAAAACTTTTAAAATAGATTAGCTAAAAAAATCTTAGAAGAGGGTCACATGGCTATCGTACAGAGACAATACAGCCCTGGTTTATTAAATAAATTAATTTAATTTATTTAATAAATAAATTTAAATTTAAAATACTATCTCCATAGTTCTGAAAATACATTCATACCTGTCAAAATAAAACGCTGACCTAAGACGTGATAGAGGTCTCTTGAGTTCAGTAACCTGTCTTAATCATATGTTATGGTGCTCAGCACAATGCCTGGCACATCATAGTAGGAGCTCAGTATATACATTTTTTGAACTGACCAGAAGCAGAGTTGTCATTTTAAATGGGTAGCCTAATACCTGCCTGTCCGACAAATAAATATGTACTATTGAATCCCACTGAAAGTGATTAAAAGCTATGCAACCAGAACAAAGTGTCTCTACAATATCCATTAAAATCGCCAGAGGGGTTTTTAATCTATTAAATAGAAACAATAAAAATATTAATATTTAATGTGAGGACACAGGAAGAAAAAATTAGATTCACATGACATATCCATAGGCATTTAAATAAAAAAATGTTGCTAAAAAGCAAAAATTACTCTTGTACAAATCTGCTTTAAAAGGACAACTGAGGATACAGTGGAAAATTTGTATACACATTTTCACTGTAGGCTTTTAATAGTAATCAAAATTTAAAAGCATATGTCCAATACAGAAAAACCTAATATGCACCCATATGTCAATACACATTCAGTTTTAAAATTTTTGGTGATTGCTCGTAAAAATTCTGACAATTCAGGAATACAAAAGTGAAAGAAGTAAGTCTCATAAAAGTACATATAATGTGATTCTATTTTTATGTATTTAAGACTTATACATATGTGTGAATGTAAGTGTATTTACATGGGTACACAGTCATCCGTCGGTATCCATGGAGAGCTGGCCCTAGGACCCCCTTGAATACCAAAACCCATAGATACTCGTCACTTACATAAAATGGCACAGTATTTGCACACAACTTACTCACATCCACACATGTACTTTCAATCATCTCTAGGTTACTTACAATATCTAATAACAAATGTAAATGCTATGTCAATAGTTGTTATATTATTTTTAAATTTCTGTTTTATTTTATTTTTTATTTTATTGTTGTTCAAACATTTTCAATCTGTGGTCAGCTGAATCCTCAGATACAGAACCCATGAATACAGAGACCAACTATATATATAGATATGTGCAGTTTTGGTTATTTTTACCTGACATTCAGGAGTCCCTTTCAGTCTGAAGTTTATAGCAAGAGAAATGAATAAAGTAACATATAAGAAAACCCCCATCAGACTAACAGTGGTATTCTCAGCAGGAACCTTTTCTCCTTAAGCCAGGAGAAAAGAGGATGGCATATTTAAAGTGCAGAAAGAAAAAAATGCCAGCCAAAAGTACTATATGAAGCAAAGCTATCCTTCAAAAATGAGAGAAATAGTCTCTACCAGACAAGCAAAAATTGAGGGAACTCATCACCACTACACTGACCCTAAAAGAAATGGCTTAGGAGAGTCCTGCATCTGGAAGTGGAAGGATGATATATACCATCATGAAAACACACAAGAGTATAAAACTCCCTGGTAGAGCAAGCAAACAAATGAGAAAGAACTCAAATGTTACTGTTAAAGGATCTTTAGGGTGTCGCTTTTCTGACTGGAAACCTTTGTGGCCAGTGGCACCGTTGCTCAAGTTTTTGCTTGGGCCCACTGGGTTTGTTCTGCCACTCAGCCTGGCAGGTTGCACTCGGCTCATGCAACTGGCCTGGATCCCACACCTGCCAAGGGCAAGTAAGGCATGGAGTGGCAAGGGGTGTGTGAGCAAGTGTGGGGTCTGGCAACTGTGTAGTCAGACATACTGGCTGCTGCAGCAGGGCAGGCTGCCGGCTCTCCGTGAGGCTGCAGCTGGACCAGGTGCACCATAAGCAGCTTCCACAGCTGGCACCAGGGAACAGAGTGGCAACAGGAAGCCTGGAGACACCAGGAACAGGAGGGCCCCAAAGAGACAGTCATAGCCCTAGCTCGAGTCATAGCCCAGGACTGGGCTCCCCAAAGGGCTGTAGCTCTTCTCTTCATCTGCAACATGGTGAGCAAAGGGCATGTTTCAGCCCTGTTTGTGTTATAGCTCTTTTAGGGGAACCCAGGACCAGTTTGGCGGGTCCTGGGTTCTTGTTCTGTGACCAGGAAGAATGAGATACGCAGGCAAGTGGAGGGTGAGCAAGACGAAGGGAATCTTTATTGGGCAACAGAACAGCTCAGAAGAGACTCACAGTGGGCAGCTGCTCTCTGCAGCAAGGGTATCCCAATGAGTGTTCAGCTCCTAACAGAGAGGGTAGGTAGCTCCTCTCTGCTAGGCAGGCTATCTTGACTAGTGTTCAACTTTCAGCAGAAAGGGTAGCTCCTCTCTGCAACTGGTCATCCCATCGTCTGTCCAGCTCTGGCTGAGCCTGGGCTTTTATGGGCCACAGAGGGGAGGAAATGTGTATGACTGGTCCAGAGGCGGCCATGGGTGGGCCCAGAAAAGGTACCACAAGTTCTTCAACTAGCAGCCCAGCCCCCAGCCTTCAGGTCCTCCCTAGCCTGAAGGTGGGGCCTCATCGGGGACCCACCCCCTTCCACCCAGGAGCCTGTCTGCCTGCCTCCTCCTGTCATCATAGCACTGAGACTGCTTGCTCCAAGGGGCACCTGCAGGCCAGCACCAGAGCCACCCTCAGCCCCACCTCATCCCTATCCCCTGTGTACCCAAAGTCCAGAGGGGGGAACCCAAAGTCCAGAGGGGGGAACCCAAAGTCCAGAGGGGGGAACCCAAAGTCCAGAGGGGGCCGAGGCTGCAGAAGTCTGGTATGCCAGCACTACCTCAAGCATGCACACACCTGGCTGGGCTGTGACAGTGCCTGGGCTTGGCCCGAACCCTGCTCCAAGATCTGAGCAGGTAATAGGGGCAGGGAGAGGCCAGGCAGTGAGAGCAGAAACCCTTGAACCTGTTGGGGAATGAGCGGTCTTCCCAGGTGCCCAAGAGTGCAGGGATGCCCAGGTCCTGCACCTCGGAGAGTGGGGCTCCTGCCCACTCCCTCCCACTCAGTGGAGCATGCAGGCAGCCCTGGCTGGGCCTCCTTGCAGCCTGGGGTGGGAGCTCCAGGTCCCCTTGCTGGGCCCCTCTCTGCCCACTCCTCTGTGCCTGACCGCACTGAGTCTCCACTGGCAGGCAGCTCAGCCCAGCCCCACTGCAGTGACCCTGATGGCGGTGGGCTCTGGTGGAGCTCCCACTTGTCCCTGGCTCCCGCTGGCTCCGTGGAGCCTAGCACTGCCCAGGCCCAGCTCCACCTCCTCCCTGTACCCTCTCTGCAGCAGCAGCGGGTGAGAGCAGCAACGCAGGGCCAGGGTCTGGAGTGGTGGAGGCTCCAGGCCTAGGGCTGACGCAGTTGGCTGCCTCAGGGACATGAGGCACAGGGGTCCCACCACCACCAATGCTGCTCCTGCAGCAGCCATTCCTGCCACCACTACTTGCACCTCCCCACTGCAGTCAGCACGATGGCAGTGGCTGCTTCAAAAGGCCTGCCACTGCCATCATAACTACTACAGAAAACCACCAAATTTCGGTGATAAACAAAAATACAGGAAGAAATAAACAAAAGATATGAAAAATAACCAGCAAACAATTAACAAAAAGAATATGACCTCTCTATCAATAACTTTGAGCATAAGTAGATTAAATTCCCCACTTAAAATACACAGACTGAATGGATTTTTTAAAAATATGACACAGCTATATGCTGCCTACTAGAAATTCACTTCGCAAGAAACATGCACTAAGGCCAGGGGCAGTGGTTCACCCCTGTAATCCCAGCACTTTGGGAGGCAGAGGCAGGTGGATCACCTGAGGTCAACAGTCCAAGATCAGCCTGGCCAACATAGTGAAACCTCATTTCTACTAAAAATACAAAAATTAACTGGGCATGGTGGCATGCTCCTGTAGTCCCAGCTACTGGGAAGCTGAGACAGGAGAGCTGCTTGAACCCAGGAGGCAGAGGTTGCAGTGAGCCAAGATCGTGCCAATGCACTCCAGCCTGGGCGACAGAGAGACTCCATCTCAAAAGTAAAATAAGTAAAAAACAAAACATAGATTGAAAGTAACGGGATGAAAAAAGATGTTTCATGCAAATGGAAATCAAAAGCAAGCAGGAATAGCTATACTTAGATTATATTAAACAAACTTTAAGTCAAAAACTATTTTTAAAAAGAGATAAAGTCATTACACAATGAAAAGGGGGTCAGTTCAGCAGAAGGATATAATTATTGTAAATATATGTGCACCTAATACTGGATCACTCAGATGTATAAAGCAAATATTATTAGATCTAAAGAAACAGCAGACTCCAATACAACATAGTTGAGGACTACAACAGCCCACTCTCAGCACTGGATGGATCATTGAGACACAAAATCAACAAAGAAACATTGGATTTAAACTACACTTTAGATGGAATAGATAAGACAGAACATTTTCTCCAACAGCTGCAGGATACACATTCTTCTCATCAGTACATAGAACATTCTCTAGGCTAGGCCATCTGATAAGTCACAAAACAATTTCAACAAAATTTTAAAAATTGAAATCATATAAGTAAGTTGTCGGATATACTGTGATCCGTCACAATGGAATAAAACTAGAAATCAATAACAAGAAAAACTTTTTAAATTGTACAAATACATGCAAATTAAACATGCTCTTGAATGACCACTGGGTCAATAAAGAAATGAAAAATAAACTTTCTTGAAACAAATGAAAATTAAAATACACTATACCTAAACCTATGGGATACAACAAAAGCTGCGCTAAGAGGGAAGTTTATAGCAATAAATGCCTACTACATAAAAATGTGGAATAAGTTATAATAAACAACCTAACGATGCACCTCAAGGACAGAGAAAAGAACAAACCAAATCCAAAATTAGTGGATGGAAATAAGTAATAAAAATGAGAGCAGGGCTAAACAAAATACAGATGAAAGGTAATACAAAGGATCAATAAAACAAAAAGCTGGTTTTTTCAAAAAGATAAAATCAACAAACCACTATCTAGACTAACCAAAAAAAAGAGAGAAGACCCAAATAAATAAAATCTGAAATGAAAAAGGAGATAATATAGCTGATACCAAAGCAATATAAAGTATAATTACAGAGAATTATGAACTATATACTAAAAAATTGGAAAACCTACAGAAAATTGATAAATTCCTAGACATATACAACCTACCAAGATTGAACCAGAAAGACAAAGAAAACCTGAATAAACCAGTAACAAGTAATAAGACTGAATCAATTATAAAAAGTATCCCAATAAGGAAAAGCACAGGAATGCATGGCTTTATTGTTGAACTCTATCAAACTTATAAAGAAGAACTAACACCAGTTCTTCTCAAACTATTTCAAAAAACTGAAGCAGGGAAAATTCTTCCCAGTTTACTCTATGAGGCCAGCATCACCTGATAGCAAAACCAGACAATAACACAACAAAAAAAGAGAAAACCACAGGACAATATCTCTGATGATCACAGACACAAAAATCCTCAACAAAATACTAGCAAACTGAATGCAACAACACATCAAAAAGATAATAAGATATAGTCAAATAGAATTTATCCCAGGAATGTAAGCATGATTCAACATCTGCAAGCCAATAAATGTGATACATCACGGCAACAGAATGAAGGACAAAAGCCATATTATCATCTCAATAGACGCAGAAAAAGCATTTAATAAAATTCAACAAAGCTGCATCACAAAAACCCTCAACAAATTAGGCATTGAAGGAACATATCTCAAAATAATGAAGTCAATACATGAAAAACCCACAGCTAACATCATACTGGAATGGGGAAAAGCTGAAAGTCTTTCCTCTAAGAACTGGAACAAGACACAGATGCTCACTTTAAACATTCTTGTTCAACACAGTACTAGAAAGCCTAGCTAGAGCAATCAGGCAAGAGAAAGAAAAGGCATACAAGTCGGAAAACAGAAAATCAAGCTGTCCCTCTTTGTAGATGACATAACCTTACATATATAGAAAAAGCTAAAGACACCACCAAAACACTCTTAGAACTAATAAATGAATTCAGTCAAGTTGCAGGATACAAAATCAATACACAAAAATCAGTACCATTTCTATATATCAAAAAGAAACTAGTTGAAAAAGAAATCGAGAAAGCAATCTGTGTCAGTCTGTTGCTATAAATGTATATCTGAGGCTGGGTAATTTATTTTTTTTAAAAAGAGGCTTATTTGGTTTGTGGTTCTGCAGGCTGTACAAGAAGCATGGCACCAGCATCTGTTTCTGGTGAGGGGTTTAGGGAGCTTCCAATCATGGCAAATGGGAAAGGGGAGTTCAAGTGTGACACAGCCAGAGATGGAGCAAGAGAGCAGGAGGGGAGGAAGTCCCAGACTCTTTAACACCCAGAGCTCATATGAACTAACAGAGCAAGAACTCTCTTATAATGGGGAGAGCACCAAAACATTCATGAGAGATCCACCCCCATGACCCAAACACCTCCCACTGGGCCCTATCTCCAATATTGGGATCACATTTCAACATGAGCTTTGGAGGGGACAAATATCTGAACTATATCACAATCCCATTTACAATAGCTACCAAAAAAATTAAAAACCTAGAAATAAATTTAACTAAGGAAGTAAAAGACCTCTACGAGGAAACTACAAAGCACTGACTAAAGTAGTTGAAGAAGACACAAACAAATTGAAACACACTGAATGCCCATGGATTGTAAGAATATTGTTAAAATGACCATACTTTCCCCAAAACCTACAGATTCGGTGACATCTCTATCACAATACCAATGACATTATTCACAGAAATAGGAAAACCATGCTAAAACTTGTATGGAATTAAAAAAAAAAAAACAAATAGCCAAAGCAACCCTGAGCAAAGAGAACAAAGCTACAGGCATCACATTAGCTGATTTCAAAATATACTACAAAGCTATAGTAACCAAAATAGCATGGTACTGGTATAAAAACAGACACATAACCAATACAACAGCATAGAGAAACTAGAAATAAATCCACCAGGGAACCTCAGTGCTTGTGTTTCCACATCACTGGAGTCCTAGCAGACATTTCTCCGCACCCACATGAACTGCAGCAGCCACACAGGGCTGGCTGAACCAAGGAGAGCTGCAGGGTTCCCAGTGTCCCAGTCCTCAGGGAATGTTGTTCCTAAGCCAAAAGTGCAACCCGCCAAAGGGGCACCCCTTGAGACAAAAGAGACCACAGTGCATGCTTTCCCTTGCCTTAGAGCTGCCCATCTGTGGGGTAGAAGTGACTGCACCACCTCCAGTGGAGATGCAGATGTTGTGCTTAGTTCTAAAAGGGAAGAGTGTGGTTCCATCCCAGGAGCCAGGCAGCCTCAGTGCTGGGGCACAGATACAGAGAGGGAGACTTCTCTCCCACCATTACCCACCACTGCACACAAAGCCATGGCTGCTCCTGCAGGAGGCTGGTGAAGGCACACTGGAGGATGCCTATTCTAGCGCGATTAGGGGGCAGCAGCATCCCCACTGGCGGTGTGCCCACCAGGCCCAGCCTTGTACAAAATGCAGGGCCCCTCCCAGCAGCAGCATACCTGCAGTGAAGAGCAGGAGAACCACAGAGCTGTGTGTTTTGGGATGAGGGAGGAGGTTCCACACAGAAGACATTTTGACTGTGAGCCACAAGATAGATATCTTCACAGCTCTTGGCTACACTGCAGCCTGGAGATAGAAAGCATTGTCTGTCCAATCTGAGTGTTCCGAGCACTGGACAAGACCATGACAGGGAAGTGGATTATATTCCTGCCTGTATAGGTCATGGAGCTGGGGCAGCAACCCCACCTCCTGTGGGGACCTCAGCAGATTTCACCAGGAGCTCCCCTCGCCAGTCCAATCAGTGCTGGTGCTTGTGCCTGGCACTGGGGTATCTGAGAGTAAGCATGGGGGTTCAGATCTGCCTGGCTTTGTTCCCCACCTCAGTTACTGAGCAGGGATCTAAGGCCACTGTGTATACTATAGACCAGCCCAGTTCCTGAGGCAAGAGAGAGCTGCTTCTGGTAAATAAAGTCCTTTATCTGTCTAGCATATACACATCTGCTTCTGCCTCAGCCAGCCCTTACCTGTAAGCGCCACCTACTGGCCTACAGGTTGAACTGCAAAATCCAATATAAAATCTGTTAACACAAGTGCACAGCACCAGGAAACAAGGTTAGTTTCCTAAGACCTCGCCATCCTGGCCCCGCAAGAAGGAGTGAGCCTGTTCTTACATCTAGTGCATTGTTACTACAGCCAGCATTTAGAAAACCACCCCACAAAGGCTATTACAAGGAGTTCATATAGTCTTTACCACTAAAAGCATCCAGAACCTAACGATCCTATACAACATACATTATAGTCACATCTTCAAGGGGAAAAACTAATATCATCCAACATAAGTAAATACAAAAATAAGAAAAATAGATAGTTTATTTAGAAAAGAAGGAAACAGAGAAACAATTCTGAAAATATAAAAAAACAGAGCATTACAACACCCCCAAAGGATCACACTAATTCCTCAGCAATAGATCATACTAACCAAAATGAAATCTTTGAAATACCAAATAAAGATTTCAAAACTGATTTTAAATAATCTCAATGGGACTGAGCATGATGACGCACAGCTGTAATCCCATCACTTTGGGAGGACAAGGCCAGAGGATCACTTGAGGCCAGGAGTTCAAGACCAGCCTGGGAAACATAGTGAGTCCCCCATCTCTACAAAAAAAAAAAATATATATATATATATATATTTATATATATATACACATACACACTCTCTCTATATATATACACACAGTATATATATATATACACAGTATGTATATATATACACACACAGTATGTATACATATATACACACACAGTATGTATACATATATACACACAGTATGTATATATATATACACACACAGTATGTATATATATATACACACACAGTATGTATATATATATATACACACAGTATGTGTATATATATATATACACACAGTATGTGTATATATATATATACACACAGTATGTGTATATATATATATACACACAGTATGTGTATATATATATATATACACACACAGTATATATATATATATATATATATATATATATATATATATATATATATATAAATTAGATGAGTGTGGTGGTATGTGTCTGTAGTCCCAGATACTTGGGAGGCTGAAGGATCACTTGACCCCAGGACTTCATGGCTGCAGTGAGCTATTTTTGCACCACTGCACTGCAGTCTGGGCAAGACAGTGATACCCTGTTTTAAATTAAAAAAAAAAAAAAGGCTCAATGAGATCTAAGAAAAAGTTGAAAACCAACACAAAGAAATCAGAAAAAAATATTCAGGACATAAATGAAAAATTTACTGAAGAGATACACACTTTTTAGAAAAACCAAATAGAACTTCTGGAAATAAAATGTTCACTGAAGACAATAGACTAGAGCAAGCAGAGGAAAGAATCTCAGAGCTTGAAGACAGGTCTTTCTAACTAACCCAAGCAGACAAAAATAAAGAAAAAAGATTTAAAAAGTGAAAAGCCTTCAAGAAGTAAAGGATTATGTAATATATCCAAACCTATGTGTTATAAATATTCCAGAGGGAGAAGAAAAAGAAAAAGGTTTGGTATACCTATTTGAGGAAATAATTGAGGAAAATTTCCATAGTCTTGCTAGAGATTTAGATATCCAGATATGAGAAGCTCAGAGAACTCCATAAAGATATACTGCAAGATAGACCTCAGCAAGACATATAGTCATCCAACTGTCTAAAGTGAACGTAAAGGAAAAAATCCCAAAATCAGCAAAATAAAAGCATATAATCACCTATAAATGAGTCACATCAGACTGACAGCAGACTTCTCGGCAGAAACTTTATAAGCCAGAAGAGACTGGGTTATAAAACCTATTTTCATAGTTGTTTCTTTTTTTGTTTTTTTTTTTTTTAAAGATGGAGTCTTGCTCTGTTGCTCAGGCTGGAGTGCAGTGGCGCTCTCGGCTCACTGGAAGCTCTGCCTCCCAGGTTTACACCATTCTCTTGCCTCAGCCTCCAGAGTAGCTGAGACTACAGGCGCCCGCCACCATGCCCAGCTAATTTTTTTTTTGTATTTTTAGTAGAGATGGTGTTTCACCGTGTTAGCCAGATGATCTTGATCTCCTGACCTCATGATCCACCCACCTCGGCCTCCCAAAGTGCTGGGATTACAGGCACAAGCCACTGTGCCCGGCTTCATAGTTCTTAAATAAAAAAGTGTCAATCATGAATTTTTTATCCTGCTAAACTAAGTTTCATCATGAATGACAAATAAAGTCTTTTCTAGACAAGCAAACACTAAGGGAATTAATCACCACTAGATCAGTACTAAAACAAGTGCTCAAGAGAGTTCTAAATATGAAAACAAAAGGTCGATACTTGCCATCATAAAAACATACAAAGTATAAAACTCAGAGGCCTTATAAAACAATTACAAAATTGAGACTACAAAGCAACTAGGCAATAGTTAACATCATGACAGGAACAAAACCTCACGTATCAATATTAACTTTAATATAAATGGATTAAATGCACCATTTAAATGATACATATTGGTGGAATAAATTTTAAAAACAGGATCCAACCATATACTGCTTACAAGAAACCCATCTAACTTGTAAAGACATTTATAGACTCAATGTAAAGGGGTGGAAAGGGATATACCATGCAAACAGAAACCAAAAGTAAGCAGAAGTGGCTAATTTATATTAGATAAAAAAGACTTCAAATCAACAACAATAGAAAAAGATAAAGAAGGTCATTATATAAGGATAAAGAGAATAATTCAACAAGAAGTTATAACAATCCTAAACATACATGCCCCAAAACCAGAGCACCTTGATTTATTAAACAAATACTACTAGACCTAAGAAAACAGACAGCAATAGAATAACAATGGGGAACTTCAACACCCCACTGACAACACTAGACAGATAACTGAGACTGAAATCAACAAAGAAATCCTGGACTTAAATTGGACTCCAGGCCAAAGTGGACCTAATAGACATGCATAGAACACTCTACCCAATAACCACAAAATGTGCATTCTTCTCATCAGCATATGGAACATTTTCCAAGATGGGCTATATATCAGGACACAAAATTAGTCTCAGTAAATTTTTTAAAAATTGAAATCATGGCTGGGCACGGTGGCTCATGCCTGTAATCCCAGCACTTTGGGAGGACGAGGCGGGTGGATCACTTGAGGTCAAAAGATCAAGACCATCCTGGCCAACATGGTGAAACCCTGTCTCTACTAAAAATACAAAAATTAGCTGGGCGTGGTGGTGCACACCTGTTGTCCCAACTACTCAGGAGGCTGAGGCAGGAGAATTGCTTGAACCTAGGAGGCGGAGGTTGCAGTGAGCCAAGATAGTGCCACTGCACTCCAGCCTGGCAACAGAGAGAGACTCCATCTCAAAAAAAAAAAATTGAAATCATATAAAATATCTTCTTAAACAAAAGCAGAATAAAGGTAGAAATAATTCCAAGAGGGACTCTATAATAAACTATACAAATAAATGAACCCTTATGAGTACAATGTACACTACTCAGGTGACAGGTTACACTAAAAGCTCAGACTTCACTTTACACAATACACCCACGGAACAAAACTTCACTTGTACCCCTGAAATCTATTTCTTTTAAAAACAGAGGTGGGCATGGTGATGTGTGCCTGTAGCCTCAGCTACTCCAGAAACTGAGTTGGGAGGATTTCTTGAGCTCAGGAGTTTGAGGCTGCAGTGAGCTATTACTGTGTCACTGCACTCCAGCCTGGGTGGCAGAGACCCTGTCTCGAAAGAAAAATGAAAGTAAAAAGGAAGACATACAAATGGCCAGGAGGTAAATGAAGACATGCTCAACATCCCTAATCACCAGGGAAATGCAAATCAAAACTATAATGAAATATCATCTCTCCTCAGTTAGAATGGTTAATATAAAAAAAATGCTCGTGAGGATGTGGAGAAAAGGCAACTCTTACACACTGTAATGGGAATGAAAATTAGTATAGCCATTATGGAAAACAGTAAGAGAATTCTCAAAACAACTGAAAACAGAACTACCATATGGTCCAGCAATCCCACTACTGGGTATTTGATATGGTTTGGCTGTGTTCTCACCCAAATCTCATCTTGAATTGTAGTTCCCATAATCCCCACATGTCATGGGAGGGACCAGCAGGAGATAACCTGAATCATGGGGGCGGTTCCCCCATCCTTTTCTCGTGATAGTAAGTTAGTTCTCAAGAGATATGACGGTTTTATAAGGGGCTCCCTCCTTCACAAGGCACTCATTTTTCTCCTCCCTGCCATTATGTGAAGAAGGACGTATTTGCTTCCCCTGACACCATGATTGTAAAGTTTCCTGAGGCCTCCCTAACCATGTGAAACTGTGAGTCAATTAAAACTCTTTCCTTTATAAATTACCCAGTCTCAGGTATGTCTTTATCAGCAGTGTGAAAAGGGACTAATATGGGTATTTATCCAAAGGAAAAGAAATCAATCTAAAAGATACTGGCACTCCCATTTATCAAGGCACTATCCACAACGGCCAGGATATAAAATCAATCCGTCAATGGATGAATGGATAAAGAAAATGTGGTATAGATACACAATGGCATACTATTCAGCCATAAAAAAGGAAGTCCTGCCATGTGCAACATGGTTGGATCTAGTGGTCATTATGTTAAGTGAAATACAGCAGGCACAGAATGACAAATATCACACGTTCTCACTCATATGTGGGAGCTAAAAAAGTGGATCTCATGGAGGCACAGAGTAGAATGTTTACCAGAGGCTAGAAAATGTGGGCAGGAATGAAGAGGTTTGTCAATGGGTACAAACATACAGTTAAATGAATAAGTTGTAGTGTTCAACAGCCCAGTAGGGTGACTGTAGTTAACAATATATTATATATTTCAAAATAGCTAGAAGATATGAAAAATTCCCAACACAAAGAAATTATAAGTGTTTGAGGTAACAAATATTCTAAATACACTAATTTGATTATAATTACTATGTATCAATAAAAAGATTTTTTTAAAGGAAAGAGGTGAAATTCTGCCTCATTCCCCTACAAGCTTACAGAAAAAAAAAATGGCATTATAAATGTTTGATTCTAATCATCACAAGACTTTTGTTCTGTTGTTTCCAACCTGGGCTTGTACCCTTTCCTTCAGGCAACTTGGTCATCCCCTACTTCCAGGAGTTTACCATACTAACATCCATGTTAGTGCAGACACCCAATCAGCATAGTGCACTACAGCCCAGAAATTCTGGATGCAAGCAATTCTCCTGCCTCAGACTCCAAGGAGCTGGTGTCTTTTACCACATCTGTCTATAGATATTTTCCCAAAGATATACATATGGCAACAGGTGTATGAAAAGGTGTTCAATATCACTAATCATCAAATAAATGCAAATCAAAAGTAAAATGAGATATCACCTCACAAGTAAGTGATAGAATGGCTATTTTCAAAAAAAAGAAAGAAAGAAAGAAAAAAAAAAACCAAGAGATAACTAGTATTGATGAAGTTGTACAGAAAAGAGAATCCTGGTACACTAAACATGGGAATGTAAATTAACATAGCCATTATGAAAAACAGTATAACAGTATAGTGGTTCCTCAAAAAAATTAAAACAGAACTACCATACAATCCAGCAATCCCACTTCTGGGTATATACCCAAAGGAATCACATCAATATCTCAAAGAGATATCTGCACCCCCGCATTCATCCACAATAGCCAAGGGGTAGAAACAACCTAAGTGTCTGTCAGTAGATGCACAGGTAAAGAAAATATGGTGAATATATACAATAACATGTTATTCAGCCACAACGAAGAAGATCTAGCCATTTACAGCAACATGAATGAAATGTCCTGGAGGATATTATGCAAAGTGAAATAAGCCAAACACATAAAGACAAATCTGTATTATCTCACTTATATGTGGAATCAAAAAAAAAAAGAACTCATAGAAACAGAGAGTAGAATGGTGGTTGTCAGGGACTGCAGGGTAGGGGAAATGGGGAAATGTTGATCAAAGGATACAAACTTTCAATTCTAAGATCAACAAGTTCTAGGGATCTAATGTACAACATGTGTGGTGACAAATGTGATAATCATTATGTAACATGTATGTAATATACCCAATCATCCATTGTACATCTTTAATATATACAATCTTTGTCAATTAAATATTTTTAAGCTAAAAAATATTTAATTAAAAAATGTTTGTTTTTGTCTTCAGTTTCAGGAAGGACTTGCATAGATCTGATACAATCTCGTCCATAAACATGTAAAATTCTAGGAAGCCATTTGAGACTGAAGTTTTCCTTGTGAGAAAGTGTTAAATTAAAAATTAATTTTATTTGATAGATATATTACAGTTATTATATACAGAAATAGATCACCTATTTCTTCAGTGAGCCTTAGTAGTTTACATCTTTCATGGAATTTGTCCGTTTCATCTAATTTGTCAAATTTACTGGCATAAAGTTTTTCACAATACTTCCCTCATTCTCTCTCTCCCAGCCTCTATTCGGTTTTTCCATTTCATGTATTTCTGCTCCAATCTTTATTATTTATCCTTTTCTACTTACTTAGGAATTAATTTGCTCTTCTTTTTCCATTTTCCTAAGGTGAATGCTGAGGTCACTGAGATCATTCTTTTCTAATATAGACATTTAAACTATAAATTCTTCTCTACTGCTTTAGCTGCATCCTACAAATTCTAATACCTTTCATTTTTATTCTAGTCAAATTCATCGTCATTTCTTTTTGACTCATGAATTATTCAGAAGTATGTACATTATAAACATTTTGAGATTTTCCAGATGTTTTTAATATTGATTTCTAACTTAATTCCACTGTAGTCAAAGAACATACCTTATATGATGTGAACTGTATTACTTTTATTGATTCCTTCTGCCTGAAGAAATTCCTTTAACATTTCTGGTGGTTCAGGTCTTCTAGTAATACATTCTTTCAGCTTAGTTTATATCTAAAACATCTTTATTTTGCTTTCATTTTCTAAAGATAATTCAGTGGGTATAGAAATCTAAGTTCTTTCAGATTTTGTTCTTCTGTCCTCTCATTTACATTGTTTCTGATGAGAGCTCTTGTTATCCTTATTTTTTATTCTCTTTACCACTGCTTTTGAGTAAACTGATTATGGTGTGTTCATTTTTTATTATGATGCATATTCTTTTGTTTCTTCTACTTGAGATTCATTAAACATCTTTCACCGGTAGGATTGCAGTTTTCATCAAATCTAATTTTTTTAGTCATTATTTATTTAACTATTTCATCTACCTCCTGTCCCTTTTTGGAGACTCAAAATTACATGTATATTAGGCTGCCTGAAGTTGTCGCACAGCTAGTTCATGCTCTTTTCATTATTTTGGCTTATTCTACCACTTTTGAGCTTCATTTTTGAGAATTTCTATTGCTAAGTCTTTAAGTTCACAAATCTTTTCTCCTTTCTTCGATCTGCCATTGATCTCATTCAGTGTGTATTTTATCCCAGACGTAATTTTTACCTCTAGAGATTCAAACTTGGGTGTTTTTTAAATACCATCCAGCTTCTATTTCATTTTTTGGACATACTGAATACTGTTGTAACAACCACTTTAACATCATTGTTTGGTAATTCCAATATCTGTGTCAGTTCAGGGTTGGCTTCAAATTATTGATTATTATTCTTTTTAATCAAACTGAAGTGCTAAGTGTTTCTAAATTTCTATAATTATCCCTGAGTTTTATTCTGGTATGCAGTTAAACCATTTGGAAATAGTTTGATCCTTTTGGTCTTGCTTTCATGAGTTGTTTTATGATTTATAGCGCTCAATCTAGTGATGATAATTCCCCACTATTGAAGCAAGTCCTTCCTGAGTATTCTACCTAATGCTCTGTGAATAATGAGCTTTTTCAGTGCGCACTGTAGGAACAGACACTATCTGCAGCACAGTGTAAATGCAGGCACTGTACTATTAAATCCATTCTAATGAGTGTTTCCCCAGCCCTGAGTAGTTTCCTCACATGATGCCTGATCAGCACACTGCTGAATACACAGAGGATACCTTCTACAGATCTCTAGGTCTCTTGAAGCTCTCTCCTCTTCAGTACTGTGTCCAGCCAACTCTAACTGCCTTGTTCTCCCTAGAATCTCAGTTCTGTCTCCTCAGTTCAGGGAACCCACTAGATTCCCCTTGAATTCCATCTCCCTGCAATGCAATGCAGAGGAGATGCTCCAGGAAGTAAGCTGAAGCAATCTTATTGCTCACTTTATTTATTTCCTGTGTCTAAAGGATCACTATCCTTTGTGCTTGATGTCCAGTTTCTTTAAAACCATTATTTAGTATATTTTATCTGTGATGTTGCCATTGTTCAGGTGGGAAGGTATATACTGTCTGGGTATATACAGTCCCATTGACTTTATCGTGGGCAGAAGCAGACGTCTATATTGATTTTTAAATATTAAATCAAGTTTATATTCTCAGATAAACAATATTTGGTCATTATGTGTTATTCTTTTTACATATCTGGATTCAATTTGAATATTTTGTTTCACGTCTAAGTTCATGAAACAACATAAATATAATGGCTACCACAAGAAGAGGAATAAAGAACACTACCACCCTGTCATATTTACTAGAAGTAATCAGAATGACCGAACAGAAACAGAAGTACAAATTTTAGGCAAAACTTTTCAGGCACTGACAAAAGAAATAAGACTTACAGGTAAGATGGTCTGGATATACATTATAATGTTTTGCAAGAAGATTCAGCAAACAATTTATTTTTGTTTTTGTTTTTGTTGTTGTTTTTGAGACAGTCTCACTGTCACCCAGGCTGGAGCACAATGGTGCAATCTTGGCTCACTGCAACTTCCACCTCCTGGGTTCAAGCAATTTTCATGCCTCAGCCTCCCACGTAGCTGGGACTACAGGTGTGTGCCACCACGCCCGGCTAATTTTTGTATTTAGTAGAGACAGGGTTTCGCCGTCTTGACCAGGCTGGTCTCAAATTCCTGACCTCAGGTGCTCCACCCGCCTCGGCCTCCCAAAATGACAGGATTACAGGCATGAGCCTCTGCGCCCGGCCCAAATAATTTCTTTTCAAAGCAAGTTTAATTATTGCATTTAAAATCGAGGTTAATTTCCAAAGCTATTGCATAAAGGGAGGAATATTTACATACTCTGCATATGGTTGCAGAGACCCATAACTGAAAAGAATTAGGTAGAACCTAGAAGAGATGAAAGCATGTATAAGAAAGAACAAGATGAAAAAATAAAAAAGAGTCCTAGCCATTAGTAATATTCTCTGAGCTACAGGTCTCACTGGATCTAATTATCTCCTTACCTAGTAACAGTATTCTGAATTTTTACAAAAAATTCAAATACTAAAAGTATACATGGATTTATTTGAGCTCTAAGAAAGCAAAGTGGTGTAAACCACTGTTGCTCTTAGAGTGAACTAGCTCTTTACATCTAGCCAGGAATATAACTGTGTTCCATGGCAGGTATCTAGTCCTCATGAAAACTGGGAAGTGAGAAACAGAAGTCCACACAAAGTAATGCTACCGTGCCTCACAAGATCTGCCTAGATGTAAAATGTCAAAAGAATTACTTTAATACCAAAATCAGGGAACTAAATAACAGCCCTTTACATAGATATCAGAAGAGGAACTTTCACTTCAATATTCATTGTAAGCCATCATGACTTTCATAAAATATACCTTTACATCTTTTGTTGCAAAAACGTGGTTCATCTCATAAGTGGGAGTTGAACAATGAGAACACGTGGACACAGGGAGGGGAACATCACACACCGGGGCCTGTTGTGGGGTCGGCGGGCTAGAGGAGGGATAGCATTAGGAGAAATACCTAATGTAGATGACAAGTTGATGGGTGCAGCAAGTCACCATGGCAAGTGTATACCTATGTAACAAACCTGCACGTTCTGCACATGTATCCCAGAACTTAAAGTATATATATTAAAAAAAAAAAGTGGTTCATGTTACATGGATGGTTTCGTAACTTCTAGTAGTTGTGTACTACGAACTAAACAAGATTATGCATGAATTTTTCCCCATAAGAAGGCTCGGATAATATTTAAAAATTAATAATTCCTTTCTATTAAAATTATGAAGCCATTGCATACATACCATACTAAACAGATCAGATATTTAGTAAGACCAAGGAGTAAACCAAGATAGGTAAGGGGATAAATTATATCATGTAATGCTTGCATTGTCTTTGGAAGAACCATATTCTCCCTAAGTAAGTACTCGTTAATTTTTGTTTCATTTAACCTTTAGAGAAATAAGATTCAAAAGTCTAATTAAAGTCCTCTTATCTCATTTACCACCTTCTCCCTTGTCACTTCCCTAAAGCTACACATATAATGATCTAATCTTTGTTCCTGGAATAAGTCCAATATGTTCCTCACTCAGAGCCTTTGAATTTGTTCTTCCTCTGCCTAAACCACTTTCTCCAGATATCACCAAGTTTCAACTCCTCATCTTCTTCAGGACTCTGCTCAAAAGTCACCATATCATGAAGGACTTCCCTAATCATTCTGTTTATAAACTAGCAATGCAACACCAGCCCTAGAACTTCCTGTTCCTCTCACTGCATTCTTTCTTTTGCATGTATCCTCATTTGATATTTTACCATTTTTCCCTCAATCTAAGATATTACTCAGTGTAACATCACTCTGACAGAAAAAATCTGCCAACCATAATTGTAAAAAAACTTAACGTTTCCCAAATTTTTTGACAAGCTGATCCTAAAACTTACATGAAAATGTAAAGGATCCAAAATAGCCAAAGCAATTTGGAAAAAGAAGAACAAAGCTGAAGGACTCACACTTGTTAACTGGTTTTACAATTACTATAAAACTATACTTACTATATTTACCTACAAAATTACAGTAATAAAGAAAATGTGGTATTTGTATAAAGACAGAAATATAGATCAACTGAACAGAATTTAGAGTCCATAAATTTTCCTTTATGTTTTTGGTCAATTAATTTTTGACAACTGTGCCAAGACAACTCAATGGGGGGAAAGAATAGTCTTTTTCAACAAATGATGGTGGAACAATTGAACATTTACTTGCAAAAAACTTAATTTAGATTTTTATCTCACACCACCACAAAAAAATGAACTCAAAATGGATTATAGGTCTAAATATAAAAGCTATTATTAAAAAAGTCTTAGGAGAAAATATAGATTGACCTTGGGTTAGACAGTTATTAAGTGTGACACCAAAAGCACAATACATTTAAAAAATGGATAAACTAGGACTTCATCAAAATTAAAAATGTCTCCACTTTAAAATATGTATTAAGAAAGTGAAAAGAACAGCCACACAATGGTAGAAAATATTTTCAAATCATACTTCTGATAAAGGGATTATCTCCAAAATATATAAAGAACTTTTATAACTAAGACAAACAACCTAATGGAAAAAAAATGGGTGAAAGATTCAAGCAGACATTTCACCAAGAAAGATACATAAATGGCCAATAAACAACTGACAAGATGCTGAACATCATCAGCCATTAGAAAAATGCAAATAAAAACTACAATGAGATACCATTTCTCACACAGAGAATGGTTATGATTTAAAAAGGGAGACAATGATAAGAGTTGCCAGAGATGTGGAAAAGATAGATCCCTCACACATTACTGGTGAAAATATAAAATGGTGCAACCATTTTGGGAAACATTTTGGCAGTTTCTTTAAAAGTTAAAAATAGATTTACTATATGACCCAGAAATACAGTAGTATTTCTGGAAAACATATGTTTACACACAGATTTGTACACAAATGTTCATTGCAGTATTATTCATAATAACCAAAAAGTGGAAACAATCCAATGAATGATAAAATGTTATCCACAGAATGGAATACAATTCAGCAATAAATGAGCATGAACTACTGATTTCATGCAATGACACGAATAAACCTCAAAAACATTATGCTAAGTAAAAGAAGTCAACATGGATGAACCTAGAGGACATTATGCTAACTAAAATAAGCCAGACACAGAAAGAAACATACTGTATGAAATCACTTACATGTGGAATCTTAAAAATATATACATAGAGGGCTGGACGTGGTGGCTCATGCCTATAATCCTAGTACTTTGAGAGGCCGAGGTGGGCAGATCACGAGGTCAGGAGATCGAGACCATCCTGGCTAACACAGTGAAACCCCGTCTCTACTAAAAATACAAAAAAATTAGCCGGGTGTGGTGGCGGGCACCTGTAGTCTCAGCTACTCTGGAGGCTGAGGCAGGAGAATGGCATGAACCCAGGAGGCAGAGCTTGCAGTGAGCCAAGATCTCGCCACTGCACTCCAGCCTGGGTGACAGAGAGAGACTCCATCTCAAAAAATAAAATAAAATAAAATAAATAAATAAATTATATATATATATATATATACACACACACACACACTACATAAAAAGAGTAAAATGTGATTATTAGGGACTGAAAATGGAAAGATGCAGGTCAAAGGTAGAAAGTTGTAGTTATACAGGGAGAGTAAGTGTAGAGATCTAATGTACAACATGAAGACTATCATTAATGATACCGTATTTTATACTGGGAATTTGCTAAGAGTAGATTTTAGATATTCTCATTATTAAAAAAAAAGAAAGGTACCTATGTAAGGTGATAAAGTATGTTCATTTGCTTGACAGTAGTAATCTCTTCACCTTAAATGTTTGTCAAAACATCATGCTGGACACTTTATATACAATAAAATCAACCCATTCATCAATAAATGCAGCAGTCTATTATTTAAGAAGATGCTAGATACAAAAGGCTGCAAAGTATATTACTGTACTTAAATGAAATGCACAGAAAATGTACATCTACAGAAACATCAGATTAATGGTTGTTTGAAACGTGGCAAAAGTGAAGAATGACGACAAATGGGAATGACAGATCTTTTTGGGGTGATGGAAATATTCTAAAGCTGGATGTGGTGATAGTAGCCCTACTTTGTAAATTGACTAAAGATCATGTAAATCTATACTTAAAATAAATGAATTTTATGGGTAGGTAAATTGCAAAATTATTTGGAAAAAAATGCTTCCCAATGCCTAATATAACCAGAAATGTGAAACATGTATCTCACAATATATTAAATCCATTTCATTTTTTGGGGAAGGCTCACTGAAGTTTTCTTTAAAAAACATTTCTTGTATTTGTTTTCCCACACTAGAAGGTGAGCTCCAAAGGGGCAAAGATTTTCTTTTTATTTACTGTTGTATCCCAGCAGCAATGTGGAGCAACCTTGTAATGTACTGAACATAGAAAGCATTCAGTATTTGTTAAATGAAAAAATAAATTCTCAATGTCCTTTGAAGAGAATATAAATTTCAGCTTCTGTTATGCTCAGCACTGCCCACCATTAATTGCATACCCTTTTAGAAGTGCATCTGGAGCAATGATTATCTAGGGCTTACATATGTATTACCGTAGTTGATCCTTGCAAGAGCCTGGTGACATAAAAAAGATGAGAGGGCACAGAGGCTGAAAAGACATGTTGGCCTTGAGCCACCTGTGGTACACACAAGCAGATATAACTAACAAGCCAGTAGGTAGCTGGAAATAGGAGAATGCTGGCTTGGTGGAATGATTTGGCTCATCATACTTTGGGAATCATAATTTTTGTGAAACTGCAAGACTGAGCAAGCAGGGGCAATGAATACAGAATGAGAACTAACGGTGCAGCTATTCTTTCTGCAGAAGACAACCCCAGTCAAGGATGACTTCTGAGCAGAGGAATAACATAATAAAAGAAGAATGACATGAAATAGTTTGGAGGAAGAAACAAACTAAATCTTATCCGAGGAGGTGAATATCCAGACAATAGCAGTGGGACTGGACAAAGACAGGAGAAATTAGAAGACATATCAAAGGAGGAATTGCTATGGGTGACAAAATACTTGTTGTCTGCAGGATAGGAGAGAAAAAGAAGAGGAATCTACAGAAAGAAACCAACTTAAGAAGCCAAGAAAAACAAAAAACACTAAATTAAAAAATAAGTTTTCAAACAGAAAAAAATAGAATAAACTAGGGAAATTGTGGAGTGGAAATTTTGGCTTTAGTTAATTTAAATAATTTCACAATCTTTCCTTCTCAATTAACCTAGTGAAGTCAATGAACAAATGAAAAGAACTAGAATTATTCTAACACTTGCTAGAGAATAATACAAACAATCTGTCATGTACCAGAAGGTTTCTGGATAAAAACTCGTCTGATGTGTTCTGGCTGGTGTTCAACAGTGTAAGCATTCCCTACAATATTTACCTGAGTGTCATAGATTTAGTAAACAGAAATCTTATTTTCCTAAATAACAATTCCTCCATGAAACGTTTGGTTCTACTTTAACAAAGTTTTGTTACGTAAGTGCACAGAATGATGAGACAAAAAGAAGCTGGCACTGTGTCTAGCGGTAGTAACATCCAATGGAAGTCTCCTGGCATTTGGTTTTGATAGATTAGCAGAATAACTTTCAAAGTAAGGTAGTCCTAAAAATTTCAAGATCTGGAAGAGCAACTAGGTATAGCTTAGATTACAGAAGCTAAGGGAGTAATTAGAAATGAAATCTAATGCTCATTAAATTCCCGTTTTTAAAAGAAAGTTATTTTATCTTAAATATCAATTTGAAACCAAATGAACTTCAATATCAGTACCCAGCTCTAAATGTTTTCCTCTTTGTTGGCAGAAAAGTATTGTTTATATATTTAGACAACAGCTATTTATTTGCAATATTATGAATCAAAATTTTCTTACAATATTAAACATCTCAAATACATATACAAAAATAATAGGAAAGGGCTGGTACAATATCACAATTTGTCCATGACTTAGCATTGACCAGATGCTTCAGTGAAAAATTTATTAATATAAAATACTCTGGGGCTGGGCACGGTGGCTCACGCCTGTAATCCCTGCACTTTGGGAGGGCAAGGCAGGCGGATCATTTGAGGCCAGGAGCGAAGGCGGAGGCATGAGAATCGCTTGAACCCAGGAGGTGGAGGTTGCAGTGAGCCGAAATGGCATCACTGCACTCCAGCCTGGGCGACAAAGCAAGACTCTGTCTCAAAAATTAAAATAAAATAAAATACTCATCAACTTTTCCATTTTTAAATCTTTACACTTAATGGTTAACAAGTACTGTTAATTTGTTCATTTTAATTGGACCTAACTTTCTTAAAATGGAAAACTTGGAGTCGAAGCAAGGCACTTAGATTCTAGTTTCATTTTGCCTACTCAGCTAGACAAAATCTATGTCCTTCAGCTTGGCCATGACACTCCTCTTCTCTAGTCTTCTGTTTCCTTATCTACAGAACAAAGAGAATGAGGAAAAAGCAATAATCCCTGCCCACCTTCTAGGATGTAGTGAACATAAAATGGAATAATGGATGCCAAAGCACTGAAATTGACAAAAGTATGTAGTGGTATAATCATCACCAAAATCCAACCTGTAGTTCACAAAATTTAAATACTAGGCTGCTTGTTTTAATTCAATCTTCTAAACAGCCAAAATGAATTAAGCCCAACAGTGTGACTCACAAGGTAAAAATAAAGCATCTAATTATACAAGGAGTTGTAGTGAAGACATGAGGAATCTTGATTTGACAATCTGCAGTTCTTAAAATATCTGTGCTTCTAACAACTGGTCCACTGGTACTAAAGTTTCTCATTTCTTATTGGAGTTGCTCTCCAACCATAGATTTTTTCCTTTTTCCACAGCTTTCTCTAAAATATCTTCTATAAAATGAAATATGAAGTTCAGATAGACTTGATATACGGCAGAATGCTAAGAAAACAGTTGACTTCTCAAATTCTGAACTAAATGCAAATCAAACAGTGGCTGGTGGCTGACCAGCTCTAAAAAAAAAAAAAATGTGGCACACAGAAGAAGCAGTTGACCTCAGTAAAAATTCAGCATCACAGTCAAGGTGGGCTCTGCTGTGGGTAAAGGGAAAATTCCAAATACTGATTCAAAATGATAATTTCAACAAAAGTACCATCATCCTCAAAGGACATAAAGAGGGCCAGGCATACATAAGCATCTTCAGGAGAGTTAGTGGTAAGCAATCAACTGTTATCCCTTTTTTTAGCTTTTGTTTTCCATTCAGGGGTACACTTGCAGGTTTGTTATATAGGTAAACTCATGTCACAGGAGTTTGTTGTACAGATTATTTCATCACCCGAGTTCTAAGCCTAGTACCCAATAGTTATTCTTTCTACGCTCCTCTCCTTCCTCCCACTCTCCACCCTCAAGTAGGCCCTAGTGTCCGTTGTGTCCTTCTTTGTGTCCATGTGTTATCATTTAGCTTCCACTTATAAGTGAGAACATCCGGTATTTGGTTTTCTGTTCCCCCATCAGTTTGATAAGGATAATGACCTCCAGCTCCATCCATGTTCCAGCAAAAGACAAGATCTCATTCTTTTTTATGGCTGTATAGTATTCATGG
Organism: Pongo abelii; assembly: GCF_028885655.2. Lineage (NCBI taxonomy): Eukaryota > Metazoa > Chordata > Mammalia > Primates > Hominidae > Pongo > Pongo abelii. The sequence continues at coordinate 103,488,815 of NC_085928.1, forward strand.
TGTATATGTACCACATTTTCTAGATCCAATCTGTCACTGATGAGCATTTAGGTTGATTCCATGTCTTGGCTATTGTGAACGGCACTGCAATGAACATTTGTGTGCATGTGTCTTTATGGTAGAAAAATTTATATTCCTCTGAGTACATAACCAGCAATGAGATTGCTGGGCTAAATAGTAGTTCTGTTTTTAGCTCTTTGAGGAATTGCCACACTGCTCTCCACAACGGTTGAACTAATTTACACTCCCACCAACAGCGTGTAAGTGTTCTCTCTTCTCCACAACCTTGCCAGCACCTGTTTTATTTTTTGACTTTTTAAAAATAGCCAATCTGACTGGTGTGAGATGGTATCTCATTGTGGTTTTGATCTGCATTTATCTAATGATCAGTGACACTGAGGGCTCCCTATTCAATAAATGGTGCTGAAATAACTGGCTAGCCATACGTGGAAGATTGAAACTGGACCCCTTCCTTACACCATATACAAAAATCAACTCAAGATGGATTAAAGACTTACATGTAAAACCAAAACTGCAAAAACCCTGGAAGACAACCTAGGCAATACTACCCTGGACATAGGAATGGGCAAAAATTTCATGACAAAGATGCCAAAAGCAATAGCAACAACAGTAAAAATTGACGAATAGGATCTAATTAAACTTAACAGCTTCTGCACAGAAAAAGAAACTATCAACAAAGTAAACAGACAACCTATAGATTGGGAGAAAATATCTGCAAACTATGCATCTGACGAAATTCTAATATCCATCATCTACAAGGAACTTAAATTTACAAGAATAAAAAAACAACCTCATTAAAAAGTGAATAAAGGACATGAACAGGCATTTTTCCAAAGAAAATACACATGCAGCTAACAAGCATATGAATTTTTACCCCCAATTGTTCTCCTTGGGCCAGTCACTATATTGGGTACTTTATATAAATAATATAATTCATACAACAGTCCCATCAGAAAGGCTTTATTTTCATTATTTCATAGATGAGGAAGCTGAGATTCAGATAAATTACAAATCTCCATCGAGGTCATAGAGCATGTGAGTGACCTAGATAAGATTTAAACTCAAGCATACGTATTTAACCCCCAAATCCTGGTTCTTTCTGTATTGTTATCTATATGAAACTCAGATTCCACTGACACTGTACATAAGATAGAGTATTATTCAACCTTAAAAAGGAAGGAAATCCTGACACATCCTGAACCCATATGGATGAACCCTGAAGACATTATGCTAAGTGAAATAAGCCAGTCACAACAGGACCATATGATTCTACTCATATAAGGTACTTAGAGCAGTCAAATTCATAGAGGCGGAAAGTACAATGGTGGTTTCCAGGGTATATGGGAGGGAGAAACGTGGGGTTAATGTTTAATAGGAATAGAGTTTTAATTTAACAAATGAAAAAAAATTCTAGAGATGGATGGTGGTGGGGGTTGCATAACAATGGTGGGGATTGCATAACAATGTGAACGAACTTAATACCACTGAACTATACACTTAACGATAGTTGAAATGGTAAATTTTATGTCATATTTTACCACAAAAAATGACTTTTAAAAATTAAAAAATAATAGGTAGATATATAGTTGTTTTGTTGTGTGAGAATTCAAATATATGTAGAAGAGTGCATGTGAAAGCTTAATAGCGAAAAGAATGAACTGTGCTAGTTACCAATTTGTTGCCTCTCACATCCAAATTCACTCTTTGCCCACTCTGCAAAAATTAATGTGAGGAGGTGAAATTTTAGCTGAGAATTGAAGAATATGACAATAGTCAGACAAACGTTAACACATTTTTTTCATTCCTCCCAAAATATCCTAGGAAGAACCTATCTATGTATTTGTATACATAATTATATTTATTGTATTTCCTAAGGAAATACATTCTTCAGTTGGGAGTCATCCACATGCATTTTATATTCAATGTACTGAATTTTCTGAGGTTTCCAGCCATCTAAGAAATGAACCTTTCCTGTTCCTATGAGATCTCAATTGGCAGGCTGTATAACTAGGTGTGGAAAGTGGAATGAGACAATTCACAATAGTCTTCTATGGTTCTCTTGGAAGCCAGGAAGGACACAAGCCCTGCTATGTCCACTCTCAGAATACTGTTCTAATGTGAAGACTTTATCTTCTTCACTTTTTTGGTTTTGGGAAATTTAGTAGATCAAGCAGCCATTCATTCACTTGTGGACTATCCTAGAAACCAAACATCATTTTCTAAATAGGAAGAAATCTGAATTTTTAAAATTACATTTTAAAACTGGGGTCTTTTTCTTTTCCCTATAGTCTGCTTGATTCTGCTTAATTTCAAAAGAGTGTTTATTCTAAAATTAAACAAGAAAGATTAATCAAGTTTCAAGAAAACAATATGCATCAACTCTGAAAAAAACTTCTAAAATCTTTAGTTAGGCATTAGAAAGTCAGAGAATGGTTTTAGGAACTGTGACATTTTCTAAGGAAGATAAGAGTCACACAAGCAATTAGCAAAAATCTCAAGAAAATCACTTAAGTTTCATCAACCTTCAGTACTTCATACATGCCAGATACTCAGGAAAAGGGCCTTCATGTACTGTTCTTTATTTGTTACTTATCTTCACAATAACCCAACATACTGGCTCTTGTCTCAGCTTCACAGATGAGGAAACTAAGACTAAGTGTTTAAGTAATTTGCACTAACACACAAACTCAGAAATTTGGGGAGTTGGGATCCAAGCACAGGTATATAATATAAAAGCCTATGTACTTTCCACTCCTTCCAACTATTACATACAATTAAACTGGTATTGTGCCTTATAATTATGGCCTCTCATGGAACCCAGTGACACTAATTCTCCTGGGTGGAAGTTGTGACAAGGGAGGATGAAGAAGCTGGCCATTCTAGGAGGCACTACCAAATCCTTTACATGGGAATAAGTTAGTAAATAGATATTTATTGAGCATGAAAAGATATGGTATTTCTAAAGACAGGTTTCTAAAAACCAGGTGCTTCTTTAGGACAGAATTTTGAGAAAACCAGACATTTACTTTCTTTGAAATACCTTTTTTTCTATGAACAGTTTCTTAGTTTCTTAGCCCCTAGGTTCGTGTTTTGGTGAAAAAACAGATTAATACCCTTTGAGCCATCTCTAAACACTGCTGTGCTCCTGCACGTTTTTGATCCAAAGTTTTAGAACATTTGACACCTGAAACAATCACTTTCAGGTCTTGTTAGGTAAAAACATTTCCCAGGAATTACGAAAGTATTATACTACTCCAACCTTTTTAATATGCTGCTGTCATAATTCAGATTTAGAGAGCAAGCCTCAGAGCTGGCTATGTCTCACTGAAAGAATGTCCTTGGGTATAATTTGCTCTTCCAATTCTCTGCACACAAATGTAAGAGGACATGCAACTCCACTGGGGCAGCTTCTGAGATAACTAAAGCTCCCCAGTCAACCCACCACTGTTTGTCTGAAATATTAAGTGTATTTCTATCGAAAATGTGCTTAAAAGAAGCCTAATAAGTTGGCCCAAACTACATTTACACAGAAGGATGCCCTCATTTTTAGACAATGTTGGAAATGAATGTTGTGATATAACTGCCTCAGGTCATAATGGCATCAAAAGGTAAGTTAAATGAAATCAAGTGCATTATGCCATCATGAAAGTAGTGAGGTCTTACGTATTATTTTTTTTTCAGTCTTAGCATTGTATAATCTCCTTTAACAATGTTTTCTCTCAAGACTGTTTTAAACCAGGACAACTGTCTAAAACACCATTGCTAAAATTAAAAATAATTATGAGAGAACTGACAACCCAAAACAGTCTGAGTAATCCTACTATAAATGAAGGAAAAGCTCTAACAGCAAATTAGATAGAATTATGCAATTTTAAATACTATTTTATGTCCCCTGTTCCACTGATGTAGATGAATCAGGACCAAATGCTTGCCTGTAAATCAAGATTTCAATATCATTTTCACATTGATGTTGCCCCTAAATAGGTTTAAAGAAAAGCCATGATACAGTCCATAAAGAACTCATATGGAAAAAAATACTGGTTTTTCATTTGTGAACTCACAGGAAGCCAATGTGGAAAAGAAATGAGGATTAGTCAACATAGTAATACAGTGAATCTTCCTGAGAACTGGCTGGAGACAAGGTTTGAGACGAAAAGGATAACCCAAATTTGTTCATCCATCAACTATTATCTAGTGAAATCTCAATAGGAGAGAAAGAAGGAAGGAGGCAGTGTGTTGCCAAGTCAGTTTAGTTACTTCCTAGATGTGAGACTCACCAACACTAAATGAGGATATCAATGCCCATCTCACAAGGTTACTGTGAGAACAAAATAGCTGTAAGTGTATAAAGTGCTGTGTCTGTAGTAAATCATCAATAAATGAGGGCTACTTATTAATAGAGGGAAGAAAACCCTTTCAGAGAGTTGTTTTAAAAGAAATAGGAGCTTTCAAAAGCAAACAATATTTATTCTAAGATGTAGGAATATCACAGGAGAAAGAGAGAGAGAGATTCCCTCCATTCTTTTGGAGATTGGAGATTCCCTCCAATATTTGTTGATAAAATATATCAACAAATGTTGGCTAACATCAAAATGAAAGTAAAACTTATTTACTATCGGGTTGAGAAGAAAGACCAAAACCACTGCAACACTGCAATAAGGAGGACTGCATTTTAGCATCAGATTTCCACTTGTCCTGTGAGCACCTGCCAATCCCTGGGTTTTGGGTAAAGTGGGTCAGGAGGCCAGGTCTTACGCAAAAGCTAGGCAGCAGGAGGTATCAAACCCTGGAAGGCTGGAATTCTAGAAGGTAGGTACTCTCCTAGAATTAGGAGGGGAAAATTCCGCCAAGCATAGAGGCATTGAAGCTAGGTATGGGTCTCAGCTTGGGTCTCAGGGTTAAAGGGCAAAAAGGAATATTAACTGCAAATGAGCACTACTACGGGTTTAAAGAAGAAATCTACACTACTACTTTATGGCCTAACAAACTTCAATCCAAATTTTAATGTGTTTCCAGGTAGGTAATACTTCAGGCACTTGGTAAAACCACCAAATGCAAATCTTCCCTGGAGAAATGTTTTAATTCTGGTTTCAAGGCATTACTACACTTAGAGTTCCAAGGGACATTAGCTCAAAATAAAACATGTCAAAAACAAAACTAAAACAAGTGAACAAAAGCAAGAGTCAGTAAATTTTTAAAAATTTGAATCAGAACAACAAAACCTGAAGGTATTGAAATCATCAGATACACAATATAAAATGGGTACCTATAATATGTTTAAAGAAATAAAAGAGGACACTGAAAGTATATAACAGGCAGAAAGGACTGTCAAAATGAACCATGCAAGCTCGAAAAATAACCAAATAGAATTTCCAGCAATGAAAAGTGTAATAAATAAAATAGGAACTTGTTGCTATTTAAACAGCAGACTAGACATGGCTGGAAAAAAAAAAGATTTAAAAATAAATGAGCTAAGTATCTAACCTTATAAGCTGGAAAAAAAATGGATAAACTCACAAAAATGTAGAAAGAGATAACAGAAGTTAAATAAAAAATAAAACTATAATAGAGGATCGGCAAAGCCAAAAGATATTTCCTATATAGGTTACTAAAATAGACACAAGTTTAGCAAGAGCAAGAAGAACAAATAAACACTAGCAATGTAAAGGGGAAATAACTATGGGTATGGGAGAAGGCAATTTTATGGCTTTACCCCTAAAAACTTGGGTAAGATGGAAAAATTCCTAGAATATAAATTATCAAAATTGATCAAAAACCTTGAATGATTCCCAAACCATTGGATAAATTGAATCAATAATTTTTAAATGACTAATATAAAGAAAACACAATCCTAGAGAGCTTAAAGGTGAATTCTACCAAATGTTTAAGGAATTAAACATTAAACAATTAAAGATAATTGTTAAACATTAACAATTAAAGATAATCACAAACTTAAAACTGATTACAAAAGCAGACAAAAGGATTGAAAAATGGGAAATCACAGCCCAATCTCACTCCTAAACATGAGTAAAGACTAAAATTAATGTCAAGCAACAATGAAATGGACAAATTTTTAATTTGCATTTCCCTAATGACTAATGATGCTGAGTATCTTTTCTTTTTTTATTATTGTTATTAAAAAGTTTTAGGGTACATGTGCACAATGTGCAGGTTTGTTACATACGTATACATGTGCCATGTTGGTGTGCTGCACCCATTAACTCATCATCTAGCAATAGGTATATCTCCTAATGCTATCCCTCCCCCGTCCCCCCACCCCACAACAGTCCCTGGAGTGTGATGTTTCCCTTCCTGTGTCCATGTGTTCTCATTGTTCAATTCCCACCTATGAGTGAGAACATGTGGTGTTTGTTTTTTTTCCTTGCCATAGTTTGCTGAGAATGATGGTTTCCAGTTTCATCCATGTCCCTACAAAGGACATGAACTCATCATTTTTTATGGCTGCATACTATTCCATGGTGTATATGTGCCACATTTTCTTAATCCAGTCTATCGTTGTTGGACATTTGGGTTGGTTCCAAGTCTTTGCTATTGTGAATAGTGCCACAATAAACATACGTGTGCATGTGTCTTTATAGCAGCATGATTTATAATCCTTTGGGTATATACCCAGTAATGGGATGGCTGGGTCAAATGGTATTTCTAGTTCTAAATCCCTGAGGAATCGCCACACTGACTTCCACAATGGTTGAACTAGTTTACAGTCCCACCAACAGTGAAAGTGTTCCTACTTCTCCACATCCTCTCCAGCACCTGTTGTTTCCTGACTTGTTAATGATCGCCATTCTAACTGGTGTGAGATGGTATCTCATTGTGGTTTTGATTTGCATTTCTCTGATGGCCAGTGATGATGAGCATTTTCTCATGTGTTTTTTGGATGCATAAATGTTTTCTTTTGAGAAGTGTCTGTTCATGTCCTTCGCCCACTTTTTGATGGGATTGTTTGTTTTTTTCTTGTAAATTTGTTTGAGTTCATTGTAGATTCTGGATATTAGCCCTTTGTCAGATGAGTAGGTTACGAAAATTTTCTCCCATTTTGTAGGTTGCCTGTTCACTCTGATGGTAGTTTCTTTTGCTGTGCAGAAGCTCTTCAGTTTAATTAGATCCCATTTGTCAATTTTGGCGTTTGTTGCCATTGCTTTTGGTGTTTTAGACACGAAGTCCTTGCCCATGCCTATGTCCTGAATGGTATTGCCTAGGTTTTCCTCTAGGGTTTTTATGGTTTTAGGTCTAACATGTAAGTCTTTAATCCATCTTGAATTAATTTTTGTATAAGGTGTAAGGAAGGGATCCAGTTTCAGCTTTCTACATATGGCTAGCCAATTTTCCCAGCACCATTTATTGAATAGGGAATCTTTTCCCCATTTCTTGTTTTTGTCAGGTTTGTCAAAGATCAGATGGTTGTAGATATGCAGCATTATTTCTGAGGGCTCTGTTTTGTTCCATTGATCTATATCTCTGTTTTGGTACCACTACCGTGCTGTTTTGGTTACTGTAGCCTTGTAGTATAGTTTGAAGTCAGGTAGTGTGATGCCTCTGGCTTTGTTCTTTTGGTTTAGGATTGACTTGGTGATGTGGGCTCTTTTTTGGCTCTTTTCCAATTCTGTGAAGAAAGTCATTGGTAGCTTGATGGGGATGGCATTGAATCTATAAATTACCTTGGGCAGTATGGTCATTTTCACAATATGGATTCTTCCCACCCATGAGCATGGAATGTTCTTCCATTTGTTTGTATCCTCTTTTATTTCATTGAGCAGTGGTTTGTAGTTCTTGAAGATGTCCTTCATATCCCTTGTAAGTTGGATTCCTAGGTATTTTATTCTCTTTGAAGCAATTGTGAATGGGAGTTCACTCATGATTTGGCTCTCTGTTTGTCTGTTATTGGTGTATAAGGATGCTTGTGATCTTTGTACATTGATTTTGCATCCTGAGACTTTGCTGAAGTTGCTTATCAGCTTAAGGAGATTTTGGGCTCAGACAATGGGGTTTTCTAGATATGCAATCATGTCATCTGCAAACACGGACAATTTGATGTCCTCTTTTCCTAATTGAATACCCTTTATTTCCTTCTCCTGCCTAACTGCCCTGGCCAGAACTTCCAATACTATGTTGAATAGGAGTGGTGAGAGAGGGCATCCCTGTCTTGTGCCAGTTTTCAAAGGGAATGCTTCCAGTTTTTGCCCATTCAGTATGATATTGGCTGTGGGTTTGTCATAGATAGCTCGTATTATTTTGAGATACGTCCCATCAATACCTAATTTATTGAGAGTTTTTAGCATGAAGAGTTGTTGAATTTTGTCAAAGGCCTTTTCTCCATCTATTGAGATAATCATGTGGTTTTTTGTCTTTGGTTCTGTTTATATGCTGGATTACATTTATTGATTTGCATATGTTGAACCAGTCTTGCATCCCAGGGATGAAGCCCACTTGATCATGATGGATAAGCTTTTTGATGTGCTGCTGGATTCGGTTTGCCAGTATTTTATCAAGGATTTTTGCATCAGTGTTCATCAAGGATATTGGTCTAAAATTCTCTTTTTTGGTTGTGTCTCTGCCCGGCTTTGGTATCAGGATGATGCTGGCCTCATAAAATGAGTTAGGAAGGATTCCCTCTTTTTCTATTGATTGGAATAGTTTCAGAAGGAATGGTACCAGTTCCTCCTTGTACCTCTGGTAGAATTCAGCTGTGAATCCATCTGGTCCTGGACCTTTTCTGGTTGGTAAGATATTGATTATTGCCACCATTTCAGAGCCTGTTATTGGTCTATTCAGAGATTCAACTTTTTCCTGGTTTAGTCTTGGGAGGGTGTATGTGTCCAGGAATTTATCCATTTCTTCTAGATTTTCTAGTTTATTTGCGTAGAGGTGTTTGTAGTATTCTCTGATGGTAGTTTGTATTTCTGTGGGATCGGTGGTGATATCCCCTTTATCATTTTTTATTGCGACTATCTGATTCTTCTCTCTTTTCTTCTTTATTAGTCTTGCTAGCGATCTATCAATTTTGTTGATCTTTTCAAAAAACCAGCTCCTGGATTCATTAATTTTTTGAAGGGTTTTTTGTGTCTCTATTTCCTTCAGTTCTGCTCTGATTTTAGTTATTTCTTGCCTTCTGCTAGCTTTTTAATGTGTTTGCTCTTGCTTCTCTAGTTCTTTTAATTGTGATGTTAGGGTGTCAATTTTGTATCTTTCCTGCTTTCTCTTGTGGGCATTTAGTGCTATAAATTTCCCTCTACACACTGCTTTGAATGTGTCCCAGAGATTCTGGTACGTTGTGTCTTTGTTCTCGTTGGTTTCATAGAACATCTTTATTTCTGCCTTCATTTCGTTATGTACCCAGTAGTCACTCAGGAGCAGGTTGTTCAGTTTCCATGTAGTTGAGCGGTTTTGAGTGAGTTTCTTAATCCTGAGTTCTAGTTTGATTGCACTGTGGTCTGAGAGACAGTTTGTTATAATTTCTGTTCTTTTACATTTGCTGAGGAGAGATTTACTTCCAACTACGTGGTCAGTTTTGGAATAGGTGTGGTGTGGTGCTGAAAAAAATGTATATTCTGTTGATTTGGGGTGGAGAGTTCTGTAGATGTCTATTAGGTCCGCTTGTTGCAGAGCTGAGTTCAATTCCTGGGTATCCTTGTTAACTTTCTGTCTTGCTGATATGTCTAATGTTGACAGTGGGGTGTTAAAGCCTCCCATTATTATTGTGTGGGAGTTGAGTATCTTTTCATTGGTCATTATTTTTTCTTCTTCTATAAACTATGTATATAAATCCATTGACCTTCTTTGTTGGGTTGTTTTGTTATTGAATTCTAAGAGTCAAGAGTTCTTTTCTCTTTATGTGACTCCTGATATGTGAAACATAAATATTTTCTCCCACTCTGGGATTAGTGTCCACTTTCACTGTGGTATATTCCAAAGAACAAAAGTTTTTTTTTATAGAGTCCAAAATGTCAGCTTTTTTCTTTTATAGTTTGTGCTTCTAATGTCCTAAGAAATCTAGCCTATCCTAAGGTTAGGGAATCCATTGGTTCTACTACATGGTGTAAGGTAAGGAACAGGGTTCATTTTTTCCTCCATATGAATATTCATTTATCCTCATTTGTTAAAAAGACTTCCTTTTCCTCATTTAAGTGCCATCTCACCTTTACCTAAAATTAGCCATATCTGAATTGTCTCTATTCTGTTTCATTGATCTACATGTCCATCCTTTTGTTAATACCACAGTCTTACTATATTTTATAGTCTTGAAATCACATACACAAAGACCTCCAGCTTCGTTCTTCTGAATTTTTTCTGGTCATTTACTTTTTCCATATACATTTTAGAGTCAACTCTTCAGGCTGGACGTGGTGGCTCGTGCCTGTAATCCCAACACTTTGGGAGACCAAGGCAGGAGATAACTTGAAACTAGAAGTTTTGAGACTAGCCTGAGCAACATAGTGAGACTTGGTCTCAAGAAAAAAAAAAAGAAAGAGGAAAGAAAAGAAAAGGAAAAGAACAGAACAGAACAGAACAGGAAAAAGAAAAAAGAAAAGAAAAGAAAAGAAAAAAGAAAAGAAAAGAAAAGAAAAGAAAAGAGCCGGGTTTGGCGGTCCCAGCTACTCAAGAGGCTGAAGTGGGAGGATCTCTTGAGTCCACAAGTTGGAGCTTACAGTGAGCTATGATTGTGCCACTGCATTCCAGCCTGGGAGACAGGGCGAGACTCTGACTCCAAAAAAAAAAAGATTAAAACTTCAACATCAATTTCTACACACAAAAAATATCTGCGGAGGCCAGGCACAGTGGCTCATGCCTGTAATCCCAGCACTTTGGGAGGCCGAGGCGGGTGGATCACAAGGTCAGGAGATTGAGACCATCCTGGCTAACACAGTGAAACCCCGTCTCTACTAAAAATACAAAAATTAGCTGGGCGCAGTGGTGGGCGCCTGTAGTCCCAGCTACTCAGTAGGCTGAGGCAGGAGAATGGCGTGAACCCAGGAGGCGGAGCTTGCAGTGAGCCGAGATTGAGCCACTGCACTCCAGCCTGGGCGACAGAGCGAAACTCTGCCTTAAAATAATAATAATAACAATAATAATAATAATAATAATAATAATTAGCTGGGCATGGTGGCGGATGCCTGTAGTCCCAGCTACTCGGGAGGCTGAGACAGGAGAATGGCGTGAACCCGGGAGGCGGAGCTTGCAGTGAGCCGAGATAGAGCCACTGCACTCCAGCCTGGGCAACAGAGCGAGACACCATTAAAAAAAAAAAAAAAAAAAAAAAAACTGGAGAAATTTTGATTTTCATTAGGATTATGTTGACACTACACATCAATACTGGAGAGAACTAACATCTTAACCATATATCTCCTCCATTTATTTCAGGTCTTTTCAAATTTCTTTCAGTAGTGTTGTCTAGCTTTTAGTGTGCAGATATTCCACATATTTCATTAACTGACCTAATGCTAACCACACAAGCTTCAGTTTATTAGCATATCTTGCTTGGAAAGTGGGAGTAGTTCAGGAGCCCAGAATAGGATTTGCGAATATGTGAGATACAATCCAATTTTAACATTTTGTTTCCATACAACTATACTGATGCTATCTTATTGTATTAAAGCAATTCCTCAATGATGACACAAAAGTAATCTAAGAACCCTGATACATTATTTCTCCTGCAAATGCTTTCAACTGAAATGGAAATTTACTTCACACTGAAAATCTAGTCAAGTAGAAAAGGCATATAATCTCTCTAAATAATTTGACTACTTAGATTATCTCTTCTGTAGTTACCATGTCTTCTTGGGGACTAAAAGCTTTCAAACTATTATAAGTTGACTATGTCTGGTGTGAAAGCTATATATTACAAAATTAAAATAAATCACATTTTGAAGAAAAAGTCAATTTTAAAACATATATTTATACAAATAATTTGAGAATCAATTTCTATTTCAATACAGACAGTAGTGAAGGTAAGCTCACTATATCACATAAAAAAAACCTAGTAAATTAAAAGTAGTAGGAATCAATCATTTAATGAGTCAGTTCACTATTCCTCAGTGACATCTCATAGATCAATTAGGTTTGTGTTTGGTTTTTTCATCCTGTTGTTAACAGGATTTAACTATTTTCTCACATAAAAAGTTTAGAAGTTAAATAGGAATTTTACAGTGACTGTACAATGTGAACAAAGTTTTAGACATCTTCCATCGTTGCGTCCTGACATCCCTGGAATAAAATTCTTAACCTTGTAGTTGTCATATCCTGGTAATAAGATGGCAACTCCATCATAAGCTTATCCAAAAGTAAAAAGAGAGAAGGATGAAAGATGATGGGCTAACGAGCATGCTAATGCAGTTACAAGAAAACAATCTTGTGACAATGCAGTCTGCTACAAGCAAAACAATGGCATTTCCAGAAATCCCTTGTACAAACTACTTCTTATTTCTTATAGCCAGAAGTGTATCATACAACCTCCCCTAGCTTCAAGGGAGTCAGGAAAGATGAATACTTTTTAGCTGTACACACTGCCTACCCTAAACAGTTCTGAGATCTTTTAACAAGGAAGAAGATTCTGGATACTGGACAGACACTAGGGTGTCTGCCAAAATATACTTTCAGATTTTAAACCTAGCTAAGATGAAATACACTAAAAGTTATCTTCAAAAAACAAAAGACAGCTTTACATAATTAAAATACTAATTTTAATTACATTGAGAGAAAAATCTTTGGAACTATCATATCTTGTTATGTACAAAATACATCTTTAATGCAGCAAAAAACAGGCATTATCTTCCAAAGATTAAAAAGTTTAGGGTGGGGTAAGATAGGGAACTAGTATATATTTGAAAAATAGTAGGGCTAAAGCAGGTCAAAGCCCTTCTTCAGTAACAGACTCCTACAACAGTAAATACCCATTCCTATGAAATAGCAATAAAAGTCAAATATGAGTAAGCATTTAATCACTGAAAATGCACAAGGCACAGTTATAAGCCCTTTTTTTTTTTTTTTTTTTTTTTTTTTTTAAGAGACGAGGTTTCACTCTATTGCCCAGAGCTGGAGCAAAGTGGCTCAATCATACCTCACTGCAGCCTCAAACTCCTGGGCTCAAATGATCTTCCTGCCTCAGCTTCCCAAGTAGCTGGGATTACAGAAATGAGCCACTACACTGGCCCTAAGCTTTTTATATCATTTAAACAACATGGCAACCCTGGAATGTGGGTCCCATTATCCCCTACAATGAAGCTAAAGTGTTCAAAATCATGCAGCTAGCAAATTATGACATTTGAATCTGAATTCAGGAAATCTGTTTCCAAAGCCTGTGCACTTAGCCACTATATGATATTCCCCTAAATTCCTCTTATATATAATCTGAATATATAAAGGTGCAAAAACGTATGTTCTTAATCTTTAACAAATCAATATTCTTGGGATAACCATAAAAATGAATAATGGAATTTTGCATATTCTGTTATGAGGGGTCTCAACGTGATATGCCATCTTCCATTTGCAAATTTAATCTTCCAGGGATTTAAAGTAAGGGATTATACAGCAGAATTTAGAGAACTGTGTCTTGTTTCTCATAAAATCTAGAAATTGTTCATTTCTTAGAGACTCTTTAAAAAATAAAACATAATCTCTTATATTAATACAAAATAGAACTGCTACAAAGCATGTCATCTTCAGTAATTATGCCCTAGTAGAAATGTGTTTAATCTCTTCCTATAAAATGAAAATACTATTATACTAACGTATGTTTCATTACAAAAAACAAATAAACTATATGGTAAACTTCATCATACATACCCACTTAAATAAAGGTGAATTTTTAATAGGAAAGCAAAAATTCTAATAATATTGTCACCCTACGGTAGTACACATAAAATGACTGAAACAATTTATCTACAATTATAAAACGCTTCAGTTGTATACTTGAGGAAAAATTCATAGTCAAAATTAACTCAAACACACATACCTTTACCTTTTAGTTTATCCTTATCTTATTAAATGTCATCTTAACAGGATACTCTAGTTGAATGTTAAATCCTCTCACAGAAAATGCCATGTTTAAGTTGATAGAAAACAACTACGAAGCTTTTTTGGGTTTTTGTTTGTTAGTTTGTGTTTGTTTTTGTTTTTTTCAGACAGAGTTTCATTCTTGTTGCCCAGGCAGGAGTGTGATGACGCAATCTCAGCTCACTGCAGCCTCCACCTCCCAGGTTCAAGCAATTCTCCTGCCTCAGCCTCCTGAATAGCTGGGATTACAGGCTCCTGCCACCATGTCCAGCTAATTTTTTGTACTTTTAGTAGAGATGGGGTTTTGCCATGTTGGCCAGGCTGGTCTCGAACATCTGGCCTCAGGTGATCCGCTCACCTCAACCTCCCAAAGTGCTGGAATTACAGGCCTGAGCCACCATGCCCCGCCTACAAAGCTTTTTGATGAAGATTTCCTAGTTGCTGGAAAATTCTCTTTTTCTTATTGCCACAATAACTCTAAAAATGAAGAATAAAGATGATTCTGGGTAATAAATTCCTTTTCTAGCTTACATTAGTACTTGGCCTTAATTACTATCTTGGCACAGGGAAAAATATAACTTCTTTGTATGACCTCCAGTGTGCTTTTGGCTTTTAAAACAGTATGTGAGACATAAATAACTATTTAAAATATGACAATCTTTTACTTTTTTTATAAGACCAGTCAAGTGCAGTATTGAGAAGAGGGAACAAGGAGAACAAGGAGTTCAATCTGTAATGACAAATCTTGTTCTGACAGGAATGCATAATACAAAGTCAACATTTTCCACAAATGATGGTTCTAAGATAATCTGTTTTTCATCAAAACAAGATTACTGGATAGAGAGATTATGGTTTTAACTGCCTCAGAGGAATGGGGTTTTTCTATTCTGGTTTAAATACATATAATACACTCTTTTCCAAACATCCCATTATACAAATGAAGTCCATTTCATTGTGTCCATTTATTTCTATATACAGAGAAGCTTAAGTGAATGGAACTGCTAACATGCTAAATATCACCTATATCAGCAAATAGAGATCAATTATGCATATCTGGAGAGAGATATGATTCATATCAAAAACGGAATAATGCAACAAATATTCATTGACCACTTGAAGATTTATATGTTTTTTCATTTCATCTCTAACAACTCTTTGAAGTATGTTTATAACATCCATTTATAGCGTAAGAAACTAACACCTAATAATGAGCCTATCATAGAAGTGGATAGACCCAGATTCCAGCCCAGAGCTAAAGCCCTCTTCTAGTCCACAAAACCAGCAAAGAACTGAATAAATACTTCCTGATAATGTGATAAAAGGTAAACGTAGCAAATTAAGTAGTATAATCCCTTACCTTAAACACTTGTATACACTACTTAACCACTTAATACTGATTATGTTTCTACAGTATCATCCATTGTGTTCGTTATTTAAATAGAAGTTTTATTTTTCATAACAATTAAAATAATATATATTCACAACTGAGAACTTTGAAAATAGATAAGAAAAAGAAAACATCTAACACCTTAGCCCCTTAAGTAATCTCCATTAATATTTTGGTACATTGTCTTAATCATTTTCCAAATATGTTTTCAGAATACAGGTGAAATTATACTTTACATATAATCTGTACATAAATTTTCACTTTATTATATAATGTACTATTTAAATTTTTTTAATGGCTCTTCACATGTAAGCACTAATCATCAATGTCTTAATTGGACCATAGCTTTAACATTTAGAGAAACAAAATTTATTTTTGCTACTGCAAACAGTGCATCAATGTAGATATTTACAAAACAGAGATTCACCAGAGTATTTTCACTGCCCTAAAAATCCTCTGTGGTCTGCCTATTCTTCCATTCCCATTTACCCACCAACCCCTGGTAACCACTAATCTTTTAATGATCCCCATACTTTCACCTTTAGCATTATTTTTTTAAGTTGCTAAATACTTTCCCCTAGGGATTTTATTTATTCTAATTTTTAGAAATTATTTTCCTTTACGGGCTAAACAGTTAAGTATGTTCTTAACATACGGCCTGTTTCTTCAATGTTACTGATACATTTTATGTACCTAATATATACAAAATATCACCATTTCCACATATAATCAATATAACAAATTATTAATGGAATATTTTCCACTCATTTCCTTGTACCACGTCTCGAAACTCCAGCGTGTATTTTATACTTACAGCACATCTCACTTCAAATGCTAAATTTTCAGCACAAATATTTGATCTATGTTTAGATTTCAAAAAATTTGTAGTTGAAAAAGTAGATTAACATATGAAAGTTATTTGAAACATACCTAAAAGCTTTCCAAAAGCAAAAAAAAAAAAAAATGCTTCTCCTATAATATTCACATTCACAGTAACAAAATTGGTTCATCTCTTTTAGAATAATTTATTTGACTTTAGAGTAATCAGTTATTGATTCTGCAGTTATCAGTTTCAAAACTACAGCCAAGTTAAGTAAATTCAGACCCTCTTATGTTAACTCTGTAGCATTAACATCAAATCCAAAAATGTACTGTATACATTAATACCAAAAAGGATTCTTCAAATTTACGTTACAGTTTTTGGAGTCAATTTAGTTAACACTGCCAATCATAATTAAAATCTCATGCATAAATAATAGCATAGCATAATAGCTATTCATAACAGCATAATAGCATAATTGATGCTAAAAATGTCTAAAACCATTATTGTTTTCATTAGTAAAAGATTTTAGTTTTAACAAAAATTTTTGTGACCATCTATGTCACAAATAAGCTATTTCTTTCCATGAAGCTTAAAATTTAACTTTGTTCATATGGAATGTGATATCAGGAAGAAAATATCAATCACATTGACAATTTTTGTCCTAAATTACTGAATATCTGGCAAACATTCCTTTTTAAACCTCTGGTGTGTATGACTCTGATATTCACCAGGACTTGCCAAAAACATACAGAGAATTCCATATACCATTTACCCAGCTTCATCCATTGATAAGATCTTATATAACCACAGTACACTGTCAACACCAAGAAACTGACATTGTTACAGTATTATTAACTCCATTACAAAGAAACCACATGTGTAAATTCAAATAGCTATTACCACAATCAGAATTCAGAACTGTGCCATCACCATAAAGACATTTTCTCATATTAAGCCTTAACAGTCACACCCTGACCTCAACCTTAACTCTTGGCAAACCCAAATCTGTCTTAATTGCTATAATTTTGTCACTTTGAGAATGTTATATAAATGAAATCATAGAGTATGCAACCCTTTGAAGGTAGATTTTTTTAAGTAGCATCATGCCCTTGAGATCAATCACTCTAAGTTGCTGGATGTATTAATCATTTACTCCTTTTTGTTTCTGCGTAGTATTCCATAGTTTTTTCTTCTATGCACCTACTGAAGGATATTTGGATTGTTTCCAGTTTATGCTATTACAAATAAAGCTTTTTATAAACATCCATGTAAAAGCTATTATGTGAACAGAAGCTTTCACTTCTCTAGGGTAAAAACACAGGAATGTGATGGCTGGGTCATATGTTAAGTATATGTTTAACTTTATAAGAAAGGTCCAAATTTTTCTCCAAGTGGGTGTGCCATTTTACATTCTAACCGGCAGTGTATGAGAGATGCAGATCCACATCCTTGGCATCACTTGGTATTAGCAGTAATTTTTATTTCAGTCATTCTAACAGGTATATATTAGTAACTCATTGTAGCAATTATTTGCATTACTCTATTGGCTAATGATGTAGAAAAATCTTTTCATGTGCTTACTGGCTAGCCACACATATCTTCCTTGTCCCTATTCAAGTATTTTGCTCAATTCCTAATTGAGTTGTTGTATTGCTGTTCCATTTACAGAGTTCCATAAATTCTAGATACAAATCTTTTGATGGATATATAATTTTCAAATATTTTCTTCCAGTATATGGCTTACCTTTTCATCCTTTTAACAGGGTCATTCAAGAGCAAAAATTTTGGTTTTGATAGAAGTCCAATGTATTTAGCCTTTTTATTCTATGGATCATTTTCTTTAGTGTCATGTCTCCACTTAAGACTAGGTCATGAACGTTTTCTCCTAAAATTTTCTTCTGAAAGTTTTATAGTTTTACATTTTCCATTTGAGCCTATAATCCATTTTGAGTTAACTTTTTATAGAAAGGATGATACTTAGG
The DNA here is from genome assembly GCF_028885655.2 of Pongo abelii. Classification (NCBI taxonomy): domain Eukaryota; kingdom Metazoa; phylum Chordata; class Mammalia; order Primates; family Hominidae; genus Pongo; species Pongo abelii. The sequence goes on from NC_085928.1 coordinate 103,507,038, forward strand.
CAGGTTTTTTTTTTCCTTTTGCCTATGAATATCCAACTATTCTAACACCATTTTTTGAAAAGATTATCGTTCCTCTACTTGACTGCTTTTGTACCTTTGTCAAAAATCAGCTGTGCATACCTGTGTGAATCTACATCTTAGGCTCTATCTTGGTCCCTTTAAGTGTCTATCCCTCTGCCAGTACCACTCTGCCTTGATTACTGTACAGTAAGTGTTAAAATTAGATCGAGTGATTCTTCCAACTTTATTATTCTTTTCAAAATTGTTTAACCGTTTTAGTTCTTTTGCATTCCCCTAGAAATTTTATTTTTAATTTTAAAAAATAATTTCAACTTTCCCTATAAATTTTAGAATCAGCTTGTCCATATCTAAAAGAATCCTGCCAGGAATGTTTTAGGAATTACATTAAATATACAGATCAACAGTCTGGATAGAACAAATATTTTTAATATGTCTTTTCTAATCCGTGAGCATACTGCCTCTCCATTACTTAGGTCTTTTTTAATTAGCATTTTGCAGTTTTCAATATACAGATCTTGTGCATGTTCTGTTGGATTTATGCCCAAGTGTTTCTTTTTTTTTCTTCTTCCTTTTTTTTTTGGTAGAAATGGGATCTTGCTATGTTGCCCAGACTGATCTCAAACTCCTGGGCTCAAGCAGTCCTCCTGCCTCAGCCTCCCAAAGTACTGACAAGCATGAGACACTGTGCCTGGCCTCATTTTTTCTTGAGCAACTAATAAATGGTACTGTGTTCTAAATTTTAGTTTTCAATTATTCATTGTTGTTTGCAGAAATATGATTTTGTGTGTGTGTGTGTGTCTGTGTCTATGTGTGTGTCTGCGGGTATGTGTGTTTGGATATCTGCAACCACAAACTTGCTTATTAATTCTAAAAGGTTTCTTTTTAAACTCTAGTGTCTTCTTGTTTGTAGATTCCTTGGGATCTCCTATGTAGCCAACCATATAATCTGCAGATAGGAAGAGTTTCATTTATTCCTTTCTATCTGTATATCTCTGATTTTCTTGCTTTACTCCATTGGTTAAATCTTCTAATATTGTGTTGATAGGAGTGTTGAGAGCTAACATCCTTGCCTTGTTCACAAAAGCAGACTGTCTATCATTATTACGACATTTGCTGTGGGTTTTTATAAATATCCTTTATCAAGCTGAGGAAGATTGCTTCTACTGCTAGTTTACCGAGAGTTGTTATCATGAATGGGTGCTGAATTTTCTAAAATACTTTTCTGAATCAACTAATGTCATCAGGTGGTTTTTCTTCTTTAGAATGTTAATATAATGGATTATACTAATTGATTTTCAAATACTGAACCATCCTTGCATTACCAGAATAAACCCCACTGGCCATGGTATATTATTATTTTTATATATTGATCAAGTTGTTAATACCTTATTGAGGATGTCTGTGTCTATAGTCACAAACATAAGAGATACTCCATATTTTTTTCTTTTTGTACTGTCTTTGTCTAATTTTGATATCAAGGTAATAGCAGCCTCATAAGATGAATTAGGAAGTATTCCCGCCTCATCCATTTTCTAGAAGACTCTGTATAAAACTAGTGTTATTTATTTGCCTGGATAGTTCTTTTTGGAAGGATTTTAATTATAAATTCAATTATGTTAACAGTTGCAGGATTTTCAGATTATCTATTTTGTCTCGGGTGAGTTTTGACAATTTATGGTTTTCCAGAATTTGACCTATTCACCTTAAACTATCATGTATGTAAAGTTGTTTACAGTATTTTCTTTTTGTCTGTGGTGATATATCTTTCTTTACTCTTGATATATTGGTAATTAGTATTTTCCCTCATTTTCTTTTTCAGTTTTGGTAGGTGTTAATCAATTTTATTAATCTTTTATAAACTAGTTTTTGCTTTGATTTTCCCTATTGCTTTTCTATTTTTTTAATTTCATTAATTTCTGCTCATTTTTTCCTTCATTCTGCTTGCTTTGGATTTTTTATTTATTTATTTTTTTTTACAGAGTCTCACTGTGATGTCCAGGCTGGAGTCCTTTTTTAGTTTCTTGCAGTAGAGCAGGAGCTGCAATTATTGATTTGAAACCTTGCTTTTTTTCCTATTATTAGGACTTAAAGCATACATTTCCCTTTCAACAATGCTTTTGCAGTATCCCACAAATTTTAATATATTTTCATTTAAATTCACTTTGATATATCTTTTATTTCTCTTACAGTTTCCTCTTTGACACAGATCATTTAGTAGTGGGTTAATTTTTCAGGTTTTCTTGTTTTCTTTTTTTCTTGTTACTGATTTCTAATTTGTTTCCATTATGGTTAGAATATCCTCTGTATGACTTCAATTATTACAAACTTGTTGAGATTTGTTCTATGAACTAATATATTGTCTATCTTGGTGAATGAACATGTTTGATTGAAAAGAATCTGTATCCTGATTTTATTAAGTATTCTATAAATTTCAATTAGAGCCTATGGTTGATTGCACTGTTCAGTTCTTCCCTATTCCTGATGACTATTGCCTAGTGGTTATACGGATTACTAAGAGAATGGGTTATTAATCCCCAACCATAATAGTGATTTTTTTCTCTTTTCTCCATTCAGTTCTTTCAGGTTTTGCTTTATTTATTTTGCACCTCTGTTAGATTAAGATTATTTTGTCTTCCCAGTGAATTGATCCTTCTATCATTTTGTAATGTTCCTTTTTCCCTGGTAGTTTTCTTTGCTCTGCTATTGAATTTTTCTTATATTAGTATAATTAATATTTATTTAATTTAAGGAAAAATTATTCATAATATAATGACATGTTATTAATACAATTACCCTGTTTTTCTTTTATTAATATTTGCATAGTATATATTTTTCTATCTGTAACCTTTAGCTTTCTTATATCATCATATAGACAAGTGAGTTTGAAGTGAGTTTCATATAAACAACATATAGCTTTTTTAATTGTACAATTCTGCTAAACTCTATCTTGTAATCATTCATATATTAGGATTTAAGTCTGCCATTTTGGTATTTACTTTTGTGTTTGCTCCCTCTATTTTACCTGCCTCTATTTCCCCTTTCTTATTTTTCTGTAGGTTACTTTAACATTTTTAGTGTTCTATTTTGATTTACAGTACTTTTTATTATATCACTTTATGTAATATTTTAATGATTGCTCTAGAGATTGCAATATACATATGTAGCTGCTCAGTCTACCAGTATTAATTTTTTGTTGCTGCTATTGTTTTTCGAGACAGAGTCTCGCTCTGTCACCCAGGCTGGAGTGCACTGGCATCATCTCTGCTCACTGCAAGCTCTGCCTCCCGGGTTCACGCCATTCTCCTGCCTCAGCCTCGTGAGTAGCTTGGGAATACAGACACCCACCACCACGCCCAGCTAATTTTTTTGTATTTTTAGTAGAGACAGGGTTTCACCCTGTTAGCTAGGATGGTCTCAATCTCCTGACCTCGTGATCTGCCCGCCTAGGCCTCCCAAAGTGCTGGGATTACAGGCATGAGCCACTGCGCCCAGCTGCATGTTTTAATACTTAAAATGGAATGTAGTTACCCTATCATAATTTATGTCCTTTTCCCTCTCCACTTTATAAAACAGTTTTTTTTTTTAAGATGGAGTTTTGCTCTCATCCCCCAGGCTAGAGTGCAATGGCACAATCTTGGCTTACTGAAACCTCTGCCTCCTGGGTTCAAGTGATACTCCCGTTTCAGCCTCCCATGTAGCTGGGAATACAAGCGTGTACTGCCATGCCTGGCTAATTTTTCTATTTTTAGTAGAGACAGGGTTTCACCACATTGGCCAGGCCAGTCTTAAACTCCTGACCTCAGGTGATCTACCCACCTCGGCCTCCCAAAGTGCTGGGATTACAGGCGTGAGCCACCGCACCCAGCCAACAGTTTTCTTAAATATTAATTCAACATACACTGAGAACTGTATCAACATTATAATTTTTGCTTTGTATTATCAAACATAATTTTAAAAACTGAAGAGAGAATTAATCTACCCTTTCCATTGCTTTGTTCATTCCTAATGTTCCAAGCATCCTGTTATCACTTCCTTTCTTTCTGAACAACTTCCTTTATAGTCATTCTTTTAGAACCAATCTGCTGTCAACAAATTTTCTTAACTTTCCTCCTTCTGATATGGGTTGATTATCCCTTCACTCTTGAAGCATATTTTTGCTGGATACACAATTCAGGGTAATCTGTTTTTTCTTTTTCTTTAAGCAGTGAAAAGTGATGGGATACTTTCTGTCTGCCATACTTTCTGATAAGAAACCTGTTACTCAAATTGCTGAAACAGCTAATCTGTTAATGTCCTCTAGCTACCTTCAAGATTTCTTCTTTGGCTTTAATTTTCAGAATTTGGACTATGATGTGTCTGAGTATAGATTTCTTTGGGGTTTTCCCATTTGGAGTTCATTCACTAAGCTTCCTGAATCTAAAACGCTTATGTCTTCTGCCAAACTGGAAAATTTCAGCCATTATTTCTTTTAAAAAAAAAAAATTTTTTTTGGCTCCACATCCTGTCCTCTCTACCTAGTATTCTGAGGCTACAGTGTTACATCTTATGTTATTGTTCCACAGGTCTCTGGAAGCAGAGCTCATTTTTTCTATTTTTCTCTCCATTACTTGTATTGGAGAATTTCTAGTGAACTATCTTCAAATTGACCAATTCATTTCTCTATAATTTCTATAGGCTGCTATTGAGCCCATATAATTTTTTTTTAATTTTGGTTATTATAGATTTCAGTTCTATCATTTTCATTTGGTTCTTTATAGTTTCTACTTTGTTCCTAAGGTCGTTTATGTTTTTGTTTGTTTCAAGAGTGTTTGTAATTGCTTGTTGAAGCATTTTTACAAAAGCTGTTTAAAAGTCCTTGTCAATCATTCCACATCTGTGTCATCACAATATTGGCATCTGTTGAGTTTCTATTTTCCTGATTTTTCATATGACAAGTAATTTTGGGCCATATCCTGAACATTATTATACTATGACACTCTGGTTCCTATTTAAATAATCTATTTTAGCAAGTAGTCAACCTCCTTAAAACTGCAACCTTCTCACCTTTATGGGCTGTGGCTGAATGTCAATCCAGTTATAAAAGTCTCTGCAGTGCTTTTATTTCCCTCATTTGTATTATGTAGATGACATAACTTCACCCTACTATCTCCTCAGTTTGAGTTTGGGTGGGGACAAGCACTGCCTCATTTTAGCAGGGCAAGGATGGAAGACAGGGTACTATCCCACAGGGTCTGCCTCATCAATGCAGCGGGGAAGGGAGGGTGGAAGTCAGAGTCTTGCCCACAGGCTTCGCTGGGGAGAGCCCAACAAGGAAAGTAGAAATCAAGAGTTCCAACCACAGGTTTCTCCATGGAAAGTTACCTCCTCCTTACTTCATATTCCACTGAGGTGGGGCACCACTTCATTATTATAGGGTAGGGGGTGAAAGTTTAATTTTCTGGGTTCCTCCCCACCACCCACCCCTACATTTTTCCAGATTTTTCCAGTTCATTCTACAGACTCCACTGGAGAGGGGCATCCCCTTATTACTGTAGGAGGGGAAGGATGTATGTATAAAACAGTACTGGTTATGGATTCCACTGCTGAAATGCCTGTTAGGGTAGGAGAGAAATACAGCTTTTATTGTGCTGTTCTCTTAGAGAACAGTAAAGTATTACTAAAAAAGTTTCTGTCTTTTGGGGCTATCCTTTGGCTAGAGAGAACAGGCTTTCCTTGGCACTAATTTTCTTTTGTTTGTTGGTTTCTACCCACTGGCATTTCCAAGTTGTGTGTCTCTCTAGAGACCAGGTCAGGATATATGAAGTTACAGAAAGGAGAAAAAAAGAGAGAGAGAGAGAGAATTCATTTGATCCTTGAGCCCCCAAATCCCTTGGCATTTCATTCTCTTTTTTCTAACTTTCAGAGTTTTCCAGTAGGTGAATTATGTGTTTTATCCAGGACTTTTTGTTGTGATTAGTAGAAGTAAAATAAAATGTGTTTACTCCACATTGTCCAGAGCCCAAACCCTGTCATTTGCTTTTAGTGTAGATATTATGATTATTTCTACATCTTATCACTCTCTACTTTCTAAGTTTCCTGAAAAGTTTATTACTTTTTTTATTAGGTTTCTATTACTTTTTTTTAAGAGACAAGGTCTCACTCTTTAGCCTCCCAAGTAGCTAGGACTACAGGCACACACCACCACACCCAACTAAATTTTTTATTTTGTGCAGAGATGGTGGCCCCCAAGGTGGTTTCAAACTCCTGGCCTTAAGCAGTCCTCCTGCCTCAGCTTCCCAAAGCACTAGGATTACAGGTGTGAGCCATCATACCTGGCTTTTATTAGATTTTCTATTAATTTGTTGAGCCAGCAAAGTGTCAGATATGACATATCCTTGAAGCTTAGTAGCTGTTAAAAACTGTTAACACAATTTATCAGCCTTTATACCCACCACTGGGTTCACAAAAGATAAAAATAAGTAAGTCTCAAGTTGGTTCATTTGTTCTGTAAATATCTGTTTTATGAAAGCACCTGGGGACACAACAATGAGTAAGACAGCTAAGATCCCTGGTGTTATGTAACATATTCCAGTGACTAGAGGAGAGAAACTACAGGCATATGAATAATAATGTGTTCTCCTCAGGCTGAAAAAACTCAGTCTGCTATGTTTCAGTAAATATTAAGAACATATGTTTGATAAACTGCAAATATTCAGAAATCTAAAACTGCATACTTAGCATAGTTTAATATTTTTACTTGGTACACTAAACTTTAATGATCCAATAAACCAGTAATCAACTACTTACCACATACAACTGTTTCCACAAACTTGCCCATTCTTGTAGAGTTGCTGTCACTTCAGTCACAATAGAATCTTCAAGTGGAACCACAGTTTCATACTGCCTAGAACCAGAGCCACAAAAGACAGCCACATTATCTCTGAAAAAAATCTCGGCAAACTGTCTCCTGTCTTTTTCTACTTGTTTAACTCAAATTTTAAATTTATGCAAATAAAAAAGAAGTATATCTAATTGATCAAAGACCTTTTTATAATGATATACTGCAACAGTGAAAGTAAACTGAATTAAAGTAAAGAGATTTGGGTTTTACTGTATAAGTCCTCAATTTTACTTTTATAAATAGTATCCTTAAAACACACTTTTTTAAGAACAGTCTCTAAGCTTTTTTCCTTCAATGAAAAACCATGATACTACCCAAGTCTTGCTCAGATTAATTTTTTAAAATTATTTATGACCTTTAACATTTTTCTGTTTGAAAGTTTGCTCATACCCTTGGTTAAAAGAAAAAGATCTGGAAAAATGTGGGGGGCTGTGGCAGGGAGGAACCCACACACTTAAACTTTGAAAAGTTTAATGCACACTCCCTTATATTGGTATTGTATTTTCCTGCAACATAATGTCAGAAGAGGAATTCTAAGTCTGGTAGAGGAATTCTGAAGCTGGTAACAGAAAGGTGCTTGGATTCTCTCTGACTACTTCATAAGCAGCATCCACTATAATGCCAGTCCCTGTGCTGTCAAAAATTTATCAGTGAACAAAAATGAACACGATTTCTATCTTCAGAGAGCTCTTGGTCTGGATAGGGAATCAGACAGACATGGACAGTAATAAATCTAAAATGAAAATTAAAAGGTACTGATATGGTTTGGCTGTGTCCCCACTCAAATCTCATCTTGATTTGTAGCTCTCATAATTCCCATGTGTTGCGGCAGAGACCCAGTGAGAGGTAATTGAATCATCGGGGTGGGTCTTTCCCAGGCTGTTCTCATAATAGTGAATAAGTCTCACAAGATCTGATGGTTTTTTTAAAGAGGAGTTCCCCAACACATGCTCTCTTGTCTGCTGCCATGTAAGATGTGACTTTGCTCCTCCTTTGCCTTCTGCCATGATTGTGAGGTTCTCCCTAGCCACGTAGAACTGTGAGCCCATTAAATCTCTTCTTTATAAACTACCCAGTCTCAGATATGTCTTTATTAGCAGCATGAGAACAGACTAATACAAGTACAATGAAAGATTTTAGCTGTGTTATACAATTTACAATGAGCAGATCAATGAACTCTTCTCTGAAGAAGTGTCAAGGCCCAATACATGCAAAAAAATCATGACATGAAAAGCGTGTGGGGAGGGAGAAAACCAGTTATGGTGCCACCTGCAAACGAGAAAGGTATGCAAGATGTCACTGAGTTGGAAAATAATTTCACACATCCAAGATGAAAAAAAGCTGGTATGACTGGGACCAGCTCTCATAGGACCTTTTCAAAAGACAGTAAAAATTCCAGATCTTAACACAAGTAACCTGAATGAAAAGTTACTGAAAGCAGGGGGACTAACTTGATAATATTTCTATAATGTCCACACCAATGTTGAGGGTTAATAAAAACTTTCTATGACCAAAGATTTAATATACTGATATATTGAGGTAACTTATACCCATTTATTAGCCAAGGGGAATATCATCCATCTGAAAAAAAAAGTACAGGAAAATGTATTCCACAAAATTAGCATCAAGTATTATTTGTTTCCACAAGAAGACAGCTGACAAAGCACCACTGTGTTCAAAGATGACTCAGTGCATTAATATTGAGCATCAATGAATACATAAGTTATCTGATTATGTCTTACAGTTTTACTGTGTTCTTATTTTGTGTGACTTACCACAGCAGATTACAAAAAGTCACCTTGAAATAATACAATGGCATTAACTATATCCAAAAAATTTACAAGCTCATTAATATAAAAGCTTTCATCAAGGGCTTGTTAAGAGTAAAATGTGACAAAGGTAATATCAGCAAGATGGCAGAAGAGGTGCTTTCTACCGTCATATGCCCCCAAGAAGCATCAATTTTGACAACTTATGGACAAGAGTACCTTTGTGGGAGTCTAGGAATCCGGCAGAAAAGTTTCAGTACACCACTGAGGCAAAAAATCCAGAATAGATGCAGTGAAGAGGGTAGGAAGAAAGTTTCATTTTACCTGCATCACCCCTCCCACAAAGCAGTACAGCTCAACAAGAGAAACTCCATAACCCTGCAATTCTCTCACAGCGGAAAGCACAATGATTAGGCACCCAGCTCCACCAGCCATGTAAGACACTGCCCAAGAGACTCTTTTCTCACCCCACCCCAAATATTGTGGTGATCAACATGGCTGAGTATTGGGGGAAGATGGGAGCAGGAAAATAACTATGGTTTAATTTACTTCAATTTTTTGAAATAGGTCATATTGATCTTCTCAGATGAAAAGGAGTAAGCTAATGATAAATGTCATATCTGAGAAGAAAGTCATAATGACTTGCTACACAAATTCAAATTGAATGAGAAGACATCCTTTATTTCTTCAAGCTACTGGTTATAAGTTGAAATTTCTGAAGTTATTTCCATATACCACATCTTAAGAATGCTGCAGAGATAATTAGGAGATGTATAGAAACAATCGGGGAAATCACAATCTTAGTAACAAAACTTAAACATAAAGCACAAATAGGTGCTAAATGTGTGACATCAACTAAAACATCTAATGTTCTAAAAAAGGAGGTTCACTGTAAACTGCTGCAGTCAGATAAAGATTCGTGAAGAAAGTGAAGTTCCTAGAAGAGGCTTGGGTCTGAAAGGCAAGCAGGTGGAGAGAGCCCTAAACACTGTGCTATGCTATAAAAAGTGGTATAGAGAAAATAATGAGCAAGGCATATTAAAGATAATTCATGCTACTGATGGCAGCAGCAGGCCATCTGTAGTGGGGAGGCATGGGCGGTGGCAGCAGGAGTGGCTGCAGGAGCAGTGGTGAGTCTCCCGTTCCCTACCTCCAGGAGGCAGCCGACTGCACCCCTCCCCCTCACACAGCCGGGCAGGACCCACCCCCATGCCCGGAGCCTCTGTGGCTCCAGACCCTGTCCCCAAGTCACTGCCCTCTCCTGCCACTGCTGCAGGGAGGGCGAAGGGAGGAGGCAGTGCTTGGGGCCACGCTTCGGGGGAAGTGAGAGTGGTGCCCACTTCGGGGATCAGCCCGCGGTACGGTTGCCATGCGCACCCCACAGAGAGCACTGAGTTCCTGGGCCTCTGGAAGAGGCTGTCTGCACAGGCCCGCCCAGGGTCGCACCCCCAGGGTCTGCCCCATATGGGTCTGCACGGTATCACTCCCAATTGCCAGCCCGAGGCCTGTGATCCACTCCCAGAGGTGCCCACCCTGGGCAGGGCCCCAAGCCAGGTGAGGCGGAGCTCTGGGCTGCCCCTGAGCACTGGAGCCACCAAGGGAGCCTGGGGAGACGTTGCCTCTGCCCTGGACACTGGCCTGGGCCCAGCAAGGACCTGGGCTGGGTCCCAGGCTGTGAGGGAGTACAGCGGGGCTGCATGCTCCACGGGGCCAGGAGCAGGTAGCAGCCCCACCGTTTTGGGCACAGCTGCAGCCGCCCAAGTTAGGGTTGTGGCTCTGGGTCTCCCTGGGCTCTTGGGGGCAGGGAGCAGGCAGAAGACTTGCACCAGTGAGGCTGCAGCCGCCCAAGTCGGGGGCTGTGGATCTGGACCTCTGCACTCACTACAAGGCTGTGAGATTTTAAATTTGACACTATGGAAATAGGGAAACATGAGTGATGTTAAAGGAGTGTTGTGTTTTAGTAAGATTAATGCAGAAATCATATGCAAGACAAAGTAAAATATAATTTCCTTGGAGTTTAATCTATTAGGTATTTAGCTACTTTAATCATTAAGATCTATAAAAAACTTAGATTGTTCCTATTTTAAAGTTCTAAGACGTAGGACTTATGATAATTTGGCCTCAACTGCTAGTTTCCTCACTTCCTAGCTAAGCTACTTTGGTAAAGGTATTTGAACTCTCAAAGCCTTGCCTTCCTCATTGGAAATAAGTGGATAATTCCACTATGAATCTGGGATACCAAAGTGTGACGTGGTAAGTGTGAAGTGTCAAATAAAATGATTAGTATATAGGATATGTAATAAATGGTAGCTATTGTTGACTCTTAATCTTTAATTTTCATTGCTTAGAATTAAGCAAAGAGTTTCTAGAATAAAATGTCAAAATCAGCTAGATTTTATATTGTACTTTATATTTTTTACAGATGTCTTATCAAAATAGCTCAGTAAGTTCTTATTTTGACATATTTCCTCAGCTCCAAAGACACAGCAATTATAGGTAAAATATAAATATTTTTGAGCTCCAAAATAAAATAAATATCTCAGCATAGCAGCAACAGAACAACAACGACAACAACAAAAACACAGCAGTGAACCAGTGTGAAATCACAGGTCTTCTAGACTCTGAAGTCAAAAGCCAGCACTGGTGACTAGGAACTTAGAGGGATGACAAGGACAAAAAAGTGCTCAAAATGACATGAGAACCAAGGCCAGATTCACTGGTTGAAGTCTCGGAAAAGAAGGCCAACATGAGGCACAACACCAATTGCTATTAAACCTCATTTGGGACTATGGTTTTTAGCAAGCTGCAGGACTAAGGAGACCGGACCTTAAGCAGCCCCCTCCCCACTTCAGCCAAGAGTCAGAATCTACCACAGCCCCAGTGTCACTGTGGGGAAGAAGCTCTAAAATGCTATTGAAGGACCTGGTTCCACACTGGAGGTTAGGGGACAGATGGCAGTAACTGCTCAAGCACTAGACAGACAGATATGCTCAGAGGGAGAAACAGAGAGGGGAAACAAAATCATCCACTTCTGAAAACCAAATTCTACAACACATGAAGACTCTATAATGTTCAAAGGCTTAAAAATAACACAATGCTGTTCGACTTACAATGGAGTTACATCCTCATAAACACACTGTAAGCTGAAAATATCATGAAGTCAAAGATGCATTTAACCTGCCAAACATCCATAGCTTAGCCTATCCTCCCTTAAAAGTGCTCAGAACACTTATATTACTCTACTGTTTGGCAAAAGCATCTAACAAAAAGTGTGTTTTATAGTAAAGTGCTAAATATTTCATATAACTTGTTGAACACTGTACTGACAGTAAAAAACACAATGGTTGTACAGGTACCCAAAGTATGGTTTCTATTGAATGCATATGACTTTCGCATCACTGTAAAGTAGAAAAATCTTAAGGCAAACCATCATACGCTGGGGACCATCTGTAAATCCTTTTCAGATAAAATTAACTTTATGAAATGGCCTGATACACATTTTTAAATGTTTAGGATGCTTAGAGGAATGAAAAGAATCACTTCCATTTCAGAAAGGAAAAAGTATGAAACAAAACCAAGCACAAATAAAACAAGAACCAATGATATGCAATAGAATCAACTAGGAAACTTGCAAACGAAAACTATTAACACCCAATGTCCATCAATAGATGAATGGAAAAATTAAATGTGGTATATATAAGTGCAACGGAATATTATTCAACCTTAAAAAGGAATGAAATTCTAATACATTCTACCACATAGATGAATCATGAAAGCACTATGCTAGTGAAATATGCCAGATACAAAAAGACTAATGTCATTATTCCATTTATATTAGGTACCTAGAATATGAAAATTCATAGAGACAGAAAGTAGAATAGAGATTACCAGGGGCTGGGTAGAGGGAGAATGGGGAGTAACTGTTTAACAGGGACAAAGATTCTTTTGGCGATAATGAAAAAGTTCTGGAGATGAATTGTGATGACGGCTGCACAACATTGTGAATGTATTTGATGCCACTGGACTGTACACTTAAAGAGGTGAAATGGTAAACTTTATCTTACATATATATATATATATATATATATATATATATATATATATATATATATATAATCACAATAAAATCACACAAAAATATTGCCAGTGAAAAAAGGAAACCTCAATACAGAGGATACATGTTAGAAAGAATTCAAAAGAAGGTCGGGAGCCAAGATGGCCGAATAGGAACAGCTCCGGTCTACAGTTCCCAGCGTGAGCAACGCAGAAGACGGGTGATTTCTGCATTTCCATCTGAGGTACCAGGTTCATCTCACTAGGGAGTGCCAGACAGTGGGCACAGGTCAGTGGGTGCGCGCACCGTGCGCGAGCAGAAGAAGGGTGAGGCACTGCCTCCCTCGGGAAGCTCAAGGGGTCAGGGAGTTCCCTTTACTAGTCAAAGAAAGGGGTGACAGACGGCACCTGGAAAATCGGGTCACTCCCACCCCAATACTGCGCTTTTCCGACGGGCTTAAAAAAACGGCGCACCAGGAGATTATATCCCGCACCTGGCTCAGAGGGTCTTATGCCCACGGAGTCTCGCTGACTGCCAGCACAGCAGTCTGAGATCAAACTGCAAGGCGGCAGCGAGGCTGGGGGAAGGGCGCCCGCCGTTGCCCAAGCTTGCTTAGGTAAACAAAGCAGCCTGGAAGCTCAAACTGGGTGGAGCCCACCACAGCTCAAGGAGGCCTGCCTGCCTCTGTAGGCTCCACCTCTGGGAGCAGGGCACAGACAAACAAAAAGACAGCAGTAACCTCTGCAGACTTAAATGTCCCTGTCTGACAGCTTTGAAGAGAGCAGCGGTTCTCCCAGCACCCAGCTGGAGATCTGAGAACGGGCAGACTGCCTCCTCAAGTGGGTCCCGGACCCCTGACTCCCGAGCAGGCTAACTGGGAGGCACCCCCCAGCAGCGGCAGACTGACACCTCACACGGCCAGGTACTCCAACAGACCCGCAGCTGAGGGTCCTGTCTGTCAGAAGGAAAACTAACAAACAGAAAGGACATCCACACCAAAAACCCATCTGTACATCACCATCATCAAAGACCAAAAGTAGATAAAACCACAAAGATGGGCAAAAAACAGAGCAGAAAAACTGGAAACTTTAAAAAGCAGAGTGCCTCTCCTCCTCCAAAGGAACGCAGCTCCTCGCCAGCAACGGAACAAAGCTGGAAGGAGAATGACTTCGACGAGCTGAGAGAAGAAGGCTTCAGACGATCAAATTACTCCGAGCTACGGGAGGATATTCAAACCAAAGGCAAAGTTGTTGAAAACTTTGAAAAAAATTTAGAAGAATGTATAACTAGAATAACCAATACAGAGAAGTGCTTAAAGGAGCTGATGGAGCTGAAAGCCAAGGCTCGAGAACTATGTGAAGAATGCAGAAGCCTCACGAGCCGATGCGATCAACTGGAAGAAAGGGTATCAGCGATGGAAGATGAAATGAATGAAATGAAGCGAGAAGGGAAGTTTAGAGAAAAAAGAATAGAAAGAAACGAGCAAAGCCTCCAAGAAATATGGGACTATGTGAAAAGACCAAATCTGCGTCTGATTGGTGTACCTGAAAGTGACAGAGAGAATGGAAGCAAGTTGGAAAACACTCTGCAGGATAGTATCCAGGAGAACTTCCCTAATCTAGCAAGGCAGGCCAACATTCAGATTCAGGAAATACAGAAAACGCCACAAAGATACTCCTCGAGAAGAGCAACTCCAAGACACATAATTGTCAGATTCACCAAAGCTGAAATGAAGGAAAAAACGTGAAGGGCAGCCAGAGAGAAAGGTCGGGTTACCCACAAAGGGAAGCCCATCAGACTAACAGCGGATCTCTCAGCAGAAACTCTACAAGCCAGAAGAGAGTGGGGGCCAATATTCAACATTCTTAAAGAAAAGAATTTTCAACCCAGAATTTCATATCCAGCCAAAGTAAGCTTCATAAGTGAAGGAGAAATAAAATACTTTACAGACAAATGCTGAGAGATTTTGTCACCACCAGGCCGGCCCTAAAAGAGCTCCTGAAGGAAGCGCTAAACATGGAAAGGAACAACTGGTACCAGCCGCTGCAAAATCATTCCAAAATGTAAAGACCATCGAGACTAGGAAGAAACTGCATGAACTAACAAGCAAAATAACCAGCTAACATCATAATGACAGGATCAAATTCACACATAACAATATACACTTTAAATGTAAATGGACTAAATGCTCCAATTAAAAGACACAGACTGGCAAATTGGATAAAGAGTCAAGACCCATCAGTGTGCTGTATTCAGGAAACCCATCTCACATGCAGAGACACACATAGGCTCAAAATAAAAGGATGGAGGAAGATCTACCAAGCAAATGGAAAACAAAAAAAGGCAGGGGTTGCAATCCTAGTCTCTGATAAAACAGACTTTAAATCAACAAAGACCAAAAGAGACAAAGAAGGCCATTAAATAATGGTAAAGGGATCAATTCAAAAAGAAGAGTTAACTATCCTAAATATATATGCACCCAATACAGGAGCACCCAGATTAATAAAGCAAGTCCTGAGTGACCTACAAAGAGACTTTGACACCCACCCATTAACAGTGGGAGACTTTAACACCTCACTGTCAACATTAGACAGATCAACGAGACAGAAAGTCAACAAGGATACCCAGGAATTGAACTCAGCTCTGCAACAAGCGGACCTAATAGACATCTACAGAACTCTCCACCCCAAATCAACAGAATATACATTTTTTTCAGCACCACACCACACCTATTCCAAAATTGACCACATACTTGGAAGTAAATCTCTCCTCAGCAAATGTAAAAGAACAGAAATTATAACAAACTATCTCTCAGATCACAGTGCAATCAAACTAGAACTCAGGATTAAGAATCTCACTCAAAACCGCTCAACTACGTGGAAACTGAACAACCCGCTCCTGAATGACTACTGGGTACATAACGAAATGAAGGCAGAAATAAAGATGTTCTTTGAAACCAAAGAGAACAAAGACACAACGTACCAGAATCTCTGGGATGCATTCAAAGCAGTGTGTAGAGGGAAATTTATAGCACTAAATGCCCACATGAGAAAGCAGGAAAGATCCAAAGTTGACACCCTAACATCACACTTAAAAGAACTAGAAAAGCAAGAGCAAACACATTCAAAAGCTAGCAGAAGGCAACAAATAACTAAAATCAGAGCAGAACTGAAGGAAATAGAGACACAAAAAACCCTTCAAAAAATTAATGAATCCAGGAGCTGGTTTTTTGAAAGAATCAACAAAATTGATAGATCGCTAGCAAGACTAATAAAGAAGAAAAGAGAGAAGAATCAAATAGATGCAATAAAAAATGATAAAGGGGATATCATCACCGATCCCACAGAAATACAAACTACCATCAGAGAATACTACAAACACCTCTACACAAATAAACTAGAAAATCTAGAAGAAATGGATAAATTCCTCGACATATACACTCTCCCAAAACTAAACCAGGAAAAAGTTGAATCTCTGAATAGACCAATAACAGGAGCTGAAATTGTGGCAATAATCAATAGCTTACCAACCAAAAAGAGTCCAGGACCAGATGGATTCACAGCTGAATTCTACCAGAGGTACAAGGAGGAACTGGTACCATTCCTTCTGAAACCATTCCAATCAATAGAAAAAGAGGGAATCCTCCCTAACTCATTTTATGAGGCCAGCATCATCCTGATATCAAAGCCGGGCAGAGACACAACCAAAAAAGAGAATTTTAGACCAATATCGTTGATGAACACTGATGCAAAAATCCTCGATAAAATACTGGCAAACCGAATCCAGCAGCACATCAAAAAGCTTATCTACCATGATCAAGTGGGCTTCATCTCTGGGATGCAAGGCTGGTTCAATATATGCAAATCAATAAATGTAATCCAGCATATAAACAGAAACAAAGACAAAAACCAGATGATTATCTCAACAGATGCAGAAAAGGCCTTTGACAAAATTCAACAACCCTTCATTCTAAAAACTCTCAATAAATTAGGTATTGATGGGATGTATCTCAAAATAATAAGAGCTATCTATGACAAACCCACAGCCAATATCATACTGAATGGACAAAAACTGGAAGCATTCCCTTTGAAAACTGGCACAAGACAGGGATGCCCTCTCTCACCACTCCTATTCAACATAGTGTTGGAAGTTCTGGCCAGGGCAATTAGGCAGGAGAAGGAAATAATGGGTATTCAATTAGGAAAAGAGGAAGTCAAATTGTCCCTGTTTGCAGACGACATGATTGTATATCTAGAAAACCCCATTGTCTCAGCCCAAAATCTCCTTAAGCTGATAAGCAACTTCAGCAAAGTGTCAGGATACAAAATCAATGTACAAAATTCACAAGCATTCTTATACACCAATAACAGACAAACAGAGAGCCAAATCATGAGTGAACTCCCATTCACAATTGCTTCAAAGAGAATAAAATACTTAGCAATCCAACTTACAAGGGATGTGAAGGACCTCTTCAAGGAGAACTACAAACCACTGCTCAAGGAAATAAAAGAGGATACAAACAAATGGAAGAACATTCCATGCTCATGGGTAGGAAGAATCAATATCGTGAAAATGGCCATACTACCCAAGGTAATTTACAGATTCAATGCCATCCCCATCAAGCTACCAATGACTTTCTTCACAGAATTGGAAAAAACTACTTTAAAGTTCATATGGAACCAAAAAAGAGCCCGCATCACCAAGTCAAACCTAAGCCAAAAGAACAAAGCTGGAGGCATCACACTACCTGACTTCAAACTATACTACAAGGCTACAGTAACCAAAACAGCATGGTACTGGTACCAAAACAGAGCTACAGATCAATGGAACAGAATAGAGCCCTCAGAAATAACGCCGCATATCTACGACTATCTGATCTTTGACAAATCTGTGAAAAACAAGCAATGGGGAAAGGATTCCCTATTTAATAAATGGTGCTGGGAAAACTGGCTAGCCATATGTAGAAAGCTGAAACTGGATCCCTTCCTTACACCTTATACAAAAATCAATTCAAGATGGATTAAAGACTTAAATGTTAGACCTAAAACCATAAAAACCCTAGAAGAAAACCTAGGCATTACCATTCAGGACATAGGTATGGGCAAGGACTTCATGTCTAAAACACCAAAAGCAATGGCAACAAAAGCCAAAATTGACAAACGGGATCTAATTAAACTAAAGAGCTTCTGCACAGCAAAAGAAACTACCATCAGAGTGAACAGGCAACCTACAAAATGGGAGAAAATTTTTGCAACCTGCTCATCTGACAAAGGGCTAATATCCAGAATCTACAATGAACTCAAACAAATTTACAAGAAAAAAACAAACAACCCCATCAAAAAGTGGGCGAAGGATATGAACAGACACTTCTCAAAAGAAGACATTTATGCAGCCAAAAAACACATGAAAAAATGCTCACCATCACTGGCCATCAGAGAAATGCAAATCAAAACCACAATGAGATACCATCTCACACCAGTTAGAATGGCAATCATTAAAAAGTCAGGAAACAACAGGTGCTGGAGAGGATGTGGAGAAATAGGAACACTTTTACACTGTTGGTGGGACTGTAAACTAGTTCAACCATTGTGGAAGTCAGTGTGGCGATTCCTCAGGGATCTAGAACTAGAAATACCATTTGACCCAGCCATCCCATTACTGGGTATATACCCAAAGGACTATAAATCATGCTGCTATAAAGACACATGCACATGTATGTTTATTGTGGCATTATTCACAATAGCAAAGACTTGGAACTAACCCAAATGTCCAACAATGATAGACTGGATTAAGAAAATGTGGCACATATACACCATGGAATAGTATGCAGCCATAAAAAATGATGAGTTCATGTCCTTTGTAGGGACATGGATGAAATTGGAAATCATCATTCTCAGTACACTATCGCAAGGACAAAAAACCAAACACCGCATGTTCTCACTCATAGATGGGATTTGAACAATGAGAACACATGGACACAGGAAGGGGAACATCACACTCTGGGGACTGTTGTGGGGTGGTGGGAGGGGGGAGGGATAGCATTGGGAGATATACCTAATGCTAGATGACGAGTTAGTGGGTGCAGCACACCAGCATGGCACATGTATACTTATGTAACTAACCTGCACATTGTGCACATGTACCCTAAAACTTAAAGTATAATAATAATAATTTTTTAAAAAAAGAAAGAATGCAAAAGAAAACAGTTGCAAGACAGTACTGATGAAATCTCTCTAGAATGCAGGTCAGGGGAAAAAAAAGAGTCCCAAAATATCCACGAGTACTTAAGAGTACATGGGAGAGAGTTGGAAAAACTCTCATCTACTGCTAATAGGAATCCCAAAAGAAATAAATGGCAGTGTTACAGACAATTGTGGGATTATTTTTTTCCTTCTCTGTTCTGCCTCATAATCCCCTTCCCCTAGGCAGAATGTAGAGACAGACTGTCTTCCATTATGTGAGTGCAAAATGATGGATACTTGATTTATCACTCTTCCTGCATCTGGGGAACACAGGGCTATGACCTAAGCTCCTTTCAACCCAGACTTAGAAAAGGAAACCAACGACTTAAAGAAGCAAAGACTGAAAAAATGACAACTTGGTAGCAGCTACAGTCGATTTCCAGAGACAGTAGTTTTTAAATTTCCCATGTAGTACTTATTTTTATTTTGATTTTTTATGGATGTATAATAGTTATACATATTTATGGGGTACATGTAATATTCTGATATAAGCACACAATGTGTAATGAGAAAATCTTGGTAAACAGAATATCCATCACCTCAAATATTTGTGATTTCTTTGTATTGAGAACATTCTAAATCTTCTCTTCTAGCTATTTTGAAATATACAATAAATTATTGTTAGCTATAGTCATCCTGTTGTGCTATCAAACCACTAGATCTTATTCTATCTAGCGGTATTTCAGTACCCACTAACCAATCCCTCCTCATCCCCGACTCCCCACTGCCCTGTGGGAGCATTCAGTTTTAAGTCGGTGAGGGGAAGAAAGGAGGCAGAAGTAAATACTGTAGTCAAGCTATGCTTCACTGAGAAGATTTCAGAAAAGGCCTGAAGGAAGTGACAAAGCTAATCCCAAGCATAAGAAACAATAGAAGCCTCAAGGCAGGAGCATACCTGAAATGACTGAATAAAAGTAAGAAAACCAGTGTCACTGAAGGTTACAGGGTGACAGGAAGTCACATCATAAAACTTGTAAACCTTTGTAAGAACTTTAATGTTTGCTCTGTGTGAGATGGGAGTCACTGGAAGGTTTTAAGCAGAGGAGTAACATGATCTAACATATTTTTAAAGAACAACTCTGGCAGTTACGTTGCACCATAAACTGCAGGGGAACATGGATAGAAACAGGGAGACCAGTTAGAAGGTGGTGCTGCAACACAGGCAAGAAACTATAACCCCAGAAAGTACCTGTTTTTCATTCCATGCCATAATGTGACAATTTAGGACACTGAGTTTCTCCTTCTTCTCAGCTGTCTAATTCTGTACCAACTCCACCCAACAGTCCATAACGTGCTCACACCTTTCCTACTGTTCCTTAGCAGCTGACTCTCAACAACTCTCACAATCTTGCTATAGTGGGCACCCACGCTAATTCCCTTTCAAGTCCCACTTTCATCTAACCGAAGCTCCAGATTTCTAACCCTCTCTGGTTATGATAACGTCAAGGTTCCTATAACACTTATAAATAAAATATGCATAACTAGAAGCACAGTCTAATATTGTCTCCATCCTAGAGAAAAGCATGAGACTGAGTTTGAGAAAAGCTTTGGTAAGTAGACCAAGAATGAAGTCATAGAATGAATTAAATAAATGCATGAACAAACAAATGAACAAATTAATAGGCAAACTTTTTTTAAAAACCCTTGGCCTGTGTGCTCAAAAGCAAGAAATTTTCCAGGTACTGCTGATCTACTGATTCTCCCTTTAACTAAGAGTTAACAAATCTAGCAGACATAGAATGGATATATAAAAATTGGTTACATGAATTGGAATTATCTTGGCATATCCAACTAAATTAATGTCAAGAGGCTGCATCAGGGGAGGAGAGAAGCACTCGGGCACAAAGCACCTGTCCAAGGGTTATATCACACGCCAGCTGCCAAAATGGCCTGCTATAACTTTGGGAGGCCAAGGTGGGTGGAGCACCTGAGGTCAGGAGTTTGAGACCAGCCTGGCCAACATGGTAAAACCCCATCTCTACTAAAAATACAAAAGTTAGCCAGGCTTGGTGGTGCGTGCCTTGTAATCCCAGCTACTCAGGAGGCTGAGGCAGGAAAATCACTTGAACCCGGGAGGCAGAGGCGGCAGTAAGCCAAGATTGTGTCATTTGCACTCCAGCCTGGGCGACAGAGTGAGACTCTGTCTCAAAAAAAAAAAAAAAATAGACTAGTTTTACCTAGTAGCTGCTGAAATGAACTGCCATGACTTTAAGAACAGTTTTACCTACTGCCATCACTCACTCAACCAATCAGAGCTTGCCAACTCCCAAAAACTTCACTAGTGTTAGTAAGTTTTCTTTCAAAACAATATGTAACATTTCTCTAACAAAACCCCAACCTTCTGTTTCTTCTTTGGACACAAAGAAGACTACTCTGTCTGTGTGTATGCCCTGAATGGCCGTTGTGCTTTCCTAAATAAAACTTTTTTTTTTTAAGGAGGCAGAGTCTTGCTATGTTTCCCAGGCTGGAGAGCAGTGCCTATTCACAGGCATGATCATAGTGCACTATGGCCTCGAACTCCTGGGCTCAAGCAATCCTCCTGCCTCAGCCTCCCGAGGAGCCAAGACTACAGGTATGTGCCAATATGCCTGGCCTTCCAAATAAAATGCTTTGTTTAGAGATTTGTCTCTGTATTTTTATTTGACTTTGACAGATGGATGAGACCATTTGATATATACAAAATACTACTTGGAAGAATAATATCTAATCAGGAAACTAGGACTGCAAAAAGCTTAATGCTCACTTTTCTGATGCTCATGCAAGAGTTCATTTTCTCTTTCAGCTTCATCACTCATATAGCCAAAAATCAAACTCAAGTTTTGATCCTAAGGATTGCTGAATTACAAGATCAGTTGAATTCACGGCCTTTTCATTAAAATTAAGATAAAAGGCAGGGTAGTGACATAAAAATAACAGTAACCTGTGAATCAGAATGGAGACAGAAGAAAGACATGGGATAACTTAGGAGAGTCTGAGCTCCACCCCTAGTAAACCTCCTTTTGGCATCAGAAAAAGTCCCTCCTTCTGGGCTGATGAGGGTATCCTTGCCTTGCTTACATACTGTGAGATTACATCACCTGAATGAATTATCTTGCAAAGAGAAGCCCATTTTCCTTAGACCATACACCACCCGCATAACTGTCCCCAGTGTCCTGTAAATTCAATCTGTTTACTTTCCCAGCCATCCTGAAAAGAATGCTGTGAAAGAAATAGCAGCTATAGAGGAGCTCAACTCCATGAACTTTACCTCACCAAGGCTGATCTGACACCACAACTGCTGAATCAGAACTGACCGGTAGCAGTGGGCAACCCTGAGACTTGGATGTGGTACACATACTCCAAGTGGATTAGCCAACTGCCTATAGGCAAGTTCATACTTTTGACCCCATTCATGACAAAGGGGATGAGATTTGGACTTACTTTCCCTGGCTGCTTCATTTCTGGAAACATAACCTTCAGTAGACTATTCGATACCCTATTTGCCATAACACTCTTGCATACATAACTGGAATATGAGCAAGGAATTCATTTTAAACACAAAGAAGGAAGATAAGGAGCTGACACTCACAGATTAACTGATCTTACTAATTACTTCATCACCCAGAGCAACAGACCATATAGAACAATAGACAAGACTATAGAAGACTTTGTTATACTAGCTTTTTTAAGGATGGGGCAATCCACAAATTGCGACAATTATTCTGAACCAAGTAAGTAATATAAAGTTATGTTTCTCCCATAACCACAATACATGGGTCCAGAAACATGAAGTAGAAATGTAAAAGATAACTTCTCATTCTCACACCTAATGACTCACTTGCAAATTTTTGCTTTCTATCTTTGAGGACTCTGGCTCTGCTAAGTTAGAATTCAAGGGAAACATGCATACACAGATAAGAAAATGATTCAATTATATTGAAGCTGAGATTCCCATGAGGCCATTTCAGGCTCAGGTTACCCCTGCCACTGAGCAAACAAACAAACAAACAAAAACAGAGGCAGTTTTGGCATTGGTTGGCATGATTTTTACAAGTCTTCAACAGAAATACTTTTGGTGCTATACAACAGAGTAGGAAGAAGCATGAATGGAACCCAAAAGATCCCCAGGGAATATCCTAATACTATCATGCTCTGTGGTAAAAATTAGTGGAAGAGTACAGCATCCCTCTGCATACTAAACCATCAAGGGCTCAAACACCACAGCTAAGTAGTACCTAGCTAAGGCAAAGAAATTATAAACTGGGAGGTAAAGTAAGGAAATCATTAACACAAATCAATTTCTGTGACCAGGTAGAGAAACATGTCTGTAATATCCATGATATATTATTCTTTGCTATGTCATGTATATATTTATAAATTTAACTTCATTGACTTTTCCCCTCTTCCATTCCCCAGTGATTGTTTCCCCACCTATTTTTAAAAAGGTAGTGATAAGGTTTAGCTTTACACTAAAATCTACAATTTAGAAAATAGCAAGAGAGAAACATTATAAAACTAAAGGAGAATATTCGTAAGATTATCAATTAGTAAATTTATATTAAGTATTAAATATTGTGGAATACAGCTAAGGCATTATATAGAGAGAATTCCATAATATTCAATTCTTGCATGACAAAAGACTAAAAATAAAAACCACTATGGAAAATAGCATGGAGTGTCCTTAAAGAACTAAAAGTAGAACTACCATTGATCCACCAATCCCACTACTGGGAATCTACGCAGAGGAAAAGAAGTCATTATACAAAAAAAGATACTTGCACATGCATGTCTATAGGAGCACAATTTGCAATTGCAAAAATGTGGAACCAACCCATATACCCGTCAATCAACAACTGGATAAAGAAACTGTAGTATATACATATATCATGGAAGACTACTCAGACATAAAAAAGAATGAATTGATGGCATTCACAGCAACCTGGATGAGAATGAAGTCTATTATTCTAAGTGAAGTAACTCAGAAATGGAAAACCAAGCATCGTATGTTCTCATTCATAAGTGGGACTAAGCTATGAGGATGAAAAGGCATAAGAATGATGCAATGGACTTTGGGGACTCCGGGAAAAGGTGGGAAGGGGGTGAGGCATAAAAATACAACAAATTGGGTGCAGTGTATACTGCTTGGGCAATGGGTACACCAAAATCTCACAAATCACCACTAGAGAACTTTCTCATGTAACCAAACACCACCTGTTCCCCAACAACCTATGGAGAGAAAAAAATTAAAAAAAAAAAAAGACGAAAAATAAACTTGCTAAGTACATAAACCTTAGAATTGACAAGAACAAAAAACAAAAGTACAAAACTTCAGAGGTGGAGGAGGTTCCAAGACAGCCGAATAGGAACAGCTCCAGTCTACAGCTCCCAGGGTGAGCAAGGCAGAAGATGGGTGATTTCTGCATTTCCAATTGAGGTACCGGGTTCATCTCACTGGGGCTTGTCAGACAGTGAGTACAGCCCACAGAGCAGGCAGGGCATTGCCTCACGTGGGAAGCGCAAGGGGTCGGGGAACTCCCTTTCCTGGCCAACAGAAGCCATGACAGACAGTAACTGGAAAATCAGACACTCCCACCCTAATACAGTGCTTTTCCAACAGTCTTAGCAAACAGCACAACAGGAGATTATATCCCATGCCTGGCTCGGAAGGTCCTATACCCACGGAGCCTCGCTCACTGCTAGCACAGCAGTCTGAGATCAAACCGCAAGGAGGCAGTGAGGCTGGGGGAGGGGCGTCCGCCATTGCTGAGGCTTGAGTAGATAAACAAAGTGGCCAGGAAGCTTGAACTGGGTAGAGCCCACAGCAGCTCAAGGAGGTCTGCCTGCCTCTGTAGACTCCACCTCTGGGGGAAAGGCATAGCTGAACAAAAGGCAGCAGAAACTTCTGCAGACTTAAACGTCTCTGTCTGACAGCTTTGAAGAGAGTAGTGGTTCTCCCAGCACAGAGTTTGAGACCTGAGAATGGACAGACTGCCTCCTCAAGTGGGTCCTTGACCCCTGAGTAGCCTAACTGGGAGATATCTCCCAGTAAGGGCCGACTGACACCGAATACAGCCAGGTGCCCCTCTGAGACGAGGCTTCCAGAGGAAGGATCAGGCAGCAACATTTGCCATTCTGCAATATCTGCTGTTCTGCAGCCTCCGCTGGTGATACCCAGGCAAACAGGGTCTGGAGTGGACCTCCAGCAAACTCCAACAGACCTGCAGCTGAGGGTCCTGACTGCTGGAAGGAAAACTAACAAACAGAAAGGACATCCACACCAAAACCCCATCTGCACGTCACCATCATCAAAGACCAAGGTAGATAAAACCACCAAGATGGGGAGAAACCAGAGCAGAAAAGCTGACAATTCTAAAAATCAGAGCACCTCTTCTCCTCCAAAGGAATGCAGCTCCTCACTAGCAACGGAACAAAGCTGGATGGAGAATGACTTTGACGAGTTGAGAGAAGTAGGTTTGAGACGATCGGTACTAACAAACTTCTACGAGCTAAAGGAGGATGTTCAAACCCATCGCAAAGAAGCTAAAAACCTTGAAAAAAAGATTAGACGAATGGCTAACTAGAATAAACAGCATAGAGAAGACCTTAAATGACCTGATGGAGCTGAAAACCATGGCACAAGAACTACGTGACACATGCACAAGCTTCAGCAGCCAATTTGATCAAGTGGAAGAAAGGGTATCAGTGACTGAAGATCAACTGAATGAAATGAAGCAGAAGAGAAGTTAGAGAAAAAAGAGTAAAAAGAAATGAACAAAGCCTCCAATAAATATGGGACTGTGTGAAAAGATCACTTATCACACTTATTCCAAAACTGACCACATAATTGGAAGTAAAGCACTCCTCAGCAAAGGTAAAAGAAAAGAAATGGTCAAAAACTGTCTCTCAGACCACAGTGCAATCAAACTAGAACTCAAGATTAAGAAACTCACTTTAAACTGCCCAACTACATGGAAACTGAACAACCTGCTCCTGAATGACTACTGGGTACATAACGAAATGAAGGCAAAAATAAAGATGTTCTTTGAAACCAATGAGAACAAAGACACAACATACTACAATCTCTGGGACACATTTAAAGCAGTGTGTAGAGGGAAATTTATAGCACTAAATGCCCACAAGAGAAAGCAGGAAAGATCTAAAATTGACACCCTAACATCACAATTAAAAGAACTAGAAAAGCAAGAGCAAACACATTCAAAAGCTAGCAGAAGGCAAGAAATAACTAAGATCAGAGCAGAACTGAAGGAGATAGAGACACAAAAAACCCTTCAAAAAATCAATAAATCCAGGAGCTGGTTTTTTGAAAAGATCAACAAAATTGATAAACCGCTAGCAAGACTAATAAAGAAGAAAAGAGAGAAGAATCAAATAGATGCAATAAAAAATGATAAAGGGGATAACACCACCAATCCCACAGAAATACAAACTACAATCAGAGAATACTATAAACACCTCTACACAAATAAACTAGAAAATCTAGAAGAAATGGATAAATTCCTGGACACATACACCCTCCCAAGACTAAACCAGGAAGAAGCTGAATCCCTGAACAGACCAATAATAGGCTCTGAAATTGAGGCAATAATTAATAGCCTACCAACCAAAAAAAGTCTAGGACTGGACAGATTCACAGCCAAATTTCACCAGAGGTATGAAGAGGAGCTGGTACCATTCCTTCTGAAACTATTCCAATCGACAGAAAAAGACGGAATCCCCTCTAATTCATTTTATGAGGCCAGCATCATCCTGATACCAAAGCCTGGCAGAGGCACAACAAAAAAAGAAAATTTTAGACCAATATCCCTGATGAACATCAATGCAAAAATCCTCAATAAAATACTGGCAAACTGAATCCAGCAGCATATCAAAAAGCTTATCCACAATAATCAAGTTGGATTCATCCCTGGGATGCAAGGCTGGTTCAACATACGCAAATCAATAAACGTAATCCATCATATGAACAGAACCAAAGACAAAAACCATATGGTTATCTCAATAGATGTAGAAAAGGCCTTCGACAAGATTCAACAGCCCTTCATGCTAAAAACTCTCAATAAATTAGGTACTGATGGGATGTTTCTCAAAATAATAAGAGCTATTTATGACAAACCCACAGCCAATATCATACTGAATGGACAAAAACTGGAAGCATTCACTTTGAAAACTGGCACAAGACAGGGATGCCCTCTCTCACCACTCCTATTCAACATAGTGTTGGAAGTTCCGGTCAGGGCAATCAAGCAGGAGAAATAAAGGGTATTCAATTAGGAAAAGAGGAAGTCAAACTGTCCCTGTCTGCAGATGACATGATTGTATATTTAAAAAACCCTATCATCTCAGCCCAAAATCCCTTTAAGATGGTAAGCAACTTTAGCAAAGTCTCAGGATACAAAATCAATGTACAAAAATCACAAGCATTCCTCTACACCAGTAACAGACAGAGAGCCAAATCATGAGTGAATTCCCATTCACAATTACTTCAAAGAGAATAAAATACCTAGGAATACAACTTACAAGGGATGTGAAGGACCTCTTCAAGGAGAACTACAAACCACTGCTCAAGGAAATAAAAGAGGACACAAACAAATGGAAGAACATTCCATGCTCATAGATAGGAAGAATCATATCGTGAAAATGGCCATACTGCCCAAGGTTATTTATAGATTCAATGCTATCCCATTAAGCTACCAATAACTTTCTTCACAGAATTGGAAAAAACTACTTTAAAGTTCATACAGAACTAAAAAAGAGCCTGCATTGCCCAGACAATCCTAAGCAAAAAGAACAAAGCTGGAGGCATCACACTACCTGACTTCAAACTATACTACAAGGCTGCAGTAACCAAAACAGCATGGTACTGGTACCAAAACAGAGACATAGACCAATGGAACAGAACAGAGCCCTCAGAAATAATACCACACATCTACAACCATCTGATCTTTGACAAACCTGACAAAAACAAGAAATGGGGAAAGGACTCCCTATTTAATAAATGGTGCTGGGAAAACTGGCTAGCTATATGTAGAAAGCTGAAACTGGATCCCTTCCTTACACCTTATATAAAAATTAATTCAAGAAGGATTAAAGACTTAAATGTTAGACCTAAAACCATAAAAACCCTAGAAGAAAACCTACGCATTACCATTCAGGACATAGGCATGGGCAAGGACTTCAGGTCTAAAACACCAAAAGCAATGGCAACAAAAGCCAAAATAGACAAATGGGATCTAATTAAACTAAAGAGCTTCTGCACAGCAAAAGAAACTACCATCAGAGTGAATAGGCAACCTACAGAATGGGAGAATATTTTTACAATCTACCCACCTGACAAAGCGCTAATATCTAGAATCTACAAAGAACTTAAACAAATTTACAAGAAAAAATCAAACAATCCCATCAAAAAGTGAGTGAAGGATATGAACAGACACTTCTCAAAAGAAGACATTTATGCAGCCAACAGACACATGAAAAAAGGCTCACCATCACTGGCCATCAGAGAAATGCAAATCAAAACCAAAATGACATACTATCTCACACCAGTTAAAATGGTGATCATTAAAAAGTCAGGAAACAACAGGTGCTGGAGAGGATGTGGAGAAATAGGAACACTCTTACACTGTTGGTGGGACTGTAAACTAGTTCAACCATTATGGAAGACAGTGTGGCGATTCCTCAAGGATCTAGAACTAGAAATACCATTTGACCCAGCCATCTCATTACTGGTTACATACCCAAAGGATTATAAATCATGCTGCTATAAAGACACATGCACACATATGTTTATTGCGGCACTATTCACAACAGCAAAGACTTGGAACCAACCCAAATGTCCATCAATGATAGACTGGATTAAGAAAATGTAGCACTTATACACCATGGAATACTATTCAGCCATAAAAAAGAATGAGTTCATGTTTTGTAGGGACATGGATGAAGCTGGAAACCATCATTCTGAGCAAACTATCACAAGGACAGAAAACCAAACACCGTATGTTCTCAGTCATAGGTGAGAATTGAACAATGAGAACACTTGGACACAGGGTGGGGAACATCACACAATAGGGCCTGTCGTGGGGTGGGGGGAGGGAGAAGGGATAGCATTAGGAGATAAACCTAATGTAAATGATGAGTTAATGGATGCAGCACACCAACATGGCACATGTATACATATGTAACAAACCTGCATGTTATGCACATGAACCCTAGAACTTAAAGTATAATAAAAATAAAAATAAAAACAAAACTTCAGAGTTAAGGAAAAATACAAAATACAAACTATCATTCATGACAACTGAAACAAATTAATGAGATAGAGAACAAACAATATTAAGAATATGCAAAATAAAAACGCCAGTCTTTATAAAGTCAAAGCAGAAAAACTTCCAAAAAAATTGATCTGAAGAAAAATTTTAAAAAACACAAAAACAATATTAGTATAAAAGCGGTGAGCATAATCATAGATTAGAGCTGAAATTTTAAAATATCCTTAAAAATACAATGAATAAGCTTATAGTAATAAATCTAAACAATAATATGGATGCAAACATTTCCAGGAAAATATAAAGTACTAAAATTTACTCAAGAAGAAATAGGACACCCGGAAAAATAAAAAAAACACCATTAAAGAAACTGAATTAATCAAGTAATCAAGTTTTTCTCCCCTACCCACCCTACTACCCAACGCATTATCTAAAAGATAGCAGGCCCAGACATTTTAAAAGTCAAGTTTTATCAAACCTTTAAAGAACGGTTAATCTCTACATTAACTTTTTCAGTCTAGAAATCATGTGAAGGTTATTCAACTCATGCTACAAAGCTAGAATAATATTTAGACCCAAATTAGTAAAGGATATGACAAGAAAAGAAAATCATAGACCAATCACACATACAAATACAGAAGCAAAAATCTAGAAAATCAAAGGCAATAGTGTAATAAAAATAATACATCATTACCATGACAAGTAATTGGAACATCCGTGTCTTTCCTCTAATATTTCAACATTATTACATTCCATAGGTCTTTCTTACTTTCTTAAAATATGTATTTTGAAATGATTACCAAGCAAGATGTACAACTAGAAGCCCCTAGCACTTGTCCCCCTCATAAAGGGAGCCAAAACAATTATAAGACAACTACTTTTTTTTTTTTTTTTTGAAACGGAGTCTCGCTCTATTGCCCAGGCTGGAGTGCAGTGGCGCAATCTCACTCTGTTGCCCAGGCTGGAATGTAGTGGCGCAATTTCGGCTCACTGTAAGCTCCCCCTACCGGGTTCACGCCATTCTCCTGCTTCAGCCTCCTGAATAGCTGGGACTACAGGAGCCCGCCACCACACCCGGCTAATTGTTTTCTACTTTTACCAGAGAGGGGGTTTCACCGTGTTAGCCAGGATGGTCTCGATCTCCTGACCTCGTGATCCACCAGCCTCAGCCTCCCAAAGTGCTGCGATTACAGGTGTGAGCCACTGCGCCCAGCCAAGACAACTACATTTTAACAAAAATAACTGAGGGAAAGTGCCAGAGTGCATAAAGGAGCAATACAAACTCTGGTGAGAAGAGAAAGTCGGCCATGTAGAGAATCGAAGGAAGCATCGGACCCATCTCCCAACTGGGCTCAGCTGGAAACCAGGAGGCAGAGCTTGCAGTGAGCCAAGATTGTGCCACTACACTCCAGCCTGGGTAACAGATTTAGATTGTGCCACTGCACTCCAGCCTGGGCAACAGAGCGACTTATCCCAACAGTAAGGAGTTAAGCTAAAGGATCCCAGGAACACACATTAACACCCTGGACACTTGAAGGCCTCAGCACTCAGGCCAATGCAGTCCTCATAGGAACTTAAACCCAGCAGAGGGAGCTGCCTGGAGTCCACATAGCTGTGCTTTCCCCAGAGAAGGAGCCGACACCATCTCCCATCTCCTATGGCCCACATGGCTATCGCACATCTCCATTTTGGAATTGGAACTATGGCTGAGAGTGTATCTTGCTCTGCGGGCGAGCAGACATGGCATTCCTTCATCACTGTGGCTGAGGCGTCATAGAACCATCCCAAATCTATGGCTGGATATCCCCAAGCTAAGTTGTGAGCAACTGCTAGACCCCTCCCCATAGAAACAAGCAAAGATGGGGTGACTCTACCTAACCTTCCCCCTACTGCTATGGGCCAGAGCTGAGGTAGTACCCTCATCTTGAAAACACGGTACCTTGGTCACCTAGAGCAGTCATGCCTCCCCAGTAACTAAGCTGAAACAAAATAGTGCCTTGGCCATCCAGAGTGGCTATACACCCCAGTACCTCAGCTGAAGCACCTCCCTGCATTCCAGGAAAATGATACCTGGGTCACCCAGAACAGTCACTCTCCCCAGGCCTCAGCTGAAGCAGCACATCACCCCCTGGGAAACTGGTGCCCTGGCAAGTGGAGCAGCTGCGCATTCCAGGACTGAGTTGGTACAGCACCCCATGTCCCACAGAAACAGAATGGTGTCTGAATTTGGACACCTTGCCCTACAGGCCACACAATAC
Organism: Pongo abelii; assembly: GCF_028885655.2. Taxonomy (NCBI): domain Eukaryota; kingdom Metazoa; phylum Chordata; class Mammalia; order Primates; family Hominidae; genus Pongo; species Pongo abelii. The sequence continues at coordinate 103,538,521 of NC_085928.1, forward strand.
TAGCATCCTGCCTTCCATGCAGGTGAACTCGTCCCCTAGTGCATACACTGCTGAAAGACTGCTCTCCCTGGGGAAGGGAGTCATTGCTGTACTATTCCCTGCACCCTACATGCTTGTAGGCCATGTCAAACATGACACCAAGAGGGATCCCATTGGTTAAGTCTCCCCATAGTGGGAAAAGCAAAAATTAAAGAACGAATTGGTGTTGGAGATTTCAACACCCTACTATCGGCATTAGACAGATCATCTGGACAGAAAATCAACAAAGAAACATTGGATTTAAACTACACTTTACATTAAATGGACCAAACAGACATTAAAGAACATTTCATCCAACAGCTGAAGAATAAACATTCGTATCATCAGCACATGAAACATTCTCCAGAATAGACTGTATGTTAGGCCACAACACAAGTCTCGACAAACTTAAAAGAACTGAAATCGTATCAACTATCTTTTCTGACCACAATAAAACTATATATCAATAACAAGAAAAACTTTCAAAGTTGCAGTTACATGCAAATTAAACAACATGTTTCAGAATAAACAATGTCTCAATGAAAAAGTTAAGAATAAAATTTAACCATTTCTTGTAACAAGTGAAAATAGAAACACAACACACTAAAACCTATGGATACAGCAAAAGTGGTATTAAGAGGAAAGTTTACAGAAATCAATGCCAATATCAAAAAAGTAGAAAGCTCTCAAATGAACAACCTCAAATGAACAAGAATGAATATAAATAATTAGATGAGCAAGAACAAACGAAACCTAAAGTTAACATAAGAAAATAAACTATAGAGCCGAAATAAACAAAATTGAGGAAAAAAATACAAAGAGCCACAAAATAAAAACTGGGTTTTTTAAGAAGGTAAACAAAACTGACAAACTACTACCTATACTAACCATGAAAAAAAAGACCCAAATAAATAAAATAAAATAAAAGAGAGAGACAACACAGGGAGGACAAAGCAAGATGCCAGAATACAAGGCTCGACCAACTGTCCTCTCCCCGCAACACAAGGACACCAATTTAACAAGTATCCACCCCAAAAAAGCATCTTTATGAGAACTAAAATTCAGATGACCCCCATATAGTACCTGGTTTTAACTTCATACTGCTGAAACAAGCACTAAAGAGGTATAAAAAACAATCGTGAATCGCCAACGCCACTCCTTCCCAATCCCCCAGCAGTAGTACAGAGAGGGTTCCTGTGCACTGAAGAGAGGGAACCTGCAGCAATTCTAAGGCACTGAATTCAGTGCTATTCTGTTATAGCACAAAAACAACACAGATGAAACTCAGCTGATGCCCACCAACGAAGGGATCGTTGTAAACTAGCCATAGCCAGAAGGGAATCAACAATTCCAGTGGTTGGAACGTGAGTTCCCACAAGCCTCACCACTGTGAACATGCTCTGGGGCCCTAAATAATCTTGAAACGCAGTCCAGGGCACAAGTACTGAAACTCCTATGTGAGTGCTGAACTGGGCCCAGAGCCAGTGGACTGGAGACGCGCATGAGACCTAATGGGACAAGAGCCGAAGCAACTAAGGGAGTGCTGACATCACCCCTCCCCTAGCCCCAGGCTGCACAGCTTGCAACTCCAAAAGACCCCTCCCTTCTGCTTAAGGAGAGGAAAGAGTGGGAAGACTTTGTTTTGCATACTGGATAACAGCTCAATCATAGCAAGACAGGGCACCAGTCAATCACAAGGTCCCCTTTCCAGGTCCTAACTCTCAGACCTTACTAACCTACTAAATTAAACATACCCAGGCCAGAAGAAAACCCGGAGCCTTGAAGGGAAGGACCCACTCCAAAATAAATTGATCACCTGTTAACTGAAAAGCTCTTGGGCCACAAATAAACACCAGTGATACCCAGGTACTATGCCAAGGGCCTTGGGTGAGAATCTGAGACCTGCTGCCTTCAGGTGAGACACAGAACATTCCCGGCTCTGGTTGCTACAGGGCAAGACTTCCGCTTGAGAAAAGTGGAGGGGAAAAGTAAAAGGGGCTTTCTTTTGCACCTTAGGAACCAGCTTGGTCACTGGTCAGTAGGGAAAAAAGTGGGCTCTAGGGGCCCTCGATTCCAGGACTTGGCTCTTGGATGGCATTTCTGGAGCTGTCCTGGGTCAGAGACGATGCCACTGCCCTGAAGGATGAGTCCCAGGCAAGGCAAAATTCACCACACGCTGACTCTGGAACCCTTAAGACTTAAGGGAACATCAACAGTAGTCTGGCAGTACTCCCTGTGGGCCTGTGGGCCTGTGGCAGCCGTGGCTACAGGGTGAGGTTTCTCTGCCTTTGGAAAAGGGAGGGAAAAGAGGGAAGGATGGTGTCTTGTGGTTTTAATAACAGCTCAGCTACATAGCACAACAGAACACCAAGTAGACTTCTAAGGTTTTTTACTAGTTCCTGGCTCCTGGACATCACCTCTGGACCCACCTGGGGACTAAGGAACCTTGGCATCCTGAAGGGAAAGACACAGGCCTGGCTGGCTTTGCCACCTGCTGACTGTAGAGCACCAGAGCCTTGAGCAAACATACACAGTAGCCAGGGAGTGGTTATAGTAGTCCCTGGGTGACATTCGGTGACATGCAAGCTTCAGGTCTGACCCAGCACAGACCTAGTGACCACAGAGGTGCTTGTGTCACTCCATCCCCAGCCACAGATGGCTCAAAACACAGAGAGGGAGATTTTGCTTGTTTGGGAGAAAGTAAGGAAAAAGAACAAGAGTCTCTGCCTGGTAATACAGAGAATACTTCTGGATCATGTCAAAGACTATCAAGGTGGTACCTCATGATCAAGTGGAATTCATCCCAAGGAAAGAGAAAGTAATAAAGGGCACCTAAATTGGACCGGAGGAAGTAAAACTGTTTCTGTTTGAAAACAACATGATCACATATATCTCTACAAACTCTACCAGAAAATTAATTATAACTGAAAGGCAAATTCAGTAAAGTTGCAGGATATAACATCAACCTGCCAAAATCTGTAGCACTTCAAGAGATCGACAACAAACTAGCAGAAACAGAAACCAAAAAGCAAGCCCATGTATAACAGCTACAAAAAAAAAAATAATAAGATACCTAGGAATAAATTAAACAAGGTAGTGAAAGATCTCTACAAGGAAAACTATTAAACACTGATAAAAAAGAAACTGAAGAAGGCGCAAATAAAGGAAAAGAAAATCCACGTTCATGAATAGGAAGAATATTGTGAAAATGACCAAGCTACCAAAAGCGATCTGCAGATTCCATGCAATCTCTCTCTTTCTTTCTCTCTCTCTCTCTCTCAAAAAACAATTACGTTCTTCACAGAAATAGAAAAATCCTAAAATCTGTATGGTACTACAAAATTTTCCAAGTAGCTAAGGCAATCCTGAGTAAAAAGAATAAAGCTGGAGGCATCACACTACCTGACTTCAAAATATACTAAAAGCCACAGTAACCAAAACAACATGGTACTGGCATCAAAAACAGATACATACAGCAATGAAACAGAATAGAGAACAAAAATAAATCCACACATATAAAGTCAACTCATTTTTGTCAAACACAGCAAAAACATACATTGGAGAAAGGACAGTATATTCAATCAATGGTGCTAGGAATACTAACTATCCATGTGTAGAACAATGAAACTAAACCCCATTTCTCATCACATACAAAAGTCAACTTGAAATGGATTAAAGACTTAAATGTAAGACTTGAAACTCTGATATCACTAGAAGAAAACATTGGGAAAACTCTCAGCACATTTGTCTGGGCAAAGATTTTTGGAGCGAGACCTCAAAGGAAAAATAACAAAAGCAAAAACAGACAAATGGGATCATAACAAGCTAAAAAGCTTCTGCACGGAAAAAGAGGCAATCAAGAAAGTGAAAAGACAACCTATAGAAAGGGGGAAATATTTGTAAACTATTCATGTGACAAAGGATTAATAACCACCATATATAATGAACTCAATTCCACAGCAAAAAGACAATCCAAATAAAAACAGACAAATGAGGGAAGGCATAGCAAGACGGCCAAATAGAACCCTCCAGCAATCATCCTCTGCAGGAACACCAAATTGAACAACCATCCATGCAAGAAAGCATCTTCTTAAGAACTAAAAATTAGAGGTGAGTGGACAGAGCACCTGGTTTTAACATGATATCAAGGAAAGAAGCGTTGAAGAGATAAGAAAGACTGACTTGCATTGCCTACACCACCAATCCCCATCCACCATCAGCACATGGAGAGATAATCTGTGTACTTGGGGGAGGGAGAACAAAGTGACTGTGGGGCTTTGCATTGGAACTCAGTGATTCCTTATCACAGCAGAACATAACACAGGGCAGAATTTGGCCAAAGCCCATGGAGTGGGCTCCTAGAGCAGCTTCAGCCAGAGGGTAATCTTACACCCCAGCAGTAGGCACCTGAGTGGTGGCTAGCCCCAGCACCAGTTCACTAAAGTGCCCTTGGGTTCTGAACAAATTCGAAATGCAGTCTAGGCCACAAGGACTGCAGTTGTTGGACAAGTCCTGGGGCTGTGCTGGGCTCAGAGCTGGTGGACTTGGGGTGCACACAACCCAGTAACACGAGATGGGGCAGCCAAAGGAATGATTGTGTCACCAGTGGAAAAGATCTCTCCCTGAGCTGCACTGCCTAGAGTGTAGCTGGAGGGGTGACGCTGGAAACTCAAAAAGCCAGAGTGCCTTTTCTCCTCCAAATGACTGCAATACCTCTCCAGCAAGAGCACAGAACTGGTCTGAGGCTGAGATGGCTGAATTGACAGGAGCAGGCTTCAGGAGGTGGGTAATAATGAATTTCACTGAGATAAAGGAGCATGTCCTAACCCAATGCAAAGAAGCTAACAGTCATGAAAAAACAATACAAGAGCTGATAATGAGAATAACCACTTCAGAAAGGAGCATAACTGACCTGATGAAGCTAAAAGTAAAACACAGGAAATTCACAATTCAATCACAAGTATCAATAGCAGAACAGACCAAGCAGAGAAAAGAATCTCAAAGCTTGAAGACTATCTTTCTGAAATAAGACAGGCAGACAAGAATAGAGAAAAAAGAATGAAAAGGAATGAACAAAACCTCTGAGATATATGGGATTATGTAAAAAGACCAAACCTACAACTGATTGAGTTACCTGAAAGAGATGGCGAGAACAGAACTAGGTTGGAAAACATACTTCAGGATATCATCCAGGAGATCTTCCCCAACCAAGCAAGACAGGCCAACATTCAAATTCAAGAAATCCAGAGAACCTCAGTAAGATACTCCACAAGAAGATCAACCCCAAGACACATAATCATCAGATTCTCCAAGGTCAAAATGAAACAAAAAAAAGGTTAAGGGCAGCCAGAGAAAAAAGACAGGTCATCTACAAAGGAATGCCCACTAGAATAACAGCAGACCCCTCAGTGGAAACCCTACAAGCCAGAAGAGATTGGAAGCCAATATTCAACATTCTTAAAAAAATTTCCAACCCAGAATTTCACATCTGGCCAAACTAAGCTTCATAAGCAAAGAAGAGATAAGATCCTTTTCAAAGAAGCAAATGCTGAGGGAATTCATCAACATGCCTGCCTTGCAAGAGCTCTTGAAGTAAGCACTCAGTATGGAAAGGAAAGACCATTACTAGCCATTACAAAAATGCACTGAAGTACACAGAAGAACAGTGACACTATGAAGCAACCACATGAAAAAGTCTGCAAAATAACCAGCTAACACCATGATGACAGGATCAAATTCACACATAACAATATTAAACTTAAATGTAAATGGGCTAAATGCTCCAATTAAAAGACACAGAATGGCAAGATGGATAAAAAGTTAAGACCATTGGTATGCCGTCTTCAGGAGACCCATCTCACGTGCAAAGACATACATAGGCTCAAAATAAAGAGATGGAGGAAAATTTACCAAGCAAATGGAAAACAAAAAAAAAGCAGGGATAACAATCCTACTTTCTGACAAAAGAGACTTTACATTATCAAATATCAAAAAAGACAAAGAAGGGCATTATATAATGATAAAAGGTTCAATTCAATAGGAAGAGCTAAATAATCTAAATACATATGCACCAAATACAGCAGCACCCAGATTCATAAAGCAAATTCTTAGAGACCTACAAAGAGACTTAGACTCCCACAAAATAATAGTGGGAGACTTTAAAACCCCACTGACAATATTAGATCATCAAGACAGAAAATTAACAAAGATATTCAGGACCTGAACTAAGGTCTGGATCAAGTGAACCTGATAGATACCTACAGAACTCTCCAACCAAAACCAACAGGATATACGTTCTTCTGACTGCCACACGGCACTTACTCTAAAATAGATCACATGATCAGAAGTAAAACACACCTCAGCAAATGCAAAAGAACTAAAATCAAGACAGTCTCTCAGATGACAGCACAATCAAATTAGAACTCAATGTTAAGACACTCACTCCAACCCTCACAACTACATAGAAACTGAACAACCTGTTCCTGAATTGACTACTGGGTGAATAACTGAGGCAGAAATCAAGAAGTTCTTTGAAAATAATGAGAACAAAAAGACAAATGTAACAGAATTTCTGGGATGCTGCTAAAGCAGTGTTAAGACACAAGTTTACAACACTAAATGCCCACATCAAAAAGCCAGAAAGATCTCAAATGAGCAGCCTAACACTACAACTAAAAGAACAGAGAACCAAGGGCAAAGAAACCACAAAGCTAGAAGAAAGCAAGAAATAACCAGGATCAGAGCAGAAGTGAAATAAATTGAGATGAAAAAAAAAACCCCTCAAAAAAAAAATCAATGAATCTGCAAGCTGGTTTTTTGAAAAAATTAATAGACCGCTAGCTAGACTCATAATAAAAACGAGAATCAAATAGACAAAATTATTAATGACAACAGGGATATCACTGCTGATCGAACAGAAATACAAACCACCAATAGAGAATACTATGAACATCTCTATGCCTATAAACCAGAAAATCCAGAAGAAATGAATAAATGACTGGATGCATATAACCTCCCAAGACTGAACCAGGAATAAACTGAATCCTTGAACAGACCAACAACAAGTTCTGAAATTCGGCAGTAATAAATAGCCTACCATCCAAAAAAGGCCAAGTACCAGAAGGATATACAGCTGAATTCTACCAGAGGCACAAAAAAGAGCTGGTACCAGCTAACATCATAATGACAGGATCAAATTCACACATAACAATATACACTTTAAATGCAAATGGCCTAAATGCTCCAATTAAAAGGCACAGACTGGCAAATTGGATAAAGAGTCAAGACCCATCAGTGTGCTGTATTCAGGAGACCCATCTCATGTGCAGAGACACACAGAGGCTCAAAATAAAGGGATAGAGGAAGATCTACGAAGCAAATGCAAAACAAAAAAAGGCAGGGGTTGCAATCCTAGCCTCTGATAAAACAGACTTTAAACCAACAAAGATCAAAAGAGACAAAGAAGGCTATTACATAATAGTAAAGAGATCAATTCAACAAGAAGAGCTAACTGTCCTAAGCATATATGCACCCAATACAGGAGCACCCAGATTGATAAAGCAAGTCCTTAGAGACCTACAAAGAGACTTAGACTCCCAAACAATAATAATGCGAAACTTTTAACACCCCACTGTCAACATTAGACAGATCAACGAGACAGAAAGTTAACAAGGATATCCAGGAATTGAACTCAGCTCTGCACCAAGCAGACCTAATAGACATCTAGAGAACTCTCCACCCTAAATCAAAAGAATATACATTCTTCTCAGCACCACATCACACTTAATCCAAAACTGACCACATAATTGGAAGTAAAGCACTCCTGAGGAAATGTAAAAGAACAGAAATTATAACAAACTGTCTCTCAGACCACAGTGCAATCAAACTAAAACCAGGATTAAGAAACTCACTCAAAACTGCTCAACTACATGGAAACTGAAAAACCTGCTCCTGAATGACTACTGGGAACATAACAAAACGAAGGCAAAAATAAAGATGTTCTTTGAAACCAATGAGAACAAAGATAAAACATACCAGAATCTCTGGGACACATTTAAAGCAGTGTGTAGAGGGAAATTTATAGCACTAAATGCCCACAAAAGAAAACAGGAACGATCTAAAACTGACACCCTAACGTCACAATTAAAAGAACTAGAGAAGCAAGAGCAAACACATTCAAGCTAGCAGAAGGCAAGAAATAACTAAGATCAGAGCAGAACTGAAGGAGATAGAGACACAAAAAACCCTTCAAAAAATCAGTGAAGCCAGGAGCTGGTTTTTTGAAAAGATCAACAAAATTGATAGACTGCTAGTCAGAATAATAAAGAAGAAAAGAGAGAATAACCAAATAGATGCAATAAAAAATGATAAGGGAGATGTCACCACCAATCCCACAGAAATACAAACTACCATCAAAGAATGCTATAAACACCTCTACACAAATAAACTAGAAAATCCAGAAGAAATGGATAAATTCCTGGACACATACACCCTCCCAAGACTAAACCAGGAAGAAGCTGAATCCCTGAATAGACCAATAACAGGCTCTGAAATTGAGGCAATAATTAATAGCCTCCCAACCAAAAAAAGTCCAGGACTGGACAGATTCACAGCCGAATTTGACCAGAGGTACAAGGAGGAACTGGTAGCATTCCTTCTGAAACTATTCCAATCAATAGAAAAAAAGGGAATCCTCCCTAACTCATTTTATGAGGCCATCATCATCCTGATACCAAAGCCTGACAGAGACACAGCAAAAAAAGAGAATTTTAGACCAATATTCCTGATGAACATCAAAGCAAAAATCCTCAATAAAATACTGGCAAACCAAATCCAGCAGCACATCAAAAAGCTTATCCACCATGATCAAGTGGGCTTCATCTCTGGGATGCAAGGCTGGTTCAACATATGCAAATCAACAAACGTAATCCAGCATATAAACAGAACCAAAGACAAAAACCAGATGATTATCTCAATAGATGCAGAAAAGGCCTTTGACAAAATTCAACAGCCCTCCATGCTAAAAACTCTCAATAAATTAGGTATTGATGGGATGTATCTCAAAATAATAAGAGCTATTTATGACAAACCCACAGCCAATATCATACTGAATGGGCTAAAACTGGAAGCATTCACTTTGAAAACTGGCACAAGACAGGGATGCCCTGTCTCACCACTCCTATTCAACATAGTGTTGGAAGTTCTGGTCAGGGCAATCAAGCAGGAGAAAGAAATAAAGAGTATTCAATTAGGAAAAGAGGAAGTCAAACTGTCCCTGTCTGCAGATGACATGATTGTATATTTAGAAAACCCCATCGTCTCAGCCCAAAATCTCCTTAAGCTAATAAGCAACTTCAGCAAAGTCTCAGAATACAAAATCAATGTGCAAAAATCACAAGCATTCCTCTACACCAATAACAGACAAACGGAGGGCCAAATCATGAGTGAACTCCCATTCACAATTGCTTCAGAGAGAATAAAATACCTAGGAATACAACTTACAAGAGATGTGAAGGACCTCTTCAAGGAGAACTACAAACCACTGCTCAATGAAATAAAAGAGGACACAAACAAATGGAAGAACATTCCATGCTCATGGACAGGAAGAATCAATATCGTGAAAATGGCCATACTGCCCAAGGTAATTTATAGATTCAATGCCATCCCCATCAAGCTACCAATGACTTTCTTCACAGAATTGGAAAAAACTACCTTAAAGTTCATATGGAACCAAAAAAGGGCCCACATCGCCAAGGCAATCCTAAGACAAAAGAACAAAGCTGGCAGCATCATACTACCTGACTTCAAACTATACTATAAGGCTGCAGTAACCAAAACAGCATGCTACTGGTACCAAAACAGAGATATAGACCAATGGAACAGAACAGAGCCCTCAGAAATAATACCACCCATCTACAACCATCTGATTTTTGACAAACCTGACAAAAACAAGAAATGGGGAAAGGATTCCCTATTTAACAAATGGTGCTGAGAAAACTGGCTAGCCATATGTAGAAAGCTGAAACTGGATCCCTTTCGTACACCTTATACAAAAATTAATTCAAGATGGATTAAAGACTTAAATGTTAGACCTAAAACCATAAAAACCCTAGAAGAAAACCTAGGCAATACCATTTAGGACATAGGCATGGGCAAGGACTTCATGTCTAAAACACCAAAAGCAATGGCAACAAAAGCAAAAATAGACAAATGGGATCTAATTAAACTGAAGAGCTTCTGCACAGCAAAAGAAACTACCATCAGAGTGAACAGGCAACCTACAGAATGGGAAAAAATTTTTGCAATCTACTCATCTGACAAAGGACTAATATCCAGAATCTACAAAGAACTCAAACAAATTTACAAGAATAAAACAACCCCATCACAAAGTGGGCAAAGGATATGAACAGACACTTCTCAAAAGAAGACATTTATGCAGCCAACAGACACATGAAAAAATATTCGTCATCACTGGTCATCAGAGAAATGCAAATCAAAACCACAATGACATACTATCTCACACCAGTTAGAATGGCGATCATTGAAAAGTCAGGAAACAACAGGTGCTGGAGAGGATGTGGAGAAATAGGAACACTCTTACACTGTTGGTGGGACTGTAAACTAGTTCAACCATTATGGAAGACAGTGTGGCGATTCCTCAAGGATCTAGAACTAGAAATACCATTTGACCCAGCCATCCCATTACTGGGTATATACCCAAAGGATTATAAATCATGCTACTAAAAAGACACATGCACACGTATGTTTATTGCAGCACTATTCACAATAGCAAAGACTTGGAACCAATCCAAATGTCCATCAATGATAGACTGGATTAAGAAAATGTGGCACATACACACCATGGAATACTATGCAGCCATAAGAAAGGATGAGTTCATGTTTTGTAGGGACATGGATGAAGCTAGAAACCATCATTCTCAGCAAACTATCGTAAGGACAAAAAACCAAACACCACATGTTCTCACTCACAGGTGGGAACTGAACAATGAGAACACTTGGACACAGGAAGGGGAACATCACACACTGGGGCCTGTCATGGGGTGGGGGGAGTGGGGAGAGATATCATTAGGAGATATACCTAATGTAAATGACAAGTTAATGGGTGCAGCACACCAACACGGCACATATATAAATATGTATCAAACCTGCACGTGGTGCACATGTACCCTAGAACTTAAAGTATATAAAAAAAATACACATTTAAATAAAAAAAGAGCTGGTACCATTTCTACTAAAACTACTTCAAACCAATTAAAAGAAGGGACTTCTATCTAATTCATTCTATGAGGCCAGCAGTATTTTGATACCAAAATCTGGCAGAGATATAACAAAAAAAGAAAACTTGAGGCCAATATACCTGATGAACATTGATGCAAAATTCCTCAACAAAATATTGGCAAACTAAATCCAGCAGATCATCAAAAGCGTATCCACTATGATCAAGTCAGCTTTATCCTTGGGATGCAAGGCTGGTTAAACATATGCAAATAAATAAATGTAATTAAGCACATAAACAGAACTAAGGACAAAAACAACATGATTATCTCAATAGATGCAGAAAAGGCCTTCAATAAAATTCAACATCCCTTCATGTTAAAAACTCTCAATAAACTAGGTATTGAAGGACTATAACTCAAAATAATAAGATCCACATAGGACAAACCCATAGCCAATATCATATTGAAAAGGCAAAAGCTGGAAGCATTACCTGTGAAAACTAGGACAAGAAAAGGATGCCCTCTCTCACCACTCTTATTCAACATAGCATTGGAAGTTCTGGTCAGGGCAGTCAGGCAAAAGAAATAAAGTATTCAAATAGGAAGAGAGGAAGTCAAATTACCTTTGTTTGCAGATAACGTGATCCCATATCTAGAAAATCCCATCATCTCAACCCAAAAGCTTCTTAAGCTGGTAGGCCACATCAGCAAAGTCTCAGGATAAAGTCAATAGTGCAAAAATCGCTAGCATTCCTATACACCAACAACAGGCAAGCAAAGGGCCAAATCATGAATGAACTCTCATTCACAACTGCTACAAAGAGAGTAAAATATCTAGAAATACCACTAACCAGACAGGTGTAGGACCTCTTCAGGGAGAACTACAAACCACTGCTTAAGGAAATCAGAGAGAACACAAATGGAACAATATGCCATGCTCATGGATAGGAAGAATCAATATTGTGAAAATGGCCATACTGCCCAAAGTAATTTATAGATTCAGTTCTATTCCCATAAACCTATCATTGACATTCTTCACAGAATTAGAAGAAACTATTTTAAAATTCCTATGAAACAAAAAGAGCCCAAATAGCCAAGACAACCCTAAGGAAAAAGAACAAAGCTGCAGGCATCACTATCCAACTTCAAATTATACTACAAGGCTCAAGTAACCAAAATAGCATGGTACTGGTACAAAAACAGACACACAGAGCAATGGAACAGAACAGAGAACTCAAAAATAAGACTGAACATCTACAACCATCTGATCTTTGACAAACCTGACAAAAACAAACAATGGGGAAAGGATTCCCTATTTAATAAATGGTGCTGAGAGAACTGGCTAGCCATATGCAGAAAATTGAAACTGGACACTTACATCTTACACAAAAATTAACTCAATTTAATTTAATTAAATTGAGTTAATCAAATTTAATTTAATTAAATTGAGTTAATCAAAAAATTTAATTATGGATTAAAGACTTAAATGCAAAACCCAACACTATAAAAACCCTAGAAGAAAACCTAGGCAATATTATTCAGGACATAGGCACAGGCAAAGATTTCATAACAAAAATGCCAAAAGCAATTGCAACAAAAGCAAAAACTGACAGATGGGATCTAATTAAACTAAAGAGCTTCAGCACAGCAAAAGAAACTATCATCAGAGTGAACAGACAACCTACAGAATGGGAGACAGAATCTACAAGGAACTTAAACAAATTCACAAGAAAAAAACAACCACACTAAAAAGTGGGCAAATGACATGAACAGACATTTCCCAAAAGGAGACATACAAGGAGCCAACAACACATACTAGGGCCTGTCAGTTGGGTGGTGGGAGAGAGAGAATCAAGAAGAATAGCTGCTTTCTTTCTTTATGGCAAGATGGCCAAATAGGAACAGCTCCGGTCTGCAGCTCCCAGTGACATCAATGCATACCGTGGATGATTTCAACATTTCCAAGTGAGGTACATGGCTCATCTCATCGGAACTGGTTAGACAGTGGGTGCACCCCACAGAGGGTGAGGTGAAGCAGGGTAGGGTGTCGCCTCACCCGGGAAGAGCAAGAGGTCAGGGAATTCCCTCCCCTAGCCAAGGGTAGCCATGAGGGACTGTGCCTTGAGGAACAGTGCACTCCAGCCCAGTTACTATGCTTTTCCTATGATCCTCGCAATCCGCACACCAGGAGATGCCCTCGGGTGCCTATGCCACCAGGGACCTGGGTTTCAAGCACAAAACTAGGTGACCATTTGGGCAGACACTGAGCTAGCTGCAGGATATTTTTTCATACTCCGGTGGTGCCTGGAACGCCAGCAAGACAGAACCATTCACTACCCTGGAAAGGGGGGTGAAGCCAGAGAGCCAAGTGGTCTAGCTCAGTGGATCTCATTCCCATGGAACCAAGCAAGCTAAGATTCACTGTCTTGAAATTCTTGCTGCCAGTACACCAGTCTGAAGTTGACCTGGGACACTCGAGCTTGGTGGGGCAGAGGAGTGTCTGCCATTACTAAGGCTTCAGTAGGCAGTTTTCCCCTCACAATGTAAACAAAGCCATCAGGAAGTTCGAACTGGGTGGAGCCCACTGTAGTTGAGCAAAGCTACTGTAGCCAGACTGCCTCACAGGATTCCTCCTCTCTGGGAAGGGCATCTCTAAAAGAAAGGCAGCAGCCCCATTCAGGGGCTTATAGATCAAACTCCCATCTCCCTGGGACAGAGCACCTAGGGGAAGGGGCGGCAGTGGGCACTGCATCAGCAGACTTAAATGTTCCAGCCTGTCAGTTCTGAAGAGAGGAGCGAATCTCCCAGCACACTGCTCAAGCTCTGCTAAAGGATAGACTGCTTCCTCAGGTGGGTCCCTGACCCCCGTGCCTCCTGACTAGGAGACACTTCCCAACAGGGAGCGAAAGACACCTCATACAGGAGAGCTCTGGCTGGCATCTGGTGGGTGCCCCTCTGGGACAAAGCTTCCAGAGGAAGGAACAGGCAGCAATCTTTGCTGTTTTGTAGCCTCCCCTGGTGATACCCAGGCAAACAGGGGCAGGGTCTGAAGTGGACTTCCTGCAAACTCCAGCAGACCTGCAGCAGAGGAGCCTGATCGTTAGAAGGAAAACTAACAAACAGAAAGGAATAGCATCAACATTAACAAAAAGGAGGTCCATACAGAACCCCATCTGAAGGTCACCAACATCAAAGACCAAAGGTAGATAAATCCACGAAGATGAGGAAAAACCAGCACAAAAAGGCTGAAAATTCCAAAAATCAGAATGCCTCTTCTCCTCCAAAGGATCACAACTCCTTGCCAAGGGAACAAAACTGGATGGAGAATGAGTTTGACAAATTGACAGAAGTAGGCTTTAGAAGGTGGGTAATAACAAACTCCTCCGAGCTAAAGGAGCATGTTCTAACCCAATGCAAGGAAGCTAAGAACCTTGAAAAAAGGTTAGAAGAATTGCTAAACAGCGTAACTGGTTTAAAGAAGAATATAAATGACCTCATGGAACTAAAAAACACAGCACAAGAACTTCATGAAGCATACACAAGTGTCAATAGCCAAACTGATCAAGCGGAAGAAAGGATATCAGAGATTGAAGATCAACTTAATGAAATAAAACGAGAAGACAAGGTAAGAGAATAAAGAATGAAAAGAAATGAAAAAAGGCTCCAAGAAATATGGGACTATGTGAAAAGACCAAACCTATATTTGATTGGTGTACCTGAAAGTGACGGTGAGAATGGAACCAAGTTGTAAAACACTCTTCAGGGTATTATCCAGGAGAACTTTTCCCCAACCTAGCAAGACAGGCCAACATTCAAATTCAGGAAATACAGAGACCGCCACAAAGATACTCCCCGAGAAGAGTAACCCCAAGACACATAATTATCAGGTTTACCAAGGTTGAAATGAAGGAAAAAATGTTAAGAGCAGCCAGAGAGAAAGGCTGGGTTACCCACAAAGGGAAGCCTATCAGACTAACAGCAGAAACCCTATAAGCCAGAAGAAAGTGGGGGTAGGGGGGCAATATTCAATATTCTTAAAGAAAAGAATTTGCAACCCAGATTTTCACATCCAGCCAAACTAAGCTTCATAAGTGAAAGAGAAATAAAATCCTTTACAGACAAGCAACTACTGAGAGATTTTGTCACCACCAGGCCTGCCTTACAAGAGCTCCTGAAGGAAGCACTAAATATGGAAAGGAAAAATCGGTACCAGCCACTGCAAGAACATACCAAATTGTAAAGACCATCAACACTATGAAGAAACTGCATCAAGTAACGGGCAAAATAACCAGCTAGCATCATAATGACAGGATCAAATTCACACATAACAATATTCACTTTAAATGTAAATGGGCTAAATGCCCCAATTAAAAGACACAGACTGGCAAACTGGACAAACAGTCAAGACCCATCAGTGTGCTGTATTCAGGAGATCCATCTGAGGTGCAAAGACACACATAGGCTCAAAATAAAGGGATGGAGGAATATTTACCAAGCAAATGGAAAGCAAAAAAAACAGAGGTTGCAATCCTAGTCTCTGATAAAAAAGACTTTAAACCAAGAAAGATCAAAAAAGACAAAGAAGGGCATTACATAATGGTAAAGAGATCAATACAACAAGAAGAGCTAACTATCCTAAATATATATGCACCCAATACAGGAGCACCCAGATTCATAAAGCAAGTTCTTAGAGACCTACAAAGAGACTTAGAATCCCACACGATAATAGTGGGAGACTTTAACACCCCACTGTCAATATTAGACAGATCAACAAGACAGAAAATTAACAAGGATATTCAGGACTTCAACTCAGCTCTGGTCCAAGAGGACCTAACAGACATCTACAGAACTCTTCATCCCAAATCAACAGAATATACATTCCTCTCAGCACTACATCACACTTATTCTGAAATCGATCACATAATTGGAAGTAAAACACTCCTCAGCAAATGCAAAAGAACGGAAATCATAACAGTCTCTCTGACCACAGTGCAATCAAATTGGAACTCAGGATTGAGAAACTCACTCAAAACTGCACAACTACATGGAAACTGAACAACCTGCTCCTGAATGACTACTGGGTAAGTAATGAAATGAAGGCAGAAATAAAGATGTTCTTTGAAACAAAAAAGAATGAAGACACAACATACCAGAATCTCTGGGACACATTTAAAGCAGTGTGTAGAGAGAAATTTACAGCACTAAATGCCCACAAGAGAAAGCAGGAAAGATCTAAAATTGACACCCTAACATCAAAATTAAAAGAACTGCAGAAGCAAAAGCAAACAAATTCAAAAGCTAGCAGAAGACAAGAAATAACTAAGATCAGAGCAGAAATGAAGGAGATAGAGACACAAAAAACCCTTCAAAAAATCAATAAATCCAGGAACTGGTTTTTTGAAAAGATTAACAAACTAGGTAGACCGCTAGCCAGACTAATAAAAAAGAAAAGAGAGAAGAATCCAATAGACCCAATAAAGTGTGATAAAGGAGATATCACCACTGATCCCACAGAAATACAAACTACCATCAGAGAATACTATAAACACCTCTATGCAAATAAACTAGAAAATCTAGAAGAAATGGATAAATTCCTGGACACATACACCCTCCCAAGACTAAACCAGGAAGAAGTTGAATCCCTGAAGAGGGCAATAACAAGTTCTGAAATGGAGACAGTAATTAATAGCCTACCAACCAATAAAAGCCCAGGACCAGAAAGATTCACAGCTAAATTCTATCAGGGGTACAAAGAGGAGCTGGTACCATTCCTTCTAAAAACTATTCCAAAAAACCGAAAAAGAGTGACTCCTCCCTAACTCATTTTATGAGGCCAGCATCATCCTGATACCAAAACCTGGCAGAGACACAACAAAAAGAGAAAATTTTAGGCCAATATACCTGATGAACATCGATGTGAAAATCCTCAATAAAATACTGGCAAACCGAATCCAGCAGCATGTCAAAAAGCCTATCCACCACGATCAAGTTGGCTTCATCCCTGGGATGCAAGCCTGGTTCAACATATACAAATCAATAAACGTAATCCATCACATAAACAGAACCAATGATAAAAACCACATGATTATCTCAATAGATGCAAAAAAGGTCTCCAATAAAAGTCTACACCCCTTTAGGCTAAAAACACTCAATAAACTATACCAACTGAATGTATCTCAAAATAATAAGAGCTATTTATGAACCCACAGCCAATGTCATACTGAATGGGCAAAAGCTAGAAGCATTCCTTTTGAAAAATGGCACAAGACAAGGATGCCCTCTCTCACCACTCCTATTTAACATAGTGTTGGAAGTTCTGGCAAGGGCAATCAGGCAAGAGAAAGAAATAAAGGGTATTCAAATAGGAAGAGAGGAAATCAAATTGTCTCTGTTTGCAGATGATATGATTGTATATTTAGAAAACCCCATCGTCTCAGCCCAAAATCTCCTTAAGCTGATAAGCAACTTCAGCAAACTCTCAGGATACATAATCAATGTGCAAAAATCACAAGGATTCTTATACACCAATAATAGACAAACAGAGAGCCAAATCATGGGTGAACTCCCATTCAAAATTGCTACAAAGAGAATAAAATACCTAGGAATACAACTTACAAGGGATGTGAAGGACCTCTTCAAGTGGAACTACAAACCACTGCTCAAGGAAATCAGAGAGGACACAAACAAATGGAAAAATATTCCATGCTCATGGGTAGGAAGAATCAGTATCATGAAAATGGCCATACTGCCCAAAGTAATTCAGAGTCAATGCTATCCCCATCAAGCTACCACTAACTTTCTTCACAGTTTAGAAAAAAACTAGTTTAAGTTTCCTGTGGAACCAAAAAAGAGCCCATATAGCCAAAACGATCCTAAGCAAAAAGAAAGCTGGAGGCATCACACTACCTGACTTCAAACTATACTACAAGGCTACATTAACCAAAACAGCAAGGTACTAGTACAAAACAGATATATAGACCAATGGAACAGAACAGAGGCCTCAGAAATAACACCACATGTCTACAACCATCCGACCTTTGACAAACCTGACAAAAACAAGCAATGGGGAAAGAATTCCCTACTTAATAAATGGTGTTGGTAAAACTGGCTAGCCATATTCAGAAAACTGAAACTGGACCCCTTCCTTACAGAACCTTATACAAATACTAACTCAAGATGGATTAAAGACTTAAATGTAAGACCTAAAACCATAAAAACCCTAGAAAAAAACCTAGGCAATACCATTCAGGGCAGCGGCATGGGCAAAGATTTCATGACTAAAACACCAAAAGCAATGGCAACAAAAGCCAAAATTGACAAATGGTGTCTAAGTAAACTAAAAAGCCTCTGCACAGCAAAAGAAACTATCATCAGAGTGAACAGGCAACCTACAGAATGGGAGAAAATGTTTGCAATCTCTCCATCTGACAAAGAGCTAATATCCAGAATCTACAAAGATTAAACAAATTTATAAGAAAAAAAACAACCCCATCAAAAAGTGGGCAAAGGAGATGAACAGACACTTCCAAAAGAAGACATTTATGTGGCCAACAAACATATGAAAAAAAAGCTCATCATCACTGATCATTAGAGAAATGCAAATCAAAACCGAAATGAAATACCCTCTTATGTCAGTTAGAATAGCAATCATTAGCTGGAGAGGATGTGGAGAAATAGGAACACTTTTACACTGTTCGTGGGAGTGTAAATTAGTTCATCCATTGTGGAAGACAGTGTGGCGATTCCTCAAGGATCTAGAACCAGAAATACAAATTGACCCAGCCATCCCATTACTGGGTATATACCCAAAGGATTATAAATCATTCTACTATAGAGACACATGCATGCATATGTTTATTGCACCACTGTTCAGAATAGCAAAAACTTGGAACCAACCAACCCAAATGCCCTTCAATGATAGACTTGATAAAGAAAATGTGGCACATACACACCATGGAATACTATGCAGCCATAAAAAAGGGATGAGTTCATTTCCTTCGCAGGGACATAGATGAAGCTGGAAACCATAATTCTCAGCAAACTAACACAGGAACAGAAGACCAAACACCACATGTTTTCACTCATAAGTGGGAGTTAAACAGTGAGAACACATGGACATGAAGAGGGAAGCATCACACACTGGGGCCTTTCGGGGGTTGGGGAGCTAGGGGAGGGATAGCATTAGGAGAAATACCTAATGTAGATGACGGGTTGATGGGCGCAGCAAACCACCATGGCACATGTATACCTATGTAGCAAACCTGCACATTCTGCACATGTATCCCAGAACTTAAAGTATAATAAAATAATTAAAAAAAGAAATCTTTGTATCCCCTTACCTCCCTGAGCATGCACATGGGTACACAGTTTACGAAGGCCTGTGTACTGCCATTGCAATGCTCATTCCTGAATAAATATAATTTCCTTAAAAACAAAAGAAGAAGAAGAATAGCTAATGAATGCTGGGCTTAATACCTAGGTGATGGGTGATCTGTGCAGCAAACCACCATGGCACACGTTTACCTATATAACAAACCTGCACATGATGGACATGTATCCTGGAAGTTAAAATAAAAGGTGAAGGAAAAAAAGTTTTTCAAGTTCTAAAAAAAAAAAAAGGGGGGGGGAGGGGGTTAAAATAAGGTAACTAAGCATTTCATACAGATGCTGAAATAAAAACTAAGATTACTCTTTTATGTGATTCATTTCTGATGTTTTTTGTTTGAGGCTTTTATCCCAATTGATAAAGAAAAAAAGCCATTAAAATTTCCTTTAATTGAAGAAGAAGTGGTAGAAACTACACCTTTAACATTATTGGAGCAATACTTTGAAAGTAAATCACTTAGCAGTCAGAATAACAATTTGGAATTGTAACCAAATAGTCAAATACAGCTGGGAGACCTAAAATTCAACAGAACATTGTTTTAACACTTAAGAATTGTGTGACCTAACAGATGGGAAGAATATATAAGAACAAAGCTTAATTAACCAACTATGTAAACAGAACCAGTCATTATTCACAGTTCCCTTAAAAATAATTAAGATTTGCTAAACTTAAAAGATTTGCATGCTGTAAAAAAAAAATCAAAAACAAAAACCTGACAATTTTAATTCCCTCAACAAATGGTTTATTGTTGATGACACAATTTACATATTTTATATTGTGCATCTACTAACAAGTTTTTGTAGTTATAGTTATTCTTAATACTTGTCTTTTAACTCTTATACTAAAATTATTTATATACTATCTTTACAGTATTCAAATATTCTGTATATGTGTATATATTTGCCTTTGCCTGTGAATTGTATACTTTTGTATGCTTTCATGTTGCTGTATAGCATCATTTTGTTTCAACTTAAAGAACTCCTTTTAGCATTTTTTATAAGGCAGATCTAGTAGTGATGAACTCCCTCAGCTTTTGTTTGTCTGGGAAAGCCTTTCTCTCTACTTCATTTCTGAAGGACAGTTTTGCTGGGTACTGGTTGACAGAGTTTTTTTGTTTCCTTCAGTATTTTAAATATATCATCCTGCTCCCTTCTGGCCTACAAGGTTTTGGCTGAGAAATCTGCTGATAGCAGATTTATGGAGGCTCTCTTATATAAGACAAGTCCTTTTCATCTTGCTACTTTCAAAATTCTCTTTGACTTTTGACAATTTGACCACAATGCATCTCAACATGGATTTCTTTGGATTCCTCTTTTTTAAATTATACTTTAAGTTCTAGGATACATGTGCACAACGTGCAGGTTTGTTACATAGGTATACAAGTGTCATGTTGGTGTGCTGCACCCATTAAATCATCATTTACATTAGATATATCTCCTAATGCTATCCCTCTCCCCTCCCCCCTGCCCCCTCCCCTCACCCAACGACAGGCCCTGGTGTGTAATGCTCCCCTTCCTGTGTCCCAGTGTTCTCATATTCAATTCCCACCTATGAGTGAGAACACGTGGTGTTTGGTTTTTCGTCCTTGTGATACTATGCTGAGAATGATGGCTTCCAGCTTCATCCATGTCCCTACAAAGGACATGAACATCTTAAAGGGGTTGTTTGGACTTCAAGGATCAATGTTCATTTCCCTCCCCAGATCTGGGAAGTTTTCAGCCATTGTTTCTTTAAATAAGTTTCCTGCTCCTTTCTTTTCCTTGCTCTCCCTCTTCCTCTCTCTCCTGCCCCACTTCTGATAATTCCATATTGAGCATATTGGTTTGCTTGATGGTGTCCCATTAGTTTCTTAGGATTTCTTCACTCTTTTTCCTTTTTGATTCTCTGAATGGATCATTTCAAATGACCTATCTTCAAGTTGACTCGCTCCTCTATTTGATCAAGAATGCTGTTGAAGTTCTCTATAGAATTTTCACATTACTTATTGTATTCTTCAGCTCCAGAATTTCTGTTTGATTCTTTGCTTTCTTACGGTTTCTATCTCTTTGTTGGTATTCTCATTATTTTCACTTTTCATTTTCCTCATTTAATTTAGTTGTCTGTATTCTCTTGTAACTCATTTAGTTAAGTAATCTTTATTATTTTGAGTTGTCTTGAGGGCAATTCATAGAACTCCTTTTCTTTAGGGTCTGTTATTGAATATTTATTTTGCTCTGATTGTGTCATGTATTCCTGATTCTTCATCTTCCTTGCAGCTTTGCTTTGGGGCCTGCACATTTGAAGAAACAACCACTTCCCCAGTCTTTATGGACTGACTTCAATAGACAAACACCCTCACCAATCAGCCCAACACAGATTCTGGGAACCTCTCAAACCTTTTCTATGAATGTACGCACTTCATTCCTCCATCCAGCCTGAGAGTCTCAAGGTTCTGGGCCTTCTCCCAATCTCTCAAAGAAATGATGGCCACAGTAAGCTGCCCATCTCTTTTCCCTAGCGCAGTACTCTAAAATTCCAGGATGTATGCTTCATTCTTCTCTTTCCCTTCTGAGGGAGAAGACTCACAGATATGCATCTTCTCCCAACCCTGCAGAGCTCTACTGGCCACAGTTGCCTGCCCTCCACTTTTTTCTAGAGTGATGCATTGAAATGATGGGATGCTGCTCCCACTCCTCACCCTCCCTCCTGCAGAAATCTTAGGGTTGTGCACTTTTCCCGATCTTGCAGAGGCAAGCTAGCTGCAGTGAGCCTCTCACTCCTTTTCTTTGTTCTTAGCTTCCCCTGCATGTTTAAATTATGGCTACTCCAGCACTCTGGGTGAGGTGGGATAGAAAGAGGTCATTCAAGCAGCACCCACAAATGCTGGAGATGTTTGATGTACAGTCCTCTTTTTCTTTGCCCCACTGGAAGAATCACAATCTGGGACAAATTCTCTCTTAACCAGCTGGGAGAAGGGACTGACAAAGGTAAGAGTGAAATTGCTCTTCTTAGCCATTTCATTGTGTCTACTCTCTGTTTTGTGCTCCTCTGGAGTACTGCAACTTCTTCACTGGATACTGGACCTCTTATAAAGGTATTTTTCTTGGTATACCATTGTTAAATCTGTGTTTCTGTAGGGGGATGAGAGCTGAAACTTCTTATTCTGCCAAACTGCTGATGTCATGAAAGACCACTACTTTCTGGTTGGGCTCTATTCCACTACAACACAGTAAATGAAAAATTATCTGGAGAAAAAGGCCAAAGTAAACATGAAGCTCTCGTGCGCATCCCTTCCTTCAACGATCATAGCCCCTCAAGATCTTGCCCAACCAATTGTTCTCCAGTGCCTGCAGACAATTGTTTTTTAATATTTTCTCCAGATTTTAGAATTCTTATTCTGGACTAGCAACTTATTGGACATTTGGATATGGAGGTCAATTCCAAATAGCTTTCTAAGATTGATATCCCACTTCCAGCAAACATGGCTGCTCTGTGTGTAATTTTATGTACAGCCATATCACTTCTACTTTCCTGAGGCAAATCAATCCAGGTAGGGATTCTTCTGCTAGCAAAGTGTTCCCCAATGTCCTTTATAACTATTATAAATGTGACATATGACTCATAAACTTAGGATAAGTTTCTCATCATCAGAAAGTGTATGATTTTGCTGGTATTTTCTAAGGCACTCTATTTCTGCATCCCTAGATATTATCTATTATCTCCTTTTCTCACCTTGGTCCCTCACAGCTTCTGCCCACTTTCAGCTCTGATCAGCCTCATTACTGATAAATAAAGGATATTATTTTTGAATTTTATGATAAGCCATTCACATTCAGAAAATGTTTTTAGCACTTTCCAAAATATATGCTTTGCTAATTCCAAGTCGAAATACTCTCTTTTCCTTTTCCCACACTTCTATCCAGGCTTGATACTTTTGATAGTCCTTACTTATAAACTTGAGATGGCAGATTATTTGTTGCAAAGGTTCATAAACATGAGATGTGTAAGTTGTTTTTCTTTTTTATGTCCTTATGGCTTTACATGTTTTGTAAATGGAGAAGGGGAAGAATAATAAGTATGCTAGTTGTGGATTCATATCAGAATCTTCTAAGTTATATTCTTACTATTTCCCCAACACAAATTTTATATTGGAAGGCATACAAGACAATTAATAATAACTATCATCTCCAAATCTATTCTTCTAAGGACTAATCATGAGGCTGCAATCTGCAAGCTGTGTTTTGCAGTCTCCTTTGACAGCTGGGAGCATTAGAAAGATACTGGGGAAAAGAAGGTAAAGAGGTGTGTTTCCTGCTGTTCCTGTAAACAATTTCTTTCACAGTGAAAAGTGGTTCCAGCCTCCAGTTGCTTTTGGCATTCCCCAAAACAGCCTCATTACCACCTTCTTTATACATACCAACAGCAGCTATTTGATATTCCCTCCTCAAATTTCTGAGCTCCAGTATCTCAAGATCTAATTTCTGAGTTCCTGTGTTTCAGTATCTCCACCATTATTAATGTGTAGGCCACTTTATGCAGTTATAATGTATGGGTTACATCAGTATTTCCTCTTTTGTTCTTTAACTCTTCAAACGTGTGTAAATAATTTCCCACATTAAATTCCACCTCATAAAGTGACTCATGTTTCTATTTTCTTGAATGAACCATAACTGACCAGAAGGTTGCTCTGATGCTTACTCACCCTCCAGTCAAGAACAGTATTTCTACTTTAGGAAGCTACCTTGGTTACAAATTATACAGTACTTAAATTTTATGTTTTAAAATAATAAATTTTGAAAAATAAAATTGAAACTATAATATTATTAAACATGACAAAGAATTTTTTGAAAACTCATTCATATTCCCAACATGCAAAAACAAGTGTTAACATTTTGACATATTTATTTATTGTCTCTTTTTAGGCTTTGTTTTTAAAATTTGTGATCAAACCATTTTGTATATTGTCTTCTTATGGTTAAGGTATATCTTTAAACTTTTTCAATTTCAACTTGCAAATAAAAAATTTTAAAAGTCTCTTTCACTTTGTAAAAACAAAATGACATATTTATCTTTAACTCCTACTCTATGAATGACTATGCTCAAAATAGTACATAATTTTTTAAAACATACTGCATGCCTAATTGATTTTATAAAATTCACAGGTAACGTCATTTCTTCCGTATACAAGAAAACAGATTAAAGTTGTCTGTATTTTAAGAAAACATTATTCCCTCAAAATTACATGATAAAGCATGTACATTTTTGCCAGGAAAACATATCAATTGTATATTTTATACTATGAACCAAAAGGAAAAACAATCTTCCTCTGTAGCCTATAAAAATTGTAAATAAATTTAGCAAGGCCAATTACTTACCCCCTATTACTGACAATTGCCTTTTTCAAGTGAATGTAATTTGCAGGAAAGATCCCCTGTAAAAGAGAAAATATTTCCTGTTAGAAAAAATAAATTGTGATTAACATTCCATATATACAAAAATAGCAATCAGATTTCAGCACAGAAACATAGTAGATCTCCTGCTACAGCAACCACTTTGCATATTAAGTACGCAGAGCTGTACAAAGTATATTAGGTAGGAATTCCACGGCCACATGCAATCAAAATTTATCCTCAGGAGACAACTGTGATCTTTAGCACTGCAAAAATAAAACTTTAAATTTTAATTTTAAAAGAGTTATAGATTAGAGATGGTCCATCAATTCACTCTCCAGAAATAGTATTATGTACAGAACTTGTCATGTATCTCCAAAACTAATATCATCATCTAACCAACAACTTACAGATTATCTAGCTCTGAGCTAGAAAAACAATTCTCAGACTCTAGCTAACATTAATATTCACAGGAGTGAATCAATTCGAGAACTTCTAAAATATGTCTTCTTTTACTCTTTCCAAAACTGTTTCTACTTTGTTATTTACCATAATTTGATTTCAATTCCTAAAGAATAAGTAGCGTATTTAAAAAAAAAAAAAAAAACCACATCAGTTTTCCAATCAATGTTTCGCCCCCATCTCCTGATGTATAAAATGCTCTTTAAATAAAACACGAATGGCTTACAGGTTTGGCGGCACATGCTTGTAATCCCAGTGCTTTAGGAGCCTGAGGTGGGAGAACTGCTAGAGGCCAGGGCTCCATGAGTAGTCTGGGCAATATAGCAAGACCCTGTCTCTACAAACAATTAAAAAGTTAGCCAGGTGTGATGGTACACACCTGTAGTCCTAGCTACTTGGGAGGATTTCTTGAGCCCAGAAGTTTCGGGCTACAGTGAGCTATGATAGCACCACTATACTCCAGCCTATATGACAAAGCAAGAACCTGTCTTACACACACGCACACACCCATGGCCTAAATATATTTTATACTCTTTGGCCCACACTACCACCAATAATCACCCAAATGAAGGCTATAAGCAATTAGACTACAGTAATGAGTTTTGTATTTTGGCTCATAATAAAAGACAGCATATACTAACGTAAAATCCTAATATGGGAGAATATAGAGACTTAAAAAAAGGATTTAAAAAGCAACTGCATGTAACCATAGCGAAATGATGACTATTGTTTATCTGTTTTTAAAAAAACAATTGATAGTAAAAAACTTTAAAATATACACGCTCGGCATACACTTCTGGGAAGATGAAATAAACATACTTTTCAGTATCTCTCCGAATAACACCTAGTGCATACCTAAAAACTCTGGAATATATATATATATCTCTCCAAAATAAAAAATATTCTGAAAGGTGGAGAGAAGAAGGCAGACCAACTAGGGAATGTGGGAGACACAAAATAACATAGTGGTGAATTCCCTAGTTTATCTTTTTGCCATATGTATCAGGCTATTTTAAAGTGAAGAAGCTGGAAACCTGGAAACACCAACAGGCACAGACAGAAAGAAACTCCAACAAAAACTTGCTCTCTCTAGCCAAAGAACCAGGAAAAGATCATCCTATTAAGACAGAAAATTTTTAAACAATAACCACTACCCTGCTGTCAAACAGCATCCCCCTCTGCCCCCCACCCCACAAAACTGTGACCTAATCCCCACCCACACGAGTAAGGTCAATTGGAGATACTAGACTTTCACCATCATCAGGCAGTAACGAAGCACTCAAATCCACATTGGGGTAACGTAAGAGGTGGCTGACTGTTTAGGGACCCCAAAACCTTCTACTCTAGTAGCTAATAAGCTCCCACCACACAGTGGCAGTGGAGATTGCCTGGATTATCTGGACTTCCACTCCTAACCAGCATTAATAGGACTCCCTCCGTCAGCCTTCTCTGGTGGTATCAGAACTGCCCAATGGGACAGTTGGACTGAAAAAGTACATGAAGAAATAATGGCATACTAGTGAGGATGTGACTCAACCTCATTCATTGCTGGTACGAATACAAAATGGTATAGTCACTTTAAAAGACACTGGCAGTTTCATACAAAACTAAACATAGCCTTACCATATGATCCAGCAATTACACACCTAGGTATTTACCCAAATGAGTTGAAAAGTTGATGCCCATACAAAAAAAACTGCATACAAAAGCTTATACCATTTTTCTTCATAAATGCCAAGACTTGGAAGTAACTACAATGTCCTTCAACAGGTGAATGGATAAGCAAACTGTAGCACATCCATACAATGAAATATGATTCAGCAATAAAAAGAAATGAGCTATAAAGCCACAAAAACATGGGGAAAACATTAACTGCATATTGCTAAGTGAAAGAAATCAATCTGAAAGGCCACATACTGTATGACTATTCTAGAAAAAGCAAAACCATAGAGACAGCAAAAAACACAGTTGTTGCCAAGGTTCCTGGGGGAAGTGGGAAAGGATGAACAGGTGGCACACAAGGGCATTGTTAGGACAGTGAAACTATTCTATATGGTACCGTAATGATAGCTACATGACATTGTGCATTTGGTAAAACCCTTAGGACTGTACAACACAAAGAGCAAACCCTAATATCAATAATAAATAATATTAATAGTGTATCAATACTGGTTCATCCATTATAACAAATGTTCCACACTAATGCAGGATATTAATAATAGGAAAATTGGGGGGGGGGGAGAAGCCTGTACTTTCTGCACAATGTTTTTGGAAACCTAAAACTCTTTAAAAAATAAAGTCTAATCTGAAATGTAAAATTTTAAAAATGACACAAAACTTTCCAAATTTGGAAAAAGACATAAATGTACACATTCAAGAAGGTGAATGAATCCCAAGCAGGAAGAAAACCAAGGAAATACACAAGTTACAACATAGTCACTTTGGAATACTATGGGCAAAGAAAAAAATTGACAAGAGAGAAACAGCACCTTACCTATAGTGAAAAAAACCTATCTGAATTATCAGCAGATTTTTCATCAAAACCATAAAAGCAGCACCAGTCACAATAGCCAAAAGCTGTTTACAACCCAGATGTCTATCAACTGATAAATAAATGAGCTGTTCATATTATTGAATGGTATATATCCAGCCAGGCATGGTGGCTCACGCCTGTAATCTCAGCACTTTGAGAGGCCAAGGCGGGCAAATCACCTGAGGTCAGGAGTTCAAGACCAGCTTTGCCAACATGGCGAAATCCTGTCTCTACTAAAACTACAAAAATTAGCGGGCCGTGGTGCCAGATGCCTGTAATCCTATCTACTCAGGAGGCTGAGACAGGAGAATCGCTTGAACCCAGGAGGCAGAGTTTGCAGTGAGGCGAGATGGCACCACTGCACTCCAGCCTGAAAGAGCAAGACTCCATATCAAAAATTAAAAAAAAAAAAAGAATGGTATATACTTGCAGTGAAATCTTATTCTGCCATAAAAAGGAATGTACATGACTGAACTCAGAAAACATTATGCTGAATGAAAGAAGCCAGATGCAAAAGACACCTATTACATAATTTCATTTACATGAAATATTCAGAATAGGCAAATACACAGAGACAGAAAGAAGTCATATGGTTGTCAGGAGCAGGAGGATGAAAAAATATGACCACTTAATGGGCTTGGAAGTTTCTGTTTGTGGAAATGAAAATGTTTTGGAACATAATAATGGTGATGTTTGTAAAACATTATGCATGTACTAAATGTCACTCATGGTAAATGTTATGTGTATTTTACATTCTAGATTTTTGAAAAATACGTATAAAATATTTAAAATACAAATTTCTATAATTTTCAATGAAAATATAGCAGACAGAAGGAAGTGGCACATTTGTCAAATGCTGAAAGAAAAGCACTGTCAATCTAAAATATTATATCTACCAAAAATACATTTCAGGAATGGAAGACAAATCAAAACATTTTCACATGAAGGAAAACAAAAAGAATTTGTCATCAACAGAAATACCCTAAAAAAAAAAAGTGAAAGAAAATTCTCTAAGCAGAAATAAAATGATAAAACAAAAAACCATGGAACTACACTAAGAAAAAAACAAAAAATGTAAGCAAACCCATGGGTAAATATAATAGACATTCATTTTTTCTCTTGAATTTTCTTAATTAGGTTTGATGGTTGAAGCAAACATTATTTTTTTTATAAAGAGAAAGAAAAAACTTCTCTTTGTGCATGATTATTTGCCATTCACAGACATTTAGCAAAATGGCTTTTTTTTTTTTAATACTTCAAGTTCTAGGATACATGTGCACAACGTGCAGGTTTGTTACATATGTATACATGTGCCACGTTGGTGTGCTGCACCCGTTAACTCGTCATTTGCATTAGGTATATCTCCCAATGCTATCCCTCCCCCATTCCCCCACCCCACGACAGGCCCTGGTGTGTGATGTTCCCCACCCTATATCCAAGTGTTCTCATTGTTCAATTCCCACCTACGAGTGAGAACATGCAGGGTTTGGTTTGTGTCCTAGCGATAGTTTGCTCAGAGTGATGGTTTCCGGCTTCATCCATCTCCCTACAAAGGACATGAACTCATCCTTTTTCATGGCTGCATAGTATTCCATGGTGTATATGTGCCACATTTTCTTAATCCAATCTATCTTTGATGGACATTTGGGTTGCTTCCAAGTTTTTGCTATTGTGAATAGTGCTGCAATAAACATACGTGTGCATGTGTCTTTATAGCAGCATGATTTATAATCCTTTGGGTATATGTCCAGTAATGGGATGGCTGGGTCAAATGGTATTTCTAGTTCTAGATCCTTGAGGAATCGCCACACTGTCTTCCACAACGATTGAACTAGTTTACAGTCCCACCAACAGTGTAAAAGCGCTCCTATTTCTCCACATCCTCTCCAATACCTGTTGTTTCCTGACTTTTTAATGATCGCCATTCTAACTGGTGTGCGATGGTATCTCATTGTGGTTTTGATTTGCATTTCCCTGATGGCCAGTGATGATGAGCATTTTTTCATGTGTCTGTTGGCTGCATAAATGTCTTCTTTTGAGAAGTGTCTGTTCATATCCTTTGCCCAGTTTTTGATAGGGTTGTTTGATTTTTTTATTGTAAATTTGTTTGAGTTCTTTGTAGATTCTGGATATTAGCCCTTTGTCAGATGAGTAGATTGTAAAACTGTTCTCCCATTCTGTAGGTTGCCTGTTCACTCTGATGGTAGTTTGTTTTGCTGTGCAGAAGCTCTTTAGTTTAATTAGATCCCATTTGTCAATTTTGGCTTTTGTTTCCATTGCTTTTGGTGTTTTAGTCATGAAGTCCTTGCCCATGCCTATGGCCTAAATGGTATTGCCTAGGTTTTCTTCTAGGGTTTTTATGGTTTTAGGTCTAACATTTAAGTCTTTAATCCATCGTGAATTAATTTTTGTATAAGGTGTAAGGAAGGGATCCAGTTTCAGCTTTCTACATATGGCTAGCCAGTTTTCCCAGCACCATTTATTAAATAGGGAATTCTTTCCCCATTGCTTGTTTTTGTCAGGTTTGTCAAAGAGCAGATGGCTGTAGATGTGTGGTATTATTTCCGAGGGCTCTATTCTGTTCCATTGGTCTATATCTCTGTTTTGGTACCAGTACCATGCTGTGTTGGTTACTGTAGACTTGTAGTATAGTTTGAAATAAGGTAGCATGATGCCTCCAGCTTTGTTCTTTTGGCTTAGGATTGTCTTGGCAATGCGGGCTCCTTTTTGGTTCCATATGAACTTTAAAGTAGTTTTTTCCAATTCTGTGTAGAAAGTCATTGGTCACATGATGGAGACAGCATTGAATCTATAAATTACCTTCGGCAGTATGGCCATTTTCACGATATTGATTCTTCCTATCCATGAGCATGGAATATTCTTCCATTTGTTTGTGTCCTCTTTTATTTCGCTGAGCAGTGGTTTGTAGTTCTCCTTGAAGAGGTCCTTCACATCCCTTGTAAGTTGGATTCCCAGGTATTTTATTCTCTTTGAAGCAATTGTGAATGGGAGTTCACTCATGATTTGGCTCTCTGTCTGTTACTGGTGTACAGGAATGCTTGTGATTTTTGCACATCGATTTTGTAATCTTAGACTTTGCTGAAGTTGCTTATCAGCTTAAGGAGATTTTGGGCTGAGACGACAGAGTTTTCTAAATATACAATGATGTCATCTGCAAACAAGGACAATTTGACTTCCTCTTTTCCTAATTCAATACCCTTTATTTCTTTCCCTTGCCTGATTGCCCTGGCCAGAACTTCCAATACTATGCTGAATAGGAGTGGTGAGATACGGCATCCCTGTCTTGTGCCAGTTTCCAAAGTGAATGCTTCCAGTTTTTGCCCATTCAGTATGATATTGGCTATGGGTTTGTCATAAATAGCTATTATTTTGAGATACATCCCATCAATATCTAATCTATTGAGAGTTTTTAGCATGAAGGGCTGTTGAATTTTGTCAAAGGACTTTTCTGCATCTATTGAGATAATCATGTGGATTTTGTCTTTGGTTCTGTTTATGTGATTGATTACGTTTATTGATTTGCATATGTTGAACCAGCCTTGCATCCCAGGGATGAAGCTCACTTGATCGTGGTGGATAAGCTTTTTGATGTGCTGCTGGATTCAGTTTGCCAGTACTTTATTGAGGATTTTTGCATCAATGTTCATCAGGGATATTGGTCTAAAATTCTTTTTTTGTTGTGTCTCTGCCAGGCTTTGGTATCAGGATGATGTTGACCTCATAAAATGAATTAGGGAGGATTCCCTCTTTTTTGGTTGATCGGAATAGTTTCAGAAGGAATGGTACCAGCTCCTCTTTGTACTTCTGGTCGAATTCAGCTGTGAATCCGTCTGGTCTTGGACTTTTTTTGGTTGGTAGGCTATTAATTATTGCCTCAATTTCGGAACCTGTTATTGATCTATTGAGGGATTCAACTTCTTCCTGGTTTAGTCCTGGAAGGGTGTATGTGTCCAGGAATTTATCCATTTCTTCTAGATTTTCTAGCTCATTTGCAGAGAGGTGTTTACAGTATTTTCTGATGGTAGTTTGTATTTCTGTGGGATCAGTGGTGATATCCCCTTTATCATTTTTTATTCCATCTATTTGATTCTTCTCTCTTTTCTTCTTTATCAGTCTCGCTAGCGGTCTATGAATTTTGTTGATCTTTTCAAAAAGCCAGCTCCTGGATTCATTGAGTTTTTGAAGGGTTTTTGTGTCTCTATCTCCTTCAGTTCTGCTCTTAGTTATTTCTTGCCTTCTGCTAGCTTTTGAATGTGTTTGCTCTTCCTTCTCTAGTTCTTTTAATTGTGATGTTAGGGTGTCAATTTTAGAACTTTCCTGCTTTGTCTTGTGGGCATTTAGTGCTATAAACTTCCCTCTACACATTGCTTTAAGTGTGTCCCAGAGATTCTGGTATGTTGTGTCTTTGCTCTCATTGGTTTCAAACAACATCTTTATTTCTGCCTTCATTTTGTTATGTACCCAGTAGTCATTCAGGAGCAGGTTATTCAGTTTCCATGTAGTTGAGCAGTTTTGAGTGAGTTTCTTAATCCTGAGTTCTAGTTTGATTGCACTGTGGTCTGAGAGACAATTTGTTATAATTTCTGTTCTTTTACATTTGCTGAGGAGTGCTTTACTTCCAACTATGTGGTCAGTTTTGGAATAAGTGTGATGTAGTGCTGAGAAAAATGTATATTCTGTTGATTTGGGGTGGAGAGTTCTGTAGATGTCTATTAGGTCCACTTGGTGCAGAGATGAGTTCAATTCCTGGGATATCCTTGTTAACTTTCTGTCTCGTTGATCTATCTAATGTTGACAGTGGGGTGTTAAAAGTCTCCCATTATTATTGTCTGGGAGTCTAAGTCTCTTTGTAGGTCTCTAAGGACTTGCTTTATCAATCTGGGTGCTCCTGTATTGGGTGCATATATATTTAGGATAGTTAGCTCTTCTTGTTGAATTGATCCCTTTACCATTATGTAATAGCCTTCTTTGTCTCTTTTGATCTTTGTTGGTTTAAAGTCTGTTTTATCAGAGACTAGGATTGCAACCCCTGCTTTTTTTTGTTTTCCATTTGCTTGGTAAATCTTCCTCCATCCCTTTATTTTGAGCCTCTGTGTGTCTCTGCACCTGACATGGGTCTCCTGAATACAGCACACTTATGGGTCTTGACTCTTTATCCAATTTGCCAGTCTGTGTCTTTCAATTGGAGCAGTTAGCCCATTTACATTTAAAGTGAATATTGTTATGTGTGAATTTGATCCTGTCATTATGATGTTAACTGGTTATTTTGCTCATTAATTTATGCAGTTTCTTCCTAGCATCGATGGTCTTTACAATTTGGCATGTTTTTGCAGTGGCTGGTACCGGTTGTTCCTTTCCATGTTTAGTGCTTCCTTTAGGAGCTCTTGTAAGGCAGGTCTGGTGGTGACAAAATCTCTCAGCACTTGCTTGTCTGTAAAGGATTTTATTTCTCCTTCACTTATGAAGCTTAGTTTGGCTGGATATGAAATTCTGGGTTGAAAATTCTTTTCTTTAAGAATGTTGAATATTGGCCCCCACTCTCTTCTGGCTTATAGACTTTCTGCCTAGAGATCCGCTGTTGGTCTGATGGGCTTCCCTTTGTGGGTAACCCGACCTTTCTCTCTGGCTGCCCTTAATATTTTTTCCTTCATTTCAACTTTGGTGAATCTGACAATTATGTGTCTTGGAGTTGCTCTTCTCGAGGAGTATATTTGTGGTGTTCTCTGTATTTCCTGAATTTGAATGTTGGCCTGTCTTGCTAGGTTGGGGATATTCTCCTGGTTAATATCCTGTTTTCCAACTTGGTTTCATTCTCCCTGTCACTTTCAGGTACACCAATCAGACATAGATTTGGTCTTTTCACATAGTGCCATATTTCTTGGAGGCTTTGTTCGTTTCTTTTCACTCTTTTCTCTCTAAACTTCTCTTTTTGCTTCATTTCATTAATTTGATCTTCAATCACTGATACCCTTTCTTCCACTTGATCAAATCAGCTATTGAAGGTTGTGCATGTGTCACATCGTTCTCATGCCATGGTTTTCAGTTCCATCAGGTCATTTAAGGTCTTCTCTACACTGTTTATTCTAGTTTGCCATTTGTCTAATCTTTTTTCAAGGTTTTTAGCTTTTTTGCAATGAGTTCAAACATCCTCCTTTAGCTTGGAGAAGTTTGTTATTACCAATCGTCCGAAGCCTTCTTCTCTCAACTCGTCAAAGTCATTCTCCTTCCAGCTTTGTTTCGTTGCTGGCAAGGAGCTGCGTTCCTTTGGAGGAGAAGAGACACTCTGATTTTTAGAATTTTCAGCTTTTCTGCTCCGGTTTCTCCCCATCTTCGTGGTTTTATCTACCTTTGGTCTTTGATGATGGTGATGTACAGATGGGGTTTTGGTGTGGATGTCCTTTCTGTTTGTTAGTTTTCCTTCTAACAATCAGGACCCTCAGCTGCAGGTCTGTTGGAGTTTGCTGGAGGTCCACTCCAGAAACTGTTTGCCTGGGTATCACCAGCGGAGGCTGCAGAACAGCAAATATTGCAGAACGGCAAATGTTGCTGCCTGATCCTTCCTCTGGAAGCTTCGTCTCAGAGGGGCACCCAGCTGTATGAGGTGTCAGTCAGCCTCTACTGGGAGATGTCTCCCAGTTAGGCTACTTCCAGTTAGCCAGGCGTCGTGGTGCATGCCTGTAATCCCAGCTACTCAGGAAGCTGAGGCAGGAGAATCGCTTGAACCCAGGAGGCGGAGGTTGCAGTGAGCTGAGATCACGCCACTGCACTCCAGGCTGGTGACAGAGCGAGACTCCATCATAAAAAAGCAAAGAAAAAAGTGGCTGCCATTGAAGCCCTAGATAATGGTGCACTACAGAAAGCCACTGTCCTGTTCAGAGATGCCATCAAGCTGAATCCTCGCTTGACCATTCTGTATGTCAAGAGAGTCAGTGTCTTCATCACATTACAGAAGTCAAATGCTGCCATTCGAGACTGACAGAACAAATGAAATAGATTCTGATTTGGCTCAGCCTTATAAGTGGTGAGGGAAAGCACACAGATTTCTGGGCCATTGGAAAGAAGCAGCTATAATCTTGCCCCTGACTATAAACTGGATTATGATGAAGATACTAGTACAATGCTGAAAGAAGTTCAACTGAGGGCCAAGAAAATTGCACGACATTAGAAAAAGGCTGAATAGAAATATCAAGAGTAAGAAATCAAAGAAAGAATAAAAAGGGTTAAGAAGGCTCCATAAGATCATGAGAGAGCTCAGAGGGAGGAAGAAGCCAGATGACATTCAGGAGCTCAATATGGCTCTTTTCCAGGTGGCTTTCCCAGGGGAATGCCTGGTAATTTTCCTGGAGCAATGCCTGGAATGGCAGAAATGCCTGGATGCAATGAAATTCTTAAGTGATTTAGAGCAGCGGTGTTCAATCTTTTGGCTTCCCTGGACCACACTCAAAGAAGAATTGTCTTGGGCCACACATAAAATACAGTAACACTAACAAGAGCTGATGGGCTTTTTTAAAAAATCGCAAAAAATCTCATAATGTTTTAAGAAAATTTACAAATTTGTGTTGGGTCACATTCAAAACTGTTCTGGGCTGCATATGGCCCATGAGTTGGACAAGCTTGACCTAGAGGTTCTCGCAGCCATGCAGGAAACAGAAGTTACGGTGATCTTCTAGGATGTGGCCCAGAACACAGCAAATACGTCAAAACACCAGAGCAACCAAAAAAATTATGAATCTCATCAGTAAATTGTCAGCCAAATTTTTAAAGTGAAGCAAAATGTCCTTTGGACAAGTAAAAGGCCCTAGGTGAAGGAAAAGCAAACTAGATCACCTAATAAATGTTACAATAATACAAACCAGTGTACCTCTGATCAAGACAACTAGAAGGCTTTGAAGATCATCTCTACCCCTCTTCCCCAAATGCAGCTGAATATTTTACTGTGGTTTGCCATTAGGATATTCATTCAAATCATGTGTTCCTGCTAGAAATTACAAACTATAATAAAATACTAAATATTTATTCACTAAATATTTATACTGAATACTAAATATTTTAAACCTTAAAAATATTTAAAACAAAAGGATGTGTTAGTTCATATATTTTTC
Organism: Pongo abelii; assembly: GCF_028885655.2. Classification (NCBI taxonomy): domain Eukaryota; kingdom Metazoa; phylum Chordata; class Mammalia; order Primates; family Hominidae; genus Pongo; species Pongo abelii. The sequence continues at coordinate 103,574,649 of NC_085928.1, forward strand.
TTTAATAATCATTTTGTATTTTTCCTTTAAATTATTAGGCAAGGAAGATACTTAAGTACGGAAGATTTATTGCTCTGGTTTTAGTGAAATACAGGTTTACAAATGGGAGACAAATATAACTAATTTAAGTAGATAAAGCTTGAGTTGAATACATGATTACTGCGGAATTTTGATTTCTCTTTTTAAATGGTTTTTTAACATGAATAATTCTGATAAAAATATTGATATTACCAGTATTTCAACAGAACCTGAGGACAGGCTGGAAATACTTGGTATAGCAGCAGTAATCTTATTATGTTTTACATAGCATGCACCCTCGTGCCAGTTGCATTTAAACCTTACACTATGGTAAAGAATTTTTTTTAATGCTCCAGTAGAGCTGGATTATTCAGCTCTGTTCTTGTTCAATATATCAAGAAAATGTTTCATATTATCTCAACAGCGAACAGGTGAAGACTCTCAAAATACAACAGTTGTTTTTTTTTTTAATTCAAAAAATTAGAGAGGAAGAGATGATTGCAACTTCACTCTATGAGGCAAGCACTGCTCTGATACCAAAATCAGACAGGGACACAACAAACAAGAAAACTATAGGCCAATAATCCTGATGAACATAAATGCAAAAATCTTCTACAAAATATTAAATACTCAAACTCAACAACATATCAAAAACATCATTCATCGTGATCAAGTGGGATTCATCCCAGGGAATCAAGGATGGTTGAACATATGAAAATCAATAAACATGATATATCACATCAACAAAATCAGAGACAAAACCCGTATCATCATTTCAATGGGTGCTGAAAAAGTATTTGATAAAGTTCAAAATCCCTTCATGATAAAACCTCTAAACAAACTGGGTATGGAAGGAATTTACCTGAACAAAATAATGGCCACAGATGACAAACCCATAACTAATATACTGAACGAACAGGGAAAAATTGAAAGTCTTTCCAAAGAGATCTCAAACAAGACAAGGATAAGACTTCCACCACTTTTATTTAACATAGTACTGCAAGTCCTAGCCAGCACAAACAGGCAAGAGAAAGAAGTGAAAAGATACCCAAACTGGAATTTTAAAAGCCAAATTATCCTCGTTTGCAGACAACATAATTTTTTTTTTTAATTTTACTTTAAGTTCTGGGATACATGTGCAGAACATGCAGGTTTGTTACATAGGTAGGTATACATGTGCCATGGCGGTTTGCTGCACCTATCAGCTTGTCATCTAGGTTTTAAGCCCCTCATGCTTCAGGTATTTGTCTTAATGCTCTCCCACCCCTCCCCCACAACTCCGGTGTGTGATGTTCCCCTCCCTGTGTCCATGTGTTCTCATTGTTCAACTCCTACTTATAAGTGAGAACGTGTGGTGTTTGGTTTTCTGTTTCTGTGTTAGTTTGCTAAGAATGATGGCTTCCAGCTTCATCCGTGTGCCTGCAAAGCACATGAACTCATTCGTTTTTATGGCCACAATGATCTTATATTTAGAGAAACCTAAAGACTCCACCACAAAAAAGTGGTGAAGTCTTTTTTGTGAACTGAAAGTCACAAAACTGAAAGTCACAGTCTTTTTTAGAACTGAAAAACGTATTCAGTAAAGTTGCAGCATACAACCTCAACATACAAAAATCAGTAGCATTTACATATACTACCAGTGGAAAATCAAAAAAGCAATCTGATTTACAATAGCTACGAAAAATAAAATAAAATACTTAGGAATAAATTTAACCAAATAAGTGGAATATCTCTACAAGAAAAACTACAAAACACTAATGAAAGAAACTGAAGAGGACACAAAATAAATGGAAAGATATGCCAGATTCATGGACTGGAATAATTAATATTGTTAAAATGCCTATACTTTTTTCGTTTATTTATTTATTTATTTCTAAGATACGGGGTCCCATTTCATCACCAGGCTGGAGTGCAGTAGAACAATTAGCTCACTGCAGCCTTGAACTCCTAGGCTCAAGGGATCCTCCTGCTTCAGCCTCCCAGGTAGCTGGGACTACAAATACACCCACCATGCCCAGCTAATTTTTTCTTTTAATTTTTTGCAGACATAGGGTCTTGCCATCTTGCTTAGGCTGGTCTCGAACTTCTGGACTCTAGTGACCCTCCCACCTCAGCCTCCCAAAGTGCTGAGATTACAGGTGTGACTTATCACATCCAGCAAAATATCTATACTTCCCAAAGCAATCTATACATTTAATGCAATTCCTATCAAAATACCAATGACAGGAGAAAAAGATGGAACAAGATGCTAAAATAGAAGGCTCCACTGATCACCCCACTGAGAGGACAACAATTTAACAAAAAAACAAAGAAAAGAAAAAAAAAAAAAACCACCTTCACGAAAACCAAAACTCAGGCAAGTACTTACAGCATCCGATTTTAACTTTACATTACTGAAAGAGAAATGAAGAAGTAGAAAAAACAGTTTCGAATCACAGACACCACCCTTCCCCCAACCCATAGCAGCTACTGCATAGTGCAGAAAACAATTCTGTATGCTGGGGGAAAAAGAGTGCAGAAATTGGGAGGCACTGAACTCAAAGCTGTTCCATTAGAGCAGAAATAAAAACCAGAATAAATGTGGTTGATGTGTGCCCATGAAGAAAGCATTTAAACCAGCCCTAGGCAGAGGAGAATAGCTGATCTCAGTGATTGGAACTTGAGTTCCTGAAAGTCTCACCACCTCAGGCTAAAGGCTCTGGGGCTCTAAATAAATTTAAAAGGCAGTCTAGGCCACAAGGACTGTAACTCCTAGGTGAGTCCCAGTGGTGAACCAGGCCGTGAGCCAGTGGATTAGGGAACACACAATCTAATGAGATAACAGCTAGGGTAGCTAAGAAAGTGCTGGCATCACCTCTCCCTTAACCCCAGGCTGCACAGCTTGCAGCTCCAACAGACCCCTTCCTTCTGTGTGAGGGGAGGAGAGGAAACAGTGAAGAAGACTTTGTCTGGCATGTTGGATACCAGCTCAGTCACAGCAGGATAAGGCACTGCTCAGAGTCGTGAGGTCATGACTAGGCCCTTTCCAGGCCCTAGCTCCCAGATGACATTTCTAGACATACCCTGGCCCAGAAGGGAACTCGCTGCCTTGAAGGGAAGGGAAAAATCCTAGCAAAATTCATCATCTGCTAACTAAAGAGCCCTTGGGGTCCTGAATAATCGGGAGTGATACCCAGGTACTACACATCAAAGGCCTTGGGTGAGAATCTGAGACTTGCTGGCTTCGGGGGAAACTCAGCACATTTCCAGCTGTGTTGGCTACCGGGCAAGCCTTCTGCCTGAGAAAAGTGGAGGGGAAAAGGAAACAGGGCTTTCTCTTGCACCTTAGGAACCAGCGTGGTCACAGGTGGGTACAGAACAAAGCAGGCTCTTGGGTCCCTGATTCCAGGACTTGGCTCTTGGACAGCATTTCTGGACCTGTCCTAGACCAGGGAGGAGCCCGCTGCCCTGAAGGTGAGTCCCAGGCCAGGAAAGAGTCACCACAAGCTGACTAAAGAGCTCTTGGCCTTAAAATATTGGTGGTAGTCTGGCAGTAGGCCCTGTGGGCCTGTAATGGCAGGAGCCACAGGATGAGGCTCCTCTGCCTTCGGAAAGGGGAGGAAAGAAGGGGAAGGATGGTGTCTTGTGGTTTTGGTGCCAACTCAGCTATGGTACAAGAGAACACAAGGTAGACTTCTAAGGTTTTTGACTCTAGTCCCTGGCTCCTAGATATCACCTCTAAACTCACCCAGGAACTGGGGAAACTCAGTACAGGAAACTTAGTACAGGAACTGGGGAAACTCAGGGAAGGACACAGACGTGACTGGCTTTGCCACCTGCTCATTCTAGAGCTCCAGGGCCTTGAACAGACATATACGGTAGTCAGGGAGTGGTTACAGCAGGCCTTGGGTGAGACCCAGTGAGACCTGGCTTCAGGTCTGACCCAGCACAGTCCTAGTGGTGGTGACCACAGAGGTGCTTGTGTCACTCAAACTCCAGCTTCAGGTGGCTCAAAACAGAGTGAGAGACTGCTTGTTTGGCAGAAAGTGAGAGAAGAGAACAAGAGTCTCTATCTGGTAATACAGAGAATTCTTCCAGATATTGTCCAAGACCATCAAGGTGGTCCCTCTACAAGTCTGAAAAAACCACAGCATTAACTAGACTTGGGGTCCCCCCTAAAGCAGATACAGCTTAAATCACAACATCCAAGTCCCTTTGAATATCTGGAAGGCCTTCCTAAGAAAGACAAACAAGCTCAACAAATAACTAACTCAAAGACTATCTTACATAACTAACTCTTCAATGCCTACCACTGACAAAACTCTACAAGTATCAAGACCATATCCAGGAAAATATGGCCTTACCAAATAAACTAAATAAGGCACCAGGAACCAAATCTAGAGAAACAGAGATATATGACCTTTCAGACAGAGAACTCAAAATAGCTGTTTTTAGTAAACTCAAAGAAATTCAAGATAACACAGAAAAGAAATCCAGCATTCTATCAGGTAAATTTAGCAAAGAGATCGAAATAATTTAAAATAATCAAGCCAAAATTCTGGAGTTGAAAAATGCAACTGATGTACTGAATAATGCACCAGAGTCTGTTGAATCAAGAATGACTCATTGTGCAGAATGAATCAAGCACAAGAAAGAATTAGTGAGCTTTAAGACAAGCTATTTGAAAATACACAAAGGAGACAAAAGTTAAAAGAATAAAAAACAAGCAAAACGACAGGATCTAGAAAATAGCCTCAAAAGAGCAAATCTAAGAGTTGGCCTTAAAGAGGAGGTAGAGAAAGAAATAGGGTTCGGAACTTTACTAAAAGAAATAATAACAGAGAACTCTCCAAACACAGCGAGAGACATCAATATCCAAGTTCAAGAAGGTTACAGAACACCAAGAAAATTTAACCCACAGAGGACTACCTCAAGACATTTAACAATCAAACTCACGAAGATCAAGGATTAAAAAAAGGATCCTAAAAGCAGCAAGAGAAAAGAAACAAATAACTAACATACAATGGAGCTCCAACGTGTCTAACAACAAACTTTTCCAAGGAAATTTTACAGGCAAGAAGAGTAGCATAACATATTTAAAGTGCTGAAGAAAGAAAAAAAAAAAAAAACTTTTACCCTAGAATAATGTATCCAGGGAAAATACACTTAAAACATGAAGGAGAAATAAAGACTTTCCCAGATAAACAAAAGCAAAGGGATTTCATTAACACCAGACCTGTCCTACAAAAAATGCTAAAGGGAGTACTTCAATCAGAAAGAAAAAGGATGACGACAAGCAACAAGTAATCATCTGAAGGTACGAAACTCATCGGTAATACTAAGTACACAGAAAAATACAGAATATTATACATAAAACTGTAACTGCAGTATGTAAACTACTCTTATCCTAACTAGAAAGACAAAATGATTAACCCACAAAAAATAATAACTACAACAACTATTCAGGATAGGCAGTATAATAAAATATAAAAAGAAACAACAAAAAGTTGAAAAGCAGGGGAATTAAAGTGAAGTTTTTCTAAGTTTTCTTTTTGCTTGTATGTTTATGCTAACAGTGTTAAGCTGTTATCAGCTAAGAATAATGGATAATAAGGTAGTATTTGCAAGCCTCATGGTAATCACAAACAAAAAAAATACAAGAGATCCAAAAAAAGCAAAAAATTAAATCATATCACCACAGAAAAATATCTTCACAAAAAAGAAGATAGAATGGAAAGAAAGAAAAAAGAGAAGACAACAAAACAACCAGAAAACAAATAACAAAAGAACAGGAATAAGTCCTTACTTATCAATAATAATGCTGAATGGAAAGGGACTAAACTCTCAATAAAAGATATAGCATGGTTGAATAAATGAAAACGCAAGACCCAATGATCTTCTGCTTACAAGCACACTTACCCTATAAAGGCACATGTGGACTAAAAATAAAAACATGAAAAAAGATATTCCATACCAATGGAAACCAAAAAAGAGTAGAAGTAGCTATACTTAGACAAAATAGATTTCAAGACAAAAATTATAAGAAGAGTTGAAGAAGTACACTATATAACAATTAAGTGTCAATTCAGTAAGAGAATATAACAATTTTTAGTATATGTGCAACCAACACTGGAGAACACAAATATACCAACCAAATATTATTAGAGCAAAAGAGAAAGATAGACTTTAATACCATAACAGCTGGAGACATCAACATCCCACTTTCAGTACTGGAGATATCTTCCAGGCAGAAAATCAACAAAGAAACATCAGATTTAATCTGCACTACAGATGAAATGAATCGAATAGATATTTACAGAACATTTCATGCAAAGGCTGCAGAATATACATTCTCTTCCTCAGCACATGGATCATTCTCAGGGACAAACTAGGTCACAAAACAACTCTTAAAATATTTTAAAAATGGAAACAATATTAAGCATCTTCTTTGACCACAATGGAATAAAACTAGAAATCATAACAAAAAGACTTGTAGAAACTAAACAAATATATGCAGATAAAACAACATGCTCTTGAATGACCAGCAGATCAGTGAAGTAATTTTAAAAAAATGACAAATTTCTGGAAAGAAAAATACAGCAAAAGCAGTACTTCGATGGAAGTTTACAGATATAAGTACCTACATCAATAAAGAAGAAAAACTCTGAATGAACAATCTAACAATCCATCTTAAAGGACTAGCAAAGCAAGAGCAAATCAAACCCAAAATCAGTAGAAGAAAAATAATAAAGATCAGGTCGCACATGGTGGCTCACACCTGTAATCCCAGCATATTTGGAGGCCAAAACAGGTGGATCACTTGCTCTCAGGAGTTTGAGACCAGCCTGGCCAACATGGCAAAACCCTGTCTCTACCAAAAACACAAGAAATTAGCTGGGCATGTCAGCACATACCTGTGGTCTCAGCTACTCAGGAGGCTGAGGTGGGAGAATCACTTAAGCCTAGGAGACAGAGGTAGCAGTGAGCTGAGATCACACCACTGACTCCAGCCTGAGTGACACTGAGACCCTATCTCCAAAAAAAAAAAAAAAAAAAAAAATCAGAGCAGAAATAAATAAAATTGAAATAAAGAAAACAATTTTAAAAAATGAAAAAAGTTGGTTTTGGCCAGGCGCGGTGGCTCATGCCTGTAATCCCAGCACTTTGGGAGGCTGAGGTGGGTGATCATGAGGTCAGGAGATCCAGACCATCCTGGCTAACACAGTGAAACCTCATCTCTACTAAAAACACAAAAAAATAGCCAGGCATGGTGGCAGGTGCCTGTAGTCCCAGCTACTCGGGAGGCTGAGGCAGGAGAATGGCGTGAACCTGGGAGGCAGAGCCGAGATCGAGCCACTGCACTCCAGCCTGGGCGACAGAGCAAGACTCCACCTCAAAAAAAAAAAAAAAAACAGTTGGTTTTTTGAAAAGTTAAACAAAAGCAACAAATTTTTAGACCAAAAAAAAAACAAAAAATAGATTATCCAAATAAATAAAATCAGGGATGAAATATTACAACTGACACTGCAGAAAAACAAAGGATCATTAGTGGTTACTGTGAGCAAGTATATGCCAATGCCAATAAATTGGGAAATCTAGAAGAAATGGACAAATTCCTAGATATCCAACTTACCAATATTAAACAATGAAGAAATCCAAAACCTGAAAAGACCAGTAACAAGATCAAAGCCATAATAAAAAGTCAGCCTGGTACAGTGGCTCACACCTATAATCTCAGCACTTTGGGAAGCTGAGGCAGGTGGATCACTTGAGCCCAGGAGTTTGAGACCAGCCTAGGCAAAATGGTGAAACTCTGTCTCTAAAAAATACACAAAAATTAGCCAGGTGTGATGGTGTGTGCCTGTAGTCCCAGCTACTTGGGGATCTGAGGTGTGAGAAACGCTTGAGCCCAGGGAGGTTGAAGCTGAAGTAAGCCATAATCATGCCACCACACTCCAGAATGGGTGACAGAGTGAGATCCTGTCTCCAAACAAAAAACAAAAGCAGGCCTGGCATGGAGACTCACGCTTGTAATCCCAGCACTTTGGAAGGCCGAGGTGTGCGGATCACGAGGTTAGGAGATTGAGACCATCCTGGCCAACATGGTGAAACCCTGTCTCTACTAAAAATACAAAAATTAGCTGGGTGTGGCGGCACGTGCCTATAATCCCAGCTACTCAGGAGGCTGAGACAGGAGAATCGCTTGAACCTGGGAGGCAGAGGTTGTAGTGAGCCAAAATTGTGCCATTGCACTCCAGTCTGGCGACAGAGTGAGACTCTGTCTCAAAAAAAAAAAAAAAAAAAAGTCTCCCAGTAAAGAAAAGCCTGGGACCCAATGGCTTCAGTGCTGAATTCTACCAAACATTTAAAGAAGAACTAATACCAATCCTCTTTAAAATACTCCAAAAAATAGAGTAAGAGGGGATACATCTAAACCATTCTACAAGGCCATTATTACCCTAATACCAAAATTAAACAATGACACATGAAAAAGGAAAACTACAGGCCAATATCTCTGACGAACATTGACGCAAACATCCTCAACAAAATACTAGCAAAACGAATTCAACAATATATTAAAGAGATCATTCATCATGATCAAGTAAGATTTATCCCTGGGATGGAAGGATGGTTCAACGTACACAAATCAATGTGATACATCATTATCAACAGAATAAAAGACAAAAACCATATGATCATTTCAACTGATTATGAAAAAGCATCTGATAAAGTTCAAAATCCCTTCATGATAAAAACCCTAAAAAACAAACAAAAAAAAAACCCAGGTAACTAGAAACACACCTCAACATAATAAAGGCCATATACAACAGACCCACAGCTAGTATAATACTGAATGTGGAAAAGCTGAAAGCCTTTCTTTCCTCTAAGATCTGGAACACAAGGATGCCCACTTGCAGTGTTTCTCAACATAGTATTGGAAGTCCTAGGTACAGCAATCAGACAACAGAAAAAAACACAGGGAATCCAATTTGGAAAGAAAAAAGTCAAGTTATCCTTGCAGATGATATAATCCTGTATTTAGAAAAACCTAAAGACTCCACACAAAAAAACCTTTTAGAACTGATAAATTCAGTAAAGTCACAGAATACAAAATGAACATACAAAAATCAGTAGCATTTCTATATGCCAACAATGAACAATCTAAAAAAGAAATTCAAAAAGTAATTTTCTTTACAATAACCACACATAAAATTAAATCTATGAGGTAACCAAAGAAGTGAAAGATTTCTATCATAAAAACTATAAAACACTGACTAAAGAAATTGGAGGGATGCCAAAAAATAAAAAACATTCCATGTTCATGGATTGGATGAATCAATGCTGTTAAAGTGTTTATACCTCCCAAAGAAAGCTACAGATTCAATGAAATCCCTACTAAAATACCAATGACATTATTCACAGAAACAGAAAAAACAATCCTAAAATATATTTGGAACCACGAAAGAAACAGAATAGCCACAGCTACCCTAAGAAAAAGAACAAGTCTAGTGGAATCACATTACCTGACTTCAAATTATACTACAGAGCTATAGTAACCAAAAGAGCATGGTATTGGCATAAATATAGACATATACACCAAAGGAACAAAAGAGAGAACCCAGAAACAAATTTACACACCTACAGTGAACTCATTTTCAACAAAGGTGCCCAGAACGTACATTGAGGAAAAGACATTCTCTTTAATAAATGGTGCTGGGGAACCTCAGTATCCATAAGCAGAATGAAACTAGACCCCATCACTCACCATATACAAATATCTAATCAAAATGGATGAAAGATTTGAATATACCCTCAAACTACAAAACTACTAAAAGAAAATTTTGGGGAAACTCTCCAGGTCATTGGTCTGGTCGAAGCTTTGTCTCAAAAAAAAAAAAAAAAAAAAAAAAAAGAGTCTCGCTTTGTCACCAGAACCTCTGACTCCCTGGTTCAAGGGATTCTTCTGCCTCAGCCTCCCGAGTAGCTGGGATTACAGGCACATGCCACCACGCCCAGCTAATTTTTGTATTTTTAGTAGAGACGGGATTTCACCATGTTGGCCAGGATGGTCTCAATCTCCTGACCTCGTGATCTGCCCACCTCAGCCTCTCAAAGTGCTGGGATTACAGGCGTGAGCCACCGCACCTGACCCTGACAAAAAATTCTTAAGTAATACCCCAAAAGGACAGGCAACAAAAGAAAAACTGGATAAACGGGATCACATCAAGTTAAAAACCTTCTTCACAGCAAAGAAAACAATCAACGAAATGAACAAACAACCCGCAGAATAAGAGAAAATATTAATGACTAGAATATATAAGGAACTCAAACAACTCTATAGGAAAAAAATCAAATAATCTGATCAAAAAATGGGCAAAAGATTTGAAGAGACATTTCTCAAAAGAAAATATACCAACTGCAAAACAAGCATATGAAAAGGTACTCAACATCACTGATCATCAGAGAAATATAAATCAAAACTACAATGAAATATCATCTCACCCCAGTTAAAATGGCTTATATCCAAAAGACAGACAATAACAAATGCTGATGAGGATGTGGAGAAAAGGGAACCCTTGTATGCTGTTGATGGGAATGTCAATTAGTACAACCACTATGGAGAACAGTTTGGAGGTTCCTCCAACAACTAAAACTACAGCTACTATATGATCCAGCAATCCCACTGCTGGTTATATACCCAAAAGAAAGGAAATCAGTATATCGAAGAGATACATGTGCTCCCATGTTTGTTGCAGTGCTGTTAACAACAGCCAAGATTTGGAAGTAATCTAAGCATCTATCAACAGACAAATGGATAAAGAAAATGTGGTACACATATACAGTGGAGTACTATTCAGTCATAAAGAAGAATAAGATCCTGTTATCTGCAACAACATGGATGAAACTGGAGATCATTATGTTAAGTGAAATAAATCAGGCACAGAAAGACAAACATCACATGTTATCACTTACTTCTGGGATCTAAAAACCAAAACAACAGAAATCATGGAGACAGAGAGTAGACGAATGGTTGCCAGAGGGTGGGAAGGGTCGTAGGGAAACAGAGGGTGTGGTGGAGATGGTTAATGTGTACAAAAAAATAGGGAGAATGTGTAAGACCTAAAATTTGAAAGCACAACATGGTGACTACAGTCAATAATAATTGGATTGTACATTTAAAAATAACTAAAATAGTATAATTAGACTGTTGGTAACACAAAAGATAAAAGCTTGAGGGGATAGATAACCCCATTCTCCATGGTGTGACTGTTACACATTGCATGCCTGTATCAAAACATCTCATTTATCCAATAAATATATAAATCTACTATGTATCCCCCAAAATTAAACATTAAAAATTAAAGAGAAAACCTCTGACACTCCTCGCAGAAAGGAAAAAAAAATCCTAAAATGTATGTGGAACCACAAAAGACCCCAAATAGCTACCGCTGGGCAAAAAAAAACAAGGCTGGAAGCATCATAATACCTGACTTCAAAATATACTACTACAAAGCTATAGTAACCAAAACAGCATGACTGGCATAAAAACACACATAGATCAATAGAACAGAATAGAGAACTCAGAAATAAGTCCACACACTTACAGCCAATTCATTTTCAACAAAGGAACCAAGAATATACATTGGAGAAAGGAGTCCCTTTAATAAATGGTGCTGCAAAAACTGGATATCCCTATGCAGAAGAACCAAACTAGATCCCCATCTTCAACCATATACAAAAATCAACTCAAAATGGATTAAAAACTTAAATGTAAGACCTGGCACTATTAAACTACTAAAACAAAACAAAATTAGAACAATGCTACAGGACATTGGTTTGAGCAAAAATTGTTGGGGAAGACCTGAAAAATCACAGGCAACAAAAGCAAAAATAGACAAATGGGATTACATCAAACTAAAGTTCTTCAAAGCAAACAATCAATAAAGTGAAGAGGCAACCTACAGAATGAAAGGAAATAATCTGCAAATTATCCATCTATCAAAGGATTAATAACCAGAATATATGAAGAACTCAAATCAATAGAAAAAGAAAAAAAATCCAATTTTAAAATGGACAAAATACCTGAATGGACATTTCTCAAAAGATGTACAAATGGCAACAGGTATATTAAACAATGCTCAATATCACTAATAATCAGGAAAATGTAAATAAAAACTACAATGAGATATCCATCTTACCCTAGTTACAATAGCTATTACTAGAAAGACAAAAAATAACAAATACTGGCAAGAAATGTAGAGAAAAGGGAAAGCACATACACTGTTGGCAGAAATGTAAAGTGACACAGCCATTATAGAAAACAATATGGGGGTTCCTCAAAAAACTAAAAAAGGACTACCATATGATCCAGCAATCCCCTGCTTGGTACATATCCGAAGAAAAAGAAATGAGTGTGCACACCTATGTTTATTGGAGCATTATTGGCAATAGCTAAGATGTGAAATCACCCTAAGTGTTCATCAACACATGAAGGGATAAAGAAAATATAGTATATATACAAAACTGAATGTTATTCACTGATAAAAACAAAATCCTGTCATTTGCAGCAACATAAATGGAACCAGTGATCATTAGGTTAAGTGAAATAACACAGTCACAGAGTTTGTTTGTTCTCAAGATGGCTGACTAGGGATGTCAGGTGCCAGCTCTTCTCAGAAAGAAGATCAAAGTTACTGGTGAATGGACAAATCCCAAAAGAAAAACTGAGAAAAAGTAGCCAGGACTTGTCACAGTAGCCATGGGAAGGATATGGGATGCAAAAAGGAAAGCATCAAGAGTCTAGCAAAGATCGACCCCTGGAAAACTGGAGTCTCATGGAAAGGGTAGGTGGGAGTACTTCTCTGCTGCACTCACCCCTGTAACATTCTATGAATCACCAAACTGTTGGAAAGACCCTCTGCCCTTGTAACCCAGAGCTATGCTATTGATGATTATTTGGGAAAATGTCAAGCACAAAGAACCGGGTAGCCAGCTCACACAGGCTACCTGCACTCCCCTCAGACCTGAACTGAGACAGACCATGCCATACAGGTTCGGCACTTGTCGTAAGCCACTACCATGCCCAAGGACTCTCTGCCCTTGAGTCACAGCACCACCAGATCCCCTGCAAATATACCCTACAATCCACTCTGACTTTGACAAACACAGAGAACCATCAAGTCCCTGGGAAGCTGCAGGATGCCTGGAGATCTAACCCTCAGTGTGGGCCACCCATAAGGGAGGGGGAAGTGCAGCCCACCAAAGCCCTCATTGGCACAAATAAAACATAGGAGTAGCGCCAATCACTGCAGGGGCCAGCACCAACACCTGGAAATGGCTGTGGAGAATGGGTCCTCTCCCACCCTAACTGCTCCCATCGATTGTTGCAGAAGCAGCAGTAGTTCTTCCCACTGGAGGATGACACATGTGTACTTGGAGAAAGTGTTGTTTGTGATTTTCATGGTGGCTCCACCCTTGCTGAATGTGAGTCCGTGCCACTTGGGCCTACATGAAAGGAAGGGTCCAACTCCCAATCCCTACACAAAATGGCAGTGTCCTGGCAATAAAGGACAGCCAATTCATGGAGTTGCCTCCTCTGGATTAGGGGGAAAGGCTCTGCCCAGGGCTCATTTCGGTGGTAGTCACGAGAAGGGCATATCCACAGCCTGCAGCCACACTGCAGCCAGGAATGAAAAAGACAAAGTCTTTATGAAGTGAAGGTCATGAGTCCTGCAACAAAGGCATGATAGGGAAGCAGACTGCATTCCCACTGAATAATGACAAGGAGCTGATGCACTCCTCAGCCCCTCCCCTAAGAACTAAGCACACTCCAACAGGATCGCTTCCCACCAACCCCACATCAGGGCAGGTGCTTCCACTTACCATCAGCCTAACTAAGGGAGAACCAGCTCTTACTCTTAAGCACCACCTACTGGATTTCAGCCTGAACTGTACCACCAAATAAAAGATACGCTGCCCGAAGGGCTTGGTGCTAGATAAGTTTCCTGAGTTCTCTGTATCCTCTGCCCTGAAGGATATATGTAAGCTAATTCATCCAATACATCGCTACAACAAACAGTATCTGAGAAAGCTGCCACACAGAAGATATCCACAACCAGGGAACCCATACAGAGCTTTGGCCCCCTGAAAGCACCCAGGAACTAAGCCAAACAATTACGCACATCCAGACAAGCAACTGCTAAAAGAAATCATCACCACCAAATCAATCTCACAAGAAATGCTCAAAGGAGTTCTAAAGATGAAAATGAAAGATACCTGCTACCATAAAAGTACATTTAAGTATAAAGCTCACGTATCATATGAAACAATTATACAATCGAGACGGCAAAGCAACTAGCTGACAATACTATCACAAGGACAAAACCTTACATAGCAATATCAACCCTGAACATAAATAAATGAAATGGCACATTTAAAAGACACAGAATGGCAATTTGTATTTAAAAAAAAAAAAAAAAGACCCAACCTTCTGCTGCCATCTCATATGTAATGACACCCAAAGGCTCAACATAAAGGGATAAAGATCACACAAATGCAAAGCAAAAAAAAAAAAGAGAGAGAGAGAGAGAGAGAGAAGGGGTTGCTCTTATTCCATGAGATAAAACAGACTTAAGACCAGCAACAGGAAAAAAAAGACAAAGAAGGCCATCATATAATGATAAAGGGGTTCAATTCAAAAGAAGATTTAACTATCTCAAATATATACACACCCAATATCATACCACCCAGGATATAAAACATATACTACCAAAATTACAAAAAGAGACAGAGAGCCATACAGCAATAATGGAGAACTTCAATACCCACAGACAGAACTAGACACATCACTGAGACAGAGAAAAAAGAAACTGTGGACTTAAATTAAACTCTTCACCAAATGACCTAATAGACATCTACAGAATACTCCAAGCAACTACCACAGAATATACCTTTTTCTCATCTGCGCATGGAACATTCTCAAAAATTGACCATTGGGGAGTGGCAAAGATGGCTGACTAGAAGAAGCTAGTGTATGTGGCTCTCACAGGAACAAAAGGGGTGAGTAAATACAACACCTTCAACTGAAACATCCAGGTACTTACATTGGGATTAATCAAGGAAACAACCTGACCCACACAGAACAAAGAAAAGCAAGACAGGACAACGACCCACCCGAGAGCAACATAGAGCCAGGAGATCCTCCACCACCCAGTGAAGTGGTGAGCGAATGAGCAACCCTGGAAAACCATGCTTCTCCCACAGATGTTTGCAACCTTCGGATCAGGAGATCCCACTAAACCAGGACTTTCAGTCTTCAGTCTGAGCTATGTAGAGTCTCAGCAGAGCAGCCACTCAGGCATGCATGGAGACCCTGGAGCCCTAGATACTTGGGCTTCCAGCAAAAGTAACTAGAGCTACAGCAAAGTGGAAGGTTAGACTGCTGTATGTACCCCTAGGAAAGAGACTGAATCCAGAAAGCTCAGCAGCAACGGCCTGCAGGCCCCACTTCCATGGCACCTCAGAAGATAAGACCCACTGGCTTGGAATTCCAGCCAGCTACAAGTAGTGGCACTGAACCTCCCTAAGAAGGATCTCCCAGGGGGAGGGGCAGGCTGCCATCTTTGCTGTTGGGGCGACTTGGCCATTCCAGACTTTGGGCTTTGGAGTCTGAAGCGAGCAGGGACTGAACAGGACCCCAAGCACAGCACATCTGCTCTACCAAAACATGGCCTGACTGCTTTTTTAAGTAGGTCCTGACCCATTACTCCTCACCAAACAGGACCTCTCAACCGTGGTCTCCAGCCACTTCCTACAAGTGGCTTTGGGCCAGCAGCCAGTTGAGTATACCCCAAGCATACAGTAGCAGCCCTTTGGAAAAGTGGCCAGATTATTATATGAGTACCTGTTCCCATATCTCCTCACTGGGTAAGTCCTCCAGGCCTGAGCCTCAACTATCAACTATAGAGCCAGAACTATCAAGCCAGTACCAACTCAACAACTCCCTAAGCAGAGCCTCCAGGGGCAACTGAAAGCCTCTCTGGCACTGCTTCTGCAGTGGAAGTGCCCTTCCTACCCTCGGAATAGAGGAAGAAAAGACCCTAAGGGCCTTATCCACACCTCCAACAAGCTGCAGTCAACCCAAAAAGAGCAGGCCATTCTGTCTCCTGCAGGTCCCATACAATCCCCACGGCTCATCACCAGACAAGGAACCCCTGACTTGGGCCCACAGTACAAATCCTCCATCATGGACTGACTGCACTGAGCAAATTCTGACCTGCATCTCTCTGGGTTGGGGTCCCCAAGTGTCAACCAAACGACCCTTGGCCACAACCAGTACCAAGATCTCTTCCTCTGTTGCCTCTAAGCTGGGCAAGAAACATAAACACTCGGCACAGAGCTGCAGTGGGCAGCCAAGAAGTACAGAGTCATAAATTACAGCCAGCACTCAAAAGAGAGGAACCCACACTTCCACAGCATTGAGAGGGAACATGGCTGCAACTATGAGGAAACACAGGGGAGCCACACAACCGAGCAAGAGTGTACCAACTGACCAATGAGCCTAAGTGTCACCTTCTGGATTATATCCCAAAACTTCAACGCCAAAAATACCTCACTAACATAACCCCCTCTGAAACTAGAGACAAGAAGTCAGCTTCAAATAACACCCCCGCACAAAGCCTCAGCTTGGTGAAAACATCCAGAAAAGTCAACTGACTGTACTCAATCCACACTGTAGTTAAAGGAACACCCACATGCAGAGATGAGAAAAAACCAATGCAAGAACTCTGGTAACTCAAATGGCCAGAGTGTCGTATGTCCTACAAAAAAACCACACCGGGCCGGGTGCAGTGGCTCACACCTGTAATCCCAGTACTTTGGGAGGCCGAGGCGGCTGAATCACGAGGTCAAGAGATTGAGACCATCCTGGCCAACATGGTGAAACCCAGTCTCTACTAAAAATACAAAAATTAGCTGGGCATGGTGGCATGTGCCTGTAGTCCCAGCTGCTTGGGAGGCTGAGGCAGAAGAATCGCTTAAACCTGGGAGGCAGAGGCTGCAGTGAGCCGAGATCACGCCACTGTACTCCGGCCTGGCGACAGAGTGAGATTCTGTCTCAAAAAAAAAAAAAAAAAGAAGAAGGAAAGAAAAAAACCACACCAGTTCTCCAACAAGAGTTCTTGACCAGGCTGAACTAGCTGGAATGACAGAAATAGAATTCAGAATTCAGAATATAAGTAGAAACAAAAATAATCGAGAGTCAGGAGGATGACAATATGAAACCCAAGGAAAATAAGAACCACAATAAAGTGATACAGGAGCTAAAGGACAAAATAGCCAATATAAAAAAGAACCTAATGGGTCTGACAGAGCTGAATAACACAATACAAGAATTTTACAGTGTAATCACAAGTATTAACAGCAGAATAACCAACCTAAGGAAAGAATCTCAGAACTTGAATACTGGTTCTCTAAAATAAGACAGAGAAAAATAAAGAAAAAAAGAATAAAAAGAAATGAACAAAACCTCTGAGAAGTATAAAATTATGTAAAAAAGAGGCCAAATCTATGAATCATTGGCATCCCTGAAAGGGAGGGGGAGAAAGCAAACAACCTGGAAAATATATTTCAGGATATCATCCATGAAAACTTCCCCAACCTTGCTAGAGAGACCAACAGTCAACTTCAGGAAATACAGAGAACTCTTGCAAGATTCTACACAAGAAAATCATCCCCAAGACACATAACCATCAGATTTTCCAAGGTTTGAATAAAAGAAAGAATGTTAAAGGCAGATAAAGTGCAGGTCACCTACAAAGGGATGCCCATCAGGGCAACAGCAGACATCTCAGCTGAAACCCTATAAGCCAGAAGAGACTGGGAGCCTATACTAAACATTCTTTTTTATTATTATTATTATTATTATTATTATTATTATTATATTTTAAGTTCCAGGGTACATGTGCACAACGTGCAGGTTACATAGGTTTACACGTGCCATGTTGGTTTGCTGCACCCATCAACTCGTCATTTACATTAGGTATTTCTCCTAATGCTATCCCTCCCGCTGCCCCCCATCCCACGACAGGCCCCAGGGTGTGATGTTCCCCGTCCTGTGTCCAAGTGTTCTCATTGTTCAGTTCCCACCTATGAGTGAGAACATGCGGTGTTTGGTTTTCTATCCTAGTGAGTTTGCTCAGAATGATGGTTTCCAGCTGCATCCATGTCTCTGCAAAGGACATGAACCCATCCTTTTTTATGGCTGCATAGTATTCCATGGTATATATGTGCCACATTTTCTTAATTCAGTCTATCATTGATGGACATTCGGGTTGGTTCCAAGTTTTTGCTATTGTGAATAGTGCTGCAATAAACATACGTGTGCATGTATCTTTACAGCAGCATGATTTATAATCCTTTGGGTATACACCCAGTAACGGGATTACTGGGTCAAATGGTATTTCTAGTTCTAGATCCTTGAAGAATCACCACACTGTCTTCCACAATGGCTGAACTAGTTTACACTCCCATCAACAGTGTAAAAGCATTCCTATTTCTCCACATCCTCTCCAGCATCTGCTGTTTCCTGACTTTTTAATGATCGCTATTCTAACTGGTGTGAGATGGTATCTCATTGTGGTTTTGATTTGCATTTCTCTGATGACCAGTGATGAACATTTTTTCATGTGTCTGTTGGCTGCGTAAATGTCTTCTTTTGAGAAGTGTCTGTTCATATTCTTTGCCCACTTTTTGATGGGGTTTTTTCTTGTAAATTTGTTTAAGTTATTTGTAGATTCTGGATATTAGTCCTTTGTCAGATGGGTAGATTGCAAAAATGTTCTCCCATTCTGTAGGTTGCCTGTTCACTCTGATGGTAGTTTCTTTTGCCATGCAGAAGCTCTTTAGTTTCTGTGCACGAACCAGAGGAAATAAATAATTTTTGAAAAGAATCACCCAAGATTGAATCAGGAAGTAACTGGAGTCCTGAACAGACCAATATCGAGTTTAAAAATTGAATCAGTAATAAAAAACCTACCAAGCAAAAAAAGCCCTGGACCAGGCAGATTCACAGCCGAATTCTACCAGACGTACAAAGAAGAGCTGCCACCAATCTTACTAAAACTATTCCAAAATATCAAGGAGGAGGAACTCCTTCCTAACTCTTCTACTAAACTATTATCATCCTAGAACAAAAATCTGGCAAGGACATAACAAAAATAGAGAACTATAGGCCAATATCCCTGATAAACATAGATGCAAAAATCCTCAACAAACTACTAGCAAACTGAATCGAGCAGCGCATCAAAAGATAATTCATCACTATCAAAAGGGTTTGATTCCTATGATGCAAGGATGATTATACACATGCAAATCAATAAATGTGGTTTACCACATAAATTTTTTTTAGAAAACGTGATCATCTCAAATAGATACAGAAAAAGCATTCAATAAAATTCAACATCCCTCATGATAAAAACCCTCAACAATCTAGGAATCACAGGAACATACCTCAAAATAATAAGAGCCATAGATGACAAACCCACAGCCAACATCATAGTAGGCAAAAGTTGAAAGCATGCCTCCTAAGAACTGGAACAAGGCAAGAATGTCCCCCCACACCACTCTATTCAACATACTACTAGAATTCCTAGCTAAAGCAACCAGGTGAGAGAAAGAAATAAAAGGCCATCACAGCAAAAGAAACTATCATCAGAATAAACAGACAACCTACAGAATTTTTGTAATCTATCCATCTGACAAAAGGTCTAATATTCAGAGTCCACATGGAACTTAAACAAATTTACAAGAAAAAAAAACCCCATTAAAAAGCGGGCAAAGGACATGAGCAAAAACTTCTCAAAAGAAGACATACATGTGACCAACATACATATGAAAAAAAAAAAGCCCAACATCACTGATCATAGAGAAATGCAAACCCAAAGTACAATGAGATACCATCTCATGCCAGTCAAAATGGCTATTATTAAAAAATCAAAAAACAACAGATGCTGGCAAGGTTGAGGAGAAAAGGTAACAATTTTACACTGTTAGTGGGAGTGTAAATTAGTTCAACCATTGTTGAAGACAGTGTGGTGATTCCTCAAAGACCCAGAGGCAGAAACACTATTTGACCCAGCAATCCCATTACTGGGTATATACCCAAGTAATATAAATCATTCTATTATAAAAATACAACCACATGTGTTCAATGCAGCACTATTCACAATAGCAAAGACATGGAATCAACCTGAATGCCCATCAGTGACAGACTGGATTTTTAAAAATGTGACACATATACACCATGGAATACTATGCAGCCAGAAAAACGAATGAGATCACGTCCTTCACAGGGGCATGGATGGAGTTGGAAGCTGTTATCCTCAGCAAACTCACACAGGAACAGAAAACCAAACACTGCATGTTCTCACTTATAAGTGGGAGATGAATGATAAGAACACATGGACACATGGGGGGAAACAACACACACTGAGGCCTGTCAGAGGTGGGGGTAAGGGGAGGGTGAGCATCAGGAAGAATAGCTAATGGATGCTGGGCCTAATACATAGGTGATGGGATGATCCGTGCAGCCAACCACCATGGCACACGTTTACCTACGTAAAAAACCTCCACATACCTGCACATGCATCCCTGGACTTAAAAGTTGAAGGAAATAAATAAATAAATAAGAAATAAAAGGCATCCAAATAGGAAAAGAAGAAGTCAAATTATCTGTTCACTTACTACGTGACCCTATCCCTAAAATATTCTAAAGATTCCTCCAGAAGTCTCCTAGTCCTGATAAATTACTTCAGTAAAGTTTCAGGATACAAAAATCAACATACAAAAACCAGTGTCATGTCTATACTTCAACAGCATTCAAGCTGAGAACCAAATCAAGAACTCAATCCCATTTACAACTGCCACAAAAATACAATACAATACAATACAATACAATACAATACAATGCCTAGGAATACATTTAACCAAGGAGGTGACAGATCTCTACAGGGAAAACTACAAAACACTAATGAAAGTAATCATAGATGACACAAACAAATGGAAAAACATTCAATGCTAATTCAAAGATCTGTATCATTAAAATGACCATGCTGCCCAAAATAATCTACAGATTCAGCACAATTCCTATCAAATTACCAATATCATTTTACACAGAATTAGAAAAAATAATTGAAAAATTATTCAGAAAAGCACCTGAATAGCCAAAGTAATCCAAAGCAAAAAGAACAAACCCAGGAGCATCACGTTACCTGACTTCAAACTATACTACAAAGCTAGAGTAATGAAACAGCATGGTAATGGTACAAAAATAGACACATAGATTAATGAAACATAGAAAAGCCAGAAATAAAGCCACATACCTACAATCAACTGATCTTTGACAAAGTTGAGAAAAGTAAACAATGAGAAGAGAACACCCTATTTAATAAATGGTGCTAGGAAAACTGGCTAGCCCTATGCAGAAGAATGATACTGAACAGATCTCTCTCATCACTTACAAAAGTTAACTCAACATGGATTAACAACTTAAATTAAGACCTGAAACTATAGCAATCCTAGAAGAAAACATAGGAAAAGCCCAGCACAGTGACTCGCATCTGTAATCTCAGCACATTGGGAGGCCAAAACAAAGAGGACTGCTTGAGGTCAGGAGCTCAAGACCAGCCTGGGCAACATAGTGAAATGAGACCACAGAAGGAAAAAAAAAAAAAAAACTGGTGTGATGGTGCTCATCTGTAGTTCAAGCAACTCTGAAAGCTGAGGCAGAAGGATCACTTGAGCCCAGGAGTTCAAGGCTTCAATGAGCTATGATCGGAATACTGTACTCCAGCCTGGATGACAGAGCAAGACCCTGTTCGCCAAAATAAAAAAAAATGATGGGGGGGGGGGAAGGGGAGGGGAGTAAAAGAAACAACTTCTACACACTAGCCTAGGCAAATAATTATAATAACTAAGACTTTGAAAGCAAATATGGAAAAAAACAAAAATAGACAAATGGGGTTTAAACTAAATAGCTTCTACACAACAAAAGAAGCAATCAAGAGTCAACACACAATCTAAGAGTGGGAAAGAATATTTGCAAACTATGCATCTGACAAAGAACTACTATCTAGAATCTATAAGGAACTTAAATCAACAAGAAAATTACAAATATCCCCATTAAAAAGTGAGCAGAGGACATGAATAGACACGTCTCAAAAGAAGACACAGAAGCAGCCAACATACATGAAAAAATGCTCAATATAACTATTCATCAGGGAAAAGCAAATTAAAACCACAAAGAGATACCACCTCATACCAGCCAGAATGGCTATTATTAAAAAGTCAAATAATTACAGATGTTCTCAAGGATGCAGAGAAAAGGGAACACTTACAAATTTTTGGTGGGAATGTAAATTAGCTCAGCCCTTGTGGAAAGCAATTTGGAGACTTCTCAAAAAAAAAAAAAATAGAACTACCATTCAACCCAGCAATCCCACTACTGAGTATCTACCTAAAGGAAAAGAAACTGTTTTATCGAAAAGATACCTGCACACATATGTCTATCACAGAACTAATCACAATAGCAAAGTCATGGAATCAACCTAAGTGTCCATCAACAGTGGACTGGATAAAGAACATGTGGTTATATATAAAACATGAAATACTAAGCAGCCATAAAACAGAATGAAATCACGTTCTCTGCAGCAACATGGATGCAGCTGAGGCCATTATCTGAAATGAAATAACACAGAAACAGAAAAAAAAATACCACAAGTTCTCACTTCTAAGTAGGAGCTAATCAATGAGTACACGTAACATAAAGATGGAAAACAGTGGACAATGGGGACTCCAAGAAGCAGGAAGGAGGCAGAGAGGCAAAAATTGAAAAACTACCTCTTGAGTACTATGTTCATTATTTGGATGATGGGTTTTCTAGAAGCCCAAACCCCATCCCTCATTACACAATATACCCATGTAACAAACCCGCACATGTATCCCTCCAAATCCATAATTTTAAAGAAAAAAAACAGTCACAGGAAGAAAAATACTGTATGTTCTTACTCTTATGTGAGAGCTAAATAAGTGGATCTCATAAAGAGACAGAGTAGAATGATGGTTACCAGAAGCTGGAAGGGAAGGGGGAGAAGGCAATGAAAAGAAGTTGATTAATAGGTACTAAAATACAGTTAAAAGGAATAAGTTCTAGTATGCGATAGTACAGTAGGGAAATTACAGTTCATAATTTATTGTATATTTCAAAATAGCCAGAAGAGAAAAACTATGTTTCCAACAGAAAGGAAATATGAATGTCTGAGGTGATGGATATATCCCAATTACCCTGGTTTTGATCATTACACATTGTATGCAAGTACCAAAACATCACATGTATCCCATAAATATGTACAACTATGATATATCAATTTTTTAAAAAAGAAATACTGTAAAGCCAGGAGACAATAAATTGATGTATTTAAATTTTTACCTAGAATTGTATATCCAATAAAAATATCTTTTAAAAATAAAAGTGAATAAACCCTAAGTCAGTAAAATGAATAGGATAAGAGCAGATATATGTTAAATAATATACAAAAAAATCAGAAAGCTAAAAGTTGATTTTTTAAAACATCAACAAAAGCAACAAAAACCTAGTTAGACTTGATCAAGAAAAAGAGAGAACACAAATTCCTAAAATCTGAAATAAATGAGGATTATCACTAAATACCTCACATGCATTAAAAAATAACAGTATGATTAATTAAAACAAATCCAAAAATGTAAAGTGGACAGATTTCTTAAAATATAAACTGACCAAAACCAACAGATGATAAGTTAGACAACCATAATGAAGACAAAACATAAGAAACCTCAACAATAAACAAAAAGTTTAAAATGACAAATTGGACTTCCTTGAAGTTAGTATCTACTCCTCAAAACACAACATGAAGAAAACAAAAACACAGGCTACATATATTGAAAGAAGGACTAGTATTTAGAATGAAGAATTCAGAAAATGGCAGATTAGAGGCTTTTAGCATGCCTTAGCCATTTGGAAACAGCAAGATCATGCATAAAGATCAACTCTCTGAGCTTTAATTCAAGAAGGAAAATACAAATCCACCAGAATTGTGAAGAAACCTCAGATCCCAGGGAGGAAAATACTAGCAAACAACTCTTGTGACAGTGTCTAGCTGATAAAAGTGAGTGAAGCCCTAGTACGTGCAAGAGGCAGAGAATCTCCCTCTATAACTTACCTTTCCACTGGGGATCTAAGCAAGCCAGGCCAAGGGAAAGTACTCTGTTTCTCCCAAGCACTGGAGTTAAATTGGGGAGAGTCTTGGAGATGTTGTGAGAAAAAGACACCAGGAAAAGATGCATATGGTTTTCCAGGCCCAGGCCCAAGAGCAGAATGTCATTTTTAATCCAGGTGTATACAAAGCCATTCTTTGGCAACCCGGCAGCATGACCATCTAGGCATTTTAGTCTTGAACCAGAGATCAGAGTACCTGTTCTGAAGTAGGGTAGAGGCCTCCACAGACAGAACTGCGGAAAGCACATTAGCAATAGGTACTTGAAGTGTGCTCTACCCTGTCACAAGCCTGTGGTGGGAGAACTGCTACAACTGCAGTTTCTCCAGGGCAATGAGACTGGCAGCCAGGGCCAGCTTGGTGACCTGGAACCATTCTGCATGTGCCATTGCTGGATGCCCCAGCCTGACTCCCTGAGATCAATATGCAGCAGGGTCCTCTCCATTCCACTCTCAGGCAGAAATTCAGGCATATGGGGCATCCACTTGCCTAGACCAGCAGGCTGTGCCATCCCATCCTTTATGGACATTGACCATGGTACAGCAAGACCCTCTCCACTCCATGCCCAGGTAGATCTCCAGGCATTTGGAGTTCTAGCTCATCTGGATCAGCCGCCTGAGCTGCCCCACCCTTACTGTGCAGAGATCCTGGTGCAGGGAAGCCCTCTCTGCTACACCCAAGCAGATATCCAGGCATTCAGAGCACCTGCTTGCCTGGTTTGGCAGCCTGAGTTGCCCCACCCCTCTTGTGCATAAATCCTGGTGCAAAGGGGCCCTTCCCTGCTACATGCCCAGGCAGGGTCTCCAGGCATCTAGAGTACCCAATCTCCTGGATTAGGAGTTTAGGCCACCCTCAACCCCACCATTCATATGCAGAGAATTTGGGGCCAAGGAGGTTTCCCATTTCCACACCTAGACACTCTTCTGAGTGCTCGGTGGCCACCCACTGTATTCTCCCTCAGTGCTGGTGCTTGTGCCAGCACTAGAGGACTTATAGGCAGACCTGCATGGTCCACCCTACCCATCACGTACCCCACTTCCCTGGGGCTGAGCAGGGAGCTCAGACCACTGTGTATTTCATGAATCAGTCTACTGCCTGAAGCAAGAGAGACTTCTGCCAGTAAACAAGGATCAAGTACATACTCAGTCCCATTGGTCACAGGTGGCTCTTACCTATAAGCGCCATCTATTGGCTTGTAGGTTGAACTGCACAGCTGAATATAAAACCTGCCAAAGTGTGTGCGCAGGACTACAAAAGCAAAGCGAAAAGTCCCCACCCAGCATTCTCTACTATTGCACATCCTAAGGAGAAGGAGAGAGGGAAAACAAACAAAACAATATCATAGGGAAATAAATAAAAAGAAAAAATCCTATTCACACAAAAATAATCTTTTAAAATTAGAAGTGCCAGTGTCTCCAGATGAGAAAAAACCAGGGCAAGAATTCTGGCACCATGAAAAACATGAATATAGTGACACCATCAAAGAATTGCACAACCTCTCCAACAATGGTCCCTAACCAAAATGGAGATTCAGAAATGACAGATAAAGAATTCAAAGCATGGACTATAAGGAAGTTCAACAAGATCCAAAATGAGGTTAAAAATCAACACAAAGAAACTTTTTTTTTTTTTTTTCTTTGAGATGGAGTCTCACTCTGTCACCCAGGCTGGAGTGCAGTGGCACAATCTTGGCTCACTGCAATCTCTGCCTCCTGGGTTCAAGTGATCCTCCTGCCTCAGCCCCCCTAGTGGCTGGGACTACAGGCACATACCACCATGCCCGACTAATTTCTGTATTTTTAGTAGAGATGGGGGTTTTGCCATGTTGGCCAAGCTGGTCTCAAACTCCTGAGCTCAGGTGATCCACCCGCCTCAGCCTCCCAAAGTGCTGGGATTACAGGCGTGAGCCACCACGCCCAGCCGACACAATGAAACTTCTAAAGCAATCCAAGCAATGACGGAAGAGATAAACATCTTAAAAGGAAATCAATCAGAGCTTCTAGAATTCAAAACTCAATTTCAAAATACAATTGAAAGCTTTATCAGTAGACTGAACCAAGCAGAAGAGAGAATGTCAGAGCTTAAATATTGGTTTTTTTAAAGACGAGGTTTCGCTATGTTGCCCAGGCTGGTCTCAAAGTCCTATGCTCAAGTTATCCCATCACCTCAGACTCCAAAAGTGCTGAGATTACAGGCATGAGTCACCTTGCCTAGCTGACAAGTATGCTTTTAATTGTATCCTTCTGGAATATGTTTTTCTGAAAGCTGTGAAAAAGTCATCTAATTTTTACGTTTTCCAAAAGTGTAACTGATTTTCTCAATAGCATTTACTCTGATTTTGAATATTCTAGTCTTCATTGATATTTTTTATCAATTCCTGTGCCTGTTTAATTACTGTATCCCAGGCATGGTGGCATGTGCCTGTAGTCCCAGCTACTTAGGAAGTTGAGGTGGGAGATCACTAAGGCCTAGGAGGTCAAGGCTACAGTGAGCTGTGATCATGCCACCACACTCCAACCTGGGTGACAGAGAGAGACCCTGTCTCAAAATAATAAATACATAAAGCAAATATATATATATTTGCTGCCATATATGTGTGTGTGTGTGTGTGTGTGTGTGTGTGTGTTTTGGCCAGGCATGGTGGCTCCCACCTGTAATCCCAGCACTTTGGGAGGCTGAGGAAGGAAGATTGCTTGAACCCAGGAATTCCAGACCAGCTCTAGTAATGTGGCAAGACGCTGTCTCTACAAAAAATTAAAAAATTAGCCAGGCATGACAGCATGTGCCTGTGGTCCCAGCTTCTCAGGAGCCTAAAGTGGAGGGGCCGCTTGAGCTTGGGAGGTCAAAGCTGCAGTGAACCATGATCACACCACTGTACTCTAGCCTGGGTGACAGAGCAAGACCCCATCTCAAGAAAAGAAAAAAAAAAGTTTTTTGAGCTCATCCAGACAAAAATAAAGAAAAAAGAACTTTTTAAAAATGAACAAAGTCTTCAACAAATATGGGATTATGTAAAGCAAACAAATCTATAAATTACTGGCATTCCTAAGAAAGAAGCAGAAAGGGTAAACAATCTGGAAAACACATTTGAGGAAATAATTAAAGAAAATTTCCCTAATCTTACTAGCAAGGAAGACATCTAGACACAAGAACTCTAGGGAACACCTGTGAGGTGCTATACAAAATGAAAATTACCAAGGCATATAGTCCACAAGACTGAACAAGGTCAATGCTAAAGAAAAAATCTGGAAGGAAGCTAGAGTAAAACATCAGACTGCATACAACGGGGAACCCCATCAAGACAACAGTGGACTTCTCAACAGAAAACTTATAAACAGGAGAGACTGGGGGCCTATTTTAGGCATTCTTAAAGAAAAGAAATTCCAACCAAGAATTTCATATCCTGCCAACTAAGCTTCATTAGCAAAGGGGAACCAAAATCTTTCCCAGACAAGCAAGCACCAAGGAAATTTGTTACCACTAGTCCAGGCTTACAGGAGATCCTTAAGAGTTCTAAACATGGAAACAAAAAGAGCGATACCTGCTGTCACACAACCACGCTTAAGTATATAGCTTATAAAGCAACTACACATTAGAAACTAAAAAGCAGCCAGCTAACAACTTCACGATAGGATCAAAACATCGCATATCAGTATTAATGTTGAATGTAAATAGTCTAAACACTCAACCTAAAAGGCAAAGAGTAGCAAGTTGAACAACAACAACAAAAAGACCCATCTGTCTGCCATCTTCAGGAGATCCATCTCAGATGTGACAACACCCATAGGCTCAAGGTAAAGGGCTGAAGACAGATCTACTATGCAAATAAAAAACAAAAAAGATCAGGGGTTACTATTCTTATATCAGATAAAAGAGACTTTAAACCAACAACAACAAAAAAAAAGGACAAAGAAGAGGGTGATATAATGATGAAGGGTTGAATTCAACAAGACTTAACTATCCTAAATACATACGCACCCAACAATGGAACGCACAGATTCCTCAAATAAGTACCTCTAGACCTACGAAAAGACTTAGACAACCTCACAATAACTGTGGGACATTTTTTTTTTTTTGAAATGGAGCCTCGTTCTGTCACCCAGGCTGGAGTGCAGTGGCACAATCTCAGCTCACTGCAACCTCTGCCTCTGGGTTCAAGCAATTCTCCTGCCTCAGCCTCCTGAATAATTGGGACTACAGGTATACACTACCATGCCCAGCTGATTTTTGTGTTTTTACTAGAGATGGGGTTTTACCATGTTGGTCAGGCTAGTCTTGAACTCCTGGCCACA
The DNA here is from genome assembly GCF_028885655.2 of Pongo abelii. Classification (NCBI taxonomy): domain Eukaryota; kingdom Metazoa; phylum Chordata; class Mammalia; order Primates; family Hominidae; genus Pongo; species Pongo abelii. The sequence continues at coordinate 103,603,246 of NC_085928.1, forward strand.
AATGATCTGCCCACCTCAGCCTCCCAAAGTGCTAGAATTACAGACATAAGCCACTGCACTTGGCCACAGTGGGGGATTTCAATATCCCACTGACAGCATTAGATCACTGAGACAGAAAACTAACAAACAACACCTGGATTTAAACTCAACACTTGACTAGTCAGACCTAACAGACATGTACAGAATACTCCACCCATCAATCACGGGACATTCTCAAATTTTTCTCGTCTACAGAAGAGAATGGAATCAGAACATATTCCAAGATTGACCACATGCTCAACCGTAAAGCAAGTTTCAATAAATTCAAAAAAATGGAAGTCATACCAACTATACTCTCAGGTCACAATGGAATAAAAACAGGAATGAATACCAAGAAGATTGCTCAAAACCACATAATTACATGGAAATTTAAAAACTTGCTCCTGAATGAATGTTGGGTAAACAACAAAATTAAGGCAGAAATCAAAAAATTATTTAAAATAAATGAGAACAGACACAAGATACCAAAACCTCTGGCATGAAGCAAAAGCAGAGTTAATAGGCAAGTTTATAATGCTAAACACCTACCTCAAAAAGTTAGAAAAAAAATTAGCAATTACACCTGAAGGAACTAGAAAAAACAAGAACAAAGTAACCCCAAAGACAGCAGAAGAAAACAAATAACTAAAATCAGAGCAGAACTGAACAAAATTGAGAACCCAAAATCCACACAAAGAATCAACAAGATTGATGGATTGCTAGGTAGATTAAGAAAGAAAAAAGAGAAAAGATCCAAATATGTACAATCAGAAATGACAAAGGTGACATTATAGCCAATCCCACACAAATACGAAAGATCCTCAAACACCATTAGGAACACGGAGAAGATCTACAGCAAACTGGAAACTAGAAAATCTAGAGGAAATGGATAAATTCCTGGAAACACACAAGATCCCAAGATTGAATCAGGAAGAAATTGAAACCCTGAACAGACCAATATCAAGTTCAAAAATTGAATCAGTAATAAAATACCTATCAACCAAAGCAAGTCCTGGACCAGACAGATTCACAGCCAAACTCTATTAGATGTACAAAGAAGAGCTGCCACCAATCTTACTGAAACTATTCCAAAACATCAAGGAACAGGGACCCTTCCTTAACTCATTCTACTAAACCAATATCATCCTAGCACCAAAATCTTTCAAGGACACAACAAAAAGAGAAAACTATAGGCCAATATCCCTGAACACAGACCAAAATCCTCAACAAAATACTAGTAACCTGAATCCAGCAGCACATCAAAAGATAATTCATCACAGACTGTTGCCCCAACACCTTTTCCCCTTTGCTGATTTTTCTTTCTATTTTTTCACTGTAATAATTCATAGCTGTGAGTACAACTATATGCCCCTATTCAGTACTCATCCTACTCCACAGTACCTGAAACCATTAATCACCCCTGTTTTTAAAAAATGTTCTCCTTGGCCAACTATGACCTCCATTAGTCTTTTTTTGCCAGTTCCTCTTTCTCTGTCCTCCAAAGTGTTGTCAGTCTTTACAGTCTCATTTGCAGTGCTATTCTTTAATAGTAAAAGACGATAGTGCAAAAGAATTATCATGTTCTTATGTGCTAGGCACTGCAATAAGGGCTTCATATCAACTCATTGATTCCTCATTACAATTCCATGAGACAAGTAATAACCCATTTCAAACACAGACAAAATTAGACAACAGTATAATGAATCTCCACAAATCCATTACTCAGCTTCAACAATTATCAACATTTTGCCAATCTTGACTCATCAATCTACATATATTTTACCCATTATAGTATTTTTAGAGAAAATTTCAGAAATTATCCACAAATACTTCAATATTTACCTTAAATATTCAAGGAGGTTCGATCGCTTGAACCTCTGCCTCCCGAGTTCAAGCGATCTCTTGACAGTAAATACCTTCAATATTTACCTTTTGTTTTTCTGATAAACCCTATTTTATAGTTATACTGTATGACAGTAATGGATCCACATCTCTGTTGAATGACAGATTCCCTATTGCCAAAGTGTAAATTCCTTAGATTTCTTTGGTGTATGACTCTAAATATATAGGTCCAATCTACCTTTCCTGCCTTACCATCCATCACTCTCTCCTGCACTATGCCTTACCCAGCTTAAAACTTTTACTATTCCATGAACATGTCTTGCAATTTTTTGCTGTGCAAAACATTCCATAAGGCCCTGTTCCTATCTCACAGAATACTACGCATTCTGTTCACAATTATTGATAAAAGTTGATCCTGAAATCACAAAATGGAAGTAAATATAAACTGTACTGAATTTCATTATTCCTCTTGAGCATATATTTTATAAAAAGCACAAAAATAAAATCAAGTATCTGTTGTCCTTTTTTCTCAATTTTATGTCTTATTCTTTAATTCTTCATGTATGCTCTTAAGTTTTTTTGTTTGGTTGGGTTTTTTTGAGACAGAGTCTCCCTTTGTTGTCCACGAGATCTCAGCTCACTGCAACCTCCACCTCCCGAGTTCAAGCGATTCTCCTGCCTCAGCCTCCTGAGTAGCCAGGATTACAGGAGTGCACCACCAAGCCAGGCTAATTTTTGTACTTTTATTACAGAGAGCATTTCTCCATGTTGGCCAGGCTGATCTCGAACTCCTGGCCTCAAGTGAGCCACCTGCCTGGGCCTCCCAAAGTGCTGAGATTACAGGCAAGAGCTACCATGCCTGGCCAGAAAGTTAATATTTTGATGACTCTAACAAATATACAACATGGCATTTCGGCAATGGAACAGAACACTATGTCTCAAAACCTTGCTTTGGTCTCTAAAATTATAAAACTAAAGTAAGTTCTAATGTAGAAGTGTATGCAGAAAAAACAAAGTCCTCAAAAAATGAAAAGACAATAAACTATCATTCTGAAAATCATCTAGCATAAAATTTAGTTATACTTCCTGCCTATCATGCTTCTCTTAAACTGCAAAATTTTAATATATAGTCATAACAGAAAAGGTATTTTATAATCACCCCAGTTTTTCCTTCTAAATGTTTTACTACAAAATAATACAGGGAACAAAAAGATTAAGCTCTGCAAATTTTTAAAAACTTTTATAGGAAGAACTGTTTCATCATTTACTCATATATCTAAGTGCTGGCCAGGCACGGTGGCTCATGTCTGTAATCCCAGCACTTTGGGAGGCTGAGGCAGAAGCATCGATTGAGCTCCAGAGTTCAAGACCAGCCTGGGCAACATAAAGATACCCCGTCTCTACAAAAAGTGGAAAAAAAAAATTAGCCGATGTGGTGCTATGCACCTGTAGTCCCAGCTACTCAGGAGGCTGAGGGAGGACGGTAGCCTAAGCCCAGGAGTTCAAGACTATAGTGAGCTATAATCATGCCACTGGACTCCAGCCTGGATGACAGAGTGAGACTCAATCTCGTTCATTCACTCACAAATAAATAAATAAATAAATAACTATATTCACTGTCTAGTTCAGATATTATTTTATTTGAGCTATTTTGTGTTTTACTTATTAGTATAAATCACACATGACTAAAGACAAACTTTAATAAGTCATCTTTATTTTTTCCTTTAACCACTAATATCTATGAAAAACCTATAGAAAATTTTACTTATTATGACTGAAATAAGATCACTTCTTAGCCTTTTGGCTAAGAACAAGTGTAGTAGGACTATAATATTAGCACAAATAAAGGATATACAGAAACACATTTATTTTTGTATCATTTTAAGGATGTGGTATCCCTAAATGATTATATTTTACAAACACTAAATACCTGGTTCCATAAAATATCACTGACACAGGATGAAATTTAGTTAGTAATACTGTCTTTCCATATTTTTTTAAGTTTAAGAATACAGATACAAGCTAATAAAAGATATATAGATACATGTTGCTAATAAATGCTGTAATAACCTAAGATTCTAGAATAGAGATATTACCAAAATATACAATCTCTGAATACCACATTAGCCCCCAAACTAATGAAATTAAAGGAGTCTGATCAGATAAAATGAGCTCTAACATTCTTTGGAGTAGTGTGAGTTAGGTTCCTCATCTTGTTCAGCTTGTCAAAACACTGCTAAGAGTAATCACAAAATGGCCTCTCCCACAGAGTCCAAAAACTTTTTTTTGTAGGAAAGAGAATTAAGAACTAAGTATGAGGTTCCAGGTACTTTTCCTTAACTCTAAAATAAAACTCTAATTACTTGCTGGATAAACCATGTGAAGCCACATGGAAATAGAGAAACCCCGAGACTACATAAAGAAGCCTGGTTATCTTGGTGGTCTAGCTGAAGACAGTCTTCCAGCCAACCCGGCCAAGATGCCAGACATATAAGTAAACTCTCTTGGACATTCCTACCAGAATGTCTTGGACACTGACCCCACAGCTGACTGTTGCCACAGGTAATCTCACACATCCCAGAGTAACTAGCTACCCAGCTGACCCAGTCAAGCCACAAAAGCATAAGAGATAAAATGTTTATTAGTTTAATCCACAAATTTTGGAGTACTTCATTGTGTAGGAAGATATAATCAAAACAGTTATGTTTAATATTTTAAGGGTACCATCATTCCTGTCTCAATAATGTTTTCAAGCCACAAACTTTGCATCAATTTCATACTTTAACCACAAACATACAATAATTTTAATGAGCACAGTCCACGCGCTGATCCTCAAACACTAGTATTGGAAATAAGATAGTGGGAGGTGGCCAAGACCACAAATATTACTAAAATAAATAAATAGCATGCAATATCACAAATTACAACTATTCATTTATAAGATTCCTCATTTATTCCAGTTCTAACTTTTCAACAATTTTAAATCAAAATTTAAAAAATACACCACAAGTAGAAACTATTCCCACATAAGCATTCATGAATGTATTTCAAAATTAGAAACATAAGAAAAATTATCTATAAGCAGTGGTTCTCAACCAGGGGTCATTTTGTCCCCAAGACAAATTCAGCAATGTCTGAAGTCCTCTTTTGTTGTCACACTAAGGGACAGAGGGTTGCTGGCATCTAGTAGGTAGAAGCCATATACTCTGCTAAACATCTCACATTGCACAAGACTGTCTCCCACAATAAAGAATTATCTGGCCCAAAATGCCAACAGTGCCAAGAATGAGAAACCACAGCTAGGAGGCATTAAAATGTAAAGATACTGTTTCCTTATAATCATTACCTTAAAACTAATAAAACTGAATGATTCTACTGGCAAAACTGATTATTAGAACTCTAAACAATTTTCTTTTTGAATGAAAAAAGTGATAATTTTGGTATTTTCCTATACAAACAAAAGCATACTGCATCAAATATTAAGCTACAGAAACATATACGAAAAGCTGATAATATTAATTACATGAAAAAATATGCAGAAAGAAGTGTTGCAAATACATTATTGGGAAAGATTATTTCTAACTGTATTATAACTGCTAATTAAACTATGTTTCATTAATATTAATTGTAATAAACATAAAATCTAGTACATAAAACTAGCATTCTATACTAATAACTTGTTTAAATTCATATTTCAATAAATTATGATTAGAGAAATATCTAATTGGATTATTTGAAAATATTTTCCATTGTGCATTTTAGAAACAATTCATCTAATTATATGGTTCCACAGGACTAGGCCTGTGAATAAGTCAATTTACTTTTCGTCAAATACCTTAAAGAAAAAAATATTTAAAAGCCTGAATAGGCTTTTTCAAGATAAGCTTTGCAGCTATGACCATATTTGCATTTCCTGTCCTTTCAGAAGAAACACTTTAATATGCTGAGACAGAGAAGAGTTTGCTGCAGTTTTGTAAAGGAAAGAATCATTGTGGCTACTGTAAAAGATTAAAAGATGAACCACTAAGAGTTGTTATATCAAACAAACATATAAGGTAGTTGCTTCCTACATTAGAAAAGGTAACAATAAACTTTTCATTACCTTCACATTTGGCTTCTTTGTTGAAACTCCTCTGTACCAACCTAAAACAAAGCATAAGAGAATATTAAAATCACAATGTCATGTTCAATAAGAGACACAATAGTATTTTTTGAAAAAAATAGATAAATGCACATCTTTCCTTAAAACACCCACTGTGGCTTTATTAGGATCTAGAGTTGTCATAGCAGCTTACTCCAAAAGGAACAGTCATATGGTGAATAAAACATTTCTAATTTTCATTACAAGGCATAAAGCCCTTTCAACTGAGTAAAATGCAATTAGAAAAGACTTCAGAGGACATGTAATTCAACAGCACAAAAATTCCTACATAAAGGTGTTGGGGCAGAGAAATGCTAAAATTGTATCACTTTTTTCATGGCAGATAGGCAGTACAGCCCAGACTTTCTGTTTCGCAGTCTCATTCAATCTCCCACACAGTATACTACACTACTCTCATTTCTTTGCCTTCCAGCTGCTAAAGTCAACATCCTTGCTAGTGCAGATCACCTTCTTGATTTCCTTTCAGCATTCACATTCAGCAATACTAATAAAAGTTTCAATTACACAACAAAAAACAATTTTCAGAGAAAGAAAATTTTACTGCCAACTTTTCTCAATTTCAATATATTATTTTCAGAGCTTTGCTATAGTTTATTTGGGTTTAAAAGGAAGTAGCTCCAATGGGTAGGAGAGGAAGCCCAGAGTTGTATTTAAAGAAGGAAGATAAAGAAGAGATTGCTGATGATAGCTAAATTAATTGAGAGGTTATCGTTGAGAGTTTGTCCTACATATTAACTTTTAAAATAACAAAGCTATGAAAAAAAAGAATCAACTTTTTTCACCTGAAAACAAACAAAAGAGATGAGCCTTGCTCCTATTTAGAACAATAGCTGAAAAAATAAATTTCATTAACTCATTTTATATCTTGAGTCTCATTTCTCCATTTATTTTTGAAAAATGGTGATAACTTACCAATGTGACACTTCACAGTATTTTAAGAAACGTAACAGAAAATGACATCATGAGGTGTGGCAAAGTAAGTCTCTTCAAAGAGCCTCTCCTCTATAAAAGCAATGAGAACACTATGAAGCTAAAGTAATCAAGACAGTATGATATTGGTAAAAGATCAGGCAAACAGAGAACTGAATAGAGAATCCAGAAATAGACCCACATAAATACAATCAACTGATCTTTGACAAGGGAGCAAAAGCAATAAAATGGAAAAAAAAGAGTTTTCAACAAATGGTGCTGGAACAACTGGACATCCATATGCAAAAAAAAATGAATCTACATATAGATCTTACTCTAGTCACAAAAATAAACTCAAAATGGATCATAGTCCTTAATGTAAAATGCAAAACTATAAAACTCCGACAACACAGGAGAAAATCTAAGTAACCTTGAGTACAGCAATGACTTTTTAACTACAACACCAAAAGCATGATCCACGAAAGAAATAATTGATACACAGAACTTCATTAAAATTAAAAACTCCTCTGTGAAAGGCATTGTTAAGAGAATAAAATGACAAGCCACAAACTGGGAGAAAATACTTACAAAAGACATATCTGATAAAGGAATGTTATCCAAAATATACAAAGAACTCTTAAAACTCAATAAGAAAATAAACAGCCCGGCCAGGCGCAGTGGCTCACACCTGTAATCCCAGCACTTTGGGAGGCTGAGGTGGGTGGATCATGAGGTCAGGAGTTTGAGACCAGCCTGACCAACATGGTGAAACCCCATCTCTACTAAAAATACAAAAATTAGCGAGGCGTGGTGGCGCACACCTGTAATCCCAGCTACTCAGGAGGCTGAGGCAGGAGAATCGCTTGAACCCAGGAGGCAGAGGTTGCAGTGAGCTGAGATGGTGCCACTGCACCCCAGCCTGGGCAACAGAGTGAGACTCCATCTCAAAAAAAGAAGAGGAGAGGGGAGGGGAGAGGAGAAAACAGCCCAATTAAAAAATAAGCAAAACATCTAAACAGACACTTCACCAAAGAAGATACAGAGATGACAAATAAGAATATGAGAAGCTGCTCAACATCATTATGTGATTAAGCAATTGCAAATTAAAACAACAATGAGATACTACTGCATGCCTTATCACAATGGCCAAAATCCAGAACACTGTCCCGAACCAAATGCTGATGAAGATGTAAAGCAAAAGGAACTCTCATTCACTGTTGATGGAAATCCAAAATGGTACAAAGGCACTCTGGAAGACAGTTTGGCAGTTTCTAACAAAACTAAACATACTGTTACCATATGATCGAGCAATCCATTCCTTATATTTACCCAAATGAGTTGAAAACTTACATTCACACTAAAAAAACTACAAATTGATGTCTACAGCAGCTTTATCATACTTTCTGCCAAAACTCAAAAGCATCTAAGATGTCATTCTTCAGCAGATGAGTGAATAAAACTGTGGCACATCCATTCAATGGAATGTTATTCAGAGACAAAAAGAAATGAGCTAACAAGCCATAAGAAGACACTGAAGGAATCTTAAATGCATATTGTGGATACATTTAACACCATATAATGATAATGCAAATGTGACACCATGCTCTCTTGTAGTCAACCCTCCTCCCCAACCTCTTCCCCCAGCCCTGACAATCACTGATCTAAGTAGTTTCAAAACCACATTATCATCTCTAAGGGATGCCACCATTATAAGATGCACATGAGAATTCTGCTCAGTGAACTTCAACCTTTTCTTAAAACTGCAACTATGCTACAAGCTTTGCCAAATGTATCCATTCCATGACTAAGAAGAATTGAAGACAGTAAGGAAAAGAGAAAGGGAAGAATAACTTATTATTTTTGTTTCTTACATATGAACCAAAAAAGTTCACAAGCTCTCAAAGAAACAACTAAAATATCTCCCAAATCATTATGAATCAACAGGAAATATATGCTTTTAATTAACCAGTACAATGAAGTATCTTCCAAATGTCAATTTACCTACTGTCCAAGAACTCTGGAAAATCTACCTCTGCAATTATATTCTCCCCTTTCATTTTCATCATTAATATCTTGACTTTCCAAAATTTCAGAATACTAGCAAAGAAAGTGAAACTCCCCTTGATGTTCAGATTGTCTGAGGGTTCATCAATTTCAATGTCATCATATGCATTTAACTGAAGAACACATCAGAGTCTCATTTGGTGAGTAAAACATCTGCTGGTTTGATTACTACTAGGAACTTAAGGTTAAGGCAAAGTTTTATACTCTAATATTTTCAGATATAAATTTTTGTAGAAAATTAAAGAAAGGAAGGCATTCTTACAACACTCAAGTTTATAAAGACTTATTTCTAACTTTAACTTGTCAGAAAAATATAACTGAATTCTATAAAATGCTAAACAAGTATTGCCTCCAAAAGTTCTCTATTGGTCTTCTGTCCCTTCTACCTATAAATACCAGCTCTTCCCTTCCTCAGTAACTTGCTGCAACTCTCTAACTTCTAAGCTAAGGACCTGTTACTCAGGGCATGATTGCAAGAAATACAGACTTTTTCCACTTTACCCAAATGAATGGAAATGAAAGAATTATTGGAAATGGTTTGGGTATTAACTTCAAATTCCACAAGAAAAGTTTAACTTTTTGAGCCTTAGTTACTCCTCTGCTCTAAGCTCTCCAAAAGCATCCCAGATCAAAGTCTTTATTAGAGCCTCTGCTGATCTCAACTTCCACCACTCTCTCTGCTTCTCCCCATCCCATCCATCCACTGCAGCCATAATGGTCTCTCTGCAATTCCTTCAACTTACTAAGCAGGCTCCCGCCTCAGCACCTTTATACTTTTGGCACCATATTTCTGGACTGTTCTTCCCCTCCCCAAACCCCTTCCACCCAGAGTATCTCAGGATTGCTTCCTCATTTCCATCTGTTCTCTGCCCAAATGTTATCTTCTCAGAAAGGCCATCTCCAATCATCCTATATAAATACACAGAAGAGAGAAGTTTTCCCGCACCCACTTCCCCACTTATGGCCCAGCTCTCCTTCCCCATCCAAATCTCATCTTGAATTGTAATCTCAATTCTAATCCCCACATGCTGGGGGAGGGACCCAGTGGGAGGTAACTGAATCTGGGGGTGGTTACCCCCATGCTGTTCTCATAATAGTGAGTTCCCACAAGATCTGAAGGTTTTATAAGGAGCTTTCTCCTCTTTGTTCAGCACTTCTCTCATCTGCCGCCATGTGAAGAAGGACGTGTTTGCTTCCCCTTCCACCATGACTGTAAACAGTTTCCTGAGGCCTCCCCAGTCATGCAGTACTGTGAGTCAGTTAAATCTCTTTTCTTTATAAATTACCCAGTCTTGGGCATTTCTTCATAGCAGCATGAGAACAGACTAATACACTAAATTGGTACTGCAGAGTGTAGGGTGCTGCTATAAGGATACCCAAAAATGTGGAAGCAACTTTGGAACTGGAAAACAGGCAGAGGCTGGAACAGTTTGGAGGGCTCAGAAGAAGACAGGAAAATGTGGAAAAGTCTGGAACTTCCTAGAGACTGAGGGCTCAGAAGACAGAAAGATGTGGGAAAGTTTGGAACTTCCTAGAGACTTGTTAAATGATTTTGACCAAAATGCTGATAGTGATATTGACAATGAAGTCCAGGCTGATGTGGTCTCAGATGGAGAAGGGGAACTTGTTGGGAATTGGAATAAAGGTGACTCTTGCTATAGTTTAGCAAAGAGACTGGTGGTATTTTGCCCCTGCCCTAGAGATCTGTGAAAACTTTGAACTTGAAAGAGATGATTTAGGGTATCTGGTGGAAGCCATTTCTAAAGAGCAAAGCATTTTCAAGAGGTGACTTAGCATAAACGTTTGGAAAATCTGCAGCCTGACGATGTGGTAGAAAACAAAAACCCATTTTCTGGGGAGAAATTCAAGCCTGCTGCAGAAATTTGCATAAGTAACGAGGAGCCAAATGTTAATCACCAAGACAATGAGGGAAGTGTCTCTGGGGCATGTCAGAGACCTTCGTGGCAGCCCCTCTCATCACAGGCCCAGAGGCCTAGGAGGGAAAAATGGTTTCCTGGGCAAGGTCCAGGGCCCCACTGCTATATGCAGCCTAAGGACTTGGTGCCCTGTGTCCCAGCTGCTTCGGCTCCAGCCATGGCTAAAGGTACACTTCAGGCTGTTGCTTCAGAGGGTGAAAGGTACAGCTCAGGCTGCTGCTTCAGAGGGTGGAAGCTCCATGCCTTGGCAGCTTCTACATGGTATTGGCCCTACACAGAAGACAAGAATTGAGGTTTAGGAACCTCCACCTAGATTTCAGAGGACGTATGAAAATGCCTGGGTGTCCAGGCAGAAGTCTGCTGCAGGGGCAGGGCCCTCATGGAGAACCTCTGCTAGGGCAGTGCAGAAGGGAAAGGTGGGGTAAGAGCCCCACATGGAGTCCCCCCTGGGGCACTGCTTAGTGGAGCTGTCAGAAGACAGCCACCGTCCTCCAGAATGGGATTCCCAGGAATTAGAAGTGATAGATCCCTCTCAAAATATAAGGCTCTGTTCTGTTTTGCATTGTTTTATCTGATGTTTTTTACTTTTGGGTGTATCAGAAATTCACATTATGAGAGAATTTTGGTGTGTAATAAACAAAATATACTTTGGTAGGAAATATATTTTTAGCAATGGCTATTGGCAGTTATGGGGGGATACTTGGCTCTTTGCATGTTTGGATAAGAGAAGCAAGCTCCTGGCCACCTGGAAGGAATGAAGATATTCCTCTCCCACCACTGAGAGATAAGATCTCATGGGGTTGGGCTAATCACAGAATGAGCTGATTGGCTTTGGGTTGCTTTGCAATAAAATGCACAGTAAAATCACTGCACTGTCTTGTTCCGTAAGGTTTCTCTTTTGAGGATCCAGAATCTGCTACAAAAATGGAACCCTTAATTTTGGGTTTTGTTAATCTGTTTTGCCTTCCAGTTGTGCCTGCTTATTAGGCCCTAAAAACTGCATACTTTAAAGAGAAACCTAAAAACTGGTGAGTAAAAAATCTTACAAGTACTGGATCTTCTTCTGTCTGTGTATTTATATGTGTTCCATGTGTGATATGAGGCTTTAATACAGGCTGCCCTAAGGAATTTTGTCATCCATGAACAGTTGTTGTCTTGTTTTGATCCTCTTCAAAAGATGGTTTATAGTCAGCTATATAACTTTGACAGGTGCTCTTGAATGGAAGTTTCTGATAAGTTTGAAGACTGTGATTTTAATTAATTGGCTTAAAGGTAATAAGCACTTATATCAAATATTTTGTCAGAAAAGTAAAAAATGCAATGCCTTTTAGTTCATGTGACTTAAGTAATCTTTGGGAAATAAAAACAGTTTTGCATGCAAGGTGTATAAAGAAAGTGACAGGTGATTTGGTAAAAGATTATAAAAAGGCATGTGAATGTGAGATGGTTTTGCCTAGATTAAAGGGTTAAATAATTGTTTTAAGTTAGATAGGATATAGCTGAAGGTTTGTGCAAGTTGTGAAACATTTGTGAAAAATTAATCTTGTAAAAAAAGTCTGTGTGTGAACAATGGAATAAAAGTACAACAGGGTTTTCTCAGAGCACTAATCTGCCTTCTGTAACAAAAATTTTAAATGGTTATAAAAAAGGTTTATGAGAATCTACCTTATGGTCAAAGTGATTACAATTGAATACAATTGTCTATAAGGTTTTAAGAATTGGGTGTGACATTAATAGTACACTAATGCAATAGTGAAATATGGCTTTCTGTCTTGAACAAGATTTTCATGTTACATTCAAAAAAAAGAAGAATTTTTGTTTGCCCCTTTTGAATAACCACAGGAAAAAGAAGGGAAAGAAAAAAGACACTTCGGAAAGCTAAGTCTTCCCTCTTAGTTTTTGCCTTTTTTAAATGTTTGAGTTACCATTTTGGCTAAATGAATGACTTATAGTGACATGGAACTCTATTTTCTAATATGAAGTGTCTAAAAACTTTGATATTTGACAAACTTTCCAAAATCAAATTATAAAGTATGACTTTCTCTGACTTAATTAATATTTTAGCTATTAGGTCACCTAAGGTCCAAAAATGACATATTCAGCTTATTTGGTATACAAATCATACAGGAAGCACTGTCAAACATGAAATGGTGTTTGGCTTTCTTTGGGCTGTATTTGTGTAAATGTTATTGGTATGTGTTCTAAAATTATGAAAGACTCCTATAATTGATATGATTTAGTGTGTGTTATTAATAATTATAAATTGTTATGTAAAATTGTTGTAGGCCACAGAGGTAACTAAAATTCCTAGTCAATTGTGGCTTTAATAGGTGCTTCCCTAAACAATTTGGTCATCCACAAACAATTGTTTTCTTGTTTAGATCCTCTTCAAAAACAACTGTTTTCTTGTTTTGATCCCTTGAAAAAACCTCTTCAAGGTTTAAAATCAGCTATAGAACTTTGACAGGTGCTCTTGAATGCAGGTTTCTGGTAAGTTTGGAGATTGTGACATCAGAATGCAGGAAAAACTTTCAGGACTCTCCTGGAGAGCTGAAATGTTCATGAATACCAAGCAGAAGAGGAGTTAACTGCATGGATTAAACTAATAAAAGTTCAAAGTAATCTTTTTGACTTTGCTTAAAATGTTGCTGATCCCTTGTTTTGTTTTACAGAGTCAAGAAAACTTTTCTTTTGAGCTACTTACAGCTTTTAACAATTAAGTGAAGTATACTCCTGTGAAAAACATTTGGAGCATATTTGTCTCTCTCTACCTGATTTCTCCAGAATTTGGAAACTATTTGTGAGTATTCTTAATTTATGGCAATACAGTTATTTGCATAAGTGCAGCAAGAATGTTTTCTTTTGCAACAGGACACAATTGGAGAAATTGGTAATTTTACCAAGGTTTTCACTGGAATGATGTGCTTTCCTTTAAGGAATCAAACTTGGTGTGCTTTCCTTTAAGGAATCAAACTTGACGTGTAGAGCAATGAAAGCCTCATGGGAAAACTGACCTCATAACTTGTCTACACAGTCCCTGTACAAGATTTCTGACCTGTGGTAAGTAAATAATGTCAATTTCTGAAAGGCCCAGGGGCCTCAAATAGTCTTGAGACCTCAAGAGGAGATGAGTTTACCCAATTCATAGGTATTTGAGGGTACAAACCTATGGCTGGGCTTGGCTTTAAAAAAAAAAGTTTTATCTGAGATTCCTTATGGAACACAGTTCCATCAAGGCCTATTTAAAAAGCCTATGTGAAAAATAATTATTCTTGCTGTACTTTAAACAAATAATCAGGCCAAGAATAAGAGTAAGGTTTATTTTTGCAAACAAATTGGTCCTATTATGATTTGTCTTAAGTAAAAATGGAAGACTAAAGAGAAAAAAATATGTTTCAAGAACTATGGTATGCCTGTTACTAGATTCTAGTCTCATCAGTTGTTTTGAAGTTTTATCTGCATTTTAGATTAACCCTGCTTATCCTGTGACCCAACCAGTGATCTCTGACTGCTGCTCAGAAGAAACAGAGGGATGAGTAATGCAAAACCCTGGATCAATATTCTGATTCTGGGCACATATTGGGATCAGCTAGCAACCCCATATCAGCTTGGTTCCAACAACTGCCCAGTTCATGAAAAGCTTTCTTATTTAGTTTACTTGGGATAATTTTACTTACTTTGCTTTACTGTGGTGGAATATATTGCTGTTATACTCCTTATACAGGAATGCAGGATAAGCTTACTGAATGTTTTCTTAAATTGAAGACTTATTAATCTTCCAGATATCACCTTTGTTTGAACTCAGAGCTATGAATGGCCCTCGACATACCAATGCTTTCTGACTGAGCTCCTCTCTAACCTGAATACAAGAGACTCTGATAGTTAGGCAGAAATACCACCACCCCTATTCAGCCCGAAGAAGTTTCAGAAGATGGATCTTCATCCCTCTACTAACCTTAAGATTAAGAGTTCCCTTGTAAAAGGGAGAAGAAAAATATGTCAGAGGCGTTTGAATAAAAGCACCTCCATCTTGAATAGGGGCTAGGTAAAATAAGGCTGAGACCTACTGGGCTGCATTCCCAGGAGTTTAGGAATTCTAAGTCACAGGATGAGATAGGAAGTCAGCACAAGATACAGGTCACAAAGACCTTGCTAATAAAAGAGGTTGCACTTTTCTTGTAAATTTGTTTAAGTTCCTTGTAGATTCTGGATATTAGACCTTTGTCAGATGAATAGATTGCAAAAATTTTCTCCCATTCTGCAGGCTGCCTGTTCACTCTGATGATAGTTTCCTTTGCTGTACAGAAGCTCTTTAGTTTAATTAGATCCCATTTGTCAATTTTGGCTTTTGTTGCCATTGCTTTTGGTGTTTTAGTCATGAAGTCTTTGCCCATGTCTATGTCCTGAATGGTACTACCTAGGTTTTCTTCTAGGGTTTTTATGGTTTTAGGTCTTACATTTAAGTCTTTAATCCGTCTTGAGCTAATTTTTGTATAAGGTGTAAAGAAGGGGTCCAGTTTCTATTTTCTGCATATGGCTAGCCAGTTTTCCCAGCGCCATTTATTAAAAAGGGAATCCTTTCCCCATTACTTGTTTTTGTCAGGTTTGTTGAAACAACCTCATCAAAAAGTGGGCAAAGGATATGAACAGACACTTCTCAAAATAAGACATTTATGCGGCCAAGAAACATATGAAAAAAAGCTCATCAACACTGGTCTTTAGAGAAATGCAAATCAAAACCACAATGAGATACCATGTCACACCAGTTAGAATGGTGATCATTAAAAAGTCAGGGAACAACAGATGCTGGAGAGGATGTGGAGAAATGGGAATGCTTTTACACTGTTGGTGGGAGTATAAATTAGTTTGACCATTGTAGAAGACAGTGTGGCAATTCCTCAAAGATCTAGAACCGGAAATACCATTTGACCTAGCAATCCCATTACTAAGTACATATCCAAAGGATTATAAATCATTCTACTATAAAGACGCATGCACACATATGTTTATTGCAGCACTATTCACAATAGCACAGACTTGGAACCAACCCAAATGCCGATCAATGATAAACTGGATAAAGAAAATGTAGTACATATACACCACAGAATGCTATGCAGCCATAAAAAAGGATGAGTTCATGCCCTTTGCAGGGACATAGATGAAGCTGGAAACCATTATTCTCAGCAAACTAACACAGAAACAGAAAAACCAAACACCACATGTTCTCACTCACAAGTGGTAGACGAACAATGAGAACACATGGACACAGGGAGGGGAACATCACACACCAGGGCATGTCAGAGGGTGGGGGACTAGGGAAGGGATAGCATTAGGAGAAATACCTAATGTAGATGACGGGTTGATGGGTGCAGCAAACCACTACGGCACATGTATACCTATGTAATAATTCTGCACATGTATCCCAGAATTTAAAGTATAATTTAAAAAAATAAAAAAAATTAAAAATAAAATAAATAAAACAGTTTGCAGTAAAGACGCCAGCCAAAACCCACCAAAACCAAGATGGCAATGAAAATGACCTCTGGTTGTCCTCATTGTTCATTATATGCTAATTATAATGCATTAGTATGCTAAAAGACATGCTCACCAGTGCCATGACAGTGTACAAATGTCATGGCAATGTCAGGAAGTTACCCTACATGGTTTAAAAAGGGGAGGAACCCTCAGTTCCAGGAATTGCCCACCCCTTTCCTAGAAATCTCTTGAATAATCTACCCCTTGTTTAGCATATAATCAAGAAATAACCATAAAAATAGCCAACCAGGAGGGCTGCTCTGCCTGTGGAGTAGCCATTCTTTTATTCCTCTATTTTCCTAATAAACTTGCTTTCACTTTAAAAAAATAAAAATAATATGCATTCTTATTTAGACTGTGAAATGTCCTTGCCTGTCACCCAATGCAAGTGAAGTTACACTATCCCGAAGAGCCAACAGTACCACTACAATTGGTACTGACAGAGAAGCTGCAGAACAGTGTCGGCAGTGTGAACCCAAAAGAATGAAGCCTCTATACAGATCAGGCCATGTGACAGTCAACAATCAGCAACCCTTTACAAAGATTCCAGGTGCAAACCAATCAAACCAGATCAAAAGCATCAAATGCAGTCCAACAAAAAAATACCCCTTTGATAAGAAGTTTCAAAGGTGAAAGTTTTTTATTCCAAAGGTGTAACATATATTCCTCACTGATGAAAGGAAAAAATGAAAATTTATTTATACCCAATACCTGGCTAATAGCTGCACAGGAAGTAGAGACAGGTAGAAGATAAGCACAATTTCTCTTCCATTCCATACCATGATTAAAAGTAGTTTAATAACAAATCATGGTTCTTTGTGAAGACTTGCATGAGGACCCACTTTAGAGATCATTTAAGCAACCAACTGTAAATTCAAGAACCAAAAACAAAATCTACAACCTTTTAAAAATACTGATTTTTTTCCCTTTGGTGCATCAATAAAATATATGGAGTTCACCCAATTATGGATCCCTTTTCCAGTTATATAACTAATAAAAAGCAGGAAACAACATGCCAATCACTTGTAAAAATAAGAAACTTATAAGAGAATTCAGCCTCAAAACAGAAAAATGTAATTATTCAAAAGGTCTACATTCAAAATCCTCTTTCCATTATTTGCACTGAAAAATTTACACAATAATCATCTGCATTTATTTGCACAGTTTAAAGTTATATTAAATCTTCATTTGTGAGCTATAAATTTAAAGATAATACTCACCAATAAATAAATGTACATTAAAAAACTGAGAATTTTTACTTGCAAATGAGTCATTATTTCATTAAAATTAGTCACTCTGGAGGGCCATAAGCAAATTTCAATAATACTGCCAATGATCAAGATATTTTTAAACTCTTTTATAATTAAAATACTATATATTTGTGAACTTCTGGTTCTAGTCCTGACAAAAACTTTGCTTTGGACAAAATACATGAAACAGCTGTGTAAGGGCATTGGAAAGCAACTATCCTTGACAGAACTTCAGACACTATAATCTCCAAGAGAAGGAAACCACATCAAGGTGAGCTCCTCATTCACCTGACTTTTTTTTTTTCTGAGGGCATACCAGCAGAAAATGATAGTTCCATTGAGATAAGAGAAAAATGTTGACATTGAAGGCTACCAAAGTAACTGAGCCTTAGGGATAAAAATCTCAGAAAGAAATGAATTACAGTAAATCCAAAATTTTACATTAATCTCTACTCCTGAGATTTCCCAGTTCCCAAAATGGCATACAGGGTTCCAAGAAACCCCACAAAAAGCAGCAGCTGAGAGGCTAACAAGCTGAGCAGAGCCACATTACATTTAGGAGAAATCAATAACACAGTGACTTTTCAAAGAAATTACGCAAGTCAAATATTAACTAAATTAAACCTTTAAAATGCTAAAAGAAAACACCCACCAACCTAAAATTCTATACTGAGGAAAAATATCATTCAAAAATGATAACAAATTTAAGAGATTCATATAAGCAGAAACTGAAACAATGTGCAGCAAACCAGCGCTGAAAGAAATACTACTAAAAGGTGTATCTAAATGGCAAATAAATAAATAAATAAATAAATCCCAGATAGAACCATGTAAAGGCATGGTAAAGAGATAATTGAAAAGGGTAAAAGGGGCCAGGCATGGTGGCTCACACCTGTAATCCCAGCACTTTGGGAGGCCAAGGCAGACAGATCACAAGGTCAGGAGTTCGAGAACAGTCTGACCACCATGGTGAAACCCCGTCTCTACTAAAAATACAAAAATTAGCTGGGCATGGTGGCACATGCCTGTAATCCCACCTACTCAGGAGGCTGAGGCAGGAGAATCACTTTAATCCAGGAGGCAGAGGTTGCAGTAAGCCGAGATGGCGCCATTGCACTCCAGCCTGGGCGACAGAGTGAGACTCTGTCTCAAAAAAAAAAGAAAAGAAAAGGGTAAAAGGCTGGGCGCCATGGCTCACACCTGTAATCCCAGCACTTTGGGAGGCTGAGGCGGGTGGATCACCTGAGGTCAGGAGTTTGAGACCAGCCTGGACAATGTGGTGAAACCCCATCTCTACTAAAAATACAGAAATTAGCCAGGTGTGGTGGTGCGCACCTCTAATCCCAGGTACTCAGGAGGCTGAGGCATGAGAATTTCTTGAACCCAGGAGGCAGAGGTTGCAGTGAGCCAAGAAAGATCATGCCACTGCACTCCAGCCCGGGTAACACAGTGAGACTTTGTCTCAAAAAAAGAAAAAAGAGAGAAAAGGGTAAAAAATGTGGGCAAACGAATGAATGTAGACAGAAGTAAAATATATGACCATAGTTGCATAAAAGACAAGAGAGGGATAAATGTAGTTAAATCACTGTAAAGTTCATGCAATCTGGGGAGTGGTAAAAGAACAAATTTAAGGTAGACACTAATAAGAGTGCATGCTTTCTGGCAGGTGTAGTGGCTCACACCTGTAATCCCAGCACTTTGGGAGGCCGAGGTGGGTGGATCAATTGAGGTCAGGAGTTCGAGACCAGCCTGGCCAATATGGTGAAACCCTGTCTCTACTAAAAACACAAAAATTAGCCAAGCATGGTGGCGCACACCTGTAGTCCCAGCTATTCGGGAAGCTGAGGCCATGGAGGCAGAAGTTGCAGTGAGCCGAGATCGCACCACTGCACTCCAGCCTGGGTGACAGAGTGAGACTCCATCTCAAAAAAAAAAAAAAAAAAAAAAAAGGAGTACATGTTTCAAACTCTAGGATAACCACTAAGGGAAAAGCAAAACACTGTAAAACCAACAAGCTAATAGAGGAGCCTAAATGAAATCATTAAAATGCTGGGTTAATTCAAGGAAAGTAAGAAAGGATAAGTTGAGAAACTAAGCAACAAAAAGAAAACAAGGACCAAGATGATACACTTACACCTAACTATATCAAAGTGCAAATGGACTAAATAATCCAGATTGTCAGTTTAAACAAAAATAAACTCCCAAACCACAAGCTATAGGTTGGTGCAAAAGTAATTGGGGTTTTTGCCGTTACTTTCAATGGCAAAACCACAATTACTTTTGCACCATCCTAATATTTATATATGCTACAGACAGAATGTTTTGTCTTCCTCCTGCAAATTCATACGTTGAAACCTAATCCCCAATATAAGCGTATCCAGATGTTAAGCCCTTTGAAAAGGTGACTGGATCATGAAGACAGGGCCCTTATAAACAGGATTAATGCCCTTATAAGAGAGACCCCAGAGATCTCCCTTGCTCCTTTCCTCTATGTGAGGACACACCGAAAAGACAGCCATCTATGAACCATGAAATATGCCCTTACTAGACATTAAATCTGTTTGGCACCTTGTTCTTGCACTTCCCAGCCTCCAGAACTGTGAGAAATAAATTTCTGTTGCTTATAAACTACCCAGCCTATAGTATTGTTATAGCAGCCTAAATGAACTAAGATAACATGTAACACACATTTTCCTTCGGCATTTTGAAGACCCTCCTCTACTCTTCTAGTCTCCATGGTTAAAATCCAATGTCAGTCTGATTCCTGGTCCTTTTTACACGGCATGCTTTTTCCTGCAGTTGAATGCTTGTTAAATCTTCTTGGTCCAATATTCTGAAATTTCACAATGAAATTAATCTATTTTCATTTATTAGTGTTAGTTTCTTCCTGGGCCCTTTCAATCTGGAAGCCCATGTCCTTACATTCTGGAAAATTTTTCCAAATTACTTCACAGTGAATTTTTATACTTCAGTTTCTCTCTTCTGTGCTTCTGAATCCCCAACAAATAATGCACCTCTTGAAGCTGATCCCTAATTGTATCTTCTCTAATTTTCAACGACTTTGTCTTTTTACTTTATTTTCTAGGAAATTCCCTCAACTTTCTCTTCCAACCCTCCTACTGAGATTTTCATTCTTGCTATCATATTTTTAATTTCCAAGAGCTCTTTTGTGGTATCTGAATGTTTCTTTTTCTACAGTATCCAGTTCCTGTTCCACAGATGCATATCTCCTTTATCTCTCAGAGGATATTAATGGTAATCTTTCTTCACCCTGTGCAGTCTGTTTCCTACAAAGTAATTTTTCATTTTGGGGGGCAGAATGGGAGATAGTGAAATGTGGCCATCTTTCATGTTAGAGGCATCCTCAAATATCCTGTATCCTTGGTTGCCAGTTCATATTTAAGGGAAAGGAAATAAAAAGTTAACTGGAAGCTCCAAACAGACGGGTGAAGCTTGCTGACCTTATGGTTCACTGCACAGAGATCTCACTGTATCATTTGTTGTGGAGACCCAGACTTCAACAGTATCAAGTGGGGTAAAGTCAGGAGACAGAAAATATACCAATCATTCAAACAGGAAAAATTTACTATAAAGAACATTAAATAGGCAAAAGATGGTAAACAACTGAAAATGGAAGACAGCTCTAAGATATAACAGAGGTAGCAACTACAGAACGCAGCTGCCACATTTAAGGCTGAGGGAAAAGTAAACAAGGAAAAAAAAAAGGCTTAGCAACTTACAAAAGGGGCCCCAAAAGGCTAAGAATACAGATCTATAAGGAACTGTGGGACTACTGCAGAAATATGCTATCCACTGACTGCTCAGTGAGAAAGAATGTTGCTGAAGGTCATGCATCAGAACAAAGACCACTGCTTGCCATGGGAAATACTGTGGGTATCAACTACTTGCAGAGCAGTCTGCCACTGTGATAAAAAAACAAAAAAAATAAGGAAACACAACCCTTCTTATTCCTAATAATCTCCCTACTACACCCCTTTATTGGCAGTGACTAACATAGATTCAGCTGACAAAGAAAAAATGTAGTTTGCAAGTCCAACTTCAGCATCATAACGAAGGGTTGTAAGGGTGGGTCTGGAACTCAGAGGCAATAAATAACTGGCACAGTTAGCATCTTTAGGGCCTTCCCCTTGTCATGGATTGCCCACACACAAGTCTTCTAGTCTCCTACTTGAAAGGGGAAAGGACTGGCTGCCAGGATTTTGAGAGCCGAGTACAGGATGAAGGCTCAGTCTTCAATACTCAGTAGGCATACTGTCACTTAACCGCCCCCCACCCAGTTTTAATATGGAACCCTTTTCCTCAACTGTGCGTGAAATCTCCCAATCCAGAGACGCTCTATTTTAACCCTCCATTGAAAACAAACCTCAAAACGTCTACCAGGATGAGACAAGAGTGGCCATCAAATGAGAAGAAGTAAAGGAGAACCACTTAAAAACATATTCATCCTCAGTTCCAAAGGTATCTGGTCCTAAATTCATTGTGCCTTTTGAGGATATGTTGTATAAACAAGGTTAGTTCTCAGCTATTCCTGCTACCACCTTGGGATTCAGCTGTCTCAGCTCTACTAAGTGACAGTTTCCACTCTTTCAATGCCTTGCCAATTTCCTTGTCCTTATGGGTATATGACATTTTATAATCTCTGTATCTTCTTTTTTGTAGTGTTTCAGAGAGAAGCAAAATTAAATGCAGATATTCAATACTCCATTGTAATCCCAAAACTTCCAAATATTATTTTCAATGTGGTAGAAAATTTTTATCCTTTGACAGTTTGTAAGCTTACTCTCAGGGAAATTCCAAATATTTTTTATAAAAGCCCAATATTATTAAAATAATTATATAATCTGCCCAAGTGCCTATTATAGGTACAACATTCATCTAGATGTACATGCTGTAACATTTGCTTTTAAACTGTTTGCTAATTTATGATATTTAATACTAAACAAAATTGCAAGAAGGATTAAAGATTAATACAAAGATACATGTTCTTTTTTGAGTCCTAACAGTGCACTGAAATAAATGTAAGAGAAAAATTGGAATGAACACCAACCATGGCACAGATATGATCTTCCTAGTCGTAGCTCAAAGGTTATTAGTTCATTCATCTACCTAAAATTTACATGAAAAAATAGTTATGTTGCAGAGGATAACTTGAGGCATCAGAAAGTCATGCTCACTGTCATAAATTATCCAAAACAGAGCTAGAAATAGACCCTAGTCCATTATCATCTCTACAAAGCCAATAATATATCCAGAAAAAGGTACGCTAGGAAATGGCAGTGAACAGGCAAGACTTGGGAACACAAGGAAAAGATACATACCAGTTTGAGTTGCCTGTGGGCCATTCATCAAAGGCCATGAGAGACTTAAGTTATCTACATCATTTTGACCCCCTAAAAAATTTGGTTTCAAATATGTACACAAAATCACAAAACAAATTACAACCCTCCTCTGCCTACCACAGGCTATCTTCAAGACCCAGGAGTAGGCAAAAACATATCAATACAAACCTTGAAACCCTGAGGCTTCTTTTTCCAATAGCCCACAGTCTATTACTAATTTAGCAAACTCTTACATAATTCTCCATGAATGAAATGCTTTCCAGGTGACCAGAGAACTATAGTTCAAAGTTACCTCTATTGCTCATGTGATCAAAAATAGAAAACCTCATAAATATGTTGTATTCATTTATTCACTTATTAAAGTAGCCTAGTAGAGTAAAGAGCAAGCCCCATACAACCCAACAGACTTTGTAAATGGCTCTCAAAAAATACTGGTCTAGACTCTCAGTGGTCTTTCTAAACTTAGTCACTCCGTGAGTTCCAAATAGCTTAATACTCAAGGCAGATCAAGAGAGTCTGAATACACATTCTGTCACATATAACCTACGTTCTATTCAGCCACTTTAAGTTTAGTTTCCTCAACTAAAAAATGGAGGTAGTAATATTTCACAAGACCACTGTGAGATTAGTTAAAATAATGAATGTATAATACCTACTTCTGGTGCCTAGGACATGGTGGTTAATGAGCAAATAGTAACTATTATAAAATTCCAATTTACTTTTAAAAATTAACTTAAGTTGCAAGTATAATGAAAAATCTGTCAAAGGCATTTAAAAGTAATACTGTTAAGTATTTAGAACTATGTTTTACAAATGTATACTAAGTATTCTGATTTCAAATTCTGTGACAATATTCAAACATAAATCAGTTCCCAGAGCTAACAGAAATGAAGTCTTTATAGCTACAAGAAGCCTTTTTTCTTACCGAAAAGATGAAAATGTCAATTCTCCATATAATCTCACTAAAATTTGAAATGTTAAGTGTCATTAGTAAGCGACAGGAATATTTATCCACCAAA
The DNA here is from genome assembly GCF_028885655.2 of Pongo abelii. NCBI lineage: Eukaryota > Metazoa > Chordata > Mammalia > Primates > Hominidae > Pongo > Pongo abelii. The sequence goes on from NC_085928.1 coordinate 103,627,342, forward strand.
GTAAAGTAGAGACTAATGAAAATGGTACCCAAGGCCAGGCACAGTGGCCCATGCCTGTAATCCCAGCATTTTAGGAGGCTGAGGCAGGTGGGATCGCTTGAGCCCAGGAGTATGATACCAGCCTGGGCAACACAGCAAGACTCTATGAAAAAAATTTAAAAATTAGCTGGGCATGGTGGCACATGCCTGTAGTCCTAGCTATTCAGGAGACTGAAATGGGAGGATCCTTTGAGCCCAGAAGTTTGAGGCTGCAGTGAGCTATGATTGCACCACTGCCCTCCAGCCTGGGTGACAGAGCAAAACCTTGACTCTAAAAAAAAAAAAGTATCCGAGCTAGAAATCTCCTTAAATCTTCATTGTATAATTTCTCAATATCATTGTGACAATGTAATTCTATACCTAGAAAATCCTAGACTCTATCAAAAGGCTCTTGGAACTGATAAACAACTTTATCAAAGTTTCAGGATACAAAATCGATGTACAAAAATCAATAGCATTTCTATACACCAATAACATCCAGGCTGAGAGTCAATTCAAGAACACAATCCCACTTACAATAGCCACAAAAAAAAAAAAAATAAAATACCTAGGAATATAGCTAACCAAGGAGGTAAAAGATTTCTACAAGGAGAACTACAAAATATGGCTGAAAGAAATCAGAGATGACACAAATAAATGCACAAACTTTCCATGCTCAGGAACTGAAAGAATCAATATTGTTAAAATGGTCATACTGCCCAAAGCAATCTACAGATTCAACACTATTCCTATCAAACTACCGTCATTGTTCATAGAATTTAAAAAATAATTCTAAAATTCATATGGAATTTAAAAAAGGAGCCCAAATAGCCAAAGCAATCCTAAGCAAAAAGAACAAAGCCAGAAGCACCTCATTATCTGACTTCATACTATAAGGCTACAGTAATCAAAACAGCATGGTACTGGTACAAAAACAGACACATAGATCAATGGAACAGAATAGAAAACTCAGAAATAAAGCTGTAAAACTCAGAATAAAGATCAGCTACAACTGTCTGATCTTCAACAAGGCTGACAAAAACAAGCAATGGGGAAAGGACTGCCTATTCAATAAATGGTGCTGGAATGGTTAGCCTAGCCATATGCAGAAGAATGAAACTGGATGCTTACCTTTCACCATATATAAACATTTACCCAAGATAAATTAAAGATTTAAATGTAAGACTTCAAACTATAAAAATCTTAGAAGGCCGGGCATGGTGGCTCAAGGCCTGTAATCCCAGCACTTTGGGAGGCCGAGGCAGGCGGATCACGAGGTCAGGAGATCGAGACCATCCTGGCTAACACGGTGAAACCCCGTCTCGACTAAAAATACAAAAAATTAGCCGGGCGTGGTGGCGGGCACCTGTAGTCCCAGCTACTCTGAAGGCTGAGGCAGGAGAATGGCGTGAACCCGGGAAGCAGAGCTTGCAGTGAGCTGAGATCACGCCACTGCACTCCAGCCTGGGCGACAAAGCGAGACTCAGTCTCAGAAAAAAAAGAAAAAAAAATCCTAGAAGAAAACCTAGGAAATACCTTCTCGGCATTGGCCTTGGCAAAAACGAACTGTGGCTAAGTCTCCAAAGCAACTGCAACAAAAACAATTGACAAGTGGGACCTAATTAAATTAAAGAGCTTCTTCTGCACAGCAAAAGAAAGAAAAAAGAAAGAAAGAAAGAAAGAAAAAGAAAGAAAGAAAGGAAGGAAGGAAGGAAGGAAGAAAGCAAGCAAGCTATCAGCAAAGTAAACAGACAACATACAGAATGGGAAAAAATATTTGCAAACTATGCATCTGACAAAGGACTAATATCCAGAATCTATAAGGAACTTAAATCACTAAGCAAAAAACAAATAACCCCATTTAAAAATGGCCAAAGGACATGAATAGACACTTCTCAAAAGACAACACACAAGCGGCCAACAAACACGAAAAAATGCTCATCATCACCAAAACCACAATGAGATATCATCTCACACCACTCAGAATTGCTATTCTTAAAAGCTTAAAAAAAAAAAAAAAAAAAAAGATGCCAGCAAGGCTGTGGAGAAAGGGGAACATTTATACACTTTTTGATGGGAATGTAAACTGGTTCTGCCCCTGTGGGAAGCAGTTTGGTGATTTCTCAAAGAACTTAAAGCCACCATTCAACGCAGCAATTCCATTACTGAGTATATTTCCAAAAGAAAACAAATCATTCTACCAAAAAGACACACATACTCACATGTTTATCACTGCACTATTCACAACAGCAAAGACATGGAATCAGCCTGGGTTCCCATCAATGGTGGATTGGATAAAGAAAATGTGAAACATAATCCGTGGAATACTATGCAGCCATAAAAAAAGAATGAAATCATGTCCTTTGTAGCAACATGGATGCAGCTGGAGGCTATTATCCTAAACAAATTAACACAGGAACAGAAAACCAAATACACATGTTCTCACTTATAAGTGTGAGACAGCAATTTGGCAGGACTGATTTTGCAACGTAAGGGTCACAAAGACCCCACTGATAAAAAACGATATGTGATCACTCCTACTTGTCACAGGGCAAACCCCAAAATTGGGGTTTAGCTGGGAGGCCATGTGGGTTCTTGGCTTCACACAGGAAGGAATTTAAGAGTGAGCCGACAGAGTAAAGTGAAAGCAAGTTTATTAAGAAAATAAAGGAATAAAAGAACAGTTACTCTATAGACAGAGCAGCGGCATGGGCTGCCTAAGTAAACTTTTGGTTATTTCTTAATTATATGCTAAACAAGAGGTGGATTATTCATGAGTTTTTTGGGAAAGGGGTGGGGAGTTCCTGAACTGAGGCTTTCTCCCCCTTTCAGACATATACTGTAACTTCTAGACGTTGCCACGGCATTTTTTATTGTTGTTTTTTATTTTGAGATGGAGTCTCGCTCTCTCACCCAAGTTAGAGTGCAGCGATGCGATCTCGGGTCACTTCAATCTCCACCTCCCAGGCTCAAGCGATTCTCCTGCCTCAGCCTTCTGAGTAGCTGGGATTACAGGTGTGCACCACCACGCCTGGCTAAGTTTTATATTTTTAGTAGAGACGAGGTTTCACCATGTTGGCCAGGCTGGTCTCAAACTCCTGACCTCAAGTGATCCACCTGCCCTGGCTTCCCAAATTGCTGGGATTACAGGCATGAGCCACTGTGCCTGGCCCACCATGACCTTTATAAACTGTCATGGCACTGGTGGGAGCGTCGTTTAACATGCTAACGCATTATAATTAATGTATCATGAGAAATGAGGACAACTAGAGGTCGCTTTTGTCACCATCTGGTTCTGGTGAGATTTGACTGGCTTCTTTCGGATTACAGGTGTTAGCCACCATGCCCCACCTAGATTCTGTTATTCTTAAAACTTTGGCTAATCTAAGGAATAGAGTGTTCAATACACTTTAAAAGAGATCTGCTCTCAAATACGTGTGAAACTATCTATAATATGATTCAGAAAAAAATCAGATTTATACTCTCCAGCTTCATGGTAGAAATGTTCTTACAGAAGAGCCAACATCAATGTTAGCGCTACAGGCAGCACAGGAATGGGCAGCTAAGTCAAATCACACTAAGAGAACAAGAAAGAAGAGGTGTAAGGTAGAAATGCTCCAGGTAAACTGGAAGCTGGAATCAAGCAAAAAATCTATAGCAGAAGTACATGCAGGTGCCAAAGTCAAAGCATGATACAAAACTCAATTCTAGGTTAGACTAGGACATGAAAAAGATGGCTTCAGGGAGCTATATGGAGAAAAAACCAACAAACTGATGCAGTTTGGATCACTGGCACCAGTCTTCCAGCACAAAGCATTTATTTTAAAAAACAAATAATATCACAATATTTAAGCTAGAGAATGTTTTACATACTTTAGAATTATGAGCCCAAGAAGTGCATATTAAGAAGAATCCTGGCTTAGAGGTGATGTAATGAAGACAAGATACCTACTTGAATTGGCTCTTGAAACAAAGAGATTCTAACACTAATTGGGACAGGGAAAATGACATTAAATAAACAACAAACATCATGCAATGGTCTGAGGACACCTGACTGCCACCACAAACAATTTCTAACTACTCTAAATACCGTCAACCTCTAAGACATAGTAAACTTTTCTTTCAAGGCAGCTCAATACCAAATAATTTCTAAAATCTTCCCTGCTCTTCTCCCCTCTCCCTTCCTGTCCCAGTGAAGCCAACAGCTCAGACCCTCCGTGTAGTAACCATAATACCCTGCACCTGACTTCTTCCTAACATGTTCAAATATAAACATGTCTTCATATATCTGTCACTCCAAGCTGACATCACTCCCTGTAGGCAGACAGAGGAACTATAACATTTTGTATCACCAGAGCCAGCTCAGCAAGGGTTTACACGTGGTAGGCATCAGGCATCTGCCTAGGGCAAAATAATTTAGATGACAGCAAACAAGAAGCACTTAAAACATTTGGAAATGTAAGACCCAAAAGACAAATACTGAAATCTAAGCCCACATGCAGAGAAGTCAACAAGAGTCAATTCCCATTACAAAACCCCAGAAAATATTAGGAATTCAAGGCATCAGACAATTCAGGAGGCCTAGGTATGGTATGGGGCTGAAAACAAAAGAACTAGTTGAAACTGTTGAAGAAAAACAATCAGAACTCTATGGTTCTTCCTCTATTCTGTCCAGCAAGTAGGGCTAAACATGTGTCCACCACCAATCTGAAAAGAGAATAATCACTCCTAGAGAATTTGGACAAGGCAGGCTCAAGGTTCAGGAACCTAGGTTTTGCTGAGTATCAGGGATGGGCACCAATCTGAAAACAGATTCCAACCCCTATTCCTACTGGGCAGCCAGGACAACGGCAGAGGCTTCTACCTCCATGCGTAAGACTGAAGGATTAGTCAAGATAACTAGGTAAAGAGAAAAAGACAAGGATAGTAGCAGTTGGGCTGGGAGTGAGGCAAAAACTTCAAATGAAATGAAAATGTCAAGGTAGCTAATCAAGTACTAGTATAAAGCCCTCTTCTCAGCCTCACACTTGCAAAACTAAGGCTTAGCAGCCATTTAAACAAAGCCTTTAGCACAAAGCACAAAAGTCAAAACAGAAAGAGTTGAGGAAGAGAGAAAAAGGAGACTCAGAGGAAAAAGAATCCAGCAAGGGGAAAAAAAAATAGCCCCAAAGAGAAAAAGTAGATTTACATCCATGAAGCAAGAATGAGAAGTTATAACATTTAGATAGTGAGAAAATGCTCTTAGAAAATGAAAATATGGTCAGGCGCAGTGGCTCACGCCTATAATCCCAGCACTTTGGGAAGCCACACTGGGAGGATCACTTGACCCCAAGAATTGAAGACTAGCCTGCGCAACACAGAGGGACCTCTGTCTCTACAAAAAAAAAAAAAAAAAAAAAAAATTTAATTAGTTGGCATGGTGGCTCAACGCCTGCTGTCCCAGCTACTTAGGAGGCTGAGGTGGGCAAGTGGCTTGAGCCTGGGAGGTTGAGACTATGTCAGAGGCATATGAACCAGAACAACTCCATCTTAAATAGGAGCTGGGTAAAATAAGGCTAAAACCTACTGAGCTACATTTCCAGATGGTTAAGGCATTCTAAGTCACAGGACGAGATAGGAGGTTAGCACAATATACAGGTCACGAGAGTGACTTTTGGTTGTCCTCACCGCTACACTCTCACCAGTGCCATGACAGTTTACAAACGCCATGGCAACGTCAGGAAGTTACCCTATATGGTCTAAAATGAGGAGGCATGAATAATCCACCCCATGTTTGGCATATCATCAAGAAATAACCATAAAAATACCAGCAGCTCTCTGGGCTGCTCAGTCTATGGAGTGGCCATTCTTTTATTCCTTTACTTTCCTAATAAACCTGCTTTCACTTTAGGGCAAGTCTATGGATTCACCCTGAATTCTTTCTTGCACAAGATCCAAGAATCCTCTCTTGGGGTCTGGATTAGGACCCCTTTCCTGTAACAGCTGCAGTGAGCTGTGATCACGCCACTGCACTCCAGCCTAGGTGACGGGTGAGATCCCATCTCAAAAGAAATAAAGAAGAAAGAAAAGAAATAAAAATATAAGAGAGAAACAAAAATCCAATAGAAGGCTTGGGAGATATTACCTATATACACCAGAACAAAGCATAAAAAGATAAAGACATAGAAAAGATTAGAAAAAAATGATCAATTACAGACTCAGCCTAGATAGGAGAGGCACCATTCAAGTAACAGGAGTTAAGAGAGGCCAGGAACATGTGGCTCACACCTGTAATCCCAGCACTTTGGGAGGCCAAGGCAGGCACATCACCTGAGGTCAGGAGTTCAAGACCAGCCTGGACAACATGGCAAAACCCCGTCTCTACTAAAAATACAAAAATTAGCTGGCGTAGTGGTGGGCACCTGTAATCCCAGCTACTCAGGAGGCTGAGGCAGGAGAATCACTTGAACCCGGGAGGCAGAGGCTGCAGTGAGCCGAGATCACACCATTGCACTCCAGCCTGGGTGACAGAGTGAGAGTGTCTCAAAAAAAAAAGAGTTACAAGAACAGAAAAAAACATTAAGGGAGAAAATAATCCTAAAAACAATGAAAAAAAAATCTGAGAATGGAAGAACATTAGTTTCCAGACTGAGTATTCAGCACAAAAAATAATAAGGGGAAAAATAATACATACCTGTTAGATGAAATTATGAAAGGCCATTGTTTTGGACTGAGCTCCTGCACTAGGCCCCAACAGATCAACCAAATCAAAATGAAGTTACTCATGTTAAGTGCCACATAATCAGACTGAAACTTCAATGAAGCAGACAGATCTAAAAAAAAGACCAGTTTTTCCTGAACACAGAAGATTCCAGCCTACCTGAGTCAGTGTTTAATAAAAGTCCTCTCTGCTTTAACCCTTACAAAAAAGTAAGTTGATGTTAACCACTCAAGTGTTTTTTATATTTTTCCATTTCTGTGTTCCGACCTTACAAAATGCACATTCTGCTACTGCCTAGTGGGAGCTCTCATTCCATTTTGTAGAATGAAGGCTACCCCAATTCATGACTCACAAATAAAGGCCAAAGAGATCTGTAAGTAAATCCGTTGTAATTTTGTCTTTTGACTGAAGCAATGCCTTGAAATGTAGGACAAATAATTCCCAGCCTAGGATTCTATACCCACTGAAATTATCAATAAAGCATGAGAGCAAACTAAAGATATTTTCAGGCATTCAAACACTCAAAAAAAAAAATTGCCTTCCATGACATTTTTTTCTTAGGAAACTCCCAGAGGATTTCCTACAAGACAAAAATTAGAAAAATGACCAAGAAAAAGTTTAGAATAGGACCTAGGAAGTAGAGCGGGTCCAACATGAAAAGAGACAAAGGTCAATTTCATGATTATGAAGTGAGGTACAAAAACCAAAATCCAAAACATTTGAATGCTCTAATAGTTTCATTTTCAGCAAAGAATTTGGGGAGAAATTGATAGGTACATGAAAAACTAGGTAAATGAAAAAATAAGTCAAATATTAATTCCAAAGAAAACAAAAAGTAATGCAAGATATAATCATAATATGCTATATAGATAAGCTATGAATTAATCATAATGATATATAAGCCAAATACTAAATTAACCAAAAAAGGTAAATATACTGGAAGAATGAAAGGAGAAGTATGTTTGGAATAGGAAATAATGATAGAGTAGAAGTCTTGATTTATACTGCAGACTGAATCTATAAAAATAAAATGAGGCCGGGCACGGTGGCTCACATCTGTCATCCCAGCACTTTGGGAGGCCAAGGAAGGCAGATCACAAGGTCAAGAGATCAAGACCATCCTGGCCAACATGGTGAAACCCCGTCTCCACTAAAAACACAAAATTTAGGTGGGCATGTTAGTGCACACCTGTAGTCCCAGCTACTTGGGAGGCTGAGGCAGGAGAACTGCTTGAACCCAGGAGGCGGAGGTTGGAGTGAGCCAAGATTGCACCACTGCACTCCAGCCTGGTGGCAGAGCGAGACTCCATCTCAAAAAAAAAGAATGAAAAAAAGTAAGAAATAGAAATATAAGCATGTTATTTTAAAATATGAAAGTATATCCCAGCAGAAACAAAAAACTAAAAAAATTTGACTTTTGAAATATAATTCTTTAAGATAAATAAAACTGAAAGAGAAAAGGCATTTTATAGTCTGGTTTTAATGCCTCTTCAAAAATCTATCATCCCGGACTGGATTATAGAACAGAAAAGAAACATTAGTGAGCAAATTCAAACAAAATCTATGGTTAAGTTCATAATATTGTACCAGGCCAGGTGTGGTGGCACATGCCTGTAAATCCCAACACTTTAGGAGGCCAAGGCAGGCAGATCACTTGACACTAGGAGCTCAGTACAAACCTGGACAACATGATGAAACCCTGTCTCTACCAAAAAAAAAAATTAGTCTGGCATGGTGGGATGTGCCTGTAGTCCCAGCTACTCAGGAGTCTGAGGTGGAAGGATGGCTTGAGCCTAGGAAGCAAAGGTTGCAGTGAGCTTAGATTGCTCCACTGAACTCCAGCCTGGGCGACAGGGCTACATCCTGTCCTAATAATAATAATAATTTACAAATATTAATTTCTTCCTTTTAATAATTTTATCATGGTTATGGAAAAATATAACATTTAAGGGAAGCTGAATGAACAAGGATATTCAGGAACTATATACTATCTTATAACTCTTCTAAAAGTCTAAAATTATTCCAAAATAGAAAGTTTTATTTTAAAATCTATCATGAATTATTTGGAAAAGAAAAGGTATGAAATATTAGTATTATAATAAGGCCATGTACTCACTCCACAACTAAGAAAAGAAACAGTGCCCGTACATTTTGTATCCCTACCCAGATACATTGCACTTGGTATTTATTATTCTTATGCACTGTTCATTTCTACTTTTATTACATAGGTATAGCCTTCATACACACACAGTATTCTTTGGCATGTTTTTACACTTTATAGAAATAGATTCATATAATGAGTATTCTGCACACTTAGATTTTTGATTGATGTTATTATGTTTATGAGGTCTGTTTATATTATTATGTGAGCTACAGTTCATTCATTTCATTTTTGAATACTATTTCATTGTAAAATATATCCCATGATTCACAGATAGTCCCTGACTTAAGGGGGTTTTACTTAAAATTTTTCAACTTCATGATGGGTTTATCAAGACATAACCGCATCGTAAGTCAAGAAGCATCTGAACTTAAGGTGGTTCAACTTAAATGATTTTCAACTTTAAAATATATTTATTGAGGTATTAAATGCATTTTCTTTTTTCTTTCTTTCTAAGACAAGGTCTCACTCTGTCACCCAGGCTGGAGGCAGTGATGATCACAGCTCACTGCACCCTCAAACTGCTGGGTTCAAGCAATCCTCCCATCTCAGCCTCTTGAGTAGCTGGGACTACAGACATGCTCCACCACACCTAATTCTTGTTTTTGTAGAAACAGGGTCTCACTATGTTGCCCAGGCTGGTCTCAAACTCCTGGCCTCAAGTGATCCTCTCTCGCCTCAGTGTGCCAAAGTGCTAGGATTACAGGTGTGAGCCACAACACTTAAATGCACTTTTTACTTAATGATATTTTCAATTTACGATGAGTTTACTGGGACATAACTCCATTGTTAAGCCAAGGAGCATCTGTCGTTCTCCAACTTTGTCTTGTTGGTAGACATTTAAGACATTACCAATTTTTTGCTACTACAAACAATTCTGTGTATGTCTTCATGTGTACAGGTGTAGAAGTTTCTCCAGATCAATGGCTTTTGTATATTTTTTTCTTACCATGGCCCAGACTTAGAAATATGTTTTAGATCATAACCTCATACACATAAAATTGAAACAAATCTCATGAAGAAAAAACACTTCATGATGCTACATGCAATTGCGCCAGTTACCAATTTATTGCCCCTCAGCACTAAACTCACCCTTCTTTGCCCTGGTTAGTAATACCAGAGTTGGAGCCTGTGATGGTTACTATTATGTATCAACTTGACTGGGGCCACAGGATGCCCAGATATTTGATTAAACACTATTCTGGATGTGTCTGTGAGGGTGTTTCTGGATGATATTAACACTGGAATCAGTAGAATAAATCAAGCAGACGGCCCTCCCCAGTGTGAGTGGCCCACATCTGATCTTTTGAAAGCCTGAATAGAACAAAAAGGCAGAGTAAGAGACAATTTGCTCTGCCTGCCTGATTCTCTTTGAGCTGGAACACTGGTCTTCTGCCCTTTGGCCTTGGACTGGAACTTACACCATAAGCTCTCCTGGGTCTATAGCTTGCTGACTGCACATCTTGGGACTTCTCAGTCTCCATAATATCTTTTATTTTTATATATAGAGGTATTAGTCTGGGTTTTCCATAGAAACAAATATTCCAGAGTACACACACACACAAAATGCTTCTCTTGAAAAGAGACTAATACAACCCTATAAACATCTTTCTTTTGCCAGCTCATGGGAGTTGGGCTTTAAGAGAGGGTGCTGAAGGGATCTGGTGTGCTATTGTTTTATTGTGAGCACTCTACCCAGTGGACTTGCACGTTGGAGGCCCAGTAGTGCTTATCTTAGCCACCTTCACAGACTAGCTATGGCCCTTATTCTCTGGCAAGTTTCTCTACCACCTGGAGAGCCACACCTATGAATCTGCTCGGCTCATTCATGCCTTTCCACAAGTTTTTCTACCATCCAACAGGTTGCTCCTATAGACCAGCTCCAACACATGCCCTCTGGCAAGTTTCACCGCCACCAGCAGGCTACACGTTCCTAAGGCATCCATGCTCTTTCCCATAAATTCTGAATCTTAGGCTAGAAGGGATAGGAGTTGTTCTTAGTTTCTTGCTTGTCCACCCTCTCTCAGCCCTACAGGTAGCTGTTGATTTCTGCATTTGCTATCCCTTTGAGTCTTATTTTAGCCCTTTAGCAGTTAACTACTTTTTACTAGTTAACAATTATTTATATTAAATATTCTCTATTCAAATCAGTGTGATTGCTCTCTCTTGATTGGATCATAATTGTTATAACAATATATTTAGATATTTCTTATTCTATTCTTTTTTATTCATGCAGATAAGTGAGCCACTAAATATAACTGTAATAACCCCCTAATGATTTGATGAAGATAGCTTGAAAAACATTTCTCTAAGGTATATACTTAAGAATTAAATGGCTAGGTCATAGGATATGCACATCTAACTTCACAAGATGCAACCAGCACATAAGCATTCCAGTGGAAACATATCTGTGCCAATATCTGAATATGTGAGACATTTCAGTTTTCTCAAACTGATATGTATAAAATCATTTATCATTCTGATTTTAACTTGCTATTCTATGAATGACTTTTTCTTTCTTTTCTTTTTTCTTTTATTCTCTCCCTCCCTCCTTCCCTTCCTTCTTTCCTTCCTAACAGGGTCTCATTCTGTCACAGAGGCTGGAGTGCAGTGGTGCAATCATAGCTCACTGCAGCCCTGACCTCCTGGGCTCAAGTGATCCTCCTGCCTCGGCCTCCTGAGTAGCCAGAACTACAGGCACGCACCACCACACCCACCTAATTTTTTTCTTTTCTCTCTTATTTTTTTTTTTTTGTAGAAACAGGGTCTCTCACTTGTTGATTAGGCTGGTCTTGAACTCCTGGCCTCAAGTGATCCTCCTACCTCAGCCTCCACTGAGGATTACAAGCATGAGCCACTATACCTGGTCCTCACCTATTATTTATTCTTCTTGGTTTGTAAGAGATCTTTTATATTCTGATTGCTTATCTTTGTTGTATCGCTGCAAAAATGTTTTTATCTGTGACTTGATTTTTTATTTTTAAACCTTTCATCCAGTTCACTGATGCATAATTTACATATAGTAAAAAATACAGATCATGAACATATAGTACAATGAGCTTTGACAAATGTAATAACCATGAAACCCATATTTCATCCAGATATAGAACTTTTTAATCACCTTGAAAGTTTCCTCATACTTCTTTCCAGTCAATCCTTTCCAGTAAGCAACTACTGTTCTGGTTTCTATCACCATAGATTTGTAGTGTTACTTATTCTTGAACTTCATATAAATGGAATCAATATGGACTGTAAACTTCTATTTGGGCTCTTTTATTTAATATATTTTTCAGATTCTTCCATATTGTTTAGTTTTATACTTTTATCAACTTTTTTACAAAGTTGTTTTACTTTTTTAAATAAACTTTTTATTAATATGTAACATCCATAAGTGTGAAAATCATTAGCGTACGGCTAAATAAAAAAAAAAAAATTTTTTCAGACGGAGTCTCGCTCTGTTGCCCAGGCTGGAGTGCAGTGGCGCAATACCGGCTCACTGCAACCCAGGTTTTAAGCGATTCTCCTGCCCCAGCCTCCCAAGTAGCTGGGATTACAGGTGCCTACCACGATGCCCAGCTAATTTTTGTGTTTTTAGTAGAGACAGGGTTTCACCATGTTGGCCAGGCTGGTCTCAAACTCCTGACCTCAAGTGATCCACCCGCCTTGGTCTCCCAAAGTGCTAGGATTACAGGCGTGAGCCACTGTACCCCACCAGCTAAATAAATTTTTAAAGAGTATACATACCTGTCTGCCCACCAGCTAGATAAATAAAACAGTAGCAGTATCCTAAAACCCACTTGTACCTCCTCCAGTCATCAACACAACACACACACCCGTAAAAAGATTTTTTTGAGACGGGTTCTCACTCTGTCGCCCACGCTAAAGTACAGTGGCACAATCATAGCTCACTGCAGCCTGGAACTCCTGGGCTCAAGCAATCCTCTCACCTTATCCACCTGAGTAGCTAAGACTACAGGCACACACCACCATGCTAATTTTTAAATTTTTTGTAGAGACAAGATCTCGCTATGTTACCCAGGTTGTTCTCAAACTCCTGGCCTCAAGTGTTTCTCCTGCCTCAACCTCCCAAAGTGCTGAGATCCCGGCCAATAACCACTACTCTGACAAATATCACCTGATTCAGTTTTGTCTGATTCTGTCCTTTTTGTACACAAAATCATAACAACACTAATTCTCATATCTGGCTTCTTTTTTCAATAGTATGTCTGTGATGGGTCATCGTATTGTATATAGCAATAACTAACTCATTTTCCTTTCTATATCACATTCAGTTATATGAATATACCACATATTTGCCCATTCTACTGCTGATGAACATTTTCATTTTTTCCAGTTTAAGGCTATTATGAACAAAGCTGATACTAACATTTTTATAGTTATTTTGCTGTTGGGTTCATATTTATGAGTAGAATTGTTAAGTTATAAGGTATGTGTACATTCAGCTTTAGTATATAGTGCCAAAGAGTTTTCCAAAGTGCTAATAACATTTTCCCCACCATCAGTAATGTCTGGGAGTAACAACCGATCGACATTCTCACTAGCACTTGGTATCGTGTTTTAATTCTTAGACATTCTAGTGGCCATCTGGTGGTAGCTCACTATAGTTTAAATGTGCATTTCCCTGATGACTGAGATTAAGCACCTTTCCATATGTTTTTGAGCCACTAGGATATGTGTTTTTTGAGGAGCCTATTCAAGCCTTTTGCCTGCTCTTCTATTAGATTATCTTTTAATGTTTGACTTGTAATCATTCTTTATATGCTCTGAATACAAGCCTTTCGTAAAATAACTTATTGTGACTTCCTTTTCCCTCTACTTAATGATCTTTTGGACAAGAAAATTTTCATTCTAATAAAGTATAACTTACCAATCTTTTCCTTTATAGTTAGTGCTTTTTGTATCTTTATAAAAGATCTTTGTATACACCAATGTCAAGAATAGTTTCCTATGCTTTCTTCAAGGTAAATTATTTTTACATTTCACATTCAGATCTACCATCTACTTGGAATTGAGTTTGGAGTATATTCTGTGAGGCAGGAATCAATATTCCTTGCTTTCGGTACTGGTCCAGTATCATTTATTGAATAGGCCATCATTTTCAATTTCAATTGGCATAGCATCACTTACTGTAAAGGGCATCACTTCTCCACTGCACTACAATGTCACTTCTCTCATACATCAGTGGATGATATATGTCCACGGAGTGGACAAGCAAGAAACTAAGAACTTAAAAGAATCCCTTTCCCTTCAGGGGTAAGATCCAGAATCTGTGGGAAAGAGAATGGCTTCCACAAGAACATGGAGCCTGCTAGTGATGGCACAACTTCCCAGGGCACTTGGGTTGGAGCTGCTTTCTAGTAACAACCTGCTGATTGGCAGAGAAACTTTTGGAAAGACATGAGTGAGCCAGAGTTAGCCCATAGGTGTGGCTCTCCAGGGTCTATTTCTGGCCCCTCTATTCTGTTTCAGTAGTCTGTCTTTTACCCCAAATCACAGCCTTAATGTATAATAAATCTTGATATCTGGTAGCATAAGTCCTCTAGTTGAGATAATCTTCAAGATTATCATATTCTTTGTAACCTTTTGCATTTTCATATGAATGTCATAATCAGCTGTTCAATTTCCATACCCAAAAAAAGCCTGCTGGATTTTTGTCAGGATTGCATTAAATCATTAGATTAACTCGGGGAGAACTGGCATCTTTATGATAGTCTTTCAATTCATAAACATAGTAAATCTTTCCATTTGTTTAGATCTTAATTTTTATCAAGATTTTTGTAGTTTTCAACATGTCTTGTATTTTTATTAGATTTCGTTCCTTAGCATTTGATACTTTTGATACTACTATAAATAGCATTGTTTTATTGATTTTCTAATCCTTCTTTGCAAATATAGAGAAAAAAATGTGTTTTTAACATATTGACATTATGACTAGGTGCAGTGGCTCATGCTTGTAATCCCAGCACTCTGGGAGACTGAGGTGGGAGGATTGCTTGAGACCAGCCTGGGCAACATGGCAAAATCCTATCTCTGTAAAAGTAATTAAAAATTAGCTAGGCATGGTGGTGCACACCTGTAGTCCCAGTTACTCGGGAGGCTGAGGTGAAAGGATTGCTTGAACACGAGAAGGCCAAGGCTACAGTGAGCTGTGATTGTGTCACTGCACTCCAGCCTGGGCAACAGAGCAAGACTTTGTATCTATCGATCAATCAACACAATACTGACATTGTAGCCATAAAATTCCCTTAGTTATTCTAAGTATTTTCTACAGATTCTACTGCACATTTTACATATAAAATCATATCAAATACATATGATTATTTCAACTTTTCCTTTCCATTCTGCATGTTTCCTACCTTATTGTATATACTAGCTAGTACTTATAATACTATGTTCAATAGATGTGGTGATAGCAGGTGCTGTAGTTTGAATGTTTGTACTCCCACACATCATGCTGAAATTTGATCCCCGATGTTGGAGGTGGGCCATAATGGGAGGTGTCTGGGTCATGAGGGCTGATCTCTTATGAAGAGATTAATCCCCTTCAGGAGAGGGAAGGTGAGTGAATTCTCACTCTGTTAGTTCCTGGGCTAGCTGGTTGTTAAAAGATTGAGCCCAGGAGTTCAAAGTTGCAGTGAGCTATAATCGTACCACTGCACTCTGGCCTGGGTGACAGAACAAGATCCCGTCTCAAAAAAAAAAAAAGCGTGGCAGAGCAAGATGGCTGACTAGAAACACCTGGTGCTTGTCTCCTCCACAAGAACCAACAAAGGTAAAAAACAAATAGCTAAGATTTGACTGAAGTGCTGAAGAAAGAAAAGTGGAATGCCACAGGGGAGTGGAGATGCATCTGTGGTGACTGGATTTCGAAGAATGCAGTGTAAAGGCATCTGACCTCTGCCGCACCCTCTCGCCAAACCAGATCAGACTGGGGCCCAGAGAAAGGAGGGACTTCCCATTGTAAGGGAAAAGTAAGCAGAAGATCCCACCATCCCCTACCACCACTGCAAAGGCCTACAGTCCTTACATGCGCTGAGTCCAGTTTGGAAAGCTGCCAGAAATTCATGCAACTGCACTGCTCCAGGTTGGGAACACAACGTGTGCTAACCCACCCCTTGTGAGTCAAGCTATTGCAACAAGACACCATCTTGAGACTAGAGCCACCTCTGGAATGCTCCCTCCTCTCGGGTACAGTAGCCATTGCACCTCTCCACCAATGGGGCTCCATCTTCATTATGCCAAGCACCCACAGATGGCTAAATGCCATAACCCCAGATGCACAAAGCTTGGGCTCAAGATTGCCTGTGACTTGTCCTGCACAGCAGGGAAACCAACCCCTGCTGCTACACTTTCAGCCAGAAGAACAGTCTGCCATTCCCACCCAGGGTGAATATGCCCTTGAGAGCCAGCCATGTCCTTACCCACCCTCCCCCAAGCAGAAGAGGTCCCTGAGCCTACAAGGAGCCAATATTCCCTGGGGCCAGTGGCCTGGCTACATGCCCACAGCACTCCCACCCACCACAGACATGCCCCTGGCCTACCCAAGTCCTATGCTCCCAATAAGGACTTGAGAAAAGTCCCACAGGCCACCCTCACAGGTGTGCCCCCAGGTCAGCCAGGCAGCAAAGAGCTCAAGTCTTGGATGTGAAAATAGCCCTGCAAGCCACACCCAGTAAGCACACCCCTGAGCTGGCTGAGCAGCCTTACACCTGCATCCCAGACCTGAGAAACAGCCTCATGAGCCACCCCTGGCAGACACATCCCCAGGCCTGCTGAGCAGTTGCGTACCCACATCCCAGCCTCAAGAAACAGCCCTATGGGCCACCTCTAGCAGGCATGCTCCCAGGCCAACTAAGCAATCCTGTGTCTGCATCTCAGGTCTATGAAATAGCCCTGGGGGCCACCCTCTGCAGAAGCACCCCCAGGCCAGCTGAGCAGCTGCAGCCATGTCACAGGCTTGAGAAACAACTCTAAGTCTGCCCCCCAGCTCCTGACATATTCCCCCAGGCCAGGCAAGCAGCCTTGCACATACCAGGCCTCAGAAACAGCCCTATAGGTTGCCAATGGCAGACCCAGACCCAGGCCAGCCAAGCAGGTGCACATCCACATCATGAGCCAGAGAAACCCAGGAAACCACCTCCAGCAGACTTGCACCCAGGAAAGCTGAGCAGCCACTCACCCACATACAAGGCCAAAGAAATAGCTCCACGGGCTGTCCATGTGGGCAAAATCCAGATCAGATGAGTAGCCTCATATCCTAAGCTGGAGAAACAGCCCTGCGGGCTGTGCCTGATAGACGAGCCCACAGGTCAGTCAAGAAGCCTTGTGTCCACATCCAGAGCCTGAGAAATGGCCCTGCAGGCCAACCATGGCAGACATGTCCCCAGGCCAGCTAAGCAGCTGCGTGCCTGCATCCTGGGCCTGAGAAACAGCCCCACAAGCCATTCCTGGAAGGCATGTCCACCGACCAGCCAAGCAACTGTATACCTATGTTCAAAGCCAGAGGAATGGCTCATGGCCCCAACCCCAGCTGACCATACCCCAAGTTGGCTGATCTACTGTGTACAAACACATGTCCTCACCCAGAGAAACAGCCCCAGCAAGCCCACCCCTGGAAAACCTGTACCATCATCACCACAAACTCTCTCGGCCTAGGCCACTCAGAAACATGCAAATTCCACTACTATGGGTTACAGCTGAAAAAAACTACATGGAAACTAGGTCAACACACCCCACCAAACCAACACCCCAAGACTCATTCAAATAAGAATTTCCCTAAGAAACTACTCCATAAAATTGGAAGAGGCGACCTTTCCACTAGATGGATACAAATCAATATAGGGACATATCAACCAAGAAAAAGCAAGAAAACACGTCACCTACAAAGAAAAACGATTATCCAGTAACAGATCTCAATCATAAGAAAATATGTGAAATACCAGAAAAAGAATTAAATGTTAATCTTAAGGAAACTCAGTGCCATACAAGAGAAGACAGATGATTCAACAAAACTGGGGAAATCAGTGCCATACAAGAGAAGACAAATGATTCAACAAAATTGGGGAAATCAACTCATGATTTGAATAAGAAATTCAAAAAAAGATAGATAAACCAAACAAAAATCCTACAGCTGAAGAATTCAATGACTAAAACAAAAAATAAAATCAAGAGCTTCTAGAACAGACTAGACTAAGCAGAAGAAAGAATTTCTGAACTTCAAGACAAGTCTTTTGAAATAACATAGGCAGACAAAAACTAAATTATAAAAATGAAGAAAGCCTGCAGGATTTATGGAACACCATCATGTGAATAAAGTATTACAGATGTTCCAGAAGGAGAAGAGAAAGGAAAGGTGGGGAAAACATGTTTAATGAAATAATAGAAGAAAATTCCCCCAAGCATTGGGAGAGATATGGACATCCAGAATCAGGAAGCTCAAATAACCCCAACAGATTCAACCCAAACAGGTCCTCACTGAGAGACATATATTATATATCAAATTGTCAAAAGTCAAAGACAAAGAAATAATTTTAAAAGCAGCAAGAGAAAAGTGTCAAGTCACATACAAAGGAAACCCCACTAGACTAAAAGTAAATTTTGCAGGAGAAAACTTACAGGCCAAGAGAGAGTGGGATGACATATTCAAAGTACTGAAAGAAAAAATAAAAATTAAAAATGGCAATGAGGAATATTATACCCAGCAAACCTACACATTAAAAATGAAGAATAAATAAAACCTTTCACAGACAAGAAAAACTAAGAAAATTCATCACCACTAAACTGATCTTGCAAGAAATACTCAAGAGAGTCTTATATCTGGAAGTAAAAAGATGATAACCACCATCAATAAAACATACGAAACAATAAAACTCATTGGTAGGACTCATACACAAACAAGAGAGAAAAAGAAATAAAAGCTTATCACTTAAAATACCACTCAACTGTAAAAATAATGGGAGGAAGTAAGAAACAAAGGATATACAAAACAATCAGAAAACAGTAAAATAATAGGAGTAAATCCCTATCAATAATAATCTTGAATATAAATGAATTAAATATACATTTAGAAGATACAGATAGGTTGAATGGATAAAAAAGAAAGACCCTATGATATACTGCCTACAAGTAACTCACCTCACCTATAAAGACACACAGAAACTGTAACTGAAGGAATAAAAAAGATATTCCATGCAAAAGAAAACCAAAAGTGAGCATGAATAGCTATACTTATATCGGACAAAAAAGACCTGTAGTTAAAAGCTGTAAAAAGAGACAAGGCAACATAGTAATAAAGCAATCAATTTAGCAAGAGAATATAACAATTATAAATATATATGCACCCAACATCAGAACACCCAGACATATAAAACAAATATTATTAGACCCAAATGAAGAGATAGATCCAAACATAATAATAGCTGTGGACTTCAACACTCCACTCTCAGCAATGGACAGATCATCTTGACAGAAAACCAACAATGGAACATCAGATTTAAACTGCACCACAGACCAAACGGATGTAACAGATATTTGTAGAACATTTCACCCAACAGCTACAGAATACACATTCTCCTCATCAGCACACTGAACATTCTCCAGGATTAACCATATGTTAGGACACAAAACAAGTCTCAAAAAAAACTTTAAGATTGTTAGATATGAGTTCTAAATTTCTCTTCAAAGAATCAATATGTCAGTACGTTCAATTCTTTGCCTTCTACTTTTAAACTTAACTTCCTCATAAAGCAACCTTTTTCAATCACCTGCTCCATCCTGATTCCTTCCAATTACCTGCTCTACCCTGACTCATTCCAATTATCTGCTCCACCCTGACTCATTCCGATTATCTGCTCCACCCCGACTCATTCCGATTACCTGCTGCACCCTGACTCATTCCAATTACCTGCTCTGCCATAACCATTTTTCCTGCCAAACCACTCACCTCGTCACTCTCTTTAAATTAGCCAATCAGAATTAGTTTAGCCTGTGCAGCCTAACCCTAACTAATAGGGGGAACAACAAGCAGCAGGGTCCACGTGTGTCAGGAATAAGAATCACTTCCCCTCCCTTGTCCAGGTGTGCACTCACCATTGCTCCATCTGTGAGGGTGCACCCTTCTATAGAAGTAAATTGCCTTGCTGAGAAGGAAAAAAACAGAAAATTTTATATTCGAGCGCTATTTCTTTTACGACACTGAAACTTTATTTATAACAAGATCAAAATCATACCAAGTATCTTCTCAGACCAAAATGGAATAAAACTAGATATCAATAAGAAAAGGAATATCTGAAACTATATAAATGCATGGAAACTAAACAACATGCTCCTGAATGACCAATGGGTGGAAGAAGAAATTAAGAATGCATTTCAAAATTTCTTGAAATGAAAATAGAATCATAAGATCCCAAAACCTAGGGAACACAGCAAAAGCAGTATTAAGAGGAAACTTTAGGGAAATAAATGCTGAAATTAAAAAAACTAGAAAGATTTCATGTAACCTAATGGTGCACCTCAAGGAACTAGAAAAGCAAGAAGAAACCAAAACAAAAAGTTAGCAGAAGTAAAGAAATAATAATGACCAGAACAGAAATAAACAAACTTGAGACTAAAAACAAAAGATCAACAAAACTAAAAGTTGTTTTTTTGAAAAATAAATAAAATTGGTAAACCATTAGCTAGACTAAGAAAAAAGAGAGAAGATCCAAATAAATAAAATCAGAAGTGAAAAATGAGACAGCACAACAGGAGCCATGGAAATACAAAGGCTTATTGGTGATTACTATGAAATATGTCAATAAATTTAAAAACCTAGAACAGATAAATTCCTGGACACCTACAACATACCAAAAGTAAACTAAGAAGAAAGAAAATCTGAACAGACCAATAACAAGTAATGAGATCAATTCAGTAATAAAAGGTCTTTCAACAAAGAAAAGTCCAAAAACAATGGCTTCACCAAAGAATTCTATCATTCTTTTAAAGAAGAATTAATACCAAGTCTTCTCAAACCACTTCAAAATGTTGAAGCTGGGAATTCTCACTAATTCATTCTACAAGTCCAGCATTACCTTGATAGCAAAACCACATAAAGACACAACCAAAAAAGAAAACTACATGCCAATATCCCTGATGAACACAGACACAAAAATCGTCGACAAAATACTAGCAAACCAAAGCCAACAACGTATCAAAAAGATAACCATAACCAAGTGGGATTAATCCCAGGAATATAAGAATAATTCAACACATGCAAATAAACAAATATCATACATCATATCAATAAAATGAAGGACAAAAACCGTAACACCTCAGTAGACTCAGAGAAAGCTCTTAATGAAATTCAACATTCCTTCATGATGAAAACACTTAATAAATTATGTGTAGAAAAAAAGCATCTCAATATACAAAGGCCATATATAACAAACCCACAGCTAGCATCTTCTGGAATGGGGAAAAAACTGAAACCTTTTCCTCTAAGAACCAGAACAAGACAAGGATGTCCACTCTTATTCAACATAGTACTAAATGTCCTAGCTAGAGCAATCAGGCAAGAAAAATAAATAAGAGGCATCAAAACTGGAAAGCATAAAGCCAAACTGTCCCTGTTTGCAGATGACATGATCTTATATATACAAAAACCTAAAGACTCTACTAAAAAACTCTTAGAACTGATAAACTAATTCAGTAAACTTGCATGATATAAAATTAATGAACAAAAATCAGGATCACTTCTATACAGGAAAAATGAAGGAGTCAAAGAAATGAAGAAGGCCATCCTATTTACAATTGCTACAAAAAAAAAACCTAAGAATAAATCTAACCAAGGACGTGAAAGATCTCTACAAGGAAAACTACAAAACACTGATAAAAGAAATCGAAGAGGACCCAAAGAAATGGAAAGAAAGGCCAAGTTCATGAATCAGAAGAATTAATATTGTTGAAATGGCCATACTACCCTAAGCAATCTACAGATTCGATGCAATCCCTAACAAAATACCAATGACATTCTTAACAGAAATAAGGGGGAAAATCCTAAAATTGGCATGGAACCAGAAAAGATCCCAAACAGTCAAAGCAATCTTGGGCAAAAAGAGCAAAGCTCACACTACTACACCTCAAAATATACTACAAAGCAATAGTAACCAAAACAGCATGATACTGGCATAAAAACAGACACACAGACCACTAAAACAGTATAGAGAACCCAGAAATTAATGCACATATCTATAACCAATTAGTTTTTGATAAAAGTACCAAGAACATTCATTGGCGAAAGGACCATTTTTTCAATAAATTATGCTGAGAAAACTGGATATTCATATGCAGAACAATGAAACTAGACTTCCACCTCTCACTCTATACAAAAATCAACTGAAAGTAAACCAAAAACCTAAATGTAAAGCCCAAAACTATAAAACTACTATAAGTAAACAGGAGAAATGCTTCAGGACATTGGTCTACACAAAGATTTTATAAATAAGACCTCAAAGCAACACAAGCAAAAATAAACAAACTGGATTATATAAAATGAAAAAGCTCTGCACAGCAAAGGAAATAATAAAGTGAAAAGACAACCTACAGAATGGGAGAAAATATTCTGAAACCACTCATCTGACAGGAAACTTAATAACCAAAATATACAAGAAACTCAAACATCTCAAAAGCAAAATAAAAAAAAAAATCCAATTACAAAATGGGCAAATGAGCTCCTGCGAGAACACAGGCTTGACCTAATATCTGATCTACTTCCCCCAGGACACTGTTCTTTCTCAGAGATGGCACTAATAAGACCATATCTGCCATTGCAGGTGGGATGATCTCATTTCATTTGTAGGTGGCCTTTCTCATTCTCTTGTCATTGTCATGAACTGGGGTATCCCTAGCAGGAAAACTGAGTATTATGCACATAACTCTGCAGATCATGGGCAGTGCTTGGTCAAGTTCCTTCTATGGCACTGTGGTTAAAAGACTACAGACCATTCCATAGTGAGACCTGGTTTTTCTCTACATTTTGCTCTTTTTCTCTGTGAAGTATGACTCTTGCCTCAAGATCTGGTTGCCTGGCATGGTTTTTCCAGCATTGTTAACTAAATTCCTTGATATATTTCCCTCCTCCCATGTAACAGATTCCACCTGTGATCAATACTTTCTACATAACAGCTATCGCTTAACTGCCGTATATTTTTGCATTTATTTATACTGTGGTCAGAATACAAAATGAGCTATTCTTTCTCTGTTCATCATTACAAGAAGAGTTACATATGTGTTACAATTTTTTGTATTCTTTGTCTAATTCTCTGAATGCTGTGCCCCATAATTTTCATAAATTTCTCTATCTGTAACTCGTCGTTAGATTTGAAAATATGATTAATGTTCATATTAAAGGTTGAAACAATTAAAATTGAAAATGGGCAAATAATCTGAACAAACATTCTCAAAAAAGACATATAAATGGCCAATAAATATATGAAAAAATGCTCAACATCATTAATCATCACAGAATTGCAAACAAAACCAACAGTGAGGTATCATCTCACCCCCAGTTAAAATGGCTATCATCAAAAAGACAAAAATAACAAATGATGGCAAGGATGCAGAGAAAACAGAACTCTTATATGCTGTGCTGGAGATGTAAACTAGTATACCACTATGGAGAACAGTACGGAGGTGCCTCAAAAATATTACAAGTGGCTCTTCCAGAACACAGAAGCAGAGAAGCCTCTGCAGTGCTGACATTTAGCTGGAAAGGTGCTGCGCCTTGGGTCTCATCTGCTGTCCGGGACAACAGAGAGGACAAGATGACCAACCAAACACAGCTGAACCACCAGTGCAGTCAGAGCCTTGCAGGGCACAAAGCAAGGCAGACCCACCCCTTCCAATGCCCTGCCCTTGCACCAACACTGCCATAGAAGTGAAACTAGGCCTAGAGAAGAGCAGACTCTCTCACTTTCTGAGTGACTACCCCATAACACACAGGCCTGCGCCTGACAGCGCCCCACCTCCGTCCTCACACCACCACCAGCACAACCATTTGCACAGTCACCAGCAGAAGCCCCCAACCTCCCCCCAGCCATACCGCCTCTTCCACTGTGGTGAATGCCTGCACAAAGGCAAGAACCTCGGCATTCACTAGCACCCTGATGCAGCAGTGTGCACTCTGCCATGTTGTCACTGCTACTGCTGGCAGCACATGCAAACAAACATGGATCCTGCTGCCACCACACTACAAAATGCACTCCAATTGGAGCGTAAGTGACCTGTGGTCCAGGAGCACCTCAGCCCCCACCCCCACCAGCACAGTGGATTCCTAACCTCAAGGAGTCAGAGAGCAAAGTCAGGACACAATAAAAGTCACCCAGAGTTAGAGCATGCAGTCCAGAAGTTGTGAGCTGAGCATCAGCCCCCTAAAATCTTCTGCAAACTAAGCCAGTCGGCTGAATTCACCTTATACCGCAATCAAAACCCTCAAGGTCATCAAATAGGATAAAAGTGAAAAAAAAATCTAAAGGTCAGCAACTTCAAAGACTGAAGAAACATCAGCCCACAAAGATAAAAAAAAGAATCAGTGCAATAACTCTGACAACTCAAAAAGTCAGAGTGCCTTCTTTCATATAAACAACCACACCGGCTGGACGCGGTGGCTCACGCCTGTAATCCCAACACTTTGGGAGGCCAAGGTGGGTGAATCACCTGAAGTTGGGAGTTCGGGACCAGCCTGACCAACATGGAGAAACACCGTCTCTACTAAAAATACAAAATTAGCCGAGCGTGGTGATGCATGCCTATAATCCCAGCTACTGGGGAGGCTGAGGCAGGAGAATAGCTTGAACCCGGGAGGCAGAGGTTGTGGTGAGCCAAGATTGCGCCATTGCACCCCAGCCTGGGCAAGAAGAGCGAAACTCCATCTCAAAAAAAAAAAAAAAAAAAAGGCCAGGCTTGGTGGCTCACGCCTGTAATCCCAGCACTTTGGGAGGCCAAGGCAGGCGGATCATGAAGTCAGGAGATCCAGACCATGGTGAAACCCCGTCTCTACTAAAAATACAAAAAAAAATTAGCCGGGCATGGTGGCGGGCGCCTGTAGTCCCAGCTACTCGGGAGGCTGAGGCAGGAGAATGGCGTGAACCCAGAAGGCAGAGCTTGCAGTGAGCCGAGATCATGCCACTGCACTCCAGCCTGGGGGACAGAGCCAGACTCTGTCTCAAAAGAAAAAAAATAACCACACCACCTCTCCAGAAAGGGTTCCCAATGGGGCTGAGATGGCTAAAATGACAGAAATATAATTCAGAACACAGTTAGGGAGGAAGATCATTGAGATAACAGAGTATGTTGAAACCCAACCCAAGGAAGCTAAGTATCACAATAAAATGATACAGGAGCTGAAAGTCAAAATAGCCAGTATAGAAAAGAATGTAACTGACCTGACAGAGCTGCAAAACACACTACAAGAATTTGATAATGCAATCACAAGTATCAACAGCAGAAAAGACCAAGGTGAGGAAAGAATCTCAGAACTTGAGGACTGGGCTTCTGAAATACAACAGAGAAAATAACAGAGAAAAAGAATGAAAAGGAACAAAATCTCCAAGAAATATGAGCTTATGTAAACAGACCAAATCCAGAGGCCGAGGCAGGCAGATCACGAGGTCAAGAGATCAAGGCCATCCTTGCCAACATGGTGAAACCCCATCTCTACTAAAAACACAAAAATTAGCTGGGTGTGGTGGCACGCACCTGTAGTCCCAGCTACTCAGGAGGCTGAGGCAGGAGAATCACTTGAACCCAGGAGGCAGAGGTTGCAGTGAGCTGAGATCATGCCACAGCACTCTGCCCTGGCAACAGAGCAAGACTCCATCTCAAAAAAAAAAAGAGACAAAATCCATAACTCATTGGTGTCCCTGAAAGAGACAGGGAGTGTGTAAGAAACTTGAAAAACATATTTCAGGATATGAACAATGACAGCTTCCTCCAACCTAGACCGGTCAACATCTAAATGCAGGAAATGCAGAGAACGCCAGTAACATACTTCACAAGAAGATCATCTCCAAGAAATATAATCATCAGATTCTCCAAAGTCAAAATAAAAGAAAAATGTTAAAGGTAGCTAGAATGAAAGATCAGGTAACCCACAAAGGCAAGCCCATCAGACTAACAGTGGACCTCTCAGGAGAAACCCAAGCCAGAAGAGATTGGGGGCCAATATTCCATATTCTTAAAAAAAAAAGAGATTCAAACCCAGAATTCATAGCTGGCCAAACTGAGCTTCATAAGCCAACAAGAAATAAGATCCTTTTCAGACAATCAAACACTGAGGAAATTCGTTACCCTCAGACCCGCCTTATAAGAGCTCCTGAAGGAAGCACTAAATATGGAAAAGAAAGACCATTACCAGCCACTACAAACACAAACTTAAGTACACAGACCAGTAACACTATAAAGCAACCACACAAACATGTCTCCATAATAACTAGCTAACACCATGATGACAGGATCAAATCTACACATATCAATAATAACCTTGAATATAAACAGGATAAATGCCCCAATTAAAAGGTGCAGAGTAGCAAGCTAGACAAAGAATCAAGACCCATTAATATGCTGTCTTCGAGAGATCCATGTCATATGCAAAAATACCAATAGACTTGAAATAAAGGGATGGAGAAAAATCTACCAAGCAAGACAAAACAGAAAAAAGCAGGGGTTACAATCCTAATTTCAGACAAAACAGACTTTAAACCAATGAAGATCAAAAAAGACAAATTAGGGCATTACATAATGGTAAAGGATTCAATTCAACAAGAAGACTTAACTATCCTAAATATATATGCACCTAACACAGGAGCACCCAGATTCATAAAGCAAGTTCTTAGTGACCTACAAAGAGACACAGACTCCCACACAACAATAGTGGGAAACTCCAACATGCCACTGACAGTATTCAATAGATCATCAAGGCAGAAAATTAACAAAGGTATTCAGTACTTGAACTCAGCACTGGATCAAATGGATCTGATAGAAATTTACAGAACTCTCCACCCAAAAGCAACAAAACATACATTCTTCTCATTGCCACATCACACACAGTCTAAAATTGACCACATACTCAGGACACAAAACACTCCTTAGCAAATGCAAAAGAAGTGAAATCATACAACCACTCTGTCAGACCACAGCACAATCAAATTAAAAATCAACATTAAGAAATTCACTCAAAACCATACAATTACACATAAGTTAAATAAACTGCTCCCAAATGACTTCTGGGTAAATAATGAAATCAAGGCAAAAATCAGCAAGTTCTTTGAAACTAATGAGAACAAAAATATAATATACCCAAAATCTCTGGGACACAGCTAAGGCAGTGTTAAAAGGAAAATATATAGCACTAAATGCCTACACCAAAAAGAAACATCTGTCTCAATCTAACATCACAACTAAAAGAACTAGGGAGCCAAGAGTAAACCAAGGCCCAAAGCTAGTAGAAGACAAGAAATAACCAAAATCAGAGGTGAACAGAAAGAGAGGGAAACATGAAAAACCATTCAAAGATCAATGAAGGCAGGGGTTGAATTTTTGAAAAGAAAATTAATAAAATAGGCCAGGCAAGGTGGCTCACGCCTGTAATCCCAGCACTTTGGGAGGCTGAGGCGGGTGGATCACGTGTGATCAGGAGTTCGAGACCAGCCTGACCAACAAGGCGAAATCCCGTCTCTACTAAAAAATACAAAAATTAGCTGGGTGTGGTGGCACATGCCTGTAATCCCACCTACGGGAGGCTGAGGCAGGAGAATCACTTGAAGCCAGGAGGTAGAGGTTGCAGTGAGCTGAAATCATGCCACTGCACTCCAGCCTGGGCAACAAGAGCGAAACTCTGCCTCAAAAAAAAAAAAAGAAAAGAAAAGAAAATTAATAAAACAGATAGATGGCCAGCTGGACTAACAAAGAAAGAAAAGAGTGAATATCCAAATAAACACAATTAGAAACAACAAAGGGGATATTACCACTGACCCCAAAAAAATTCAAATAACCATCAGAGACTATTATGAACACCTCTATACATATAAACCAGAAAATCTGGAAGAAATGTTTACATTCCTGGACACATACCCCCTCCCAAGACTGAACCAGGAAAAAACTGAATATGTGAACAGACCAATAATGAGCTCTGAAACTGAATTTTAATAAACTTCCAACCAACCAAAAGAGGCCAAGGACCAGACAAATTCACAGCCAAATTCTAACAGATGTACAAAGAAGAGCTGGTACCATTCCTACTGAAACAATTCTAAAAAACTAAGGAGGAGGGACTTCTCCTTGACTCATTCTATGAGGCCAGCATTATCCTGATATCAAAACCTGGCAGAGAACAGGCCAATATCCTCGATGAACATCAATGCAAAAATCCTCAATGAAATATTCGCAAACCAAAACCAGCAGCACATCAAAAAGCTTATCCACTATGATCAACTAGGCTTTATCCCTGGAATGCAAGATTGCTCTAACATATGCAAATCAATAAACGTGATTCATCACATAAACAGAGCTAGAAACAAAAACCACATGATCATCTCAACAGATGCAGAAAAGGCTTTTGGTAAAATTCAACACCCTTTATGTTAAAAACTCTCAATAAGCTTGGTGAAATGGTAACAGACATCTATGACAAACCCACAGCCAACGTCATAACAAATCTATAAAGCTGGAAGCATTCCCCTTGAAAACCGGCACAAGACAGAGGTGCCCTCTCTCACCACTCCTAGTCAACATAGTATTGGAAGTCTTTTCCAGAACAATTAGGCAAGAGAAAGAAACAGCATCTAAATAGAAAGAGAGGAAGTCAAACTACCCATTTGTAGATGACATGTCCTATACCTACAAAACCCCACAGTGTCAGCCCCAAAGCTCCTTAAGCTGAAAAACAACTTCAGCAAAGTCTCAGAATACAAAATCTACGTGCAAAAATTACTAGAGTTCCTATACACCAACAACAGCCAACTTGAGAGCCAAATCAGGAACAGAATCTCATTCCCTGCCATAAAAAGAATGAAATACCTAGAAATATAGCTAACCAGAGAAGTGAAAGATGTCTACAAAAAGAACTACAAAACATTGCTCAAAAAAAAAAAAAATCAGAGATGACACAAACAAATGGAAAAACATTTCATGCTAACAGAGAAGAATCCATATCATTAAAATGGTCATACTGCCCAAAGCAATTTACAGATTCAATGCTATTCCTATCCAACTACAATGACATTCTTCACAGAACTAGAAAAATCTATTTTAAAATTCACATGGAACAAAAAAAATCCTGAATAGCCAAGGAACAAACAAAAAAAATCCCGAATAGCCAAGGCAATCCTAAGCAAAAAGAACAAAGCTGGAGGCATCATGCTACCCAACTTCAAACTATATACCACAGGGACACAGAAACTAAAACAACATGGTACTAATACAAAAAACAAACACAGAGACCGATGGAAAACAACAGAGCACCCAGAAACAAGGCCACACACTTACTGCCATCTGATCTTCAACAAACCTGACAAAAACAAGCATTGAAGAAGACTCCCTATTGAATAAATGGTGCTGGGATAACTGGCTAACCATATGCAGAAGATTGAAACTGGACCCCTTCCTTACACCATGCACAAAAATCAACTCAAGATAGATCAAACATTTGGCCAAGTGCAGTGGCTCACACCTGTAATTCCAGCACTTTGGGAGGCCGAGGCGGGTGGATCACCTGAGGTCAGGAGTTCCAGACCAACCTGGCCAACATGGTGAAACCCCATTTCAACATGGTGAAACTAAAAATACAAAAATTAGCCAGGCATGGTAGCATGCACCTGTAGTCGCTGCTACTTGGGAGGCTGAGGCAGGAGAATCACTTGAACCCGGGAGGCAGAGGTTGCAGTGAGCCGAGATGGCACCACTGCACTCAATCCTGGGCGACGGAGCAAGACTCCGTCTCAAAAAAAAAAAAAAAAAGATAGATTTAACACTTAAATGTAAACCCCAAAACTGTAATAGATCACCTAGGCCGATACCATTCTGAACATAGGAACGGGCAAAGATTTCATGACAAAGGCACCAAAAGCAATCACAACAAAGGCAAAAATTGACAAATGAGATCTTATTAAACTTAGGAGCTTCTGCATAACAAAAGAAACTATCAACAGAGTAAACAACCTACAGAATGGGAGAAAAATTTTGCAATCTATCCATCTGACAAAGGTCTAATATCGTCTACAAGGAGCTTAAACAAATTTATAACAACAACAACAAAAAACATTAAAAAGTGGGCAAAGGACATGAACAGATGCTTCTCAAAAAAAGACATTCATGTGGCCAAGAAGCATATGAAAAAAAGCTTAGTATAATTGATCACTAGAAAAATGCAAATCAAAATCACAATGAGATACCATCTCACACCAGTCAGAACGGAAGATCATCGCCCAGGCACACAGTCATCAGGTTATCTAAAGTCAAGACAAAGGAAAGAATCTTAAGAGCTATGAGGCAAAAGCATCAGGTAACCTATAAAGGAAAATTTATCAGATTAAAAGATTTCTCAGCAGAAACCCTATAAACTTGAAGGGACTGAGGTCCTATCTTTAGTCTCCTTAAACAAAACAATTATCAGTCATGAATTTTGTATCTAGCAAAACTAAGCTTCGTAAATGAAGGAAAGATAGTCTTTTTCAGACAAACAAATGCTGAAAGAAGCTGCCACTACCAAGCCAGCACTACAATAACCGCTAAAAAAAAAAAAAAAAAAAGCTCTAAATATTGAAACAAAACCTCAAAATACACCAAAATAGAACCTCCTTAAAGGATAAATCTCACGGGACCTGTAAAACAATAGCAAATGAGAAAAAAACAAACAAGGTATTCAAGCAACAACCACAATGATGAACAGAATAGTACTTCACATCTCAATACTAACATTGAATGTATGGCCTAAATGCTCCACTTAAAAGATACAGAATGGCAGAATAGATAAGAATTCACCAACCATGTATCTTTTGTCTTCAAGAGACTCACCTAACATATAAGGACTCATATAAACTTAAGGTAAAAAGGTGGAAAAAGATATTCCATGCAAATGAACACCAAAAGCAAGCAGGAGGAGCTATTCTTATATCAGACAAAACAAACTTTAAAGCAAAAGCAGTTAAAAAAACACAAAGAGGGATATTACACAATGATAAAAGGACTAGGCCAGGCATGGTGGCTCATGCCTATAATCTCAACACTTTGGGAAGCCGAGATGGGCAGATACTTGTGGCCAGGAGTCCCAGACCAGTCTGGCCAATATGGCGAAACTCCATCTCTACTAAAAATACAAAAATTAGCCGGGCATGCTGGCGCATGACTATCAGTCCCAGCTACTCAGGAGGCTGAGACACAAGAATCGCTTGAACCCAGAAGGCACAGGTCACACCACTGATGACACCAAGATCACACCACTGCATTCCAACCTGGATGACAGACAGACAGTCTAAAAAACAAACAAACAAACAAACAAAAGATAAAAAAACTAGTCCAACAGGAAAATATCAGAATCCTAGATATATATGCAACTAACACTGGAGCTCCCAAATTTATAAAACAGTTACTACTAGACCTAAGAAATGTGATGGATGGCAACACAATGATGGTGGTGGACTTCAGTAATCCGCTGACAGCACTGGACAGGTCATCAAGACAGAAAGACCACAAGTAAACAATGGACTTAAACTATACCCTAGAACAAATGGACTTAACAGATATTTACAGAACATTCTACCCAACAACTGCAGAATATACATTCTAATCATCAGTACATGGAACATTCTCCAAGGTAGATCATATTACAGGCCACAAAACAACTCTATAAATTTAAGAAAACCAAAATTACATCAAGTACTCTCTCAGATCACAGTGGAACAAAATTGGAAATTAACTCCAAAAGGAACCCTCAAAACCATGAAAATACATGGAAACTAACCTGCTGCTGAATGATCATTGGGTCAACAATGAAATCAAGATGGAAATTAAAAGTTATTTGAACTGCATAATAGTGACACAATCTATCAAAACCTCTGGGATCAGCAAGAGGTGCTAAGAGAAAAGTTCTTAGCATTAAACACCTACATCAAAAAGTCTAAAAGAGAAAAAAGAAGACAGTCTAAGGTCACACCTCAAGGAACTAGAGAAACAAAAACAAACTAAACCCAAACCCAGCAGAAGAAAAGAAATAACAAAGATCAGAGCAGAACTAAATGAAATGGAAACAAACAAAAAAGAAACAATACAAAAGATAAATAAAACAAAAACCTCGTTCTTTGAAAAAATAATAAAGGGGGGTGGCCAACAAAGGAAGGGGACGGGGCGGGCACGCGCCCTCGCAGCCACTCGCCTCCCTCCCTGCACGTACATCCACACACCCACACCCCCTCCCCTGCCTCCCTCCCTGCACTCTGCCCACCCTGCCACCCTCCTTGCCCTCAGGCACTCAGAAGGAAGTCCAGAGACATGGGAGCGGTGGCCACGTAGCACTGTGGCCAGCAGCCAAGGCCAGGTCTGAGGAGCAGCCCTGAGGACAGCCATTGGGCAGGAGTGAGGGGCCGGCCTGGCTGTAGGTTGTGACTCTGGCTACAGTCCCCCCACTGCAGGGATGGACTGCCAAGGCATTGATCTAGGCGGTGGAGGTGGCTGGCCCAGGTAGGATGCTCCAAGTCCCTTGTAGTTCTCTTCAGAAGAAAAATCACTAGTGGTCTGCTCTTGCCATAATACCAAACCTTTTTGACTTATGCTTTGGTGCTGCAACACTGGAAGAATTCAGTTTCCAGGAATATGTTTTTTTCATTTGAGTGATTCTTAGGGATGGAAAAATATTTTAGTCTTAATAATTACCTTGTTTTAAAGCTATTTTCTTTACAGTCTGAACTGCTTAATAAATTGAGTCATTTACCAATGAGGCGCACAGCCACTTCCCATCAGGAGCTGGTTGAAAACTGTGCTGTGCCTGTAGCAGGAATGGCACAAAATGATAGCCGTCATGGGCAAGTGCCATCCAGCTTTCATCATGGTGCCAACAAGGAACTTGATCTGTCCACCAAAGTGTAACAAAGGGAACCAGGAAGTCCTTATTCTGTGTTTGTGGACACCAAGATGAGCAAACTACATCTCCATGAAACAGAAGAACAGCCACATTTCAGGGAGACAAGAGTAGAGTCTGATGCGCATGCTATTAAGGAAGACCAGGAGAATTCTGATGACACAGAAGAGGAGGAAGAAGAAGAGGAAGAAGTCTTTTACAAAAGGGAGCAGATCATAGTGGAGGTAAACCTTAATAATCAAACATTAAATGTACCTAAAGGGGAAAAGGGTACCTCTTCTCAATCCAAAGAGACTCCTGTTCTTAAACAATGAGGAGGAAGAGAGTGAGGAAGGGGCCACAGAACAGCAATGACTATGGAGAGAATGATAAGCAGAAGAAAAAGGAGAAGATAACAGAGAAAGTCAGAGTTACAGAAAGAAGAACGAGGAGAGCTGCCTCTGTTGCTGCAGCTACCACCTCCCCTACTCCCAGAACTACAAGAGGTTGCAGGAAGAGTGTAGAGCCACCTAAGCGTAAGAAGCGGGCCACAAAGGAGCCTGAAGCACCAGTGCAGAAAGCTATGTGTGACGTGTGAGAAGCGCCCCAGGGTTGTTTTTAGATTTTTGTTTTTGAGACAGTTTTACTCTTGTTGCCCAGGCTGGAGTGCAATGGCGCGATCGCGGCTCACCACAACCTCTACCTCCCGGGTTCAAGCGATTCTCCTGCCTCAGCCTCCCGAGTAGCTGGGATTACAGGCATGCATCACCACGCCCAGCTAATTTTGTATTTTTAGTAGAGACGGAGTTTCTACATGTTGATCATGCTGGTCTCGAACTCCTGACCTCAGGTGATCAACCCGCCTCAGCCTCCCAAAGTGCTGGGATTACAGGCGTGTGCCCCAGGGTATTTAATACTCACTGGTGTCTGGAGAAGCAAATGAACGTTACTCATAGGCACATGCAGATTTGTGATAAATTTGGCAAGAAGTTTGTCCTGAAAAGTGAGCTGTACCTTCACCGGCAAACAGACTGTGAAAAAAACATTCAGTGTGTTTCCTGTAATAAATCGTTCAAGAAACTGGATCCTTTATGAACATATCAAGATCGTCCATGGATATGCAGAAAAGAAATTTTCCTGTGAAATTTGTGAGAAAAAATTCTATGCCATGGCTCATGTGCAAAAACACATGGTTGCACACATGAAAGACATGCCATTTACAAGTGAAACCTGTGGAAAATCATTCAAATGCCGTATGTCACTCATGGGGCACTCCCTGCAGCATTCTGGAGAGAAGCCCTTCAGATGCGAGAATTGTGACCAAAGGTTTCAGTACAATTAACAGCTACACACCCACATGAGCATCCACACTGGGCACAAACCATTCATGTGCCAGTGGTGTGGCAAGGATTTCAACATGAAGCAGTATTTTCACGAACACATGAAAACAAACACTGGAGAGAAACCCTCTATCTGTGAAATCTGTGGCAAAAGATTTCATAAATCATAAAGGCCAGAGTAAGGACAACTTTAAATCATAAAGGCCAGAGTGAGGACAACTTTCTGCGGCAGCTGGCAGAGAAGAACAGTTCAGCACAGCATCATTAACATCCATCTCCTTAAGTGTGTTCTCCAGGAGATAAGTTCCCATGTGTTAGTGTGCACAGAAAGAAATGGTGGACGTTTCTTTAGTTCTCAGACTCTCCTTGGCCTCCACTAAGAGTTCTGTGGTTGTCATTGAAACAACAGATCTAAGGAAATGAACAAGAAGACGACCTTGAGCTCACAGAGGGACTGTCATCTAAACCAAGGGAACCACCAAACTAAAGCCCAATATGCTTGCATTTTCTGGTGACTTTTCTAAGTTTCAAATACTCAGACTTCTGGAATTTTATAATTTCATATCAGCTGATTAAAGAAAAAAAGAAAAGATGAATAACACTGATAGACCATTAGAAAGATTAACGAAGAAGAGAGAAAATCCAAATAAGCTCAATCAGAAACAAAACGAGAGATATTACAAGCAATACCAAAGAAATACAAAAGATCATTCAAGGCTACTATGAACATCTTTATGGGCACAAACTAGAAAACCTAGAGATGGACAAATTTCTGGAAATATACAACACTCTCAGATTAAACCAGGAAGATACAGAAACTCTGAACAGATAAATAACAAGCAGTGAGACAAAAATGGTAATAAAAAAAAAAAAAAGCCAACAAAAAAAGTCCAGGACCAGAAGGATTCACAGCTGAATTCTATCAGCCATTCAAAGAAGAACTGGTAAAAATCCTATTGAAACTATTCCAAAAGATAGAGAAAGAGGGACTCCCTAAATCATTCTATAAAGCCAGTATCACCTTAATATCAAAACCAGGATAGGACATAACAAAAAAAGAAAACTACATACCAATATCCTTGATGAACATAGATGTAAAAATCCTCAACAAAATACTAGCTAACTGAATCCAACAGCACATTAAAAGATAATCCACCATGATGAGGTGGGTTTCATACCAGGAACATAGGGATGGTTTAACATAGGCAAGTCAATAAACGTGATATACTACATAAACAGAATTTAAAACAAAAATCACATGATCATCTCAATACATGCATAAAAAGGATTTGACAAAATCCAGCATCCTTTATGATTAAAACCCTCAGCAAAATTGGCATAGAAGGGACATACCTTAATAAAAGCCATCTACGACAAACCCACAGCCAACATTATATTGAATGAGGAAAAGACGAAAGCATTCCACCTGAGAACTGGAACAAGACATGGATGCCCACTTTTACCACTTCTCTTCAACATAGTACTGGAAGTCCTAGCCAGAGCAATCAGACAAGAGAAAGAAATAAAGAACATCTGAATTGGTAGAGGCAGTCAAATGATCACTGCTCACCAATGACATGATCGTATACCTAAAAAACCCTAAAGACCCATCCAAAAAGCTCCTAGAACTGAAAAATAAACTCAGAAAAGTTTCAGAATACAATCTTTTTTTTTTTTTTTGAGATGCAGTTTTGCTCTTGTCGCTCAGGCTGGAATGCAATGGCACAATCTCAGCTCACTGCAACCTCTGCCTCCCAGGTTCAAGCAATTCTCCTGGCTCAGCCTCCCAAGTAGCTGGGATTACAGGTGTGCACCACCACCCCCGGCTAATTTTTCTATTTTTAGTAGAGACAGCGTTTCACCATGTTAGCCAGGCTGGTCTCAAACTCCTGACCTCAGGTGATCTGCCCGCCTTGGCTTCCCAAAGTGCTGGGATTATAGGCGTGAGCCACCGTGCCTGGCCACAGGATGCAAAATTGATGTGCACAAATTTGTAGCACTGCTACACACCAACAGCCACCAGGCTAAGAATCAAATCAAGAACTCCTTTTACACTAGCTGCAAATAAAATACTTGGGAATATACCTAATCAAGGAAGTGAAAGACCTCTACAAGGAAAACTATAAAACACTGCTGAAAGAAAACATAGATGACACAAACAAATGGAAACACATCCCATGCACATGAATGGGTAGAATCAATATTGTGAAAATGAACACACTGCCAAAAGCAGTCTACAAATTTAATGCGATTCCCATCAAAATACCACCATCATTCTTCACAGAACTAGAAAAAACAAATCTACAATTCACATGGAACCAAAAAAGAGCCCACATAGCCGAAGCAAGACTAAGCAAAAAGAACAAATCTGGAAGCATCACATTACCCTACTTCAAACCATACTATAAGGCTATAGTCACCAAAACAGCATGGTACTAGTATAAAAATAGGCACATAGACAAATGGAACAGAATAGAGAATCCAGAAATAAAGCCAAATACTTATAGCCAAATGATGTTTGACAAAGCAAACCAAAACATAAAGTGGGGTAAGGACACACCCTATTCAACAAATGGTGCTGGGATAATTGGGCAAGTCACATGTAGAAGAATGAAACTGAATCCTCATCTCTCACCTTATACAAAAATCAACTCAAGGACGGTTGCAGTGGCTCATGCCTGTAATCCCAGCACTTTGGGAGGCTGAGGCGGGAGGATCACTTGAGGTCAGGAGTTCAAGACCAACCTGGCCAATGTGGTGAAACCCCATCTCTACTAAAAATACAAAAATTAGCCAGGCATGGTGGCAGGCACCTGTAATCTCAGCTACTTGGGAGGCCGAGACAGGAGAATCACTTAAACTTGGGAGGCGGAGGTTGCAGTGAGCCCAGATCATGCCACTGCACCCCAGCCTGGGCAACAGAGCGAGACTCCATCTCAAAAAAAAAAAATCAACTCAAGATGGATCAAAGACTTAAATCTAAGACCTGAAACCATAAAAATTCTACAAGGTAACATCAGAAAACCCCTTCTAGACACTGGCTTAGGCAAAGACTTCATAACCAAAAACACAAAAGCAAATGAAACAAAAACAAAGATAAATGGATGGGACTTACTTAAACTAAAAAGCTTCTGCACAGCAGAAGAAATAATCAGCAGAGTAAACAGATAATCCACAAGGTGGGAGAAAATCTTCGCAAACTATGCATCTAACAAAGGACTAGTATCCAGAATCTACAAGGAAGTGAAACAAATCAAGAAGAGAAAAACAAATAATCACATCAAAAAATGGGCTAAGGACATGAATATACAATTCTCAAGAATTGTCCATTGAGAATCTTCTCAAGGAGATATACAAATGGCCAATGAACACATGAAAAAATGCTAAACATCATTAATCATCTGAGAAATGCAAATTAAAACCACAATGAGATGCCACCTTACTCTTGCAAGAATGATCATAATTTAAAAATAAAAAAAAATAGATATCGGCACGGATGTGGTGAAAAGAGAACACTTTTATACTGCTGATGAGAACATAAACTGGTGCAACCACTATGAAAAACAGTGTGGAGATTCCTTAAAGAACAAAAAGTAGATCTACCATTCGATCCAGCAATCCCACTACTGGGTATCTACCCAGAGGAAAAGAAGTCATCATACAAAAAAGATGCATGCACACGCATGTTTATAGCAGCACAATTCGCAACTGCAAAAATATGGAACTAGCCCAAATGCCCATCAGTCAATGAGTGGATAAAGAAAACATGTGGTGGTACAGACACACACACACACACACAAATATACACACGCCATGGACTACTCAGCCATAAAAAAAAAAAAAAAAAATCATGGCATTCACAGCAACCTGGATGGAATTGGAGACCATTATTCTAAGTGAAGTAACCCAGGACTGAAAAACCAAACATCATATGTTCTCACTTATAAGTGGGAGCTAAGCTATGAGGATGCAAAGGCACAAGCATGATACAATGGGCTTTGGGGACTCGGTGGGGGGAAGGGTGGGAGGTGGGTGAGGGATAAAAGGCTACACATTGGGTACAGTGTACACTGCTCGGGTGATGGGTGCACCAAAATCTCAGAAATCACCACTAAAGAACTTACTCATGTAACCAAACACCACTTGTTCCCAAAAACCCTATTGAAATAAAAAAACTTAATTTTGAAAAGAATTTTTTTTAAAAGCTACATACACACACACATACACAAAAATAAAAAATAAAAAAAATAACAGGTACTGGTGAGACTGCTGAGACAAAAAAGAATGCTTAAACACTGTAGGCAGGAGTGTAAATTAGTTCAACCATTGTGAAAAACAGTATGGCAATTCCTCAAAGACCTAAAAACAGAACTGCCATTCGACCCAGCAATCCCAATATTGCATATATACCCGAAGGAATATAAATCATTCTATCATAAAGACATATGCTTGTGTATGTTCACTGCAGCATTATTCACAATAGCAAAGACATGGAATCAATCTAAATGCCCATCAATGGTAGACTACAGAAAATGTAGAACATATACACCATGGAATACTATACAGCCATAAAAAAGAACAAGATCCTGTCCTTTGCAGGAACATAGATGGAGCTGGAGGCTATTATCCTTAGCAAACTAACATGGGAACAGAAAACCAAATACCACATATTCTCACTTACAACTGGGAACTAAAACATGAGAACACATGGACACATAGAGGGCAACAACAGACACTGGGGCCTACCAGAGAATGGAAGGTAGGAAGAGGCAGAGGATCAGGAAAAATAACTAATGGATACTATGCTTAACACTTGGGTGACAAGATAATCTGTACAAAAAACCTCTGTGACATGAGTTTACCAATATAACAAACGTGCACACGTACCCTTGAACCTAAAACAAAACTTAAAATAAATAAATACATATTTCAAATTAAAAAAAATACTAAAAATAGAACTACTATATGGCTGAGTGTGCCAGATCATGCCTCTAATTTCAGCATTTTGGAAGGCTGAGGTGGGCAGATCACTTGAGCCCAGGAGCTCAAGACCAGCCTGCCTGGGCAACATGGCAAAACCCCATCTCTACCCAAAAATACAAAACTTAGCCAGGCCTGGTGATGTTGTACACCTGTAGTCTCAGCTACTCAGGAGGCTGAGGTGGGAAGATCACCTGAGCCCAAGGAGGTTGAAGCTACAGTGAGCTGTGATGGCACCACTGCACTCCAGCCTGCTGACAGAATGAGACCCTGTCTCCAAAAAAAAAAAGAACTACTGTATGATCTAGCAATCCCACCCCAGTGGGATTCTTTTTTTTTTATTATTTTTTATTTTTTATTTTTTGGTCTCAAGATCTCTTTGTGGAGCCACTGGGATTTTATCCAATGGAACAGAAGTCATTAGATTGAAGAGACATCAGCACTCCCATGTTCACTGCAGCACTATTCACAACAGCCAAGATATGGAATCAACCTAAATGTCCAATAACAGAGGGATGAAGAAAATATGTTGTATATACACAATGGAATACTATTCTGCCATAAAAAATACTGAAATCCTGCCATTCGTGGTAATGTGAATGGAACTAGAGGACATTATGTTAAGTGAAATAAGCCAAAAAGAGAAAGCTAAACACCTCATATTCTTATTCATATGTGGAAGCTAACAAAAAAAACCTGAATGAAGGATACTGGGAGGGGAAGGGGAAGGGAAGATTTGAAGAGATTTGTCAAAGGATACAAAATTACAACTAGATAAAAAGAATCAGTTCTAATGTTCTATCCCACATAAGATGACTATAATTAATAATAATATATAGTTTCAAAAAGCTAGAAGGAAAATATTGAACTTTCTCAACCAAAAGAAATGATGTTTGGGATAATGGATAATCTAGTTACTCTGATCTGATCACTATACATTATATGCACCAAAACATCACTATGTACCCATGAATACAATTATTATTTGTCAATTAAAAAATAAAAATTTTAAACAGAGCCTGGCACCTCCCCTCACTCTTGCTTTCTCTCTCGCCATGTGATCTCTGCATGTACAGGCTTCTCTTTGACTTTTGCCATGAGCGGAAGCTTCCTAAGGCCCTCACCAGAAGCAGAAGTTGGTGTCACGCTTCTTGTACAGCCTACAGAACCATGAGGCAAATAAATCCCTTTTCTTTATAAATTATACAGCCTCAGGTACTCCTTTATAGCAAAACATAAACAGAGTAATACAGTAGGTATTCTTGTCTCACCTTTAGATCTCAGTGAAAACTCTTTCAGTATTTTATGACTGAATGTGATGTTTGCTGCAGGTATTTTAGTAGCTATCGTTTATTAGATAAAGAAAATTACCTTCTGTTCTTAGTTCCCTTAGAGTTGTTATCATAAAAGGGTGCTAATTTATACTCTGTTTTTAAGAAAATTTAAAATGGATGTAGCTCCCTTTCCAGAAAAGTGCACTCCTAAATATATATGATTCCTGGATCATGGTAGGTTACATGTCCTCCCATACCCCTCTTAACAGTAACTCAACTAGATTAGAGCTCCACTCCCATATTCATTGGCTCTATACCTACACTGCAACAGCTCTACTTCATTATATCATCTGAGATGGCTTGTAGCCATACTGAACTGCTAGTCCAGGCTGCCCAAGTTATTTGCCATGGCATCAATTTTGCTTTTGTTAATACTCTGATTTTGTGTAATTTCTCCCTATTTTTCCCATAAATCTTATTGATTTAATTACAGATTCTGAAGAACATGATCCATCTCAAGAATGTGTAAATGTTACAGTAGAAATACCCATATATGCCACAGAAGAGGACAGTAGTCAAGCCAAACTACATTTAAACGTATTTAGGCCAGGTGCAGTGGCTCACGCCTGTAATCCCAGCACTTTGGGAGGTTGATGCGGGTGGATCACCTGAGGTCAGGAGTTCAAGACCAGCCTGGCCAACATGGTGAAATCCCATCTCTACTAAAACTACAAAAATTAGCCGGGCGTGGTGGTGGGCGCCTGTAATCTCAGCTACTAGAGAGGCTGAGGCAGGGGAATTACTTGAACCTGGGAGGCAGAGGTTGCAGTGAGCTGAGATCGCACCATTGTGCTCCAGCCTAGGCAACAAGAGCAAGGCTCCCTCTCAAAAAAAAAATAAATAAATAAAAATAAAAAAATATTTAAGGACCTGTTTTAATTAGGACTAAAGATGCCCAGCCAATCAGATGGAAACATACAAATAAATGGACTATAACGTAGTTCTATTCAAAGGCAGCTAAGCATGGGTAGATTACCTATTCAAAAAAAATTAGTAAGAGGGCATAAAATATAGTTAGATACAATGAATAAGATCTAGTATTTGATAGCACAATAGGGTGACTACAGTCAGCAATAATTTATTGCACATTTTTTAATAACTGAGGGAGTACAACTGGAACCTTTGCAACACAAAAAAAGGTAAATGCTTGAGGTGATACTACATTTACCATGTGATTATTACACATTGTATATCTGTACCAAAGTATCTCATGTACCCCATAAATATATGTAAAAAATGTGTTCTGACAGCCAGAAATTAATTATCTAATTGTTGCTAATATATTAGAATCAAAAAAGCTCATACCTTTATGCTGAACATAGATCAGGAAGAATTTTATATAACACTATTTCATCATGTGACTAATTATGGCTCCAGAATTATTGCTTATAATCTTGTTAGTACAAAATAAATGTACATAATACTGCCAAAAATGATCACAATTTATGTGCTTTGTAGGTCCATACTCACCTTCACATTTTTCAAGAATCTGGACTGTTTCTCCTATTTCTAAGACCAACCCTTGAGGGACAGATCCTCGAAAGCTGCATATCACTAGAAAAGCAAGGATAAACACACCAATTAGCATTTTTAAACACTGAGACATGGTCAGAGTCACTGAATTAAGCACTAAATTTTCTTAAATGTATACCTTCCCTTCTTTACTAATTCCTCTTTCTAAAGTGTAAGCCCCTTTCCATTTAATCTAATTTTTGAAAAATAATATTAGCAGTTTGGGACAATAAAATACATCGTGGGAAAATTGCTATCCATGAGTGGTGGGTGCATGTGTGCTTGTAGAAAAACATTTCTATTAACAGAGTCTCTGTCCCTTGGATATCCTGTGTTCAAGTGTCCTTTTTGAGCAAGTTTGTATCAATTACTTAAGAAAAAAATTATATTAGGAGCTTCTTATCTACCACAAGCAAACAAATAGATATTTTTAAAAGAATCATCAAATAAATTTGATTATGCTTTGAAAAGCAGAATTCTCATAATAAAAATGAACAGAAACTAATGAAATAGAAAGCAAATGCACAACAGAAAAAAATCTATAGATAACAATCAAAATTCCGTAACTTTTTAAGGAAATTGACAAACTGATTCCAAAATTCATATAAGAATACAAAGAATAAAGAAAAGCCCCATCTTACCTCAAAGTAATAAAAGCTATATATGACAAACCCACAGTCAAATCACACTGAATGGGGAAAAGTTGAAAGCACTCCCCCCCGAGAACTGGAACAAGATAAGGATGCCCATTTTCACCACTTCTCTTTGACATAGTACTAGAAGTCTTAACCAGAGCAATCAGTCAAGAGAAAGAAATAAAGGGCATCCAGATTGGAAAAGAAGATGACAAACTGTCACTATTCATCGATGATATAATCATATACCTAGAAAACCCGTCATACAAAAGATTCCTAGATCTAACAAACAAATTCAGTAGAGTAAGGTGTCAGGAACAAAATCAATGTACACAAATCAGTAGCACTGCCATACACCAAAAATCAAGCGAAGAATCAAATCAAGAACTCAATCCCTTTTACAACAGCTGCAAAAAATAAAAATAAAATACCTAGGAATATACTTAACCAAGAAAATTAAAGATCTCGCCAAGAAAAACTACAAGGCACTGCTAAAAAAAAAAAAAAAAGTCACAGATGACACAAACAAATGGAAACACATGCCATGCTCACAGATAACAAGAATCAATATTGTAAAAATGACTGTACTGCCAAAAGCAATCTACAGATGCGATGCAATTCCCATCAAAATATCATCACCATTTTTCCCAATAACTAGAAAAAACAATCCTAAAATTCACATGGAACCAAAAGAGAGCCTGAACAGCCAAAGCAATATT
The DNA here is from genome assembly GCF_028885655.2 of Pongo abelii. Classification (NCBI taxonomy): domain Eukaryota; kingdom Metazoa; phylum Chordata; class Mammalia; order Primates; family Hominidae; genus Pongo; species Pongo abelii. The sequence continues at coordinate 103,670,844 of NC_085928.1, forward strand.
AAGTGTCACATTATGGGACTTTGAATTATACTACAGGGCTATAGTTACCAAAACAGCATGATACTGGAATAAAAATAAGCAGTTAGACCAATGGAAAAAAATACAGAACCCAGAAATAAAGCCTAATGGTATTCAACAAAGCATACAAAAACATAAGCTGGGAAAAAAAAAACACTGATATGGTTTGGCTCTGTGTCCCCACCCAAATCTCATCTTGAATTGTACTTCCATAATTACCACGTGTTGTGGGAGGGACTTGGTGGGAGATAACTGAATCATGGGGGCAGTTTTCCCCACACTGGTCTCATGGTAGTGAAAAAGTCTCACAAGATCTGATGGTTTGATAAGGGGAAACCCGTTTCACTTGGCTCACATTCTCTCTTCTCGTCTGCTGCCATGTAAGAAGTGCCTTTCATCTTCCACTATGATTGTGAGGCCTCCCCAGTCACATGGAACTGTAAGTCCAATAAACCTCTTTCTTTTGTAAATTGCCCAGTCTTGGGTATGTCTTTATCAGCAGCATAAAAATGGATTAATACAGACACCTTATTCAATAAATGATGCTGGGAAAACTGACAAGCCACATGTAGAAGAATGAAACTGGGTCCCCATCTATCACTATACAAAAAACAACTCAAGATGGATAAAACACTTAAATCCAAGACTTGAAACCATAAAAATTCTGCAAGATAACATCGAAAAAAACTCTCCTGAACGTTGGCTTAAGCAAAGAATTCCTGAGTAAGACCCAAAGGCAAATGCAACAAAAACAAAAACAAATGAATAGAACCTAATTAAACTAAAAAGCTTCTGCACAGCAAAAGAAATAATCAACAGAGTAAACAGACAACCCACAAAGAAAATATCTGCAAACTATGCATCTGACAAAAAACTAGTATCCAGAATCTACAAGGAACTCAAATCAGCAAGAAAAAAAAATCACATAAAAAACTGGAAAAAGGACATGAATAAGCAATTCTCAAAAGAAGATACACAAATAGCCAACAAACACATGAAAAAAAATGCTCAATATCATTAATCCTCTGGGAAATGCAAATTAAAACCACAATAAGACACCACCTTCTGCAAGAATGGTCATAATTTAAAAATCAAAAAACAATAGATGTTGGCATGGAAGTAGTGAAAAGGAACACTTTTACACTGCTGATGGGAGTGTAAATTTGTACAACCACTACAGAAAACAGTATGGAGATTCCTTAAAGAATTAAAAATAGATCTGCCATTCGACTCAGCAATCCCACTACTGGGTATCCACTCAAAGGAAAAGAAGTCATTATATGAAAAAGATACATCCACATGCACATTTATAGCAGCACAATTCACAATTGCAAAGACATGGAACCAACCTAAATGCGCACTGACCAACAAGTGGATAAAGAAAATGTGGTAAATATACACCATGGAATACCACTTAGCTATAAAAAGGAACAAAATAATGTCTTTTGCAGCAACTTGGATGGAGCTGGAAGCCATTATTCTAAGTGAAGAAATTCAAGAATGGGAAAGCAAATACCATATGTTCTCATCTATAAGTGGGAGCTACGCTATGAGGACACAAAGACATACAGAGTAATAGACTCTGTGGACTTAGGGGAGGGAGGTTGGAAGGGGTTGAGAAATAAAAGACTACATATTGGATACAGTGTACACTGCTCGGGTAACAGGTGCACTAAAATCTCACATTTCATCACTAAAGAACTCATCCATGCAACCAAAACCTACCTGTACTCTCAAAACTATTGAAAAAAATAAGAAGAAACGCCCTGTCAATCTTGAAGAACTTCCACTACCATAAATCAAGCCTTATAATCTAAAAATTGGTTCTTTGAAAACACTAACATTGACAGATATCTAGAAAAACTAATTAGGAAAAAAGAAAAACAAATTATCGATATCAGCAATCAAAACATTAAAATCATCATAAAAGGATATTACAGAAAAAAACTTATACCAACTAATTTGAAATTTTACATGGGAGACGAATTTACAGAAAGGCAAAATCTACAAAAACTGGCAGAGAAGTTAAAAATTTAAATAGTCCTACATTTATTAAAGAAAAGTTAATATTAAAAACTTCCCACAAATGAAATGCCAGGTCCTGATGACTTTATCAGTGAATCTGTCGAAACATCTGAAAAAAATAACACCAATCATAAATAATCTCTTCCAAAGAGGGAATTCATTTTGAACTCAGCATGATAGCAAAGCCTGAGAAGGACATGAGACTAAAGGAAAATTACAGGCTAATCTTTCTCATTAATATAAATAAAAATATTTTTTAAAAAAATACAAAGCAAATCAAATCCAACTATGCATAAAAAGGATGATGCATCATGACCAATTGGGGATTATTCCAGGAATGCAAGATTGGTTTAATATTAGAAAATTAACGAAGAAAAAAAATCATATGATCACCTCTATATATGAAAAAATTGATAAAATTCAAAGTCCACTCATGACAAAAATTCTTAATAAGACTAAAAGGGAACTTCCTTAATCTGATAAAGGGCATCTACAATGTGTCTATAGCAAACATCACACACATTGGTGATATACAAAACATTTTATCACTAAGGTTAGGAACAAGAAGAGGATGGCCACTGTTACCATTTCTATTCAACACTGTATGCAGGACCACTCAATGCAAATAAGGCAATTAAAGGTGTAATAATTGGAAATGAGGAAATAAAATTGTCTTTATCAGCAGGTCTGACTGTGTATGTAAAAAAAATCCAAAAGAATATAGACATAAACTATTACAACAAATACATGACTGTAGCAAGGTCACTAGATACAAGGTGAATATTTTTAAGTCTATATATCAATAAACAATTAGAAAATTAAATGTTTTGAAAATACACCATTTATAACAACATCAAAAAATGCCATGTAACTGGAAATAAATCTAATGAGACATGTAGAAGAACTCTACACAAGAAGCTATAAAATATTAGAGACATTAAAAGCCTAATATAAGCATATATCATATTAATGGATTAGAAAACTCAGTAGTGTAAAAATATATATTCTCCCTAAATTGATCATTACATTCTCTGCAATCCCAATCAAAATTCTAATAAACTTTTTTGTTTAAATCAATAAACTGATTCTAAAATGTGTATAAAAATGCAAAGGATGAAGGAGGTGAACATATACTAAGAGATATCAAGCCTTTCAGTTGTAAAGAAAACAAGCTGTGAAAAAATGTAAGGAAACAACAGGTGCTGGAGAGGATGTGGAGAAATAGGAACACTTTTACACTGTTGGTGGGACTGTAAACTAGTTCAACCCTTGTGGAAGTCAGTGTGGCAATTTCTCAGGGATCTAGAACTAGAAATACCATTTGACCCAGCCATCCCATTACTGGGTATATACCCAAAGGACTATAAATCATGCTGCTATAAAGACACATGCACACGTATGTTTATTGCCGCATTATTCACAATAGCAAAGACTTGGAACCAACCCAAATGTCCAACAATGATAGACTGGATTAAGAAAATGTGGCACATATACACCATGGAATACTATGCAGCCATAAAAAATGATGAGTTCACGTCCTTTGTAGGGACATGGATGAAACTGGAAATCATCATTCTCAGTAAACTATCGCAAGAACAAAAAACCAAACACCGCATATTCTCACTCATAGGTGGGAATTGAACAATGAGAAAACATGGACACAGGAAGGGGAACATCACACTCTGGGGACTGTTGTGGGGTGGGGGTAGAGGGGAGGGATAGCATTGGGAGATATACCTAATGCTAGATGATGAGTTAGTGGGTGCAGCGCACCAGCATGGCACATGTATACATATGTAACTAACCTGCACATTGCGCACATGTACCCTAAAACCTAAAGTATAATAATAATAAATAAATAATAAAAATAAAAGAAAAAATGTATATACCATGAGTCTATTTTCATGTGTATATATGCATATACTTATATTTGATCTCTGCTGAAGACATCCAACCTGCTATTGGTAATCTGTATACTCTGGGAATATTTGGCTATATTTGCAAGTACTTGTAGCATTATAAATCTGTAAATGTTTTAAATCCTCAATGGAAGATAAATTCTGAACAAAAACTTTTCAAATTTTTTAAAACTTTAAAAAGCAGTTCTACCAAGCTCTATCACTTAATATTGTACAGACTTCGGAATTGCTAAGAAACATCAGATACTCATCCGTGTCTTACTCTGACTACCAAGTGAAATATAAATGGTCTACCCTAGGATTTATTGCATTGAACCCTCCAAGGTAGAGGGGAAAGGATTAGGTTCTGTAGTCTCAAGTCATTGCAGGTAGCCACAAATTAACAATGATATAGCTGTCTAAGATCAAAGGTGTATTCTAAGCATGGCTCATAAATAAAACTACAATGAATTGCATAAGCACTTAAGAATTTAACATCAGCAGTTCTTTTACTCGTTAACAAACTCTTTATCGAGGCCCTTACTATTAAATTTCAATCTCTGGAGCATTCACCACCACACCTGTCTTCTTAATCTACATCACTAATTAACAAGAACATGTAAATTAACAACAGCCTTCATTGTTTAAAATTGAGTGTTTCATGTGTATTCAGAGAACCTATGTAAACTTTCCATTTCCATAACTATCTTCCTTCTACATTGGCTTTCAAATGATTTTTTTTAAATTAATACAGATCAATGTCATGAAGTGCTTCCCATTTTCCTCTAGTAGTTTTATAGTTTCAGGTCTTACATTTAAGGGTTTAGTCCATTGTGAGTTGATTCTTGTAAATGGTAAGAAATAGGAGTCTAGTTTAATTCTTCTGCATGTAAATATCCAGTTTTCCCAGCATAATTTATAGAAGAAACCATTCTTTCCCCAATGAGTATTCTTGGCATCTTTGTCAGAAATAAGTTGGCTGTAATTGTGGACTTATTTTAGGTTCTCTATTGTGTTCCATTGTTCTATGTGTCTGTTTTTATGCTAGTACCACACTGTTTGGGATACTACTGCTTTATTGTATATTTTGAAGACAATTAGTGTGATGCCTCCAGCTCTTTTCTTTTTGCTCAACATTACTTTAGCTATTCAGGGTCTTTTGTGGTTCCATACTAATTTTAGGATTTTTTTTTTCTATTTCTGTGAAGAATGTCATTGGTACTTTGACAGGGATTGCACTGAATCTGTATATCATTTGAAATAGTATGGACATTTTAATATTAATTCTTCAAATCCATGAGCATGAGATCTTTCCATTTATGTGTGTCCTCTTCAGTTTTTGTCATTAATAACATTAGTTTATCATTGTAGAAATCTTTCTTCTCTGTGTTAAATTTATTCCTAGATATTTTTTGTTTTAGCTATTGTATATGAGATTGTTTTCTTGATTTCTTTTCGAGATTGAATAATCGTAGCATATATAAATATTACAGATTTTATTTGTTAATTTATGTTTATTTTTAATTTTTGTGGATACACAGTAGGTGTATATGCTTATGGTATACACGGGATGTTTTGATACAGGCATACAATGTGAAAATAAGTGCATCATGAAGAATGAAGTATCCATCCCCTCAAGCATTTATCCTTTGAGTTACAAACCAATTACACTCCTTTAAGTAATTTTAAAATGTAAATTAAGTTACTGACCATAGTCACCCTGTTGAGCTATCAAACAGTAGGCCTTGCTCATTCTTTGTAACTATTTTTTGTACCTATTAACCATCTCCACCTCCGCTCACCCAGCCACCCACTACCCTTCGCACCCTCTAGTAACTATCCTACTCTCTGTCTCTAATAATTCAGTTGTTTTGGTGTTTAGATCCCACAAATAAGTGATAATATGTGATGTCTGTCCTTCTGTGCCTGGTTTATTTCACTTAATATAATGATCTTCAGTTTCACCCATGTTGTTGCAAATAAAAGGATCTCATTCTTCTTTATGATTGAATAGTACTCCGTTGTGTATATGTACCACATTTTCTTTATCCATTCATCTGTTCATGGATGCTTAGACTGCTTCCAAATCTTGGCTATTGTGAACAGTGCTGCAACAAACATGGGAGTGCAGATATCTCTTCGATATACTGATTTCCTCTCTTTGGGGTATATACCCAGCAGTGGGATTGCTGAATCACATAGTAGCTCTAGTTTTTTTTGTTTTATTTTGGTTTTTTGTTTTGTTTTTGTTTTTGCTTTGTTTTTTTTTTTTGTTTTTGAGATGGAATCTCGCTCTGTCACCCAGGCTAGAGTGCAGTGGCGTAATCTTGGCTCACTGCAAGCTACGCCTCCCAGGTTCATGCCATTCTCCTGCCTCAGCCTCCCGAGTAGCTGGGACTACAGGCGCCCGCCACCACACCCGGCTAATTTTTTGTATTTTTAGTAGAGACGGGGTTTCACCATGTTAGCCAGGATGGTCTCGATCTCCTGACCTCGTGATCCACCCACCTGGGCCTCCCAAAGTGCTAGGATTACAGGTGTGAGCCACTGCACCCAGCCGGTAGCTCTAGTTTTAGTTTTTGGAGGAACCTCCAAACTGTTCTCCATAGTGGTTGTACTAATTGACATTCTCACCAACAGCATACAAGGGTTCCCTTTTCTCCACATCCTCACCAGCGTTTGTTATTGTCTGTCTTTTGGATATAAGTCATTTTAACTTGGGTGAGATGATATTTCATTGTAGGTCTCATTTGTATTTCTCTGATGATCAATGATGTTGAGCACCTTTTCATATGCCTGCTTGCCATTTGTATAACTTCTTTTGAGAAATGTCTGCTCAAATCTTTTGCCCATTTTTCGATCAGATTATTAGATTTTTTTCCTATAGAGTTGTTTGAGCTCCTTATATATTCTGGTCATTAATCCTTTCTCAGATGGGTAGTTTGCGAATATTTTCTCCTATTCTGTGGGTTGTCTGTTCACTTTGTTGACTGTTTCCTTTGCTGTGAAGAAGCTTTTTAACTTGATGTGATCCCATTTGTCCATGTGTGCTTTGGTTGCCTGTGCTTTGAGGTATTGCTCAAGACATTTTTGCCCAGACTAATATCCTGGAGATTTTCCCCAATGTTTTCTTGTAGTAGCTTCATAGTTTGAGGTTGTAATCCATTTTGATTTGATTTTTTTATATGGCAAGAAATAGGTGTCTAGCTTCATTCGTCTATATATGGATATCCAATTTCCCCAGCACCATTTATTGAAGAGACTGTCTTTTCCATAGTGTATTTCTTGGCATCTTTGGTGAAAATGAGTTCCCTGTAGGTGTGTTAATCTTAACTCTAACCCTAACCTGCCAGTTAAGGTATGGTTAGGGTTAGGGTTAGACAAACCCTGTTTCTGGGTTCTCTATTCTGTTCCATTGGTCTATGCGTCTATATGTAGCATAATCTGAAGTCAGGTAATGCGATTCCTCGAGTTTTCTTCTTTTTGCTTAGGAATGCTGTGGCTACTCTGGGTCTTTCATAGTTCCATAAAAATTTTAAATTTTTTTTTTCTATTTTTGTGAAGAATGTCATCACTGTTTTGATAGGCCGTGCCTTGAATCTGTAGATTTCTTTGGGTAGAATGGACATTTAAAAAATACTGATTGTTCCAATCAATGAACACGGATTTTTTTTTTCATTTTTTTTGTGTCCCCTTCAATTTCTTTCATCAGTGTTTATAGTTTTCATTATGGAGATCTTTTACTTTTTTGGTTAATTCTTAACTATTTAATTTTATGTGTAACTACTGTAACTGAGATTACTTTTTTCTTTCTAAGATTATTCAATCTTGGCATATAGAAATGCTACTGACTTTTCTATGTTGATTTTGTATACTGTAACTTTACCGAATTTATCAGTTCTAATTGTTTTTTTGTTGGAGTCTTTAGATTTTTCCAAATATAAGATAATATCATCTGCAAATATGGATAATTTGACTTCTCCCTTTCCAACGGGGATGCCCTTTATATCTTTCTCTTGTCTGATTGCTCTATTTAGGACTTCCAGTACTATGCTGAATAACTGGTGAAAGTGGGCATCCTTGTCCTGTTCCAGATCTTAGAGGAAAGGCATTGTATGTTGATTTTGTAGCCTGCAACTTTACTGAATTCTCATTTCTTAGTTTTAATAGATTTTGGTGAAGTCTGTAGTTTCCAACATATGAGATCATGCCACCTGCAAAGAGGGACAATTTGACATTCTCCTTCTCAATTTAGACACCCTTTATTTCTTTCTCTTGCCTAATTGTTCTGGCTAAAACTTTTTTTTTTTTCTTTTGAATGAATGAATATGTATTTTATTTTGTTTATTTTGTTTTTGGAGAAGAGAGGAAGGGAGTCCATTTGAATTATTATTATTTTTTTTATTTTCTTGTTTTTTTTTTCATTATTATTATTATTATTATTATACTTTAGGTTTTATGGTACATGTGCGCAATGTGCAGGTAAGTTACATATGTATACATGTGTTTTTTTTTTTTTGAGACAGAGTCTCGCTCTGTTGCCCAGGCTAGACTGCAATGGCACAATCTCGGCTCACTGTCACCTCTTTCTCCCAGGTTCAAGCGATTCTCCTGTCTCTGCCTCCCAAGTAGCTGGGATTATAGGCGCCCACCACACACACGTGGCTAATTTTTGTATTTTTAGTGGAGACAGGGATTCACCATGTTGGCCAGGCTGGTCTCGAACTCCTGACCTCAAGTGATCCGCCTGCCTCGGCCTCCCAAAGTGCTAGGATTACAGGTGTGAACCACCGTGCTCGACCAAGACCTCCAGTACTGTGTTGAACAGGAGTGGTCAAAGTGGGCATCTTCATCTAGGTCCATATTGTAAAGCAAAAGCTTTTAGCTTTTCCCCATTCAGTATGATGTTAGCTATGGGTTTGTCATATACGGACTTTACTGTGCTGAAGTACATTCCTTCCATTAATATATCTAACATGTTTAGAGTTTTTATTATGAAAGGATATTGAATATTATTGAATGCTACTAGTAAAGACCATAGGAGAAATAATTCATAACACTAGTCTGGCAAAAGCACAGACCAGAAATGTTTAACAAAAAAGGATTACATTAAACTAAAAAGATTCTGCACAGTAAAGAAGAGTGAAGAGACAATCTACAGAATGGGAAAAAACTATTTGCAAACTGTGCATCTGACAAGGGATGTTAATATCCAGAATATAAGGAACTCAACTCGGTAGCAAAAAAAAAAAAAAAATCCAATTACAAATAAAAGATTTCTCAAAAGAAAAACGTGATGAACAGGTACATGAAAAAATGCTCAACATCATTAATCATCAGAGAAATGTAAATCAAAACCACAATGAGCTATCACCTCATCCCACTTAGGATGGCAATTATCAAAAAGACAAAAAAAATGTTCCTGAGAATGTGAAGAGAAAGGAAACTCTCATACACTGCTGGTGGAAACATAAATCAGTACAGCCATTCAGGACAACGGTATGGAGGTTCTTCCAAAACTTAAAAAATATAAATACCATATGATTCTACAATCCCACTACTGCGTATATATCCAAAGGAAATTAAATCAGGATGTCAGAGACATCTGCACTCCCATGTTTAATGTAGCACTATTCACAACAGCCAAGACATGGAATCAATCTAAGTGTCCATTAATGGATGAATGAATTTTTTAATGTGGTATATATACACAATAGAATACTATTCAGTCTTTTCTGCATCTATTGAGATAATCATGTGGTTTTTGTCTTTGGTTCTGTTTATATGCTGCATTACGTTTATTGATTTGCGTATGTTGAACCAGCCTTGCATCCCAGGGATGAAGCCCACTTGATCATGGTGGATAAGCTTTTTGATGTGCTGCTGGATTCGGTTTGCCAGTATTTTATTGAGGATTTCTGCATCGATGTTCATAAGGGATATTGGTCTAAAATTCTCTTTTTTTGTTGTGTCTCTGCCAGGCTTTGGCAAAATTCAACAGCCCTTCATGCTAAAAACTCTCAATAGAATAGGTATTGATGGGACATATCTCAAAATAATAAGAGCTATTTATGACAAACCCATAGCCAATATCATCCTGAATGGGCATTCAGTATGGAAGCATTCCCTTTGAAAACTGGCACAGGACAGGGATGCCCTCTCTCACCACTCCTATTCAACATAGTGTTGGAAGTTCTGGCCAGGGCAATCAGGCAGGAGAAAGAAATAAAGGGTATTCAATTAGGAAAAGAGGAAGTCAAATTGTCCCTGTTTGCAGATGGCATGATTGTATATTTAGAAACCCCCATCGTCTCAGCCCAAAATCTCCTTGAGCTGATTAGCAACTTCAACAAAGTCTCGGGATATAAAATCAATGTGCAAAAATCACAAGCATTCCTATACACCAATAACAGACAAACAGGGAGCCAAATCATGAGTGAACTCCCATTCACAATTGCTTCAAAGAGAATAAAATACCTAGGAATCCAATTTACAAGGGATGTGAAGGATCTCTTCAAGGAGAACTACAAACCACTGCTCAATGAAATAAAGGAGGACACAAACAAATGGAAGAACATTCCATGCTCATGGATAGGAAGAATCCGTATCATGAAAATGGCCATACTGCCCAAGGTAATTTATAGATTCAATGCCATCCCCATCAAGCTACCAATGACTTTCTTCACAGAATTGGAAAAAATTTCTTACCTTAAAGTTCATATGGAACCAAAAAAGGGCCCGCATTGCCAAGACAATCCTAAGCCACAAGAACAAAGCTGGAAGCATCACATTACCTGACTTCAAACTATACTACAAGGCTACAGTAACCAAAACAGCATGCTACTGGTACCAAAACAGAGATATAGACCAATGGAACAGAATAGAGCCCTCAGAAATAATACCACACATCTACAACCATCTGATCTTTGACAAACCTGACAAAAACAAGCAATGGGGAAAGGATGCCCTATTTAATAAATGGTGCTCAGAAAACTGGCTAGCCATATGTAGAAAGCTGAAACTGGATCCCTTCCTTACATCTTATACAAAAACTAATTCAAGATGGATTAAAGACTTAAATGTTGAACCTAAAACCATAAAAACCCTAGAAGAAAACCTAGGCAATACCATTCAGGACATAGGCATGGGCAAGGACTTCAAGTCTAAAACACCAAAAGCAATGGCAACAAAAGCCAAAATTGACAAATGGGATCTAATTAAACTAAAGAGCTTCTGCACAGCAAAAGAAACTATCATCAGAGTGAACAGGCAACCTACAAAATGGGAGAAAACTTTTGCAATCTACCCATCTGACAAAGGGCTAATATCCAGAATCTACAAAGAACTCAAACAAATTTACAAGAAAAAAACAACCCCATCCAAAAGTGGGCAAAGGATATTAACAGACACTTCTCAAAAGGAGACATTTATGCAGCCAACAGACACATGAAAAAATGCTCATCATCACTGGCCATCAGAGAAATGCAAATCAAAACCACAATGAGATACCATCTCACACCAGTTAGAATGGCAATCATTAAAAAGTCAGGAAACAACAGGTGCTGGGGAGGATGTGGAGAAATAGGAACACTTTTACACTGGTGGTGGGACTGTAAACTGGTTCAACCATTATGGAAGACAGTGTGGCGATTCCTCAAGGATCTAGAACTAGAAATACCATTTGACGCAGCCATCCCATTACTGGACATATACCCAAAGGATTATAAATCATGCTACTATAAAGACACATGCACATGTATGTTTATCACGGCACTATTCACAATAGCAAAGACTTGGAACCAACCCAAATGTCCATCAATGATAGACTGGATTAAGAAAATGTGGCACATATACACCATGGAATACTATGCTGCCATAAAAAAGGATGAGTTCATGTCCTTTGTAGGGACATGGATGAAGCTGGAAACCAAGACTCTCAGCAAACTATCGCAGGGACAAAAAACCAAACACCACATGTTCTCACTCATAGGTGGGTATTGAACAATGAGAATACTTGGACATAGGAAGGGGAACATCACACACCGGGGCCTGTTGTGGGGTGAGGGTAGTGGGGAGGGATAGCATTAGGAGATATGCCTAATGTAAATGACGAGTTAATGGGTGCAGCACACCAACATGGCACATGTATACATATGTAACAAACCTGCACGTTGTGCACATGTACCCTAGAACTTAAAATATAAAAAAAAAAAAAGAATACTATTCAGCCATAAAAACAGAACGAAATCCTGTCACTTGCGACAAGATGGATGAACCTAGAAGACATTAAGTGAAATAAGCCAAGGCACAGAAGGACAAATACCATATTATTTCACTCATGTGGAGTTTTAAAAAGTTGATCCCACAGATGTAGAGAATAGGACTGCGGTTACCAGAGGCAGGGACAGGGGCTGGGGGTGGTTAAGGGATGGGGAATGGTTAGAGGTTTGGTCATACAAAGTTGCAGTTAGATAGGAGGAGTACATTCTGGTGTTCTATTTCATAGTAAGGTGACTACAGTTAACAATAATGTATTGTATATTTCAAAATAGCTAGAAGAGAGGATTTTGAACGTTCTCACCAGGAAGAAATGACAAATGCTTGAGGTGATGGAAAACCTAACTGCCCTGATTTGATCATTACACAATGTGTACATGTATCAAAACATCACACTGTACCCCATAAATATGCATAATTATTATGTGTCGATTAAAAATAAAACTTTAAAAATGAATTAATTTTTTTAATTAATATAAAAAGAAGAGGAAAGAAAAATAAATAAATTATACCTGCTAGAAAAGCAGGCAGCCTGAAAGAGAGTAGAGCTTTCTCCCTAAAATCATGGATCCATTTTCAGGCCTATACTTTATTTGCAGGAATATCATGAAGAATAAATCTACAAGTTAATACACTGTTTGGCTCTGTTCCCCACTGTGTCTGTCAGATACTTTACAAATTCTAAGAAAGGCTGGACGCGGAGGCTCATGCCTGTAATCCCAGCACTTTGAGAGGCCGAGATGGGCAGATTACTTGAGGTCAGAAGTTCGAAACCAGCCTGGCCAACACGGTAAAACCTTATCTCTACTAAAAGTTCAAAAAAATTAGCCAGGAATGGTGGCACATGCCTGTAATCCCAGCTACTCGGGAGGCTGAGGCAGGAGAATCACTTGAACCTGGGAGGCAGAGGTTACAGTGAGCCGAGATTGCACCACTGCACTCCAGCCTGGGCGACAAAGCGAGACTGTCTCAAAAAAAAAAAAAAAAAACTAAGAAAGTGGCAGCTTCAAAACAAATATGCCCATAATCCCAGCACTTTGGGATTATGGCCAAAGCAGGTGGATCACTTGAGGTCAGGATTTTGAGATCAGCCTGGCCAACATAGTGAAATCCCATCACTACTAAAAACAAAACAAAACAAAACAAATATGCCCTTTAACATTACTCACTGTTAACTATATATAATGAAGGGTTTATCCGTGGCAAAATAAAATTGAAGACTTGAAAAACAACATATTAGGAAGAAGATACACTAACTCTTTTAACATTTAAAAAATTTTTAAGAGATGGGGTCTTGTCATGTTCCCCAGGCTGGTCTCAAACTCCTTGGCTCAAGTGATCCTCCTGCCTCACCCAAGCAGCTGGAACTACAGGTATGTGTCATCATACTGAGCTGCTAATTCTTAAATTTTGTAGATATTTATTAACTTCAATTTTTTTATACTATGTTAAGTAGAAAGGGTTATAAACAGTATTTACAGCATAATTCCATACAGTCATCTCTCAGTGTTCATAGAGGATGGTTTCCAGGAATTCCTAAACACCAAAATCCATGGATGTTCAAGTCCCTGATATAAAATGGTGCAGTATCTGTAAATAACCTATACACATACTCTTATATACTTTAAACCATCTCTAGATTAGTTATAATGCCTAATACAGTATAAATTCTGTACGTTTATAATAATTTTGTATTTTTTATCATGGTATTGTTAGGTTTTTTTCTATTTTTGATCCGCTGTTGGTTGAATCCACAGATGCAGAACCCAGGGGTATGAAGGGCCAATTGTATACAGTTTCTGTAGTATTTATTTCTGTTTATTATGCAATAATATGAAATCTGTACTAAAAGAATACATGTTAGCACTACCAGACTAAGCACTCAGCACAATATTCCCAATTCACAGGAAACCATCTATCAAGAAAAAAAAAAATGTAATACAACGTCTCATCACAGAACTACACAAAAATAGAAATGAAAATAAAACCAACAAAAGTAAATTTCTGAGTAGCTCATTAGCTAGTCGTACAAGGAAAGCCACCTACAAATAGTGAATTAATTAAATAGTGTTTGATCACAGCAAACAAAGAAATATGTCCTGAGAATATAAACTTGTTCAAGACCATTAGCATTTTGGTGAGAACAAGTGCTCTAAGAGTTGTATACATATAGACCAATATCCATAGTCAATTTGAAAACTGAGCAAAGAAATAGATGAAACCAAATGTCAGTTCTTTGAAAATATCAATAGAATTGATTAATCATTTAACCAGATTGACCAAGAAATACAGAGAGAAGACTTAAATTACTAATATCAGGAATGAAAGTGAAGCTATTACTACCAACATTAAAAAAATAAAAAATATTAAAAAGAAATACTTTGAACAATTGTATGCCAAAATTTTTGATAAGATAGATTAAGTGGACTAATTTCTAAAATGAAACATATGATCAAAACTGAGTCAAGAAGAACTAGAGGCCAGGCGCAGTGGCTCACACCTGTAATCCCAGCACTTTGGGATACCGCAGCAGGTGGATCACCTGAGGTCAGGAGTTTGAGACCAGCCTGGCCAATGTGGCAAAACCCCATCTCTACTAAAAATACAGAAATTAGCCAGGTGTGGTGGTGCGCACCTGCAATCCTAGCTACTCAGGAGGCTGAGGCAGTAGAAACCACTTGAACCCAGGAAGCAGAAGTTGCAGGGAGCCGCGTATCTCACCACTGCACTCCAGCCTGGGCAACAGAGCGAGAATCCATCTCAAAAATAAAAACAAAAAAGAAATAGAAAAATCTGAATTGCTCTCTAATATGAAAAGAGATTGAAGCAGTAATCACAATGCCTCTCACAGGTCCAAGACCAGACAGATGGTCCCTGACTTAACAATGGTTAGAAATATAATTTTCAACTTTACAATGGTTTATTGAGATATAACCCCACTGTAAGTTGAAAAGCATCTGAACTTACAACTTTTTGACTTTACAATGCGTTTATCAGGGTATTTTTAAATGGATTTTCAACTTACAATATTTTCCACTTATGATGAACTTATTAGGATATAACCCCATTGTAACTCAAGGGGCATCTGTCCTGGTGAACTTTACCAAATGCTTAAAAAATAACACTAATCCTTCAAAAAAAACTTTCAAAAAATAAAAAAAGGAAGGAACAACTCCCAAGGCAATTATTACTTACTCTCATGGCAAAACCAAACAAACATATCACAAGGAAAAAAATCCATAACACATAAAGATGATTACACATCATAAAGCGGGATTTATTCTGGATGCAGAAATAACATTTGACAAAATCTAATGCCTTTTCATGATAAAAAAAAAAAACCTCAGAATATTAGGACTACAATATAACTTCCTCAACCCATAGGTAACATCACACTTACTAAAGAAAAACTGAATGCTTTATAAGATCAGGATCAGAAAGTAGGGTACAAAACTACTTCCATTTAAAGATGACAAGATCTTTAGTAGGAATATTGGTTCAAAGTATACAGCCCTACCTTACCAGAAGCAGAATTCATCCCCATTTCTCAACTCTTTATATATTTCCTGTCTCTTAACTTCAGATGTGCACAATGACCACCACATTCATGACCAAAACTAAGTATTATATAATGTCATTTACATACCATAATGTGAATAATGTTGGCTTTAACATTATATATCTAATTTTACTGACTTCTAACTGTGGTTTTTTATTTATTGTCTTTGAGCCTCTAGCTGAGGCTTCTTTCCAATTTAAAAAGCCTCCCTACCTTAAGGTTATCTATTCTTTTTTTTTCTTTTTTTTATACTTTAAGTTCTAGGGTACATATGCACAACGTGCAGGTTTGTTACATATGTATACATGTGCCATGTTGGTGTGCTGCACCCATTAACTTGTCATTTACATTAGGTATATCTCCTAATACTATCCCTCCCCACTGCCCCCACCCCACAACAGGCCCCGGTGTGTGATGTTCCCCTTCCTGTGTCCAAGTGTTCTCATTGTTCAGTTCCCACCTATGAGTGAGAACATGCAGTGTTTGGTTTTCTGTCCTTGCGATAGTTTGCTGAGAATGATGGTTTCCAGCTTCATCCATGTCCCTACAAAGGACATGAACTCATCCTTTCTTATGGCAGCATAGTATTCCGTGTTGTATATGTGCCACATTTTCTTAATCCAGTCTATCACTGATGGACATTTGGGTTGGTTCCAAGTCTTTGCTATTGTGAATAGTGCCGCAATAAACATACGTGTGCATGTGTCTTTATAGTAGCATGATTTATAATCCTTTGGGTATATACCCAGTAATAGGATGGGAACGGACATTTTATCAAAGCCATTAGCCTAATGACACCAAAAAGCTCAGAAAAATGGTGAAAAATTATCAGGTGAAGATCCAAAAGAAGATTAAAGTGCAGAAAAGTGAATCCAGCTGAGAGGGTAATTTTTCCCTTGGGGGAAATTAGCTGCTGAGGACCTGGCCAGCACTTTTGACGGCTTCCCAGGGATAAAGACACCAAAGGTGGAATCTAGGCCCACATTTTAAGCTTGGGGCCCTAAAGACTACATTCTGAATCAACCTCAAGTAGCACTGCCCTCACACAGACTGCAGCCCAGTTTCAAAGCAACTAAATCTCTGAAATTGTGTTAAGGTGTTCTAAGGCTACTAGCAATTTAGAAATTTTTTTTTTCAGCCTATTTCATGTTCCTTTCAGCTAAGTTTTCCTTCTACTGGACACAGGTGGAATCTCAATGAGAAAAGATATTCATGAAACTATTAAGGAAATATAAAATGACGTACCATGTGTGTTGCAAAAGGGAATTTTCTTTATTATGCTAAGGAATTTAGAGGAAAACATTGCAGCTTTGTTTATTTTAAAAAATAAAAGTAAAACTTAAATTTTAAAAAAATAAAATAAAAATATAAAAATAAAGAAGACAGGCTCTTATGTGTATTTTTTTTAAATAAAGAATCCATCCAGGTGTGGTGGCTCACGCCTGTAATCCCAGCACTTTGGCAGGCCAAGGCAGGCACATCACGAGGTCAGGAATCGAGACCATCCTGGCTAACACGGTGAAACCCCGTTTCTACTAAAAATACAAAAAATTAGCCAGGCGTGGTGGCAGGCGCCTGTAGTCCCAGCTACTCAGGAAGCTGAGGCAGGAGAATGGCGTGAACCCAGGAGGCGGAGCTTGCAGTGAGCCGAGGTCACGCCATTGCACTCCGCCTGAGAGACAGAGTGAGACTCCATCTCAAAAGAAAAAAAAAAAGAATCCACATTAAACTATTAGAGGCAGCAAACTAGTTCAGCAAGATTGCAGGATACACAATCTGTACAGATACTCCTCGACTAACAATGTGGTTACATTCTGATAAATCCATCGTAAGTTAAAAATATCTTTAATTGAAAATGCATTTAAAATATCTAACCTATCAAACATCATAATTTAACCTAGCCTATTTTAAACATGCTCAAAACACTTCAATTAGCCTACAGCTGCACAAAATCATCTAACACAAAGCCTATTTTATAAGATGTTCAATGTCTCATATAATTTAGTGAATATTATACTGAAAGTGAAAAACAGAATGGTATTAATACTCAAGGTATGATTTCTACTCAATTCACATCACTTTTGCACCATAGTAAAGTCCAAAAACCATAAGACAAACCATCCTAAGTCAAGAACCATCTGCATATAAAAATCAGTTGTGATCTTAGAAACAAACCCTCATATAAATGATCACTTGATTTTTGACAAGAGTGCCAGGACCATTCAACAAAGAACTGACTGTCTTTTCAACCAGAGTGGTGGAAAACTGGATACCACATGCAAAAGAATAAAGTTGGGTGGACCCTTATCTCACATCATATACAAAAATAAACTAAAAATGGCTCAAAGACTTAAAAGTAAAAGCTATAACTGTAAAACTCTTAGAAGAAAACATAAGGGAAAAGCTTCAGGACACTGGGTTTGGAAATGATTTCTTCATGACCAAAAGTAAGGAAAAAAAAAAAAAAGAGTCTGCCTTCATCAAAATTTAAAACTTGTATGCATCAAAGGCTACATCAACAACAATCCACAGACTGGGAAAAAATATTTTTAAATCATATATCTGATAAGGAATTAACTGACAGGATAAAGAACTCCTACAGATCAGCAACAAACAAACCGATTTTTTTTTTTTTTTTAAGATAATATCTCACTCGGTCACCCAGGCTGGAGTGCAATGGCATGATCACAGCTTATTGTAGCCTTGAACTCCTGGGCTCAAGCAATACTCCCACCTCAGCCTCCCAAGCCTTCCTGTAGTTGGAACTACAGGCGCGTGCCACCATGCCCAGCTAATTTTTTCCATTTTTTTTTTTTTTAGAGACGGGGTCTTACTTGTCACCCAGGCTGGTATTGAAATCCTGGGCTCAAGCAATCCTCCTGCCTTGGCTTCCCAAAGTGCTGGGATTACAGGTGTGGGCCAAAACACCCAGCCCAAATTGATTCTTAAAATAGGCAAAAGACTTGAGTAGGCATTTTTGCAAAGAAGATACACAGATGCTCAACAGGCAATAAAAAGATGTTCAACATCCCTAATCATTAGGGAAATGCAAATCAAAGCACAATGAGATGCCACTTCATACCCATTTGGATGGCTATTACGAAAAAATAAAAAAGAACAAATGTTAAAGGTGTGGAGAAATTAGAACCTTTTTGCATTGCTGGTGGGGATGTAAAATGGTGCAGCCGCTGTGGAAAACAGTATAGCAATTCCTAAAAAAATTAAACAGAATAATCAAATATAATTATTTTAATTTAAAAAGAATTTAAATTAAATACTTAATTTAGTTAATTAAACATCTAATTTCATTTAACAAATTTAATTTTAATTTGATATTAAACAGAATTATATGATCCAGCCATTCCACTTCTGCGTATATATCCAAAGGCAGGGGACAAGGACAGATATTTGTATACCCGTGTTCTAGCACGATTATACACAATAGTGAAAAGGTGAAAGCAATCCAAGTGTCCACTGACAGATGAACAGATAAAATATGGTACATGCCTACAATGGAATATTATTCAGCCTTATAAAGTAACAAAATCTTGACATGCTACAACATGGATAATCCTTGAAAGTACTACACTAAGTAAAATAAGCTAGTCACAAAAGGAAAATTTTATATGATTCCACTATAGATGATCCTCAACTTACGATGGTTCAATTCATGATTGTTCAATCTTACAATAAGCTTTTGGATGTACCCTCACCAAAAGAGAAGGAGTATCTGTAATACAACGTTCCTAGAGTGCTCAAATTCATAAAGAAAAAAGTAGAATTTTGGTTGCCAGGGGCTGGGAAAGTGTGGAATGAAGAGTCAGTGTTTAATGGGTACAGAGTTCAAGCTGAGGAAGATGAAAAAGTTCTAGATATAGATGGTGGAGATGGTTATTTAACAACAGTGTGTATGTACTTGATGCTGCAGAACTGTACACTTTCAGACAAGATCAGGCGTGTTCAGGGTGGTATGGCCATAGACAGAACTGTACACTTACAAATGGTTAAAATTGTAAATTTAATTATATATCTTTTTTTTACTGTGGTAATATATAAGCACAATAAAAAAACAGAGATACAGAGTTCCAGAATATCCAAAACAATCTTGAAAATGAGGACAAAATATAAAGGATCCACACTTCTCGATTTCAAAACTTACTATAAAATTACAATTGTGAAGATAGTGTGGTAGTGGCATAAGGACACAATTATGTCAAAGGAAAAGAACTAAGACTCTGGGGCGGGGGAGATAACCTTCAAATTAATGTCAATTAATTTTCTTTTTTTTTGAGACAGAGTCTCGCTCTGTTGCCCAGGCTAGAGTGCAGTGGCGCGATCTCGGCTCACTGCAAGCTCCACCTCCCGGGTTCACGCCATTCTCCTGCCTCAGCCTCCCGAGTAGCTGGGACTACAGGCACACGCTGCCACTCCCGGCTAATTTTTTTTGTATTTTTTAGTAGAGACAGGGTTTCACCGTGTTAGCCAGGACGGTCTCAATTTCCTGACCTCGTGATCTGCCCGCCTCGGCCTCCCAAAGTGCTGGAATTACAGGCGTGAGCCACCGTGCCCGGCCATCCAATTAATTTTCAATAAAGGTGCCAAGACAATTCAACAAGAGAAAGAATCATCTTTTCAATAGATATCCACAGGCAAAAGTATGAACTTGGATTCTTCACATCATACACAAAAATTATCTCAAAAAGGTTTAAACCTAAATGTAACAGCTAAACTACAGAATTCTTAAACAGGAGTAAATCTCCATGGCCTTGAATTTGTCAACTGTTTCTTAGATGTGAAACCAAGAACATAAGCAATAAAAAAAAAAATTAAATTTCATCAAAATTTAAAACTTTTGCACTACAAAGACCACCAAGAAAGTAAAAAGTCAACCTACAAAATGGAGAAAGTATCTGTATATCACATATCTTACAAGGGTCTTGTATCTAGACTATATAAAGAACTTTTACAATACAACAATAAAAAGACAATCTGGGCCGGGCGCAGTGGCTCACGCCTGTAATCGCAACACTTTGGAAGGCCGAGGCAGGTGGATCACCTGAGACCAGGAGTTCAAGACCAGCCTGGCCAACATGGTGAAATCCTGCCTCTACTAAAAACACAAAAATTAGCCAGGCATGGTGATGCGTGCCTGTAATCCCAGCTACTTAGGAGGCTGAGGCAGGAGAATCGCTTGAACCCAGGAGGCGGAGGCTACAGTGAGATTGCACCATTGCACTTCAGCCTGGGTGAGACAGCAAGACTCAGTCTCAGAAAAAAAAAAAAAACAAAAACGACAACCTGACTGGGCACAGTGGCTCACGCCTGTAATCCCAACACTTTGGGAAGCCAAGGCAGATGGATTGCTGAGCCCAGGAGTTCAAGATCAGCCTGAGCAATATGGCAAAACCCTGTCTCTATGAAAAATTAGCCAGGTGTGGTGAGGTGTACCTGCAGTCCCAGTTACTTGGAAGGCTGAGACGGGAGGACTGCTTGAGCCTGGGAGAGTGAGGTTGCAGTGAGCCATGATCCAGCCTGGGTGACAGACTGAGATCCTGTCTCAAAAAAGAAAAAAGATAACACAATTTTTAAATAGGGAAAGGATGTGAATAGATATTTCTCCCAAAGAAGATATACAAATGACCAACAGGCACATGAAAAAATGCTCCACATCATTAGTAATTGGTAAAATGCTAATCAAAACCACAAGGTACCAGTCTGCATCTGCTAGAATCAAAAAGACTGACAACAAAAGTTTAAGAGAGGATGCATTATTGGTGAAAATGCAAAATGGTGCAGCTCCTGTGAAAAATAGCTTGGTTCCTCAAAAAGTTAAGCATATAATTACTATATGATCTAGCATTTCCACTCCTAGGTATATGCTGAAGAGAAATAAAAACATATGCTCTCATAAAAACCTGTACACACATGTTCAAAACAGTGTGTGTTTTGAACTAATCAAAACAAAAAAAAATGTATGTTTTGATAAACAAAATGTGATGTATCTGTTAGAGTAGGTAGACAGACAAGCAGGGCAGGAGAACCCCCCCCTACATCCCCCCGCTCCCCGCTCCCAGAATGTCAGGCAACCATAGAAAACACCTGGAGATGGTAATCAGCCGCTTCCCAATAAGATCTCAGGAACTGGGCGAGCAGGCTCAGGCACGCACACTATGAGGCAAAATGGCAGTTTAACCAGTATTTGACCATCCTCTGGAAACACTCTATTGGTAAGGGAAAAACGCCCCCAAATTAGCATGTGTACAACTTCCATAAACACACTGTGCATGTGGCACTCCCAAGTGCTGGCAGGCCACTGCACATGCAGACAGCCCACCCCAAGGGAAAAAATCAAAGGAGGAGAAACAGAAACCCCAGAACCATGACAGCAAATAAAACCTCAAGTCCAGGGCTGAACGGGGCATTTGGATCTCACTTGGCCCTCTTCCAAGTATACTGTGCTTCCTTTCACTCGTGCTCTAAAACTTTTTAATAAATTCTCACTACTGTTCTAAAACTTGCCTTGGTCTCTCCCTCAGCCTTAAACCTACTTCTGCCCCTCAGCAGAATTCTTATCTATACAGTGGAATATTATTAGTCTAGAAAAAGAATAAAATACTGATACATGCTATAACACAGATGCACCTTGAAATCCTACACTAAGTAAAAGAAGCCATACACAAAAGGTTATATATTGTATGATTCCATTTATATGAAATGTCCAGTATAGGCAAATACATGGGCACAGAAAATGGATTCACTAATCTATTTTCTGCAGAAGGGAATAAGAATTGATTGCTATTGGGCACAGAGTTTCTTTCCTGGGAGATGAAAATGTCCTGAAATTAGATGATGATGGTTGCACAACCTTCTGAATATACTAAAAAACCAATGTATTGTATATTTTATAAAAAGGCGAAATAATTCAAATGGTTCTCTTTTACATCAACAGATATTACTGATACTGCTCAGTTATACATAAAAAGTCACTTGCAAGTCCAAAGTGACTGAACAAGTTGAGACACTAATTCACTGTAACCTGAAGTGGTATCTGCTAAGATGTGTTATAACTAATGGTGGTGATACTATACATGGAGCAGAAAAAGGTTCAGTTTGGCAAATTTACAAAGCTTACAAAAATGCAAGATGTTTAAAACCTATGGTATTGTTCATCAACAAGTACTCTACAAAAATTATTTGACTCTACAACCATTAGTCAATAATGAACTTCATTCACTCACATGAACTTAACCATCTTCACGTATGTGAACCTCTGTGAGAAATTGAAGCTGAATATACTGACTTGCTCAAGTACAGAGTAAGATGATTAGCAGTGATCACGTTGTTGCAATTTTTTGAGCTTACAAGCTTAAACTCAAATTTTTCTGAATGAGAACTGCCCTCAACCACTATTATCAAATACTAAATGGTTTTGGAAACTAGCTTTTGCTGCAATTTTCATATTTTTAATGAATGAAACTTAAAAAAACACTTATATATGAAACTCACAACTGCTGTAAAGTCATTTCAACAACAACTTGAATCACAAGTAAAACCAAGCTGCTTTACACACTTTCCATGCTGTCAAAAGTGAAAACGGGCTGGGAGTGGTGGCTCACACCTGTAATCTCAGCACTTTGGGAGGCCGAGGCAGATGGATTACCTGGGGTCAGGAGTTTGAGACCAGCCTGGCCAATATGGTGAAACCCCATCTCTACAAAAAATACAAAATTGGCCAGGCGTGATAGCACACACCTGTAATCCCAGCTACCTGGGAAGCTGAGGCAGGAGAATCACTTGAAACCAGAAGGCAGAGGCTGCAGTGAGCCGAGATCACACCATTACACTCCACCCTGGGCGACAAGAGCAAAACTCTGTCCCCCAAAAAAAAAGTTGTTAAAACAAAAAGCAGTATCTCCATTCTCACTCAAATTTGCAGCAAATATGTTTATGTGCTCAAAGTACAGTTCCTGCAACATTTTTTCAATTAAAAAGTTTTCTTATTTATTTCAACTTTTTAGATGCAAGGGGTAATGTACAGATTTGTTATATGAGAATACTCCATGATGCTGGGTTTGGCGTATAAATCTCGTCACCTGGTTGTTAGCATAGTACCTGGCAGGTAGCTTTTCTACCCACCCCACTCCCTTTACCTTCCAGTAGTCCAAAGTGTCTATTGTTCCCATATTTTCTGTCCTTGTGTGTTCAGTGCTTAGCTCCTACTTATAAGTGAAAACATGCAGTATTTGGTTTTCTGTTCCTCCTGCAGCATTTTTTTTTTTTTTTTTTGAGACAGAGTCTCACTCTGTCACCCAGGTTGGAGTGCAGTGGCACGATCTTGGCTCACTGCAACCTCTGCCTCCCAGGTTCAAGCGATTCTCCTGCCTCAGCCTCCCAAGTAGCTGGGACTACAGGCGCGTGACACCACGCCCGGCTAATTTTTGTATTTTTAGTAGAGACGGGGTTTCACTATGTTGGCCAGGCTGGTCTCAAACTCCTGACCTCAGGTGATCCACCTGCCTCAGCCTCCCAAAGTGCTGGCCTGCAGCACTTTTTAAACTTCTTGCAACTGCAAAGGAAAATGCAACTTCAAAGGAAATTTCTGTATTTCACAATCCATTCAACAGTACAACTGATGAGCTGCCACCTAACCATCACCAGAAGTACTTTAATTTGCAATGTAATAACAGTAAGTGGCAAATAACGAGAAGACTCTAACAGATTCCCATAAATGCCTTTAAAGTGACAAATATTCTCAAATTAAAATATTTGCCTATGGGTGAGACACGGTGCCTCACGCCTGTAATCCCAGCAATTTGGGAGGCCAAGACAGGACTGCCTGAGCCCAGGAGTTCGAGACCAGCTTATGCAACATAGTGAGACCCTGTCTCTACAAAAAGTAAACTAAAAACAAACAAACAAACAAACAAATTATCCAAGCATGGCGGCACACACTTATAGTCGCAACTTGGGAGGCTGATGTGGGAGAATCACTTGAGCCCACAAGATTAAGGCTTTAGTTAGCCGTGATCGCAGCACTGCACTCCACCCTGGGCAACAAAGTAAGACCATGTCTCAAAAAAAAAAGAAAAATTCACCTATGGAGTGACACCAGTATTTGGCAATATCTATTTATACGAAAAGGTATTTCTACAGATAAAATACATAAAATCTCATTACAGATCAGCACTGACAGATGAAGATTTATAAATTATTTTGATCACAGGGAACAAGGAACACTAAGTAACTAAAATGTTATTCAAAAGATTCTAGTCTTCTCATTAGTAAGCAGGCATTACAAAACATTATATTCAATTATTATATTTTGAATTTCATCCATAAAAACGTGTGGAGATCTGTTCCCTCTCTTGTTATCTAAGTACCTACGCAATATCCTCGAATTTGCCTCATGGCCCATGAAGTCTAAAGTACTTACTATCTAGCCTTTTAGAGAAAATATTTGCAAACTCCCAGTCTAAAGCAAAAATAGTACCAACGTCATATATTTTTGGTATTTTGTAAAGTAAAATTTGTAACAAAGGTAGCACAAAGTATGGGAGGGAGGAATTTAGTGTTGTAGATCATTACACTACATGGAAGTAATTTAATGACTGCCTCCACTTAATAGTCGATAAGTAGGGGTGTTTGTTTGTTTGTTTGTTTGTTTTGAGACAGAGTCTTGCTCTGGTTCAGCCAGGTTGGAGTGTAGTGGTGCGATCTCGGCTCTGTGCAACCTCTGCCTCCTGGGTTCAAATGATTCTCCTGCTTCAGCCTCCTAAGTAGTTGGGATTACAGGTGTGTGCACCACCATGCCAGGCTAATTTTGTATTTTTATTAGAGACAGAGTTGCACTATATTGGGCAGGCTGTTCTCAAAATCCTGACCTTAAACGGTCCACCCACCTTGGCCTCCCAATTGTTTTTGTTTTTGTTTTTTTGAGATGGACTCTCGCTCTGTTGCCAGGCTGGAGTGCAGTGGCGTGATCTCAGCTCACTCTAACCTCCGCCTCCCGGATTCAAATGATTCTCCTGCCTCAGCCTCCCGAGTAGCTTGGACTACAGGTGCACACCACCATGCCCAGCTTATTTTTTAATTTTTAGTAGAGATGGGGTTTCACCATGTTGGCCAGGATGGTCTCAATCTCTTGACCTCATGATCCACCTGCCTCGGCCTCCCAAAGTACTGGGATTACAGGGGTGAGCCACCACACCTGGCTATAGTCGCTAAGTAGTTTTTTTATCTCTTCACTAGAATGTTTTTAAATTACCTAACACACCTTTCTTACAAAGAAAGCTTCCAGTGAAATATCATATTTTCTATTTGACAACCTTCCCTATAAAAAGCAGAAAAGAAAAGACAAAAAAGAAAAAGCATTGCAGGTACTGGGGTGATATAGTTTGGCTGTGTCCCCACCCAAAACTCATCTTGAATTGTAATCCCCATAATCTCCACATGTCTAGGGAGAGACCTGGTAGAAGGTGATTGGATCATGGGGGTGGCTTCCCCCATGCGGGTCTTGTGATAATGAGTGAGTTTTCAGGAGATCTTATGGTTTTATAAGAAGCTCCTCCCCCTTCACTCCTCATACTTCTCTCACCTACCATCATGTGAGAAGGTCCAAGCTTGCTTCCCGTTTGCCTTCCACCATGACTGTAAGTTTCCTGAGGCCTCCCCAGCCATGTGGAACTGTGAGTCTATTAAACCTCTTTCCTTTATAAATTACCTGGTCTCAGGTAGTATCTTTATAGCAGTATGTGAATGGACTAATATATATGGGGTTTATTTCAAACCATCAAAACATAAGCTATATAGATGCTATCATATATGTAATTAAACTGATGCTATTTTTGTGGTACCATAATAAGATCAAGATGGGAAGACTACTACGAATTTCAGTTAACATGTACATAAGCTGTAATACCTATGCATTCATTGCACTACAACTGCTTATAAAAAGTCCATTCTTCAATGTGAACACATGGGCACAGGGAGGGAAACATCACACACTAGGGCCTGTCCAGGGGTTGGGGGAATGGGGAGGGAGAGCATTAGAACAAATACCTGATGCACGCAGGGCTTAAAACCTAGATGATGGGTTGATAGGTACAGCAAACCACCATGGCACATGTATACCTATGCAACAAGCCTGCATGTTCTGCATATGTATCTCAGAACTTAAAGTTAAAAAAAAAAGTCCATTCTTTTTATGTCACAGGGTCAAAGGACATATAAAAAAGTCACTTCAGGGGCTTCTTTTTCCTTTGAAATAGTTTTAATCCAAGTAAACCTATTATCGCCTAATACTACTTTAGATACCCACAAAAATATCATCAGTCCTATACATACTTATGCCCTTTTTATTTCTTGGTTAAAAGAAAATATCAAAATTGTTTGCATTTGAAGCATTATTGCATTGCTAATTAATCTTAAAATTATTACATTAAATGAGAAGCTATTCCAATAAATTAATTCTATATTGTCCATACAAATAAAAAAGAAAAAAAATTGTGGCTCACTCAAAAAATAATTTGTTTGGCTTTGCAAAGATGATCTCTTAGAGCAAATCTGTCTTTTTAATTATGTTTTGCTTGGGCCAATTACGAAATTAATTTACATTCTAGAGCACACACCAGCTGGATGGTGGAGTAACACACTCTGGGAGCAAATGGACAGCAGAGAAAATCTAGCTTAAAGCACACAAAACTGGCCATGAATAATGCCAAAGCAATCCCCACTTATTTCCCAACTGATAATTAACTATTATTTTAGCACTACCTCATGCAAAGCAAGTGAAGCACTGCAATGCAAAAGCAAAGGTAGGCCAGGCGCAGTAGCTCACGACTGTAATCCCAGCACTTTGGGAGGCCAAGGCAGGCAGATCACGAGGTCAAGAGATCGAGACCATCCTGGCCAACATGGTGAAACCCCGTCTCTACTAAAAATGCAAAAATTAGCTGGGCATGGTGGCAGGCATCTGTAATCCCAGCTACTCGGGAGGCTGAGACAGGAGAATAGCTTGAACCAGGGAATCGGAGGTTGCAGTGAGCCAAGATAGCTCACACTCCAGCCTGGTGACAGAATGACAGAATAAGACTCTATCTCAAAAAAAAAAAAAAAAAAAAAAAAATCAAAGGTAGACTGTAAACTCTTTAAGGCAGAGGTCCCCAATCTTTTTTGGCACCAGGGACCAGTTTCATGGAAGACATTTTTCTATGGACCCAGGGCCAGGTCGGGGATGAGGGTCTGGGGATGAAATTGTCCTACCTCAGATCATCAGTCATGGTTAGATTCTCATAAGGAGCATGCAACCTAGATCCCTCACATACACAGTTCACAATAGGGTTTGCTTTCCTATGAGAATCCAATGCCTCTGCTGATCTGACAAGAGGCGGAGCTCAGGTGGTAGCACTGGCTTGCTCACTGCTCACCTCCCAACCCATTGAGGCCCGGTTCCTAACAGGCCACAGATTGGTACCAGTCCACGGCCCAGGGGTTGGGGGCCCCTGCGTTAAGGGATACTAGGAAACTGGGGAAAGGCCAGAGTGTATAATAGATTTGAGAATAGTAATGGAAAACAGAAAATTAACTAAGGAGTTAGGCTATACCCCAAAGAAAATACTGTCGGTTAAACACTACCTTAGGGCATCTGAAATGATGTTTATAGAAATGGCCCAAGACTTTTATCTGACATATTACTAGAGAGTAAATATACCAAATTAACTGTAATTTGCTTCTAGATAGTCTTTCCTACCTTTCTTTTCGGCATAGAGAGTTACTAGATGATAAGGAGTCTCTATGATGGGATTTTTCTGTGAGACATGCTTAATCCACAGAGGCAGTGAAAGATGATGTCCACTGATAGAATTTTTAAAAATAGGTATAAAAACAAGTTGGGGTAGGATGTTGACTACAGATTGACTCACAGAAATATCTATCCTTACTAAGCCACTCCAGCCTTAAACCAAAAAAATAAGCTCATTATCTGAAGCTATTTGCAAGACCAGGTAGAGAAGAAAATCATTTACTTCTTTTACTTCTTCTTTTCTTTTACCTCTTTTCTTCCCCATTTGCCTGAAACTTAATCCTTACTTCCCCAGTTCCCATTCTCCTGTGCCATACTATACACTACAAATTTACTTGCAACAGAACATAGTGATAAAAAGCATGTTTCACCTACAGCTATGTAAACATTAAATGCTAAATTTGTCCCAGGCTAGGGAAGCAAAACAATGTTTTAATTAAATATTTGAAACAAAGAAAGACAAGTTAAAGCTATACCTAGAAAAACTATAAAGAGAAGGCAAGTGCTGATAGAAAGAAACTCATTGATGAAGGCCTGCTCTCATCTCAAGCACTTTCCTAGGCATAACACACACATTATGCCATGTAATCTTAATTTTGGGAGGGAGGGAGGAAAGAAGGCAGGCAGGCAGGCAGGAAGTATCATCAGGAGAAATCTAGATGGCTATTTTCTAGCAGACCTAAAAGACAGCATTATTTGTTACGATACATAAGAAGGCATTTCAAACAGAGTTCATCTGACCCATAAAGGTCACTATAACACTCCCTGAGAATCAATTCTAAGAAATAACTCAGTATGTAAACCAGCCTACCAAGTAATTAAATTTTCAGTGAAGAACATTCTTTCCCAGTATCCAAGGTGCTGACATCCTCTATTCAAGGTAACCTACTACTGGTACCACAGTATACTACAAGGTGTAACAGAAAGTAGTTTGGTAAGAAACCACGATGAAAGAGGGTAGAGAGTTTGGAGGAAATGTTACATCTAAGCCATGGAAAGCCTAAAAGTACCAACTTGTCCCACCATAAAGCACTGTTATTCAGAGACTGTATTTAGTTTCAAGAAATTCATTTCTTTCTTCCTTGAAGAGCGGACAAACATTACCAACAACAAGCACTTTGGAGCTCTTTTTTCCATACTCTTAACTGACTGTTCATTCCTTCCCCAGCTGTGACCAGATCTGTCTTTGCTCTCTAGAGAGAACACCCACAACTCTGGTATCCTACACAGTCTCTTGTCTTGCCCCGCCCAGTGTTTACTTATATTCATTGTGGAAACTCACTAGTTTAAGAAGTCAACTTTACAAGACCGAATCCTTTCCCTCTAAACTCAGAAATCACAGGGCCAGGCACACTGGCTCACACCTGCAATCCCAGCACCTTGGAAGGCTGAAGTGGAAGGATCACTTGAGGCAAAGAATTCAAGATCAGCCTGGGCAACATAGCAAGACCCCATCTCTAAAGAAAAAGATCACAAACAATAAAGAATGTCTACTTGCACCACTTTCCAAACTGTACTGAAGGCTGTAGCCAGGGCAGTCAGGCAGGTAGGAAAAAAATAAAAGGCATAGAAATTGAAAAGGAAAGAGTTAAACTCTACTTGCAGATAACATGATTTTCTAACCTGAAAATCAAATGGAATCTACCAAAAACAGTTACTAGAATAAGAGAGTTTAGCAGTGTCATACATTACAAAATCACTATGCAAAAAACAACCACATTTCTATAATCTAGCAGAAAACAAAATGTTTTTAAAAACAATACCCCCCCCCCTTTTTTTTTTGAGACAGAGTCTTGCTCTGTCACCCAGGTGAGAGTGCAGTGGCGCAATCTTGGCTCACTGCAACCTCCGCCTCCCAGGTTCAAGCGATTCTCCTGCCTCAGCCTCCTGAGCAGCTGGGATTATAGGCATGCGGCACCATGCCCAGCTAATTTTTGTATTTTTAGTAGAGACGGGGTTTCACCATGCTGGCCAGGCTGGTCTCGAACTCCTGACCTCAAGTGATCCGTCTGCCTCGGCCTCCCAAAGTGCTGGGATTGCAGGTATGAGCCACCACGCCCAGCCAGAACAATACCATTTAAACAATACCATTTAAACTAACATAAAACCTATGAAATACTTAGGGGTAAATATGTCAAAATAAATGAAACATCTGTATACTGATAACTAAAATATTTCTGAAAAAAATTAAATAAGTGGATATGCCTTGTACATTGGTCAAAAGACTCCATATTGTTAAGATGATGATTCTCTCCAAATTAATCAATAGATTTTAATCAACCCAATCAAAATCCCAATTATAGAAATAGACAAATTGATTTTAAAATTCATATGGAAATGCAGACGACATAGAATAGCCAAGACAACTCTGAAAAGAAAAAAAAAATTGGAAACTAACACTACCTGATCTCAAGAATTATTATAAAGCTACGATAATCAAAATAGTGTGATACTGAAGACTAATGTGTGGTAAATACAGACTAATAGATCAATGGAACAGAATCAAAAGTCCAAAAATAAATCCATGCATATAAAGACAGTTGATTTTTTACAAAGATGCAAAAACAATCCAGTGGGGAAAGGAATGCCAATTCAACAAATGTTGTGGGAACAAATGGATATCCATGTGAAAAAAAATGTACCTGAATCCATACCTTGTACCGTATTAAAAAGAAAACTCAAAATGGATAATAGAAGATATAGTTTTGATGTCTGTTCCCTCCAAATCCCACGTTGAAATGTAATGCCCAGTGTTAAAGGTGGGGCCTGGTAGGAGGTGTTTGGGTCATGCAGGCAGATCTCTCATGAATGTCTTGGTGCTGCCCTCTCAACAGCAAGTGAGTTCTCATGAAATCTGCTTGTTTAAAAGTATGTGGCACTTCCTCCACCCCTTGCTCCTGCTCTTGCCATGTGATGTACTGGCTCCCCTTTGCCTTCTGCCATGCCTGTAAACTTCCTGAGACCCTCACCATAAGCAGATGCCGGCACTATGCCGTGTGTACAGCCTGCAGAACTGTGAACCAATTAAGCCTCTTTTCTTTATAAATTACCCAGCCTCAGGTATTTCTTTATAGCAAACAAGAATGGACTAACGCAACCTAACTGTAAATCTAAAACTATAAAACTTCCAGAAGGCATTATCAGAGAAAATCGTCATGACCTTCGGTTAGGCAAAGGTTTCTCAGATAAGATACCAAAAGCATAATCCACAAAAGAACCAACTGATAAATTAGATATCATCCGCTGGGCATGGTGGCTCACGCCTGTAATCCCAGCACTTTGCGGGGCTGAGGTGGGCAGATCACCTGAGGTCAGGAGTTCAAGACCAGCCTGGTCAACATGGTGAAACCCCATCTCTACTAAAAATACAAAAATTAGCCAGGCATGGTGGTGTGTGCCTGTAATCCCAGCTACTCAGGAAGCTGAGACAGAATTGCTTGAACCCAGGAGGCGGAGGTTGCAGTGAGCCGAGATTGTACCATTGCACTCCAGCCTGGGCGACAGAGTGAGACTCTGTCTCAAAAAAAAAAAAAAAAAAAAAAAATTAGACATCATCAAAATTTAAACTTCTGCTCTTTGAATGAGACTGTAAAGAGAATGAAAACATAAGACATAGACTGAAAGAAAATCTTTGCAAAGTATATATCTGATAAAGGACTTGTGTCTAGAATATATGAAGAACTCTCAAAACCCAACAATAACAGTGAAGTGACACAAAATGACAGAACAGGAAGCTCTATGAGTTGGTCCCTCCCCTGAAAAGAAAACAAACAGGAAACTGGAATAAAAACCAGAATCAATTCTCTTGGAACCCTGGAGCCTAACTGGACACTTACAACAACCACGGATGAACAATCTGATTAGGGAAGAAGTTAATAAAGTTGATGTTGGGCAGGAGAACAATATATACATTCCTCATCCCCTCTGCAACATTGCTCATTCCTCATCCCCTCTGCAACAGCAGGGATAGTAGCTCATATTTCTGAAGCAGCTGCTTGATGCTTAAACAGGCAGGGGGCCCTTGTCCTCCAAAAATTCAGTGTTATGCATTTTGTTCGGTCTGAAGGAACCCTGAAGAATCAGCATGGACATCTTCCTGGTTTTGATCACATTCCATTTACAGCAACATGAAAGAGAATAAAACAATTAGGAATGAACTTAACCATGGAAGTATAAGACTTGCATAATGAAAGCTACAAAACATGACTTAGTGGAAGGACATTCCATATTCATGGATTGGAAGACTTATTGTTAAAATAACATTACTACCCAAAGCAATTTACAGATTGAATGCAACCCCTATAAAAATCCGAAAGGCACCGGGCACGGTGGCTCAGCCTGTCATCCCAGCACTTTGGGAGGCTGAGGTGGGCAGATCACCTGAGGTTGGGAGTTCGAGATCAGCCTTGCCAACACAGTGAAACCCCACCTTTACTAAAAATACAAAAATTAGCCAGGTGCAGTGGCACACACCTGTAATTCCAGCTACTTGGGAGGCTGAAGTAGGAGAGCAACAGAGTGAGACTCTGTCTCAAAAAAAAATAAAAATAAAAAATCCCAAAGACATTTTTTATATAGAGAAAAATACATCCTAAATTTAATATGGAAGCTCAAGGGACTCTAAGTAGCCAAACAGTCTTGAAAAAGAATAAAGTTGGAGGACTCACACTTTCTGGTTTCAAAGCTTACTACAAAATTGTAGTTATCAAAATACTGTGATACTAACATAAGGGTAGACATATAGATCAATAAAATATAATCAAGAGCCAAAAATAAACCATGAGACATTTTTAACAAGGGTGCCAAGACCAGTAAATGGGGAAAGGGCAGACTGTTCAGCAAATGGTGCTAGAAAAACTAGATATCCACACGCAAAAACAGTGAGGTTGGACCTTTACCTATCAACATACACAAAAATTAACTGAAGGCCAGATACAGTGGCTCACGCCTGTAACCCCAACACTTTGGGAGGCCATGGTGGGCAGATCGCTTGAGCCCAGGAGTTCAAGACCAGCCTGGGTGACATGCCAAAACCCTGTCTCTACAAAAAACACAAAAAATTAGCCAGGTGTGGTGGCACGTGCCTGTAGTCCCAGCCACCTAGGAGGCTGAGGTGGAGGATAACCCAAGCTTGGGATGTTGAGGCTGCAGTGAGCCTTGATGGCACCACTGCACTCCACCCTGGGTGACAAAGTGAGGCTCTGTCTCAAAAAAAAAAAAAAAAATTAACTGAAGATGGATCAAAGAGCTACATATAAGAACTAAAACTGTAAGTCTCCTAGAAGAAAACATACGGGCAAATATTCATGACATCAGATTTGGCAATGGTTTCTAAGTTATGACACCAAAAGCACAAACAAAAGAAAACATATGAATTAGACTTTATCAAAATTAAAAGCTTTGTGCATTAAGGGACACTATTAAGAGAGTGCCAAGCTCACAGAATGGTATAAAATATCTGTAAATCATATGTCTTATAAGGCTTTCATATACAGAATATATAAAGAAGGCCTACAATTCATCAAAATACAAACAATTTTAACCTGATTCAAAATGGGCAAAGGACTTTAATAAAAGATATACAAATGAACAACAAGCACATGAAAAGATGCTCAACATCATTACTCATTAGGAAAATGCAAATCTAAACCACAAAATACTACTTCACATACACTACGAGGACTATTATTTTCTTTTTAAAAAATAGAAAATAAGTGTTGGCTTATAAGAATGTGGAGAAATTGGAACCCTGTGCACTGCTGGTGGGAATGTGAAATGGTACAGCTGCTTTATAGCAGTTTTCCATAAACAGCTTGGCAGTTCCCCAAAAAGTTAAACAGAAAATTACCATATGCTCTAGGAATTCTACTCCTGAGTACACACCAAAATAACCCCAGAAAACAGAGACTGAAACAGATACTTGTACATCAATGTTCATAGATTATTCACAGTAGCCAAAAGGTGGAAACAATGTAAGTGTATATTAGCAGATAAACAAAATGGGGCTATATACATATATATAATATATATATATATTCATCCATAAAAAATAATGAAGCTCTAGCACATGATATAGAACAGTGAAAACACTATGCTAAGTGAAACAAGCCAAACACAAAAGAACATGTATTGTATAATTCCACCTATATAAGGTACCTAGACTTGGGGAAGGGGAGAACAAAGAGTTATTGTCTCATGGGTATTGACTTTTTGTTTGGCGTTAATAAAAAAGTTCAGGAACTAGATAGTGGTGATGGTTACACACTGTGAATATACTTAATACCACCAAATTATACATTTAAAAATTGTTAAAATGGTCACTTTATGTTATATATATTTTACCACAATTCTTTAAAAAGCTATTGTGGTAAAAAGCAAAACCCAGGTACGAGGCATGAAATTTTATGGTCAATCAAATGCATGACAAATAAATTAATGATTCCATACTACAACAACTTTAAAAACCCAATAATGAGAAAGCAACCTAATTTTAAAACAGAAAAAAAATTCTGAATGTTCACTTCCAAGATGGTAAAACAGCTGTCACATAAAAGGATTCTCAACATACAAATTAAAGCTACAGTGAGATACCACTACAGACCTATAGATTGCTAAAATTAAAAAGACTGGCCATACCAAATGTTAGTAAAGATGTGGAAGAACTGGAATTCTTACACAGCACTAGTGGAATGTAAAAATGATACTATTGTTTCGGAAGAAAGTTTGGCAGTTTCTTAAAAAGTTAAGTATATACCTACCACATAATTTAACCATTCCATTCCTAGGTATTCTCTCAAGAGAAATGAAAAAAAATATGACGATACCAAGATTGATTCATGGGTGTTCATAGCAGCTTTATTTGATTAGCAAACAATTGGTAATAATCCATATATCCATCAACAATGAATGGATAAACAAATTTTGGTATGTCCATACAATGGAATACTATTCTGTAAAAATAAAGAAAAGAACTATTGATACAGGCAACAGAGATAAATCACAAAATAATGAGACTAAATGAATAATGAGAAATGTAGTCAAAAAGAGTACATACAGTATGATCAATTTATATAAGATTTTAGAAGATGCAAAGTAATATACAGTGACAGAGAGCAGGTAAGTAGTTGTTTGGAGATGGGGGAAAAGGCTAGAGGAGAAAAGAGAGATGAAAGAGTAGGATTAAAAAGAGGCTTAAGAAACTTCTGGGAGTGATTACAGTGATGAATTCACCAATGAATACATATGTCAAAATTTATCAATGTACACTTTAAATAGGTATAGATTATATCAATTATAAAGTTTTTTTTAATGTCAAGGTGAATTGATATGGCTCACTTTTATATCCAACAGGTATAGTTGCCAATCGATAGAGAAGGAAACAGGTAACAGATTGTTGAATTAGCCTGCCCCAGGTCACACAACTAGTAAGAAAAAAAAAAACAGATTTCAAATCCAGGACTGTGCAGTAACCAAGCCCTTTCTCTTTATACTTTTGAAAAAGGAAAAGCATATAAATGGGTAGAGATCCATTCAACAAATATTTATTATATGCCAAACACTCTCCTAAGAACCAGGGATATATCAGAGAACAAAAGATATAAAAACCCTTCCTTGCACCATGAACAGCTTAAACATTCCGGGAATAGACAGGTCATAAACAAAGGTAAATAATATGTCAGATGGTCAAGTAAATGCTAAGAAAAAATAAGGTACTAAGGAATGGGTGGTTCAATTTTTGAAAGTAGAAATGTCTGAAGGAAGGTACTGTAGAACAATGCAAAACATACAGTCACTAATGTGAAAAAACAGATGAAAAGGGAGGAAAAACTAAATGATTTGGTTGGTCTAAAAAAAAATAAAAACAGTTAAGGAAGGGGAAGATACATTAGTAGACTGATTTCAACCTAATGAAAAAACTTAATTTAATGCAATGCCTGGGTATGTATTTGTGGTACATAAAGAGTAGTTAAGTCATTCCCTGTAACAGGTAAATGAGACAATAAGACAACAAGATGTTGCAAAAACTTGCAAGAGATGTGTCTTACAGGAAACTAGTAGATTAGAGAATATGTTTTTAAATCTATTATACCTAAATCTAAATAAACCCCCCCCCCAAAAACTCAAGTGGAAGAATATGACCCAAAACGTTAGTACAGTAATCAGAGCACACAGTATCAATCTGCTGCTTATTTAGCTGGAAAACTGCTATTATGCAGTAGCAAAATTACAGAGAGTTGTTTCTGCCTGGACCTACAAAAAGTAAACAACAAAAAAAGCCTAGCAACTGAGATATGAAATATGACAGTTTAAGACTATTGATACTAAGTCACAAACCTAGAAAATTAACACAAACAGGGCTCATTAGGCACAGTAGACATACTGAAAATAAGTAATAAAGTAAAATGACATTCTATTTAAGGCAGAAAATAATGTGAAATTTTCTATTGTGATTTGGGAATAGTCCCTCACCATAAATGACACTGACAAAATGCTGGGTGTTAAAGGGTGAACTTAATCTTCATCTGTAACAGGAAAAAGGATAAAGCCTCTAAATCACTTCCCCAACCTTTATAACCTACCCTTATGCCACAAGCACAGAAATTTCCCTTACAATTTGATTAAAGCAGAGGCCATTCTTTAAAAAACATGCACATAAATTCATTGAAATCCACAAAACACAGACATTGATTTCTAAAATGACTGCGAGCATGCAGCCCCTGATGACCTCGTTGCCAGGCCAACCCTGGTTCTAGGTCAGCTCCCGTGGACTGAGGCTCCGGGCCAGGCCCTACAAACCCAGGCCTCAAGCCTGCCCCATCAAACTGTGGGCCTGGGCTCCAAGCTGTTCCTTCAGGATCCAATTGCCAGTTTGGTGTCTAGTAACCCCAGCACCAGGCTGACTTCCATGAACCTCAGGTGTAGACCAGCACCCACATATGCAGGATCCAAGCTCACCTCAGAATACCAAGACACAGCATCAGCCTCTGTGAACCCAGGGGCCAGGCACACCCACCCGCTGACCAAAGCACCAGGCCATCCCACCCAAGGACTATATCATCAAGCCTGCCTGCGGAACCCACCAGATGGCCTACCCATAATCTCCAGGCAGAATGACTGTAAAGGGCTTGCCCTGCCAAAACCAGCCTGTAAAGACTGAAAGAGGTGTCTATTTTTTCAAATGCACAGAAGACATCAACGCAAGGCCAAGAGGATCACAAATAAGGAATTATGACGGCACCAAGGAACAAAATAAATCACTAGTAACCGACCCTAAAGAGAGCTAGAAACTGCATTAACAATTCAAAATAACTGTCTTATATTAGTTCAGTGAGCTACAGGGGAACACAGACAACTGAATGAAATAAGGAAAATAATATATGAACTAAATAAAAAGTCCAACAAAGAGACTCCATGAAAAAGAACCAAACAAATTCTGCAACTGAAGAACACAATGAACTGAAGAATTCCATAGGGAGTACACTCAATCAGCAGAAGAAAGAATCAGTGAGCTCAAAGGTCATTTGAAATTACCCAGTAAGAGGACAAAAAGGAGAAAGAAAAGAATGAAACAAAGTGAAAAAAAGTCAAAGGAATTTATGGGACACCATCAAGTAAACTAACATATTCATATATATGGGTGACATGATTTGAATCTGTGTTACCACCCAAATCTCACATCAAATTATAGCCCCAATGTTGGAGGTGGGGCCTGGTGGGAGGTGATTGAATCATGGGGGTGGATCCTTCAAGAATGGTTTAGCACCATCTTCTTGGTGCTGTTGTCGTGACGGAGTTCTCACGAGATCTGGTTGTTTAAAACTGTGTAGCACATTCCCTCCCCACCCCCTGTCTTGGTCCTGCTCCTGCCGTGTAAGATGCCTGCTCCTGCTCATAGGCATGGGCAAGGACTTCATGTCTAAAACACCAAAAGCAATGGCAACAAAAGCCAAAATTGACAAATGGGATCTAATTAAACTAAAGAGCTTCTGCATAGCAAAAGAAACTACCATCAGAGTGAACAGGTAACCTACAGAATGGGAAAAAATTTTTGCAATCTACTCATCTGACAAAGGGCTAATATCCAGAATCTAGAAAGAACTCAGACAAATTTACAAGAAAAAAAAAACAACCCCATCAAAAAGTGGGCAAAGGATATGAACAGACACTTCTCAAAAGAAGACATTTATTGGCCGGGCACCGTGGCTCATGCCTGTAATCCCAACACTTTAGGAGGCCAAGGCGGGTGGATCACGAGGTCAGGAGATAGAGACCATCCTAACACGGTGAAACCCCGTCTCTACTAAAAATACAAAAAATTAGCCGGGCATGGTGGTGGGCACCTGTAGTCCCAGCTACTTGGGAGGCTGAGGCAGGAGAATGGCATGAACCTGGGAGGCGGAGCTTGCAGTGAGCCAAGATCACACCACTGCACTCCAGCGTGGGTGACAGAATGAGACTCTGTCTCAGAAAAAAAAAAAAAAAAAAGACATTTATGTAGCCAACAGACACATGAAAAAATGCTCATCATCACTGGCCATCAGAGAAATGCAAATCAAAACCACAATGAGATACTATCTCACACCAGTTAGAATGGCAATCATTAAAAAGTCAGGAAACAACAGGTGCTGGAGAGGATGTGGAGAAATAGGAACACTTTTACACTATTGGTGGGACTGTAAACTAGTTCAACCATTATGGAAGACAGTGCGGCGATCCCTCAAGGATCTAGAACCAGAAACACCATTTGACCCAGCCATCTCATTACTGGTTATATACCCAAAAGATTATAAATCATGCTGCTATAAAGACACATGCACACGTATGTTTATTGTGGCACTATTCACAATAGCAAAGACTTGGAACCAACCCAAATGTCCATCAATGATAGACTGGATTAAGAAAATGTGGCACATATACACCATGGAATACTATGCTGCCATAAAAAAAGATGAGTTCATGTCCTTTGCAG
This sequence comes from Pongo abelii, assembly GCF_028885655.2. Taxonomy (NCBI): domain Eukaryota; kingdom Metazoa; phylum Chordata; class Mammalia; order Primates; family Hominidae; genus Pongo; species Pongo abelii. The sequence goes on from NC_085928.1 coordinate 103,710,389, forward strand.
GGACATGGATGAAGCTGGAAACCACCATTCTCAGCAAACTATCCCAAGACAGAAAAAACAAACACCGCATGTTCTCACTCATAGGTGGGAATTGAACAATGAGAACACTTGAACACAGGAAAGGGAACATCACACACCGGGGCCCATTGTGGGGTGGGGGCAGCGAGGAGGGATAGCATTAGGAGATATACCTAATGTAAATGATGAGTTAATAGGTGCAGCACACCAACATGGCACATGTATACATATGTAACAAACCTGCATGTTGTGTACACATACCCTAGAACTTAAAGTATAATAATAAAAAAAGATGCCTGCTCCTGCTATGCCTTCTGCCATGAGTAAAAGCTCCCTGAGGCCCCCCCAGAAACAGAAGCCACTATGTTTCCTGTATAGCCGCAGAACCATGAGCCAATTAAACCTCTTATTTATGCATTACCCAGTCTCAGGTATTTCTTTATAGCAGTGCAAGAACAGGCTAATATAATAAGAGTTCATAAATGAGCACAGAAAAAGGGCAGACACTTTATTAAAAGAAATAATGACAGAAAATTTCCCCTAATCTAGAGAAATAGGCTGGATGCAGTGGCTCACCCTGCAATCCCAGCACTTTGGGAGGCCGAGGCAGGCGGATCACTTGAGGTCAGGAGTTCAAGACCAGCTTGGCCAACATGGTGAAACCCTGTCTCTATTAAAAATATAAAATTAGCAGGGCATGGTGGTGCACCTGTAATCCTAGCTACTTGGGAGGCTGAGGCAGGAGAATTGCTTGATACCAGGAGGCGGAGGTTGCAGGGAGCTGAGATCATGCCATTTGCACTACAGCCTGGGTGACAGAGACTCCATCTCAAAAAATAAACAAATAAACAGAGAAATAAATATCCAGATCCATGAAGCCCTAAGAACCTCATATAGAATAAACATAAAGAGATCTGCAGTGAGGCACATTATAATCAAGTTCTCAAAAGTCAAAGAACGTTGAAAGCAACATAAGAGCACTCATCACAAACAAGGCATCCGCCATAAGACTATCTGCAGATTTCTCAGCAGAAACCTTGCAGACCAGGAGAAAATGGAATACTATAATCAAAGTTCCAAAAGAAAAAAAAACTGACAGCAAAGAGTATTATACTTGGCAAAGCTGTCTTTCTGAAACAAAGGAGAGATAAATATGTTCTCATACAAAAGCTGAGGCAGTTCATCAACACTAGACCTATCTTACAAGAAATGCTAAAGGGAGTGCTTCAAAGTGAAATAAAAGGATGCTAACACACACATGAAAATATATTAAGTATAAAACTCACTGCAGGCTGGGTGCGGTGGCTCACGCCTGTAATCCCAACACTTTGGGAGCCCAAGGCAGGCAGATCACGAGGTCAGGAGATCGAGACCATCCTGGCTAACACGGTGAAACCCCACCTCTACTAAAAATATAAAAAAATTAGCCAGGCGTGGTGGCGGGCACCTGTAGTCCTAGCTACTTGGGAGGCTGAGGCAGGAGAATGGCATGAACTCAGGAGGTGGAGCTTGCAGTGAGCCGAGATCGCACCACTGCACTCCAGCCTTGGCGACAGAGTGAGACTCCATCTCAAAAAGCAAAAAAAAAAAAAAAAAAACCTCACTGTAAAGGCAAGAATATAATCAAATTTCAGAGTATTTGTGACATAAAATGTGGGAGAGAAGTTACAGTTGTAGAGTTTGTTTGGTGTTATTTTATTTTTTTGAGACAGAGTCTTGCTCTGTTGCCTAGGCTGGAGTGCAATGGCACAATCATGGCTCACTACAGCCTTGAGCTCCTGGGCTCAAGTGATCCTCCCACCTCAGCCTCCTAAGTAACTGAGACTACAGGTGCATGCTACACTCACATCTGGCTAATTTTTATTTTTTTGGTACAGATGGGGGTCTATGTTGCCCAGGCTGAACTCCTGGGATCAAGTGATCCTCCAACCTCAGCCTCCCAAAGTATTGGGATTACAGGCATGAGTCACTATGCCTGGCCTGAATTTATTTTTAATTGACAAATAAAAACTATACACATTTGTTGTGTGTAACATGTTGCTTTGAAAGATAGGTAGGTAGGTAGACAGTGCAATGGCTAAATTGAGCTAATTAACATATGTATTATCTCACATACTTATCATTTTTCTATGGTGAAAACACTTAAAATCTACTCAGCAATTTTCAAGAACACTATACATTGTTATTAGTTACAGTCACAATGTTATGTCAAGTTCTTTATATGCAGAGTTGAGTTGTTATCACCTATAAACAGCTGTTACAACTATAACATGTATTAAAGACTCAGCCGGCCACAAAGCAAAAGCTTATTGTAGATACATAAATGATAAACAGAAAGGAATCAAAGTATACCACTACAAATAATCACCAAATCACAAAGGAAGACAGAAAGAGGAGAAAAAAATAATAGAACTACAAAACAGTTAAAAAAATTAACAAAAGGTTAACAGTGAGTACCTATCAATGATGGCTTTAAATGCAAATAGATTAAATTCTCCAATCAAAAGACACTGAGTGGCCAAATGGATTTTAAAAGCATGATCCAACTATATGTTGCCTGTAAGAGACTCGACCTAGATTTAAGAACACACATAGCCTGGAAGTGGAGGGTGGGAAAAAGATATTCCATCCAAATGAAAACCAAAAGAGAGCAAGAGTAGCTATACTTATATCAGACAAAATAGGCTTCAGTGAAAAATTTTATAAGAGACAAATATAGTCACTATATAATGATTAAGGGGTCAATTCATCAAGGGAATATAACAGTAGTAAATATATATGCATCCAACATCAGAGCATCTTAACACATAAAGCAAATATTAACAGATCTAAAGAGGAGAATAGACAGAAATACAGTAATGGTAGAGAACTTCAATACACCACTTTCAACAATGGATAGACCATCCAGACCAAAAATGAGTAAGAGAATGGTGGACTTGAACAACATAATAAACCGAATGGACCTAAGAGACATACAAAATGTCCCATCCAACAGCACTAGAATACATATTATTTTCAAATGCACAGAACATTCTCTAGGATACACCATATATTAACTATTCTAGGCCCATATAAATTTTTCAATCAGCTTACCAAATTATATATTTTTAAAGCCTGGGCTAGGCATGGTGACTCAAGCCTGTAATCTCAGCACTTTGGGAGGTCGAGGTGGGAGTTTCACTTGAACTCAGGAGTTCAAGACCAGCCTCCCTTCTCTAACTTAAATAAATTAATAAATAAATGCCTGGTAGGATATTGATTGAGATTACAATATTGAGTCTTCTAACCCATGAACACATTATCTTTAAATTTATTTCAATCTTTAATATTTCAGCAAAGTTTTGCTATTTTCAAAACATTACTAAATATCCTACATATTTCATTATATTTATCCTTAGGTATTCAATATAATTTATACTACCATAAAGCATGCTACATAATTTCACCAAATGTTCATTAGAGGAACATAGAAATATGTGATTCATTTTTTATGGCCAGGTACAGTGGTTCACACCTGTAATCCCAACACTTTGGGAGGCGGAGGTGGGAGGATGGCTTGAGGCCAACGGTTTAAGACCATCCTGGGCAACATAGGAAGACACTGTCTCTACAAAAAATAAAATAAAATAAATATCAACCAGGCATGATGGTGTGCACCTGTAGTCCTAGCTACTCAGGGGGCTGAGGCAGGAGAATCTCTTGAGCCCAGGGGTTCAAGGTTACTGTGAGCTATGCATCACGCCACTGCACTGCAGACTGGGCAACACAGTGAGACCCTGACTTTTTTTTTTTTTAAGTTCTGGGGTACATGTGCAGGATGTGCAGGTTTGTTACATAGGTAAACATGGGCTATGGTGGTTTGCTGCACCTATCAACCCATCACCTAGGTATTAAGTCCAGCATGCATTAGCTATTTTTCCTAATGCTCTCCCTGCCCCAGCCCCACCACCCAACAGGTCCCAGTGTGTGTTGTTCCCCTCCCTGAGTTCATGTGTTCTCAGTGTTCAGCTCCCACTTATAAGTGAGAATATGTGGTGAATATATATGTGGTGTTTGGTTTTCTGTTTCTGCTTTAGTTTGCTGAGGATATGGCTTCCAGCTTCATCCATGAAAGAAATGGAGCACCCAAACAGGGACTTGAACCCTGGACCTTGTTTTTGTTTTTTTTTTTTTAAATACATTAACCTTGTTCTCAGACTTTGCCAAACTCCGTAACTAATATTAGGCATTTCATGATGGATTGTCTACAGTTTTCTAATAACATAATCATGATCATCTGCAAATCTGAGTTTTACTTCTTTAATTCCAATATTTATGCTTGCTACCTCTTTTCTTGCTTTATTGGCATTAACTAAGATCCCAAAACAATGTCAAATAGAAGTTGTGAAGGCAGATATCATTGTTTTTTTCCCCAAGCTTAGGAGAGAAACATTCTAGGTTTTATTATTAAAAATGATGTTAGCTGTGGGTTCTTCATAGATGCCCTTATTAGACTGAGGAGGTTCTTTCCATTCTTGGATGATGGGACTCTTTTCATAATAAATGGTGGTAAGTTTTACCTAATGTTTTTTCTGCATATACTAAGATGACTGCATGTTCTTCTCTTTTATTTTATTAATGGTGAATTACACTGATTTATTTTTAAAAACACCTTTTTTAAAGAGCTGTTTTTGGATCACAGGAAAATTAAGAAAAAGATATAGAGATTTCTCATATACCCTTTCCCCTACACATGTATAACTTCACCCATGATCAACATCCACCCACCAGAGTGGAACATTTGTTATAAATGATGAGCCTACATTGACACATCACTATAATTACACAAAGTCCATAGTTTACATTAGGGCTCACTCAAGATTTTGTATATTCTATGGACTTGAACAAATGTATAGTGACCTGAATCTATCATTATACTATCACACCTGATTTACTCCTGAGTTGTTAAATTGACCTTGCCTTTCTCGGATAAACAACACTGGTTGTGGTGTATTATCCTTTTTATATAATGCTGAATTTAAATTGTTAATATTAAGGGGATTCTACATCTATGTTTAAAAGGAACATTTTTTTTTTCTTTTTTGAGACAGAGTCTTGCTCAGTCGCCCAGGCTGGAGTGCAGTGGTGGGATCTCGGCTCACTGCAAGCTCCGCCTCCCGGGTTCACGCCATTCTCCTACCTCAGCCTCCCGAGTAGCTGGGAGTATAGGCGCCCGCCACCACGCCCGGCTAATTTTTTTGTATTTTTAGCAGAGATGGGGTTTCACCATGTTAGCCAGGATGGTCTCAATCTCCTGGCCTCGTGATCCACCCGCCTCGGCCTCCCAAAGTGCTGGGATTACAGGCGTGAGCCACCACGCCCGGCCAAAAGGAATATTTTTTTAGAGATAGGATCTCGCTTTGTCACCCAGGCTGGTGTGCAGTGGTGTGATCCTAGCTCACTGCAGCCTCAAACTCTTGGGCTCAAGCAATTCTCCCACCTAAGCCTGCCAAGTAGCTAGGACTACAGGTGCACACCACAGCACCTGCCTAATTTTTTAATTTTTTGTAGAGACAATGTAGAGACACTATGTTGGCCAGGCTGGTCTCAAACTCTTGGCCTCAAGAGACCCTCCCACCTCGACCTCCCAAAGTACTGCAATTACAGGCATGAGCCACCACACCTGGACAATTTTATTTTAATCTCCTTAGGTTTCGGATCAAGGTTATGCTGGCTTAATAAATGAGTTAGAAAATGTTTCGTCCTCTGTTGCTTTCTGAAAGTGTTTGTGTAGCTGGGCACAGCGGCTCACGCCTGTAATCCCAGCACTGTGGGAAGCCAAGATGGGTGTATCACTTGAGGTCAGCAGTTTGAGATCAGCCTGGCCAACATGGCAAAACCCCATCTCTACTAAAAATACAGAAAATTAACTGAGCTTGGTGGCGGGCACCTGTAATCCCAACCACTTGGGAGGCTGAGGCAGGAGAATCGCTTGAACCTGAGAGGCGGAGGTTGCAGTGAGCCGAGATCACGCCACTGCACTCCAGCCTGGGTGACAGAGTGAGACTCTGTCTCAAAAAATAAATATATTTTTTTAAAAGCGTTAGTGCAAAGTTAGTATTACTTCTTCCTTAAATGTGTCATAGAATTAATTCACAAGTGAAACCATCTAGAACTTGAGTTTTTTTGGTGGGAAAGTTCTTTTATCAGAAATTCAGCCAGTCTGGCCAATATACAAAAATACAAAAATTAGCTGGGTGTGATGGCAGTCACCTGTAATCCCAGCTACTCGGGAGGCTGAGGCAGGGGAATCACTTAAACCCAGGGGGCAGAGGTTACAGTGTGCTGAGACTGTGCCACTGTGCTCCAGCCTGGGTCACTGAAGTGAGGCTCCATCTCAAAAAAAAAAAAAAAAAAAAAAATGAAATTCAGAGCAGGTGCAGTGGCTCACACCTGTAATCCCAGCAATATGGGAGGCTGAGAGGATCACTTGAGGCCAGGAGTTCAAAATCAGCCTGGACACCATGGCGAGATCCCATCTATTCAAAAAAAATTAATTAGTCTGGTATGGTGGTGTGTCCTAGCTACTGGGGAGGCTGAAGTGGATCACTTGAGCCCAAGAGTTCAAGGTTATAGTGAGCTATGATCGAGCCACTGTACTCCTGCCCGGACAACAGAATGAGACCCTCTCTTAAAAAATAAATAAATAAAAATAAAAATAAACAAAACTTTTTTTTTTTTGGAGACAGGTCCTTGCTCTTTTGCCTGCTCTGGAGTGCAGTGCCGCAATCACAGCTCACTGCAGCCTCAAGCTCCTGGGCTCAAGCGATCTCACCTCAGCCTCCCGAGTAGCTGGGAATACAGGCACACCACATCACCACACCCGGCTAATTTTTGTATTTTTTTGTAGAGATGGGTTTTGCCATGTTGCGCAGGCTGGTCTTGAACTCCTGAGCTCAAGTGATCCACCTGCCTTGGCCTCCCAAAGTACTGGGATTACAGGTACGAGCCACCGTGCCTGGCCAAAAAAAGAAAAACAGGCCAGGCACGGTGGCTCACACCTGTAATCCCAGCACTTTGGGAGGCCGAGGCAGGCAGATCACTAGAGGTCAGGAGTTTGAGACCAGCCTAGCCAACGTGGTGAAACCCCATCTCCACTAAAAATATAAAAATTAGCCCGATGCGGTGGCGGGTACCTGTAATCCCAGCTACTCAGAAGGCTGAGGCAGAAGAATTGCTTGAACCCTGGAGGCAGAGGTTGCACTGAGTCGAGATCGCACCACTGCACTCCAGCCTGGGCAACAGAGCGAGACACCATTTCAAAAAAAAAAAAATTCAATTTATTTAATATAGTTCACTCCGGTTTTCTATTTCTTCCTGTGTCAACTTTGTTCAACCGAGCCATTCAAGCAATATTTAAAGTAAAATGGTTCATAATATTCCCTGATGTCTCCTCTTCATTACAAATATGTCTTCCCTGTTTTTTAATTCATCAGTATTGCAAGAGATTTATCACTTTTATCAATACTTTCAAAAAACCACTTTAGGCTTTACTTATTTTCTCTAATCTGTCTATTTTCTCTTTAATTGATTTCAGCTCTTATCTTTATTTCTTTCCTTCTAACATTATTTGGGTTTAACATACCATTCTATTTCTAATTTCTCTTGTGGGTAGCTTAGATCGTTTAAGTTTTTCTTTCCTTCTAACATAAGTATTTAAAACTATAAAATTTCTTCTCAGCATTGCTTTACTGCATCCACAAATTTTGGATGTTATGTATTCATTATCATTCAATTCAAAATATTTTCCTTTTTTTTCCAGACTACCCTGCATGACAAAATATTTTCTAATTTCCTTTGTGATTTTTTATGGCCCTGGGTTACTCAGAAGTATTTCCAAATATTTGAAAGTTTCCTGATTATTTTACTGTTTTTATTTATTTTATTTCATTTTAATTAAAGAACACATGCTGTATGATTTCAGTTCTCTAAAATTTATTAAGACATGTTTTTTGGCCCATCATATGATCTACATCAGTAAGTATATAAGCAACTGAAAACTGTGTACTCTGTTGGGTATAATGATCTAAAATTTCAATTTTGTCAAGTTTTGGTTGATAGTGTGGTTTAAATCTTCTAAAACCTTACTGAGATAATGTCTGTTTCTTCTATTGGTTACTAAAAAGCGGATGTTAAAATCTCCAGCTATTATTATAGATGTGTCTATCTCTTTAGTTCTCTCAATTTTTGCTTCTTTAGCTTGTTTTGCTTATAGCTTGTTTTAAAGCTCTATTAACTGTGCATGGTCATTTAGGATTTTTATATCTTCAACAAATTGACCCTTTCATCCTTTTTTGTTTTGTTTTGTTTTGTTTGAGATGAAGCCTCACTCTATCACCCTGGCTGGAGTGCAGTGGCGCAATCTTGGCTCACTGCAACCTCTGCCTCCCGGTTTCAAGCAACTCTCCTGCCTCAGCCTCCCGAGTAGCTGGGATTATAGGCATGTGCCACCACACCCAGCTAATTTTTGTATTTTTAGTAGAGCTGGGGTTTCACCATGTTGGCCAAGCTGGTCTCGAACTCCTGACCTCAGGTGATCCACCCACCTCGGCCTCCCAAAGTGCTGGGATTACAGGCGTGAGCTACCACACCTGGCCGACCCTTTCACCATTATTAAATGTCTTTTTTCTCTAGTAATATTCCCTTTCTTGAAGTCTACTTTGTCTCATATTAATACAGACATAACAGATTTCTTATGCATAACATTTGCATGGCATATCTTTTTTCTGTCGTTTTAGTTATAACCTTTCTATGTCTTCATCTTTAAAGTACTTTTCCTCTAAACACCATAGGCTTGGGATCTTGCTTTCTTTAACCCAGTTTGTGTTGGTCTATTAAATGGTTATTCAATGTACATTTAATGATGTAATTATATGGTTTGGCCTAAGTCTATAATCTTGATATTTGTTTTCTATTGGTTCTAACAGTCCCATTTGTTCTTCTGTGCCTCCTCTGTTTTTTAATGAGACATTATTCTCCTGGATTCCCTTAGTTCTATGCCCATGGTTTCCTTTAGCCGTTTGTGTATATTTAAGACAGCTGACTTAAAATCTCTCTCTAGTAAGTTCAATGATCAAGCTTTCTCATGGAAAGCTTCTATTCTCTTTTTTTTCCCCCTGTGAATAAGCTACACGTTTTGTTTCTTTGCAAGTCTCACAGTATTTTTTGTTAAAATCCAGCCATTTTGAATATTATGATGTGGTAACTCTGGAAATCAGATTATTCTCCCTCCCCAGAGTTTGCTGTTGTTGTGGGTTATATTTGTTTAGTGACTTTTTTAAACTAGTTTTGTAAAGAGTAAATTCTTTGTGATGTGATCACTTAAGTCTCTTTTCCATTGGCTTAGTAGTCATCTCGCAATTTGACAAATTTCCTTAAATGCCTAGAGTCAAAACAGAAAAAAAAAATAATAATACTCTCCTAAGTCTTTGCAGACTGGCCTGACTTAGGGCTCTCCTTCAGTGCTTACCAAGGCCACTTATAACTCAGCCTTAGCCTTTACTTCCTGCTCAAACAAAGCCGGAAGATCAGTCAAAAGTACAAGCTTAAGGTCTTCTCAGGTCTTTTTTCAGTATAGGTCTAGCCCTGGTACGTACATGGACTTCTGGATTCTCCAATATACACTTTGCAAAGTCCTTATACCTCCTGTATCTCCTTCCCCACTCTCTCCCTTCCTAGATTTTTCAGTCTCTCTGCTGCTTGCCCCAAATGTTGTCCCTTCTTCTGACTGGCTGAAGGTAGTACAGTCAGCCTTCTGAATCCACAGAGTTCTGTATCCATGGATTCAACCAATTGTGAATCAAAAATATTCAGGAAAAAAATTGCATCTGTACTGAACATATACAGGCTTTTTTAAATCTTGTCATTATTCCCTAAACAATACAAAACTATGTACATAGCATTATACATTGTATTAGGTATTATAAGTAGTAGAGAAATTATTTAAAGTATATGGGAGGATGTGCATAGGTTATATGCAAATACTATTCCATTTTATATCACACACTTAAGCATCATTGAATTTTTATATCCGTGACACTGTGACATAAAAGGGTGTACCCTGTAAGAATCACTTGGGAATTTTTGTTCTCTTTTCACAATTACTCCAAGAGATACCAAGGAATGACTGTATATGCCTTCAAATATTTTCAACAAATGCCACCTGGGAGGCTACTCCAACCCTGAGAAAGTTCTGAGGAGGGACAAAACAAAAGCAAGCCCCTAAACCAATCCCTCATAGCAGACAGGTCAAAATGTACAACCACAATTATTTGAGACAAAGTCCATATGGACCTCCTCTGGCACCAGCAAACCATACCAGGAATATAGGTCACTATCCCCATTGCTGCCACCAAGAATGGGAGACAGTGGGTAGGTAAGCAAAAGTGCCACAATACCCTTGTATCAAAATTTATCAGCCTCTTTCTTCATTAAGCATTCACTTGGTGGTTATTTTTTATTGGATACCAGAGTTCCAAAAAGGTTCATTCTGACATTTTTGCCACTTTAATCACTGTATCAGTAGAGGAATGAATCACTGAAGCTCCTTACTCTTCCATTCTTGGTGACCTCCGGTCCCTCCTTTGTTTTTGGTTAATAGAAAACATTTCACAATTTCACTTGCCTCTTTTACTGTTTAGGAACAGTGCTTGTGTACTTTAGTGATTATAACACACATCCTTAGTTTACCATAGTCCTTCTCTAAATAATATTTTACTATCTCAGAAACAACATGAGAACCTTATTTAGTATCTCTATTTACCCACCATTTGTGCTCTTGTTGTGATATTTGTCCTTTACATATGTGATAAACACCATAAGATGTTGTTATTATTCATTCTTCTTGTTGCTTTCATAAGATGCCTTTTATCTCTGGCTAACTTTAAGGTTTTCTTTGAGTACAATTTACTTAGGTGATGCAGTTGGGTTTCCCCGAACATGCTGGATCTGTGAGGTGGTATCTTTCATCACTACTTGGAAATTCTTAGTCATTATTTTTTTTTTTTTTTTTTTTGAGACAGAATCTCATCTGCTGCCCAGGTTGGAGTGCAGTGGCACTATCTCGGCTCACTGCAACCTCCGCCTCCCAGACTCAGGTGATTCTCCTGCCTCAGCCTCCCGAGTGGCTAGGATTACAAGTGTGTGCCACCATGCCCAGCTATTTCTTTTTATATATACTTCAAGTCTGGGGTACATGTGCACAACGTGCAGGTTTGCTACATAGGTATACATGTGTCATGTTGGTTTGCTACACCCATCAACTTCTCATTTACATTAGGTATTTCTCCTAATGCTATCCCTCCCCGAGGCCCCCATCCCCCGACAGGCCCCGGTGTGTGACGTTCCCCTCCCCATGTCCATGTGTTCTCATTGTTCAATTCCCACCTATGAGTGAGAACATGCAGTGTTTGGTGTTCTCTTCCTGTGTTACTTTGCTGAGAATGATGGTTTCCAGTTTTATCCATGTCCCTGCAAAGGACATTAACTCATCCTTTTTTATGGCTGCATAGTATTCCATGGTATATATGTGCTACATTTTCTTTATCCAGTCTATCATTGATGGACATTTGGGTTGGTTCCAAGACTTTGCTATTGTGAAAAGTGCTGCAATAAACATATGCATGCATGTGTCTTTATAGAATGATTTATAATCCTTTGGGTATATACCCAGTAATGGGGCTGCTGGGTCAAATGGTATTTCTATTCTAGATCCTTGAGGAATTGTCACACAGTCTTCCACAGTGGCTTAACTAATTTACACTCCCATCAACAGTGTAAAAGCGTTCCTATTTCTCCACATCCTCTCCAGCATCCATTGTTTACTGACTCTGTAATGATCGCCATCCTAACTGGCGTGAGATGGTATCTCATTGTGGTTTTGATTTGCATTTCTCTGATGGCCAGTGATGGTGAGCATTTTTTTCATAAGTTTGTTGGCTACATAAATGTCTTCTTTTGAGAAGTGTCTTTTCATATCCTTTGCCCATTTTTTGATGGGGTTGCTTTTTCTTGTAAATCTGTTTAAGTTCTTTGTAGATTCTGGGTATTAGCCCTTTGTCAGATGGATAGATTGCAAAAATATTCTCCAATTCTGTAGGTTTCCTGTTAACTCTGATGATAGTTTCTTTTGCTGTGAAGAAGCTCTTTAGTTTAATTAGATCCCATCTGTCTATTTGGGCTTTTGTTGCCATTGCTTTTGGTGTTTTAGTCATGAAGTCTTTGCTCATCCCTATGTCCTGAATGGCATTGCCTAGGTTTTCTTCTAGGGTTTTTATGGTTTTAGGGGTTACATTTAAGTCTTTAATCCATCTTGAGTTAATTTTTGTAAAAGGTGTAAGGAAGAGATCCAGTTTCAGCTTTCTGCATATGGCTAGCCAATTTTCCCAGCACCATTTATTAAATAGGGAATCCTTTCCCCATTGCTCGTTTTTGTCAAGTTTGTCAAAGATCAGATGGTTGTAGATGTCTGGTGTTATTTCTGAGGCCTCTGTTCTGTTCCAAAGTAAATACAGGGTTTCGCCATGTTGGCCAGGCTGGTCTCAAACTCTTGACCTCAAGTGATCCCCCCGCCTCAGCCTCCCAAAGTGCTGGGATTACAGGCATGAGCCACCACACCCACCCAGTCATTACTTTTTGAATTATTTCTTTTATTCCACTTTCTGTCTACTCTTCTTTTAGGACTCCAACTACCAATATGTTAGTTTCATTTTGTCCCACAGATCTCAGAAGCTCTCTTTAGCTTTACTGTCATCCAGCTTTCTTTTTACGGTTTGGTATGGGTAATCTCTATGGACCTGTGTATAGACTGCCTCATATTTTCCTGCTGCTATGTCCTGTCTGCAAGACCACCAAATGAATTCTTCTGTACTTTCTGGTTCTAAAAATTTTCACGTGGTTCTTTTCAGCTTTCATTTCCCTGATGAAATTCTCCATCTGGGGCCAGACATGGTGGTCTATGTCTGTATTCCCTGCACTTTGGGAGGTTGGGAGAGGCAGATCGCTTGAGCTCTGGAGTTCGAGACCAGCCTGCACAACATGGCAAAACCCTGTCTCTATAAAACAAATACAAAAATTAGCTGGGTGTGGTGGTATGTGCCTGTAGTCCCAGCTACTTGGGAGGCTGAGTGGGGAGCATGCCTTGAGCCCAGGAGGAAGAGGCTGCAGTGAGCCGAGATCATGCCACTGCACTCCAGCCTGCGCAACAGAGCCAGACCGTGTCTCAGGAGAAAAAAAAAACAAGAAAAATAAATAAATTCCACATCTGTTCATACATGTTGTTCACCTCCCCTATAGGCTTTAGTATATTTATTACAATACTAAAGTCCCCTATCTGCTAATTCCAACACCTGGGCCATCTGTAAGGCTGCTTCTATTGACTATTTTGTCTTTTAATTATGAATCGCTTTATCCTCCTTCATTGCATGTCTCATAGCTTTTTACTGTATGACAGACAGTACTGTGTAAAAGAACAGTAGAGGCTAAAGGAAATAATACTTCTAACACGTACTTAAGATGAGCCCAGCTTTCTTTCAGCTTAAAGTTTGATTTATTTCACCAGTGCTTCAAATGTTTTAGATGTTAGATCAGAACTTTTTCTTCACCAGGGTTAGGAATCTGGGCACTGGTAAAATTCTTAATATCTACCACTTTCCAGTCCAGATAAATCATAACCTCTCTCTGCTTCACAAAGCACAGATCTTGATCTTTCTCTTTGTCTCTCTCTCTGATTTACACAGCCAGCTGCCAGCCTTTTATGCCCCAGGCTTTCTGTACTTCAGGAAATCACCCTTTACCCTGCTGCCCTGCTCTCAGTTTTCTGCAGGATGCTGCTATGCACTTGATAATGTCCTCACATGCCTCAGGAGAATCTCTCTCAGCTTTCCTACCCTGTCCTCAGTCTCTGGCACACCACAGCCATGCACTTAAGTAAAAACCCCATGAATCTTAAGGGTTGCCCCACAGTCTCCCTGACGTGTCCTCTTTCTTTTGGCATATTTCCACCCCACATTCAGTGAAGACCCAACAGAAAATAATTGCCAGGTGGATGCAAACTCACTATGTGACTAGGGGCTCTGGGGACTCTGATCAATTAAAAGTTCATCAAAAGTTCAGTTGAAAGAATTACAAAACACTGCTGAAAGAAATTAAAGATGACACATACAAATGAAAAAAACATTCCCATGCTCATGAAGAAACCAATATTGTTAAAATGGCCATACTGCCCAAAGCAATCTACAGATTCAATGCTAGTCCTATCAAACTACCAATGACATTTTTCACTGAATTAGAAAAAAATATTCTAAAATTCATATGAAACCAAAAAGAACTAAATAGCCAAAACAATCCTAAGCAAAGAACAAAGCTGGGAGCATCACATTACCTGACTTCAAACCTTCAAACTATACTACAAGGCTTCAGAAACCAAAAGAGCATGGTACTGGTACAAAAACAAACACATGGGCAAATTGAACAGAATAGATAGCCCAAAAATAAAGCTGCACATCTATAACCATCTGAACTCTGACAAAGCTGACAAAAACAAGCAATGGGGAAAGGACTCCCTATTCAATAAATGGTGCTGGGATAACTGGGTAGCCATATGCAGATGACTGAAACTAGACCCTTCCTTACACCATACACAAAAATCAACTTAAGATGGATTAAAGAGTTAAATGTAAAACCTCAAACTATAAAAATCGTAGAAGAAAACCTAGGAAATGCCATTCTGGACATAGGCTCTGGCAAAGATTTCATGACAAAAATGCAACTGCAACAAAACAAAAACTGACAAATGGGACCTAATTAAACTAAACAGCTTCTGCACAGCTTCTGCACAGCTTCTGCACAGAAACAGCTTCTGCACAGAAAAAGAAACTATCAACAGAATAAACAACCTACAGAATGAGAGAAAATATCTGCAAACTATGTATCCAACAAAGGTCTAGTAGCCAGAATCTTAAGGAACTTAAACCAATTAACAAGCAAAAAACAAACAAAAAAAACACATTAAAAAGCAAAGAACATGAACACTTTTCAAAAGAAAACATACACTCAGCCAACAAGCATATGAAAAAAAAGCTCAATATCACTGATCACTAGAGAAGTGTAAATCAAAACCACAATGAGACACCATCTAACACCAGTCAGACTGACTTATTATTTAAAAGTCAAAAAATAATAGACACTGGCAAGGTTACAGAGAAAAGGGAACGCTTATACACTGCTGGTGGAAATGTAAATTAGTTCAGCCATTGTGGAAGAAGTTTGGCAATTTCTCAAAGAACTTAAAACAGAACTACCATTCAACCCAGCAATCCCATTACTGGGTATATATTCAACCAGCAATCACATTACTGGGTATATATCCAATCAGCGATCCCCTTACTGGGTATATATCCAAAGGAATATAAATCATTCTGCCATAAAGACATATGCATGTGTATGTTCTTCGCAGCACTATTCACAATAGCAAAGACATAGACTCAATCTAAAAGCCCATCAATGCCAGACTGGATAAAGAAAACGTGGTACATATACACCATGGAATACTACACAGCCATAAAAAAGAATGAGATCATGTCCTTCACAGTAACATGGATGGAGCTGGAGGCCATTTTCCCAAGTGAACTAACACAGAAAAATAAAAACTAAATACTGCATGTTCTCACTTATGAGTGGGAGCTAAACACTGAGTATACATGAACACAGAGAAGGGAACAATAGACTCTAGGGCCTATGTGAGGGTGGGTGGTGGGAGGAGGGTGAAAATAGAAAACAACCTATTGCATACTATGTTTACTATCTGGGTGATGAAATAATCATACAACAAACTTCCATAACACGCAATTTACCTATATAAAAAATGTGCACATGTACCCCTGGACCTAAAATAAAAATTTAAAAAAAACAAGATTCCAGGTAACACCTTTGTATGTTAAAGTTTGAAAAACACCATTCTAGAGTATTATTATAAGAGTAGTTTTTAAATGTTTTCACCACAAAGCAGAACACAGAATTAGTGAACTTGAAGACAGATCAATAGAAAATATCTGAACTGTCTTTGTAGACAACGACACCACCCAGAGCCCCGACATCACCATGGACGGTATGCCCTTGGGCTGCATCTCTCCTTCAAGCTGTCAGCAGACAAAGTTCCAAAAACAGCAGAAAACTTCATGCTCTGAGCACTGGAAAGAATGCATTTGGTTATAAGTGTCCCTGCTTTCACAGAATTATTCCAGAGTTTATGTGTCAGGGTAGTGACTTCACACACCATAATGGCACTGGTGGCAAGTCCATCTATAGGGAGAAATTTGATGATGAGAACTTCATTCTGAAGCATACAAGTCCTGGCATCTTGTCCATGACAAATGCTTGACCCAACACAAATGGTTCCCAGTTTTTCATCTGCACTGCCAAGACCTCAGTGGTTGGATGGCAAGCATGTGGTCTTTGGCAAGGTGAACAATAGCATTAATATTATGCAGGCCATGGAGTGCTCTAGGTCCAGAAACGGCAAGACCAGTGAGAAGATCACCATTGCTGACTGTGGACAATTCTAATAAATTTGACTTGTGCTTTATCTTAACCATCAGACCATTCCTTCCGTAGCTCAGGAGAGCACCCCTCCACTCCATTTGCTTGCAGCATCCTATAATCACCGTGCTCTTGCTGCAGGTGTTTGGGTTCCATATTTTCCTCATTCTCTTCCATGCCTAGTTGGATTGCAGAGTTAAGTTTATGAGTATGAAATAAAAACTAACAAAAAAAAAGAAAATATCTAAACTGAAACAGAGAGGAACAAACAAGTAAGAGTATAATAGACATGTGAAACCTGATCAAAAGATCTAAAAAACTTACTACTAGAGTCCTAAAAAAAAGACAATATAAGAGAAACAATATTCACAAAGATAATGACTGATATTTTCCCCAAACTGATTAAAAACATCAACCCACAGCCAGGTGCAGTGGCTCACACCTGTAATCCCAGCACTTTGGGAGGCTGAGGTGGGCGGATCACGAGGTCAGGAGATTGAGACCATCCTGGCTAACACAGTGAAACCCCGTCACTACTAAAAAATACAAAAAATTAGCCAGGCGTGGTGGCAGGCGCCTGTAGTCCCAGCTACTCAGGAAGCTGAGGCAGGAGAATGGCTTGAACCCAGGAGGTGGAGCACAAGTGAGCCGAGATCGTGCCACTGCACTCCAGCCTGGGTGACAGAGCAAGATTCCGTCTAAAAAAAATTAAAAAAAAAAAAAAAATCAACCCACAAACTTGAAGGGAGATTACAGAAAAAATTATAGCTAGAGCGGATGGCAAAAGGAATCTAATACATGCATAATTGAAATTCCTAAACAAACCCAAAACAAGAGAAGATTAATTCAGAAATATAATTACAGAGATATAATTCAGGAAGGTTTTCTTGTGGGAGGATG
The DNA here is from genome assembly GCF_028885655.2 of Pongo abelii. Taxonomy (NCBI): domain Eukaryota; kingdom Metazoa; phylum Chordata; class Mammalia; order Primates; family Hominidae; genus Pongo; species Pongo abelii. The sequence continues at coordinate 103,727,882 of NC_085928.1, forward strand.
AAAAATACTTTAACAAATATTTTGTGCCAAGAAACACTGACACAGAATGCTCAACACAAGACATAACCTAGAAAATTTATTAGACTTTAAAACTTAAAAAGAAAAATAAAAGGGGTTAAAGTCATACTAGCCTCAGATTTCTCCACTGCAATATCTAACACTGAAAGACACTACAGAAACATTTTAAAGACACTGAAGGAAAGAAAATATAAGCAAAAGATGTTCCATCCAACCAAGATGTCCTTAAAGTATAAAAGCTACAAACAATTCTGAACACCCAAAAAATCAGGGAATATCTTGCTCATGATCTCTTATTGAGGAAACAGGAGAGTTTTGAGGAAATTTCACAAAAAAGAGCTGACAATGAGCACTGAATAAATTTGATAGGTGAACTAAGAATAAAACAAATACGGAGATTAGAGTGTCAGACAGGATATAAAGGTTATATGCCCTGATAATGTAGAATGACACACACAAGAAAAAACTGAAAAGGAAAGAAGGTGAGAGGCAGATTAAAGGTGCCGATGGCCTCATCTGTAACCACTGGAACTCAAAGTATATCATTTAGATATTCTGATATACTTGATATATATTGTGAATGCTTAATATAACACAAACCAAGCAAGAAGTATAAGATTATTTAATAATGCAAAAGTAAACACAAACACGGCCGGGTACAGTGGCTCATGCATGTAATCCCAGCACTGTGGGAGGCCAAAGTGGGCGGATCACTTGAAGCCAGGAGTTCGAGACCAGCCTGGCCAACATAGTGAAACCACATCTCTACTGAAAATACCAAAAAATTAGCCGGGCATGGTGGCACATGCCTGTAATCCCAGCTACTTGGGAGACTGAGGACAGAGAATCACTTGAACCAGGGAGGTGGAGGTTGCAGTGGGCTGAGATTGCGCCACTGCACTCCAGCTTGGGGAACAGAGTGAGACTCCGTCTCAATTAAAAAAAAAAGGAAACACAACCAAAGACAAAAACCACATGATTATCTCAATTGATGCAGAAAAGGCCTTTGACAAAATTCAACAACCCTTCATGCTAAAAACTCTCAATAAATTAGGTATTGATGGGATGTATCTCAAAATAATAAGAGCTATCTATGACAAACCCACAGCCAATATCATACTGAATGGGCAAAAACTGGAAGCATTCCCTTTGAAAACTGGCACAAGACAGGGATGCCCTCTCTCACCACTCCTATTCAACATAGTGTTGGAAGTTCTGGCCAGGGCAATTAGGCAGGAGAAGGAAATAAAGGCTATTCAATTAGGAAAAGAGGAAGTCAAATTGTCCCTGTTTGCAGATGACATGTTTGTATATCTAGAAAACCCCATCGTCTCAGCCCAAAATCTCCTTAAGCTGATAAGCAACTTCAGCAAACTCTCAGGATACAAAATCAATGTACAAAAATCACAAGCATTCTTATACACCAATAACAGACAAACAGAGAGCCAAATCATGAGTGAACTCCCATTCACAACTGCTTCAAAGAGAATAAAATACCTAGGAATCCAATTTATAAGGGATGTGAAGGACTTCTTCAAGGAGAACTACAAACCACTGCTCAAGGAAATAAAAGAGGATACAAACAAATGGAAGAACATTCCATGCTCATGGGTAGGAAGAATCAATATCGTGAAAATGGCCATACTGCCCAAGGTAATTTATAGATTCAATGCCATCCCCATCAAGCTACCAATGACTTTCTTCACAGAATTGGAAAAAACTACTTTAAAGTTCATATGGAACCAAAAAAGAGCCCGCATCACCGAGTCAATCCTAAATCAAAAGAACAAAGCTGGAGGCATCCCACTACCTGACTTCAAACTATACTACAAAGCTACAGTAACCAAAATAGCACAGTACTGGTACCAAAACAGAGATATAGATCAATGGAACAGAACAGAGCCCTCAGAAATAACACCGCATATCTACAACTATCTGATCTTTGACAAACCTGAGAAAAACAAGCAATGGGGAAAGGATTCCCTATTTAATAAATGGTGCTGGGAAAACTGGCTAGCCATATGGGGAAAGCTGAAACTGGATCCCTTCCTTACACCTTATACAAAAATCAATTCAAGATGGATTAAAGACTTAAACGTTAGACCTAAAACCATAAAAACCCTAGAAGAAAACCTAGGCATTACCATTCAGGACATAGGCATGGGCAAGGACTTCATGTCTAAAACACCAAAAGCAATGGCAACAAAAGCCAAAATTGACAAATGGGATCTAATTAAACTAAAGAGCTTCTGCACAGCAAAGGAAACTACCATCAGAGTGAACAGGCAACCTACAAAACGGGAGAAAATTTTCGCAACCTACTCATCTGACAAAGGGCTAATATCCAGAATCTACAATGAACTCCAACAAATTTACAAGAAAAAAACAAACAACCTCATCAAAAAGTGGGCGAAGGACATGAACAGACACTTCTCAAAAGAAGACATTTATGCAGCCAAAAAACACATGAAAAAATGCTCACCATCACTGGCCATCAGAGAAATGCAAATCAAAACCACAATGAGATACCATCTCACACCAGTTAGAATGGCAATCATTAAAAAGTCAGGAAACAACAGGTGCTGGAGAGGATGTGGAGAAATAGGAACACTTTTACACTGTTGGTGGCACTGTAAACTAGTTCAACCATTGTGGAAGTCAGTGTGGCGGTTCCTCAGGGATCTAGAACTAGAAATTCCATTTGACCCAGCCATCCCATTACTGGGTATATACCCAAAGGACTATAAATCATGCTGCTATAAAGACACATGCACACGTATGTTTATTGTGGCATTATTCACAATAGCAAAGACTTGGAACCAACCCAAATGTCCAACAATGATAGACTGGATTAAGAAAATGTGGCACATATACACCATGGAATACTATGCAGCCATAAAAAAGGATGAGTTCATGTCCTTTGTAGGGACATGGATGAAATTGGAAATCATCATTCTCAGTAAACTATCGCAAGCACAAAAAACCAAACACCGCATATTCTCACTCATAGGTGGGAATTGAACAATGAGAAAACATGGACACAGGAAGGGGAACGTCACACTCTGGGGACTGTTGTGGGGTGGGCGGAGGGGGGAGGGATAGCATTGGGAGATATACCTAATGATAGATGACGAGTTAGTGGGTGCAGCGCACCAGCATGGCACATGTATACATATGTAACTAACCTGCACATTGCGCACATGTACCCTAAAACCTAAAGTATAATAATAATAAATTAATGAATTAATTTTAAAAAAAACTAACTTTACAATAAATCCATAGCTATAAAAAAAAAGGAAACACAAAGACAATTTGTTATTAATATCAGGTGTGGACAGAAAGGGAAAAAATAAACACTATTCTGTAGGTGATTTCACATACTCAAAAAACCCAAGATAATCAACTAGAAAAAAAGCTACAATAAGAGTAAGGTATATATATGTGTGTGTGTGTATATATATACACACACACACATATACACACATACACGTGTGTGTGTGTATATACACACATATATACACATACACATGTGTGTATATATATACATAATATGTATATATACATATACGTGTGTGTGTATATATACATACATAAATATATGGAATCAACAGAAATACAATCATCGAAAAGATCCCACTTACAACAACTACAAAACGCTAACTACCTAAGAACAAACTAAGAAATGGGCAAGATCTACATAAAAAAAGAAAAAGAAAAAAACTTTAAACCACCACTGAAAGACAAGTGCATACACTCAGAGATTCTACATGTCCAACATCTGTAACTTTATCTTACAGGTATATTTGCACAAGTGTAAATGAGGATCGGCAAGTATATACAAGGTCACTCACTGAAGCATTGTTTCTATTAGCAAAAAATGTACATAATGCAAATATCCATTAATAAAGAACTGGTTAAATTATGGCATATCCATGTACTAGAATACCATTCAGATTTTTAAAATAAGGACTCTCCCTATGGACTGTATTAAAAGATCTCCAAGAAGTATTAACTAGAGGGAGAAATTTGCTGAAGAGTGAATATAGCATGCTACTTTTAGTATCAAAAAAAAAACAAAATGTAAGAATATGCATTAATATTTGCTAGTATTGTGAATGCACAGAAAAACTCCAGAAAAATACATAAGGAACAACCGTGGAAAAAGTAGAGAACTGAATGGGTAAGCCTCGCAAAGTGCTGGGATTACAGGTGTGAGCCACCATGCCCGGCCAACTACACCCAAAAATATTAATGCCATTGTCAATTTCATTAACAAAGCAGAGAGCAAGGAACACAGGTAGTAAAAGCGCTATTCTACAGGATTCATCTTGTATGCTGTACTCATTTTGAAAGAGGCATTGATAAGAGTATATCAAAACTGTACCAAAAATGACCTAAGTTCTCTGTGGGATATAGAGAAGTGTAATACACAAAATCTGATTTCAAAGAATAATGATCTTGCTTAGGATATAATTATAAACACCTAGTATATCAGGATAAATAAGATACCAGCCTTCACTCACTTAAGATGAATCACAGCTGACAGAAAGAAGACTGTTGTATTAAATAATACATTTTTAGAAAAAAACCTAAGACATAACAAAAGTTTAATAAATGTTAAAATATCCTCCTTAACATGAATGGCTCCTAATGCCAACCAGAAGACAATTACCTTTAAGGCCCTCCATGATCTTGTCTCTTCTTCATCATCTCATCATCTAGTCCCATCTCTCAAAAATCCCTCAAATTCACACTCTACCTGGTTGGAACTATGGGCAGTCAGCTGCCTAATGGCCTGTGCTTTTTCGTATCTTTGTGCCTTTGCAAATGGCGTTCTGTCCTCCCAAAATGCCCTTCCCCTCATCACCCTCATTCTCACTCCAATATCCTGAAAACACCTACTCATTTTTCTTTTTTTTTTTCTTTTTTTTTCTGAAGCAGCATCTTGCTCTGTTGTCCAGGCTGCAGTGCAGTGGCACGATCATGGCTCACCACAGCCTCAACCTCCAGGGCTCAAGTGATCCTCCCACCTCAGCCTCCAGAGTAGCTGTTACTACAGATATGCACCACCACGCCTAGCTAATTTTTGTATTTTCTGTTGACATAGGGTCCTACTTGTTGCCCAGGCTGGCCTCAAACTCCTGGGCTCAAGTGATCCACCCACCTCAGCCTCCCAAAGTACTGGGATTACAGGCATGAGCCGCCACCACGCCTGGCCCACCTACTCATTTTTCAAGCCCCAACTCATGCATTTCCTTGTCTCTGAGACATTTCCTGACCCACCCAAGCAAAGTTAATTATGACAGTCATTTCTCAACATTCAGTACATATGCACTGAGCATTTTCCATGTGTCTGGCAAGATGCCAGGTCTGGAGATACAGCAGTGAACCAGACAGACCCAGATGCCGTCCTTTCAAAGCTCACAGTGCTGTGGAGAAGAAAAACAAGTAATCCTTATAAAATATGTTGAGTGCAATTGCTAAAGCACATAAAAGGTTCAGTGGGTGCATGTAGCAGAAAAATCAAACCTGGTCTAGGGGTCAAGGAAGGCCTCCTTGAACAAACAACCTGAAAACTAGAGAATGAATAGGAGTAAGGCAAAAATGGGTGAAAAGAGTAAAAGTGTTAGAACAGCATGTGCAAAGAGCCAAAAGGCAAGAGAAAGAATAACTCTTAGGAACTAAAAGATACTTGATTGGTTGGATAAGACAGCAGCAGAGAGGGAGACTTAGAGAGGTAGTTAGAAGCTGGGTGCGGTGGCTCACCCCTGTAATCTCAGCACTTTAGGAGGCTGAGGCAGAAGGACTGCTGGAGACCAGCCTGGGTAACATAGTGAGACTCCATCTCTACAAAAAAATTTAAAAATTAGCCAGATGTGCTGGCATGCGTCTACAGTCCCTTGAGCCCAGGAGGTCGAGGCTGCAGTGAGCCATGATCACACCACAGCACTCCAGCCGCGGGTAACAGAACGAGACCCTATCCAAAATAAATAAGTAAATAAAAGAAGTAGTCAGAGACATACATCAGGACCAGATCTGCAAGAACAGCAGGTTACAGAGAATATGCCACATTTTAAACTCAGAAAGTTCAATATGGCAGATTAATAGCTTAGTGATTGGGATGAAGCTGGTGAAGTAAGCAAGAACCAGAAGTCCAAGTTGCTTTTAAGTCATTTTAAGAAATGTGGACTTTATCCTAAACGATGCAATAAAAAGGTTTTAAGAAAGGGAGTGCCAAGACATGGTTTGTTTTTATTAAAATCACTTGGGAAGTTAGTGTAGAAAAGGGAGAGAGAAGAATAGCAAAATTGAATGCAGGAAGATTCTGCCCAGCATGGTGGTGTACACTTGTACTTCCACTTAGGAGGCTGAGGCAGGAGGAATCACATAACCCCAGGAGTTTGAGGCTGCAGTGTGTGATGACTGCTCCTGTAAACTGCCTCTGCACTCCATCCTGGGCAATATTGTAAGAGCTCGTCTGAAATTAAAAAATAAATAATGGTGGCCTGCTACCCTTACCTCAAGGGATATTTAGAAGCATTAATACTTGGTGACTAACTGAATATGGACTTGCAAAATTGTAACTTTACCTGACTAACATCATTTATTGAGCCAAAAATACTAAAACAAGAACAGACTGGAGATGACTAAAGATCATGATCTCCATCTAGACATGTAGTTGACGCCCCTGGGAGACATCCAAATGGTGAAATCTAGTAAGTATGGGATATCTGCATCCAGAGCTCAGAATCTAAAACAAAATATATATATATATTATCAGACTGATATATATATTATTTATCAGACTATAGACAGTAACTTTTCTTGTGCCACCACCATACCTAAGACATAGCAAAATTACTGTACTTGAAACACTGAATGTGATTGTGAATTCTTGAACAAGAGGAGCTCAGCCCATGCCTAACACAAAATAAATTCTCAACAAGTTTTCAATGAATTGAATGTAAATTTCTTTCTGCATAAACTCTAAATAAGCTCCATAGTTCTAGTCTCTTCTTCCCATTATCCATACTACAGATTAACCTCACTAAAACAAAATGTTTATTTCCTAAAACTTCAGTAGTTTCCCAGTGCATATAAAAGCAAATCCTTAACCTTAACTCTTTACAAGATCCTTTCAATTTATCTTCAACCTGGGGCACACATACCCCTGGAGAAAAATAAAGTCCTACTAAAAGATAAAGAATCACAAATGGTTTTACGATAACCCATTTCCAGATCCTTTGTCTCCTTTATAGGACTTCCTCAAATAAATCTGCCTGAGAACACACTTAAAGTTAAGGCACCATACTGGTTCCTCCTTTCTCACCTCCCTTTGCACAGTAATGTCTCTTCACCCATCTTCAAACTAACCAAGGTGTACTCCCCTGATGCTCCATCCAGGACATCAAAGGGATCATTCTAAGAACTGGGAAAGAACCAGAGACCTACATATATTTCTTATTAAGGGCAAAACATTGTCTGTTTTAGGCCTAAGAGACAATTACAAAACATTCCACCCAAAAACAGCAGCATAGTTATTAAGTGCTCATGAAACACTTGATAGAGCCTGTTATGCCATAAACAAGCTTCAATAAATGTAAAAGGGCTGAAATTACACAAACTATAATCGATCTCCTGTAACAGCAGGAAAATTAGGGAATATACAAATATGTGGAAATTAGACAACACACTCCTAATTAACCAGTGAGTCAAAGAGGAAATCACAAAGAAAAACAGAAAAGACTTTGAGATGAATAAAAATGAGACTACCACCTGTCAAATCTTACAAGAGGTGGCCGGACGTGGTGGTTCATGCCTGTAATCCCAGCACTTTGGGAGGCTGAGGCAGTCAGATCAGTTGAGGTCAGGAGTTCGAGACCAGCCTGGCCAATATGGCAAAACCCCGTCTCTACTAAAAACACAAAAATTAGCCAGGCATGGTGGAAGGTGCCTATAGTTCCAGCTACTCAGGAGGCTGAGGCAGGAGAATTGCTTGAACCTGGGAGACAGAGGTTGCAGTGAGCCGAGATCATGCCACTGCACTCCAGCCTGGGCAACAGAGCGAGACTCCGTCTCAAAAAATAAAAATAAAAAGTCTTACGAGAGGTGGATAAAGAACAGCTTAGGGGAACATTTATTGCTATAAATATCTCTAATAAAAAAGAAGAAAAATTTCAAATAACTTAAACGTCCACCATAAGAAACTGGAAAAAAGAATAGAAAATTAACTCTAAGGCAAGCAGAGGAAAAAATGACAATGATTAGAGTTGAAGTAAATCAAATAAATGGAAAATAGAGAAAACTGGCAAAACTAAAAGTTAGTTTTTTGACAAGATCCATAAATGTGACAGGCCTTTAGTTGGATTGACCAAGATTTTTTTAAAAGACTTAAATTAGTAAAATCAAGACTAAGACATGGAACATCACCACCTACCTTATAAAAGTAAAAAATGATTATAAAAGAACACTATGGACAACTGTACACCAAATCAGATAATTTACATGAAATGGACAAACTCCTAAAAAGAGACAAATTACTGAAGAAAGAGAAAATCTGAATATGCCTGTAACAAGTAAAAAGATCAAATTAGTACTTTTAAAACTTCCTACAAAAAAAAGCACAGCCCAGAAAAGCACAGCCCAGATGGCTTCTCTGGAGAAATCTACCAAACATTCAAATAATTAATATCAATCCTTCATAAACTCTTCCAAAACAAAAGGAAAGAACATTTCCCAACTAATTATATGGGGTCAGTATTACCCTAATATCAGAACAAGACAAAGACATCAAACAAAAACTACAGAGTAATATTTTTTATTAATACAAACACAACAATCTTCAACAAAATATTACCAGCAACATTAAAAAGAACTGGGCCAGGCGCGGTGGTTCACGCCTGTAATCCCAGCACTTTGGGAGTCTGAGGAGGGTGGATCATGAGGTCAGGAGAGCGAGACCATCCTGGCTAACATGGTGAAACCCCGTCTCTACTAAAAAATACAAAAAATTAGCCAGGCGTGGTGGCGGGCACCTGTAGTCCCAGCTACTCGGGAGGCTGAGGCAGGAGAATGGCGTGAACCCAGGAGGCGAAGCTTGCAGTGAGCTGAGATCGCACCACTGCACTCCAGTCTGGGTGACAGAGCAAAACTCTGTCTCAAAAGAAAAAAAAAAAAAAAAAAGGACTAAGCAACATTACAAGTAGGATTTTTATTCTAGGAAATGCAAGGTCAGTGCAACATATGAAAATCAATTAATGTACTATGTAATATTAATAAAGGACAAAAACCATAGTTATCACAATATACGTATGCAAGAAAAAAGCCAGCGACCTTTTTTATTTCAATAGTTTTTGGGAAACAGGTGGTTCTTGGTTATATGGTAAGTTCTTTACTGGAGATTTCTGAGATTTTGGTATACCTATCACCTGAGCAGTGTATGCGGTGCCCAATGTGAAGTCTTTCATCCCTCTTCTTATGTCTTTACATCCTCATGGCTTAGCTCCCACTTACAAGTGAGAACGTATGATATTTGGTTTTCCATTCCTCTGTTACTTCACTTAGAATAATAGTCTCCAACTCCATCCAGGTTGCTGTAAATGCCATCATTTTGTTCCTTTTTATGGCTGAGTAGTAGCCCATGCTGTCCATATCACATTTTCTTTATACACTCATTGGTTAATGGGCATTTAGGCTGGTTCCACATTTTTGCAATTGCAAATTGTGCTGCTATAGCACACATAAACATGGATCTGCAAGTAACTTTTTCATATAATGACTTATTTCCTTTGGGTGGTGAGACTGCTCGATTAAATGGTATTTCTACTTTTAGTTATTTAAGGAATCTCCATTCTGTTTTCCATAGTGGTTGTACTAGTTTACATTCCCACCACCAATGTAAAAGTGTTCCCTTTTTACTACATCCACGCCAACATCTTTTTTTTTATTATTTTTTAATTATGGCCATTCTTGCAGGAGTAAGGTGGTATCTCATTGTAGTTTTGATTTGCATTTCCCTGATAGTGATGTTAAGCATTTTTCCATATGTTTGTTGGCCATTTGTATATCGTCTTTTGAGAACTGTTTATTCATGTCCTTTACCCACTTTTTGATGGGATTATTTGTTTTTTTTCTTGCCGATTTGAGTTCCTCATAGATTCTGGATATTAGCCCTTTGTCGAATGCATAGTTTGCAAAGATTTTCTCCTACTCTCTGGGTTGTCTGTTTACTCTGCTGATTGTTTCTTTTGCTGTACAAAAGCTTTTTAGTTTAATTAGATCCCATATATTTATTTTTATTTTTGTTGCATTTGCTTTTGGGCTCTTGGTCAAGAACTCTTTGCCTAAGCCAACGTTAAGAGAGTTTTTCTGATATTACCTTGTAGAAATTTTTGGTTTCAGGTCTTTTTTTTTTTTTAATTTTTTCTTTTTTTTTCTTTTATTATTATTATTATTATTATTATTATTATTATTATTATACTTTAGGTTTTATGGTACATGTGCGCAACGTGCAGGTAAGTTACATATGTATACATGTGCCATGCTGGTGCGCTGCACCCACCAACTCGTCATCTAGCATTAGGTATATCTCCCAATGCTATCCCTCCCCCCTCCCCCCACCCCACAACAGTCCCCGAAGTGTGATGTTCCCCTTCCTGTGTCCATGTGTTCTCATTGTTCAATTCCCACCTATGAGTGAGAATATGCGGTGTTTGGTTTTTCGTTCTTGTGATAGTTTACTGAGAATGATGATTTCTAATTTCATCCATGTCCCTACAAAGGACATGAACTCATCATTTTTTATGGCTGCATAGTATTCCATGGTGTATATGTGCCACATTTCCTTAATCCAGTCTACCATTGTTGGACATTTGGGTTGGTTCCAAGTCTTTGCTATTGTGAATAATGCGGCAATAAACATACATGTGCATGTGTCTTTATAGCAGCATGATTTATAGTCCTTTGGGTATATACCCAGTAATGGGATGGCTGGGTCGAATGGAATTTCTAGTTCTAGATCCCTGAGGAATCGCCACACTGACTTCCACAAGGGTTGAACTAGTTTACAGTCCCACCAACAGTGTAATTGACAAATGGGATCTAATTAAACTAAAGAGCTTCTGCACAGCAAAGGAAACTACCATCAGAGTGAACAGGCAACCTACAAAATGGGAGAAAATTTTCGCAACCTACTCATCTGACAAATGGCTAATATCCAGAATCTACAATGAACTCAAACAAATTTACAAGAAAAAAACAAACAACCCCATCAAAAAGTGGGCAAAGGACATGAACAGACACTTCTCAAAAGAAGACATTTATGCAGCCAAAAAACACATGAAAAAATGCTCACCATCACTGGCCATCAGAGAAATGCAAATCAAAACCACAATGAGATACCATCTCACACCAGTTAGAATGGCAATCATTAAAAAGTCAGGAAACAGCAGGTGCTGGAGAGGATGTGGAGAAATAGGAACACTTTTACAGGTCTTTTTTTTTTAAGAGATGGGAGTCTTGCTATGTTGCCCAAGCTGGCCACAAACTCCTGGGCTCCAGTGATCCTCCCACCTCAGCCTCTCAAGTATCTAGAACTATGGCAAACATCAGCATGCCCAGCTTCCAGCATCCTTTTGCAATAAAAACACTGAACAAACTAAAATAGAATTGAACTTCCTTGACCTGATAAAGCCTACCTGTTTGTTTATTTTTGAGATGGAGTCTCGTTCTTGTCACCCAGACTGGAGTGCAATGGCGTGATCTCAGCTCACTGAAACCTCCACCTCCCGGGTTCAAGTGATTCTCCTGCCTCAACCTCCCAAGTAGCTGGGATTACAGGCACCCACCACAACACCCAGCTAGTTTTTGTATTTTTAATAGAGACAGGGTTTCACCATATTGGCCAGGCTGGTCTTGAACTCCTGACCTTACGTGATAGGCCCACCTCGGCCTCCCAAAGTGCTGGGATTACAAGCGTGAGCCACCATGCCCAGCCCCACCTGTTTAAAAAAAAATCATAGCTAATACTATAATTAATGGTGAAGGACTGAATGCTTTCCCCTTAAGATCAGGAACAAGACAAAAATGTTCACTACTGTCAGCTCTATTTAACATTATAGTGGAGGAAAAGCCATTTGGTAAGAAAAAGAAATAAAAAGGCATCCAGATTGGAAAGAAAGAAATAAAAGTATCTCTAGTAGCTGATGGTATGAGCTTCTATACAGAAATTTCTAAGGAATCCACTAAAAAAAAAACTATTAGAATTAATAAACAAGTTCAGCAATGTTGCAGGACACATGATCAATATATAAAGTCAAGTGTATTTCTATAAATTAGCAGGGAACAATCCAACAATAAAGTGAAGAAAACAATTCCTATTATAAATAGAATTGAACTAACAAATGTCTAACGAGTGACATCTCTTGACTATTTTCAGGATTAGAAGTATTAGCACTTTTGTCCACTGCATCTTGGTATCACAGTTGCCAAGGAAAACACAACAAAGTCGAGCACTGGATGGAAGAATGCTTTACTCACATAAAACAAAAACAGAACAGAGAGATGATGGTGGGCTTCAAGATGGCTGACCGAAGGCAACTAAGGCTCACTTCCTTCACAAAGAAGGACCAAAACACTAAGCAGGTAACCACACATCAAACAGAGCTTCTAAGAAAGAACACTGAAATTCAGCACAGAAGTGACAAGAAAGCTCTGAGGCATAAAAGGAGAGGAAAGCAAGGCAGCCAGCCAGGTTTGGCTCAGTGCCAGGAGGCACTCCTCATTGTGAAAAAAAGGTAAATGAGAGATCCCCAAGTGATACACATTCCCACTGCAGATTCCCACAATCCTAGCCATGGGAGAGCCCCTAGGCCCTTGTGGACCCTGAGACTATTAGAGGGAGATCCCAGGAGCCCACACAATGGCATTATTGCAGAGAAGGCATTACTGCCAGGTCCTACATATCCACTGGAGACACAAGCAGCTGCAGCATGGTGCCATTTTGAAATCACAGCCCCCTCTAGACTACATCCTCCACTAGGGCCCTATAACCCTTAAATCTCCACATCCCTAAAGCCCCAGTGACATCCTCCCATGTCCACCTAAAGCATCAAGACACACCAGCTGGACCCAGCAGTGCAACCAGGTCCCCTGCACTATAGCCAGTGCATCGCCCTATATCCTGAGAAAAGGTCAGCACAGCATGCCAGGGAGGCTGCCCCAAAGACAAAAAGAACAGAAGCATGCACTCCCCACAGCCTGAGAGCCACCTACACAAGGCCACTGCCACTGACAGCAACCTCAATCCCTCCAGCAGCAGGGTTCCCATGAATATACAAGGGCCTTTAGGGTGCCTGGAGACCAGTCTGCCTGGATGCCATCCCGGGAACTGAAAATAGGCCCACACAGCCCACCACCACCTGCATGCACCATTAGCAGGGCCAGAGGACTGCCCACACTACCCACCACCATCATTGTCAGCACCTGCACATGCTATCTAAGTGTGTGTGGATCGGCCTCTCTGCCCACCGTTAGCAACGCACATGTGGGCTGTCCAAAGGCATAAAAAGGGGGCCACGCCATCTAGCTGAAAACACCTATGTGCCCCTCACGGAGGCCTAGGGATCAACATGCCAAGACTGCACCACGACCACAACACACATACCCCACCTAGGGGCCAGGAGACTGTCTTGCCCAGCCCAACACCACCACCACTGGCATCCATGCACATCAATCAGGGCCCAAAGGTGGCACACCACTGCCACTGCCACCACCAACATCATGCACACCACTCAGGGGCATATGGCAATGCCCACTCAGCCCACCACTGTAATCACTAGCACCTGAGCATGACACCAGAAGGCCCAAGAAGTGACCCAGCTCAGACCCACAACTACAGATACAGACCCACCACCACTGTGCCCAAGGACCAGCCCATCTGACATCCCCATCCCCACCAAAGACTCACCATAGTTTCCATTAACAACCACAGCCTAAGCCACTAAGAAATTCACAGACAACACTGACACTCATTACAGCCAAAGAAATCATACAGGGATGTATTAGGCTACTCTTGCATTCCCATGAAGAAATACCAAGGACTGGGTAATTTTTTTTTTTTTTTTTTTTTTTTGAGACAGAGTCTCGCTCTGTTGCCCAGGCTGGAGTGCAGTGGCACAATCTTGGCTCACTTCAACCTCCACTTCCTGGGTCCAAGTGATTCTCATGCCTCAGCCTCCCAGGTAGCTGATATTACAGGCATGCCCCACCACATCTGGCTAATTTTTTGTATTTTTAGTAGAGATGGGGTTTCACCATGTTGGCCAGGCTGGTGGCGTGAGCCACCGTGCCTGGCCAAGACTGGGTAATTTTGAAAAGAAGTTTCAAACTGGCTCACAGTTCCACAGGTAGTACAGGAAGCATGGCAACATCTGCTTCTGGGGAGGCCTCAGGGAGCTTTTACTCATGGCAGAAGGCAAAGCCAGAGCAGGCATCTTCACATGGCCAAAGCAGGAGGAAGAGAGAAAGGGAAGAGACGCACACTACACATTTTTAAACAACCAGATTTCACAACAACTCACTCACTCACTATCATAAAAACAGCACTGAGGGGATGGTGCTAAGCCATTCATAAAGGACCACCCCCATGATCCAATCACTCCCTACCAGGCCCTACCTCCAATACTGGGAATTACAATTTAACATGAGATTTGCTGGGGACACAGAAAAAATTCAGAACTTCTCTTTTCAAATAACCAAGTCAGACCAAAAAAAAAAGAATATAAAAGAATAAATAAAGCTTATGAGACACACAAGACACCATCATAAAGCAAATAAATAATTGAATTTTGAGAGTTCCAGAGAAGAGATGGGCAAAGGTATAGAAAACCTGCCTAACAAGATAATAACTGAAAACTTTCCAAGTCTTGCAAAAGACAAACACATCCAGACACAGGAAACTTAAAGGTCTCCATATAGATTCAATCCCATAGCATTTTCTCCAAGGCACATTTTACCCAAACAGTAAAAAGTCAAAGACAAAGAGAGTTCTAAAAACAGCAAGAAAAAAGCATCAAATAACATATAAGGGAAACTTCATCAGACTGACAGCATCTTCCTCAGCAAAAACCTCACAGGCCAGGAGAGAACAGAATGATACATTCAAAGTACTGAAAGAAAAAACCTGCTAGGCGACAATACTATATTCAGCAAAGCTATCCTTCAAAATAGAAATAAAAGTCTTTCCCAGACAAGCAAAAACTGAGACAATTCATAACGACTATACTGGCCCTAAAGAAATACATAAGGGAGTCCCACATCTGTATTAGTCCTTTTTCACACTGCTATAAAGAACTTCCCTGAGGCCGAGTAGTTTATAAAGGAAAGAGTTTAATTGACTCACAATTCCACATGGATGGGGAGGCCTCAGGAAACTTACAATCATGGCAGAAGGCAAAGGAGAAGCAGGCGCCTTCTTCATAAGGTGGCAGGAGGGAGAAGTGAGCGTACAGGAGAAAACTGCCACTTTTTTTTTTTGAGACAGAGTCTCACTCTGTCACTCAGGTTGGAGTGCAGTGGTGTAATCTCAGCTTACTGCAACCTCTGCTTCCCAGGTTCAAGCAAGTCTCATGCCTCAGCCTCCCAAGTAGCTCAGATTACAAGTGTGCACTACCACACCCAGCTAATGTTTGTATTTTTTAGTGGAGATGAGGTGTCACCATGTTGGCCAGGCTGGTCTTAAACTCCTGGCCTCAAGTGATCCACCTGCCTCAGCCTGCTAAAGTGCTGGGATTACAGGTGTGAGCCACCATGCCCAGCCAGAAAACTGCCACTTTCAAAACCATCAGATCTTGACTGGGTGGAGTAGCTCATGCCTGTAATCCCAGCATTTTGGGAGGCCAAGGTAGGCAGATCAAGAGGTCAGGAGATCAACACCAGCCTGGCCAGCATGGTGAAACCCCATCCCTACTAAAAATACAAAAAATTAGCCGGGCATGGTGGTGCATGCCTGTAGTCTCAGCTACTTGGGAGGCTGAGGCAGGAGAACTGCTTGAACCCAGCAGGCGGAGGTTGCAGTGAGCCAAGATCGCACCACTGCACTCCAGCCTGGGCAACAGAGAGACTCCATCTCAAAAAATAAAAATAAAAATGAAAAAAACCAACAGCTCTCATAAGAATTCACTCACTATCAAGAGCACAGCATGGGGGAAACTGCCCCCAGGATCCAACCACCTCCCTCCCTCAACACATGGGAATTACAGGTCCCTCCCTCAACATGTGGGGATTACAGTTCAAGATGAGATTTGGGTGGGGACACTGAGCTACACCATATCAACATCTCAAAGCAAAAGGTGATACACACCATCATGAAAACACATGAAAGTATGAAACTCACTGGTAGAACAGTGAGAACAGTAGTACACAAAAGAGAAAAAGAGTCAAACATTACCACTACAGAAAACCACAAAATTGTAAAGGCCAAAAACAGGAGAAGAAGAAAGGAACAAGGAATAGATTTAAAAAAAAAAAAATCAGAAAACAAGTAGCAAGTAGCAAACGGAGAGGAATAAGTCCTCAACTATCAGTGACAACCTTGAATGTAAACAGTTTAAATTCCCCAATTAAAAGATATAGAGGCCAGGCGTGGTGACTCACGTCTGTAATCCCAGTGCTTTGGGAGGCCAAGGTAGATGGATCACTTGATGTCAGGAGTTCGAGACCAGCCTGGCCAACATGACAAAACCTTGTCTCTACTAAAAATACAAAAAAAAATTAGCTGAGCGTCATGACACATGCCTGTAATCCCAGTTACTCAGGAGGCTGAAGCAGGAGAATAGCTTGAACCCAGGAAGGGGAGGTTTCAGTGATCCGAGATTGAGCCACTGCACTCCAGCCTGGGTGACAAAGTGAGACTCCGTCTCAAAAAAAAAAAAAAAAAAAATTCTGCCTACAAGAAATGCACTTCACCTATAAAGACACACATAGACTGAAAGTGAAGAGATGGAAAAAACATGTTTCCACGCATACTGGAGTAATTATAGTAACAAAGTCATTATATGGTTACTTTATACTTATATAATGACACTATAACAACCATAAATAAAATACATCCAACACTGGACTATCCAGATACATAAAGCAAATCATAGAACTAAAAAGAGAGATACCAATACAATAATAGCTGGGGAATTTAACACCCACTTTTAGCACTGGACAGACCACCTAGACATAAAATAAACAAAGAAACATCAGACTTAACCTGCACTATAGAACAAATGGACCTAACAGATATTTACAGAATATTTTATCCAACTGCTGCAGAATACACATTCTTCACATCAGCACATAAAAGTTTTCCCAGGATAGACCATATGTTAGGCCATAAAGCCTCAACATATTCTTAAAAATCAAAATGATATCAAGTATCTTCTCAGACCACAATAAAACAAATTAGAAATTAGTAACTAGAGGAATTTTGGAAACTGTACAAATAAATGAAAATTAAACAACATGTTCCTGAATGATCACTGGGTCAATAAAGAAATTAGGAAGAAAATCAAAAACTTTCCTGAGACAAATGAAAATGGAAAAATAAAATATCTAAATCTATGGGAAATGGAAAAAGCAAAGCTAAGAAAAAAGTTTATAGAAATAAACATCTATGTTAAAAAAGTAGAAGTTAACCTACCACTGTACCTCCAAGGAACTAGAAAAGAATTAAAAAATTACAGATGAAAAAAACAATAAATATCAGAGCAGGACTAAATGAAAGAGACCAAAACATACAAAGAATCAACAAATGAAAACTTGCTTTCTTAAAAAGATAAACAAAATCAATAAACAGCTAACTACAGTAACCAAGAAAACCCAAATAAGTTCATAAACAGAAGACATCACAACTGATACCACAGATACATAAAATAATCATTAGACTCTTATGAACAACTATATGCTAACAAATTGGAAACCCTAACGAAAATATCTAAATTCTTGGACACATAAAACCCACCAAGACTGAACCAAGAAAAAAACAGAAAACCTGAACAGACCAATAGTAAGTAATGAAATTGAATCAATAATAAAAAGTCTCCCAAAAAGAAAAAGGACCAATGGCTTTCCTGCTAAATTCCACAAAACTTATGAAGAGGAACTAACACCAGTTCTTCTCAAACTATTCCAAAAACTGAATCCTTCCCAATTCATTCAACAGGGCAAGCAATACTCTAATACTAAAACCATACAAAGACACAACAAAAAAAAAAGAGAAAACTACAGGCCAACATCCTTGATAAACATAGACGTAAAAATCCTCGACAAAATACTTGCAAACCAAATACAATAACACATCAAAAAGATAACACACCATGATCAAGTGGAATCTATAACAGGGATTGCAAGGATTGTTCAACATATGCAAATCAATAAATGTGATACATCACATCGACAAAATGAAGAATAAAAAGCATACGATCAAATCAATGGATGCAGAAAAAAACACTCAGTAAAATTCAGCATCCTTCATGATAGAAACTCTCAACAAATCAGGCACAGAAGGAATAGAACTCAACATAATAAAAGCCACATATGATAAACCCACAGCTAACACCATACTGAATGGGGAAAAGCTGAAAGCTTTTCCTTAAAATCTGGACCAAGACAAGGATGCCTGCTTTCACTACTCTTATTCAACGTAGTACTGGAGGTCCTAGCTAGAGCAATCAGGCAAGAGAAATAAAAGGCATTCAAACTGAGAAAAAGGAAGTCAAACTGTCCCTCATCTGAAAACAGTATGATCTTATACACAGAAAAAGCTGGAGACTACAGGAAAAAAAAAAAAAAAGTCTTAGAACTGATAAATGCATTTGGCAAAGTTACAGGATACAAAATGAACATACAACAATCAGACTGGGCACAGTGGCTCACACCTGTAATCCCAGCCATTTGGGAGGACAAGATGGGCAGATAACTTGAGGTCAGGAGATCAAGACCAGCCTGACCAACATGGTGAAACCCCATCACATGGTGAAACCCCATCTCTACTAAAAATACCAAAAAAAAATTAGCTGGGTGGGGTGATGTACACATGTAATCCAAGCTACTCGGGAGGCTGAGGCAGGAGAATTGCTTGAATTCAGCAAGCGGAGGCTGCAGTGTGCCAAGATCGCGCCACTGCACTCCAGCCTGGGTGACAGAGCGAGACTCTATCTCAAAAAAAAAAAGAAAAAATCAGTAGCATTTCTATATGCCACTAATGAACTAGCTAAAACACACATGGAAAAATAAAACACCTAGGAATAAATTTAATCGAAGAGATGAAAGACCTCTACAACAAAAATGACAAAACACTGAAGGGAGATTTGAAGAGGACACAAAGAAATGGAAAGAAATCCAAAGAACTAATAGTGTTAAAATGACCATACTACCCAAAGAAATCTACAGATTCAACGCAATCCTCATTAAAGTACCAACTATATTCTTCACAGAAATAGAATAAACAATCTAAAATTTGTATGGAACCACACAAGACTGTGAATAGCCAAAGTAATCTTGTACAAAAATAACAAAGCTAGAGGCATCACAATATCGGACTTCAAAATATACTACAAAGCTACAGTAACCAAAGCAACATGGTACTGGCATTAAAAACAGACACATAAACCACTGGAACAGAACAGAGAAAACCAGAAATAAATCCACCTATTTACAGCCAACTGATTTTCAACAAAGGTGCCAAAAATACACATTGGGGATACGACACTTTCTTCCATAAATGGTGCTGAGAAAACTGGTATCAATATGTAGAAGAATGAAACTAGACACCTGTCTCTCACCATACACAAAAATCAACTCAAAATGGATTAAGGAGGTAAACATAAGACCCAAAACTATAAAACTACTAAAAGAAAACATTGGTCTGCACAAAGATTTTATGACTAAGACCTCAAAATCACAGGCAACAAAAATAGACAAATGGGGCTACATTAAACTAAAAGCTTCTGCACAGCAAAGGAAACAATAAACAGAGTAAAGAGACAACCTACAGAATGGGAGAAAATATTTGCAAACTACTTATCTGGTAAGCAACTAACATACAGAATATACAAGGAACTCAACAGCAAAACCAAATAATCCCATTAAAAAGTAGGCAGCAAGCTGGGCAACAGCAAGCTCATGCCTGTAATCCCATCACTTTGGAAGGCCAAGGCGGGAAGATCACTTGAGGCCACAAGTTCAAGACCAACCTGAGCAACAGAGCAAGACCCAGTCTCTACAAAAAATTTAAAAATTAGCTGGGTGTGGTGGCGTGGACCTGTTGTCTTAGCTACTCAAGAGAATGGCTTGAGCCCAGGAATTTGAGGCTGCAGTGAGCCATGATCCTGCCACTGCACTCCAGCCTGGGTGACAAAGTGAGAACCTATCTAAAAAAAAAACAAAACAAAAAAAAACAAGGGCCACAAAGAATCTGTATAGACATTCTCCAAAGAAAACATACGAATGGCCAGCTGGCGTATGAAAAAATGCTCAACATCACTATCAGGGAAATGCAAATCAAAACCACTAGCTGTTATCTCACTCCAGTTAGAATGGCTATTATCAAAAAGACAAAAAATAACAAATGCTGGCAAAGATGCAGAGAAAAGGGAACTCTTATACACAGTTGGTAGGAATCTAAATTAGTATGGCCATTATGGAAAACAGTATAGAGACTTCTCAACGAACTAAAAACTGAACTTCCATATGGTCTAGCAATCTCACTACCGAGTATCTATCCAAAAGAAAGGAAATCAGTATATATCAAAAGGATACTGGCACTCCCATGTTTATCACAGCACTATTGACAACAGCCAAGATACGGAATCAACCTAAGTGTCTGCCAATGAATATGGATAAAGATAATGTGGTATGTACACACCATAGAATACTATTCAACCATAAAAAAAAATAACGAAATCCTGCCATTTGCAGCAACACAGTTGGAACTAGAGGTCATTATGTGAAGTGAAATAAGTCAGGAACAAAAGACAAATATTACATGTTCTCACTCATATGTGGGAGCTTTTAAAAAAAATGGATCTCATGGATGTAGAGAGTAGAATGATGGTTACCAAACACTGGAAAAGGTAGGGAGGAACCAAGGGGCGGTTGGTCAATGGGTACAAACATATAGTTAGACGGAAGAAATAAGTTCTAGCATTGGACAGCACGGTAGTAATATACAACTTATTGTATATTTCAGAAAAGCTAGAAGATAATATTTGTTTTGTCTTTTTTGACACAGAGTTTCACTCTTTTCGCCCAGGCTGGAGTGCAATGGTGCGATCTCCACTCATTGCAACCTCCACCTCCTGGGTTCAAGTGATTCTCCTGCCTCAGCCTCCCAAGTAGCTGGGATTAGAAGCACACACCACTACATCTAACTAATTTCGTATTTTTAGTAGAGACAGGGGTTTCACCATGTTGGCCAGACTGGTCTCGAACTCCTGACCTCAGGTGATCTTGCCTGCCTCAGCCTCCTGCTGGGATTACAGGTGTGAGCCACCACTCCCTTCCAGAAAAGGATATTTGAAATGTTTCCAGCACAAAGAAATGATCAATGTTTGGGTTGATGAATATCTTACATATCCTAATTTGCTCACTAAACATTGTATGCATGTATCAAAATATCACATATATTCCAAAAATATGTACGATTATTATGTATCAATAAAAAAGAAAAAGAAAAAACAGAGCAAGATCAGCTTCAGTAGTAGACTTTTGTCTCCCATGGCTAGTGGATCCTTCCTGATAGCTGACACAGGTCAACAGGCTTGACTGCAAGCCTCTTGCGCTGCAGTAAAAGAACCTTGTCCCCTCTCTGAAGAAAACAGATATAGTAACAAAGTTGACCAGTTGCCATATGGTGCATACACTTAAGCAGAACAAGGGAATACACACAGAGTCTTAAAAAGGGAGATATTCTCATACCAGCTACTCAGGAGGCTGAGGCAAGAGAACTGCCTGAATCCAGGAGGCAGAGGTTGCAGTGAGCGGAGATTGTGCCACTGCACTCCAGCCTGGGCAATAGAGCAAGAATCCACCTCAAAAAAAAAATGCCCAACAACATTCTTCGCAGAAATAGAAGAAAATCCATCTGAAAATACACATGGAATCCAAATAGCCAAAATAATATTGAAAAATAAGCACAAAGTTGGAAGGCTCAACTTCCTGATTTTAAATCTTATGACAAAGCTACAGTATCAATGCAGTACGATACATGTATAATGACAGACAAATAGACCAGTGAAACAGAATAGAAAACCCATGAATAAATCCCCACATATATGGTCAAATGATTTTTGACAAGCGTGCCAAGATTTCATTTGATGGGAAAAGGACAGCCTCTTCAACAAATGGTGCTGAAAAAACAATATCCACATATAAAAGAATGAAGTTGGACTCTTCTCTACTATCACATACAAAAATTAACTCAAAATGGATAAAAGACCTAAAATGGATTTAGCCCCGATTTCCTTGATATACCAATGGCACTGACGACAAAAGAAAAATTCACAAATTGGACTTCATCAAAGCAAACTACCAACGAAGTGAAAAAGCAACCTATAAGATGGGAAAAAAATCTGTAAATCACTTATCTGATAAAGGATTGATATCTAGAGTATATAGAGAACCTCTAAAACTCAACAACAAAAGAACAGACCCAATTCAAAAATGGGCAAAGGAACTGAACAGTGAAGAGATACAAATGGCCAATAAGCACACAAAAAGAGACTCAACATCATCAGCCATCAGGGAAATGCAAATTAAAACCACAATGAGATGCCACTTCTTAAAAGACAGAAAACAATTAGTATGGGTGAGGATATGAAGAAACTGGAACCCTTGTGCACAGCTAGTGGGCACATATGAAAAAGAGTGCAGCCTCTACTGAGAAAGGTATAACAGTTCTTCAAAAAATTAAAAAATTACCATATGATCCACCAATTCCACACCTGGGTATATAGCAAAAAAAAAAAAAAAAAAAAAAAAACTGAAAACATACATCCAGAGAGAAACTTGTACATGAATGTCCATAGCATAATTATTCATAATGATGAAAAATGAAAAAGTAGAAACAATCCAACTATCCATTCTGGTAGATGGACAAATATAGTATATCCATATAATAGAATATTATTCAGCCATAAAAAGGAATGAAGTATTGATATATGCTAAAACATGGATAAGCCTTAAAAACATACTCAGTGAAAGCAGCCATACACAAAAGGTCACATAATACATGATTCCATTTATATGAAATGCCTAGAATAGGCAAATCCTTAGAGACAAAAAGCCAATTAGGGGGTGCCAGGGTGGGGGAGAGAGAATGAGTAGTGACTGCTAATGGGTATAGGATTTCTTTCGGGGGTAATGAAACTGTTCTGGAATTAGATACTGGTGATGGAGGCACAACTCTACAAATATACTAAAAATAATGGGATAGTACACTTTAACAACTTAACTATATGGTATGTGAATTATATCTCGACACTCCTGCTATTTTTAAAAGATAAAAAAAGAAAAATAGTAAGCAAAAGATGATAAACATCATGGAAGAAAACTTACTGTGAGAATAAATTTTATATAACTGACTTTTACCTCAAAAAAATTAAAACAGCACAGACTTTAGGACTTAAGACCAAATATAATCAATTATCACAACAAAGCAGCAGACAAAAACAGGTGTCTCTCCAGTCACAGGAAACCATCACAGAAGAACTTTAAAAGCATTAGAATAATTTGAGAATTATAATCATAATGACAAGCTGAGTCACACTGACTAAACAAAAACCCATGAGTCCATAACAATAATAAAAGAAGAAATGGCAAAACAAGACACAAAAGCAATCTTCTAGAGGCTAAGGTTGTGCCCGGCTCATTTTTGGGGTTTGTTGGTTGGTTGGTTGGTTTGCTTTTGAGACGGAGTTTTGCTCTTATTGCCCAGGCTGGAGTGCAGTGGCACGATCTCAGCTCACTGCAACCTCCGCCTCCTGGACTCAGGTGATTCTCCTGCCTCAGCCTCCCAAGTAGCTGGGATTACAGGCACCCGCCACCACACTCAGCTAATTTTTTGTATTTTTAGTAAAGACAGGGTTTCACCATTTTGGCCAGGCTGGCCTCGAACTCCTGACTTCAGGTGATCCACCCGCCTCGGCCTCCCAAAATGCTGGGATTACAGGCATGAGTCACTAGGCCCAGACTTGCATTTTCCTTTAAACTCTTCATTTCAATTAAGTAAATGACAGAAATAAATTCTGAAACTAGCATTCAGTGCTACGGGAGGGCACAGTGGCTCACGCCTATAATTTCAGCACTTTGGGAGGCCGAGGCAGGCGGATCACTTGAGGTCAGGAATTTGAGACCAGCCTGGCCAACACTGTGACACCCCGTCTCTATTAAAAATACAAAAATTAGCCAGGCATGGTGGTGCACACCTACAATCCCAGCTACTTGGAAGGCTGAAGGGGGAGGATTGCTTTAACCCAGGAGGTGGAGGTTACAGTGAGCCTACATAGCACCACTGCATGCCAGCCTGAGCAACAGTGAGTGAGACTCTCTCTTAAAAAAAAAAAAAATTCAGTGCTATGTGTCAGAAAATCAGGAGCATAAAGGTGAGCTTTAAAAAGTATACACACAATGTAGAGAAAAAAGACAAGTTGAAATGTTTAAAGTAGAGATTCTTAACCTGAGTCCAAAGACAAGCAACAAGAAGTCCATAAACATTCTGACACGACTAGTAAAATTTTATTTGTGCATATGTGGGTTTCCCATAGCACTTATCAGATTCTCAAAATGGAATTGACACCTACCCCACCCCACCCCCAAAAAAGTACCACTAAATTAAAGGGAAGATGGTAGCTGCAAATAACATGGTCCTCCCAAAACACCTTGCACAAATCTTTCATGCCTTACTGTCCCCTGCGACCTGAATTTGCTCTCATGCTTCTTCTTCACTCACAAAATCCTATTCACTCAACACTCAGCTCTACTTTCACTCTTAGGGATATTGCCTTGTACTCCCCCAGGCTCTGAACTCCTACAGCACATCCTACTTCTATTCATTGTACATGTTTGACACTTACAATACCTTTGTGAACTCCATGTGCATCAGGTAGTCTTATCTCCTTACTGTTCTGTGCCCAGCATCCCTAACTCTCACCTTTTACAAAAACTCCCCCACTCTAGTGATTTCAGTGGGGCTGTCAATCAGACCCCTTCAATAACTGGGCATATGAAGTAGACTGGGCCATACCATTCATTCCCTGAAGTTTTCCTGACTGGAAACAGCTCTTTCCTATTCCATCATGCTGTGTAAACATGTACCCAGAACTGCAGAAGCTATGGTCCCCAATAATAAAAGGAGAAATTTTTAAAAGTTAATGACTGCAAGAAAGAATGCAACACATAGACACAGAGATATCCAATGGAGACATAGAGGTCCTGATGCCTTAAGGACCTGATTCTGTTCAAACTGTGTTCAAGTAAGACAAACCCCAGGCTATAACCAATCTGGCTATTTCTGTACCTCACTTCATTTTCTGTACATCACTTTCCTTTTTCTGTCCATAAATCCTCCTCTACCACATGGCTGTGCTGGAGTCACTGAGCCTACTCTGGTTCAGAAGGCTGCCCGATTTGTGAATCGTTCTTTGCTTAATTAAAGTCTTTTAAATTGAATTCAGCTGAAGTTTTTCTTTTAACAGATGGTGTCAGAAGTGGGATCCGAAGTACAGCTTCTAGCGACCCCCAGAAGCACTGAGTGACCAAGTGAGGTACCCACCAGGCCCATTGTGTCCATTCCTCTCTCAGAACAGCTGAGGATTGTGGAAAGTTCTCTCTCGCATTCCAAAGTTCCACAGATTTGTGTTTAGAGCTCTTCGAGTCTCTTTGTGCAAATTTCTGATCCAAACTGGGTTTGGAGGTCATGACAGAAACTGGACTAGGTCTAGGATCAGATTACATCTGATATTAACTGGGCTGGATCCAGTTAGAGGCCTCTTACATCTGACTGGGTCAGAAAGAAACCAGTAGTAAATGGCAATATTGGAGGGGGTATAAAACTTGGCTTTTGGAAATTCACAGGGATTTGTGCATTCTACCCTCTTTGTTTCATTTTTCTTGTGCACTTAGATAGAAAAAAAATCACTAGCTAAGTTGATCAGGGGAACCTGAGAGCAAAGCCAGTATTTGAGGTAAAAATAGGCTCCTTAATTTGTGAAGAACTGAGTTCCTTCCGGCTTATACATGCATAAGTATTAGGCCCTGGAGGCAGCAAAGTCTTACAGAAATGGTGAAATCTTACTAAAGATAAGTTACAGTGCTTATCCAAATGAACAACACTGAACAGAAGTGCAGGTGATTGGGGGCTCCCAAATTAGTCTTATCTAGGGATGCCTATTGATATGTAGAAGCTTCTAAAAAGATTGCATTATTTTTATCTAAAGACTTTATCAAAGGCAAATAAAAACCTTAAGTGACTAATTGATTTTAAAAAAAAATTAAATCTGCTAACCTTTTGGCTTAGTTACTAGCCTGCCCCAAAGGGGAAAAGAAAGCTATCCTATATAATGTATTTATGAAGGTAGGCCCTCAAGTAAAATAGGCTTGCTTCTTTTTCAGATCTATTTATACTGAGTTCTTTTTGTTTGTTTTTTTGTTTTTCGTTTTTTTTGTTTGTTTGTTTGTTTTGAGACAGAGTCTGGCTCTGCCGCCCAGGCTGGAGTGCAGTAGAGTGATCTCAGCCTCACTGTAACCTCCACCTCCCCGGTTCAAGTGATTCTCATGCCTCAGCCTCCCAAGTAGCTGGGATTACAGGCATGCGCCACCATGCCCGGCAGATTTTTGTATTTTTTTAGTAGAGACAGGGTTTCATCATGCAGGCAAGGCTAGTCTCGAATTCCTGGCCTTAAGTGATCTGCCCGCCTTGGCCTCCCAAAGTACTGGGATTACAGGCGTGAGCCACTGCACCCAGCCTGTTGGCCCCATTCTTTAATGGGCTCCACCCATTACTCTGAACTCAGAAATTTTAGCTAAGAAACAGTAGCTGTGTTAAAAAGAATACCCTATTGAACTAAAATACACCTTTCTGGAATTTAACTGGCTATCCTGAAACTCTTTTGTAAAAGAAATCTAAATCTATAAAGGAAATCTTCATTTTTAAGGATATCCGCCCTCTAAGTATTAGAAACTCTTACCATTCTTTTATTTTTATTTTTATTTATTTTTTAGTTTTTTTGGAAACAAAGTCTCGCTCTATCCCCCAGGCTGGTGTGCAGTGGCACAATCTCAGCTCACTGCAACCTCCACCACTTGGGTTCAAGCGATTCTCATGCCTCAGCCTCCCCAGTAGCTGGGATTACATGTGCCTGCCACCACGCCTGGCTAATTTTTTGTATTTTTAGTAGAGATGGGGTTTTGCCATGTTGGCCAGGCTGGTCTGAAACTCCTGATCTCAGGTGATCCTCCTGCCTCAGACTCTCAAAGTGCTGGGATTACAGGCGTGAGCCACCACACTTGGTCAACAATTTTGTATGTAGCAAACCTTAAAGTATTTTTTAAGGCCTATTAGAGCTAAAAAATGAATTCAGCAGTTGCAGGACATAAAATCAACATACAAAAACCAGTTGTATTTCTGTATATGAACAACATGAGAATGATATGAAAATGAAGGCCAGGTGCGGTGGCTCACACCTGTAATCCCAGCACTTTGGGAGGCCAAGGTGGGAGGATCATCTGAGGTCAGGAGTTCGAAACTAGCCTGGCCAACATGGTGAAACCCCATCTCTACCAAAAATACAAAAAATTAGCCAGGTGTGGTGGCAGGTGCCTGCATTCCCAGCTACTTGGGAGGCTGAGGCATGAGAATGGCTTGAAACCCAGCAGGTAGAGGTTGCAGTGAGCCGAGATCATGCCACTGCACACTAGCCTGGGCAACAGAGTGAGACTCTGTCTTAAAAAAAAAAAAAAAAAAAAAAAAAAAAAGGAAAGGAAATTAATGAACAATATGAAAAGGAAGAAAACAATTCCACTTATACTAGCATCAAGAAATACAATACTTAGGTATAAATTTAACCAAAAAATGAAAAATTTGTATATTGAAAATTACAAAACACTGCCAAAAGAAATTAAAGACCTAAATAAAGATAGCCCACGTTAACTGATTGGAAGACTTAACATTGTTAAGACGACAATCCTGCCCAAAGCAATCTACAGATTCAATTCAGTCCCTACCAAAATCCCAACAGTATTCTTTGCAGAAATATTTAAAAATTCATTCTGAAATTCATATGGAATCTCAAGGGCCCTCTAATAGCAAAAATAATCTGGAAAATTAGAACAAAGTTGGAGGACTCACACTTCTGAGTTTTAAACTTGGTACAAACCTACAGTATCAAAACAGTGTGATACTGGCATAAAGACAGAACTATACAGACCAATGAAACAGAATACAGAGCCCAGAATAAACCCTCACATATATTTGTCAAATGATACTCGACCATGGTGCCAAGACCATTTAATGAGAAAAGGACAGTCTCTTCAACAAATGGTGCTGGGAAAACTGGATATCCACAAAGAATAAAATTGGACCCTTATAATAACACATTTGAAAATTGACTCAAAATGGATCAAAGCCTTAAACATAAAATCTAAAGTTAAAAAGCTCTTAGAAGAAAACATACGGGGAAAGGTTCATGACACTGGATTTGTCCATAATTTCTTAGACATGTCACCAAAGACACAGGCAACAAAAAAAAAAAAAAAAGATAAATTAGCTTCATCAAACTTAAAACTTTCATGCATCGAAGGACACTATCAACACAGTGAAAAGGCAAACAGCTACAGAATGAGAGAAAATATTTGCAAACCATATATCTGATAAGAAATTAATATCCAGAATATATAAAGCAGGGGTCCCTAACCCTTGGGCCACAGATTAATACCAATCTGTGGCCTGTTAAGAACCAAGCCGCAAAAGCACGAGGTGAGCAGTGGGTGAACAAGCATTATCGCCTGAGCTCTGCCTCCAGTCAGATCAGCAGTGGCATTAGATTCTCATAGGAGTATGAACCCTATTGTGAACTGTGCATGTGAAGAATCTAGGTTGCATGCTCCTTATGAGAATCTAATACCTGATGATCTTGAGGTGGAAGAGTTTCATCCCGAAACCATCCCCTCTGCGGTCCGTGGAAAAATTGTCTTCCACGAAACCAGTCCCTAGTGCCAAAAATGTTGGAGACTACTGATATAAAGAACTCCTACACTTCAACAACAAAAACAAAAACAAAAACAAAATTGAGGCCAGGCACAGTGGCTCATGCCTGTAATCTCAACATTTTGGAACCCCGAGGCAGGAGGATCTCTAGAAGATAGACGTTCAAAACCAGTCTGGGCAACATAGCAAGACTATTACCTCTAAAAAATAAAAAATAAATTAGCTAGGCACAGTGGCACACAGCTGTAGTTCCAGCTACCCAGGAGGCTGAGGTGGGAGACTCCCCTGAGCTCAGGAGTTTGAAACTGCAGTGAGCTATGATTGTGCCACTGCACTCCAGCCTGGCGACAGAGCAAGACTCCGTCTCAAAAAAAAAAAAAAAAAAAAACTTTTTAGATTGACTTTTAAAATGGGCAAAGGATTTGAACAGACATTTTTCCAAAAAAGACATACAAATGGCCAATAAGCACATGAGAAGATTCTCAACATCACTAATCATTAGGGAAATACAAATCAAAAACACAATGAGACACCACTTCACATCTATTTGAAAGGCTATGATCAAAAATCAGAAAACAACAAGCATTGGGGAGGATGCAGAGGAACTAGAATCCTTGTGCACTGCTGGTGGGAATGTACAGTACAGCCACTACAGAAAACAGTACACTAGCTCCTAAAAACACTAAAGACAGAATTACCATATTGTTTAGCAATTCCACTTCTCGGTATATACCCAAAGAAATAGAAAACACGGAGCTTAACAATTACTGGCATGTCAATGTTCACTGCAGCATTATTTACAATAGCTAAAGGTAGAAACAACCCAAGTGTCTATCAGCAGAAGAAGGAATAAACAAAATGTGGTATACCCATACACTGAAATATCATTCAGACATAAGAAAGAACGAAGTTCTAACATAGACTACACCATGGATAAACCCTGAAGACCTCATGCTAAGTGAAATATGCCAGACACAAAAGGACAAACATTGTATGATTACCTTTTTTTTTTTTTTTTTTTTTTTTTTTGAGACGGAGTCTCGCTCTGTTACCCAGGCTGGAGTGCAGTGACGCAATCACGGCTCACTGCAAGCTCCGCCTCCTGGTTTCATTCCATTCTCCTGCCTCAGCCTCCCGTGTAGCTGGGACTACAGGTGCCCGCCACCACACCTGGCTAATTTTTTTGTATTTTTAGTAGAGACGAGGTTTCACCATGTTAGCCAGGATGGTCTCGATCTCCTGACCTCGTGATCTGCCCGCCTCAGCCTCCCAAAGTGCTGGGATTACAGACATGAGCCACCACGCCCGGCCATATGATCACATTTATATGAGTTATCTAGAATAGTCAAAATCACGGAGACAGAAAGTAGAGGCCAGGCACAGTGGCTCACACATGTAATCCCAGCACTTTGGGAAGCCGAGGTGGGTGGGTCACAAAGTCAGGAGTTTGAGACCAGCTTGGCGAACATAGTGAAACCCCATCTCTACTAAGAATACAAAAGTTAGCTAGGCATGCGTGCCTGTAGTCCCAGCTACTCGGGAGGCTGAGGCAGGAGAATCACTTGAACCAGGGAGGCAGAGGTTGCAGTGAGCCGAGATCATACCACTGCACTCCAGCCTGGGTGACACAGCAAGATTCCATCTCAAAATAATGAATGAATGAATGAATGAATGAATGAATGAATGAATGAATGAATGTAGAACAGTAGTTGCCAGGGGTTGGGGGTGAGGGGGAATAAAGAGTTATCATTTAACTGGTGTAGAATTCCAATATGTGATGACGAAAAAATTCCAGAGATAGACAGTGGATGACAGTTACACAACAATGTGAACATACTTAATGCCATGGAACTATATACTTCAAAATGTGCAGGGCACAATGGCTCATGCCTGTAACTCCAGCTCTCTGGGAGGCCAAGGTAGAAGGGTCTCTTGAGGCCAAGGGTTCAAGACCAGCCTAGGCAACACGGCAAGACCCCATCCATACAAAAAATTTAAAAAATTAGCCAGGCATGGTGGCACATGCCTATAGTACTAGCTACTGGTGAGGCTGAGGCAGAGGATCACTTAAGCCCAAGAGTTTGAGACTACAGTGAACTATAACTGCATCACTGCACTCCAGCCTGGGAGAGAGAGCAAGACCTTGTCTCCAAAAAAAAAAAGGTAAAAATAGCAAATTTTATGTTACATACATTTTGCCACAATAAAAATAAATTATAAACAACCATAGGGGAAAAGCTTCATGATCCTGACTTTGGCAACAGTTTCGTAGCATGACACCACAAGTACAAACAAAAGAAAAAAACAGATAAATTGGACTTCATCAAAATTTAAAATTTTTATACATCAAGAGACACCACCAAGCGAGCGAAAAGACAACCACAGAATGGGAGAAATATTTCCAAGTCACCTACCTGATAAAGCAGGGCTCCCCAACCCTGCTTTATCCCCGTTAGGAACCAGGCCACACAGCAGGAGGTGAGCAGTGGGTAAAGAAGCAAAGCTTCAAGGGTATGTATTTACAGCCACTCCCCACTGCTCACATTACCACCTGAGCTCCGCCTCCTGTCAGATCAGCAGCAGCATTAGACGAACCCTATTGTGAACTGCACATGCAAGGGATCTGGGTTGCATGCTCCTTATGAGAATCTAACGCCTGGCTCATATGGGTTGGCTGTGTCCCTACCCAAATCTTATCTTGAATTATATCTTCCATAATCCCCCATGTGTGGTGGGAGGGACCTGCTGGGAGGTAATTGAATCATGGGACCGGTTACCCCATGCTGCCATTCTCATGAAGATCTGATGGTGAGTTCTCACAAGATCTCATGGTTTCACAAGGGGCTTTTCCCCCTTTTGCTCGGCACTTCTCCTTGCTGCTGCCATGTGAAGAAGGACATGTTTGCTTCCCCTTCTGCCATGATTGTAAGCTTCCTGAGGCCTCCCCAGGCATGCTGAAATATAAGTCAATTAAACCTCTTTCCTTTATAAATCATCCAGTCTCAGGTATGTCTTTATTAGCACCGTGAGTACAGACTAATACACTGATGATCCGAGGTGAAGCTGAGGCAGTGATGCTGGCACTGGGGAGGAGCTGCAAATACAGATGAACTTTAGCAGAGAGGTTTGACAATCAATTGCTTGCAGACTCATCTGAAACCCTATCAGTGAGTGGCAAGTGACAATTAAGCTGCATCAGATGGCAGGCTTTACAGTGGCAAGTGAGTTAATGTACTTCACACAGCTGTATCTGGTGGCAGGCTTTAAGTCACAATCCGACACTTAATTTACTCCTTGAATAGCCCGCGCATTATTTTATTTACAGTCCATGTCTCTTTCCCACATGGTGCACTTGTCTCAGTAACAGTTTTGGTAAGCCCACAAGCTAGCTCTAGCCAAAATGAGTAAAAAACAAACATCACTGGAGAGCTTCTTTGAAAAGGGGGGAAGACTCAATGATGAGACAGCAGAAGACTCTAAGACATTCTAAGAATGCCAACAATAAAGAAAGCTGCATTTAAAAGAAAATACCAGCCAGGCATGGTGGCTCATGCCTGTAATCCCAGCACTTTTAAGAGGCCGAGGCAGGCAGGATCACCTGAGGTCAGGAGTTTGAGACCAGCCTAGCCAACATGGCGAAACTCTGTCTCTACTAAAAATACAAAAATTAGTCGGGCTTGGTGGCATGCGCCTATAATCCCAGCTATCCAACAGGCTGAGCCAGGAGAATCGCTTGAACCCAGGAGGCAGAGGTTGCAGCGAGCCGAGATTGCACCACTGCACGCCAGCCTGGGCAACAGATCAAGACTCCATCTCGCAAAATAATTAATTAATTAATGAAAATACCAAGAGTCCTACTTAAATTACGGGTTCATTGCAACAAATGATTCACATTCTCCAAGTGCTTTGTATAAAATGTGGCAACCAGCTATCCAACAAAGCCATGAAACCTTCAAAACTGTCTCACCACATGGAGACCAAGCACCCTGCATTAAAAGACAAGCCTTTGGAGTTTTTCAAAAGAAAAAAAATGAAACACTAAGAACAGAAGCAATTATTGAAGGCCACCACTTCATCAAATGTGTCTGCACTTGAGACACATTCTTAGTGGCTAACCACATCGCTAAAACTAAGAAGCCCTTTACTATTGGTGAAGAGTTGATCCTGCCTGCTGCTGAGGACATTTGTCATGAACTTTTAGGAGAGGCTGCAGTTCAAAATGTGGCACATGTTCCTCTTTCGGCTAGTACTATAATTAGACAAATAGATAAAATAGCAGAAGATATGGGTACAACTGTAAGAGAGGATTCAGTCACTGTGGTACGCAATCCAGGTCGACAAGTCCAGCAATGCTGACAAGGCAACAGTGCTTGCTTTTGTGCGATATATTTTCAGGAGGATGAACATGAGGATATGTTGCGTGCACCTTTGTTGCCAACTAGCACCACAGCTGCAGAACTATTCAAGTCTTTGAATGATTACATATCAGGAAAACTGAACTGGTCATATTGTGTCAGTATATGCATAGATGGAATGGCTGCCATGAATGGACAGCTTTCTAATTTCACTACTCAGGTCAAAGGGGTCCCTTCAGAATGTGAGTCTATGCACTGTGTCAAAAAATGACAAAAAATGTCGCCTGAACTTAACAACATTTTGCAGGATGTGATTAAAATTATCAACCACATTAAAGTACATGCCCTTAGCTCATTCTATTTGCACAGCTCTGTGAGGAAATGGACACAGAGCATGCATGTCTTCTCTTACATACAGAAGTGAGATGACTTTCTAAAGGTAGATTACTGGCCAGAGTTTTTAAGTTATGAGAGCAGCTCCAGTGATTTCTTTCAGAAAAACAGTCAGTCACTACTGGCAGCACATTTCAGTGACACAGAATGGGTCACAAACTGCTTACTTGTGTGACATATTAAACCTGCTCAATCTGTCACTTCAAGGGAGAACAACAACTGTGTTCAAATCAGCAGATAAAGTGGCTGCATTCGAAGCCAAACTGGAATTATGAGGGTGATGAGTCAACACTGGGATTTAGCAGAGATTTTGTGTGTGTGTGATGGAGTCTCACTCTGTTGCCCAGGCTGGAGTGCAGTGGCATGATCTCGGCTCACTGCAACCTCCACCTCCCAGGTTCAAGTGATTCTCCTGCCTCAGCCTCCCAAGTAGCTGGGATTACAGGCATCTGCCACCATGCCCAGCTAATTTCTGTACTTTTAGTAGAGATGGGGTTTCACCATGTTGGCCAGGCTGGTCTCAAACTCCTAACCTCAAGTGATCCTCCCACTTGGCCTCCCAAAGTGCTGGGATTACAGGAGTGAGCTACTGCACCCGGCATTTTTTTTTTTTTTTTTTTTTTGAGACGGATTCTCGCTCTATTGCCCCGGCTGTAGTGTAGTGGTGTGATTTTGGCTCACTGCAACCTCCACCTCTCAGGTTCAAGCAATTCTCCTGCCTCATCCTCCCAAGTCGCTGGGACTACAGGCACATGCCAACACACCCAGCTGATTTTTTATATTTTTAGTAGAGATGGGGATTCACCTTGTTGGCCAGGCTGGTCTCGAAAGCCTGACCCCAAGTGATCCACCCATCTCAGCTTCCCAAAGTGCTGGGATTACAGGCATGAACCACCAGGACTGGCCTTTTTTGTTTGTTTTTTGAGATGGAGTCTCGCTCTGTTGTCCAGGCTGGAGTGCAGTGGCGCAATCTTGGCTCATTACAGCCTCCACCTCCCAGGTTCAAACGATTCTCCTGCCTCAGCCTCCCCAGTAGCTGGGATTACAGGTGTGTGCCACCACGCCCAGCTAATTTTTGTATTTTTAGTAGAGATGGGGTTTCACCATGTTGGCCAGGCTGATCTCAAACTCCTGACCTCAGGTGATCCACCTGCCTCGGCCTCCCAAAGTGCTTAGATTATAGGTGTGAGCCACCATGCTTGGCGAGCAGAGATTTTAAAAGAGACTGAGCCAGGGCCTTCTTTCTCCCAGCTGGTGCATGATCACGTATCTCAGCTTTCAAAAGAGTCTGAGCATTACTTCCCAACCACAAAAGACCCCCACACTGGGAAGGAATAGATCCACGACCCATCTGTGAATAAACCAGGTGAACTGACTTTGTGTGTGCTAGAAGAGGATCAACTGCTTGAGATCACAAATGACGATAGCCTTAATAGTATGTTTGGGACAACTTCAAATCTCCATACATTCTGGATTAGAGTCAAGGCGGAATATCCTGAGATTGCCACAAAAGCACTGAAAAGCCTGCTTCCATTTCCAACATCCTATTTTTGTGCAGCAGAGTTTTCTGCAGTGACGGCAACCAAAGCGAGATTAAGGCATTGACTGGACATAAGCGACACACTTCTGGTGTCACTGTCTTCCGTCACCCCCAGATGGGACCATCTAGTTGCAGGAAAACAAGTTCAGGGCTCCCACTGATTCTACATCATGGTGAGTTGTATAATTATTTCATTATATATTACGATGTAATAAAAATAGAAATAAAGTGCACAATAAATGTAATGCACTTGAATCATCCTGAAACCATTCCCTCATCCTGTCCATGGAAAAACTACCTTCCACAAAATCAGTCCCTGGTGTCAAAAAGGTTGGAGACTGCTGTATAAAGGATTAATATCCAAAAAATATAAAGAACTCCTACAAAACAACAAAAAACCAAACAACTCAATTAGAAAATGGGCAAGGCTTTGGAGACACCACTGCCCCCCAAAGCTCCCTGCCACCAGCCACGGTCAACCCCACCATGTTCTAGGCCATGGACAGCCCTTGAGCCACGTCTCCTTTGAGCTGTTTGCAGACAAAGTTCCAAAGACAGCAGAAAACTTTCATGCTCTAACCACTGGAGAAAAAGGATTTGATAATAAGGGTTCCAGCTTTCATATAATTATTCCAGGGTTTTTGTGTCAGGATGGTGACTTAACACACCATAATGGTGTGGCAAGTACAGCTACAAGGAGATCTGATGAGAACTTCATCCTGAAGCATACACTCACTGGAACTAGCAATTTTCCTATAGATGTCAGTGAGGAAGAAACAAATATCCCTGTATTAACATCATAACCATCATAATCACTTGTTTGTATTAATAATGTCAAATCACTAGAAACTCAGTTAAACAATTGATACTCAAGAAGCAGAAATGGTAGTAGCGGACCTTTTACTTTTGTAAAGAGAGGATTTATTCCTCTCAAGCATGTATCAATTTTGAAATTTTTCAAAATGCAAGTCTATGGAGGAAATAATGCCCTATTACAACAAAAATGCAGAAAACAAGTACCCTCACTGTCCTGGAGGACAATCTGGCAACAGTTAATTTCAAACAACCAACTGTTCAAAAGTACGAAAGTAAAGGATAGTATATCTGTATTACAGAACGGCAGTCTTAAAAGAGTGAAGACTCCAGATATAAGAACATGTTCAAAGTATAATAGATTTAAAATAAAAGTAGATTATAAGACAATATAAGCAGTATGGTTCCAAATTTATTTTAAACGCCTACTTAAATGTATATACAAAAAAAAAACCTAAAAAGATATGACAATATGTTGAAAGGGGTTGTCTGGGTAATGAAAATAAGACATCACCTTTATGTTCTTTTTTGTATGTTTTTCTGTATTTACTGACATTTCTGTAATGATATATATGTTATGTAATCAAAAGGAAACGTTACATAGGAAAAGAAAAAGCCCAAATGTATTCAAGATACTGAATTCACAATATAGAAAAGACTAGATACGTCGTATTTTAGAAAAAATTCTAACAGAAATAGACAAAATCTCTTCTTGGTGCTCTTAAAGGTTTAACCTTGAGTTCCCTGGAAAAGTCACTCATCCAAAACACAGCATTCCCCAAAGATGTCAAACAAAAGAAGTACTGTCGGGATAAGTTCAAACCGCATCCCAATTACCTGCTGTAAGATTTCCGGATCACTGTTGTGATGACTGTGAAACTGTAGGTGAGAGAGAGGGATTCATACCAGAATCCTAAGGTTCCCACTCAAAATCTGTCATCTGTACTTAGCCATAGGCACTAAGCCTCTCTAACAGGCTCAAGAAAGAGAAAGGTCAAGGGAAAAAAAGTATACTCATGATGTCACAAATTTCTAACAATCAAATATTATTAGGTTTACAGCCTGCCTTTTAAAATACCATCAGGATTAATAAAACAAAATAAAATTCTTCACTAGGTTGGACTCTTAATTAAGCATTCACCAGTCACTCACCATGAACTAGGTCCTGATGATACAAACATGAAGACAAAGTTCCTTATCCTCAAGAAACTCAGTCCCTGAGGCAGAGATGAAATTAAGCATGATCTAAAAGGATAAATGCCATACTAGAGGTTGGTACCAACTGCAGTAGAAGCAGCAATGCTTATTTATATCAGGCAGAGTAGGGAAAGGCATAAAAAAGAGATGACATTTGAGCTTTTTCAGTTAACATTCCCCAAGTAGAGAAAGGGAATCATGGGATTCCAATGATATAACAACACCCTGAGTAAAGCAATAAAGGTAGGAACATTATAGTCCTGTCTGGAAAAGGGTGAATTGTCCAGCATATCTAGAGTATAGAAAATGTGGAGAGAGACCCGGCACGGTGGCTCACGCCTGTAATCCCAACATTTTGGGAGGTCAAGGCAGGCAGATCACTTGAAGTCAGGAGTTCAAGACCAGCCAAGAAGAGAGGGGAGAGGGAGTGGGGGGGGGGGGTGGAGAGGAGAGCGGGGAGGGGAGGGGAGAGAAAATGTGGAGAGAATGTCAGAAACAAAACTCTGAGAAAAGTTTAGTGCCACCCTTCCTCCTGTACAGGAAGATGAAAATTAAGTTAACATCTTTTCAATGCTGATATTTCTTTCTCACTCCCCGTGCTTTAGTAAATCCAAACAGACTTTTTAGCAGCATCTTTCTCCCTTATTAAAACACCATAGCCACGAACTAAGGCTAAGGAGCCCATCCTAACCCCAAGCATCATCAAGTTCACAAAGGTGGTACAGCTGGCGCTATCATAAAATGTTCATACAGATAATCTGCATTCAAATCACAACACTGCAAACACTACTTGTTTATACACTAGACATAATTTCCCTCTAGGACAATAAAATTTTCTTCCTCTCCTGTCCAACATTTTTATTAGCCACTTGGAAAAACATAGAAGACAGGCTTATCAATTGCGTAAAGGTTCGAAGAAAATATAGTAATATCTTGGATCACAAACTTAAGCTTCAAAAAGATTTGACAGGTTGTACTCATGAGCCAAATACAGTGTTAATGTTAACGGAAATATAAAATACTTTTTAAATGAAACTAAAATTTTATATTTCTGTTTAATATCAATCACACAAGTTCAGGATGGAGGGGATATAGCTTGACTTCAGTTCATATAAAATAAAACCTAGAGTTGCTATAAATTCAGTATGAGCAATTAGTGTGAAATGGCAGCTCAGAAGTCTCCAAAAATCAGTCTTTATACCACATTAATAAAAATGTCCAACTCAATGCTACAAATACGTGTGTAAAACCTTCTGCATGCCTGGTTCTGAGGTGCGTCTGCCAAGAATGCAAAGATAGACCAGGCGCAGTGGCTCACGCCTGTAATTCCAACACTTTGGGAGGATCACGGAATCTTCTCTGTCACCCAGGCTGGAGTGCAATGGCGCAATCTCAGCTCACTACAACCTCCGCCTCCCAGGTTCAAGCGATTCTCCTGCCTCAGCCTCCCGAGTAGCAGGGATTACAGGTGTGCGCCACCACGCCCAGCTAATTTTTGTATTTTTAGTAGAGGCGGGGTTTCACTATGTTGACCAGGCTGGTCTCAAACTCCTGACCTCAAGTGATCCACCCACCTAGGCCTCCCAAAGTGTTGGGAATACCAACGTGAGCCACTGTGACTGGCCCAAGATAAGAATTTTAAATGTATTTTTTATTGCAGGTCATAGTCAAAAGTTGGAAAGACATTAGTCTAATGAAGAGGATAAAGTAAATATACCACTATAAAATACGAAGTATAACAGGATTTAACAGAACAAAATATATCTGGTTGGAGAAAGAGAGGGGTAGGGCCAAGAATCTAGGAAAGGATTTACAGAGATAACAATATATGAGAGAAGTCTTGGCAGGCTGGAAATAATTTAAGAAATGAAGACATTGGGGAAAGGCACTCTATGTAGAAGGAACAATATGAACAAAGACATGATGCAGCAAATAAGTGTTTAATGGTCCTGGGACATGGCAGCACTAGTTATAAGTTAAGTACAAACAGAAGAACCTGGGGAAAGTTCAGTTTGGCTAAAGTGTAAAGTATTAACAAGTCAGTGGATGAGGCTGAACATGCAAATTTGAACCATAACATGAAAGTGCTGGATACACGATAAACCATGAATGCTAGCTGTTCCAACTAGTCTTAGCTCTGGGGCCTTAAACCATATTATCTCTAAGACGTTTTAGAGTTCTAAAGTTTATGACTTACTGAAGAGCTATGATGCAAGTTATTTATATAAAGGCACAGAACAAGGACTTATAAGAAACTACAGGGAGTCATTATTCTACTCAATAAGGAAGAATGTTCTCATTACAGCTAACAATAAAATGGGCTGTCCCAAAAAGTGGTGAGGGCATTGGCAATAGATATGTTTGAATATAGGCCAAATACATATCTGTTGAAGGTATGGCACTAAATCAGTACTACCAATTTCTGTGTTTATCACACTCTAATTCTTCTATCATGTTGGTTCTCACTTATTAGCAAGAGCTCATGAATGAGTTCCAAAGGGAGACAGAGAATCACATTAAAGCAGGAGGATGGGATTTTATTCCATTGTAGATAAGCAGGAAAATGGGAAGCTTCTGAATGACATTTTCCAACATAGTAATTATCTTTACTAGAGAGAGTATCCTAAGGTGTGATATAGCAAATCAACTGCAAGTACTTAGCTAAAATAATTTGGTGATGTATAAAAAAAATTTAAGGTTTTAAAAGCCTTTATGTGAAAAAAAATGCTTGCTTCTCCATGCAAAAGCTGTCAAAAGGGGGTATGCAAAACACTTAAATGCATAATCATAAACAGGTTTGGCTTGTTCATTACAATAAAAGCATAACATTGGAATTAAAATACTAATATAGCATACCCAATAATGCTTACATGTT
Source organism: Pongo abelii (assembly GCF_028885655.2). NCBI lineage: Eukaryota > Metazoa > Chordata > Mammalia > Primates > Hominidae > Pongo > Pongo abelii. The sequence goes on from NC_085928.1 coordinate 103,768,321, forward strand.
GGGAATAATTTCAGATCATTCTTAAAGAATAAAGACACAAAAATTTTTAAAAATTCAAAACACAAACTATTAAAAATTAAAATTTAGCACCATTGTAAAAATATGCTATGAAGGTAAAGTACTTTCAACCTCAATGACCATTCTTTTGAGACTGTCCTGCTTCAGAATGCATCTAATACTACACAGAAATAGGTGCCATGTTTACAATTTAGCTTAATGTTTCTAAATCATACTCTAATACTGCATGATAAAACGAACTAGAAATCTAAAGTCTACTGAATAGACTTGATGATTAAAAACTTAAACATAAGACCCAAAACTATAAAACTACTAAAAGAAAACATAGGGAAAATGCTTCAGGACATTCGTCTAGGCAAAGATTTTATGACTAAGACCTCAAAAACACAGGCCACAAAAACAAAAATAAACAAATGGGGCTACACTAAACTAAAAGCTTCTGCACAGCAAAGGAAAAAGAGTAAAGAGACAACCTACAGAATGGGAGAAAATATTTGCAAACTATTTATCTGATAAGGGACTAATATACAGAATATACAAGGAACTCAACAGCAAAACCAAATAATCCCATTAAAAAGTAGGCAACAGGCTGGGCACAGTGGCTCATACCTGTAAACCCGCCACTCCCCAGGAGGGAGGGTCTCTTGAGGCCAGGAGCTCAAGACCAGCCTTAGCAAAATAGCAAGACCCAGTCTCTATAAAAAAAAAAAATTAAAAATTCGCTGGGCATGGTGGCATGGAACTGTTGTCCTAGCTACTGAAGAGGATGGCTTGAGCCCAGGAATTCAAGGTTACTGTGAGCTATGATCATCATAGCACACAAGCCTGGGTGACATAGCAAGACCTCGTCTTGGGGAAAAAAAAAAAAAAAAAAAAAGCAGGGCGCAGTGGCTCACGCCTGTAATCCCAGCACTTTGAGAGGTCAAGACGGGCAGATCACTTGAGGTCAGGAGCTCGAGACCAGCCTGGCCAATAAGGTGAAACCCCGTCTCTACTAAAAATAGAAAAGAATTAGCCAGGTATGGCAGCGCACACCTGTAATCCCAGCTACTCGGAAGGCTGAGACAGAAGAATCACTTGAACCCAGGAAGCGAAGGTTGCAGTGAGCCAAGATCACACCATTGCACTCCAGCCTGGGCATCACAGCAAGACTCTGTCTAGAAAAAAAAAAAGGAAAAAAAAAAGAAAAAAAAAAAGTCCAATACAGAAATAAAATTCCTTAAATATAACTATCCAGTTTAAATTGAAAACTGTAGAGTATGTCTCATCTTTCAAGCCAGAGTCATATACTACTGACAAATTGCTTTCAGACGACACAGTGTAATAATACAATCTGTGGCTTAGAATCTCAAAGTCCTAGGTTCAAATCTCAACTCAGCACTTACTATCTAAAGTATCTTAAATCAGTTACTTAATTTCTCTCAGCTAAAGCTTCTTTCTCATCTGTTTAAAAAAGAGGGGAGAGGCAGTGATATAGTGTAAAGCTCAAGTAGAATCATGAATGAGGAAATCCCCATAAACACTAAACAAGACATCAAGCACATCCTCACTTTTCAGAACAAAATAAAGTCACAGGTATATGAAATATTTCCTACCCCTAGTGGATGATGTCTTTACCTCTAAAGGGGTATTGGGGCCCTTCCAAGGTTGCAAAGGTTGGGCTTCCCTCACTGAATAAATAACTAAAGAGCACACTGTCTTCAGACTATTTTGGTGAGTTCTAGTCCATTTACCAACAGATTTACTCAAATTTTGTGAACACTAATTCTTTCAGATCTGGTTTCAAGGATCTATTACCTCCCCACCTTCAGATTCTTTTCCTGCACCACAGGATCTTTACAAGTTTCTTTTAAGGACTCAGGATTTGTTTCTTTGTTTGTTTGTTTGTTTTTAAGTGCTTTTCTTCCCTATCTGGGGAAACCTAACCAAAAGGAAGTTAGGTAAAAATAATGCATAAAATATGCATTATTTTTTAAATAAGAAAAAATAAATATAACATTACAAAACTAAAATGTAAGGTCTTCAGATTGGTAATGAGAAAAATTTTTCATGTTCTACTAAAAGGGATTAAGAAAAAATAAGCAATAAATGCCCTAAATTATTTTAAAATTTGCCTTAGCTGGGCACAGTGGCTCACAGGTATAATCCCAGTGACTTGGGAGGCTGAGGTGGGAGGATAGCTTGAAGCCAGCAGTTTGAGACAAGCCTGGGCAACACAGCAAGACCATGTCACTAAAAAAATTTTTTTTTAATTAAAATTTTAAAATTAGCCAGGCAAGGCTGGGCGCAGTGGCTCATGCCTGTAATCCCAGCACTTCGGGAGGCCGAGGCGAGCGGATCATGAGGTCAGGAGATTGAGGCCATCCTGGCTAACATGGTGAAACCTTGTCTCTACTAAAAATACAAAAACAAAATTAGCCGGGCATGGTGGCGGGCACCTGTAGTCCCAGCTATTCGGGAGGCTGAGGCAGGAGAATGGCATGAACCCAGGAGGCAGAGCTTGCAGTGAGCCGAGATCATGCCACTGCACTCAGCCTGGACAATAGAGCGAGACTCCGTCTCAAAAAAAGAAAAAAAAAATTAAGCAGGCAAGGTGGTAAACACCTGTAGTTCCAGCTACTTGGGAGACTGCTGCAGGGGGATCGCTTGAGCCCAGGAGTTCAAGGCTGCAGTAAGCTATGATCATGCCGCTGCACTCCAGCCTGGATGACAAGAGCAGGACCCCATCTCTCAAAAAAAAAAAAAATTTGCCTAATGACAGCAGCAGAATAAACAAGATGACCTTCTGAAGCAGCTTCCACTTCTAAGACGTCAAACTAATATCTATGTACTCAAACCTTTACCACTTTTCTATTCAAGGAGTGTAATTACAAACATTCTTGTTTTAAAAATTGTTGGTGTTTGCTGCTCCTGGTGTTGCTCCTGTTAGAGGGTGAGAAAAGTATTTTCTTGGTTTTTGTATTCTATATTTGGTACTCTGGGTACAGTCAGTATAGGGAAAGACAGGTGTTTCACAAAAATAGCTGGATTTTTCTCACCTAATACACTTTAGAGCAGGAAGCTTCTTGGAAAGGTAGAATAAAGAATGGAAGGATGCAGGACTTTCCAAGCATTCATGGCAACAGAAAGGAAAGCAGAGATTCTCTAAGAGGGAAAGGGACACAAGGAGTCAAAACACGGGCAAACGGGTACAGTAAAGAACAGTACCTTACAGTAACAGAGAAAGAAAGCAAGACAGTCAAGAATTTCACAAAATACTGCCCACTGCCAATAAGAAAATTAAGGAAAATATACAATCGTTGAAGGACAAAAAAAAAAAATTAACAAACTTTCGGATCCAGTTTATCTGTGTAATAATGATAACATTAAGACTACTCTGGAAATCGACATGGGGTTACCTAAGTGAGAGTCCCGGGCACACTGACAGGCCTATCACTGACCCTCAGAAAAGGATAATGTCCTCCCCACTGCCTAAAGTCACTCACAGAATGTGACAATGGGAAGGGGAGCTCAGTCATCACCTCATCCTAAATGAATAAACCAAACAATTCAGTCATGTTATAACCTGTACAGAATTCCTATATTATAAAAAATTTAATAAGATATTACTACAGGATCTCAAAGCCTTACCAATGTCAAATACAAATGAACAGCTGCAGTGGAAAAAACCCTTTGGTACTGCTGCAACAGGGGACTCCTTCCTTCACTAACATCAGGGCAAAAGGAGGCCCTCAAGGCCCTCCTCCACGAATTTCTCCAAATTGGTAAGAAGTAAGTGTAAGGGGTTTCCCTCCTTGCTATGTGATTATAGGTTGACAAACAAAGACAGAAATCTGTGCTCCAAGTTAGTCATAAAAATCAAAGCTGAAACTCAAACATTTTCTCACAGGAAAATGATAACAGTTATATTTTCAAGCTAGCCCTCATAGCAATCAAATGATGCAGCAAAAATGCCATTTTAATTGACTATTTTTCTCATAAGTATAATGTATAAGCTACTTTATAAAGTGGATTTTATGAAAAGCTCTGGAAGTGTAGCCCTAACATCCTTACGAAAAAAAATGTGTCCTGAGTTTTAAACAATTTACACAAAAACTTTTAGATCATAACTAAGGAAGGGACAGTAGAAGACTGTGAGATAAACAGAGTTGCTTGGTTTGGTAGAAAAGGCATCTAAGTTATGCTAAACCACAGCTGCTATGAAAATGTCTTCAGTGTAACTGTCTCTCTCATTTAGCAAGCATTTAAGCTCTGCCCTGAGCCCAATGCTGTGGCCCTCCAAAGGGAATAACAATTTTTCTAAAGCTAAACACACAATCCTAAGAATGCAAGAATTTCGTTGCATCTTGCTGGGTAAATCACACACCAAATCCTAGTGCTTTGAGATTCACATGTACCTATCTTGATTACCTTGCACTGGCTCTGTCTCAGAACTAACACACTTAGTGTTATTAGTCTAAATACTAAGGGAAAAGAAGAAACTATTAAGCATTCAGCATGTTCTCATTTCACTTTCATAATCCTGTAAGATAGGTAAACATTATCCCCAATTTATACATTAAGAAAATGACGCTAAATGATGTTAAATTACTTGCCCACACCACCAGTAAAGAGAAGCTAGGACTCTGAATTCCACTTTGTCCATTATTCAACGGCTCCTCCCCTCCACCCCCCCACCCCCGCCAAAAAAGGGCTCCTCTCCCCTCCAAAAAAATCAGTCATGGGGTGCCACTGGAGAGTTGACCACTCACATCAATTATTTGTTATTCTAGTTCAGCAGTTCTGGGAGCGAGTTATAGAGAAGATAAACCACCAACTCCTCATTTCACAGAATCAACTCAGTATTCAGGGAATATTCTAAGAGAAGGGGTAAAACGTCCCTAGAGGTGAATCCCAGCTCTTCGCATCATTTCTCAATTCCTTCTCAATAGAGACTCTAGGACCAGAGCTCCCTTTATCACCTCCATCCTAACATAGCTAATTGTTTCAGAAAGTTACCTTTTAAAACAAGATTTTCTACCAGAATAGAAGACCTCTCTGCTGGTCCTCGAATTTAAATAAATTCAATTTTCACACGATAACCTGCCTGATAGCATTCCAAAACATTCGTTACCACTGCAGTTTCAAATTATTTTGTAGTGAATTGTGAACTAAATCTTGATTAAATTGCAGTAAAGATGGGAAACAAAAATCTATGTTTAGACAGGTTTCCTATCTAAAATTTTCCATTACGAGCTTAGGAAAAACAAAACCTGTACACTCAACATTTTAAATCTGTTTCTAACTGAACAAGACGATAGGTGATGCAATGAGGCTTAACTCTATCATGTAATTGCCACAAAACACTAACGTTGTAGAACATTCAATATTTTAAATTACTGAATATTCTTTTTAAAGAAGTTGAATATTGTAAGAATTATTTAGCTTCTGGAGTTAAACACAACATTAAAAAAAAGGTTTCTAAGAGGAATAAGGTCTTATCTGAAAACAGGGTTTTAAAAAAAAAAAACCGTGTCAACATTGATACATGTCCAAAAACATTTCCCATTGTAAGGTATTATTTCTAATACTAAAGGCAAAACAAATTAAAACAGAGCAAGCATTTGCAGTCAAATGTCCAAATTTTTGAACTGGGAAAATGATGTCAACGTTTTTCATCCGTTTTCTTGTAAGGTTCCAGACCAAAAATAAACAGCCATCGGGCTCATCAATTAAGGTGCGGAAACTCATTAAAATCGAGCTTCTGGAGGGGAGAAAACATATTCCCAGAATTTGGTTTCTCGGGTAAAATTGCCCCGTGGCCCACACCAGAAACCTCGGGCAACTGCCCGGGCCTTGCCCACCCCTCCCGCGCGGGCCGCACCTGCCAAGGCCGCACCGCCAGCGCCCCCTGCCGCCCTCTCTGCACAGAGACCCGCGCCCACCCCCGCACCCGCACCCGCACCCGCACCCGCACCCGCACCCGCACCCGCACCCGCACCTGCCCCCACCCCGCGCTCGCCCCGCGCCGAGGCCGCGCAGCCTGCGGGCAGGGGCGGGGGCACGAAGATGCGAATCCAGGCGGGGCCGGGAGCTGGGCGCGTCCCCCAGAACCCCCGCCACGGCCAGGACTGAGCCTAACCTACCTACGCCGTATTTCTCCTCCTCCGTGGGGGTCCACATGGCCGTGCCGGGCGCGGCCCCGCGGGCGCGGCGACCGGGCGACAACGCGGCGGGGACGGCCGCGGGCCCGGCTGTGGCGCACCGCGAGTCGAGGCGGGGACGGTCAGGCGGCGCGGGGCAGTGGGCGGCGCATCCCTCACAGGCCGTCCGGGATGCCGCCGCCACCCCCGCCACGTCTGGACCGCGAGGCTCCGCGGGTGGCCCAGCAGCCCCTGGCGGCGCGGGCGAAGGCTCGCCACCTGTCCGTCGCCGCTGCTCCCGTGCCGCCGCTTGCTTCCTCACAGCTCCGCCGCCCGGCTCCCGGCGCCGCCGCGGCTCGGCTCGCCCCGGCGGGCTCGCAGGACGCCCGCGCATGCGCCACTCCCTGCCGCGCAGGGGCTCGCGCTGCCCGGGCTCGCGCCGTCCCGATCCCGCGCGCGAATCCACGCGCTGCTGCTGCGCGCCAGCGGAGGAAAATCCGCGAGAAGCGATTGGACTGCCCGGCTACGGACCGGCTTCTAGAATCGCTGGTCTGGGGCCCTCAGCTGTAGCAAACTCCGGAGGGGGCGAAGCCGGTCAGGTGGGCGACTCCCTCTATCCGGACTCCCCACTCGCTTCCGCTTCCAGTGCCTCCTGCCTGCGCCCCGAGATGGCCACAGGCCTCCTGGTCGGAGAGGGGAGATCCAGAAAAGGAGGAGACGACACCATTTTCAGACCCATCCCAGTGTCACCCACAGTGCTGTCGGAAAGGTCCCCGGAGCCACCCTGTGCATTCCCAGGGCCCGCAGGATGGAATCGCCACGAGAGAACCAGGTGGGGTGCACTCGTGCCCCTCTCTCCTGGATCCCCTCTGGGCTAAGGCCGCTGACACCTCCTGGGTTCTTGCTTCTCTGAGATGGCCTGAGTGGTGAATGTTTGGGGCCAGAACAATCAATACCCGGCTTGCTAGTAAGGAAGCACTTCATTGGGCCCTTCGTGTTCCTACCGAGGACACGGCATCTGCTGCTCCTGGGTGTCTGCCTCCCTTGGAGCCCTAAGAACTGGCTCCTACCGGAAACTTTCCTGCTCTCTCTCCTCCCTAAGAATCCATTCATTCTGATGCCTGTAAATGTCACCTTGTGACCCCCAAGTCAACCACTTACCAAAGACCAGGAACTACAGGACTTCTCCTTTCCACCTACATTTGGACCACATGCTCTAATCCCAGCAGATTTGCCCATCTCTGTCACTAGCACTACTAAGTCAAAACCCTGGTGTCATCCTTCACTAGCACTCTCAGACACTCCCACTCTTCAAAGCCCAGCTCAGCCCCTCACCTCCTGGAAGCCTGCCCTGACCCATAGTCTCCTTTCTTTCTTTGTCTGGAATTGGAGCTGTGTTCGGTTTGTCTTATTTCACTTATAAGACTGTCAGCTCCCAGAAGGCAAGCTCCAGGCTAAAATCATCTTTCTAACCCCTCACCACCAACCCACCACCTGGTGTATAGTTGTTGCATGGGAAGCCAGACTAATATAAGAATACCTTGTAATCGACAGATCTTGTTGATTCTTCCTTCAAAGTGTCATGATTGGTAACTCCTCCCAGGCCTGACTGTGCTCCCCTGGGTTATGGCCACCCCTTCCCACCTTCCGATCTTTAGGCTTCTCCCCTCACTAATCATAGCTGCCCACTCCCGCCCAGAAAATGTCTGTTCTGTGAATGATAGAATTTCTCAATAGCCAGATAACACTTCTTTTTAGAGGTAGCAGGGGTGTCCAAGAACATAACGAAAGAGCTAACTGTTCCGAGAAGATAGACCCCTCCCCAGTGGCCACCATGGAAGTATACTATGGAATGAAGCCACATTCTTACAAAACTCTCCAGGGAGCTATTCAGCAAGTGGGGCTGAGCTACGCAGGCCTTCGGGGAACAACCTTAAAGCTCTTATTTCATCCTCTAAGTTCACTCCCTTGTCTGCTGTATGTGATGACAGTCACAGAGCCTAAGGGCCAGTTTTTCCAAAGTTTATACTCTTGTTCCCAGTCTGAATCCATCTGAGATTATGGCTTTCCCAGATGAAGAAAATTCTCCATGATTGCACACCTCAGCTCCAGAGTGGAAGGGCTTTAAACCCAACCAGGGAAGGGAAAAGAAGGGACCAAAGTGAGACGGAAGGGACTTAGTAAGCCTGGACTCCTAAACTCTTGCTGTTTGTATAAATTTAGATTGTTTTTGTGAGTTGAAGCAAAAGGGCATAGCACACATTGGCCTTCAGCAGAACCATGCACCTGCTCTCTTATCCCCCTAGCATCTGCTCTGATCCTTTCCTTCCTCAGGCTCCCAGTCCACTCAACACACCACACACACACACTCTCCCAGCATATGAGCTGCCTTCCAGCTTGCCTCTGAAAATCAAGATCCTCAGCACAGTAACCTCCCCTCCTCTCCAACCGCTCTTCTTTGTGTTCCCGCCACCACCAGGCTCACTGCCTGCTACTTCTCAGGATCCCCAACTATCATTGCCCCGTCTCCCATTTTCACCCTGACCTGCTCCACAGACTCCTGCAGTCCCAGGAAGACCTGCCCTGTTGGTACCCTCATCCCCCAATTCCCTCTCTCTTCCTCCTCTCTCCATCTGGCTACAAAGGAGAATCATCCATTCCAAATCCTTTTATTTCAATGTAATTCATTTGATTCTCAGCACCCAAAGGTCTGCATTCTGACCCTGTCACCTCCTGGAAACTACTTTCCCAGAATTCCCCAGGGCCATCCCAACTTTAGACCATTGCCTGGTTCTGGCTGGGCTTTTGCATGGAGTGTCCCTCAGCTCGTGTCCTCTACTTTTGAAACCCACACATCTGCATCACACTGCAAGAGCTGTCTCAGGGCCACTTTCCTGAGGAAGGCTTCCCCAACTGCCCTCAGTTCAGCTGGATTTTTCGCACCCATTATGACCTTTCCTGTAGCATTTACTCATTCCACCCTTCTCCAAGAGATCAAATGGGTCTGCTTCTCACATTGGCAAACATCTGTTTTTTTCTTCAGTGACAAGGATTGTTCTTCAATTATTTTTACCTTACACAGAGACTAACATAGCGCCTACCACCTAACATGAATTTAACATACACTCTTGGGTGAATAATCTCCCTGTATGTTTTCTGAGACCATAATGAAATAGATTGGAAGAGAGAACTGAGATATTTACCTCAGCAAGTCATAAATCTGCAAACTCAGAAACTCTAATTAATTAAATTTCTTTGTTATAGACATATTGGTTTTAATTACAAATTCATTGCAATGTCTTATTGAGTAGCTATAAAAAAGATAAACATGATAGAGCAATTTAAAAAACAAAGTATGCAAACAGTTTGACTTATCATGTCACTGTTACTTTTGGGTTTAACTCATTACCTTAGATGATAAATTGCAACTTGATGAGCAAGGAAGGAATCAAGTTTTCCGCAGGAAATTCATTAAGACTGGTGTTAAAAATAGCCAATAACCAAACAAATTTTATAAATAATTTACAAGAAATGCAGACAGCATCATCTTTTTTTCATAGAGTTTAAGTTGATCAATAATTTTTTATCACAAGCAAACTCCATAATGGTAAATCCCCCATCACCTTTGGTGAATGATACTGGCCCTCTACAAAGCTCGATGAGATACACTTCATATCTTCTCTCCTTGTTTTCTGCTGCCTAGAGAATCACACAGCAGCGTTTAAGGAGCCAGCCAGTCTGATGACTCAGCTCATAAAACAATGTGTGGCCACAAAGATGATGTTTATCCATGAGCATTCTGGAGGCTCTTGCTACTGAAGTCGGCAAGCAGTGGGTAAGTGGCACACGATGCTCATTCTCAAGAGTTTCTGGCAGCGGTGCCAACACAGCACTCACTTCCCTCTCTCAGCAGTTGATTTCATCTGATGCTCTGTCCAAGCAGAATGGTAGAAAAAAACTTCAGAGAAATGCAGTGGGTATAGAGGCAAATCCAAACAAAGTGCAGGTGATAGTGGTGACATTCTGCCTTCTCTTGATCAGAAGGTGTCAGCAGCTGGAGCTTATGCCCGTATGAACCCCAGGGTCAGGTAAATGGAAGGCTTAAGAACATGTTACCCAACTTACCTCTGCCCTTCTGAGTTCCTCAAGGAGTGGGTCTGCTGTGGTTAGTAAAACATCTGCAGAGCTAGTTTTCTTCGTGGCAGAGAGATGCGCAAGCTAGTCTCACCTCACCACCACCTGTTATTTACCCCAAAGCAACACCTTTTAGGAAGCCTCCTTTCAGGAGACAACTTTGGAATAAGGGGCTAATTCAAAGTAAGTTAACACAAAGGCTGGACACAGTGGCTCACACTTGTAATCCCAGCACTTTGGGAGGCTGAGGCAGGCAGATGACTTGGGGCCAGAAGTTCAAGACCAGCCTGGCCAACATGGTGAAACTCCGTCTCTACTAAAAATACAAAAATTAGCCAGTCATGGTGGCATGCACATGGAGTCCCAGCTACTTAGGAGGCTGAGACAGGAGAATCACTTAAACCCGGGAAGCAGAGGTTGCAGTGAACCGAGATTGCTCCACTGCACTCCAGCCTGGGTGACAAAGTGAGAACATGTCTGAAAAAAAAAGATAAAGTTAACACAGAGATGGCTGACACAGTAGAGCACTTTCAGGTGAAGAGACCTAAAGTGTCTAAGAAGATGTTAGTATTTTGCTTCAAGTTTTGGTGCATCTGAATATATTTTCAGTAGGGAGGGGATAGGGAAGAGTGTGACAGGAAGACAGATTAAGCAGTACAATATTTCATTATTTTCCCTAAAATGACAAACTTTAACCATCTGTTCCTATTTTATCAACCCATTCAAAATATTATTAAAATGTGGATTTCTTTCAGTTAGCCAATGTCTTCAAATGAGAAATGGCCAAAGCTCCCCTGATTGTAATTCCTAGAGACTGATGTGGCACTTCTGGATGGGCTCTAATGAGCAAGCCCCATCATGAGAAGCACCCCCAGATGTTTCCAGATGTGTCAGAGAATTCCCAGCACTTGCTTGCTGCCCACTTGACTGTGAACTACCTGGAGACAGCACCATGCTGTATTCTTTTTTATTTTTAGTGCCTGGCACACAGCATCTGACACATAGTAGGTGCTCAGTAAATATTGTTTTAATTAATACATTAGTAAATGAGTGCTTTTAATGTTTTCCAGAAATTTATATTTTTGTTCCAATAGGGTTTTTGTTTGCTTGTTTATTTTCTGTCCAGGAAAAAGGGCGGAGATAGAATCAAAAACAAGATACCCCCTGGAAGGAAGGGCAAATAGATAGAAACTTGGCATTACCTAGTTCTCTTTTCCCTTGGAGGGAAATAATTACGTCCTTAAATTTCTGCACTAAGTCACCAAGGAGGGCTTGAAATTAAAAACCTTGGAGAGTAATTAGCAACAAAACGTTCTGATGTCAAGAAGCACATTTTATGGGACCACATTTGTAATATTAATTGGGCCTCTGCATAGCCAAATGGTGAAATTATTGCTACAATACAAATAGGCCCAAAAGAGAAAAACAGCCCAAAATAGCACAGATATTCCAAATCAGGACAGAGGTAATTTCTCTACACATAAAAAGCCACCAATTGAATGCCTTCACCAACTCACTTGAGTTCAATGAGTTAAAAAACAAAAGCCTGTTGTGTAGTGTAGCACCACCTACCCCATCTCTGAAATGCTGTGGGACTGGGGCTAGGAAAAGAACTGAGACTTATCCCCACCAGCTTTTCATACTTTTTATCTTGAAGTGTAAAAAATTTGAATCATTTATTTACCAAAAATTTATTGAGCACCTATTATGGGCCAGGTCCAGAGCAAAAAAAAAAAACAGGGAGCCACTGCACCCAGCCTCTCTTCATGGAGTTTAGCATCTAATTGGGAGAAGAGACATTGAACCAATAATCACACAAGCAAATATCTAATGAGAGACACAAGGACAGGTGCAGTGGCTCACGCCTGTAAATCCCAGCATTTTGGGAGGCTGAGGCGGGCAGAGCACTTGAGGCCAAGAGGTCGAGACCAGCCTGGCCAACATGGCGAAACCCTGTCTCTACTAAAAATACAAAAATTAGCAAAGTGTGGTGGCAGGTGCCTGTAGTCCCAGCTACTTGGGAGACTGAAGCAGTAGAATCACTTGAACCCGGGAGACAGAGGCAGAGGTTGCGGTGAGCAAAGACTGCACCACCACTGCACTCCAGCGTGGGTGACAGAGCAAAACACCATAAAAAAAAAAAAAAAAAAAAAAAAAACAGAGAGATACAAGTGCTAGGAAAGAAGAGAAAGAGAAAGCGTACATGTACAGAGGGAGCCTCAGCCAGGGATTCTGACCTAGTTTGCAAATAGGGAAGACTTCCTGGAGGAAATGATATTTAAACTGAAGGCTGACAATACATACAAATTAGCCAAGTAAAGAAGAGAAAAGTGTTCTAGACAGAGGGAGCAGCATTTGGGGGAGGTGAATCTGGTGAAGAAGGAGCTTAACATATCCAAGGAATGGAAAGGCCAGTGTGACCAGGACGTGATGTGTGAGTGAGCAAGTGGGGAGTGGGGAGAAATGTGGGGACTAGAGTGGAAGATAGGGCAGCCGTTGGGGCCTTGCCACATCCCATGACATTAGGGAACCAGCCATTGACAGACCTTGGGTCAGAAGCAGAGATAAGAGACATGAATAAGAACATGATCTCCCCTCAAGGAGATCCTGGGCTTGTTGAAGGAACAGCCTAGGAAAAGGCCTAGGAAACAGCCTAGGAAAAGGCCTATCCTCTTGAGTCCTGGGCTCAGAGGCACCACTGCCCATTCCCCAATTCTCTGAGCACCAACAAAGTCTGTGCAGAAGCATCTAGGACCACTGCTCACACAGGTCCACTCCAGGCTTCTTTCTCCTCCTTGAGCCAATCTTGCCTTTGTTCTCAAGATGACATACCTGTGTCCAGGCTCCAGCGCTCATCTCCCGGGTTTGGAGGGGAAGCACAGGTTACCTCCCTACACAGCCCACTCTCCAGGTTCTGTGACCCACTGCTTTAGCTGTGGTCTCAACACCTTGCTTGTCCCTCATACCCCTGCCCATGCTAAGGGTCCAGGGAAAGAATGTTGCCAGGGGCATCAACAAGCAATTGGCCCTGAATCTGATCAAGGATTACTGCTAATCTCTTCCTTGAGGAACATTTAATAGAGGATGCCAAAAAAGAGAAATCTTTAGAGAATTCTCTCACAAGATTACACCTTAGGACTTGTACTCGGAACATGCAGGGCCCTGACCCAGGGAGCAGCAGGAATAGTACTCACTCTGTCACCACTGAAGAAGAGCAACTCTAAGAAATGGGGACTATTCTGTTCTCCAATTAGCATTGAGGGTGATGGATCAGAATTTATAATATGCATTTATGAATTATGGAACAATCGGAGAAGTGATCCTGATTCAGAAACCTGCCATTCCAGGAGCCATGGCAATTTTTCATGAGAACTCATCATGGGGTGGCCCCTGCCAAAACCTAACTTGCACCCAGCCTGTCCCAGCCCCAGTCTGTCACTCCAGCCCACTGACAGCCTCAGGCTTTTTCAAGTTTCAGGTGACCTAGCAACAGGGAATAGAACTTGAGAGCTCTGGAGTCAGAGCTGGGTTCACACCCAGCTCCAGATAGATACTTCCTAGCTGGGTGACCCCAGGCAAGTAGCTTAATCCCTCTGAACCGAGTTTCTTCCTGTCAGGTGGGAATCAGAATGGCTTCTACATCAGGGGTGCTTCTGAGGATAATGCCTGCAAAGTTCTCAACACAGAGCCCGGCACAATGTAAATGCTCACGAAACTTTGGAACCTTGCTCCCCTCCTACCAGCTCAAATTGCTTCCCAGAAATGCTGGGTCTCCTTGCATTTGTGGAATCTGCTTCTCCTCCAAGCTAGCCTGCGAGAGCTGGTTTGGTCACCCCTGTGCAGCTGGGCTGGCCTCCTACGTCTGCCTCTTACCAGCCAGCACTTAACTCAGCATGAGCCTCTTCTCTCTATTTAACACCAAAAGGAATTGATTTCCCTAAGCTATTTCCATGATGCAGCACCCCTGAGAACTACATATTGCATGAGTTCTCCTCCATGACCATCAAACCCCCTGCTCACAGCCACTCTCCCTAGAGCCACAGGGTCCTCAGCTGCCAAGGCATAGATCTGTTTCATTTTGCACTTGCTTAAAGGTCAAACATGAATTTCTCCCCATTATTGTACTGTGTCTTGTCACACAGACTGTTTCATGGATTAGTCATAGTCTTGCTATCAAATTAAATATTCCTCAGTAGTTATTTTTAGATAAATCTTTTTCTAATTCTACACGGTGCAATGATGTGTGTGCACCCACAGCTCTGGAATCCAGGCATTACCAGGTGGGTTCCAAATTGTATGAGGGTTCACATTCCTCCAGAAAGCAACAGCCAGTGGAGCAGTGGAGTTTGTAACCTGGCTCTGTCCATGGACTCTTCTGTCCAGCCCAAAATAATTAATCCTTGGATAATCCAGTCACTTATCATCAGTCCAGTAAAAGCCCAAAGGAGGCTCGTGACACAATTGTGAGTTAAGCAAAACATGTCTATGCCATCCCAACCTCTTGTTTGACTCTCTCCTTGATCTTAGTACAGAGGCACCAAAGGCAATTGTGCCTTCATGCCCTGCACCCCCATGGAAGACTGCCCTCGGGAAAGGCCCTGCCACCCTCCTAACTGAGACCTGAGTGAATGATACTGGTTATATCCCTGCTTGCTCCCATGGTTCTGCCTGCACACTCAGACCAGCCTCCATAGGGAAATGAGGTCCTCAGAACAGAATTTTAGACTTAACTGGGGTGAGTGTGCATGGAGAAGGAAGGGCTTGCTAAGAGGGAGTCCTCTTCACCTGCTCCAAGGCACTTTGAAGAAAAGAAGCTGTACATACCTTGGGCTTTAAGGACCTCATATAGTTGGTCCAGCATAGTTGAAGCAACAAAACCCATAGTAACTCTATTTTTTTTTTTTTTTTTTGAGATGGAGTCTAGCTCTGTCGCCCAGGCTGGAGTGCAGTGGCCCGATCTCGGCTCACTGCAAGCCCCGCCTCCCAGGTTCACACCATTCTCCTGTCTCAGCCTCCCAAGTGGCTGGGACTACAGGCGCCCACCACCATGCCCAGCTGTTTTTTGTATTTTTTAGTGGAGACGGGGTTTCAGCGTGTTAGCCAGGATGGTCTTGATCTCCTGACCTCATGATCCGCCCGCCTCAGCCTCCCAAAGTGCTGGGATTAGAGGCGTGAGCCACCACGCCCAGCCAACCCATAGTAACTCTATTAATTCAAGACAGGATTTAGCATTTGCTCCTGGGGTATGAACTGTGAGGAGGAGGGCAGATTTCCCATTCCAATGCTTTCTTCTATGTGTAGGTCTCCACTGGCCGGGATGTGTGGGGCCTCACTTACCCAAAACAAGTGAGACTAGGGGAAGGGGGAAAGTTAGCCCAGCACAGACCCATGTGACTTCACACAAAGCCACTTCCTCCTTTAAGCCTTCTTCAATAAAGAAGATAATGCTTTGGCCTCCATCTGAGTTTTTATCTCTCCATTGTTCAGAACTTGGATGAGGGAAAGAGGACTAATTATTGGGGACCCTGTCAGAGAGCCCCTATAATAGACTATAAATGCTTCAGCTGTTCAGAGGCAGGGGAGGCTGAATGGATTGGAAAAATCTGGGAAGGCTCGGCTGAGGAGGCAAGGTCTCAGAGGATGAGTTTAAGTGGATATGACTCTCAGGGGTGGTATCATGAACCAAGGCACAGAGGCAGGAAGAGCAAGATGAGTGGGATGCAATGATGAGGCCAGTGTGACCAGAGCCCAAGACTTCCTTGGGGGTGGGGGCAGGGGGGCAGGTGGGTGGAGGCAGACTATGAAGAGTTCTGAGTAGTCAGTAGAGACTAAACTAGTCAGTGGGTCAAGGTATATTTTCTGAAGGCTCTTCAGGGTCCAGGGGAAGTGGCTGGGGATAGTCAATGTTGGCTTAGAGGAGTCTGTGGGGCAGGCCAAGAGGCTGCTATGAGGCATTTAGGAGGAGGAGTGCAACCATGAAGACCGGCTGAAGGCGTGGAGACAATGTAGGAGGACACAGAGATTTGACCTTGCATCATTCCAGCTGGTGAGAACAGCCCTAGCAGGGCTGATGAGCCATTCAGAGAGCCCACGGGGAAAGGTACAAATTTGGGTCACCTGATGGAAACTGCTTCCTCCCGTGAGGAGAAATAGAATAGTAAATGAAAAGATAGGAAAATGAACATCTTCTTTAACTACCAAAGAAAGACAAATTGAAGCCACAAGAAGACCCCTTCTCTTTTCTTTTTTTTTTTTTTTTTGGAGTCTCGCTCTGTCACCAGGCTGGAGTGTAGTGGCACGATCTCGGCTCATTGCAACCTCTGCCTCCTGGGTTCACGTGATTTTCCTGCCTCAGCCTCCCGAGTAGCTGGGATTACAGGGACACACCACCACACCTGGCTAATTTTTTGTATTTTTAGTAGAGACAGGCTTTCACTGTGTTGGCCAGACTGGTCTCAAACCTGACCTCATGATCCACCTGCCTCTGCCTCCCAAAGTGCTGGGATTACAGGCGTGAGCCACCACGCCAGGCCAAGAAGACCCCTTCTTTGGCCTATCAAATAAAAAATTTTTCTTTTTTTTTTTTTTGAGACAGAGTCTCACTCTGTTGCCCAGGATGGATGCAGTGGTGCAATGTCAGCTCACTGCAGCCTCTGCCTCCCAGGTTCAAGCAATTCTCTGCCTCAGCCTCCTGAGCACCTGGGATTACAGGCAGGTGCCACCACACCTGGCTAATTTTTCTATTTACTTAGTAGAGACAGGGTTTCACCACGTTGGCCAGGCTGGTCTCGAACTCCTCACCTCAAGTGATTCACCCGCCTCAGCCTCCCAAAGTGCTCGGATTGTAGGCGTGAGCTACCGTGCCCGGCCCAAATAAAAAAAATTTATTTTATTTGGGCCGGGCACGGTGGCTCAAGCCTGTAATCCCAGCACTTTGGGAGACTGAGGTGGGCAGATCACGAGGTCAGGAGATCAAGACCATCCTTGCTAACATGGTGAAACCCTGTCTCTACTAAAAATACAAAAAAATTAGCCAGGCATGGTGGCGGGTGCCTGTAGTCCCAGCTACTCGGGAGGCTGAGGCAGGAGAATGGCATGAACCCAGGAGGCAGAGCTTGCAGTGAGCCGAGATTGCACCACTGCATTCCAGCCTGGGCGACAGAGGGAGACTCTGTCTCAAAAAAAAAAAAAAAAAATTAATGACTGTGTGCAGGCAGTTAGTGTAATAGTAGGCTACTTATTTGAAGTAGGGTGGGTCCAGGTGACACTCCCACCAGCACTATGGCAAGTGGGTATCAAGAACTTCCCCCAAAAAATGTTAGTTCTGTGAAAATGGATTGAGATAAGTTTCATTTTTATAGATATCCAATGTAACATTGTCTATAAATATTGGAAATAATCCAAATGACTACCAGCAGGGGATGAAGTTATTGAACATGGGACATTACCCCATGCAATTGTATGCAACCAATAACAACCATGAAATCTATCTATCAACAAAGAGAATGTCTAGTATGTCACATTCAGCAAAAAACAATCAGGCCCAAAACTCTGTTCACAATGTGGTTATAATTATGCAAGAACAATCACATGTAGACACAAACCAGAGTAAAATATACCAAGAAGAGACCCTTTCCTCCTTTCTGCAATTTCCCAATGATTATGTGTTGCTTCTCTGACAAATTTACCTGTATACAGCAATACCACTTTCTCAGGAGAATAATGCACACAGATGGGACATGGAGCTGGGCAGCACTGGCCACCCTGTGCTCTGGAGCCCACCCTCTTTGGAGCTCATCCTTCCTGCTAATGAGCAGGGAGTAGTTTTCAAAGCTAGGCTCTTGTGATAGAGAGCTGTGACAGCACTGAACATGGATTCTTGTACCTGATTCATCCTTCCCAGCCTAGCTCATCTACTCATCCACTCTGGCCAACCCAGGCCTTGACTTCCAGAACATAGGACCCATTTTTATTTTTCTCTATGGCCCCTGAGGGCTCTGGTCAGCCAGAGGAGAAGGCCAGAGCTCAAGGCTCCTCATGGGGTGCCTGGAAAAAGGCTGTCACTCCCCTTCACTGCACTCCCTGTCTCTACCTCCATATCTACAGCTCCCATTTCTCCCCATTTGGGCTTCCAGCCCTGTTGTTCCACTGAAACATCCATGCCAAGGCCACCAAGGATGTCTGTGGTGGCAAATCTGATTATTGCTTCTCTGTCTTCATCCTACTTTTCCTGTGCAACAGCATTCAACACAGTGACCATCCGTTTTGTTTTTTCCTTTGAGACAGAGTCTCACTCTGTCTCCCGGGCTGGAGTGCAGTGGCACAATCTCAGCTCACTGCAACCTCTGCCTCCCGGGTTCAAGCAATTCTCCTGCCTCAGGACTCCTGATTAGCTGGGACTACAGGCGTGTGCCACCATGCCTGGCTAATTTTTTGTATTTTTAGTAGAGACGGGGTTTCACCGTGTTAGCCAGGATGATCTCGATCTCCTGACCTCCTGATCCACCCACCTCAGCCTCCCAAAGTGCTGGGATTACAGGCATGAGCCACCCGCCCAGCCGTGACCGTCCCTTTCTTATAATACTTGCTTTTAGAAGCTTCCAATAAACTATACCTCTTGTTTTTTCTCTTAGCTGGCTCCTCCCTCTCAGTCTACTTTTCTGGATCCTTCATATCTCCCCAACCTCTGCCACAGGATTGAGTCCCCTTTTCATCTCTCTGCACATTCTCTCCTCTTGTCTGATCTTGTGGCTTTGGACCCCATATAAATCATGATGTCTCCCAAAGCTGTGCCCCAGGCTCCATCATTCCAACTGCCTTCGTGACACCTTGAATGTCTAATAGTATCTTGAAATGAGAGTGGCCAATGCTGCAAACCATCCCCTCCACACACAGTCTCCTCATCTTAACAGACAGCACCTCCATCTCTCTAGCAGCCCAAGGCAACACTCTAGCAGTCACCTTGGTGCCTCTCTCCCTCTTACATGTCCATCTATGATGAAATGGTTTTGACATTTGTCCCTGCCAAATCTCATGTTGAAATGTAATCCCCAGCGTTGGAGGTGGGGCCTGGTGGGAGGTGTTTGGATCACAGGGGCCGATTCCTCATGAATGGCTTAGTGCCATCCCCTTGGTGATAAGTGAGTTTACCTGAGATCTGGTTATTTAAAAGAGTATGAAGGCCAGCCACAGTGGTTCACGCCTGTGATCCCAGCACTTTAGGAGGCCGAGGCAGGCAGATCACTTGAGGTCGGGGGTTCCAGACCACCCTGGCCAACATGGTGAAACCCTGTCTCTACTAAAAATATAAAAATTAGCCGGGTATGGTGGTGCATGCCTGTAATCCCAGCTACTTGGAGGCTGAGACACGAGAATAGCTTGAACCTGGGAGGTGGAGGTTGCAGTGAGTCGAGATGGTGCCATTGCACTACAGCCTAGGCAACAGAGTGAGACTCTATCTCAAAAAAAAACAAAACAAAACAAAAAAACAAAAAAACGGTGTATGACACCTCCCCCTTCTCTCTCTTGTTTCCACTCTTGCCAAGTGACATGCTGGCTCTTTTTGGAAGCTACTTGTTTGAGCATGACAAACCTATGGCGCTGTTCTTTTTTTTTTTTTTTTTTTTTTTGAGATGGAGTCTCACTCTGTCACCTAGCCTGGAGTGCAGTGTCGCAATCTTGGCTCACTGCAACCTCCGCCTCCTGGGTTCAAGCGATTCTCCTGCCTCAGCCTCCCGAGTAGCTGGGATTACAGGCGCATACCACCACGCCCAGCTAATTTTTCTATTTTTAGTAGAGACGGGGTTTCACCATGTTGGTCAGGCTGGTCTTGAACTCCTGACTTCGTGATCCACCCGCCTCGGCATCCCAAAGTGCTGTGATTACAGGCATGAGCCACCGCACCTGGCCCTGGCGCTGTTCTTAGAGTCCATCACAGACCTGAACTGCTGAATGCTATTCCTCGTGGAAACTGAGGCATGGACATTTCTGTAGCTCCCCCTTGGATGTGGCCTAGAGGAGTTGGAGAAATCAGGCCTGGGAGCATACAGCATGTATTTGATCTGATTCACTCATCAGGTTCAAGTTAGGCCTTGTCTTCTGGGCTTACAAAACTGGCCCTGGGGAGCATGAGGCATGTGGATCTGTGCTCGGTAAGATGGACCAGGACTGCCAGGGGACGAGGCTGGAACAGGGGGCTAAAAACATGCCTTTCTTGGGCCTGGAACCAGGTAGTGCCCTCAGAGTTTATCTTTTGCTTAGGAAACATTCTCGTTCCTGTTGGGCTGTCCCCCAGCACCCAAGGCCTGAGGCATAACCCAAGTTCGTGAGCATAGGTGTGGCCTTTGGAAAAGAGCACTATGTCTCCAGCTCTCTCCACCTCATCTCTTCTTCCTCCAGGCTGGCCACTGGCCTCCCAATACTGGCTCCCTGGACCCCAAGCTTTTGACTATTGTCTATACAAACTCTTCTAGGTAAACAGCATACTACCCTTAATGTCTGCAGGGCAGGCATAGTACAGCAGAGACCTCCGCATGGCATAGGAGCCCCTGGATGAATATAACTGCTCTGGCCCTCTCTGTCAGAGCAGATGCTACCCGCCCTTCAGCCCCTTTCATCTCCCCATTCTGTAGAGCTGGTCCGGGGCCCCCCAACTCCCTCTAACCTGAAGTAATTCTACTCTTGGAGCACCAGACTCTGTAATTATGGTATTTTCTCATGTAATCTCACGTGAAATCCTCCCAATAATCCTGTGAGCATAATTTTGGCTATTTTACAGTCCAGGGAACTGAGATTGCAAACAGAAGAGACTTGTCCAAGATCAGCCATAGCAGCCAGCCCCAGAGTTCCGAGGACTTCCTGACACCAAAACCCCTTCTCTATATCCAGGGAAAGCAGCAGCCACGATCTTTTTTTTTTTTTAGATGGAGTCTAGCTCTGTCACCCAGGCTGGAGTGCAGTGGTGTGATCTCGGCTCCCTGTAACCTCCACCTCCCAGGTTCATGCCATTCTCCTGCCTCAGCCTCCTGAGTAGCTGGGACTACAGGCACCCACCACCATGCCTGGCTAATTTTTTTGTATTTTTAATAGAGACAGGGTTTCACCATGTTAGCCAGGATGGTCTCAATCTCCTGACCTCGTGATCCGCCTGCCTTGGCCTCCCAAAGTGCTGGGATTACAGGCATGAGCTACTGCGCCCGGCCAGCAACCACAATCTTTAAGAGGCTGACCTTCAAACTTTTGCAGAACCTGGAGTGGGCAGTACCAAACCTAAGACTGTGACACTCCATAGTGACAAGTCTGGAAGCTGTGGAAGATACTTCGGGGAAGAGGAAAGTGGGAGAGGCTTTCCCCTATCCCCTGCCCACTTCCAGGATATAGCCTATGTTTTTGTGCTCTTTTCTAAATTCAGAGAAAACCCTGAGGGCTTCTTGAGTGGTGTGAGAAGTGATGGTGGTTTTTGATGCTGGCAACCACCAGCCAGAAAGAGACCACTAGAGGTGGCCACCTGGGGCCAACCTCCCCAGACCCAGTTGTGGAGCAGTATCACTCAAGGAGCCTGCAGTAAATGCATGCACCATCCACAATCAGGCAGGTTTTCAAGGTGGAGGCCCCAGGGAGGTTCCGATGGGGCCCAGAGCTGGGGAAACCCCAGAGTCTAGGGACCAGCAGGGACTGTGGAGTCTGAGAAGACTTGGCTCATCGGGAGGTGTTAGGTATAAAATGGGTGCGAATGGCACCTGCCTCTGACTGCTGCAAGGGTTACATGAGCTGAGGGGTTCAGGATCCATCTGTCAATAATACAAGTTTTCCTTTTTCCTTCCATTGGACAGGAAGTCCCAAGCTGTGGAGAACCTCAGGTCTGGCAACATGAGAACTGCTCGGCTCACCTGGAAAACACACCTGGTGCTGGTTTAAGAATGCCCCGGGGAGAGCTTGTAAAGGAAGATTCTAACCAAGGGTGGGCATGAGCCAGGGATTGATGGTGATTCGCATGGGAATCATCCTGGGCTGTCTCTGAGCATCCAGCCACAGTCCCAGTCACCCTTGGAGAAGAACGTCTGCCCTGAGGCCATGCTACTTGAATCTGGGAGAAATTGTGAGGAGAGTTCCTCTACTCCGGCTTCATCATTGCAATTCCCAGGCGAAGCTGCCCCAAACCACTCTCTCATCACTTCTCTTCAGTCCAAGGGTCCCTAATGGTTCCCTGTTGCCTCCAGAGTGGTGTCCATACTCAGCCTGGCATTTCTTTTTCCACCCCAGGCTGGGCACTTAAAGCTTAAGAGAGGCCCCGACCTTTCCTAGCCACACTCCCCACACCCAAATCAGCAAGACCATTCCCAGAGCCATACTGTGCCCTCTCTGCTTTGACCTTCCATCTTCCTTCCAAACCCACCTCAAGTCCCAAAGCCAAGCAAAACTACCACTCTCCTCTCGTGATCTCCATAGCCCTGATTCTCTGAAAGACATCGTTATGCTGAAGAGCCTGTAGGCAGTGGCTGCATTTCCAGCCGGAGAGTAGGGACTTCAACTCAGCCAGGCTATGGCTTCCAACATCTCCTCAGCCCCACTCCATCCACAGAATGCAGCCAGGAAATCCCTGTGTGTGTCCAGCCTTTGGGCAGTTGTAGTCCTGAGAGTGGTAGGGAGGGGGACATCAGCAGCCAGCCCAGAAGCCAGGGCTGTCAGGCTTGAAGGGCCTCTGGCTTCCAGCAGAACATGCATGGGATGGGGTCTGAAAAACCCTCTTCAGGCCTCCAGGCTCTCTAGGCCCCAGTAATTCAGCACCAGTCTCCCTGCACATCTGCCCTTCTCTCTGTGCTATGGGCAGAGCCCTTTACACTGATGCCAGTGCTAAATACTAATGGTCTTTTCACTCAAAGCCTTCTGAAAGGAGGCCTAAGGAAGCTAATTAAGAGCCATGGATGCCACAAATCCGGTCATCGATAAAGTCCCCTTCAGGAATAAGCAAAAATGGAAAACAGCTCTGCAGGAAAAGGTGAGAGCCAGAAAAACCTGAGAGGGAACTCTAAGGCCAGGGAAGGCAAGGTGGCCCAGCCAGGGGACAGGGGGCTGCACATGTTGGGCGAGACAGTCGAAGCTGGGTAGCTGGCTTCCGAGCCTCAGTTTTCTCATTTATAAAATGAGAATCAAATGGTACTTTCCAGCTCTGACCATCTTGGAGTCTATTTAGAACTGCCTGTCCATTCCAGCTCTCAAGCTGTTTCTGAACCATGCCTGTGTCAACTTTCATTTTTCCTGGATCCACTTCCATCCTTGGAAGACTGGGTTTGGCCAGTCCAAGAGGACAAACGTGGAGGCAAGAAAGTGCAGAGGCCCAAGAGGTACCATCTTTTTCTAAGGGTAATCGTACTCTAAGGAGGAATCATCGGAAGTCCTGAAGCTAGAGCCACAAGCTCTTCTAAGTCCCTCCAGTCCTGATGCCATCTTCCTCTGCCCCTACATTTCAGACCATCTCCAGGGAGCCTTCTTTTGTTCATAGGTCCAGGTACTAACCTTCTGGGCAATCTTGGACAATTCAGCTGACCTCTGACCAACTTCCCTCCAGAGCGTGGAAACTGGCCACCTGCTCCTTCCCTAAACCCCCTTTCACACATGCACGGCATTCTAACCTCCTCCAGGCAGCCCTCCCAGCTTCAGGTGGGAAGTATTTATTCCATGGAACTAACTCTCTCAGGAAACCCACCTGACTTCCAGAGCAACAGAAGGAAGAAAACCTTCTCAGGGCAGGCTGGGAAAGGTGGCCATAGGAGGAGGATGGCTGTCCCAGGAAGAACACCTTGGGATCCCCTCATCCCTTGGCAGTGCTCCTAGCCCAGGCCCCTAGCCTGCACTCACTCACGGGCTAGAGGGAGGGGCTCGTCTCTTGCTGGCTGAGATTAGAGTGTATGACTATTGCTGAAAATCTCTGCTCACCCCTACTCCAGGATCTCCCTCCCAAGCATTCATATAACTGTGATAAGATCAAGCCTAGTTACAGGAGCTCAGTAACAGGAATCGACCCTCTCGCTTCCAGGCCCAAAGGGCAGAGCCCTATCTCCATGTAATCTGTCTCCAGAGGTGAGTTGTATCTTACGGCATCTTGGTGTGAAAACAGGCACAGCCACTGGCTTTGCTGATGTTAACAGCCCCAATGAGCTTTGCATCCACGGTTTTGTGGGTTTAATTTATTGCCAGCAATTAGATATCAAAGCCATCTTAGGAGCTGGTGTTCCATCTGTAAAGTCAAGGGCCAGGTGGGGGCTGATTCACATCTGGCCAACCCATCCTGAGCCTTGGACTCATTCTGTCCTGGGTGGTCAGTGGCAGAACCTAGAGAAGGGTGCCTTCAAAAAGCTTGACTTCCTTGGGTCACATAAGTGTGCCCATATGCTCACTTCTGTCCAGGGGAGGCTGGACAAGACCAGCACTCTCTATATTGTGTTCTTTTCTGCTCCTCAGATTCTCAAAGGCTATTTCCACTATAAGGCCTTTGCGCTTGCTAGTCTCTTCCTGGGATGCCCTTCTCTTTTCTTTTTCTTTTTTTTTTTTTTTTTTTGAGACGAAGTCTTGCTGTTTCATCCAGGCTGGAGTGCAGTGGTGCAATCTCGGCTCACTGCAACCTCGCCTCCCAGGTTCAAGAAATTCTGCCTCAGCCTCCCAAGTAGCTGGGATTACAGGCGCATGCCACCACACCCAGCTAATTTTGTATTTTTAGTAGAGACAGGGTTTCACCATGTTGGCTAGGCTGGTCTTGAACTCCTGACCTCAGGTAATCCACCCACCTCGGCCTCCCAAAGTGCTGGGATTACAGGCATGAGACACCATGCCCGGCCTCTCTTTTCTTATAATCAACTTCTTGTCATTCATCCTTGGCTGAGTGTCCCCTTCTCAGAGACACTCCCCACCCCCCAACCCTTCTGTCCCTGTCTGTCACTCCACTGTTTGGCTGTAGGCTCCATCATTGTAGAAGGAGTCCTGTCTGCTTAACTTGGCTCAGCCAACAGCACAGAGACACCTGCCCACAGGAGGCACACTGGGCCAGTCCATCCCCTCACCAGCTGGTACGAAGGGAGCCACAGTCTCTGGCTCCCTTCCTGATCCTGTAAGGAGGGGTTCTCTGGACCCGCCTGATGCCACTGAGCAGAGCCTCCCCTGCTTCACCTGTCTTTCATAGCAGCCGTGGCCAGTCCCACTGCGCAGCCTACTAGGGCCTGGCCTGGCAGGAACCTTCAGAGAGAGAGAGAGAGAGAGAGAGAGGCCTCAAGGGCAGGTGGGCGGCTCAGTTAGACAGGAGCTCTGACTGCAGCTTCTCCCAGGAAGTCAGCCTCCTTTCTAAAGGCTTTAACCTGTGACTCAATACTTCCTTAAACACCATCACGCCCCACATGGTCTCATATGTGAGGTGAATTTTTTCAGGACCTATGACATGCTGGGAGCATAGCAAACTGTCGTGCCTTACCTCTCCCAGTCTCACAGTCTGGGGGACAGGCATTGCTATCCATATGTTCTAATGAGGAAATGGGCTCAGAGAGATTAAGGGAGTTGTCCAAGGTCACAGAGTGGAGTCAGAAGGGGATCCCAAGCTGTGTGACTCAGACCCAACATCTGTCTCCTCTGTAGGGAAGCACTCTGACTTTAAAGCATCCTGAGAGGTGCCAGGCACTCCTTGCCCAAGTTCAGGTACCAGAGGCCATAGAAGGTCACCCCCAATAATCCTTCCTCTGGCATCCAGGGGCGTAGAAGATCAGGGCAGAGGAGGAACGGGTTTATGACATCTCCTCCAGCTAGACCAGATCAGGGAAGGGGTCAGATGACACTGGAACTCTTTGGGCAGGGATAGCCTTCCCATTAGGAAGGGGATTGTGAAGCTCCATGCCCCTAGCTTCAGACCCTGGTCCTGCCACACACCACTCACAGGAACCTGGGAAGTTTCTTCTGCTACTATTCAAGTTTCAGTGACTTCATCTGCAAAGTGGGCATAATCTCTGCCTGGGAGGGCTACTGGAAGAACAGAAAAGTAAACAAAGTCAAGTACGAGATATGTCTGGCACACACTAGGTGCTAAAACATGAGCTCCAAGGCATGACTCAAACAGGCCAGGCCCAGAGCTAAGAGCCCAGCCCCTCAGCCCGTGGGCCTTTTCAGTGGGCCCTGAGACCCTCCATCCAGCCCTAGTAGCTCATGTGGAGGAAATATGACCCATGAGTTAAGGTCCCATCACCTGGAAGGGAGACTGGTTGGGGGAGAGTCCCTGCACTGGGGGTGCTGCTTCAAGAGGTGGCTGAAGGGCCTGCCTCATTCCCACACAGAGCATCTCTGCCAGGTCTGAGGGTTGATTACTCCCTGGCTTGCTGTGAACACAGATCAAGGTCAGGAATGGGAATGGGGGTGTCATCTGCTTTATCTACACAGCCTCTACACCGGGGCAGGGTTTATAGGCTAAGGCAGGCTTCCCAGTGCCTCCCCTGCTGCCACCACCCACTCTTTGCCCCAACTGTGTCTGTCCAGAGTGAACTCTCCAGAAAGGGGAAAGCAAGCCTGCCTAAGACAGCCATGACCACCCAGTCATCTCTGCTCCCTTTGTCAGCACCAGTGACGCCCCACCAGACAATGCCGGCAGGTGCCTGTGCCCATGAAGTATGGACTCTCTGAGGGCAGGAACTGTAGGAGAAAGGACAATCTTGTAGCCATTTTGCCATGTCAGAGCCCTGCCTCCTGTCCTCACCAGCCATGAACCTTGGCAAGCCACTTAGTTACTCCAAGTCTTGGTTTCCCATCTGTAAAATGGAGATCTTAATGCCTACCTTGCAAAATTTGAGATCAGTTTTGTTAATGTCTAGCTCAGTGCTCCATAAACTTTTTTAATGCATGTAAACTTGTTCAAATTAAATCTCAGGACACCAATCCATAAAATGGCTGTGTTGGAAGCAAAAGTGGAGGGCCCTAGGACTCCTTCACCAAATCCTGGGGGGTTCAGGGAGTCCAATGTGAAAAGATCTGGCCCCAACTCTAACAGCCAACTCTGAAATCAACCAGAAAAGCTAGAGCAGTAAGAGGGGATGGATAGATTGTCTGACACATTGGCTGGGTGTATCTCCAGAGGAGCCAGAAGTGCACATGTGGAGGGGGAATGCACCACCCATGGGAGAACCCTGGGAGCTCTAAGAGAGAGGAGCTGTTACCAGGGGCCCATTGTCTCATCCCTGAGCACCCCATTCTGACTTCCTACAGGAGATGGGACAAAGAAATGAGAGACCCCTGTGCCATGGCTGCCTCTCACGCAGTAAATAGACTTGTTTTCCATTCTTCACACAAAATGCCTTGCCTCCCTGTGTACCTGCCAGCTAAGTCCCTAAATGTTTGTCTGTCCAAATCTGGCTTTCCCTTTGAGTTCATATTGTCACCACCTTTTGGAAGTCTTCTGTGATTGCCCCTAGCCAAAAACAGCATTTCCTTCCTTTGACCTCCTCTAGCACAGAGAACAGCGGCTAAGAGCTTAGGATTCAGTTTCTCTATCTGTAAGATGAGAACGTGAGGACTAAGTGAGATGATCCATGTAAAGCTTTAGTACAGTCCTGGCACACAGTAGGCACTCAATAAATGTCAGCTATTCATTATGGTGCTGTGGTCTCTCCCCTGCCCCACAGCTCCTTCAGGCTATGGCACACAGTAGGTGCCCACTGAATGCTTACCCAGGTGACCAGCAGGTGGCCCCACACCCCAATTAACCTCTCTGCCAGCTCCTCTGAGCCCCAGGGAACTTGTTCCCTTGAGTCAACAGCTGCCTTCTCCTGGTCAGTGGACACAGAGAGAGTAGAACTGGCAGAGTGCTGGGCAGCTTAGTGCATCACCTAGCAGACGCCTGGGCTATGCTGGTGACCAAGGCCTTTGGGCTCGGCCATCCCTCTCCCTGTCTTCCTTGCAGCCCTGCCCCATCCTTGTGAGGATCACGCTAACAGATAAGAAAACTGAGGCTTGGAAAAATGCATGATCTGCCTGAACATAGAGCATTCCTCACAATCCATCAACTGGTGGTGATATGTCTGTCAAGGGTGCTGGAATAATCTGGTCCTGCTAATTCAGCCTCTCATTTTACTGACAGGCAACCTCAAAAATAAGGACTGCCTTGCTCAAGGCCTCATGTAAACCAAAGCTCAGGTCTCCTGGCTCTAGACAACCCCACTCCATCCCACACACAGCAGGGGAGGTGGGCTTGCCAGACCCTTCCCTGCCTGCTGGTTAAGCATGCTGGCTGCTCAGTATGACAAAACGAAGAATTTTACCCTGCTGGGTTTGTGGGCAGCGGTGAGGACCCACTAGGGATGCAAAGGCTCGGCCCAAAGCAGCCAGGCCCAAGGCAGCCAGGTCTGGTGACAGCCACACATGGCCTGCCCTCCCCCCTCCCCATGCCTGCCAGAAAGAAAGTTTCAAGCAGGCTTGGAAGCACGGAGACCCCTGCAGAGGCTGTAGCAGGCTGCATTTTGAGGCTCAATTCTGACACTGCAGTGGAGGGGCTGAATTGAGGGCAGAGAGGGGCTGGTGTAGAATAGCAATGAGCCAGGCTATTGGAAGCCAGCCAGCATCAGGTTTGGAGGAGAGAATCAGGGCTGTTGGCCAGGTCAGGGGGAACATCACTGGGAAGAGATGTCACACACACACACGCACGCACGCATGTGCACACGTGTGTATATAACTTTTATGGAATTTTTTTTTTTTAAGAGACAGAGTCTCGCCCTGTTGCCCAGGCTGGAATGCAGTGGCACAATCATGGCCCACTGTAACTTCAAGCTCCTGGGCTCAACCTGCCTCAGCCTCCCAAGTAGCTTCTTACGGAATTCCTTACCAAAAGCTGCCAGGGAAGTTATCATAGAGCCCATGCAAATGCCTGTGCGTCTGGACTCGCTGATGAGAACAAGTGGCCACTTGGCTTCTTAGCTCACCTAATACTAGCTGATTGTCAGATTTGCTCCCATTTCACGGAGAGCCACACTGAGGCCCAAAAAGGAATGTGACTTGGCCAGGGATCCAGCCTCCCAGTCCTGGCTTGTATAAGAGCGACACCCGATGCTGGAGATCACGGAGCCAGGCCCTGGGCTGGGCTAGCGGCTGGACCAGACTCCTCGTGGGCTCTTGGGAGTGGCCAAACAGATGTAGGAGATAATGGGGCAATCCTTCCATCTGCTCTTCTGCTAACTGCCTCTAGGGCACCCCTCCCCACCTAGTTACAGGAGGGGTCCTACCCTCTCCCCAACAACAGCAAGGGGCCAAATGTGACCAATAAGAACCCTCCCCTGAAACTGACATGTGGACACCTGAGCAGATGACCTCCCCAGCTAGGACTTCTGCAGCTCTAGCTTTGCCAGAGCTATGGAGAAGGGAAAAAAAAAAAAAAAAAAAAACAGTAAAAAACAGTGCAGGCAGAGGATCAAGGCTGGCCCCAGGGAGAAGCACAGACTGGCAGAGCGGAGTGGCAGACGGGAGTCCTAGAGCAGGGAGTCCCTCTGTCCCTGAGGCCCTGGTCCCTGCACTTCTGCCTGCAACCCTGTATCCTATCAGGCACCTTTCCCAGCACTGGGATGCATACATTCTCTCTTTGGCTCAAACTGTCCCATGACACCTCCTTCTCCTGGAACCATGTTCTTCCATCACAGACCATATCAAGACCTTGATTAAACTTTTTTTTTTTTTTTTTTGAGATGGACTTTTGCTCTGTCGCCAGGCTGGAGTGCAGTGGCGTGATCTCGGCTCACTGCAACCTCCGCCTCCCAGGTTCAAGTGATTCCCATGCCTCAGCCTTGCAAGTAGCTGGGATTACAGGCACCTGCCACAACGCCCAGCTAACTTTTTTTATTTTAGTAGAGATGGGGTTTCACCATGTTGGCCAGGATGGTCTTGATCTCCTGACTCCGTGATCTGCCCACCTCGGCCTCCCAAAGTGCTGGGATTACAGGCGTGAGTCACCACGCCCAGCCAATTTAACATTTTTCAACGTGTGATGTTTTCACCTCCCGTATGAATGTAAACACCTTGAGGTGAGCCCCCTGTCTGAAGTTCTCACTGCAGCCTTCCTTGCACCCAGCACAGCATCTCAGGTACACTGGATGCTTGGCAGCCAAGCAAGGGAGGCCATCTGTGCCTCCGCAGCTTTGCAACTAGATGGACTACATCTACCTTTGCATCTGGCCAGCATTCTTCCAGATGTAGGGTATACTAGGAAGGCTGGGCTGAACCACAGGCTCCATGAAGTCTCTTGAATTTATCAGGCCACCCTCCTGGAAGCCCAGTACTGGAACCAAAGCCCAGGAGGCCCACATGATGCTGCTCTGGGGAGCAGGCCCTTGGAAATGAAACCCCATGGGTGAGGAAGGCCTGATTGTCTGGATAGAAAGTTCCTGAGGTAGATTTGGGGCTGCTTTTTTTTCTAGAGACTTCTAGATACTCTAGATATAACTCTAGATATTCTCTCCCTGAGGCAGATTTGGGGCTGCTTTTTCTTCTAGAAACTTCTAGATACTCTAGATATAACTCTAGATACTTCTCTCCTTCCTGATGACTAAGGATGTTTGAGTAGCTAATGCATGTGGGGCATAAGCCACGCACCTGGCACCTCACTAAGTACTTCACACACATCATCTGCTCAAATCCCCCACACGACTCCATGAGATGGGCATTATCATCGCCAGGACACAGCTGAGGAAACTGAGGCCAAGAAAGCTCCCAAGGTCACCAGGCTGGGAAGCAGCAGAACATCTCAGGCGTGTTTGCCTGTCCCCTGCCTTCCAGCATCTCTGCACCCTCCCCCACGCCCTGAAGGAAGGGGGGGTGGAGGAGAGAGTGCTGCAGGCAGCAGATGAGCTCTTGGAAAACTGGGAGGTTTCTCAAGATAGGAGCTGGGAGAGAAATGCCACAGTTAGGGCCCTCCTTGAAGCTACCCGCAAGGGCTCCTGAGGGGTGAGAGTGCTCTGTTACTGGAGTAGTCAAAAGACAGTCTTGCAGCATGCCGCCCCCTCCCCTCCTCGATATTCTCACTGCCAAATGAAATCTGGCAGTTTCTGAAAATAGCTCAGCACTGCAGCAGGCACTCTGCCCGCCCTTCAGCAGGCTGGCACGCAGCTGGGGGTGGCCACTGTGGGCAGACACTGGCACACACAGGACTGGGGGTAGGTGTCACACACACTGCACAGGGGCGGCACAGAGCTGGGGACATGTGGCAGCTGCCATCCCTCAGCTCTTCTGACCTTTCTACGCCTAGCGAGGACTCAGTGGCCTTGGAGTTAGCATGGCATACTTATCAGGCCTGAGGCACCCCCTCCAGCTGGGGTGAAATCACTAGTGGGTCTGAGAAGCTGCCCTTGGGCCACTTTTGTTCACCCCTATAGACAAAGAGTAAACCCAGGAGCCAAGAGAAAATGATGAAATGGTGTTTATTACTATCTGGATGTAAAATCCAGCAGTGTTGTCCTATCTGACATGGTCTAGGGTTTCCCAGCCAGTGAGAGAGGGGCCAGGAAGGAACTAGGCTGGGTGTCAGGCACTTGTCAGACAGTATCAGGCACTCGGCACCCTGAGGCTACCATGGTGGGGTGGGGCTGGTAAGCTCTGATCAGCCAGGAAAGGCCCTCTCTGCCCCACCCAGGCCCAAGCCAGGACCAGACGTTCTGAGCATGGCTCAGTTGCCTTCCCCAACCTCAGGTCTGACCCAGAGTAAAGAAAGAGACCTCAGGTTAATGGGAAGCCACTTAGCTCTGCTCCCAACCAGCCACTTTCACACAAGTATACCAAAAGATAGCCCCTGACATCAACAGAAAAGGGCTTTCCTGCCTGAGATCTGGTGAGCAGATGGGTGCAGGGAAAGTATACTGGCTTTTGTCACAGTGACATTTTCCAGAGTGGAAAAAAGTTAAAAATATCCCCCACCTTAAGTTCAGATGAAAAGTCACCCTTTGGGTCGGGGGTAGTGAGGGGATGGCTAGGCCCAGGGACTCCCTCAGGGGAGAGCGCTGAGTGCCGTCTGGGCTAGGGCTGCAGCAAGGCAGGGCTGGACTGCACAGGGAGGCAGGCAGACCGGATCCAGCAGCCTCAGGGCCCAAGAAGGAGTGAGAATGAGAGGGCCAGCCAGTGTGTGAGAAATCAGCCTCCCCAAGAAGGCAGAGGTGAACCCTCGATTGCCCCTCCTCCCTTACTCGCTCACTCAGCATTCACAGGCAGCAACGTGGTCCCTGGTCACCATGGCAACCAATGGCCAATGCCTTTCTCAAGGCCAGGCCCATCTGCCCATCCCGCAGGGGGATGTCTCTGTGGAAGACATGGAAGATGGGAAGCCCAGCCACAACTCCCAGTGGCCTAGAAAGCTAAGGCCATGCACCAGGGCAGGACAGCACAGAGGCCTCACTCAGGCCAACCTGGCTAAAGGTGCTGCTATGGCAGCAGGCAGCTCCCAGCCCCTAGGCCCTGCCCGTCTCTAGGGCTTGAGCCTGGGCCAGAGATCTGAAGGAGGTTTAGGGTCAGGGTCCTCCATCCTGAAGTTCCGAGTGACAAATTAAAACACAACAAAATAATCCTTTTGTTAAAAGAATGACCCTGGGCCCTCCTGGCCAGGGCCTCAGCACATTTCAGTCTGTCATGCAGGCTGAGAGGCACCATGAGCTCCTCCAAGGCACCATGAGCTATTGGTTGTTGCAGCCCTGTGAGGCAGAGGAGCTGCCTGCCTGCTTTTTTCTCCTCTTGTTGAGGAGCCGGTTGTTAGAGGTCTTCAGGTCCTTGATCTTCACCTGGTCGTAGTCTACCCGCATAGTGGCCAAGGCACTGGTCATCTCCTCCTGGGGACAGATAGGATGGTGGGCACCAAGAGGTCAGGATGTACTGAACTTAGGAACTATCACCCCCTGCCTGGGCAGCCCCTTAATGTCAGTGACAGCCTGTGCTGCCTCTATGCCCACTGTGTGCCCAGCACTGGGCCAAGCCCTTTGCATCACATGATCCTCACTACAGGCCTCTGGTAGACACTGAGCTTATTCACTAAGGCACAAAAGGAGAGTTACTCCCTGGGACCACACCAAGGGTAAGTGGGATAGTGAACTAAACCAGTTCCACCACAGAATCATAAGACCTGCAGAGAATGCCATCTCACTGGGCAACCAGCGCACTGGGGCCTGGAGATTGTGCCACTAGAGCTGCTACTCCATATGTCCAAATGTGGCCTCTGCTGGGTCTAAACCAGGCTGACCACCCTCCCAAATGTTGTTGGTTATAAGAGAGGTCATCATCCAAGCTTGGTACCAAAGCCCCGTTTCACTGAGGAAGTGAGCCAGGAGCACCACACTGAATGGCGTAGTGAGGCCCAATCTTTGGGGTGCCATGGTTGGACCACTGTGACAGTCACTGACACCCTGTGCTCCAGGTATAGAAAGGGGCCAAAGACCCCAGACCCTGGGTAGCCACCCCCCTGAAGTCCCTTTTGCCCAAATCCTGGCACCTGTATTGAGACTGAGGCAGAGCCCACCCACCTTGACTTCATCCCAGTGGTCTTTGTCCTCCTGCAGCACTCGGGCCGTGTGGAGTGGGGTCTGTGGCACCACCATCGATTGCTGGAAGGAGCCCCATGCCCAC
Organism: Pongo abelii; assembly: GCF_028885655.2. Taxonomy (NCBI): domain Eukaryota; kingdom Metazoa; phylum Chordata; class Mammalia; order Primates; family Hominidae; genus Pongo; species Pongo abelii. Next base: position 103,802,205 of record NC_085928.1, read on the forward strand.
GGATTAGAAACTGGAGGCACCTGGGACAGCACTGGTTCCCCCCACTCCATCTCCTTCTCCCAGTCTCAGATGGAAAAACTAAGGCTCAGGGCGGGGAAGGAGCCTCACTGGGGCAGTGACAAAGCCAGGTTGTAGGTGAGGCCCTACTATCTACCTGTGCGCATGGGCCCATTCCAGCCCTGCACTGGGGCCTCAAAGCAGAGCCACCACCCTCCTGCCTGGCAGCCCCACTCCTGCTGGACACCCTGCCTGCCGTGGGAGGAGGAGGGGCTCACATTGATCCAGGGATGGTTCATGAACTGAGTGATGGTCAGCCTCTCTGTGGGGTCTGTCTTCAACAGGAGGCGGATCAGCTGCTTGGCTAGGGGGGCCAGGGAAGAGAGGGGAGAGGTGAGATTACAGAGCCAGCCCCTCCACCCTTCCCCACAGACCACAAGCTCTGCTGGGGCAGGGGCTGCATGTGCTCCCAAATTCCCAACCCACAGAAAGAGTGAGCTAACAACTATTTCTTGTTTTGAAGCACTAAGTGTTCAGGATAATTGGTTAAGCAGCAGTAGATAACTCATACAGGGCAGCCTTGTTTGTGGTCCTCAGAGGGGAAAATATGAATGAGGAATAGGAGTTAGAGGGAGTTTTGAGGAGGCAAGTTTTGAGCCTGTTTGGCAGATGTAGAAACTGAGGCTCAAGAAGGTTAGGGGACTTGCCTAGGGTCCCATAGCTGGGAAGAGGGGGAGCCAAGATTTTAACACAGGTCAGTTTGACACCAAAGTGATGTTTCCCAGAATGAAAGCCGCAGGGGCCAGGTGAGGCAGGCTGGGACAGAGAGATTCACTCACCATCCTCAGAGACTTCTGACCACTCAGGATTGGGGAAGCCGTACTGGCCCAGGCGGATCCTCCTCTTCATCCCTGGGGAGATGGCCTGGCCGGTGTTGGAGTAGAAGGGTGGGAAGCCACAAAGGCTGGGGGAAAGGGTAAGTCATTTGGCATAGGGTGGGAGCAGTGCCAGGGTGAACCCATTTCCCCTCAAAAGCCCCTGACTGGGGAGACAGGCAACCAGACACCATGGCAATAATACCAGCCCTCCGGACTCCCAGGCACATCCCAGGAATGTCATCAGCCCTTGGCATGGGGAGACCCTCAGGCACCTGAAGGAGTGGTGTCCCATGACCAAAAGGGAAGGGCGGCCTGCATGAGGAGTGACACACACAAGCTCCTCACCAAGGACATGGGGGTGAGGGGACAGAAGTGGTCCTGAGGGCTCACAGTGGGGGTAAGGGCAGGAGATGGAGGCAGGGGGTGGGGAAGGTACTCACAGGATGTACATGATGACACCCAGGGACCACATGTCGCATGACTTGTCATACTTCTCTGGACCCAGGACCTCAGGGGCTGCCAGGGCAGAGGGACAGTAGGGCTCTCAGACCCAAGGGTCTTGGAGCCCAGGCAGGAGCCTGAAGCCTGGGCAAGGTGGGGAGCAGGTACCTGGGCTGGGAGGTAGGGCAGAGCAGACTGGCGTCTGGCACCTTTTGGAAAGGCAGCATGTGTGTGAAGTTGGGGGAGGAGAAAGCTCCCGGAAAAAAATCAACCATTTTCAGACATTACCCCTAGCTCTCTTGGGCCTGAGCCCCTCTGCCAGTCTCAACCTTGGTGAAAGAAGAGAAGAGAAGGCCAGTCTGGGGCTTGGTGGGAAACTGCCATAGGTGAGAGGGTCTTGGCCTGCCAGCTGTCCTGTGTCCCTTGCCTCCCTGAATGCACAGCCTAGGTCATAGGCAAGGAAGAACCAGGGACAGGGCTCTGCATTCCATCATCAGCTTGGCTACCAATCCATGGGGCCTTTGTCTTCCCTGTGCAATGAGGTGGGTAGGCTAGAAGATTTCTAAGTTAAAATACTTAGTGCAAAACACATCCTAGTTAACAGAGTGCCATTTCAACTGTCTCAGGGAACTTCCCATCCTTTCAGCAGCCCTCCAGGAAGACCTCTTCTGAGGGAGAAAAGCCCTCTGTCATCACCCCACTCTCAGGTTAGAGGGCAGTTTTGGCAAGGAGCATTTTCAGATCTGGAGTTGCCCACTTGCAGAAGGGCGGTGAACTTTTCCAGGAAGCATGAGTATGTGCACACCTCCAAGCCCTGGCTTTAGTGACCATCTCCCACAAGGCAGGTGACTGGTACCCTTTGTCCCTCCAAGTTAGGAGGAAATGCATGCCCACTTTCTGAATATGAATCCCAGGAAGACAAAAACTAGAGAAAAACAACCGCGGTTGGGCTCTGTCCCGAGCTGATGGCAGCCTTTTATCACATATATATTTAGAGCTGCTGTGATGTCATTCAGCTCACAGGCCACAGCCAGAATTTTCCTGGATCTATTTTCAAAAGCAGAAGCTGAAGTTTGGGAGAATATTTTTGCAGCCTCCGGCCCCCCACGTCACCCGCCTCCATGCAGACAGAATTCTCCCCCTCCCTCCTTGCTGGGCTTTAACCCTTTGGTTTCTGCAACCCACTGGCTACCCCACAATACAGGTGTATAAGTTGGGGTGAGGAGTTACAACTCAAGTCCCAAGGACTCACCCACATAATAGGGAGTATAGCAGGGTGTCTGCAGGGCATTTTGGGTGGTCTCCTTAGCAAAGCCAAAATCGGTGAGCTTAAGCACTGCGTCTTTCTCCTTAGATGTGTAGAGCAGGTTTTCAGGCTGGGCCAGAAAGAGAAAACATTGATTTGGAGTTAGGAACCAGGCAGGAGCAGAGCCCCAAGGTGATCTTCAGCCAGACTCCCCGACTCCATCCCAGTGCAGAAGGAGCCAGGTCCATTTATAAAAAGACCTGGGCCTTGCCCACCAACATGGGCCAAATATAGAGAAACCCAAGGTGCTACCTTCATTCACAAAAGGGGAAGCAAGGCAGGTGTTCAGCCAAGGCTGTGAATGACCAAGTGCCATAGAAAGCCTCGGGGCAGGAACTTCTGATCCTGAGTTGGTGACATTGCCATGAAATGCTAGAGCAAGGGTGCTGGGGGAAGGCAGGCTGCTCATAAGTCAGTATTGCCAAGCACATGTCCCATACCCAGCCCAGAGTGAATCCTACAGGGCTAGAAGGACAGCCCCATCTGAGTTTGCTCAGGGGAGAAGGCCCTGGTTGCTCAGACCCCAGGAGCTGCACAGGGGCAATCTTCCTGTGTCCCAGGAGTAGCCAGGGGCCTGGCAGATGAGGGCAGTGGGGAGGTCTGTCCCTGAAACTGGTTTTTAATGAATGGTAGGTAAGATGTAGGCCCATGGAGAGGGGCAGAAGAGACCCCCAAGCAGAGCTGGGGTAGAAGGATGGGGTGTTGGTAGAAGGATGGGGTGGTGGTTTAGAACCAATGGATGCTATTTCTCAGGTTCCATTTGAGAAGATCTGACCTTCTCAATTGTGATAAAAACAGAGAAGCAGTTTTAGTCTATTCAAGGGAATCTCCTCTGCAGAAGGCTTTTCTCTCTTTGGGGAAAAAAAGCCAGGGTCCAAATAAAGCAAGGATTTACAGGTTGGGGTGCTCAGCCAGAGGGAGGACCTGATGCAGCAGCTGTAACCTCAGCTCGCCTCTGCCCAGTCTGAGGAGGAAATAAGCCAAGGAAGGTAACGTTCTAGGCTTGGGGCAGAGGGCCCAGGAGGAGCAGACTCTGCTCTGATAGTGCCCACACATGCTTATGTGTGCACGTGCGTGTGTGTGCTGCCTTGGTTTGCATTTCATCCATCTGATCCAGATGACCTCTAAGACCCAGTCCTCCCAGGATAGGAAATTTGGAGAGCTGAGCTTCCAGCCTCAAGACTGGAAGGTGGCCCAACAACTGGCACTACCTCTGTTCCTTCCTCCAGTGCTCAGCAAATGGCTTCTTTCCCTTAAAATGCTGGTATCAGAGGGCCTGATCTGGCAAAGCTATGGCTGTGACTTCACAAAAGCCGCAACAGGGCTGGGTGGAATGGCTCACACCTGTAATCCCAGCACTTTTCGAGGCCGAGGCAGGCGGATTACCTGAGGTCAGGAGTTCAAGACCAGCCTGGCTAACATGGTGAAACCCCATCTCTACGAAAAATACAAAAATTAGCCAGGTGTGGTGGTGTGCGCCTGTAGTCCCAGCTACTTGGGAGGCTGAGGCAGGAGAATCGCTTAAACCTGGGAGGCGGAAGCTGCAGTAAGCCGAGATTGTGCCACTGCACTCCAGCCTAGGTGACAGAGTGAGACTCTGTCTCAAAAAAACAAAACAAAACAAAACAAAACAAAAACCAACAGCATCAGGCAGCCCCTGCCTGAGGCCTGGCACATTGCATCCACACAAAATTTCTTGCTGAACAAGTGAACAAATGAATGAATGAATCCCAGTGCAGCAACTACACAGCCCCTGGGCAAGTCACTTAATCTTTTTCTGAGCCTTGTTGTCCTCATCTGTAAAATGGGTAATGGCACTTATCTCACAAGGCTGGGTGAGAATGAAATGAGATCGCTTGTCAGGGCCTGCTGGCTTTAGGCAGGCAGTCAGTTATTCTTATTACTATTGGGATTACTCAGTGTTTGAAAGAAACAAGGGGACCCACCTGGTGAGAACAGAATGAGTATGCTGAAACTAGAGAAGAGGCTGAGAAAAGCAGTCTGGGACACAGAGCAGAGGCTTTGAATGTGACTAGGGAACATGGCCTCCATCCAGTGGGTCCTGGATGCCATCAGGGATTGTGGAGTGGAACAATATCCTCTTCCCTGGGCCCCCAGCCTGAATCCTGGAGCCTCACCTTGACATCTCGGTGGGCGATGTTATGGCTGTGCAGAAACTGGATGGCAGTGCCGATATCCCTCATTATCTCTGCAGCTTCTGCAAAAAAAGAGGAGGAGGGGGTCAGTGACGCCAGTCAAAGGTCAAGCCCCCACCCTATCATCCCTCCTGGACACAGTCTAACAGGCCAGCACAAGACAAGAAGACAGTGACAGCACTCCTGCTATCCAGGTTCTCTATCCCAGGATGTCTATGCCACCCCAGACACCCCAGTTTCCTCCGAGGATACCCCCAACCCATCTAAACTTCTTTCCTCAGTCCTGAGCTACCTCTTCCCAGCTCAACTGCGAGACAGCATCAAGAGGCTTTGAGGCCTCCATCCCAAAGCCATGGAGAGTCCAAGTTCGACAAAGTGTCTCAGACTCAGAGGGTCCCTTGTGGGGATGGACACTGAGTCTCACCCTTTCTTATTCAGATGGGAAGACTGAGGCACAGAGAGGAACAGGGTCTTGCCTAGCATCACACACAACGCTCTGTCCATACCTCTCACCCTGAATCCTCCTGCTGGTCCAGCTACATGCACATACCTCTCTCAGTGAAAGCCTGGTCGCCACGCTCCTGAATCCTGCTGAACAACTCACCACCTTCCATGCTGTAAAAGAGGTGACTATAAGCAGAGAGGGGGAAACTGCACATCATCCTACCCTTGCCCCTGCCCCAAATCATAGGCCCAGGCTTCAGGCCCTACTGCTCCGCTCCTCCCCTACTGAACAGCCACTGTCAGCCTCCCTGTCCCTTGTAGAACCTGGTGCATGGTGGGTTGTCAGCTTGGGTGGGTTGAACTGAACTCTTGGAACTAGAAGAGGGTGGTGGCTCTGATCCCTGCCAAGAAGCCTGTGTATTCCCAGTGGCACAGCCCCTACCTGACTGTAAGGGCTTGGGTACTCCCAACCCCATTCAAGTCTCTGTTTCCCCAAATGTGGGATGAGATGTTAATTATCATCATATGACCACTGTTCTCTGGGCACCTACTGTGTGCCATGCCCTGGGATCCACATTTCATAAGCACTGTTGTGTGATCCTGGGCTGGTTCTTTCACCTCTCTGTGCCTCAGCTATCTCTTTTGTATGTTAGGGATGACAGCACCAACCCCATAGTCATGCAGCTTGCATATGCAATACACATGGGCCACATAGAATGGAGTCAAGCACAGGGTAAATGCTACATTAAGATCTTCCCCACATCTTACATCTGAGTTACAGAGATTCAGAGAGGTTAAGAGCTGCCCACGGTCACAAAGCTAGTGGGTAGCAGAGGCAAGATCTGAACCCCATATCTGAAGAACTGGCTAACCGGTGCAGGAAGGGGGGACTTGAAAGGCAGACAGGGAGGACCTGGAGACCCAGAGTCTAAGGACGACTGGTGCTGAGCCACAGTGTTACAGGAAGAAGCCCAGGGTGGAGAAGGCCACTGGCTCCTGGTTCTAGGCCCCAAGCACCCAATTACTGGTGGGACCATGGGAGCACATACCCAGGTCAAAAGGAGAGAAAGCTGAGGGAACTGCGTGGGTCCTGTTCTTCCCCAAATCCCCCATCCATCCATATTCAGGGATTGGGAGCCTTCTCTGACAGCTCTTCCAGTCCTCCTCACAGGGTAGAAATCACACTCAGGGAGGCCATATTAACCCCTATGGTTTTTTGCCCACCCTTGAGGGAATGTCCTTATGGCCAACTCCATAGATCCACAGGCAGGGCCTGCGGCTGCCTGCTCCATTGCCCCTCAGGGGCTACAGTGGCACCCAGATCTGCTACCTGAAAAACAAAGAAAGCCCCTAGAAGCATGGCAGGGAGCCTGGGGTCCACAGGGATGCTGAGGGGGTATGGAGACAGGGCAGGCCAGCATACCATTCCATGATGATGAGGAGACAGCGCTTGCCATGGTGCATGTTCTCATACACATCCAGGATGCGGACAATATGGGGGCCGCCAGAAGCCTGCCAGTGATGGTCTACCTCCTGCCGGGCCTTGGGGCTGTCATACAGGAGCTGTGGGTGGGTGGGCATAGAAAGCGTCAGGCTCGGAGCCCTCTACCATCACTTTGCAGACAAAAACATATAAGCTCTGAGGCCTGTGACCTGCCCCAGGTCACACAGCTTATAAGGAGCAGAATGAGAATTTGAATCTAGGTTTCTCTGACTTGTGGTCCAGTGAGCCTCTGGACTTGAGGGTCAGTCCTGGGCTCAAGCAGCTTGGCAGGTAGTTCAAGGAGTCCCTAGGAGGTGGCTGACTGCTTCGAGGGGCTCAGAGGCCAAAGAAGCCCTTGCCTCCCTTCTCAGATGGAAATTGAGTGGGTTTTATAACTCCACTCTAATCACACAGCAGCCATGGGACCCCAAGCCAGGGGCCACACATCCCTTGAGCCTCATTTTTACCATGAGGATGACACAGTTGTTCCATTTCCTAGGCTAGGGTTGGAAATTGTACATGTAAATTGTACAGGTTAGCACCTGGTACATAGTAGTCCCTTGGTGCCTCCCTTGTGATTCTCACCCAGCGTATCTATGAGAAATGTAAGTGTAGAAGCAGAAGGTGCTGGGGAAAGGCTGGGGAGGGGAGAGGGTGCACTAACATGCAAATCTGCCCTACAGGCCTCAGCATGATCAGGAGAGTGCTGGAGTGGGAAGGAAGACTTCCTGCAGGAGAGGTTGAGGCCTGTGTCTGTCAATCTATCTCCCACAAAGAAACTGGCCCAGAGTGGAGGGAGACAAGGCCACGCTCCTGTAGGGGTAAAAGTAATTAAGACTTCAAATTCTCCAGGAGTGGGCATGAGAACAAAACTGTCACTACCAAGAAAAGTGCTTCTAAAATGAGTTGCTTGGTCATGACCACCCAGTCAGTACCCAGCTCCCAAGGTAACTTTATAGCCTGCCTGGGAGCTGCTATGAAGTACCAGGGCGACAATGTCATCGCACTGAGAGAGAGGTGGGGCCATCTCAAGATGACCTAGCTGCCCAGCCTCCACCCTCATCCCATGCTTACAGATCACTGGTAAGGACCCAGAGGTAGAGACTGGGGGAAGGGAGGACTCTAGTTGAGGGAGATGACAGCTGAGTAGAGTGAGATGTGGGTTTGGGATTGAATTCCTCCAATGACTTGGTGTGACCTCAGGCAAACATTCACAGCTCCAAGCTGCAGCCCACAACTCTGTAAAATGGAATAATAGCAGAGTCATCCCCACAGGGTGCATCCCAGCCAAGGCAAGCATCCAGTGGGCGGGAATCAGGATACTTGCTTGGGTTAACTCAGCCCCGGACTGTGGCTGCCAAACAGCACCAGAAATGAACAAGGCCTCACAGTGGCCCTGCTGTAGGGGGAGAAGGAGAAGTCAGCATGCATGAGGAGATGGCCCAGAATGGGGACAGCAGGGACAAGCCACCCCCCAAAAGGGTTTCTCACTCAAGGACCAGCTGTGACACTGTGTTTCCTTAAGGAGGAGGGCTGGGGACCAGGGCTGATGCTCAAGACCGGGGCTCGGATCAGCACTGCTCAGCAGCCATAGGACCCTGGGCTGCCCCAGCCTTAATTTCCGCCTCTGCAGGATGGGGAGAGCCAGGCCGCTTTACACAGGGCACTGTTAGGGGCAGGCTCTGGGACCACGCACGCTCTCTAGGTAAAGACAAACTGGGGCAGGGCAGTGTCTCAGAGAGGGGAGAGGCAGGCAGTGGTTTCTCGAGCCTGCTGCCCCTTGGCTGTCCCTCCTTTTCTGGAGCTGCTCCCCTCAACCCTAGCCTGGGAATACAGGCAGTACAAGCAATACAGAGAGCCAGGGGCTGGATAAGCCCTCCAGCAGCTCTGTGCCCCTGCTCCATTACCCAGAGCAGGCTGGGGGTGTGCGTCAAGGCTGCTGTGGGTAGACGCTCCTGCCTGGACACTGTGGATCCTTGCTCATGCTGCCCTTGCCTTCCAGAACACCCCTCAGGTTAGTGCCTGCACAATTCCCAATCACCAGCTTCTTTCTCAGCGCTGGGACCAGAAAGCTCAGTGCCCCCCACTTGCCTCTACCATGTCCTGTGGCGGCTCTAGCTAGGGGTACCCCAATCCTCAGCCACAGGAGCCAAGAGGTACCATCCTCCCTCCTTGCACCCGGTTCCTTCTTTGCCTCCTCCCCCTCCCCCTGCCTGGTCTTCTCCTTCCCAGCCTGACCTGACCATCTCCTGTCAGGCCTCCCAGGCTGGCTCCCACACTCCCTCCTCACTGCCCACCTTGTCGCATCTCGCTCCCACATCAGAGTCCTCCTCTTCTCTCTTAAAAGTCCAAGCTCACAGTTGGAATGCTTTCAGGAGGGTCCTCAGCCCTGCCTCTCCCCTTATGACTCTAATCCACCTGTGCCACAGACACTTCCTCACATCTTCCAGATAAATGTCCTCCCCCAGCATGCAGGGCTTGCCTTCCTTTCCCACCTCACTTCCTGCCACCTCTGGGCCAAAACCACTTTGTTCTGGCCAGAAAAATATATGTGCTGTTCCCAAACAGGCCTTACTACCCCAGGCCTCTGTGTCTAGGCCTGTGCTGGTCCCTGTCATGTGCATTCTTGCCTCATCTTCTCTGTTGGGTCAACTCCCTCTTTTTGAGGAACCTTCAGGGCTCAATTCAGATCGATCAATCTCTCCTCTCTCTGTCTCCATCTCTGTCTCTCTCTCTCTCTTTTTCTCTCTGGAAAGTCCCCCCAGCACCTTTCTTTTTTTTTTTTTTTTTTTTGAGACAGAGTCTTGCTCTGTCATCCAGGCTGGAGTGCAGTGGCGCGATCTCGGCTCACTGCAAGCTCTGCCTCCCGGGTTCACGTCTTTCTGCCTCAGCCTCCCGAGTAGCTGGGACTACAGATGACCACGCCCAGCTATTTTTTGTATTTTTAGTGCAAATGGGGTTTCACCGTGTTAGCCAAGATGGTCTCGATCTCCTGACCTTGTGATCCACCCGCCCAAAGTGCTGGGATTACAGGCTTGAGCCACCATGCCCGGCCCCTCCCTGCACCTTTCTTACTGGTTTTGCTTCTGTTCCTCCTACCAGCCTGGGAGCAGCTTGAGGGCAGAGGCAGGTCAAGTTCACTTGGGGGTCCCTGGCTGGGGCCTGGCAGGAAACACTGGGCTCCCGAGCAAACAAAGGATGGGAGTATGGACCCAGGACTGGAGGGAGATGGGAGGAGCGAGAGGGAAAGAAGGAGGGCGGTAGATGGCCAAGGAGGGGCTGGAGAGCCTTCCAGCCTGGGCCTGCATCCTGTGCTTCGCTGAGGTAGAGGAGCAGGTGGAGTTGCCCTGAGCTGGAGCCTCTTGAGGCTTCCTGCCCCACTGAGTCCATATTTAGGAACCCATTTCCCACATGGATTAAAATAGTCCTTCTACAAATGCCAAAGCCCTGAAAATAGGCACAGGAACAGGGGAGAGGGCCGTCCCCGGAAAATATAATAAATGCCCCACTGGCCTCTCTGCAGAGCACATCACAGGAGCCAGAGCCCTCAGCCTGGGCCCAGGTCCAGCTGCCAAGAAATCCCCTGAGCTGTCTCTCCTGACCCCTTGAGTTGACCCTGAGCCCAAAACCTAGAGCCTCAGTTTTCTCATCTTCCTTCCCCATAGCCAGAGCCTTCTCCTCCAGGCCTCCCCTCAATGCGGTCCACCTCAATGTCATCTCCTCTCAGAAGCCCTCCCTCTTCATCCTTTGTTTTTCTTTCTTTCAATATATGCTTTGTTTATTGAGGTGTAATTGACATATAGTAGAATGTGCAGGTCTCAAGGGTCCAATTCAATGAGTTTTGATGATTGCACACACCCTTGGGACCCAAACTTCCATCAAGACAGAAAACATCCCTAGCTCCCCAGAAAGCTCTCACATCATCGCCCTTTTCACTTCCTGTGCAGCACTTGCTCACAACATACAATTAGCTTGTTCCTTTGATAACTCTTTAAGCAAACACACACATACAGATATTGTACTTTCAATGTGCCTGGCTCTGTTTGGAGTACTTTATAAACATTAGGAGGAAGGGACTTCATTATCACCACTTTTTGGATGAGAAATTGAGGCACAGAGAGGGGAAGTAACTGGCCCCAAATCACATGGCTGATCCCCCAGCCAGGCCGACACCAGCAGCCTCCCTCATCAGACTGTGGACCCATAGGGCAGGGCCAGTCTCCCTGGCCACCGGCCACCTCTAGGTCCCAGTACTCGGATACAGGGCCTGACACAGAGCACTAACTCAGGTAATAGTTGTAGATTTTTTTTTTTGAGACAGAATCTTGCTCTGTCACCCAGGCTGGAGTGCAGTGACACAATCACAGCTCACTGCAGCCTTGATCTCCTGGGCTCAATGATTCTCCCACCTCAGCCTCCCAAGTAGCTGGGACCACAGGTGCATGCCACCACACCTGGCTAATTTTTGTTTTTTTTGGGGTTTTTTTTTTTTTTTTTGGTAGAGATGGGGTTTTATCATGTTGCCCAGGCTGGTCTCGAACTCCTAGGCTCAAGTGATCCTCCTGCCTTGGCTTCCGAAGCACTGAGATTATAGGCATGAGCCACTGCGCCTATCAATATTTGTAGATTTAATAAATCTATAGAGTAAGGATGAGGGGGAAAACCTCTCACAACCTATCATGAGGACAAGATAAGATTAAATTGGCCGGGCGTGGTGGCTGACGCCTATAATCCCAGCATTTTGGGAGGCCGAGGCAGGTGTATCACGAGGTCAGGAGTTCGAGACCAGCCTGACAAACATGGTGAAACTCCATCTCTACTAAAAATACAAAAATTAGCCAGTGTGGTCGTGTGCGTCTGTAACCCCAGCTACTCAGGAGGCTGAGGCAGAAGAATCACTTGAACCCAGGAGGCAGAGGTTGCAGTGAGCTGAGATTGTGCCACTGCACTCCAGCCTAGATGACAGAATGAACTCCATCTCAAAAAAAAAAAAAAGATTAAATTGAGGAAGCCCCAGTGAGGCTCAACAAATAGGAGACATGACAACCTGGCCAAACTTTCTTCCTGCTGCCCAAGGGCAGCCTGTACCTCACCTACCCTCTCTGTTGAACCAGGCTTTACCTCCTCTTCCAGGGAGCCCATCATGACTGCTCCATTCCACAAGGCATTTCTGTAAGTTGGCCTCCTTCACACAGGTACATGACTCCACACTATTCTTCACAAAAGATGTCCCAAAGTAAGAGCTCCATCTTCCCAGGCATGAGAATGAGCACAGGGCCAGAACACAAGAGGCCCAGGTTCTATGCCTATTCTCAGTATGACCTTAGGCCAGTCCCTTTTCCTCTCTGGGCCTCTGTTTCCCCAAAGTTAAGCTGTAGGGCTTGGGCTATATAGGGTGGGGGAGATAAGTGGGTAACAAGGCGGACTTCTAGACAGGCATTCCTTGCAAAGTACCTAGCATAGTACCACTCCCACATCATTGCCCCCATGGAGCAGCCTCTGGGTCCCCATGGCCTCCATATCCACATGCCTGAGCCCACTGGGGGCTACTGAAATGGGCAATGATGTCATGGTTCCCAGTCACAGCTGGGAAGACAAGAAGATAGGAAGGGGCTAAGCACGGTGGCTCACGCCTATAATCCTAACATTTTGGGAGACCAAGGCGGGAGGATCACCTGAGGTCAGGAGTTTGAGACCAACCTGGCCAACATGGTGAAACCTCATCTCTACTAAAAATACAAAAAAATTAGCCGGGTGTGGTGACACGCACCTGTAATCCCAGCTACTTGGAAGGCTGAGGCAGGAGAATGGCTTGAACCCAGGAGGTGGAGGTTGCAGTGAGCCGAGATCGCATCATTGCACTCCAGCCTGGGCAAGAGAATGAGACTTTGTCTCAGAAAAAAAAAAAAAAGAAGAAGATAGGAGGGGATTTCCGACAACCCAACAGGCCCCCACCCTTGCATCATTCCTCTCCTATGTTCCCTGAGCTCCCCAGGGGTCCACCAGAACTGGAGGGTCTGTGATGGCGCTTGGGCAGCTCCACGGCTCCAGCTAGTGCCCAATAGGTACACACAGACACACACTCACACACACATACACAGACATACACATACACACACCCCTGTGAGGTGGAAACTGGGCTTCTTCCTGAGGAAGGGGATTCCTGGCCATGCACCTGAGGTGTGGGTCCCCACTGAAGCTCAACAAGCATTGAATTTGAGATGACGTTTCCTTTAACGAGTGACCACAGGCCTCAGGCTTTGATACACTGGTTTTCACTTACCCCTTCTCCCCTCATCCTCCTTTGCCAAATTCTCTCTCTTGCCCCGAGAGCCAGCAGCCAGAAAGCCAAGACCCCTACTGACTTCACCAGCTAGTGAGCACCAGCAAAATTTGAGAGCAGAAGGGCCCGTGCCCCTCTAGCATCACCAGGTGGAATGTCGGGGCCTCAAAACAGGCCAGGCCCCTCACTGTCACCACACTATATCCCTTTCCACCCAAGGACAGGGTTTACTTGTGGGTGGAGGAATTCTTGAGTTCCATAGCTGGGAAAACAACAGCACCATTTGCCTGTTTGGAAAACAATTTGCAGTTTACAAAACACTCTGCTGTCCCTTATCTCATGGGAATGCTTGGTGCCACCCTGTGAGGCAAGCAGGGTGGGAACCATTAGCCCAAATTTACAGATTGAGGAAACACAGGCTCAGGAGGATGAAGTCATTGCCCTGTGGCCACCTGGCTGCAGGATGGCAAGGCTGGAGGAGGAAGAACAGGACTTTTGAGAGAGCACCCAGACAACCCCTCCCTGAGGGGAGATGAGAGGAGGGGGTGGCCCCAAATTGGAGAGGCACTGGCCAAATCCACAGCTTGCACAAGACTCAGGAAGCTTGTTCTGAAATAAATGTGTACATCAGTGCGTGGGTGTGTGCATATGTAGGGGTATGAGGAAGGTATGTGGGGGTGTGTGTGTGCGTGGGAACATGAGTGTGTGTATCATTCATACATCCATGTGTAGGGGTGTGTGCATGGGTGTGTGGGGAGTATGGGGGTGGGTGTGTGGGCCCATGGGCATATGTGTGTCTCCAGTCTCTGCAATATTGACTTTGAACTTGCAGAGAACAGGATTTATCCATCTGTCCATTTGTTCATCTAATATTTTCTACTTCTCCAAAGTACCTAGCAGAGAACTGGCCATAGTGAGGTGCCCAAGAAACATTGGGGGGTCTTATTGCTACAACTCAACCTAAGACAGCCTGTGCAAGAAGGTGACTAAGCCCAGATGCCTCCATTCAGACCTCCTCTCCCACTGGGACCCCATCACCATGGCAGGGCCTAACATTTCTTGTTGCCCAGAACTAGAAAAGCACTCTGTCTGTCTTCTTAGAGATCGAACAAAGTTGGGATGTCTGCAGTGACTCTTGGGAACCAGTCCCCAACACCCTCCTCCAGCCACTTCCTCGCCCAGGAAGGGCCCCCTATCCAGGTCTACCCACCCACACATGGGTGTCCCCATCTAGCTCACCCCAGTGCTGGGCTCTTCTCAAGTTAAAGTGCCCACAGTATCTCCATCTCTCACATACAGGAAGTGCCAAGGCTACCAGCTTGGACAAGCAGTTTCCCCAACACCCCTTGCAGCCATACCCCAACCTCCATACCCCTGGCCAATTAACCTGCAGCCCCGGCCAGGCTGCTGTATGGCCTCTGCCAGAACACCCACTGTTTCTGGGGGAAGAGAGCTGACTTATCTCTCCCATCAACGAGACAGTAATAAATTAAGAAGCTGAAGCTCTGGATTTTGTGACAACTCACAATATGAGAGACATCAGCCCTACAGCAAAGGGAACTTCCTCCTGGAGGCCAAGGATCTAGTTCCTCTCACCACCCCTTGAGGCCCTCCAAGCGCCATTATTTCTGCAAGCCCTGCTTATTAACAACAGTATTTCAGACATTTTATAATTCTAAAACAAGACAGAAGCCAAACCAAACAAAAACAGCAGATTCTCTTTAGAATGAAGAAAAAGATAAAATGCGCCAGAAACCCATGTAAGTTCATAACTATAAATGAGGACAAATTTTAATTCTGAGCTTCCTGGAAGTCTTGCAAAGAAGGAAACCAGTTAGGCTTTGCTGCTTTTATTACCCCATGAAGAGGAGCACAGATATTCACTGAACATTTTCTAGGACGAAATTCTAAAAGGGATTTCACATCAAACCTTATATAGGAGAAAACCTTCTGGCAACACCTTCAACAGCAATTCTGCAAAAGATACAGACTCAAATGAACATATCTAATATGGATTCCCCCATGAAGACTGAGGCCAGCAGATATACCTCAGCTATCGCCTGGCATGTGGGCCAGGAGTGCTGAGGTAACATCACCAGACCTTTATTTTCTTGGGATTCCAGCTTTGTTTTGTGCCGGAGGACAGAGAGGAGAGGAGCAGCAGGGACCAGCATGGCCTCCAACACCTTCTGTCCCACCTAAGGCTCTCATCCCAGCCTCAGGCAAAGGCAGGCCAGAATGCTGAAGATTAAATCTCAGTGCATGTGCTCAACACCAAATCTCAGGCAGCAAAACTGTAGAGAATGTTGTAGGGAAATTCAGGTTTCATTGTTGGGAACCCCTATTCTTACAGAGGCAGGCCGTGAATAAGACAAAACACTTTGAACCTACCATACTCCCTCCTTGACAAGTCTTCGACTCAGCCATCTCTAAGATCTCTCCCAGCTCCTGGTTGTATGATTATTTGGGATTGTTTCCCATGAGGATCACATCTCAAATGATATAAGAGACACCACTGGAATAGCAGAATTTATTTTACAGTCAGTTGTTGAAACCCCTGCCAGTGCTGCTGGCACCTGTGTGGGCTATTAACACACTCGGACCTGCCAGCCAGTGTGACCCTTGTGAGCTGCTTTGCCCACTCAGAGAATGGGTCACAGCCTCAGCCTCTGCTCTGCAGGGAAGACGTCAGGATGGGACTGACCCTGAATTCAGAGTTCAGAAGCAGGCTTTTCCTTCTTAAAGCTTCAGCACCTTCCTTATAATGCCAGAACCCCACTCCCGCCCCCCATGTCCTCCCTCTCCCTCCCCACAAGGGCACCGGTGCTATTTGGAGAGCTGGAAGGTAGTGTCATATCTAACTTTTTAGCCACAGTTTCAAATCAGAGCTGCAGACATGTGCCATTATTCTCTCACAAACTCATTTTCCGAGCTTTCGTAGCTCATTAAAGGAGCTAATGGAACTAATTTTGCAGCTATGGATGAGTTGGCCTCCTGCCAGATGAGACCTCGCTTCATTAAGTTCTGACCACATCCTGTCCTCTGTCTCACCCTGTCCATTTACCTCTCCTCCTCAGAGGCTCGGTTCCAAGGAGGGCGGCTCACGTGATACCACTGACGCCAAATGTCCAGGCCCCAGGTAGGTGCTGAGGGAATGATGGAGTCAGGTGGGATTAGCACTCCCTACATGACAACAGTCTGTCCCTGGTGCTGGGCCAGTACTGTGCGGAGGCCACCTCACACAGAGGTCACCATTACCCAACAAGCATCAGCAGCGCCCTTCTACCTGTGGGGAAATGTCCTTCTGGGAGGTTAAGTGACTTGCCCAAAGTCACACAGCTGGGCAGTGAGAGTCAAGACTTGAACCTGGACCTGTCCCCTGCACTGGGGACCATGTACAGCTGCTTCACCCCTTTTCCATGCAGCTTCAAGGCTTGGAGCAGGCACTCATCCCCACAACACCAGCCTGGGGAAAACAAACAGAGAAGGCCCTGCCACTCCTTCCGAGAGCTTGGCCCACGCCCCTGGTCTGGACCAGGCCCTGCTGCTCGGTGGCTGTTACAACAATGGCAGATGTTCACGGAGCCCCGCCCTGTACCAGGCATGTCATACCCATTAGCTCTTGCCCTTCAACTGCATTGTTAGCCACCATTTTCAGATGAGGAAACTGAGGGTCAGGGAGGCTTTGTGGATTCTCTGGGTCACATGGTTTGCACATGGCCACCACTGAGTCAGAGTTCTTTGGGAACCAGGATTCAACTGTACAGGCCTGCCCATGTACAGATCCCCTCCCAACTCCTGCAAACATGTACTGGCCCTGTCTGGGGGCTAGGCCTGGAGTGGGACTGGGAATGCTGCCATGGGCACTCTGTCCTCAAGGATTTAGGGGTCTATGGATGAGTCACTGCCAACTGGGATGCTTGATGATGACATGTACACCTGGGAAACTGGTCCTGGCACCTTCCCTTCCCTTCTCCTTTCTTTCCAGAACCAGAACCTGGCAGAACAGGCGAGATGGGGAAGGCCAGCCCCTTCTGCGGGAACTCATAAGAAAGGACGACCCCTAAACAACCACTCCCCTTCTAGGCCAAGGCCAGGACACCTGATGGGGAACAGGGTGGCAGCTTGACAGGCTGAGAACCTCCACCTGACCACTTCTCACCAGAGTTCTTGGGAGGGGAGGGGGTAGCTGAAGTTCCAAGCCTAGTGTCTTCCCAGGAAGCTCTGGGACAGGACAGCCAACACAAATTTTGAAATCATCAAGTCTTAGGAAGACAAGATTCCTCCAATTTACTAAATTTTGATGGCCTCAGTTGGTCTGCTTCCCACCAGCCCCAGACAACCTGGAAACAAAAGCTGAAATGCTAAGTCTGGGGGATGGGAAGAGTGGAGGGAAATGCTTCTAGAAAGAGGGACCTGAGCGAGGCTGCCAGGAAGGAAGAGGGAAGAACAGTGGGAACGTGAGTGCTAGAGGGTCCCAGTGCCCCAGACCAGGGACCATGCATAGCAGGACTAGCTGCAGCCACAGGGGTCCAGGTCTATCCCCAACTCCCCTGTGGCCTTGGGCAGGCCATTCAGCCTCTCTGAGCCTCACGGGCCCAATCTGGAAAGTGGGGATGGTGCTAATACTCTTGTTCCCAGGGAGCCACGAGGAGGGAATGAGAGCACACACAAAGAGCTCAGATGAACTTGGTGTCCGGTGCACACTGAAGGTATTGGGGGCCATGATGGTATGGGTGAAAACAGTTTCTGGGTTTGCTTGGGGACTCCTGGCTTCAGGATTCCCCTGGGTCTTCCTGAAATGGCCTTACACTCCTCCCCTCCTTGTTTCCCAGAATTCAGGGAAAGCTAGGTGCAGCCTTGGGGACCTGGGGGAGGCAGAACCTCTCCAATCCAGCAGGTCACAGGAAATGGTCTTATATCCTCAGAGGGGCACAGCCAGACTGGGCTCTTCAAAGGTGGACCAAGAACCTTGAGTCCACGAATCCTGTTTTGCTGTGAAAGGCTCAATAAGGAAGGGGAAGACCCTCCAGGGTGGAGAGAGGTGGCTGATCTTAGGGGAGGGACCCTGGGGAATGGGAACCAAGACTGAAAGAACAGAGACCCACAACAGGGAACTCACCCAGCTCTCAAGCTTGGTCAACTACAGGAGGGGGCCCATCTTCACTTCTTTGTGGCAGCCCCCTACTCTCCCAGGTGGCAGACACCTTTACACCCCTCAACAACTCCACACATCCTTTTGAACAATGTCCCTCCTGCAAAATGTGTGACCATGGCCAGTCCTTTCACCTTCCTAAGCCCCAGCTTGCATCTGTGAACTGGGCACCCACTCTCCTGCCACAAGGCTCCTGTGTTCCAGGTGGGGAAAGAGGCCCAGAGACAGCTATGGCCTCCTCCCCTCCCCCAGAGGTTCTACAGTGAGAAAGTGGCAGGATCAGAACTCCCTCTGCCCCTGACAGGTGTGGGATCCCAGCATTCTGCCCACAGCCTTCCCACAGAGGGCCGGGGGAGGCCGCAGAGACCACTTGTGAGCCCCCGAGTACATACTCAGAAGATCCAGGTTCTGGTATCTTCCTTTAACTTCAAAGAAGGGGATTTTTCTATCAAAATCAGCTACATAATCTGTGAAACTTTACCCTGGTTTTATTTCTTCTATGACAGTGCAAAAATAGGACATTTTCATCATAAGACTGGAACATTTTAGCAAACACAAGTGTTTTATTGTAATCTCAGAAATAATGTCCCATCAGTGGTCTCTCTTCATGAAGAGACCCCACAGCAGCAATGAAATATGTGCCCTCAACTGGCCAGTTGTGTGGCAGTGATGCCCACATAGCTGGCACAGGGTAACAAAGGGCCATACCACCCTCCCTAGCAGGGGTGGCCAGGGCAAGTGAGGTCATGCCTAGGTGACCCCTGCTGAAGCACTCAACAGGCCAGGCCTCTGGCCAGCTCTGGAGAGAGGGGACCCAAAACCCTCCAGCTTTCAGAAGAATGACAGCTGGTCTCTCTCGCCTGGAGGAGGTGTCACAGACATGACAAAGGAATCAGAAGTGGGCGTGGGGAGATGTACTGGCTCACCCGCAGAGGCATGGCACAGAGGCCCTAGGGAACCTTCCATCCCCACCCCTGACACTGACCTTCTATCTCATATCTGCTCAGCATCTCTCCCTCATCCTTTGGCTTCATTCACGTCTCTGCAGCTCCCCACACAGGCCTGGGTGAGCACAGGCAGCCATCGTTCTCCTCAGGCTCCTCCCAGGGGTAGCAGGGGCACTGGCCATCCAGGCTTCCAGTCTCCCTTGACCCCTGGCCCCTCTCCCCTCCTGCTCATGTTCAGCCAGAGGACTCCCAAGGCACCGACACCCAGCCTACTCCCGGAAGGCTTTCCTAATCTCTGATCACACCATGGAGCCATAGCTACGAGGAAGAAGGGGAGGCCCTGCCCTCTAGAGGACCAGGGTGGTGGCCTGGCAGCTCTGAGGGACACTGCCTGTTCCTGCCATGAGACTAGGCGGCAGTGACTCACCCCCCTTCTCCTGGGCCTGCCTAGGGTAAGGACACACCCTGGTACTGGCTCAGCCTGACTCAAGCACTTAATTAGGCCATGAAGTACAGTGGAAGGGGTCTCCAAACCTGAGTCATAACCCTCAGAGCTCCTGACCCTGGCAGAATATAGCCTTTGCTGGTGGCATCACCATAGCCAAATGTTCCCCCTGACAACATCGTTTGCTGACTGGTGTGGGAGAGGCATCCTGGGGCACCCTCTGACCAGTCTCTATGCTGTCTATCTGCTTGCAAGATCAGCCCCAGCAGTGGGCAAGGCAGGCCCCTGCGACCTGCCTGCTTCCCTGGCACTGCCGATGATCATTGCCCACCTAACATGTCTCCACAGCCAAAAGGGAGGCCTTTGCCAAGCAGAGCACCCAGGTCCTCATTTTTTTTTTTTTTTTTTTTTTTTTTTGAGATGGAGTTTCACTCTTGACTCCCAGGCTAGAGTGCAATGGCGCAATCTCAGCTCACTGCAACCTCCATTTCCCGGGTTCAAGTGATTCTCCTGCCTCAGCCTCTCAAGTAGCTGGTATTACAAGCGTGTGCCACCTCACCCAGCTAATTTTTCTATTTTTAGTAGAGACAGGGTTTCACCACGCGGATCTCGAACTCCTGACTTCGGGTGATCCACCCGCGTCAGCCTCCCAAAGTGCTGGGATTACAGGCATGAGCCACCGCGCCCGGCCCAGGCTCTCATTTTGCAGATGAGCAGACTGTGGCTCCTGATCCCCAGAGGAGCACACATGTAGGGAGGAATGGCTGAGAGCCAGGCCTGTGTTCCAGCACAGTGACCCTGGGTGAGTTACTCTGCCTTTCTGAACCTGTCTCTGCATCCATGGCATGGGCGTGATAATCCATTCTGATTCTGCGGTGTTTGTGCCTGGCACTCAGCAAGTGGGTGCCCTTACTGCCATCCTCCTGCCCCCTATGCCACTGCCTGCCAGAAAGCACGGAGAACACCTGCCAGTCCTTCTACCACATCCTGAGAAGGGGGCTGTTAATGTTGGGTGAGCATCTATGGATGAGCTATGGGTCTCTTGTGGAGGCTGAACCCTTAAGAATGGGGCAACGAGTGTGGCAGCTCAAGGTCCTGGTCCCTCAGGCCCCTGAAGGTAGCCTCTGAGCCTCAGCAGGGCAAGGGCGGTCAGGTGCAGGGTGCCAGCTAGAGAGTCTTGAGTGTTCACACCAGCTAGCGCAAGTGCAGCTCACAGTTCTGCCCTCTAAAAATGGAGGCAGGTTGCACCTCACACCTTGAGCCCTCCCAGACTCCCACCACCTCCTCTGGCTTGCTCTAAGGCTCTGACTCAGGTCAGACCTCAGCCCTGTCTATACCTCACTGTGGCTAGGGAACCCTTGGGGGTCATACTGTGCCTAGTCCCACACAATTGTCCCAAGCAGAAGTCTCAGACCATTGGGCCGTTAAAGGAGACCCAATAGCAGAGACTGCAGCTGAAGTTGACTTCACACAAGCCATGGGGGGGTGGCGGGGGACCTCCTCAGGTTACAGCTCAGCCCAAGAACTCCTGAGTCCACTGTTCTGACTGCCAAGGCTGCTGACACCTGGTCAAGGCGGCCAGCAGGAGGGGACACTGTGAGTGGCATGGGTATAGCACTCACTCCTCCTTCCTTCCCCACCCCCACCCTCCCCTGGGGTGGGGGTGGGGGAGTAAGCTGTCCGCTGACCAGGATGAGTCCTCAGCACCTGACCTGGCCCTGCTCTGTCCTCTGCCTGCCCTCAGCCTGCCAGGCTGCAGAAAAGAGGCCATCAGGCCTGAAACACATGAGACAGGCAAACTGGCAAGGCCCGGGAGAGCGGGGACAGAGCGATAGCAGGAGAAACAGGTGGAAAAGGAGAAATGAGAGGGACGAGGAGGCAGAGGACAGAAAGATCGCTAGTGCCATGAGGAGAAGGCAGCAAAGACAAAGCCCTAGTCTAAAGAAAAAGGCAACCCTAATCCCAAACCCGCCTCAAAAACAAAAGCAATCTTTTCAGCATCTCTGGCCTGTCTAGTGCTGAAAGGGCCTCCTGAGGCTCCTTGTTCCCCAAACAGGAGCCTCGTGTTCCTGCTCTAAGCAAAACCTCCACGGTTCCCACACAGCAGGATTTTAATCACAATTGCACAGGGCCTAATCCACTTAGTTCCAAACGGGCAGGAGGGTGGGGAGGAGCCCAGGACCCAGAGCTCCCTTCACGCCATTCTTTCCTGTCCCTCAAGGGGCTGGCTTCCCCAGGTGCAGGGCGCACCCAAGTGAGTCCTCATAAAAACCAATAATGTTTCACCAGCAAATGCACCCAGGCCACCCCAAATGAGAGCCCTGCCTTCTGAGAGTGTCTGCTGGCCTATGTTGTCTCATAGCATGAATGCAGGGATAGTAACAGTCACCGAGACCGGATCCTACTCCCCACCACATATTCAAACCCAGGGTTCAACTGCACCACAAAGATGATGGTTTTGCAAAAGATTATGAAACTGCATTTAGTCCAAAGTCACTTAGGGAGAATGTCACAGAAAGCATTTTAAGCCGAGAGCACCGTTCCTCTCTCAACCCCAAGGTGAGGCCTTTCATCTGGGACCACACAAGATGTCCAATAGATGGAGGGAGAGCAGTAGAACTAATGTTCTCCAAGGAAAACACCAGTGCTCACAGGAGCCATGGTCTCACTGCCCTGAGAGCAGCAGAGCCAGCTCTCCAGGAAGTGCTTGGTGCACACTCTCACGGCACAGGTATGCTTGGAATGCCTCTCACCTAGGGATGTCCTCAGCTCTTGCCTGTGGGCCTTCACCATTAGACATGGCAGCCTGGAGCCAAGGGAGGTTGTGGGCTTACAGAGCCAGATGTTCCAACTACTGCCTCCACCCAGAGGTCTTCCATGATGATGTCCCCAGTAGAGGAAAATGAGGGATCTAACTCCACTTCCCCAGGTGTGAAGCTCAGAAGAGATATAACAGACCTCTGTTGTAATGAAAACTGAGTCCTTCCCACATAGTCTGAACAACAGCCCAAGTGACCCAGGAGTCCCTGCAGCACCCTCAGCAATGGTGCTCTACCCTTCAAGGTCCTACACAAATGCCTCTTCCTCCACAGATTCCTCTGGTCCTCCCTCAGCTTCCCAGGCTTTGTCAGGACTTTGACACCAGCCCTGCTGAGGTCAACCACATCCTGCCAGAACACAGGTCTGCGAGTGGGAAACTGGTACTCCACAGCAGGTGCTGAATGCCTAAACCAGGCATATTGTCACACACATGCACACACACATACACATACACACACACCCACACACACGTGAGCGCACACACACACACAGGCACACACATACACCCTGTGCCTTCCTCTGTCATCCACATCCTTCTCAAACCAGAGGTCTGAATTAAACTGGTAACCTCTTCCAGGAAGCCTCTCCTAGCTGGCCCAGCCCAGATACAGTTTCCACTCGCCCACTCACCAGTCTGACTTCCTGCCCATGGTGCTCTGGGCTCTGCCCAGCTGCACTTGTCTGAGACTCACAAGGCCTGGGAAAAGGCACACGACCTTTCTGAGGTGGTCTTCACAGTCATCATGGTCCTTGTGTGCTGGCCTCATGGGACTGCCACCTGTCCAATCACTGGCATAGAGTTCCATACAGTGAGGAGGACTGGGCAGATGTATGTAGACACTGGCAGCATCACTCAGGGCCCAGCTGGGGCTGCCAGGGCTCCCAGTGGAGCCAGAGAGGACAGTGCCAGCATCTTTCCAAGGGCCAAGTCTCAGAGACCCTCCCGTGTCCCCACAGACTTGCATGAGGAGTGAGATGACTTAGATGCTAGGACTCTGGCATCAAACTGCCTAGGCTCACAGCTCAGCCCTGCTACCCACTAGTTGAGCACTTTGGGCAAGTTGCTGACCTCTGAACCTCATCCATATAATGGGAGTGATAAGAGTTAGGTAAGATAACTCATGCTGTGCCTTGTTGTACACTGTGGACAGGGCCTGCTGGGCAGAATGCTCTGAAAAACTGTTAGCCATTTATGGGGGTATCAGAATCCACAGCACCAAGGCCTGAATCCTGGAGAGCTGGCATCAGCTCCTAGATGGGATGGGAAAAGATCCTAGAAGCCCCAGCAGAGGTGATCCTGAGAGTAGGCTGGGAGCACAGCTTCGAAAACAGTAAGCAAGGCCAGCCAGGCACGGTATGAACCATCTCAGAACAATGAACCTCTGCCTAAAATTCCACTATTTGCATTTTGTAGGGTTTGATGCCCTCCCCAGGATCTTCATGAAAAAGCAAATTGCCTATCCCTGGCAGTTAACACTCTGGCTCCTCAGATTCTTTCCTTCCAGGTAAGGAGCAGCGTTGGGAGAACCCAGGGGGCAGTGAAACTATTTCCAGGGACTCTATTGTACCGGCTGCATAGTCCCTCCATGTGCCTCCTGATTTGTTGACTCTAACAAGTGGCCCTGCAGAGGCTGATCTGACCGGTCTGGAGATGGTAGGTGAGGGGTTGGTGGCTGCCAAATGAAAAAGGGCCTGGCCTGCCTGGCAGCTTCACCTGGCTTCAAATCCAGCTCAACAGCACCAGCCCCAACAGGCCAGCCTCACCCATGGAGCAGTGGGCACCATCCCCCCAGGGAGAGTGAGGCATCCAGGGTACTGGGCTCTGGATCCACTGCTTCCCAGTCTCTGCATCCATCATGTTCTATCTTCCTTTTGGCATTCTGGTTATACAGAGCCCCTCTGTCTACTCAGAGGTGCAGCCTGGACAGCAGGCAGGGGGCAGAAATGGTCTCATGAATGGGCATTTCCTTTCTACCAGGAATTCCCCATGAGGTCTGTTGAGGCAGTGGAACTGTTAGATTCCATTGTGAATTCCCAGACCTTAGGAGAGGAAAAATAGCATTTCTCTGTAGTTTATCTCTGAGCTGCAATCAAAGAACCCCTCTCCTGTGGAGAAGGTGCAACCTGGAAAAAGTCCAGCTCCTGATGCTCCTTCCAAAGCTCAGAGGGGCCAGAGCCTGGTTATTTTCATAAGCATTCATGAATCCCTGATATATGCCAGGCCTTGGGCCTAGGTGCTATAAAGGAGCTTGGAATCAAAGGGGAGTATTATGGCTTTAGGGGTCAAAGAAGGTTCCATTGCCCCAAAGCCAGGAACTCTGGGCAGCTTCCTGGAAGAGGTGGCACTGGGGCTGAGTCTTGACAGACGGGAAGAAATTCTTCAGTGCTGGAGAAGGAAAGATGTCACCTAAGGTAGAAAAGGGAGGTGGGCTGGACTGCAGAGGCTTTGAATGCCACAATTAGAGGCTCAGAACGTACACAGCCAAGTCCCAACATCCCTGTGTAATCTCAAATCCCTGTGAGACCTCCTCCTGGTCTCCACAGCTCAGTTTCCCATCTGTCAGGAGAAATATGCCCTCTTCTGTGTTGTGCTTTGAGGCATCACTGAGATCCCACATGCAGAGCAGCCTGGCTCACGGAAGCCAACTGGCATCAAGGGGAAGGAAACTGTCCCAGAGACGGCAGCCCCAGCAACCTCCCCAGATCCTGGGAACCAGAAGGAAGATGCCTGCTACAAAGACTTGACCCAGAGGACTCTGTAGAGGTCTCCTGGACATGTGGATCCACCACCCCACCACCCTACTCTCCTTAACAAAGAAGGGAAGAAGAGGGCACTGGGAGCCTAGAAGAGCTTCCAACATGCTTTAGGGGTCAGAGGGGAAGAGCCCCCAGCCCCACAGTCCATAACACAGGGGCAGGAAAGAAGACCCCACCATTATGTCTCTGTAAGGCCTTTTATTGCTTTTCTTTCTTTCAATTTTTAAGACGGGTCTCACTCTGTCACCCGGGCTGGAGTACAGTGGCACGACCACAGCTCACTGCAGCCTCAAACCCCTAGGCTCAAGCAATCTTTCCACCTCAGCCTCTTGAGTAGCTGGGACTACAGGTGTGTGCCACCACACCTGGCTAATTTTTTTTTTTTTTTTTTTTTGAGACAGAGTCTCACTCTGTCACCCAGGCTGGAGTGCAGTGGCGAGATCTCGGCTAACTGCAAACTCCGCCTCCTAGGTTCAAGCGATTCTCCTGCCTCAGCCTCCCCAGTAGCTGGGATTACAGGTGCCCGCCACTGTGTCCAGCAAATTTTTGTATTTTTAGTAGAGACAAGGTTTCACCAGGTTGGCCAGGTTGGTCTCCAGCTCCGGACTTTAAGTGATCCTCCCACCTCAGCCAAAGTGCTGGGATTACAGGCATAAGCCATCATACCCAGCCCTAATTTTTAAATTTTGTGTAGAGATAGGGGTCTTACCATGTTGCCAAGATTGGTCTTAAACTCCTGGACTCAAATGATCCTCCTGCTTCAGCCTCCCAAAGTGCTGGGATTACAGGCACAAGCCACCGCACCCTGCCTATCGCTTTTATTTAGAGATACTAAGTGCCACGGTCACTTCTGCCTGCCAAGAGGCCAAAAACCACAAGAGGGCGGGGCAGGATGTCAGGAGGGGAGAAAATTCGGGCCTCTGCTACACCCCCCACTTCAAGCCATGTGACTCACTTTGGGTCCCAATTTTCACGTATGCGATAAAGTTTGAGGGACTGGATCTTGGATGTGGTGGGGTAACTGATGTGTGACAAATCTGCAGGGCTGTGCCCAGTTAGAGGAAAAGCTGAAGGGTACTAATTAACTAATTAAGCCTAGGAGAGGGCACAAGTAAGAGGTCAGCAGGAGAAGCAGACACTGGAGGACCACCTGGCCCATACACCCTCTTCAAGAAAGGCAGTCCTCCAGTTCCTGCCAAGAGGACAGCAATGAGTGCTTGGGGTACAATGGAGTAGAATGGCTGCACTGGCAGCAGAAGGTAGCCTTGGGAGGGAGCCACTGAGTATGACTGAGGCCAAGATGAACCAAGCAGGCGGTCAGGGGCTAAGGGAAAGCAGAAGAGGCCCAGCTCCCTGGGAGGGAGGGACCTGCTCCTCTAGGGCCTCCAAAGAATAGCAACAGTTACAGGGACAGTGGCCATAGCTCTTCCTGTTTTATGAGTGTTTGCTGAGTTTCAGGCTTCCTGTTAAGCACTATCTTCCATCTTGGGCAACAGAGCCAAGAGGATGAGCATGAGACAAATGGGCAGAGATGGCCTGAACAAGGTCAAGTTATAAGACGAGGACAGGCCACCCTGGTTAACCCGGGGCACATCACCAGGGAGGCAGAAAGACACAGAGCCCACGACTGTTGCCTAGGCTGAGCTGGGGCAACTGGGGGGAGAGAGCTAGGCAGATGCAAGGAGAGGACTGTGATCCATCATGAGCTGGCTAAGCTCCCTGGGCCCAGGCCTGCCCATGTACTGAGGTCCCCAGGTCCTGGTCCTCCTGGACAATGGGCAGAAGCTATAAGTGGGGAGATGTCAACTTCCTCCTCATGGCCACAGCTACCACTCACAAGACAGGTAAAATGACTGTACCAGAGGTTGTGCTTAGCCCAATATTGGGAGATAGTAAATGCCTACTTAGCTGGGTAAGGACTTCTAGGCTTGGTCACTAGTGATACTAACAATAGGAAGGTCCTGGAGTGGGAGCCACATCTAAACCATGTCCCCTTTGAGGGCCAATTTAGGGCCAGATCCTGAAGGTCCCAAGCTAGTAGCCCCAGCCATGCTCACCCATAAAGGGGTACAGAGGGAAACCCACTCCAGGCCTGACCCAATTCCCAGTCCAGAACAAGGAGAGCACTGATGAGGTGCTGTGGAAGTTCTTGCAGTCAGAAGTTACCCCAAGTCACTCATCAGACATAACATCTATGGGGAAGGGGTTAAGTCCAGCCTTACTTAAAGCCGGCACTGTGTGGGCCTACAAATTCTGGTCTCCCACCCCATCCCTGACTCACCCACAGCATCTGGACACCACAGGGGCTGGTCAGAGCTCAGTCTTGGCCCACAGGGCCAAAGCCTTGGTAGTAAGAAGTGGGTCTCTGGCCTCAATCCCTCACCCACCCAGACTGCCCTCAATCCTAGCACAGGCGGAAGGTTAAATGGTGCCCAGAGGGGGATGAAAACTCTCATTCCTCATCCCCTTACCCCCGTCTGCCCTCAGAAGAGCCACTTTTTCCCTAAAAGACTCAGAGAATCCCATTCCTGATACTCTGAAAAGCTCCCCCACCCCATTCGACTGCTGGGTTAGTGGGCAAAGAAGCTATACCTGGGGCCCAGCCTCACCAGCCCAACCCTGATCCTCTCCTAGACCCACCCGCATGTTCCCTTCCAAGGCACTCTGGGGAGACAACCTCCTCTGTTGGACCTAGTGGTCCTGGGAAGGACACAGAGAGCTGGGTCCAGCTCCCTGCTCAGATGCTTTAAGATCTTGTACCTTAAATCTAGAGATCCTGTAACCTCTCCAGACCTGTATCAGGTCCTGTACCAAGTGCTTTAAACGTATAATCTCACTTCATGTTCACAACAACTCCTTATCTTTCCCCATGAATAGATGCAGAAACCTGGCTTCCAGAGTCTAGGATATCATCCAAGGTCATGAAACTGGCAAACACAGGATACCTATTAGCCATATCTAGAGGACTCTGCACTTGGACTCATAATTAAAACTTGTGTAAAGGCCGGGCGCGGTGGCTCACGCCTGTAATCCCAGCACTTTGGGAGGCCGAGGCAGGTGGATCACGAGGTCAAGAGAATGAGACCATCCTGGCCAACGTCGTGACCTGTCTTTACTAAAAATACAAAAAATAAGCTGGGCGTGGTGGCACAGGCCTGTAGTCCCAGCTACTCAGGAGGCTGAGGCAGAAAAATCGCTTGAACCTGGGAGGTGGAGGTTGCAGTGAGCCAAGATTGTGCCACTGCACTCCAGCCTGGCGACAGAGCGAGACTCTGTCTCAAAAAAAAAAAAAAATCTTTTGTAAAATGAGAAGGGCCTTTGCTGTACTTCTAGCCTCCAGGAGC
The DNA here is from genome assembly GCF_028885655.2 of Pongo abelii. Classification (NCBI taxonomy): domain Eukaryota; kingdom Metazoa; phylum Chordata; class Mammalia; order Primates; family Hominidae; genus Pongo; species Pongo abelii. The sequence continues at coordinate 103,830,661 of NC_085928.1, forward strand.
CACTATCCCTGCCATGTTCTACCCATCCATTGGCACAAGCTACAAATGAGTAAAGACCCCAGAGATGACAGATTTAAGGGATTCTGGGTATGGGGTGTGGCCCTAGGCCCAGAACTGTATACCTTAAGCCGGAACCAGGTACCCGCCCCCAGCATCCCCCTGACCCCCACCATGCCACCTATATCAGCATGCCAGGTCTCCAGGGAGCCTACAGTCTGAGTTGGTTAGATGGCTGGCCCGCCCTCTGCCCAGGAACCAGGGGTGGGTTGGACCAGGGCCTGTCCCTTTCAACACAGGACCAGCGACTCATCAGGAGTATATCAGCAGCCTCCTGAGGCTCCACAGGTGCAGTGGGCATCAGCCTTGTCCTCTGGCCAGCCCCGGGAAGCTCACACCACTCCAGCCCAGACAGGCAGCGGCCACAGGGAAGAAGCAGTCCCACCCAAGCCTTGGTGGGGGCTCAGCTTCCAGCAAAGGGAAACAGATCCATTCCAGTCAGAGGAGCTTCACATGGAAGAGGCAGCCAAGCTGAACAAGAGATCCCCTTTGGGCCTGAACACATGGATCCAGCCAGAATCCCAGAGTCAGGAGTCACCCCTTCCCTGCTTCCAGATACAGCATCTCTAGCCATAGTGACTCCACCCCTTGCTCACTGGGACACTCAAAGCTTAGCTAGACTACGCCTCAGTTTCCCCATCTGTAAAGTAGGGAGGACCACAAGCCTGACCTTACAGGACAGTATGACGATGAAACATGTTGTTGAGCATAGGAAGCTTAGCAGGGGCGCTAGACATAGCTTCACCCACAGGCTTCCGCTGTGGACCCTCCAGGATACCCCAGGCTTCAGTGAGGGCTCACTGACCTTCAGGGCACACTTCTGCCCAGTGCGCCGATGGAAGCACTCCAGCACTTTGCCGTTCACACCCAGGCCCAGCACCTGCTTGGACAACTGGTAGTCGTCGGTCACTGCGTACTTCTTGGGCTCCCGCCGCCCCCCCGGAGCACCGCCCAAGCCGGGTCCGCCGGGTGCAACTGGCGGAGGCACAGGGCCTCCCTGCTCCTCTGCTGTTTCACCATCCATGGCCCCCGCGGGGCGCTCAGAGGCGGCCCCAGTCTGGCGCTTCTAGTGGCACCTGGGGGAAAGGGGAAGAGTGAGTCCCGCCCAGACTTTTCCAACACACGCCAGCCTTGGAGCCTCTGAACTGGGCTGGGCTGCGAGTCCGGGGCAAGCTGGGAGTGCTGGACGAACGGCCTGAGAGTACAGACGTGCAGCAGGGGGCGGTGGTCGCGCGGCCGGGTACAAGCGAGCACCGCCCGGGCACGTGTCAAGAAGGGAAGGGGCCGGGCGCCTAATGGCCGCGAGGTCCCCGGGGGAGGCCGCAGAGGGGGCCCAGCGAGGGCGTACCTGGCGGCAACGCACCTTGCTGAGGTATCGGCGAGGGGCAGGAGAGGCTGTCGCGGGAGCTGGCGGCCGCAGAGCGCCCAGGGCCGAGAGTCCCGCTGCCGGCGCCCACGTGACCTCCCCCCCCAACTCCACCCCCCGCTCCCTGCGCGTCATCCCAACTTGGGGCCCCGCTAGGTCAGCCTTAAAGGGCCAGGCGGGCCCCGGCTGGGTCCCGCCCCCGAGCCGCAACAAAATAGGAGGCGTGGCTTCCCGAGGGGGCGGTTACTTCCTCGGTTTCCAGGGACACCCAGGGAGGCCCCTGCACTGGCAGTCCGCTACTATGCGGGTCCCGGGTTTTACTCGCAACCTGGAACGTGACAGCGCAGGACGTCTTATTTCTCTTGAAAGCTCTCCTTGAGTCGGGTGTTTGCTCTGCACGCTGCCAGGTGGCCCTCCAGTATGGCTTGCTAGGCTTCCGACTTGCCTAGTGGTGGCCAACCCTCAGCGTACTCAACTTTTTAACTTTTGCCAACATGCCGAGGGAAGTGGCATCTCGTCGTTGTTGAATTCGCCACTCTTTAGCCTCTGGTGGCTCTGGGCGTCTCCAGCACTGGCGACTGCCCCCTTTTGTGCAGCTCCCGCTCATGCCCTTGACTCGCTGCTTCCCGTTGGTATATACAGCGTCCTGGGGACCAGAAATCTCGAGCTGCCATTTGATCAGATCCGCCAACTTTTCACCTTATGGTTTGGGCTTTTGGCGTCGTGTTTAAAAACTCTCTGCCTCCCATCCGAGTGACAGATATTCTCCATTAGCTTTCTAGTTTTGCCTTGCACATTTAAGTCTCTGTTAAGCCCATCTTAGACTACCTTACGTATTTTGAGCCAGTTTTCCCAACACCGGCTGTCAAACAACTCTCATTTCACAGATGAGGAAAGTGGGACCCCTGGGCAGAAAACAACTTGTCTAGAGCCATAGGGAGGGTGGCTGTGGCTGTCTTCTGGGACAGATCTGAACTACTCGCGCACATCACATCACTCCCCCAATCCGGAAGCGGAGGGACCTGAGCAAGCTGGCTCACTTGGAACTGGGAAGGTGCGGCTCAGGGCAGGGGCTCTGCATCGGCCTCTGCTGTCATCTACAGGCCATCTATAGGACTGCAGGTACCAGGACCTCGGTCCCCCTCAGAGGCGTCTTCCAGCCATCCTATTCCTGGCTCCGGAATTTAGGCCCAGTGAGCGACTTCCCCTCAGCCCCACTGGTTAACACACGCACACTCACAGACCCCTGGGCTGCATGTCCAGGCTCATCAGAGAAGTAGCTCTTGGAAAGATGATCTTCTGTCAATGAATGAGTGAATGAGTGACTGAAAGGGTGCTACAACTTATTAGTGGGTACCCACTGTGTGCAGATGTTGAGTGGAGATGGGGATGGGGCTCTGCCCCTATTTCTTTCAGGCAACCTTCAAGCTAGCAGTGTTCAGTGAAGCAGGAGGCTCCAGACAATAGCCTCAGCTGGCCATAGTGAACACTTCTTGCAGACCAGATGCTGGGAATGTGCTCTCCCTGCAACCCCCTGACCTTACAGAGACTAGAGGAGGTCACACTATCCCTTCTGCCCCACACTACAGACACACAGGACGGAAAAGCCCAGAGAGGTTAAGTGACCTGTCTGAGGTCAGCAGCTGTCATGACAGAGCCCCCATTCCAACTCCAAAGCACAACCTCAGGGCTGGGCTCTTATCCTCAAATCATGGCCTCTCCTAGTCCTTTCTGGCTCCTCACACAGCCACATGTGCAAACATACTCTCACACATATACACATGCAGTCACACCTTTACACATGTGCACACACATGCATATAACACGTGTAAACACACATGCACATAACACACATGCACACAGATACACATGCACATGTGCACACACACATGCATTTATGCCCAGCTGGACCCAGGATTGATGTCCCTGAGCCCAACCTGAGAATCTGATTCAAGATCTCAGAGCCTCTTTGAAAGCCCTATGATCTGGAATCTTCTACTGCTGGGGGGAGCCAAAGAAGGCTCTGCTCTCTGAAGGCAACTAGTTTGAGCCTGGTGAACCTGAGGCTGAGCAAGATGTCATTCTGGTGAGCAGAAGGCTAGGCAGCTGAGGGTGAAGGCTGGCTCCTTGCCCCAGCCAAAGGCATCTCACTGAATGTTCTGTGAAGATGTCTTCTTTCTTTAAAATGGAGTTAGATTATAACTGCTCTACAAATTTTATAATTGTATTTTTTAAGCTGGTCTCTTTTTATTAAAATTTTAAGTTGCATAAGTAAAACTTCCTCATTGTAATTAATTCAAATTATACAGAAGTATGAAAAGTAAAGCAAAGGTGCTGCTTCTCCCCTCCCAGTCCCTATAACCAGTGTCCATGCTTCCACAGGCACACGCATTCCCCACATGGGTCCATCGGAGAGATGCCTTGAAACTACTCACTTAGCCCAGGAAAGTCAGAATACGTGGTTTCCCTTAGTGCTCATGTTCCAGCAACCACCTGCCACATCCCCTCCACAATGATGGGAGGATTTGGCATGCAGGATGGCTAGGCCTGGTCAGGAGTGGGTTCGTGGTGGCAGACTCTGCCACACAGCCCTTCATATAGCTGTGTGTCCAAGGGGACAGAGACTTTGGAATAGCTTAAAGTGAGGGGGGCTAAGTCCTACACACACACACACACACACACACACACACACAGACACACACACACACATTCTGTCCTTCCTGGAGAGGGGAGGCTGCACATGGTGAGAGGATGGAGGCCAAATGAGCGAGACTTCGGGGAAGGCACTGCTGTGTATTCTTGTGATTCATCGTGTGATTGTTCTGGGTAGGGAGTGGCAGGGGAATCTTGCAGTAAGGTCAATCCCTGGAGTGCAGGTGAGGGATTATCCTAGAAGGGAGGAATCTATGGAGATTTGGCTAGTGAGGGCATGAGAGGGGGCACCGCTAGGTGGCAGTGTGGGCCCAGCAATCAGAGCCAGGGCTTCTAGGAAGCAGCCAGGGCAGGAGAATTAAGTACTAAGTTGGCCAGAGGGACCCAACTTAGTACTTGGGGCAGAACAGGGGCACATCACTGTTCCCAGCATGCAGGTGAGGTGCACAGTGCTGTCATATTCACACACACACACAAATAGTTGCAAGGCCAAAACCCTTGGGACCCTTTGGTTTACACATAGATCGCATAATCACTGACCTCTGTAGGAGATACTTTCAAAGGGACACCCATGGTGCTCTGACATTGACAGGCCTGGGGGCAGAGAAGCTTCACTGAGGACCTTAAAGCTGGATGTCTAGGAGTCGGCAGATCACCAGCACCCATAGAGGAAGTAGGAGAAAGTGTGTAGGCTCCTGGCTTAAACCATTACTTGCCAGCTGGGAGATCTAAGGTATATTGTAACCTCTCCATGCCTCAGTTTCCTCACCTGTAAAGAGGAGATAAGTGCTTGACACATAGTAAGTGTTCAGTTGAATAGTCATGGTGAGGGGGAAGAAGTATAGTTTTGGTAGAGAGCTTGGGATTTGGCCCCATAAGAGACCCAAGTTCAAAATTGTAACTCCATTGCCTGGCAGCCGCAAAGTCCTTTTGTCTTCATAGTAATGAGACGGTAGACAGTTCCTACTGGTAAGTCAGTTGTCCACACAGGGGCCGCATACCAGGCTATCCAGGTATCCCAGCCCTCAAAGTGGGTTATAAGGTATCCATCCCCCCTACCCCCTTTCCAAGAAAGTGGCTTCTGACCAACTCAGGAGGGGGCTGGCAGAGTTGCACTCATGAAGCCCGGCTTCCCTTCAGGAAAGCTACAGAGAAGTGACTGCCCCGAAATCTGAAACTTAACCATTTTTCCCCCAGTTTCACAGGGTTTTGCTTTCAGGTTTCTTTTGCCCTCTGCCATTCTGGGCAGAGCAAGCTGAGCCCTGTCTTCCCTGGACGCTATCGTTCAGGCCCTTCAACATGGCCAGGGGTCTATCATCCCTGCCCAGGATCTCAAAGCTAGACTCCTTTCTGGGGACCCTGGGGGCACACACTGGGAGGGGGTTGGGGGTGGGGAGTGGACCCTGCAGCCTCTCCAAATGCCACAGTTCTTCTGGCCCAAGGGTTTGGAGGATATTCACATAGACCCTATAGTCCTTCAAGATGCTCCATAGTGAATCCAGTGAACTGAAAAAAGGTGGAGAGGGTCCTGGTAGGGGTGTGGGCTTCTGATTCAGAGCTGGGATCAAGCTCTTACCCTGCCATTTCCTAGCATTTGTTCCCTGGGGCTGTCTTCTGTCTGCATAACGGGAGCAACACCAGTTGTAGAGGATCAAATGCAGCAAGTACTCCCTGTAGATAAGAGCGAGTGTTACTACTCTGCCCCCGCCATCCTGCCCCAACCTCTATCACCCTACTCCCAGATTATCTCCCTATGTTTTGAGCTGCAGGACTCTCTCTCTCAGCATTTTTTTTCTGGCGTGGGGTGGGGGTGGTGGGCACCAACCCAGAGTCCGGGCCATCTGGGGCTGTCTCTGCTTCCTTCTCAAATCTGTAGTCTCTTCTACCCTGACTGGCAGGGCCGGCCAGAAACCAGTGCCAGCCAAGACTGGATGGTCTGCCTGATTCGAAAAGTTGGGATGTGCTTTCTCTTTCAACTCTTTTAAAGAAAACGTTCTTGTCTGGATCTTTCTGGCTGTGGTGACCGCCGGCTTGACCCCAGTGGACCCACTCATTTCTGGAACCGTCCTCTGCACCCCGCCCTGCCCTAAGTCCCGCTCCAGACCTCACCCCATGCCACCCAATCCGACACCCGACACACAGAGTCCTAGGGTCCAGGAGCGGCCGTCCCAACACGGGGCACTTTCACACGCCGACAGACCTCCATCGAGGAGCGGCTTGCAGGGAGGACAAGCCCGGGACTCCGCCCCCCGCCCTGCCACGAGTTCCACCGCGAGATAAGAGGGCCCTTCCCCAACGACGCAGAATGCCAGAAGGCAATCTGGGCGCGGGTTGCTGAGCCCGGGCCCCTCCTTAACTTCCCCGACCCGGTCTTTCCCCGCTGATCTCTCCGTCCTGCCCCGCTGGGTAGCTTCAGCCCCGAGTCCACGCGCTGCTATTGGCCCTCCCCGACCGCTCGGCTCCACCTTCAGCGTCGCGATTGGTCGGCTCGCGGGGCCCCGCCCCGTTTTCCTGGAAAGTTCTTGGAAATCTGTCAAGGTATTTCCTTTCACTGCCCAGGGCTCCAGACCCGGCGACGGCGCCCGCGCACCCCGCCCGGGCCCCACCGCTCAGCCCGCGGTTCTAGGAAGACGCCGCTTCCGGGAAGGGCTGGAACGCGGCAGACAAAGGATTAGGCAGCAGCTCGCCCCGCCCCGCTTGTCTGGCCCGCCCCCCTAGCCCTCGCAGGCAGTCCGCGCCACTGCCTCTCAGTCCCTGCCCTGCGCCCGCGCGCCCCAGGAGCCTACCCAGCACGCGCTCCGCGCCCACTGCTTCCCTCCCGCCGCCGCCGTCCAGCCGAGTCCCCACTCCGGAGTCGCCGCTGCCGCGGGGACATGGTCCTCTGCGTTCAGGGGTAAGCGCGGCTCTCTGCCCCCTCCCAGCCACCATGAGGGGCGCACGGGAGAACAGGGGCTTCGTGCTAGCTGCCGGGCATTGGGAGGGCTTGACGGGCCAGAGGTGACTGAGCGCAGACGGACCTCAGGAGCGAGGCTCTGTGTGGGGCTGTGACACTCCCACGCCCCGCCCCCACACACTCACCTCAATTCCCACTGTGGATTGGGAAACCGGGGGCTGGCCGGCTAAAGGAGGAACTCACAGGGTGGGCTCAGCCTGGGTTCTCACTGGAGCAGATGGATGCTAACGGCAGGGCGTCCCCCAAGATGTGGCCAACAATCCCAGATATTCTTCTGGGCCCAGAGCACTCTACGTTAGCCTGCCTGCTGCTCTGCCTGCTAGTAACCTTGGACCAGCCCCTGGCCCCCTCTGTCCTGGTGTCCCCTCTCCTGCCCCAGGCTAGCAAGTAGGCTCTTCTTGGGAAGCCAGCCGGAGATCCTTGCCTTTCCTCAGGCTGGCACCTGATGGTCAGCAACTCTCGGGAGGCCCTGGGTTTGGCCTGGTCCTGCTTGGGGTACCCCCACAATCGTCTCACAACCCTGTCTCAGCCCAGTCTGGGATCCCAATGTGAGAAGGACCTTGGCTCCTGCCTCTCATCTTCAAATTTCCCAGACTTGAGGTAGGGGACAGTGGAGAGGGGATGCTGATAAGACAGAGTCTTGACCTGAGCTGAGCATTCCTGGCCATCCACTCTGTCCTGAACCTCAGCAACCCCTTCAACCAAAGGGTCTGATGCTGGCCTGGTGATCTGACAGGAGCTCAGGAAGCTCCAAGGAGAGAGGAAGAAGGTATAAATGGGTGTTCTGCACTCAGGGAGGACTGGGTGGCTGTGCTTATCACAACTGGCCTGGTGCCAAGTCAGGGAGGGTGGAAGGTGAGGCCAAGAAAGAGGACATGGAGGTGCTGGGAAAACTACTTCTCCCTTGCTGTCTCCAGCAAATTCCTTCCTCCTGTCTGCATTCTGGGACTCCTGAATACCTGCCCCTCTACTGCCTTCCACCCCAGGAGCCTCCCCCTGCATTCTGGGGTCCCATAGCCTCTTTCACTTTTTACCCTAGGTGAGCACCTCCTTGTAAGCTCAGGGCCACTGTTGGGTGTTGGGGAACAAAGTTTTTAACACACTGCTGTGCTCCAAAGCAGGCACACACATGTACCTAGAACACACCAGCCACTGTCCCTACCATGATGATGACACAGCCATGGACACACCCCTGCCCAGGTACACACTCACCAGGAGCTTGTGGCGATCAACACAGCTATTCATACACCCAGCTACCACATCAGCCCCAGAGGTGCCCACACCTACATGTGGGATCTGAGGACCGGCTAAGCTATCTGGACGTGGCCACCCACAGAGGTTCCAGCCTGACTGGCTAGCCACCAACCTTGCTCCTGGGAAGGTAGCTCTGGGCCCCAGCAGGCAGGTCATCTCAAAATTTGGCCTCCAGCTCTCCAAGAGGGATTTCTGAGCTCCCACAGTACAGCCAGGGTAGGTGTGGAAAAGTTTTTGGCAGGCTGTGGTGTGCCAGAGTTGTGTGGCCCTTTCTCACTGTGAGTGGTCATAGGGCCATGATTTGTTAGAACCTAGAGGGCCACCTATAACCTACACAGGAGTCAGGTCTGGCTCCTGCCACCAGCTCCTGCCTACCCCTTCCTGCCTCACAAGCAATACTGGTGCTGTTTGCCCATGCTGTCCTCTCTACCTGGGGTCCCTTCCCCCAGCTCCTTCCTTTGGCCTGGAAGACTCAGCTCAGGAGCAAGCAGACCCTGACTCCCCCATGACACCTGCAGTTTTATGACTTTGCATTATAATTACTCTTAGTGTCATCTTCCCCAGCCAGTCTGGTTCTCCTTGAGGGCAAGGCCATGGTTTCATTATCGCAGTGTCCTGAGGCCCAGCCAGGGACTAGACCCAGAACTAAGGCTTGGAGATGTATTTTGCAAGGAGTGAGGGAGGAGCAGCAGTCTTCCTGGGGAAGTAGAGTCAGTCCCTGCTGCCCTCCCAAGGAGGAAGCCCTAGTATCACCCTGCTGGGTGGGCTTCCCCTAGGAGAAAGCTGCTACTCAGATTTTGGTCGGCTCAGTTCCCCCAACCCCAGCCATCCAAGAATATGGTGTTACTGAACCTCTCAGTGTATGGGTTGGTGGGACCCTTTATTGCGGAAAAGAGAAACTGAAGCCCAGTGAAGAGCAAGCTTTGTATAAGATCATAGAGCCTGGTAGGGCTGGCTTGCCAGGGTGGGATCTGGAGTGTGGGTTAGGTCCCTGCCCTTTGGTGGGAGCTCATACTGACAGGAGGTGAGACTTGCCAGTGCCTTTAGAGGCCACTGTCCACCCCAGACCCTCCACTGGGAGAAGCAGAGGCCAGGATAGGCTGACTTGTATGGGTAGGGGATTATTTCAGTCTCTAAGTCCTGGCCAGTGTGGACCTAGGTCCCTCTGAGAGACATTCCTATCCATGGGGAGGTAGCATGTGACCTCAGGCAGCCTACCATAATCCTGGGGCTTCTCTGGAGGACCCCACACAGATCTATCGTAGGATAAATCTACCTGTCTATTGTAGACCTATCTCTCAACTAGGACCGTTCATCAGTGGGCCATTTAATCAGCCCACCTCAGCCAGGAGGGCACAAACATGAAGCTACTTTGCACTGAATCCTTTGCACTGAATCCAATCCAGTGTGGTGAGAACATTAGAAATGCCTATAGGGAATGATCTGTGTTTTTGGTTGATATAAAATAGTGATTAATTACTGTTTAGTAAATGCAGGGCAGTGGAAAAGAATCTTTCAAAAGAGGATCCCCACATGGAAACAATCAAGGTGGCTTTTGTGATGACAAGTGGGGAACGAGATACTGGACTAACTGAGCCCATGGCTGGGTAGAGGGGAAGCTGAGGCTCATAGTGAGATGGGCCAGCCAGAGGTCATAAAACTAGTCTGGGGCATAGGGGGGTCTCTGGAGATGGGGGAAGCATGGGTCCTCCACTCACTGCTCATCCACTGCCTTCTAGACCTCGTCCTTTGCTGGCTGTGGAGCGGAGTGGGCAGCGGCCCCTGTGGGCCCCGTCCCTGGAACTGCCCGAGCCAGTCATGCAGCCCTTGCCTGCTGGGGCCTTCCTCGAGGAGGTGGCAGAGGGTACCCCAGCCCAGACAGAGAGTGAGCCAAAGGTGCTGGACCCAGAGGAGGATCTGCTGTGCATAGCCAAGACCTTCTCCTACCTTCGGGAATCTGGTGAGTCTGAGGGGGAAGGCAGGCCTTTTCCTGAGTAGTCTGGTGGGAGAAGCTTAGTTCTGCCTTTGAGTCTGATTTGGGAGGCATAGCCCTGCCCAGGAGAGTCTGATGGGAGAGGCACAGCCCTCTCTAGGGAAGTGTGAAGCGGGAGGCACTGCCTTGACTTGCCCTGGATTGGTTACCCCAGCTAATTTCCACTATGTCCCTTGGCCCCCTCTGCACTTGCCTAGGCTGGTATTGGGGTTCCATTACGGCCAGCGAGGCCCGGCAACACCTGCAGAAGATGCCAGAAGGCACATTCTTAGTACGTGACAGCACCCACCCCAGCTACCTGTTCACGCTGTCAGTGAAAACCACTCGTGGCCCCACCAATGTGCGCATTGAGTATGCCGACTCCAGCTTCCGTCTGGACTCCAACTGCTTGTCCAGGCCACGCATCCTGGCCTTTCCGGATGTGGTCAGCCTTGTGCAGCACTATGTGGCCTCCTGCACTGCTGATACCCGAAGCGACAGCCCTGATCCTGCTCCCACTCCGGCCCTGCCTATGCCTAAGGAGGATGCGCCTAGTGACCCAGCACTGCCTGCTCCTCCACTAGCCACTGCTGTACACCTAAAACTGGTGCAGCCCTTTGTACGCAGAAGCAGTGCCCGCAGCCTGCAACACCTGTGCCGCCTTGTCATCAACCGTCTGGTGGCCGACGTGGACTGCCTGCCACTGCCCCGGCGCATGGCCGACTACCTCCGGCAGTACCCCTTCCAGCTCTGACTGTGCGGGGCAATCTGCCCAGCCTCACCCAGTCGCACCCTGGAGGGGACATCAGCCCCAGCTGGACTTGGGCCCCCACTGTCCCTCCTCCAGGCATCCTGATGCCTGCATACCTCTGGCAGCTGGCCCAGGAAGAGCCAGCAAGAGCAAGGCATGGGAGAGGGGAGGTGTCACACAACTTGGAGGTAAATGCCCCCAGGCCGCATGTGGCTTCATTATACTGAGCCATGTGTCAGAGGATGGGGAGACAGGCAGGACCTTGTCTCACCTGTGGGCTGGGCCCAGACCTCCACTCGCTTGCCTGCCCTGGCCACCTGAACTGTATGGGCACTCTCAGCCCTGGTTTTTCAATCCCCAGGGTCGGGTAGGACCCCTACTGGCAGCCAGCCTCTGTTTCTGGGAGGATGACAGGCAGAGGAACTGAGATCGACAGTGACTAGTGACCCCTTGTTGAGGGGTAAGCCAGGCTAGGGGACTGCACAATTATACACTATTTATTTATTTATTCTCCTTGGGGTTGGTGTCGGGGTGAGCCAACCCCACCTCTATGCCCTGAGCCCTGGTAGTCCAGAGACCCCAACTCTGCCCTGGCTTCTCTGGTTCTTCCCTGTGGAGAGCCCATCCTGTTGCTGGAACCAAGGCAATCCTGGATGTCCTGGTACTGACCCACCTGTCTGTGAATGTGTCCACTCTCTTCTGCCCCCAGCCATATTTGGGGAGAATGGACAACTACAATAGATAAGAAAATGCAGCTGGAGCCTCAGTCCCCAGCAGAGCCTGTGTCTCACCCCCTCACAAGACAGAGCTGTATCTGCATAGAGCTGGTCTCACTGTGGCGCAGGCCCGGAGGGAGTGCCTGTGCTGTCAGAAAGAGGGGGTGCTGGTTTGAGGGCCGCCGATGCAGTTCTGCTAGGTCTGCTTCCTGCCCAGGAAGGTGCCTGCACATGAGAGGAAAGAAATACACATCTGATAAGACTTCATGAAATAATAATTATAACGAAGAACAGTTTGGTGGTCTTTTCTCTTCCACTGATTTTTCTGTAATGACATTATACCTTTATAACCTCTTTATTTTATTACCTCTATAATAAAATAATACCTTTCATGTACAGAGCCCTCAATGGGGCCGCTTTTGAGTTGTGTACACAATGTGTCCCCTTTGATCTTGTTATCATTAGCCCCCATTCGATATTTGGGCTAGCAGAGAGGCCCAGAAATTCTATATGGCTGAGCAGTCCCTGCTGGGGACTCATGAAGGAGTGGAGGAGACAGGGAGCAGCCTCTCCTCTCATCTCCCCTGGGTCCCCTTGGGAAATGGGAGCTAGGAGACGAAGGCCAGTTAGACTGCCTGCAGGGTGACTGTCCCGGCCACTGCCAGGCGAGGGCTGGGGGGAGGGTGGCAGAGGTGCGCCAGCCCTGAGAGATGTGTAAACAAGAAATGCCAACTCCAAATCGCAAGTGGAGAATACCCAGGGAGAGAGAGCTGTGGACCACTCCTGGGGTCAGTGTTTTGAGATGAGGAAACTAGTAGTCAGAGAAGTCAGGGCTGGTTCTCCCAGGAAGAAGGTACAGTGAGTGCAAAGGCATCAAGGCATGACTGGGAGGCGCGTGTTCCTGACACACAGAACTGAAGAGGGCTTGCTCTGTGCAGTGGGGCAGGGCAATTGAATCGGGGTAGGGGCCAGTGAGCTGGCGGAGTCTGGCCTGGGGTGGAGGTGTCCGGGTTCTGGTCCAGACTGGTTGGGATTGGGGGATCCTTTCTTCTCTCTCAGGGTCAGCACACCAAAAGTGTGTGGAAGAGCAATTACAATGAAAACACCCTCCATTACCGGACAGTCTGACTTTGGAACACTATCTGTTGAGATCTTCCTGTGTCCCGAAGTTTTCCGCACCTTTGCTTGAGGGCCCCACAGGAAAGCTTCTCTAAAGCTTTCTAACCTTTATTCTGGAAACAATCCTAACCTTCCTGTTGTCTTAGCCCTCAAGCAATTAGAAGTCTTAGAGTAGAAGAGACATTTGTTGGCGGGTTGAGAGCAAGGAGGGGTGAGGAGTGATACGCTGATTACAGGGAGGGGTGAGGACGAGGATAGACAGCAAGAACCATGGAGTTCACACAGGACCCTGGGGACATGGAGGCAGTCATGGCAAAGAATAGGTCTGACGTTAGGTGAGAGTGAGCAAGAGGTGGGTGATGGAGGGAGGGCTGTCTTTCCTGGATGTGGCGCCCAGACCCAGGTGGCCAGCCACGTGCCTTCCCTGTTACTGGCGGCGGCCTGAGCGCTTGGCTGTCTGTAGGGCCAGATGGCACGCTTCCTCCAGGTCACCATGACCCAGCCAGGGGTATTTGCAGTTCCTCATTCCTTCAGTCTGAATTTCAGCTGCTTCATTGCTTCCAGAATGCCTGAGGTAACCCCTCTGTCTGCTTCACCCCTAGATTTGAGTCACCTAGTGGATGGGTAGTGGATACAGAAGGGCCAGTGTCAAGCTGTTCCTCACCTGGTGCTGCAGCCTGGACAGAAAGCTGCTGTGGCGAGAGGAAGCACAGAAAACTGCTTTGTCCACAGAGAGAAATGTCTCAAGGTGCCTGCCAAGTGCTGGGCATGGGGCAAGGGCTTGCACCTCATATAGCACTCACCACAACTTTGGGAGTGAAGTCCAAATATTACCCACGCTCCACAGATGAGGAAACTGAGGCTCAGAGCAGGGAAGGGGCTGACCGCAGCCACTCAACAAGTGGGGCTCAGGGCAGAGCTAACCCTGGGGGGTCCTGACTGACCTTTTGTCCCCTGGATTGCTACATGAGATGGGGAGGACAGGGATGGCGGCTTCCAGGCAAGTTGCTCTTGGACGCTGTTTTCTATCTCCTGGTCTCCCTGCCTGCTGAGAGCTCTTGGCCACTGGCCTGGCCACCAAGGTCCTGTTCTTTTCACCCTGGCCTCAGCTCAAGCCAGGGCCCAGCTCCTGTCTGGGGAGGGGCTGCCAGCTACTTCTGACCCCCAACAGGTTCCAGGTTCCATCTTCTTTTCTTGTTTCCCTGCCAGGGTAGTGAATGATGCCTGCCCAGACCCCAATCAGAGACTCAGCCTAACAGATGCTGAAGATCCTCTGGCCAACGTGATCACCACTGTGTGGTCCTGGCCTAGTAAAAGGGGCACGCATGTTGACACTAGCCAGGAACAAAGGGATGAGCCTTCTGGTGGGTGCAAGGACCCTGCACAACATACAAACAGTAACGAAGGTCACACTTTATCATTAAGTGCTCCACCAGCACATGTGCTCCAAAGGTACCAACTGGGCCAGACTCCATCTAGGTCCTGGGGACAGCAGGGAACAAGACAGACACGGTCCCCATACTCATTGGGCTTGTGGACTAGTGGGAGAGACAGAGAGTGAACTAGTGAACAAATGGGTGCGTAGGACAAGCTTTGAGAGTGTAAAGAAAGAAAAGCAGTGGGGGTGGGGAGAGTAACTTTGGGTACGGGGACACCCTGCAGCTGGGAGGGTGTTGGAGATAGCTCTGCAGCTTTGGGTGGCACTGAGCCTGGAGACCCAGGCAAAGAGCAGGAGCTGGCCATGCAGACAACTTGCAGAAGGGATGTCCCAGGTGAAAGGAACTACAAGTGCAGTGGCCCTGAGGCAGAGACCTAGAGCCCAGAATGGCTGCCCAGGAGGGGTGGGAAGGGCAAAGGAAGCAGGTGGATTTTATTTGAGGATGGCGAAGCACCTCTTCAGAGCCTAGCAGGGGAGTGCCATGATCTGACCCTCATTTCTAAGGGAGGTGTCTGTACTCATGAGGGCCTGGAGGCAAGAGGCCAGAAAGAAGGATCTGGAGGGTAGAGTGTGGGAGCGGGGGCAGGAAGAGGTGAGGGCAGCAACTCTGTGACTCTGGGTTGGGTTCCTCCCCCACTAGCAGAGGTTGTCCTCATCTACAGCTGAAGAGGGAAGGCCTCAGAGAGGGGTGGTGAGAGGCAGAGCCAGAGTTCACATCATGATTCCAGACCTTGTTTGTGTAACCACTGCTCTATTCTGCCTCCAAGGGGCTGGCTTGCTAAAGCCTAGGCACCCACAGGTTCAGAAGGCATGCAGAAGAGTGGGGAGATTCAGGAGGGCTTTCTGGAGGAGGGGGTCTGGGGGCTTGGCCCTAGAGGATTCTGCCTCCAGGTGGGAAATGGGTTTGGAGATTGATCCTGTGTGGTGTCCCTCCCTGGATTCACAAGCTTCCCTCTGGAATGACCTTCAGACAGAAATACTGCTAAGCCATCTAGGTATTTCTTGCTGCCCCCAGCCACACCACTGGGGTATCATTGGTGCCAGTGTGTACATCTCACTAGGTCCCTGCACCTAGGCTGGACTTTTAATCTACTGACTAAGCAAATCTCTCCTGTCCAAGGCTGGACACACATCTGAGTGGGGCTGGGGTCCATGACTAGGCCCACCTCACTCTCAGATGGGGACCCTCCCATCCTGCACGGTTGCCCACAGTGAAGTGGAAGGTGAGGGGCCGGGGGGCCTAAAGGCCTAGAGGACTGACTACGAAGGCAGGAAGACTCAGGGTCTGTGCACAGGACATCCCAGACTTCTCTGGCTCTCATAAAGGCCCTCTTCCTCCAGGAGAAGTAGGCCCCGTGCAAGCCCGGGCAGCCTTTGACACCAACCTGCTAGACCAGTTTTAAGATAAAGTAGGCTTGAGCTTTGCCGGAAATTCAACAGCCTCTCGTGGTGGATGCATCCTCCCTATCCCTCCCTGGCTCCCGTAGACCACCCAAGGGGTCACTCCAAGAGTCACTCTGGGGCAGCAGGCTGGAGTTCCCACATCTGAGACTCAAGCTAGAGGAGGTCCCTGGAGGTTTGATTTTGGTCAGAACACAGACCTCAGAGTGGTTGGAGAGTAGCTGGGCCTGGATGCTGGGGAATGGGGAATGAATGGAAACCGATGCTCATCTCAGCAGGAGGAGACACAGCAGGCCCAGGGAAGGGGAGCTTTTGTGATGTAGTCAAAGCTTCCTGCTCAGTGGAAAGACAGTTGCTTCCATGGCCCGGGCCTCATTAAAGCAGGCAGGGTCTCTGAGGGCTACAGGAACCTAGGATTGCCATGACTCCTCCAGGCAGCCCTCCAGGACTGTCTCACCCACACAGGCCCTACTAGTGAAATGTTTGTGCTGGCACCGATGATGCCCTGATGACATGCCTGGTGGGGAGGGTGGTATCCAGCAAATGCTCCTCAGGGTAGAATCCTGCTCCAGGGACTCTCCCCACACGCAACACCCATGAGCCAGATGGGGCCCTTCCTGTCACCGGAGCTGGGCTCCTCCACCAGAGGTGGGGGTTGCACCCATAGTCCAGACTGGGCCAAAGCTCTGTTCTTCAAAGTGCCTCTCAGCCCTCAGCCTCCTCCCAGGAAGCACTTCACTGCTCCTACCCCCACCAGCCCCACGTCAGCGACATCACTTGGGTGTGTGTGTGTGTGTGTGCACGCGCGCACGCGTGCGTGTGCTGACCTTTCCACTTGGCCAACATTCCTTTGTTTTTCTCAACTCCTTCCAGTGGATGGCTGTGGGAGGAGGAGCTGCTGGGAGAGTAGGTTCTCAGGAAACATTTCCCCCAAAGCCCCAGGGAGACAGAGCCCACGAGACATGAGAAAATGAGGCTTAACCAGAAGGAGAGGTGTTCCAAGGGCAGTTCGAGGGGTGTGGGTGAGAGACAAGGAGAGATCCCTGGCAGAGATCACTGTTAACCCTGGTGTGTGCGTGCCTGCGGGGGTGTGCTCCCGGGCATCCTTGCCAGATCAGCACCATCAGCCTGGCACCTAGTGGGCAAGCTGAGCTTATAAGGGCAGGCGAAGCTGGGTGGCCCTAGAAAGTTGCTGCATCTCGCCGGGACATATATGTCTCAGAGTAGGCCAGGGTCCTGGGTTTGCTGTTGTGGGATCAATTCACTTTCTCTCCTACCCAGAGGCGCCTGGTTGGGAGCTGTGGGCTTTGGGGGCAGGAGCACCTCCTCCCAGCACCTTGACAATACCCCCTTTCTCTTCTGGGTCTTAGTGAGTAACTAGGGTGGGTGCTAGCTTCCAGAGGATCCCTGGGCCTTGTGGAGGGCAGAAGGCCTGGCGTGGGCACCCCCCACCCCCAGCCTGGGTGAGGTGTTTTCACCAGAATTGCAGCAGCTGCGGCTGGAGGCCTCTTCCCAGGAAGAGCAGAGCGCCTCTTCCAAGAACTCAGAGGAGGCCGCAGGCGGGAGGGGGAGCGGGGGAGTTAATTTTAAACCACACTGCCTTCAACGCTTCTCAGGAACTGGTTGCTCAACGTGATCTGGCAGGTCCCAGGCGGCTGGGCAGGCCTGGTGCCAGCTCAGAGGTGGCGCCCCAGGGGGGAGGCCTGGTGACCTTGAGGGAAGTTGGGCCCTGTCCTTGACCACTTATCAGGGCCTGTCCCCCATTCACCTGACCCAACTTGCTGGGGGGTGTGAGGTGGGGTAATTTATTCAGTTCTAACCAGGCAAGGTAAAATTATAACAGGATTAATAACACAAGTGTCATGGCCTTCCAAGGGCCCCAAGACGATCCCATCCCCCTTCCCTGCTCAGAACGTGCCTGTCCTGCACCCTGGCCTGTCCTCTGGAGGTTATCTGATGAGGGCCTATTCTGAGGGTAAGGCCTGTGCTGATTCTCTATGGGATGGGACTCTGGTGCCAGGCTAGTGGGGGGAGTAGAGTGGGGGGGTGGAGGGTGGCATGTGGCAAGCTGGTGGAAATTCTGGACCTAGGGAATGAGCCTCCTTCTTGTGCAGGGAGAACTCATGGGCCCGCACACCATGGTTGACTGCAGTCAAAGCACCTGCATTTCACCGACCTCCTGTTGGAGGTGTTGACCACCCTAGTGTGGCCAACCACTCCTGGCTGACAGCCTAGGCCCACCTCCCAGTGTCTGGTCCATGGGATGTTCTCCCTGCAGAGTTACCTCCCAGGGCACCCCCTTCCCCCACTACCCCCACTGGCTGCCCTCTGAGACCCCAGCAGTCTGGGCAGAGCAGGCCTTGAGTTCTAGGAAAGGATCCTAAGCAAATGCTGCCAAGAGCTGCAGTTCTTGGAACCAGCACTGCAGGGCAAGGGGATACTTCCTGGAACCTGCTGGCCCTTCCAGGGAGTGAGGCTCAGAGGACAGCCAGTGACCTGGGGTAAGTGGGGGGAGAGGGTACTGAGCCCTTAGCTTGGGTCTCTGCCTCCAGGAAGCTCTCCCTGACTGCAGGTGTCTCCTTAGACTCCTCCATCCCGGTGCTGGATCTGGCATGACCTCTGAAGTGCCCAGTGTCCAGCCTGGCAGAGTGGATGATGAGAAACAGGTGTTAGTAGAGAAAAAAAAGGGCATGTGTACCTGTACAGGCAGCGTGTGGGTGTGGGTCCACAGTGAAAGCAGGAGGTTAGACAGGAGTGTCCTGCCTAGGCCAGTGAGCAGCCGGGGGTGTGAAGCACCAAGGGAGAGTAGGAGGGAAAACAAGGTGGGGTCAGCAGTGCCAGGCCCTGCTCACTGAGCCCCCTTTGCTGGTGGGCAGCCTCTGGCTCTAGTCACTCCTTCAGGACAGCCTTGTCTCACCCACAGTTCCCTGTCCCACAGCAGGGGGCCCAGGCCCCAGCTTCAGCATCAAGCCACCCAGAACATGCATCTGGCCTTTTGGAGAATGGCCTGGAGAATGCGGAGGAGAGGCTGCAGTGAGTGGGCACTGACACCTGTCTGGGACTGGGTTGAAGTCTGGCCACATTTCAAGGGAATGGCCATGAGTGTTCCCATCACAGGATCCCAGGAGCAGCATTGTTAGAGCAGGAGCCTGGAAGTATGGCTGAGGGTGCTGAGTGAGCAGGTCAGGGTCACATAGCTGGGAGGCACTAGGACAACGTTTTAACCACTCATGACCCCTTTACCTTCAGAATGGAGAACCTCCCCTGGCCAAGGCTGGACAGGGGTGTCGGCAAGAACTTGCCTCTCTCCTCCCACCCTCAGGTCACTCCTTGGCCCTCACTGAGCACAGCGCCAAGCCTGCTACCCACCCACCCCAATGTCACAGAGAAGGTGGGGACAATGCTGGGGTTAAGAAGGGCTAGGACCCAGTGGGTGGCTGGCAGCTGTGAGGTGGGGCTATGGCAGAGAGGTCCTCCCACCCCTGTAGGAGGGCAGTGGGGCAGCCCAAGGACACAGGTCATTGCTGTGCTTGTACTTTGCAGTGGCCAGTTCTCAGAGGCTACCTGGGGCAGCTGGCAGTGGGTGGGAGTGCTGCATACTCTGTCACTTAGAGGCCTGGATGCCTGCATCCAGGTCAGGCTGGCTGTGGCTGGAAAGAACCTGCTGTGGATGAAGTTGACCTGGGGCCCACCTGACCTGAGTGAAAAGAGCTATAGGTTTGCAGGGGACACTGGTGCCCCGCTGCAGGTGGTTCTAGAGCTAGGTATCCTGCATCGTGACTTGAGCAAGTCATGAACCCACTCTGAGCCTCAGTTTCCCACTCTGTTTTTGGTGTTTTGTTTTGTTTGGTTTGGTTTGGTTTTGAGACAGGGTCTCACTCCGTTGCCCAGGCTGGAGTCCAGTGGCACAATCTCGGCTCACTGCAGCCTCTACCTCCTGAGCTCAAGCGATCCTCCCACCTCAGTCTCCCAAGTAGCTGAGACTAGAGGTGTGTGCCACCACACCCCACTAATTTTTTGTACAGATCTAGTTTCACCATGTTGCCCAGGCTGGTCTGAACTCCTGGGCTCAAGCAATTCTGCTGCCTCGGCCTCCCAAAGCACTGGGATTACAGGCGTGAGCCACTGCACCGGGCCTCCACCTCTGTTTTGGGGACAATGTTATCACTTGCCTTATGGAATCATTGTAAGGAGGAAATGTATAGACTTGGTGATTTTTGTTTCTCCTTGGAGTCTTCCCCTGGATCCCACCTCACCCCTCCAGCTCCTGCTTCACCATGAGCCCATGGAGACATAAGCCCCAGGAGAGCCCTTTCTCTGGTCTCTATTGCAGCAAGAAGTACCTGTGGGCACACTGCAGCATAGGCCTTGATGTTTGCAGTGCTCCAAGCAAAAGGACAAGTGGAGGCCCACATACCAGAATCTAAATATTAAACAACCATAAATCAAGCTGCTAATAAAATGTGTTCTATTCTTCTACTGAACAAATAAGCTTTCATAGGAGTAAAAACATCTGTAAATCTACAGTTTTTATATGTCTGAAAGTCAGCAGATATCCAAAATGATGGAACTTAGTAATTATCACTCATGTCCAGGTGTTCAGTGACCTGAGGTTTAAGTGAGAGAATGAAGACTTGCCTGATGCCTAAGATATTCTGTATTTATTCTGTAACATTGATTCTCCTTGTCTTTAGTCTAGTAAAATGATTGATTATGTTGTTATAGTCAAGACTTCTACACTATTACTGTTCTTTTCATAGTAATGATTTAAAAGATTAAAATAAGGCTGGGCATGGTGGCTCACACATTTAATCCCAGAGCTTTGAGAAACGAAAGTGACAGGATTGCTTGAGGCAGGAGTTCAAGTTTATAGTAAGCTATGACTATACTACTGTACTCCAGACTGGGCAACAGAGCAAGACTCTGTCTATAAAAAAAAATAATAATTTTTAAAAAGACTAAAATAAAATATTGGCCAGGTGTGGTGGCTCACACCTGTAATCCCAGCACTTTGGGAGGCCAAGGCGGGTGGATCACCTGAGGTCAGGAGTTCAAGACCAACCTGGCCAACATGGTAAAACCTCATCTCTACTAAAAATACAAAAATTAGCCAGGCATGGTGGCACACACCTGTAATCCCAGCTACTTGGGAGGCTGAGGCAGGAGAATTTCTTGAACCCAGGAGGCAGAGGTTGCAGTGAGCTGAGATCCACACCACTGTACTCCAGCCTGGGTGATAAGAGTGAAACTCTGTCTCAAATAAATAAATAAATAAATAAAATAATGAAATAAAATATTACATTCAAAGAACACAAAAATATGTTAAATTAAATGAGATATGTCAAAATTTCAAAATATGATATAGTCCAAAAAGTTATTGTTATTTTAAAATTAATTAAATTATTATTATTATTTTTCGAGACAGAGTCTCACTCTTTTGCCCAGGCTGGAGTGCAGTGGTGTAATCTTGGCTCACTGCAGCCTTGACCTCCTGGGCTCAAGTTATCCTCCCACCTTAGCCTCCCAAGTAGCTGGTACTATAGGTGTGTGCCACCACACCCCACTAATTTTTTTGTATTTTTTGTACAGATGCAGTTTTGCCATGTTTCCCAGGCTACTCTCAAACTCCTGGGCTCAAGGGATTCTCCCGCCTCAGCCTCCCAAAGCGCTGGGACTTCAGACGTAAGCCACTGTGCCTGGCCTTAATTTTAATTTTTTTTTTGGTGGGGGGTCTTGCTGTGTCACTCAGGCTGGAGCACGGAGGGTGATCATAGCTCACTGACACCTCAAACTCCTGGGCTCAAGGGATCCTCCCACCTCGGCCTCCCCAAGTAGCTGGGACTACAGGCACCCGCCACCACACCTGGCTAATTTTTGTATTTTTTATAGAGATAAGGTTTTGCCACATAGCTCAGGCTGGTCTTGAACTCCCGAGCTCAAGCGATCCACCCATTTCAGCCTCCCAAAGTGCTGAGATTACAGGCGTTAGCCACCACACCCAGCCTAAAAAGTTATTTTTAAAATAATCAAAATCACTTAGTAAAATTGAGGCAAAACAAACTATAAGTTATAATCGTATTAAGATTTAAATTAAGATTTAAAACTAAAATTTTACTTAACTTTTTGAAATTGTTATTAAATATTGCTAAATGTTTTTGTAAAAAGAAATCTTAGCAGAGTGTGGTGGCTCACACTTGTAATCTCAGCACTTTGGGAGGCCAAAGTGGGAGGATCGCTTGAGTCCATGAGTTCGAGACCAACCTGGGCAACATAGTGAGACCTTTTCTCTACAAAAAATATCTTAAAAATTAGCCACACATGGCGGTACATGTCTGTAGTTCAGCTACTTGGGAGGCTGAGGCCAAAGGATCACTTGAGCCCAGGATTTCGAGGCTGCAGTGAGCCACGATTGTGCCACTACACTCCAGCCTGGGTGACAGAGCAAAACTCTTCTCAAAAACAAAGAGAGAGAAGAAAAGAAATCTTCACTATTCACAGTCAAATTCTCTGTGAAGGCTGAAGTAGTGTTTGCTCTGCAGTTAGCGAAAGCACAACCTCGATGCGTTGCCCTAGAAACTGAATGGTGCTATCATGAGAGCGGGTGTTTGGGTTTGTCTCACACTGCATCAGCACTGAGTGTCAAATCCCAGTGATGGGAATGCACATGAATTCTTTAATCAATTTATTGGAAATTGATCACTTGTCTGTTTGTGATACACTCTAAGGAACAGGCCACAGGCAGATTAGAAGAGAGTGGTAACAGACAAAGCACAATTTCCAATAAGTGATATTGGAGCAATTTGGAGGGAAAAAAAGTGCAATGTCTACCTCACACCTTCCACCATAAATTCTAGATGGACCAAATATTAAACATTAAAAATGAAATTCTAACAGTCCTTTAGAGCACCTGCCCTGGAGTCCCAGCAGTATCAATCCTAGGTATGGAAACCTCTTCCTTTGCGTGGTTCCCCTGCATTGTTTGCAGGACAGGTCTGGAGGAAAGAGAGTCACCCCAGAAATACATCGATGCCTATATAGTGCTGTCTCTCCATCTTGGGTTTTTCCCTGCAGAAATGACTCTGAGACAAGCATACAAATGCAAATAGATTATTTGGGAAGTAATGCCAAGAAGCACCAGTAAGGTATTGAGAGACAATTCCCCATGGTTCTCTCCTATTTCTGCACACTTGCCAGTAGAGGCACTGGTTGCCCTTGTTCTAAACAATTTTTACAAGGGTGATTATTACAGTGAGTAGCCTTAGAAGATAGAGGTAGTATCTCCCTCCAGGGCAAAAGGCAGATTTGTTTGTTGTCCCATATACTAAATATAACATCTCCCACCTGGGCAGGTTTGCTTGCAGCTTATTATAAGAGATGTGGGTCCCCTAAATTCAGCATGCAGTTTCTCCACTGTAGTGCAACCCAATGCATATGCAGGCATCACCAGGCCATCATCACATCACTCTGTGGGAACTGCGGTTCAGGGAAGTGGTGCAAGAAAATGCTTTTACTCTGTCTACTGCCGTTACTGTAAACAATAATCTGTTGTCTGTTTCTGAACCCAGAGTTCTGTGCCTTCTGCCGTGATCCTTGAGAATATGATAGACTAACTTGTTTGCTTGAAAGTCAGATAAGCCGGGCGTGGTGGCTCACTCCTGTAATCCCAGCACTTTGGGAGGCCAGCACTTTGGGCAGATCATGAGGTCAAGAGATTGAGACCATCCTGGCCAACATGGTGAAACCCCGTTTCTACTAAAAATACAAAATAGCTGGGCGTGGTGGTGCGCGCCTGAAGTCCCAGTACTTGGGAGCCTGAGGCAGGAGAATCGCTTGAACCTGGGAGGCAGAGGTTGCAGTGAGCAGAGATCGTGCCGCTGCACTTCAGCCTGGCAACAGAGCAAGACTCAGTCTCAAAAAAAAAAAAAGAAAGTCGGATAAAATCTCAGCCTTCACACTTATTGATATAAAATGGGAGAGGGGGTGAGACAGGGAAGGAAAGGAAGCCAAAGGAGGTAGGTGGGTTAATGAGTGGGTTCCTTCTGTAGGCAACTGAGGCTCAGTCTTCAGTTGAGAGCTGGCAGAAAACACAAGCAACGGTTGCCCCACCCAAGGGGTGAGGGAGCTGGGCATGTGTCTACCAACTCTCTGTCTTCCTTGGTTTCAGGCTTCTCCAGGGGATTAGCTCTCAGGCACTTTTGGTTACTTACCCACCTGGCCTCTGCAGCAGAGAAAACCTCAGCTCACCATTGCAACTACTCTGTGGGAACTTGAGTGAGAGGGAATGTGAGCTGCTTGGACCCCACCAGACTGTGATGGGGGCCTGCCTGAATAGTGCCCATTCCTGGTGCCTGACACAGTGCCAGCAGATGGTGACTGAATGCATGCCCCATGGCCTAAGGATAAGGATCTATTTGCCTGCCTGTATCCTCCACCAGGCCATGAACTCCTTATGAGTAGGGACCATGTCAATTTTTCTTTGGTACCACAGTATGACAGTGTAGTCCTGGCAATCAGCTCACTGAAGGTCTGTTGCATGAATGAAAGATGAAAAAAAAAAGCCTCTAAAATAAACAAAAAATCAGAGTCAGCCAGAACTAGACTGAACCATTTTTAAGTAGAAAAGGGCCATCTATCCAAAATCAATAGCAAGTGCACTCGACAGGGAGGGACCAGAGGCACCCCAAGTGAGAAACAATATACAAATGCTCTAGTCATCACAGTTTTTCAATATTGTATTGAAGGTCTCAGCCAAGCTATTAAACAAGGAAAATAAATAAGAGCCATAAGTATTAGAAAGGAAAAGACAGGCCAGGTGTGGTGGCTCATGCCTGTAATCCCAGCACTTTGGGAGGCCGAGGTGGGCAGATCACTTGAGGTCAGGAGTTCGAGACCAGCCTGGCCAACATGGCAAAACCCCGTCTCTACTGAAAATACAAAAAAAAAATTAGCCTGGCATGGTGGTGGACGCCTGTAATCCCAGCTACTCGGGAGGCTGAGCCAAGAGAATCGCTTGAACCTGGGAGATCACACCACTGCACTCCAGTCCAGGCAACAGAGTGGCACTCTGTCTCAAAAAAAAAAAAAAGAAAGAAAGAAAGGAAAAGACAAATTTGTCATTGTCATTATTTTCAGTGGTAAAATGTCAATATAGAAAAGCCAAGAGAAGCAACAACAAGCACATCTTGTAAGAGAAACCAAAAAGGTGTCCAGTTATAAGATAAACCCCTGTAAATTAATGGCTTGCCCATGCAGCAGCAAGAACCAGTTAGGCCATCTCTCTGTATAATACATAAAAAGAAAAACTGTAACATCTGAGACTAGATAAGCAGGAAAGTGAACCTTCCATGAGGGGCATGGCCCTGGTGCAGCCACAGTAAGAGGAAATGAGAAGCGGGGAGCTGAAAGCCACCTTCCGCTTGGCTGTGAGTTGTATTCTCCTGCCTACCCTTAGCCCACCAAATCTTCTCCGCCGCCCCTGAGTCAGGTGCATAGGCAGGGTCCTAATGTCCTTCCCTAAACTAGCCCCCTGCACTAAAGGCTGGATGCAAGCTGGCTGTCCCAGAGTGTGGAGTGGCTGTGTTCTTTCCCTATAGCAAAGCCAAGGGCATTAGTACAGCTATGGGCAGGGTTCCTAAGCCAGGCCTGAGGCTCCCATCGGGAGTGGGAGTGGGTGGTGAGAGAATGAGGGGACAGCCAGATAGTGAGAGGGTTCAGAGCTCATGGGGTAAAGGCAGCCTCTCTGGCCCCTCCTCAAGACCAAGTGGAAGGGAAGAGCTCTGCAAACTGGCAGAGAACTTGGTCTGGGGCCATGTAGTGGAGGGGCAACACCCCAAAGACCTGAGGCTCCTCTACAATTTGTCTGACCCCCACCCCTCACCCTGCCAAATACAGGCACAGACCTGGCACCCAGTTGATGGTGCTCAGGGTACAAAGGAGTAAATAAAAGCTGGAATAGCAAACTCCACGGGGCCAGCTTTGCCTCAGGCACAGTGCTCCAGGTCTCCTCCCACAGCCACAGCCAGCAGCCTCCTCTGCCCTTGGAGGGCACACAGGACCTTATTGGGCCTTTGGAGGAGAAGTAGGGTTGGGGGCAGGTGGTGACTCTGGCAGAGGCTCTGTTTCCTCTTCCAGCTCCAGGGCCCACCCCACTGTGACTGGCAGAGTCTGAAGGGCTGGGCTGGCCTGGGTGTGGCCCCAGCTACGAAGATTCTCCATCCAGAGTCTCAGGCTCTAGGGGTCAATTTTTGGCTTTTGTAGGGAAGTAAACAGGAGGTGGGAATGAGGGGACAGATGCCGGAGGGAGGCTGGCAACAGGGGAAAGTTCCAGAGGGTCAGAGAAAGTAGAAGCATTTGAGTAAAATTTGGAAGGCTGAATTTTATTCAAGGAATCAGGGAGGGAGGGTGGCAGAGAGAATGAGTTCCAGGTGCCCAGCACAGCTAAGCAAAGCACCGGTATTTGAAATCCTGGGGTTGGTTAGTGAAAGCTGGGAGGAGCCTGTGGTTAGTTCCCAGGCAGGTTTGCTGGGAGAATCACCAGTCTCCATTTCCCAGAGGTCAACGGAGTGTGGTTCTCAGGGGGTGCCAAGCTCCAAGCATGAAGCCAAAAAGGTCAGGGAAGTGGATAAGTTCTGGTTCATTTCCCTCCCAGACCTGCCTCACCTTGCTGTGTGACACTGGGCAAGTCATGGGCCCTCTCTCTGAGCTTTGGCCCTCTTTTCTTTTCTTTTTTTTTTTTCAGACGGAGTCTTGCTCTGTCGTCCAGGCTGGAGTGCAATGGTGCAATCTCCGCTCACTGCAAGCTCCGCCTCCCTGGTTCATGCCATTCTCCTGCCTCAGCCTCCTGAGTAGCTGGGATTACAGGCGCCCGCCACTACGCCCAGCTAATTTTTTGTATTTTTAGTAGAGACAGGGTTTCACCGTGTTAGTCAGGATGGTCTCGATCTCCTGACCTCGTGATCCACCCGACTCAGCCTCCCAAAGTGCTGGGATTACAGGCGTGAGTCACCACGCCCAGCCCCATCTTTGGCCCTCTTTTCTATGACACGGGGCAGTGTTTGAGCTTACATGGGCTCTGCGCTCCCATGACTTGGAGGCAGTGGTTGGGCCTCTGAGGCAGAGTAACACCACACACACACACACACACACACACACACGTGCGTGCATGCAACCCTGACTTGGTTTCCAGAGCCTGGAGCTCCCCCATCCAAGGGAGGCCGTGCGTGGACACCTATGATTATGGACATGGACCCAGTTGGCCAGGTGCAGTGGCTCACAGGACCCAGTGCTCAAGGCCCATGCCCATGAACATACACGTACATGTGGGTGCCTGTGCAGGGGTGTGTGAGTCTCTATGCTGTGTACATGTGATGTGGCTTGGCTTCCCCAGACCCTAATGCCTCCCACGGCTCCCCATGCTGACCAGAAAAATCGTAAGGACCCAGCTACTCATGAGGGGCCTATCAGGAGGAGTCTATGTGCAAGTCCATGAGTTCTGCAAGGGCAGGGCCCCACCTGAACCATCCAACCTCCTGGGCCTGGCTTACAGTTGGTGCCTAATAAATGACTATGCAGGAATGATGGGCCTGCAGGTAAGACAGGTGAGACAGGCCAGATGACAGCCTCAGTTACCCCTTTCCCAACTTTGGGAAGG
This sequence comes from Pongo abelii, assembly GCF_028885655.2. NCBI lineage: Eukaryota > Metazoa > Chordata > Mammalia > Primates > Hominidae > Pongo > Pongo abelii. The sequence continues at coordinate 103,857,990 of NC_085928.1, forward strand.
TGGTCTCAGCCCTCAGCAATCCTAGGACCCCTCATGGAGGCTGTTGGCAGGAAAGGACTCGTCCCAGATGCTGTGTCCTCGCCTGACCTTGTATTCTGCCCCACCCAGTGGCCCTAAGGGAGGCTGAGGTACTGAGCTCTTGGCTGTGACTAAGCGGAAGGAAGACAGAAAGGAGGGGTGATACTGGGGCCCTAGGGTTTTGCTTCTCATTTCTCTTTCCAAAGCACAGTCAGTTCCCAGAAATGAAGGTACCCAGAAACAGTGAAACTCCGGGCTTTCAGGGGCACAGGGTTCCCCAGTCTTTCCACCCTTGGAGGCACCACCAAGGGCCTGGGTAAGTCCCTAGCCCATGTCTACTCATGGAGTACTTGGGGCATCCACACTGGAGCCAGGTGGGGCTCCCAAGGACCTTTCAGGAGCATGTGGCCTAGATTTGTTTGCTGTGACAGATGCTGGGTGGGAGGTGCCAGGAGCCTCAGGCTATGGGGGCTGGAGCAGTTGGGGCAGACCTCCTGGAAGGGAATGGTCACGTGGGGCATCAAGTACCCCAGATGCCCCACCCGACAGGAGTTCCTTTTCTTTCTTCTCTTCTTCCTTTCTTTCACTCTTCCTTTTTTTTGAAACAGAGTCTTGCTGTCACCCACGCTAGAGGGTAGTGACGTGATCTCAGCTCACTGAAACCTCCGCCTTCTGGGTTCAAGCGAATCTCCTGCCTCAGCCTCCCGAGTAGCTGGAATTACAGGCATGAGCCACCACACCCGGCTAATTTTTGTATTTTTAGTAGAGACAGGGTTTCACCATGTTGGCCAGGCTGGTCTTGAACTCCTGACCTTGGGTGATCTGCCCGCTTCAGCCTCCCAAAGTGCTGGGATTACAAGCGTGAGCCACCCTGCACGGCCCCTTTCTCTCTTTCTTGCTTCCTCCTCCCTTCTTCCTTTTCTTTCCTTTCATTTTTAAAACTTTTTTTTTAATTATTATTATTTTTAATTTTTTTTTTTGAGATGGAATCTAGCTCTCGTCCAGGCTGGAGTGCAGCGGCGTGATCTTGGCTCACTGCAATCTCTGCCTCCCGGGTTCAAGCGATTCTCCTGCTTCAGCCTCCCAAGTAGCTGGGATTACAGGTGTCCACCACCACACCCAGCTAATTTTTGTATTTTTAGTAGACGGGGTTTCACTGTGTTGGCCAGGCTGGTCTTGAACTCCTGACCTTGTGATCCTTGACCTCCCAACCTTGTGATCCTTGACCTCCCAAAGTGCTGGGATTACAAACGTGAGCTACTGCGCCCGGCCTATTATTATTAGAGACAGAGTTTCGCTCTTGTTGTCTGGGTGGGAGTGCAATGGCATGATCTTGGCTCACTGCAACCTCTGCCTCTCGGTTTCAAGCGATTCTCCTGTCTCAGCCTCTCGAGTAGCTGGGATTACAGGCGTGAGCCACCACACCCGGCTAATTTTTGTATTTATAGTATAGACGGGTTTTCACCATGTTGGCCAAGCTGGCCTCGAACTCCTGACCTCAGGTGATCTGCCTGCCTCAGCCTCCCAAAGTGCTGGGATTACAGGCATGAGCCACTGCACCCGGCCTAAAATTATTTTTTTAGAGACAGGGTCTGACTCTGATGTCCAGGCTGGAGTGCAGTGGTGCAATTATAGCTCACTGCTGTCTTAAACTCTTGGGCTCAAGTAATCCTCCTGCCTCAGCCTCCCAAGTAGGTGGGACCACAGGCATGTGCCACCATGCCCAGCTCATATTTTTAATTATTGAAAAAAAAAACCCAATTTTAAAAACCACACACAGACTCAAATGGGCACAGCACCAAATTATGACACATTAGAATCCTTCCCATGTGCTCAGAGAACAGGGTTTGTGCTGAGCTTGAAATAAGGCTTCTCTTGCTGTCCCTGTCAATCAAAGAGACTGCAAGGTGGGCTCAGACACAGTGCTAGCGTTTGTAAACAATTATCTGTGAGAATCAGCGGTCACTTTGTCCTGTGTTACGAAAATCAAACACTGAAAGAAAATGGACATTGAGACCAACATAAGACTACAACTACCATCCCAGCCCCCAGTTCAGACATTTGTGTTCACTGCTCTTCACCCTGATGGACTGTATGCTAAGAAAGAATTTGCACTTGCAAAACACATTTATGCTAACAAGATGCTCATTTTATCTTTTTAAAAATATGTATCTCAGTTGCACATGAAATGTACTTTGAAAGAATGAGCTCCAAAGTTCTGGGGGTGCTGAGACAGGCGGGCTGAGCGAAATGATGAAGAAACAGTGGCTTTCAGTGTGGGCCAAGAGAGTAGTGAGCAATAGTCAGTTCTTGAGCTGTGGAGTGCCTTCAACAAGGGTTTTTAGACACATCCATCTGGTGCCTCATCCCAGAACCTCACAGGCCTAGGGACCTGAAATGCTCCCCATGACAAGGCAAACTTCATATCCGCACATGCTGAGATGGACTCAACTTTCAGTTGGAAATGGGCTGGGTGCCTGTCAGTCCGCGCCACCCATATCCGGAGTACATCAGAGTCTGGGTTCGGAGGCAGCCACTTTCGCTGCCCTCTCCTGCCCCACACCTAGCACTCTGCCTGGCCCCTTTGCTGTGGGCATGAAAATCTGGCACCCAGGCCGACAGGGAGAGAGCTCAGTCTGCATCTGCTGCTTTCTGTTTGATTCATCACTTTCCCCTTCACCCTGGAGCCCACGTTGGCTGTGGGGCACCTCACTGGCTCCTGAGGCCCCTCTGGGGGTTGAGGCCCTGGGCTGCATTTGGCCTCTGCAGCCTGCTCACGCCTCTCCTGACTGGGATGTCAGAGGACTAGGTTCAAACTCCAGCATGGCGAGTTGCTGGCTGTGTGACCTTGGGCAGGTTAAACCTCAGTCCCTTCATTCATACAGTGGGCCAGGGAAGGGATCCCTGATGTGACAACAGATGGATTTATGACAAAGTGTGTGCAGCACCTGGCACTAGTTTACACACTGCAGATACCCGGTACTGTTGTTGCCAGCACTCAGGTCTAGGAGAGTGGTCTTCCCAACTCTATCTCAAGGGTTGCCTTTGGACTGTGTCCCCACATGGTCACATTTGCATCTCCAGACGCCCGATGCTGCCTCTCGGATATTCTGAAGGCATCCTACACAGTCAAGCTCCCCGACTGTCCCCCCCAGCACCCCAGTCTCCAACTCAGGGTGGCCCCATTTCCCCCAGGTCCCAATCAGAGCCCTGGGCCCATTGTGGTCCTAGCCATCCCACATCCAAACCCTCAGCAATGGTTGTGAGTCAGTTCTGTTCCAGAATATCTGATGCCACTGCTACAGACCCCAGCCACCTCCAGACCCTGGACAGTTGCAGCCTCCTGCCCCAGCCCCTTTTTCCTGGCAGCCAGAAAGAGCCTCAATGCCTTTCTAACCCTGTAACTCAGCTCAAAAAGCTCTTTAGGACCCTGGTCCCCAGAAATGCATTCAGAGCTCAGCCAAGGGCAACCCCCAGCACCACCTCACCCCTACACATCCCTACCCGCATGTCTGCAGATCTCCAGGCTTTTGTCCAGACTGTCCCTACTGCCTGGTATATTCCTGTCCTATCCGCCCCTCCTCAAGCCTAGTGTGACGACTAAGGCCTCCAGCTCCAGGTCACTCAGCCTGTGCCAGAATCACAGCTCAGCCAGCATATGAGCAAGTTTCTTAGCCCCTGTTTATTTCTTCGTCAGTATAACGAGAGGGTTCACAGCCTCCATCTCTGAGGATGTCATGAAGGTTGAGTAAGATAATCCTGGAAGTACTTGGTGCAGGATGCACCATATTCTATAGGACCCTCCACTTGGTATCATCTCCCTGGTGCCTGGCACAAAGTAGGTCTTGAGAGACTGAGGCCCTGGCCCTATACCTCAGGACATGCACCCAGGGGCAGCTGCAGGTCTTCTAGAAAGCCCTCTAGGGACAGCCCTGGAAACCCTTGCTCCTGCTCCAAGGGTCCACAAGCCCAGGTAACTTCTGTGCTAAGCTCTGCAGGGGACAGCCCAGGACCTAGTTATGCTGGCCTCAGCATCTCTGATAGTCAAATGGGCACCAATGGCAGCCTCATCCTCCCTTCCAGTCCAGCTATGCAACCTGACCTGTAACTGCACCCTGCTGAGCCTTGGTGTCCTCAACTTTGTAATGTGGGGACAACTAAAAACCCCATGTGCCAGGCCTGGCAACATAGCGAGACCCCGTTTCTAAAAAAAAAAAAAAAAAAAAAAAAAAAGTTAAAAATTAGCCAGGCAGGGTTGTTCGCACCTGTAGTCCTAGTTTGCTTTGCTTGGTCATGTAGCTCAGCCTCACACTGACTTCCAGGAACAGCAGAGGGACTTCGCTGCCTCTCCAGGCAGGCAGGCCTGTTCCTGGAAAGCAAGGTGGGGTGGGTGGTCTTCAGGTGGCAAAGAAAGGACTGGCAGCTGGGAACCAGAGAAGAGTCCTGGCTCATGCCCCAGCCCTGCTCCTGTCCTGCTAAGCCTCAGTTTCCTCATCTGTAGCACAGGGATCTCTGTGAGCACTTCAGGCACCAACAATCTGCTCCCTGGACTCAGTAGGGGATATCTGATCCCACCATTTCCCCAGCCACATGCCCCAGAAGAGGGCCGCAGACCTAGTACAAGAGGGAGCAATAAGGTGACATCCTCTGCTCTGAGAGGTAGAGTGTTTGGGGAAGACCCCAGCCCCTGGGAAGGGGGCCACTAGCCAGGTCTGCCTACCATGGGGCATGGCTACTCTAAGCTGTCTCACCCTCCCCCTTTAGGCATAGCTGGGGCAGGTGGAGGTCAGCCCAGTTCAGGGCTTTCAGTGAGGCTGAGGTAGGCTTCCCTGCCTTTCCCACTTTATGAGCTGTAAAATTGACCTTTCCTGACCATTTTCCTGCAGGACTGCTGTATGTGTGAGAGGTAGTCTTTGGAAGAAAAGGAGCCCCTAGAATTTGAAGCTTCTGATTCCTGGTTATGAGGCCAAAGATCCCAAAGTTCCTTCCAGACACCTCAGGAGGGCCCTGGGGGGCAGAGGCTGGGGGCTGTACGGCCAGTTACCTCAGAGGGGAAGGCACCCACTCATTCCGCAAGTGGGGGAAATCCTGCTCTCCTCCCACAGCTACCAGAGCTTCAGATGGGACCCAGATCTGTCCTCATACCCAGGGGCTACAGTTGGCCTAATGTGGCTCTTACCTGTCCGTAAACCTGGCCCAGAGGGCTTTATGGGCCAGAATCCCTGGGTTTAGTAGCTACATGGACAGCCATATGAGCACCACCTAATTAACTTAATTAACTAACCCCGGGCCTTTAGAAGCAATGGGCCTTTAGAAGCAATGGGAGATAAAAGCATCATACTGGGAGTCAGGAGTCAAGTGCTGTGTTACTTCAAGTAAGCCCCATCCCTCTCTGGGAAAAAAGATCAGGGATTGAGTATAAGTCTTGCCATGATCCACCCCTTCCAGCATAAACAGGCCCTCCTGGCTTCATCCAAAGCGTATCCAGGTGATTTGGGGCCAAGCTGACCCTTGAACCCAGGTGTCCATGCTCTCTGTCCCCCAGCTTCTCAGCTCTGAAACCCAGCATGAGGCCCATGTCTGGCCTCCCAGTAGCTCTCCATGTGGCTCCTGGGTTAGGACTGGCTTCAGGAGCCCCAAGCCTTGGCTAGGTGGGATGGTGTCTCCAGAGTCCTTTAGTACCCCTGGAGAGGGAGGTCCTAGTCCCAGCTTGGACAGGGACAGGGCTGAGGGCACCAGTTGAACAATTCAGTTTTAGGGACCAGGAGGTTGAGAACCCCAGGGATAGCCCCACTCCACCATAGGAACAGAATGGTGACATAGCTCTGCTCAGGCCTATGGCTTACATGGAGGGGCCGGCCCATTAGCTCAAAGTCAGGGGCTGCTGTGCTCATTTCACAGATGCAGTACCTGCAACCCAGAGAGTACAGGGCCCCTGCTCATCCTCACACACCCAAGGGGTCCTGGGCCAGTCACATAACTCCACAGGAGAGCAGGAACAGGCTTGGTCCCAGTCTCTGAGGTCCTCTCTGGACCCAGTCTCTGGAGATGGGCCATGGAGGCCAGCCTTGCACTCTCTCCCCACATCCCAGTCCCATTCCTCACCCACTCCCTTCTGGGACCCATGCTGTCAGTCTCCCAGTCTTCTCACTGTGGGAAAGGGCCACCTCTCTCCAAATATAAGTAAAAAAAGTGGGGCATGGGCAGTTTAGGTCTGAAGGTTGAGGAAGAGTTCCCCTGGCCACATCACCTATCAGAAGAGAGGTGGTTAAGGCAATTTATCGTGACTCTCAAAATTCTTCCAGCCTCTGCCCATTTCCAAGACACTTCAATTCCAAAGCCACTTCAATCAGTAGGCGTGTGTTACAGCAGCACTCTAATTTGGGCACCACAATCTATATTCATTTCCTGTGGCTGCTGTAACAAATTATCACACAATAGAGGCTGAAAACAACACAAATTTATGATCTTACTATTCTGGAGGTCAGCAATCTGAAATCAGTTTCACAGGGCTTAAAATCAAGGTATTGGCAGGACTGCATTCTTCTTGAGGCCCCAGAGGAGAAGAGGCTGTCTGCATTCCTTGGCTCATGGCTCTTCCTCTAGCAATTGCATCACTCTGACCTCTGCTTCCATTGTTACATACATTTTCTTCCGTCACTCTGACACTCCTGCCTCCTTTACAGAGGCCCTTGTGATTATACTCAGTTTACCTGAAAAATCCAGGATACTCCTTCCATCTCAAGATCCTTAATCACATCTGCAAAGTCCATTTTGCTATGTGAAGGTAATATAGTCACATGTTAAGGTTTAGGTGATTAAGACACTGCCATTTTGGGGGATCACTGTTCAGCCTACCAGAGCAGGGGTAGAGTTGCTTTGACAGTCCCAAATCCAGTTCAGGGGGCTTGTCCAGGGCAGAAGGTCATGAGGAGGAGATCAGGTCGCTGTCCTAGCCAGGACTCTGGCTGGGGGCTGGCTGAAGCCAAGAGCTCCAGGAAACCTGGCGCCTGCTCCTACTGCCGCCAAGGACAGCCTGTTCTCCTGGCATGGCTGCTGCGCAGGGATCAGGTGCACTTGAGTCTTCGAAGTGGCCATCGCTCAACTTGAATGGCTGCCTGGGTCAGGCAGAAGGCCAGGTCCTCATGGCTTCCCATCCCTAATGACCAGAATACATGGGCCGCCAGGTCAGATGTGGGCCACATGGGAAGCCCCAGCTCTATTCTAGAAAATGCATGTACCATCAGCTTACTGGTAGACATTTACTGAACTTGGGTATGCCAGATCCACAGGGGGCCCCAGAGATGAGGGGGGATAAGGTTTCTGAAGGCATGGTACAGAAGGTGCTAGCAGAGGTATGGGCTAGGGGAGGCAGGGAGAACACAGAGCAGGCATCCTAAAGGAGGCAGCATTTGTGTTGGAGCTTGAAGAAGTGGATTGTTTGCACTGCCTGGGCAAAGAGAAGGTGTGTGTTCAGGGCATCGAGAGTGCTGCACAAAGGCTGAAGCCCAGGGCAGTAGAGAAGAGAATCCACTAAGAAGGAGACAATGAAGAAAAAAAAGAGAGAAAAGAAAGGCGGATAGGGAAAGACATGCTGTCCTGCAGAGGTTAAAGGGGTTCTCACCTCAAGCCAGCAGTTCTCAAACCTTGTCAGCAGTGGAGCCCTTTGTTCTGATGGCAGCCTACTCAGAGCACTGATGGGGCCTTGGGAGGGGCCCCCCAGGGCTTTTCCCACAGTTGTCCTCCCCCACCTCTTCAGAATTGGATTCCATAGGACACAAGAGAACACACTTAAGTCATGGGGAGCCAGCTAAGTGTTTGGGGCAGGGATTGGGAGCAGCCAATGGCCCAGGGTCCAGGTAGGGGTAAAGGAGCAAAAAAGAGTATATTTCTTGCATTTAGGGGGTTGGGGGAATATTTCAATAAGGCAGCTGTATGAGACCCACAGTGGGAGAAACCCACTAACAAATGGGAAAAGCATCCAACTGTGAGACAAGGCCTCAGTTTCCCCAACTATCAGAAGAGGAGATAGAATTACTCTCCCAGAGTACATCAAACAGGGACTCCTACACTCCTGTCTATGCTCTGGGCTCTGGCTGAAGGAGGCTGCATGGGCAGTGGGCACATCTCTCAAGACTTCAGGGGCTTGCACAGCCTGGACTCCATCAGCTCCATGTCCTCCTCCCATTCTGCCTGCAAGTGCTCCTTGACATATGCTGGCGGTGGTGGGGAGGCAGTTCGAGTCTCTGGCTTTGGCCTCAGGAGCAAGGGAGGGAATAGGGCAGGTGAGCCTGGCTTTCCCTGAGCTGGAGCCACTGGCTGCCCTGGCCTGGGCCTCAAGACACTGGGGCCATAGTGAGGAGAGGCTGAGGGGAGATGTGGGCTGCCAGGCTACCAGCCTGCTGGCTCCATCTCTAGACAACAGTGAGGAGTCAAGAGCCCAAGACTGAAACTCCTGCCTTCCCTTCTTTCCAGACTGCCTTGTATCCCTGCCTGCCTTATGTTGGTCCCAAGCATCAGATGGACGCCTGAGGGCACTGGGTCCTTCCTCCCTGTGTCTGCCCTCCGAGGAAGGCAAGGAAAAATGCCACAATGTGCCAAGCCAGGCACATTCCATGGGCTCCTCACATGCATCCTATAAAATAAAGCATTTAGTCCCATTTCTCAGCCTTAGAAGCCAAGGCTGAGTGAGGTGAAGTCATCTGTCCAAGGTCACATCCTGGTGAGGGGCAGATTCTGGGATTGAAATCCAGGCTGGTGTGGCTCCAACATCTGGGCTCAACGTCCAGGGCCCAATCAAGCCGGTGGCTGCAGGCTTGAGGCCCCCGCCTGCCAGTCCTCTTGGCTTGGACCTTTTCCTCAGCAGAGGCAAGCTGCACGTTTTTTTGGGCAGAAAGTTGTGCCCAAGGCCGGCTCCTGCTTGTGGCCCCAGCTGCCCCGACACTGTCACTCTCCAACACCGCACTCTCTTCTGGTGCAACATCCACAAGCTCGCCAAGGCCCTTCCTCAGGAATGGGCCTGAGGCCAGGAGGGTCAGACCATCAGGGAAGCCAGGACTGGCTGAGGTGTGGGGGGCGACAGACTGCTCCGAGGTCAGGGCAGCTGCCCTGAGATGCTGCTGAAGACAGCAAGAGCCAAAGGGCACAAGGAGAAAGACAGAAAGGGCAATACTGGTGAGGACCTTAGCAAGCAAAGGTCTGTGAGCACGGGGGACTAAGGAAGTGGGGAGCCTTGCCCTGGTTGTGCACCCCCTTTGCCCTCCCCACCCAGGTTCCTTCTGGAGCAGCCTCCTCAAAGGAAGCCAGGGGCAGCTCAGGGTCCATGCAGCTGGGGCTGGGCACGGGGCAGGACACTGGGGCGCTGGGAGCTGCAGTGTGACCTCTACCAAATGTGTCCTCCAGCCATACTGCAGGGCAACACTTAGGCTGGGTATGACTCCAGCAATATAGGCTCCCCAGAGGGAGGAATCTAACTTACTGTCTCCATCTGGCCACTGTCACGGGCCTCAGGCAGTCCATACCTTCTCTTGTTCTCCCTGCCTGGAGAATGGACATTCAGATGCTAGGATGCACATTCCACTTGGCTAAGAGTAAAGAGGCTGCCACTTGGCGTTGGCCTTGGACTCAGAAGAGCCAGCTTCTCATAGGGAAAGGAGCGGCCCAAGGTCCCACTGCAGGACACAGCCCTGGAACTCAGCTCTCCCAGCTGCAGCAGAGGATGCTGCCTATTGGACCATACTGCCCATCAGACCATACTGCCAGGCCCTGGGAAGTGCCAGGGTGGCAGGGGGCAGTCTAGTGGAATGAGCCAGCCTGGTTTGCCATGTTCCTTAGAACACACCCTGAGGCAGGCTCACACCACCAGCACTCAATAACCTAGAGATTTCCTGTCGCTGTTGACAGGAAGGCTGGATCTGCAGGCCTCCTGGTGGCCATGAGTCTGCACAGACCAGAGCTGGGGTGGAGGCCACAACCCTGTGCCCAGTATCTCAGCTTCTCACTTTCCCCAGCCCCAACCAGGGACACATGGGTTATTTGAAACCCCAGGGGGTCAACTCGGGAGGGATGTTTTAGCTAAAAGCTATGGGGATAAAAAGGAAACACCCCTCACTGGCTCAAGCCTTCAGTTAAATGAATGTGGATGTGCGACCCAGGAAATGTGCAGCAAGGACCTCCAGGCCCTCCCCTCCAGAAAGCAGGCAGTCATCCTTGAGCCAAAACGCAGATGAGCTTCCTGTGCTCGAGCCAGGCTTGGCCAGGGAATTGTGTATGCATGCACCCAGGGCAGTGGAGGACTAATCAATCCCTGGGAGTGAGCTGCTCTACGCCAGGCCCCATAGTATCCAAGGCCAGGAGTGAGGACTCACGTGCCTTCCTCCACACTGCACCCCCACACCACTACCAAGCAGGGGACTGACGGCCAGCCCTGCTGGGGCAGAAGGAAACTCTTGCCCCAGTGCTACCTGGGAGTAAGGGGGTCAGGGGACCTGCAAGTCATGGACAAAACATTAGGTCACCATTTGTTAGTCTCTCAATACTTTACTGGCCATATCCCCCGATACCCCCATAGCAATTTCACCAACACAGAGCAACTGCCCTCAGCCACTCTGATGTGATGGAGCCAATCCAGGTGTCCTAGAATATCCTAGAAATGCAGAGCATGGGGAAATCACAGAACCTTGGGAAATGCCATAAGCACCTGGGCTCTGGAAAGTGCCATCCACCTCCCTCTGGTCAGGCTGGCGGCACTGACAAGGCATCCACAGGGCAGCCACGCTATGGCCCAGACCTCCGGATATGCAGGAACCGGGGCCTGAGGAGACAGAGACAGGGGCTGGTTACCGCCTGGGCCTCGGGGAATGAACAGGGAGTGGGAACAGCACACTCTCCTGACAGCCAGGGCTGAGGATGGCCCCAGTGGAAAGACCAGCATGCTACAGGGCTAAAGGGGGCTAGGATCTTACCTCCCACAGAAGTCCCTGCGCACAGCCACAAGATTAAGGTACAGGTCAGGCCGGCTCTGAAGCCAGCTGCTGATAAGCTCCGGGTGCCTTGGGTCCACTTCTAAGAAGATACTACTACATGGGGGAGAAATGGGTGGGCTCAGCAGGACAGGTCTGGGGCCTGCCCTTCTGGGCTGCTTGGGCTGGCAAGGTGACGGTCCTGTGCGCACCTCTGCCAGGGCCTGCCCAGTACACATTAGGAGCAGAGGAGCCTGCTGGGGACAGACCTAGGAGACCCATCCCATTCATACCCAGAGTCCTTCAGGAGCCGGGGTGCCAGGGCCAGAATGTGGGTAATGATGTCCATGCCCTCCTCCCCACCATCCAGGGCCGCGGGGTCTTCATAGCTGAAAGGCAAAGCAGTGGGAGGTGACAGCCTGAGGAAGGGGTATCTGAAATGCATGGAGGGCATGGGCAGGGCCTCTATGAATGGGGCCCTGTGGAACTTACACTCTGGGCTGAAGGGCAAATCTGAGGACCCAGAGAAGGAGGGTCCCAAATGGGTGGCAGCTCCTCTTCCCTTCCTCCCATGGGCAGCACCCTACTAGGCAGCACCAGGCATGCTTGCTGAATCCCACTGGCTGATGGCCTCTCTTGATGCACTGACTCATATCAGGGCATGAGTGTCTCCCCACAAGGCTGCTTCTCTTCTTGGTCTGGGAGATCTGGGGCTAGCCCTAACCACTCCTGAGAGCCCAGAAAGGGAGAGCCAACACCCCAACCCCATCCAACATGACTGCTGCCCCATCCAGGACTCCTGGGCTGCCCCTGGTTCTCAGCCCCTGTGTAAGAGCAGGATGGCCTGGCACAAAGCTAGCCTGGGGCCAGCTTTTAGTCCCGGCTTTCCCACTGAGCCCCCATGCGACCACAGAAAAGACACCTACCCTCTCTGGGCCTCAGTATTCTATAAAATGATGCGCCCATCTACTGAGCACCCCGTATGAGCCCTCCACTGTGTTTGATGCTTTCAAGTCGTCACTGAGTCCTCCCATGGTCCTGTAGAGCACTACCTCTCTTTTTCCAGAGGCAGGAAACAGGCCCAGAGAGGTTCGGTGGCTGTCCAGCAGTTTTAGTAGGAAGTAAGGAAGTAGGAAGGTAGAAGCTGAATCTAGGTAGGACTGTGGGCTCTCGAGTGCGTCCACTTAACACCACTGGCCATTTCAGCATCAACCCCCCTGTCCCTCCAGATGGTGTGGTCCTCGAGGGCAGACTAATCCCATTAGGCCTTTTCAGGCCTGGCCTCCCTGGCCCACCCTGCTTAGCACCTGCGGATCTCAGGGGCCAGCTGCTCCATGTCCTGGTGGAAGACGTAGGGAGGGTTGCTGACGACCAGGTCCACAGGGCCCCAGGGCAGGTGTGTCCAGCTCCTTTCTGTCGTCAAAGAAGAGGACACACAGTAGGGACTAACCCATTGGGAGGTAAAGGATGGTAGCTCCACCTGCCACCATGTCCCTCTCATCATGCCACACCTTGGGCCTGCCTCTGGATCTGATAAGCCAGACTTGCAAATTAGTGCCCAGGGTCCCCAGCTGGCAGCCTGGTGGGGAATGTGCATGCTTTAACATGGCAGCCCTTCATTTCAAGACATAGAGTGTCCTTGCCAAAAATCCTCCTCATTATGCAAGACTCTGTTCAAGTGCCACTTCCAGGGCGTCCTCCCTGATTGCCTAGGCAGAAAAGAGCCTTTCTCTTCTGTAGCTCCACTAGCCTTATAGCCAACATGGACTGAGAGTACGTGGAGGGTAGGCCTGGCCTCATCAGCCAATTCCTGATGGCTCTGACTACTGGTTTCACCCTGTGCCAGGTGCTACACCAAGTATATCACACTCCATGGAGGGGGCACACAAGGCTCAAGGATCCCACGGGTAAGGCAATGGAGCCAGAACTGGAGTTGGAGGCCTGGAGACACTGTAAAGGCTATGGCTGAGCTGTGCAGTGCCTGGACCACTTCTTCCCCTGCCAGGCAGGGGGAAAGGGGCACTCAAGTATTTTGGTCCTGAAGGCATTATTTTAAGCTTTTGCTTATCTGTTGCCAACAAGCAAGCCCTTAACTCATTGGTTATGAGGAATTCAGAAGTTCTCTGTGGCTGGTCCCTTATGGGTCAGGTCAGCCTAGGAGGCAAAAGCAACTTGTCTGTCCTCAGCCAAGGCTTCGTTTGAGCCGCCACAAACGTGCACACACACACGTGTATGTGTGTGTGTTGTGTGTGGCTATGTGGCTTTTGGGGGAAGCTCTCCCTCCATCTCCGCGGAGTGCCTCACCCACCCAGCAGCACCTGTATCTCGTCTCCCTATCTCAAGGAACATGCAGGGGAGGGTACCTGAGGTCATATCGAGGTGGATGATCCAAATCCTGTCCTGCAACCGAAGCCTAGACAGACAGGGAGAAAGGGGTAGGCACGGGGGCAGACCCCTACCCTTCGCTACAAGAATGAGGTCTTGTAGTCAACCCTTCTTGGACTGGCAAGATACTCACTGCCCACTACCCATTCAAAACCCCATAGGACCCATGCCAGGCTACCCTACTGCTTCCTCCTTCTTGGGAGTAGAAATCAGACATTGGTGAGTTTGAAACCTGAAAAGGAGTCAAGATCAGGCCCCAAAGTGCAACTCCCCCACCTACCTCTGAGCATTCTCATGGGTCAGAGAGATAGCAGCTTCCCCCTTATCCACAGCAATGACTCGGCTCTGTCCCAAGAACAAACAGAGGATATGTGGAAGGCAATGCTGAGAGATGCTGGGGTATACTGGGCCTGGGGGACCCTCCTCTAACCCCCCACCAGAAGAGAAGGGAAATACCCAACAGCCTTTTCTTCTTGGCCAAAGTCTAGCCAGATAGATGTGGTAGGCGTTAGAGTCTGTGAACCACAGTGGGCTAGGGGCAGCCCTGTCCTCCCTCATCTAGCTGCTTCCCCTCAAGCGCTCTTAGCAGAGGGATGTGGGGGAAGCACTAATGGGAGGGACAGTGAGCGTCAGTCACAGTCTATCCAGAGTGGGTGGAGGGGCTCACCTGGGGGAGCTGGCTCAGCAGGCTGAGGGAGATGGCTCCTGATCCGCAGCCCACCTCCAGAATGAGGGGGCTGCCTGGGGATCCCACAGCATGGGACCTCTGGGCCACCTCTTCCAGCACCCACTCAACCAGTTCCTGTGAAGCAGAGGGATCTGGATCAGAGTTGATGCCAACATGGCTCCTGGGGGTCTTGGTATAGAGGCCTAAGCAGTTATCCTTGTGAACGTAGGAAGGGGAGGTAGCCAAAGCCAGACTGACCTTCATGTCAGCTGGGCCATGGCCAAGTCACCCTGCCCCTCCAGGCCTTAGCTTCCCCATCTGTACACCTGAGCCCAGTTGAGGTTAGCCTACCTCGTGGGGATGTGGTGGGGATTAAATGCACTAATCCACACCTGTTTGATGTTAAGTGTTCAATCAACCCCAGCTAAGCCCTTTGCAGACATCCTCCCCTTCTGTGCTTACAGAAATGCTAAGAACTGGCCGGGCACGGTGGTTCACGCCTGTAATCCCAACACTTTGTGAGGCTGAGGTGGGCAGATCACTTGAGTTCAGAGTTTGAGACCAGCCTGGCCAACATGGTGAAACCCCGTCTCTGCTAAAAGTGTGAAAATTTGCCAGGCATGGGCATGGTGGCAGATGTCTCTAGTCCCAGCTACTCAGGAGGCTGAGGTGGGAGGGAGAATTGCTTGAGCCTGGCAGGTAGAGGTTGCAGTGGATCAGGATCGCGCCACTGCACTCCAGCCTGGGAGACAGAGCAACACTCCATCTCAAAAAAAAAAAAAAAAAAAAAGCTAAGAACCATATCTGATAGTTCCTGGCCACTCCCTCTGGCCTGACCCTGCTCCCAGAACCTTTCCTGTATTAATCTGTTAAATCCTCACAAGTGTCCCATGAGGAAACTGAGGCCTGGGGTCAAGGCCCCACCTGAGCCTGGCCTGTGGTTCATGGTGGCCAAGAATCAGGAGCTGGTGTATCCCCAGCCTCCTCACAGAGCTGGGCTTGAGAGGCCCCCAGGGAGGCTCCTAGGCCAAAGGGACAGGGAATTCCCTCCTTTGGAGGAGATGGGCCATGGGGGGACATGGTCCTGACTAAGGACCTGAGGGCTGTGGCATACACAGGCATAGGTCAACAGGCATGGGTGCAGAGGGAGGTGCCTGACTGCACTGTACCTGCCCTGGCAGCAGGAGGACATTTTCAGACACTGTCACTTTGGAAACAAGAGGGTTTCAAGCCTTGCCTACCCAGCCACTGCCTGCAAGGACTATGCCTGTAAACCAACATACGATAGGGGTAAAGGGTGGAAGGCTCCTGCCGTCCAATGGCCAAAATTTTTCTAACCAGCAGTGGAGTGGGACACCTGAGTAGCCAGGCATGGGACAAGGAAAGGGCAGTGTAGCCCCTTCTCAAAGGCATCCCTTTGGATGTGGGCAGAGAAGCCCCCCAGAGGGTCAGGACTCCTGGGACCCCAGGTCTCAGGAAAGACTGGCTCAGGGAGCTGGGGATGGTAGGCAGCAAGTAGGTGCTTCCCTGATCTGAAAAGAGGACCACCTTTTCCAGAAAGCCTTCCTCAAGCCTGGGCCAGGCTCTACCACGGCTTTCCCCACCCTGAGCCTAAGGTCTAGCCTAAGGATGGGGTGTGCCTCTCCCACCAGATGCCATAATAGGAAGACCTGAGGTCTGACTCATCGCAGTGTGTCCCACACTGGCAGGGCTTGGCCCACAGACAAACCTCTTGGCTACTTTCTTTCTTTTTTTTTTTTTTTTTTTTGAGACAGAGTTTCGCTCTTGTTGCCCAGGCTGGAGTACAATGGCGCGATCTTGGCTCACCGCAACCTCCGCCTCCCAGGTTCAAGCGATTCTCCTGTCTCAGCCTTCCCGAGTAGCTGGGATTACAGGCATGCACCACTGTGCCTGGCTAATTTTGTATTTTTAGTAGAGACAGGGTTTCTCCATGTTGGTCAGGCTGGTCTTGAACTCCCGACCTCAGGTGATCCACCCGCCTCAGCCTCCCAAAGTGCTGGGATTACAGGTGTAAGCCACAGCACCCGGCCCTCTTGGCTACTTTCTAAGTGCTGAGCAAGCTCTCTGTGGCACCACCCTCTGAGTCTCACACCCCCAGGTCTCCCCCACACCCCAATGCCATCAGCCAGGCCCAATGGAGCAGAGGGCTCCAGATCACTCACATCCATTTTCCACATAAGTTCCCCAGTGCTGGGTTCCAAAAAGCATCTCACCCTTCCAGGCCCCCAACCCCAGCAACAATGTTCACCCACCCTGAGGGTGGCAAGTCCAAAGCAGGCAGAACTTGGCCAGCAGGTCCAACCCTCCCTGTTCCAAGCCTCTTCTGCACCAAACAAATGATTGCCTGTGGGTGATGGGGCCCAGCTCCAGCAGGAGAGGGTGTGTATTCACTAGCTCTCACCAGCCCTGTGCCAGGCACTATTGGAGACCACTAAGGTACTTGTGGCAAGCTGAGCCTGCAAGGTTGGGACAGGTACAGAGTGAGCAGTATAGGGCTGTGGCTGAGAGGCTGTGGTCTCAGTGGTGAGGCCACACGCTGAGAGGTTGGCAGGGTGACCAGGAGTTGTCAGGTGTGTAAGCCTCTCTTGGTTTCCTGGCCATAGACAGACCTACTCTGGCTGGAGAATGACCCCTCAGCCAGCCACACTGGCCAGCCACCTCACAGAGATACTCAAAGACCTCAAAGACACACACCACGTATGTGGATGGCCACCTTGGGGAGGGTGAGAAGCTAAGAAACTGAGCCCCTGCCACCGCTAGTGGCCTCTTGCTTGCCATAACACTCCAGAGCACAGGAAACTCATCTTGGTTGTAGAGCCACCTGGGGCAGGGGCAGACAACAGCCCAAGGAGTCCAGAAACTTTCTCTTCTCCGCCTAGTGAAGAGCCTCCCTCAGCCTAACGCTGGTGGCTCTTTCGGGGAGACTAAAAGCCATGCTGGTCACAGGCTCACGGCACCCCCTCCAGGTGAATATGGGAAGAATCCAAGAACAGGGTGGGGCACAGACGCATGCGGGAAGGAGGTGAGGGGCAGGCAGTTGTTGGCTCTGCCTAGAACTGCTGCCCCAACATGGACTCCATACCCCACCAAGAGGTTGGCCCAAGGCCTGGGCAGAACCTGAGTTCACACGAGTACCCTCTATTAGGATGGCATGCCTGGTGGGACAGACCCAGGGAGGTGGCATTGCCTCCTTCAAGCCAATCACAGACAAAACACTGAACCTTCCACAACCTGTACAGCCTCACAGCAGGCTGGGTGAGAATGGTTCACACCCCCAGCCCTGAGTTTCCTACTGTATTCACTGCCAGGCCAGGGGCTGAACCACCTTCTCACCCTTAGGGAAAATGCAACTCACTGGGTCACATGCCTCCTGCAAGTTTGCACTTCAGACTCCCCCTTCATCAGAAACCATCCCGTGCACCCATTCTCACTACTCCCTGCCACAGGCCACGTCCTCTTGAGTTCTTGGTAAGGCATCCCCCGATGTGGCTTTACATTGGGGTGAACCTGGTGAGTTCTCAGAAATGTCTGCACAGCAAGGTGAGCACCTGGCCTCCCAATTGCAGCATCTCCCCTCACCCCACCCCTTGCAGTAGAGCTGCTCTCTTAGCCCAGACCCATCCAAGAATCAGGGGGCCACATGGGAGCCGAAGTCCACACTTGATACTCAGAACCCTGGCACATATGGCTGGTGCCAGGTCAGCTCTGAAGGAACTCAAAGGTCACCATGCCCTGACCCTGGGCAGCCGGAGACAGCAAATGATCTCTTCGCCAGAGATCACGTGTTTTCAGGAGCCACAGGTAAGCCTCCCAAAGCCTGCAGGTGGCAGGCCACACCCTGCTCTGGGTCTCCATACTGTGTCCTAGGTCATGCCAGTCCCAGATGGGGCAGCCCCATGTGAGGGATGGGGCTCTGACCTGGGAATCAGGAATTCCAAGTGCTGCCCCCATGCTCCCTTCTTTGACAGCCCTGTGACTTAAGCAAGGCCTCAGATTCCCTACTGTCCCTGCCCTGACACTGGGCAGTGAAGCAAGGACCCGGCCTCCCAACCACATGATATGGAGGGGAGAGGGGTCAGAGAGTTTCTTGGCTAGGGGACAGAAGCTGAGAAAGTGAAAGAAGGGTTTGGGGCCCCCTGGCCACAGCAGGGGAATGAGAACTAACCTTTCCCAGAAATGTTTGTGTGCCTAGGTCTTTCTAGAAACACTCCTTCTCAGAACCTGGCGCCCTCTGGCTTGCCCATCAGCTCTCACCCAGCTCTACTCCCTGATCTGCGCCCTCTGGCTCCCAGCTCTGTCATCTACAAGGTCAGAGGGGAGTCCAAGAAGGGCCATAGAAAATGTCTCTTCCAGGACCAGGGTGCCTTACCAAGGGATAACACACTTGCGCTGCACATCCCTAGTCCTAGTAATTTGAGGGACAACACAGGTGATTACCAGACCAGTCAGTAGACCTAAGAGGGCCACCAGATTCTCTGGTCTGGAGGCCTAACCCTGTCATCATCTGGGCCCAGAGATGGCAGGAGGGCAGTGACCTGCCCGAGGTTGCACAGCTGATACCAGGTCTCCAGGTGTCCGGCTGGAGCCCTCTCCACTTCCTCCATGCCTCCTGAGAAGCTGCTGGAGGACATTTGTTCCCTATGGGTTGGGTGAGCCATGGGATGGCTCCCAGAGAAATGGCATAACAGGCTAAGTACTTGGGCAGCACTATTTGAGGCACTCTGGGCCATTGCCAGACCTAGAGGCTGGGGTGATAGCTTGGAACATAACAGTCAAGGGGACCAACAGGAATCCTCTGTCCTCTGGGCTCTGCCAACACAGTCAGAGAGGAGATACATGTCTAGAAAGGCACTGTCCCTGAAGTCATGGGGCCCCGGTGCCCCCTGGAGGAAGCCTGCGGTAAGACTGGTGCCCTGAACTCCACCATCATCCTGATCCTGCCTTGCCCTGGTGGCACACCTACCTCTGTTTCTGGCCGAGGAATAAACACTGGGGGCACCATCCTCAGGCTGAGCCCCTGAAAGTCCCACTCTCCAAGGATGTACTGCACCGGCATCCTGCAGAGGGGGCAGCTGGGTGGTCATCAGTGACAGAGCTAGGACCAACAGGACCATGCCTGGATTGAGATACCACTTGTGGCCAAAGGTATCAGGCAAGACCATGTCTCCAGGGCCTTGGGACTCCTGAGGCAAAACCTTCCCTCCCTCACTTCTTCCTATTCACTACCCCAGCCCCATTCTTGCCACTCCTGCACCCCAACACCTCCCTAGTCCTTGGACATTCTCCTCCTCCCTGAACTTGGTGGGGATGGGGGAGGCTGGACTGCTGCTCCCCAAACACATCCTTCAGGTCTGATCCATGGGTGCTCACCTCTGCAATCGACGGCTACTCAGCTCCTGGATACATTGTAGTTGCTGAGAGGTCAAGGGCTGGGTCCAAAGTGCCGGCCTCAGGCTCTGAAACTGTCCCCACAGAGAATGTAAGTGGCTGGCTCACTGGGCCCAAGGGCTCCAACCCAGGTGTCTTATGTGGATAATGCCTGCCCAGCACTGGTCTGGAGGCCCAACCCTCTCATCATCTGAGCCCAGAGGGGGCAGCCTGCCTAAGGTTACACAGCTAACACCAGGCTTCCAGGTGTCTATCCCAGAACACTTAGGCAGAGATATATTCATTCATTCAACAAACTGTTACAGTGTGTGCCAGGCGCTAAGACATTCCTTCAGAAAAATCCCATCAGTCTCAGCTAAGCACTCTTAGTGAACAGAAAACCTGGATATCCCCTCCCCAAGTCCTCCCTCCTCCCTCTTCCTGTCCTCTTGACAACACTAAACTTAACTGTTTTGGCTCCAAGGACATGAGCCACGATGTACTCACTGGATTCCCGGGCCTCAGGGATACCCCTCTTCTCAAAGACCCGAGTCCAGTGGCTGACCAGTTCTGTGGCACTGGATAACCCAGCCAGAGGTGGTTGGGGTTGCCATGAGCTGAAGGCCCAGCCCCGGGTACTTCCCCTCCTCCCTGGGCCGGACAGGAGGGCCCACAGCATTCGACCCCAAAGCTGCATGTCTCAGGAAAAGGTTCTCCAGAGTGCTTCCAGGTTCCCAAGTCTGCTTTATGATGTCAGCTGCTGGGGTGGGTGCTGAGAGTGGCCCCTGGACCCAGCTGGGTGGAGATGGAGAGGTCACAAGCTCTGGTGCCTCAAAATGGCTCTGGTCCTCAGATATAGTTGGTTGCCACCCTGGGAGTGAGAGGAACCAGGAAAGCAGGTGAGCCTTGTATGACACCCCCGCTTCTACCAATACATTGCCTGAGAATAGTTTTGCTCTTGCTCTGACACCCCCTTGACTCCATTTAGAGCCTTACCCACCTATTTGATCATTCTTGTCTTGGCCACTTAACGTTTTCCTCACATTTTTAGCTGGAGTGGGCTGAGCCCATAGCTCAGTCTCTGCTAATAAATGGGTTGGTGGTAGGTTAGGGCACATATGTGGGGACAGGACAGATCTGTGTCTAACCTAGCGTGTGTGATCTTGAGCAAGTCATTATTTCTGAATTTCACTTTCTTAATCCATAAGATGGGGGAAAATCACACCAAACCCATGGCAAGCAGTGCATTAGTCTACGAATATCCAAGGCCTGGGAGGCAGCTCAACACACAGCAAGGACCAGATGTTACATGATCTTAACTGATGTTACAAGGAGCAGATGATTGCCTTTGATTGGGAGCTTTGAATCTGACATTGTGTGTGTACTGTCATGGATTTACATGCTGAAAATTTCCTCCTAATTTAACCTATAATCCAGGACATCAGCGTAAACCACCAACTAAAAAATTTACAATTTTATATTTAAAGAGGTCACAAGCAAGTTTAACTGAAGGTTTAAATCAGCGGTCCCCTTTGCTTCCAGATAAAAGTCCAAACTAGCATTTATTGAGCACCTGCTAAGTGCCACATCTTCAGATACAAGTAGGGTCAGAGAAGGGAAGCGACTTGCCCAACGTCACTCAGGTAGAAACTGTCCCAGGCAAGCTGGGCACGGTGGCTCACGCCTGTAATCCCAGCACTTTGGGAGGCCGAGGTGCGCGGATCACGAGGTCAGGAGTTCGAGACCAGCCTGGCCAGCATGGTGAAACCCTGTCTCTACTAAAAATACAAAAAATTAGCCGGGCATAGTGACGCGCACCTGTAGTCCCAGCTACTCGGGAGGCTGAGGCAGGAGAACTGCTTGAACCCAGCAGACGGAGGTTGCAGCGAGCCGAGGTCACGCCACTGCACTCCAGCCTGGGTGCCAGAGAGAGACTCCGTCTCAAAAAAAAAAAAAAAAAAAGAAAAGAAAAGAAACTGTCCCAGGCAAGACACGAACCCGAGTCCACCAGACTCCAGAAGCGGCTCTGTGCACCAGTGCGCCGTCCCAGGAGCCAAGGCCCGAAGTCAGAGGTGTAAACTCCCTCACAGCTACGCACCGCATTGTTAACGACCCAGACGAGGTCCCCTCTCTCCAACCCTGTTTCCCCATCTGCACTATGGAGAATGGTACCGGCCAGGTCTCCAGGCGGTTGCAGTAGAAACACCCCGTTCCGATCCCCACCTCCCATGCATACCTGCCTGAAAGGCTGCCCCACCCGCCCACCAGCCGGAGAAGCTGCCCCGAACTGGACGCCCGGACGTGCGTGGCCCGTCGCGCGCTCCCTCGGACGCCCCGCTTCCGGGGTCGGCGCGTTTAAGAAAAGGCTCGGGCGGACGCCGTAGCCCAGCTTCAGGGTTCCCATCGCTGGTGGGTTCCTCCCAGGAGACCCCTGCGGAAGGGTGGGGAGGCTGTGAATTCCACTCCCTCTACGCCCGCAGGCCTGCATGCAGGAAAGTGCAGGGATGTGTGTGGGGTTGACCCCTGGGGGCCCGGACCTGCCGGTCTTCCTTAAAATCACAGCAGGGATTTGGCTCCAGCCTAAGGGGATTGCTCCGAGCTGGCGTTTAGCAACCAGGCCGGGGAGGTGTGTGGGCGGAGCCCAGTAGCCTGCCGGAACGGGGGCGTGTCACCAGAGGGCCCGGGTGTTCGGGCGGGGACCAGATGTCCGGGGGCGTGGTCTATCTTAGCCTGTGGGCGGGGTGGAGATGTGCGTGGGCGGGTTCCAGTGTTGAAGGCTGGTCCAACTTTGGGGTCCAGTCCCAGTGTCGTGACCCTACCGAGGTCAGCGGCCCAAGCCCACCAGGGGGCCGGCCGACTGGCGGCCAGACCCCAGGGGCCGCTCTTTTACTGATTCGAATCTTGACTCTATTGGCAACTTCTCCAGGTGTTGGGACCCCTCTGGACCTCAGTTGCACCTTCTATAAAATACACAGCAGCGTCTCGCAAAGTGTATCTTGTCAACATCCCCCCACCAGAAAGTACTGTTAACTAGAACACTGTTAACTAGTTTTTTTTTTTTTTTTTTTTGAGACGGAGTTTTGCTTTTGTTGTCCAGGCTGAAGTACAATGGCGCGATCTCTGCTCACTGCAACCTCGGCCTCCGGGTTCAAGCTATTCTCCTGCCTCAGCCTCCCAAGTAGCTGGGATTACAGGCGTGAGCCAACACGACCCGCTAATTCTGTATTTTTAATAGAGACGGGGTTTCACCATGTTGATCAGGCTGGTCTCGAACTCCTGACTTCAGGTGATCCATCGCCTTGGCCTCTCAAAGTGCTGGGATTACAGGAGTAAGCCACCATGCCCGGCCTTAAACTACTATTAAACATGCTGTTTCCCTACCTCCTTCCCAGACCGGGAGACACAGGGGCGTTTGCATTTGTACCAGGCTACGCTGTGACTCCCAAAAACTCCTTTGAAAACCGGCGGATCAGGAGTATCTGAGGGGTCCTTCCCTGAGCTGATCATGCCGTGGATGGAAGCTATTGTGAGGGTATATGTAGACTTGCCTGGGTCGGGGTGCCCAATAATAAATCCACCCCACTCTCAACTTCTCTAGACGAAGATTCCCCATTTCTAGCCCGGGGTTGGAGTCATTTGCCAAGAACCCTCACACCAGAGGACCCGTCTGAGTAGAAAGCCAAGGTTCAGGAAGGGAAAAGCAGTTTCTTCAAGGTCACAAAGTCTGCCAGAGTTCAGTGCAGGCCCAAGGACTCCCAGTCCAGTGCTCTCCCCAAGTCTCCTCTGTACATCCATCCGCGTTTTGGGGGCGTGAGTCTGTCCTGGCACGGGTAGCTGGCAGGGGTCCCGAGTTCTGGCCCGGAAGGGCCTGGCCACCCACGGTCCCCCGCCCAACTTCAGCGCAGGCCACGGGGTGAGGGGTAGTCTCTAAAAACTGCGACCAGGCTCCAGGCTCCCTCTGGGGGTGGAGCCAGACCCGAGCGACAAGCGAACGGTCCAATTGTGGGCGGGCTCTAGGCCCGACAGCCAATCGGGGGCCGGGGGAGCGGAGCGTGCAGGGAGGCAAGGCGCTGTAGCTTCGGGGATTCCCCGAGGCTGCTCGGCCCGGCCCCACCTCCGCCGTGGGTCCCGGCCCTACCCACCCTAGCTCAGGCCGGCAGAGCCAGCGCTCGCGGATGCGGCTGGTGCGCAGTAGCGGGCCTGGCCAGCGGCTCGGAGCTTGCAGGGAGGGCGGATCTCGGGTCGGACCCGCAGCCCCTGACGCCGGGCCTTGGGGTTCCCCCCGCCCCGGCCTCCTGCCAGTCACTACCACCCCTAGCCTCTCCAACTGAGCTCGGCGCCGGGAGAGGATTAAGTAAGTGCTGAGGTCGCTGCTCCTGTGCAAAAAGGCAGGCATCACAGGGTCGCGGAGGCGGGCATGGGGATTGAGGCAGGGAGGACTGAGAGACCTGGTGGAGAACTGCATGCGGGTTCTCGAAGATCGCGGTGCCGACCCCTTTTACCCCGGTTTCCTTCCCTTCCCCTTTGGACCCTGAGGCAGGCCTGGTAAGTGGTCAGTAGGGCCCCTTCTCTCCTTTGGGAGGCGATGTAAACAGAGCCCCAGGGCACGAGTTAAGGGTTTGGCCCAAGGTCACGCCCGGGATCAGTTGCAAAGCCAAGAAAAGAACCCGGGACTTTCTATGTGCCCAGCCTAGCTGGAGGGAGAAGGCAAAGAGGGATGAGCCTTTCTACCCCATAACCCTCTGCCAGCCTTGCCCCTTCCTCAGGGACCATCAGAGGTGTGTACACACCTCACACACGCCCATGCATCTGCACAGGGAGGCAACCCCACTAATGCCCATGAACCAGCAAAGGGGGATGTGTGCACCCACGAGCTAGGTATCCCTCCTCTCCCTAGGCCGCCCCATCTGCAGCTTGGCTGGGACCTCTTCCCACCCCACCTTAACCAGGGCCCTCTGCACTGGGCAAATCTCTCACCCTCTGCTTCCAGGGGAGGAGGGTAAAGGAAGAGAAGGCACCCAAACTGGGAGCTCCATTCCTGCCTCACCTTTCTCCTTGACCCTAGCAGCCCCTCTATTGTTGGTGGGTGGGGAGGGCAGTCCAATGTCCCCGAGAGCCTAAGGAGAAGCCCCGCCAGAGAACCAGAGCCTCTCTCTCCTTCTTGTCTTCCGGTCTTTCCACATCAGCCTCGACCCACACTCCAAGCATAGTCTGGACCACACAGTGGACTGGGTCCAGGGGCTGCCATGGCTCCCCTTTGTGACTGGGTTGGCCATGGGGAGAAAATCTAACATGTAGTGGATGCTTACTGTGGATGGGGGTTGTGCTGAGCTAAGTCTTTCTTCGAGACCTGTTTGTTCTGCCATTTCTGTAACCCCATGACCCTGTGGGGATGTTCTCAATATCCCCACCTTAGACTCAGGAAAACGGAGACACAGAGAGGTGGAGTGACTTTCTAGGGATCACTAGTTAAGCGGCTGAGCTAGGTTTCAAAGACAGGCCTGTCTGACTCTTGGGCAAGTGTTTCCTTCCAGGAAAGGAAAAAGCTGTGGTATTTTTTTCCTCAAGCAGGATGAGGGATGTGGGAGGCAGGGAATGAGGAGGTGGATATGGGGAGGTGGGGGATATGGGGACGCAGGTTGTGGGGAGTTTTTGATCAGGGGAGGGAGACTTTTTCTTTCAAACATCCCTGCTGCCTTTCATATCTTCCAGGTTTGATCACTAGGATCATCTTACCCACAGACAGAGGATGCAGGGCTTCATTTTTGTTCCTAAAAACAGGGGCACCGTAGATACGTAAAGTATGTGTCCTAATGTCTCCTGAACTTGCCCTCATCCTTGCCCTCAAACCTTTACCTCCCCAGTGCTTTCAGAACCTAGAGAGACTTCATCTCACTACTGAGCCCCTGTCCTTAGCCTCATGTTTCTTATTCTTTCCTTTCTAGCACCCAGGAAGGCAGGGGGCTCCCTTTATCCAAGGAGGTGGCTGTGCAGGTGGCCACCACAGGTGGCAGGAACCACAGGCTGGGGCACTCCGGAGTCAGGAGTGAGTGGGCAGGTTGACTGGCATCAGGCAGCCTCTCAGCCAGGGCCCTCTCCGCGTCAGCATGAACTCCAGGACTGCATCTGCTAGGGGCTGGTTCAGCAGCCGCCCACCCACCTCTGAGTCTGACCTGGAACCTGCCACAGATGGGCCAGCCTCCGAGACCACTACCCTCAGCCCAGAGGCCACCACCTTTAATGACACCAGAATCCCTGATGCGGCTGGTGGCACGGCCGGCGTGGGTACCATGCTTCTGTCCTTTGGGATCATCACGGTGATAGGCCTGGCTGTGGCCATGGTGAGAGCTGGGGTAGGCTGGGGGAGGATAATCAGTGTTTAGATTTATAGAGAGCCTAATCAATCAGAAGACAATCTGGTTGTTGTTGTTGTTGTTATTTTTGAGACAGAGTCTTGCTCCGTCGTGCAGGCTGGAGTGCAATGGCTCGACCTCAGCTCACTGCAACCTCCACCTCCGGGGCTTAAGCGAGTCTCCTGCCTCAGACTCCCAAGTAGCTGGGATTACAGGCATAAGCTGCCACGCCCGGCTAATTTTTGTATTTTTAGTAGAGATGGGGTTTCGCTGTGTTAGCCAGGCTGGTCTTGAACTCCTGGCCTCAAGTGATCTGTCCCCGTTGGCCTCCCAAAGTGCTGGGATTACAGGCATGAGCCTCTGTGCCTGGCCAACAATCTATTAATGAGAGTGCGGTCCTCCTCTCCCACAGAGATTTGTCCACTGGGGCCCAGAGACCAGAGAGGCTATGCTTCCAACTGGAAACAACAGAAAAGGTTCTCGGGAATACATGGTGTCTTGAGCTGGGTCGGGAAGGCCACATAGTAGTCAGGGAGTTCCAAGTGGAGGGTCCTGATGGGCAAAAGTTTGGAGGCAGACAGAGGGTTCTGTGAGCAGCCAGCAGGACAGTTAGGGCAGTGGATGTGGGGTTGCAATAGAAGAAAAGGCTTAAAGGTGGTTGACGTGGACCGTGGGCTGCAGAGTCTGGGTAAGACGATCTGTGCATGGGAGGCTGTTGGCAGTGAACATTCATTTATTCACTTGGCAATTATTTACTGAGTACCTGCCCTGGACCAGGACTTTGGGACCCAATAGAGGCTGGGAAGACAAGGTCCTGCCCTGTGGTTCTTACAGGGAGTGGGAAACAGATAAAAACCAAGGGTTCGAAGGGAAGCCTGCAGGGACTGACTTGGGGACTCAAGCAGGAAAGCAGGAGTGCTTTCCAGGCTAGGTGGTTAGGGACAGCTGAGAAGCAAAATTAGAGCTGAGACCTCAAAGTGGAAGCCTGGCCTCCATGTCATGAGAAGGGGTGGAGGTGGCAGCCATCAGGAAGGAAGGGGGCTGGGGAGAGGGCTGCAGGTATCCTTCAGTAGTGAGTGTGATGCCTCTTGATCTGGTATCAGTCCCTAAGGATATGGGCTGTCCCCCTAAGATGATACATGGACACTCAGAATGTCACTGAGGGACCACTGGAGATCATGCAGGCTAAGACTAGGGAGGATGGGGTGCCCCTGAGGTTCCCCAGTATGCCTGGCAATGGTAGGATTCTGCCCACTGCTCCTCGCAGGCTCTGATGGCTGGCCTTGGGCTCAGGAGCATGTTGCTCTGACAAGTAGGGCTGTGGATGGCCCATCATGGCCTGGTTGGAGCTGCTGTTAAACCAGGGTTGCCATATGGGCCCCGCAGGCTCCAGATTGCTGCCAGGGAGCAACTGCCAGCCAGCAAGCAGGCCCAGGGTGCAGCACAGGCAGAATGAGGCCAAGGCCTGAGAGGTCTCCTGGGTGGAGGTAAGGCAGGATGCCAATGTTTTCCCTTGGCACCCATGCAGTGGGTAAGCAGATGGAGGCACCCTTAAGGGCAGAATGGGGCCTAGAAACTGCCCTCGTTACTTTCAGTGAAAGGTTTTGTCCTTGGAACTTGAGAATGCTCTCTTACTCTTTGTTCTAGAGGAACATTCAGAAGGCCTGGGTGGATGCCCCTCTTGCCAAAATCAGAGGTAGGAAGCTCATAGGACAAAGGCAGCGGAGGGCAGAAGATAGCTCCTGGGGACCGGAGACAGGCCCAGAGGTGCTGACTGAGTGCTGCTTCCTCTCCCCGATGCCAGCCTCAAGCAGGGCTGTGGGTACAAGGAGGAGCAAATCTGCACCAGGCTTTCTGCCTTACCCAGGAAGGAAAAGTGCTTGGTATGGGCAGACCAGGATCAGTGGTGGGGGAGGTTCCTGGAGGAGGCGGGGCTGCACCTCCTGGACAGTGAGGGGTAGGGAAGATTTGGAAAGGAGGGTGTGTGGGTGGCTGTTAGCTGAAGAAGAGGGGAAAAGGCATGGAAATTGGGTAAAGGTTCTGGCCTTTTCTGTAGATCCTTCTGAATCCCAGGGTCTCAGGGGAGGGAGGAGGGCTTGGGGCAGGGGCTGAGAGGTAGGGACCACAGGGGCTGGGGCTGGGGCTGGATCCACTTGCTAAGGGTGGCAGGGGCTGGGCCAGAAGACCCCAGAGTTCCTGTCACAGCCTACCCACAGGAGAGCAAGGGAGCACCCCTACATGAGACCCTGGACAGGAGGGGAGAGTGAGGATCGATACCCTAGTTTCTTTGCAGGTTTTGGGGGTCCTGCAGGAGGAGCTCTGGGCCAGGCTGGAAATCAAACCAGATTCAAGCTGTGAATGGGGCACAAAGAATGTGGGAGGATTTGGGGTAAACCACAGGGCTGTGCTTTCCCCCAGGCAGAGGTAGTCATGCTCCTGGTAGTCAGAAACTGCCAGTTTAGGGAAGAGCAGGATAATGGCAGAGGTCCCCGGATTCCCCACCCAAGGTGGTCCCCCAAGTCTTACCCACTTCCTCCCTCTCCTCAGCGCATTGTACAGGGTTTCTTACTCTGGCCTAGAGGTCCTAGATGTTTTCTCAGGCTGCCTAGGCCCTCATCTTCAAGGTTGTACAATGGGGGACCAGACCTAGGGGCCTTGTTAGGTTCCTCTTACATCAGAGTTTTTGGGGGTTGACCTGGGCTGATGCCTAGGAGCTCCAGTCCCCAACCCCTACCTTAGTCCACTGGGGGCCGTCAGCCTCCCATAGGAACTCTGGAGACCACCAGCTCAGGGCCTTGCCTAGAGCCAGTGCTCTACACGCTGCAGAGTCTGGCCACTGCCTGTCCCTGGTTCTTTTTACATGTTATAGAGATGGGATGTCAGTATGTTGCCCAGGCTGGACTCGAACTCCTGGGCTCAAGAGATCCTCCTGCCTCAGCGTCTTGAGTAACTGGGACTACAGGCATGTGCTGCCTCACTTGTTCCCTTTACTTTTTGCCTGCATGTGGCTTTGGGCCTGGGAAGAGTTGAGGTGGGGGGATGTGCTGAAGTTTTCCCTTTCTTCTTCAGCCCTGGGGAGCCACAGGCAGGTGCTGAGTGGCTGGAGCTACAGTTAGTATTGGCAGCCCAGCCAATAGGTGGGGCCCACCAGTCCCCAGGCTGGGCCTAACTGCGTGGGCTCCCAGGCTGGAGGGAGCCTCTGAGTCCCCAAACTCAGTCTAGGCACGGTCTGCAGCTAACAATGTCAAAAGGAGTCATGGGGCCGGTGTGGTGGCTCACGCCTGTAATCCCAGCACTTTGGGAGGCCGAGGTGGGTGGATCACAAGGCCAGGAGTTCAAGACCAGCCTGGCCAACATGGTAAAACCCCATCTCTACTAAAAATACAAAAATTAGCCAGGTGTGGTGGTGCACACCTGTAATCCCAGCTACTCGGGAGGCTTAGGCAGGAGAATCACTTGAACCTTGGAGGCGGAGGTTGCAGTGAGCCGAGATTGTGCCACTGCACTCCAGCCTGGGTGACAGAGCAAGACTCTGTCTCAAAAAAAAAAAAAGAGGAGGCATGAAGGTGAAGCGGGGGTGGTATATGTGTCGTTAGGATGGGGACCCATGGGTCTCTTGTTCGTCAGCCTCAGCATGTCCCCATCCAGAAGGGCTGCTGGGTTCCTCAGGGCCTCCTCTCCTTGCCATTTGATGCTGCTCCTTCTCTTGCAGGTTTTGTACATCAGGAAGAAGAAGAGGTAATTCCCCACCCAAACCCAAATCCCACCCAAAACTTGAGGCCATGGGCAGTGCTGGGCTGGGCTCCGAAGGAAGTGGGAGTCAAGGCCTGTCCTGCCCATTCATGGTTGGGGGTGACCACTTCCCTTTGGGGAGGGTTGAGGGCCCCCCTTGCACAAGGATCTCACACACAGGGCAGGCAGGTGTGAGGATTCTAGATAACTGGGTATAACCCTGGGACTGGGGATAGGCAGGGAGGGGGAAGGCTGGGATTACTCCCATCCAACTGCCCAGCCACCCTTGCCCTGTTGCTCTGAGCTAACGGCTACTGGCTCCCCAGTTCCACCTGAGACTCAGACGCTGTGGATTACAGCAAGGCCCTAGCCTAGGTGATCCCTGTGGGGCCCATGGATGACAGCTACTTGGCATATGGCCTTACCCTGGAGTGGGTAACTGCTGCCTCCCTGGCTACCCATTTAAGGGATTAAGCTGGTACTATAGGTGCAAAAATGTCTGTCATTTGTTCCCATTTCAAGGGAAATCTTAAGGCCCTAAGCATGGTTGTGTGCTGTGGCTCAGCTAGTCAGGAGGCAGGGCCTGGAGGGCTGCTGGGAGGGGAAGGGCCTGCCCTGTCCCCAGCAGCCTTTGCCCCCATCCCCAGGCTGGAGAAGCTACGCCACCAGCTCATGCCCATGTACAACTTCGACCCCACGGAGGAACAAGATGAGTTGGAGCAGGAGCTGCTGGAGCATGGGCGGGACGCCGCCTCCGTACAGGCTGCTACTTCTGTGCAGGCCATGCAGGGCAAGGTGGGCACTGACCAGGCTCCCCACCCCGCCTGCAGCATCCTCTGTCCTCCACCCTCACCCTCCCTCCTTTCTCATGCAGCTTTCTAGCACCTGCCTTGTGGTCAGATGGCAGGTATTGGGTACATGGCTTTTTCCAGATTTGTTCAGAAAGTGGTCATATTGCTCTGGGGCCACCCACAAACTCACAGCGCAAGGCCAGGCCGAGGCAGTCCTGGGATACAGCCTGGCTCTGCCCCATAGCCTGCTGATCTTGGGAGCCCCACTGGCATCTCTGAGCCTCAGTGTTCTCATCTACAATTGAAAATCCTAATTCTTGCCCCATGTGCCCCCACGTACTGGTTAGGAAAGTAGGAAAGGACTAATGGGGGAGATTGTTGGCGGTTAGGACCCCAGGTTCCTCTGCTTCCTGAGGGTCCGTGGTCCTGAGTGGGTTGTGGATGGGGTCAGACTCTTGGGCAGCAGTACCTCTGAGTAGGCTGGTGGATTCCCAGTGGCTGACAGACCCAGGCGTGTGAAGATCCCAGCCAAACTTGCCTCCTGTGTCCAAAGGGATGGGTACCTGTGTGGCCATCCTGTTGTAGCCACTGGGCTGCCTGACCACTTGCCACCATTTCCCCAAATCCCCAAGGGCCAGAGCACCATGAGCAGCCCTGGCCTGCCCCTGACTCATCCAGCCTCTTTGCGTCTTCTTGGGCTCAGAAAGAATCCAGGCTGGGAGTCTGAAGACCCTTTGGTTTTGCCACCAGTTCTGCATCACCTGGGTCAGGATATATTGCCCCCTTGGGATATTCAGAAACTCGAACTGAGAACCTTGGTCCACCCAGCCGCTGGGACTGCTGGCCACTTGATACTTGTTTCCCATGTTCCTCCTTGTACCAGCCCCTGTGCTAGGGCCTAGGGGTACAGAGTCCAGCCCTCTGATCCCCCGCTGGGAAAAGGCAATGCATGCATAATTAAATCAACACAGTAAGCGCCTCCAAGGTGACAGGGCAAGCTGGGGAGGAGTCATCTGAGCCAAGTCGTATTTCTAGGCTGAGCTTGCAGGGAGGGCATTCCAGGCAGAAGCCATTGCTAGTGCCAAGCGTAAGCAGGCACCAGGAAGTGAGGGTGGAGTTGACCGGGCCAGTGAGTGCATGGCCTTGCCCATGTTCTCTGATGCCCCTGCCTGTCTTCCTGCAGACTACTCTGCCCTCCCAGGGCCCACTGCAGAGGCCCAGCCGGCTGGTGTTTACCGATGTGGCCAATGCCATCCATGCGTGAGTGGCCTGGGACAAGCCTGGACTTCTGATAGAGACCCGCCACGGTGCCCACGGAGCTCCCCACTCCCTGATTGTCAAGACCTACTCTGAAGATCTGCCCTGCCAAGACACGAGAGGGCTGAGCCAGGCCCCAGCTGTTCTCCAGATCCACCTGCTGACTCTAGACTCTAAGAGAGGGCCCTAGCCAGGCTGGACTTCTGACCACTGACTTCTCCTGACCTGAGGGCCCTGGCACAGAGGGCATCCCTCATGCTGAGAAGGTCAAGAGCCTCTGCTGGCTTCCTCATCCCCTGTCCAGATCCCTCACATCAGGGTCTGCCCCGCTAATGTGGAGGAAATGGGGGAGATACGGAGTGGGAGGGATTGGGGGAGGAAAGGGGAGGTTTCCCTCTGTTAGGGAGAGACCTGTTTTTTGGAATTTGGAGCCTCCTCCGGGGTGGGGAGAGGAAACCACCCAAGTTATAGGGACAGGGTAGGGTAGCATCTGTTATGGGCCCTGAGAAGCCCAGAGATGGAGCTGAAACTGTCCAGTATGCAAGGATGCCAGGAGAAGGGCAATTCACACCCAGGGTCCATCCGTACTACAGAGGGTCCAGGAGGTCTCCCAGCCACCCATCCTTGGCAACCAGATGTTACTGGGGCCAAGCTAGGATGGGAGCTGAGGGGGAAGGAAGTAGGGGAATGGAAGTGGAAGGATGCAGCCCCCCCAGACCTGCCAAGAGGCCTCATGCATGTGCATGAGTGTGCCCATGGACAGACATGTGTCTGTCCCAGCACAGCGGGCAGGATGAGATTGTCCACACTGGCCCCACCATCCAAGTCGACCTCTACCCCATGGTATGTAGTGGAGCATCAGGGTAGGCTATCTTCTCTGCCTTCAATCTTCAGGACTGCAGGGAAGAGGGAAGCACACACAGCACGGTTCCTCTCTCCACTGCATTGCTTCACTGGGCTCACCTGCTGAAAACGGCTCCCTGTCTTGGGCTCTACTGAGGATCTGGGGTTGGAAGAGGCTGTTGGTCTGAGGGCAGTAATCACAGGCTACGGGCTAGAGGGGGCAGTTATGACTGCCTGAAAGCAGGTGAGGGATTGCACCTCAGAAAAACATCTAAAAAACTTAGTCTATGTTTGAATTCCCCACCTCCATCCCATCTATGGGAAGAGCCATTCAGTGTTTAGAGAGTGGGGAGATGGGTCCCTGCACTTGGCCTCTCCATAAGCCTTGGAGGGTCAGGGCTGATACCAGGGGTCCTGGCAAGGCATTGGGCAGAGACAGACCCCAAGAGCGGGGCATTTTTTACGCTGGGCATACATATGCACACAAGCATCCACAGAGGCACGTCCTGTGCCCAGCCTCTTCACCGTCACTGTCCGCCGCTGGCTGGAGGGGATGCAGGGGTAGTGTATGCAGACCTTCCATTGAGCAAATGCCATGTGTCAGGAGGGAAGGGCCTAGGAAGCCCCCATGGGGAAGGTTCTGGATTTATTCCCTCCTCTAAATGCTATAAATACGTTAGCACTTGAGTCGACTGGAGGCTGCCAGGAATTCAGGATGCATACAGCTGTAATTTAACCCAGAGCAGCTCCATGTGAGAGCATTAAAGATGTAATGAAGATGTTTACATGGAGAGCATGTGAGCCTGTGACACTTGGGGTGTGGAACCCTAGGAGGGGCAGGATGGGTGAGGGGCTGTGGGGGGCCTGGGGATAGTTGCTTGAATCACAGCTATGAGGTGGCAGCCCAGGTTTCTCTTGAGCCGTCTGAGGAAATGCCTCTGGCCCTGACTTTGAGGTTGCCCTGGGGTTTCATTTCTCAACTGTGGATTGGGGTCCCAAGGCCTGCCACCCACTAGGGTGGAAAGGTCAACTGGACAGGACCTTGTGGGACCGGGGGAGGAAGGAGGCTTGGGCCCCAAGGGCACCGGGGGAGGTATGGCACCTCAGGACCCATAGGAGCTGGGTCTGAAACACGAAAGGAAGCAAAATAGTGTGGCTTTTTCTGGAGCACAAGGGTGCAGGGGAAGGGTGGGGGGTGGGAAACCATTAGGGTCATCTGTGTGGAACCCACCTGCAGGGTTCAGAAGGGTTTGGGGGAGAATGACACTAGGGTGACCAGCCATCCTGGTTTTCCCAGGCCTATTCCAGTTTTAGCCCTGGAAGTCCCACAAACCAGGACTCTAAGTGACATCCAGGCTCTCTCCAGAGAGCTGAGCCTTCAGGCCAGAGTCATGGAAATAAGGGGCACGCGAGCCCCCGCTCCCCCAGTTCCACGATGGAGGGCTGAGCTAGAGGAAGGGGCTGGGGGACAGGGCCTTAGGTGAGGGGAGGGCCACGTGCCCATGAGCCAACCACACTGGGGTCACAGCTCAGCCTGTCGGTGATGGCCTTGATCTTTGGAAGAGGTCTCCTTCCCTCAGCAGATTGGCAGGATTCTGGAGGGACATGGAGTGAGAGGAAAGGCAGTGGTGGGCTGTGTCCTCCCACCCTGTTGGGTGGGCCTTCAGCCCAGGGATGTGGGAGCTGCAGAAGATCCAGCGTCTGGGGGATCCTGAAGAAAAGGGCCTGTGGAGTAAGGCTGGCTCCCAGGGACCAGGACCTGGACAGTGGCTCCAGGAGGACCCCAGTGCCCACCCGCTCCTGCTGCCTGCCCTATGCCCCTTTCCTGTGGGGTGGGCTTGGCTAGATGATGTGCACAGGGCAGCTGTCTCTGTGGGTGCCAGGGCACATGTTCACACCTCTTGTGCCCTCACAGGCACTTTCTCCCCCTTCCACCCACCTTCTGCTCTCTAGCTCTTATTCCCAGTCCTGTGGGAAAACCAAGTTCCCAGCAAGTTCCCAGGTCTTTCAGAGTGTGGGGTCAATAAATATCGGGGTGAAAGGTTCTAGTTGGTGTGTCCTCCTTGAGGCCTTGAGGCTGGTGTGGTCACCACCCTCAGCCAGGCAGTGGAATGAGATGGAGTCGCCTGCCTGCCTCACTGCTCCTGAAATTGACTATTAAATGGGGCTCTTTGAGAAATGCCCCCTGCCCGACAACACACACACACACACACACACACACACACACACACACACTCTTCCATAAGTAAAACCCTTCCTTGGGAGTAGCAACCAGGGCTTGGGCTCAGAAGCTGGGCAGTTCGTGGTAGGTGGTATCTGGGTGGACGCGGCTTGGCGCCTTCAGAGGCCATCTTCTTGTTTAATAAAGTGAAACGTCACCTTCAAGCCAAAGTGAATGAAATAATCCCATTGCCTGGCTGCAGGCAGACACTGGGGACGCTTACAGAATGTAAAGGAAAGTTCTTGTGGGGGAGGGCCCAGAAACTCCAGTAGAGCAGCTTGACCTTGCTGTGGATTCCTTCCAGAAACATTGCTAAGCGTCTATCATGAGCCTGGCACCACGGTCCTGAGGGGAACCAAACTAGACTCTGCATTTCCATTCTAGATGGAGGAGACAGATATCAAATAGGAAAAAAGGTGCATGTGTGTGTGTGTGTGTACACACATAACACACATTGTGTAGGTCTATATATCTCTATATCTACATATGTAGGAAAAAGAAGGTGGGGTGGGGGCAGGGTGTGCCTAGGGATTTTATAGGCTGAGGGCAGACACCCCCACCCCATCCTGCCCAGCTGCACCCCTCAGCAGGCCTCAGTGTGGAGAGCCGTGGTCAATGATATCTGGGGGAACCCTAGGAGATGCTGTTTTGACATCCCCACACACCTTGTCCTCTGAGGGCTCAGGACAGGGGGCCTTAGTCAACCAGGGGACACTCTAAAAGGCCAGAGTTGCTAAGAAAAGAACAAGAAGTGTGTAGACATCAGCTGCAGGGAAAGGAGGAAGGGAGGGGGAGAGCATGGAGACCCCTTAGGTGGGGTGGGACTAGGATACCATCCCACCTGGGCCTGAGTCTGCCCGTGGCACCTTCTCTCACCTCCCCTCAGCCATCAGAGCTCCTTGGCAGCAGTCCCTTCCCCCCTCACCCTAGGTGCTTTGGTCCTGCAAGTGGAAGATCAGGGCAGGTGTCAGTGCTCCCCAGGAAAAACTCCCTGCCCCTCTCCCCCAACCCAAGGGAGCTAAGGGAATGGCAGCAGGCATATAGGGAGGAACAAGAAGTGGGTGTCCCCTCCCCCATCCCAGAGAAAACTCTAGGGCTACAGCCTTCAGCCCAGGAGAGGGTCTGTCGGGAAAGCAGAGAGGGAGGTGGAGCTGAGACCCATCTGGGAAGGGGGTTTCCTTTTCCCAGCCCCTGGCCTGGGGGAAGCAGTCTGTGTCAAAGAGACCTTCTGCTGGGTGGAGGAGGAGGACCTGCTTCTCAGGTCTGCCCTCAGCTTTGAAGGATCCCCCTCTCCCTCAGGGTTCTGCTGGGAAGGTGATCCTCTGGGAGCCTGGGGCCAAGTTTTCTGTCTGGAGATGTTACCCTGAACTCAAATCTGCAGACAGGGGAGGGAGGTCTAGACAGTCTTTACTCTGAGGCCAGGGGGCCCCCTCCCTGGCCTCACCCAGGGGATACCAAGGCCTTCAGTAAGCCAGGTCAGCTCTGATCAGTCGATCACAGCCTGAGCCAGATGTTCACATTTTGAGCAAAATCTCAGGTAGCCCATCACACCATTTAACTCGCAAGCAAAGTGAAAAATCACACAGGGGCCTCCCTGGTGTCTCCCTCATGCCGAGTCCACAGGAGGAATCAAGCAGTTTCTGTATGCTCAACCGTGTGCTTGGAAGTGAGTGAGGGCTTGCTGCCCTTGAGAGCCAAGTCTGCTGGGTCAGAGAAAGTCTGCTGACTGAGTTGCTCCCAGTCTCCAAGAGTTGCATTCAGGGAAGCCTGTCTGGAGGAGGCAGAGGAGCAGGCACCAGCCGCCTTCACTTTCTGCCTGACTCACGGGGACTTGGGTTGCAGGCCAGGATGTGGCAGCCTCTGCTGCCCATTCTGTGGGTGTAGCCGTGGCTGTGACAGATGTGGCACAGGCTGTCTAGCAGTGGAACAGAACAACAGAACCCAGTGAGAAACATTCTCTACCCGTGGCATTTCCCAAGAAACCCAGTGGAGTGCTGCTCTCTCTCCCAGCAGGCACAGTGGCATCCAGGAGGTGCCACACTCCTGGCTGATCCTCCTGTGGCAGCAACACCAGCTTCCCTTCTCTGGGTTCAGCTCGTGGCCCAGCGGAGCAGCCCCTCATTCCCAGCCTGGGGAACGCAATAACATAAAAGCCAGTCCCACCAAGGGGTGTTAAGAGGGCAGGTCACCAGTTAGAAGCCACCAGGCCTGGGCTGCTGGATGGCCCCAGTGGGCCAGACCTGCAAGAGCTGCCCAGCCCCATTTACCCATGAGGAACTGGGTGGTCCGAGGGGCTGAATGAAGTGTCCATGATTGCCCCACTGTGTGGGGCTTTGGAGCCCCGTGCTATCTGCTCTTCCTACAACACCAAGGGAGAAAGTGAAGTTGGCAGCCACTTGGCCCCTTCCCACAGTTCTTGGTACCAACTTCAGGCTTGCCCTGCCTGAGGACTTTGAGGGCTGCAGAAGAAGATGGCTCCATGGTTCCAGCCTGGGTGAGCGGGCAGAGTGATGGGGAGGGGAGCTGGGGTGGAAGCTTGAGAAAGAGCAGGTCCTGGGCCATAGAGGGAGCAAGAAATGGGGGTGAGGGGGTTGTTCTTCGGGAGTCTCAAGGTTCAGGTCCCAGTCCTGAATTTGGCATGAACTGACCAAACCAGGAGGGAGGATCTGTTCCTTCCCCTGGCCCTCCGCTGACTCATTTGTAAAGTGGGCAAAGCAATCCTGCCCCTTTTTCTGCTCAGGCACGGGGAGGTGGGAGGCAGGAATTGCTCGGATAGGGTTTGAAAAGGGAAGGCCTAGGTGGAGAGGGGAAGGGGTTAGGGGCTGTCATCTGGGCCCACCTTCAGCCTGGCCAAGCTCCAACAAGGCTCAGAGTCACTAGGTGCTTCCCCTTCACTGGGAGTCTTGGAGAGACAACCTGGGAAAAAGACAACAATTCAGAGCTTCTCCAGCCACACCAAATATAACTGCTTCCCAGGCCCTGAAGTCTCTCAGGTCTAAAGTAGAGGGCAAGGATTGTCTCTCAGGAGGGGTCTTTGGAGGGGGATTTGGATGAAGTCTCCTTGGGGACCTCACATCTTTGATTTTGGAGAGGGCAGAGGGTGGTGGGTATGAGAAGGAGGCCTGCCTGATGCTCCTGGGCACCACCTCTGCCTGTCTGTCCTAGTGACAGAAGAAGACACAGTTCAGCCAGTGGCTGGAGCTTGGGTAAAGCCTGCAGTCCAGCTGGAGGGGCTGGCAGGGCAGGGGCCTGGTACGCCCTCCTACCAGGGGTACACCCTTGCTGGAGGCCAAGGCAGGTGGGGGGCTCTCCCTTGTGCCAGAGCCATCGGCAGGGAAGGCACGGAGAACACACAAAGCCCCTGGCTTCAGGCTACCTTCATGGGGACTTTCCCTGGGACGTCCCTCACCTGTGGCTCTCCCTGATCCCTCAGGGTCCTCAGCCTTGGCCCCTTCATCTTCACCTCTTCTTTGAATTTTGTCCTGGCCAATGTTCTCTCTTTACTCTAAAAGAAGGCAAGTGCCTGGGCTGGTCTAAGCCCTGTCTGAGTCCCTAGTCCCCACTTGGACTTGAGCCCATGCCTGTCTTGAGCCTGGTACCCTGAGAGGGGTTGTCCACGGGGATCTCTACTCCTACCCCACCACACGGTACCTACTGCCTGCTGTGTACCCGCTCCCGTCATCTCATTTAATCCCTGTGACAAACACTAGCCCCCTCTTACAGAGAAAGCACAGGGGGGCTCAGAGAAGCAGTGAGACTGGTCCAGGGCCGTGCAGCCACGAGGCAGGGATGGCAGGTCACAAGGGCAGAGCTCGGGGAGAACCTGAGCACAGGGCCAGCTCCCTGCACATAGCTGGCACCCAGGAATGTTGCCAATTTCACAATCCTCCAGGCCATTTTCTAACTAAGTGGTCTTGCTCATGGAGATCCCTGTCAAAGAGACAGGACCCCTAACTTTGGTCCAGGTGGGGAGGGCGAGGCACTTGGCAAATGGGACTCCCCAAACCTGGGCTCCTCAAAGAGCAGCAGAGCCCCTCACCCCAGGAAGCCTCATCCTGATCACCTCTTGGCTGATCCTGGGACCCTAGAGCTCCCTCTTGGTTTACTGCCCACCTTGAGGTTTCTTCCTGGCCATGGCACCTTTCTGGACGCTAGTGGGATGGGGGCTGGTTTGAGAGTTCAGTCCAATTCTATCTACCTCGCCCAGGACATCTCTTGTGTGCTGGACTGAGAGCCCTGTAAGGTGGTTTTGCACACAGGCCCCTGTATCCCCAGCCAGGAGCGCTGCCAGGCATGTATAACAATTCCATACATGCACTTCCAGGGGCTCCAGCCAACAACTCCGGAGAGCTGCCAGAAGGGCCTTGGTAGTGGGCCTTGGGCTACCTCGAGGGCCAGAATCTGGTCCTAATAAGTTACCCTTGATTGGCGCCATCTGGCACCATCTCATTTTATTCTCAGTAGCCCCTGGGAGGGTATACGGTCACCCCTATTGCAGGGGAGGAGACCCAGCACCCAGAGACTGAGGGCATCAGACTCAGAGCCAGGGACCTGGCCCTTCTCCCACACCATTCTAGAAAGGAGCCTCAGATAAGCCTCAGAGACTGGAGGTGCAGGGGCCTGACAGGGCACCCAGCAGGCACTATCCAATTCACTCCCCAGTCTGCCCGACAGCCTTCCATGCCAACCTGTTCTGCCACCTGCTTGCAGTTCCAGGCACTGCCACCCTCAGGCAGTTCACCTGTCTGGTGGCCC
Organism: Pongo abelii; assembly: GCF_028885655.2. NCBI lineage: Eukaryota > Metazoa > Chordata > Mammalia > Primates > Hominidae > Pongo > Pongo abelii. The sequence goes on from NC_085928.1 coordinate 103,897,361, forward strand.
AGGGGTTCTGTGGTCCCACCCTCAGATCTCTTCTCTGCACTTGGCCTCTCCCACATGTGGCATGGAGAGCAGCCCCCAGACTGCAGGCCCTGATGTGGGGATCAACTGGCAGGGCCAGGACTAGGTCAAGTGAATGAAGGGCCTAGGCTTCAAAATTTAAGGAGCCACTCACTTTCGGGTACTGACACTGCACTTTCACCAACATTAATGTGTGTGCTTCCTTAAATCTCATGCCCTGGATACCTCACTCACCGGAATCTCAGGCCCCTCCCCAGCTGAGGCCCAGCAGGCTAATATTAAACCCCTACCCTCCTCCCACATCCTGCTAGCAGGCTGGAGGCCCCAGAGGTCCAAGCAATGAGAGTGTGGGCCAAACCCTGCCCCAGCTGAAGCTCATCAGGAAGCTCTTTACCCAGAGGAGCCTGAGAACACCAGATTATGAGAGATTTAAGGGATTTCTCAGAGGCTCGATAATGGGTCAATAAAAATGACACTCTGAAACTCCAGGTGAAGGAGGCAGGAAGATTCCTGCTATAAATCCCCGCAGATGAATCAGGCCCAGAGTCTGTGTGCGTGTGGACCTCCTGGGGCACTCACGGACAGAATCCGAGCCCATTTAACTCCCCAGCAACCCACAGAGTGGGCACCCCTCGTGCCCCCACATTACAGATGGGGAAACTGAGGCACAGGGCAGTAGGGTTGCTGAGCACAAGACAGGGCCTGAATTTGGTCCCAGGTGGGTGAACCTGAGTTCACACCCCCGAAGAAGGAAAGAATATTCTCTGAAGACAGAGCTGGCTTCTCCTGACACCACTCATTTATTCTTTTCACACATTCCTAGCTCTTCTACAGCAGGCCCTCTGCTGGGCTCTGGTGCTGAGGGGCACCCAGTCGGTTCTGGAGTTGGAAGAGACCCACCAGCAGGAGAGCCAGGATGGCAGCATTGACAGCAACGACAGCTCCCTCAGGAGGAAGTGACCAGAGAGGCAGCTGAGGACAGGGGACTCCAGAGGAGCTGACACCTCTGCCTGGGGGCCAGGCAAGGCTTTCATCTGCTGGGCCTCGTGCTGGGTTTGATAAAAGGTAGCAGTGGATGTTTCAGGCTGGGCAGGGGGCAAGGGGTGAAGGACATGAACTTCCCCACAGCCAGGACACTAAGATGGTGACCTCACCAGGTGAGTCCTGCGGACATGGAGCGCCCGCATGGTGCTGAGCCGGCACGACGTGCGATACTCATCGTGCCTGCTCTGCTGAGGCCCTTGTCGCCGACGATGGTGTTGGGTGGGGAGTGGATCTGTTGGACGCTGCTCTGTAAGAGCCACTGGGACAACAGGTGCTGCTGAATGACTGCCCCAGAGAAACCGCACCTGCCTCCACACCCTCCAAAGGGGCCCAGGAGGCCCGTTCCCATCGCCCAGATGGTGACCATCCCAAACCTGAGTGGTTGGGGTGGGTGCAAGTTTCCTTGGTGGAGGAGGCAAGGGCACACTGTTTGGAGCCATTCTGAGTGTGAACACCAGGTGGCGGTGCAGACCCAGATTATTAGGTGGGAGTAGGCGGGGGCTTGCCTGAAATTTGGCCTTGAGGCTTTTTTTAGGGGCCTGGGGTCTGGGAGGCTGCTGCATTGGAGCTGTTTGCTTCCTCGCTGCCAGAAGCAGGTCTGGACTGGGGTTAGGACACTGTCTGTCACCACTGTATCCTGAGCCTGCCACATAGTGGGTGCTCAGGGCTATTTATCAAATGGAGAATTGAATAAGTGGTTCTTGCCTCATGGGAATTAAATGAGTTAATATATTAAAAGCACATGGAGAGCCATCAATGAAAGTGTGCAGCTATTTGTACTTGTATTACGGAGGGTGGTTCTTCTCATCAGGGCCCACCTATCTGGGCTCAGTGCATCTAAACTGTGGGCCCTGCCCTGGGATTTGGACAGCCTCCACCAGCACGGGATAAAGACTGAACCCCAAGGCCTTACCACTTGATGCAGCAGCCCTGTGGGCAGTTGGGGGACAGAAGGGGCCTGTCGTAAGCACTGAGGATGACACAGGGGTCAGGCCCCTAGGCCTCACCACACAGCTTCCATAGCAGAGGGAGAGCCAACCTGCTACTGTCCCATAAGTGCTGTCAGGACTGGGCCACTGGCAGGGTTAGGTAGCCAGAGGTTAGGGAGGATGAGGTTGGGGCATGCCCCTCAGTGGTCAGGGCCCAGGCTCTCAGAATCGTCTGATCATTCCCTCCCAGACTTTTCTCACTGCACACCTTTGCCTTCCCTGAGACCTCCACTGTAAATGCCTGTCTCATTCTTACTTCAAATCCCGGCTACCTTCCCTGCCCACCCAAGGCATTGTGCAGAAAGCCGCTCCCAGATGCCAACCTCTCTCCCCCAGCTCCTCCCCACAGAGCTCTCATGAGCTCCATCTGCCACCCCATCTGACTCAGAGTCTCAGTAAGGTTGAGTGACTTGTCCTAGGTCACACAGGATTTGCACCCAGCTCTGTTGAACTCCTACAGCAGGCTTGAACAGGCCTGGGTTACCTCTGCATCCCTCATGGTGGGTTCCTGAGTGTGTCACCAAGGTCCCCCTCCTTTTGTCTCCTGCATCCCCCAACATGAACAAGTGAGATGGGGACATTTACCACCTCCAGCAACCTGGCTGTGACTGGCAGAGAGGGTAGGAACTGTACCACCTCTTCCCCATATATCATTTCCAGCAAGGCAGACAGCAGGAAACAAGCCGCTCCTGCACCAGGACTCCCGGTGATCCAGTGCAGCAGGCAGCTGGACTCCAGGGAGGAGCTGCGACTGGCCCCACACCTCTTTGGGCTTCCAGAGGAGGCATGCCTCATGGCGAGTCAGCTCTGCCTTCTAGAATACCATGGGTCCTGGTGCCAGGTGTCCCAGACACCCCTGTCCAAGGGCCCTGGGGTAACTGCATTCTTCTGAGTGCCCCTTGCTACATGAATGAGCTTATCTGAATCCCAGCTCAGCCACCATGCAACTCCAGGCAAGTCCCTGAACCTCTTGCCTCAGTTTCTCCATCTGTAAAATGGGGCAGGTCCTCCTACTTGATACAATCAAGAGTTCAATGCCAGTGAGTACCAAGATATGAAAAAAAAAGTATAAAAAGAGTTCAAGCCCTAGGTTTGAGACCAGCCTGGCAACACGGCAAGACCCCCATCTCTACGTACAAACAAACAAACAAACAAACAAAAAAACCTTTTTTTAATTAGCCAGGCATGGTGGCATGTGCCTGTAGTCTCAGCTGTTAAGGAGGCTGAGGTGGGAGGATTGCTTGAGCATGGGAGGTCAAGGCCAGCCTGGGTCACATTCTCCACTTTAAAGACCCTGTCTCTAAAAATAAAAATAAAATAAAATAAAATAGTTCATATTTGTAGAGGGTCTAGAACAGTGCCTGACATGTAGGAACACTAGGTAAATATTTGCTTAGTAAATGACACGCTAAAGGTCTGAAAGGTGGCCCACGGGGAACAGAGCTTTTGCAGGGGTAGGGCCTCTGAGCCGCACACAGGCTCAGCCCTCGGGCAGCCCTGAGGTCCACAGGGTCTGCAGGGCCACCCAGTTCTAGATTACACTTCCTGGCTCCATAGTCTGGAAGGTCTAAACCTTAGAGTGGCCCCAAGTGCTAAAGTTGCCTCTACCTAGCAGTGCATATACCCTCACCAAGTCCCCCACTGCCAGGTGGGCCAGGGTCATGGGGCAATCCCCTGCTCTACACCTGGCTTGACCTGGAGCCTCCTGAAGACACAGCCCAGACTCAGATCCAGCCTGGGAGAGGTGAGTAGGGGCAGCTGGGGCAGGTGAGAAGGATGGGACAGGGCCTGAGCTCTGGGGCCAGAGAACCCTCTGACCTGGCTCTAAGCAGCAGCCTTGGGCCACAAGGTCATGGAGTATTTTTCCACCAGGGAGGATGGGGTGAGCCCTCTGGGTCCTGAAAATTCCTGAAAACTGGTGGGTGGCTGAGGCTACTTGGCCGCTTCCCCAATCACTCCTAATACAAGAGCCACAGAAGGGCTCAGGGCCTAGAAGGGCTGGGGGTCCACAGGCTGCAGGGAAGAGGCTGGCTCCTTTCCCCAACCAGTTCTCTGTCTGGCTCAGCAATGCTCACTGCCTTCCCAGTCCCCAGGCCACAAACCAGGGTCTTCTCCCAGCCCCCAGCCCCCAAGGTTAGTCGCTCTCCTCCCCACAAGACTCATATGCATGATATAAGTACCACCCGGCCAGATTTTCCTGGGCCTCCCACCCACCCCTACCGAGCTCCCAGACACACCCTATTTGCCAATGCCCTTCTATCCTCCTACTCGGGCCTGCAAGGCTTCTTCTGAACTATGGAACGCCCCAGTCTGGCCTCCAAGGCCCTCAACCTGCTGCCTCCCATCGTGCCCAGGCCATCTGCTCAGACAGCAGCCAGTCTCCTGCCTCTGCACTCTCCGCCCATGCCTGTGCCAGGGTTACTTCCCACCCTGCCCCTGGCTGGGCCTCGCCTCCCTGCCATCTTTCCAGCTCTCTGGCAATTACCCAGGTGATTAATTTGGCAATTAATTTGGTAATTAATCATGCTTCTGCTGCTTATGATGCTCCCTTTCTGCCAGCCAGGCCTGGAATAGAGATCTACTTGGCTTGACTTTCCCTGGGAAGGAGGTTGAGCCCTGGAGGCAGGAGAGGCAGTCCACTCTGAGTCCCATTGCCTGGCCCTGCAGCAGCCTTGGGCCAGGGGCCACATGCAAAGGAGCCCAGGATTTAGCTGAGATAGAGACCCAAGTCCCACCTCTGGGGAGGCCCCAAGGGTGCCCCAGGATGCACCTTAGCATTGTTTCTCAGCGTGTCTCTAGCTGCAGGAACTCACTACCCACACTGTGGCCCCAGCCCCAGCTCAGCCTCTGCTCAGCCTCCTGGTGACTTTTCCTCCAGGCTCCTGGGGGAGCTGGGCACTGGTGGAGAACCACCGTCCTGGTCCTAAGTGAGTTCACAGCCTCCTGATGCCTTGGAACAGGTCAAGTCCTTCCACCTGGTGAGAGGGACTGTGCAGCCTCCTGACAGGCACCATTTCAGGAGGGCTTTGATCGACAGCAGGATTTAGTGGCAGAGGAGAAACTGAGTCCTGGTACCCAGTGGGGTTTGGGGCCGGGTCCAACCCAGGTGGCCCTGGCCTTGTTGTGGGCTCCAATGGGGCTAGCCACCAGATATGTAGCCCTACAGGTACAACCACCAGATGCACTGCCAGGACAGGGTCCCTGTGGAGTCAGCCCTATGGCATTGATTGAAATGCCCCCCTGCCAATTAGGAGTTTTAAAGAAATGTATAATGATCCCTAATTGGCACCCTCATTAGTTGCCAATTAAACACTTAAGCATTTCTTACAAGTTTAACACATTAATAAGGCAGCTCATTACATGGTAATGAGATTTATTTCTCATATTTATTATATTGTTTCACCACTACTGACAGCAGAGTTATTTTTTAAAAACATGGTTTCTTACTGATTACATACAGTCCCCTTCCTACCCTGCCTCGACCAACAGCTGTTCCTGCCAGCGCCCTGAGCCTTGCTTTCTGATGGGCCAGGAGCCAGTGTCCTGGGTCCTCCCTGATTCTTTGGGTCCAGGCTCCCAGAGGTGAGTCAAGCAGGGCACCTTCTTCCCAAAGTCTGGAAGGGCCAGAGCTGGGCTGTGCAAAACAGCACAAACCCAGAAGGCTTCAGGGCCAAGAGCCCTGGGGAACCTCTGTGCATTTAGCCAACCTCTGCATTCCAGGAGCACCTGGGTGGGGTGGGGGACTGGCTTCCTGCTTTCAGCACCCTGGTAGAGCCCAGTCTCAGGACAGGCACCACACTAGGGGCTGACACTGAGGGCAGGAGCACAGCAGCCAGGGAAGGACAAGGAGGTCCTTTGAGACTGTCCCCTCAAAGGGGGCAGGAGGAGGGTTGCAGATGGCGGGAACTGGGCTGAGACCAGGAACCTGGGACAGGTTAGGGAGTCTACAGGATGGGTGGCCAACAGAAGCAGACCCTCAAAAGCAGCGGTGGGGATCAGGTGCAGCAGCTCACGCCTGTAATCCCAGCACTTTGGGAGGCCGAGGTGGGCGGATCACTTAAGGTCAGGAGTTCGAGACCAACCTCGCCAACATGGCGAAACCCTATCTCTACTAAAAATACAAAAAAGTTAGCAGGGCGTGATGGCACATGCCTGTGGTCACAGCTACTTGAGAGGCTGAGGCATAAGTATAGCTTGAACCTGGGAGGCAGAGGTTGCAGTAAGCCAAGATCACGCCACTGCACTCCAGCCTGGGTGAAAGCGCGAGACTGTGCCTCAAAAAAAAAAAAAGCACTGGTGGGGATCTGACCTCCTGACCTCCATCCAGAGGGCAATGGGGAGTCACAGAATGTTTTGAACAGGGAGAGATGTGACCAGATCTCTGGGTCAGAAAAATCAAGTGGAGGGTGGACTGGAAAGGGCCAAGGGAATAAACACAACCTCCCCATCCTGCCTGCTAAACTTCTGGGGGACTCCATTGTCCAGATCCAACTGGATGCCAGAGGGCAGAGCCAGACGAATGCCACCTGTGCAGCTCAGCTTCCTGGGAGATGGGGCCGAGAGGTCTTGGGGACATCGGCAGTGTTTGGGAACACTTACCCTTCTTCCTTTTAAAAAACATGAGGTCACCATCCTATACATATACTTTGCCTTGTCCTTATGGCCCTACATGTGGCTCTGCCTCCCCCTTATTGGTTCCAGTAATTGCAGAGTATATATGGTGAGGAAGCTCCCTATCCACTCAGCCAGCCTTCCTGGAGTAGGCTGTTTCCAATCGATTACTCTTAGAAACATCATGCAGTGAACACCTTGGGCATAATTTCACATGCGTGTCAGTTTGTAAAATAAATTCCTAGAAGTGAGCAATGCTAGGTCAAAGGGTCTATGCATTTTTAATTTTGACAGATATTGCCAAATTGCTTTCATGAAGGCTGCACAGATTACATTCCAATGAGCAACCAACTCTAAGTTTCTGATTTTCCCCATGGTCACCAGCAAGTGCATCAATCTTTCATGGCTTTGCCTATATAATTTGCATTTCTCTTAAAGAAATGAGGGTAAGCTTAGGTTCAGTGGTTGAGACTTTTGGATTTCCTTTTGTGTGAACTGTATGTTCATCTTGTTTGCCCCATTTCTCAATGGGATTCTTGGTCCTCTCCTTATCAATTTATAAGGACCCTTTATATATTATGAAATTTGCATTCTTTTCCTTAACTTGTTGTTTGTCTTTAAACTTTGATTTTTTTTTTGAGATGGAATCTGGCTCTGTCGCCCATGCTGGAGTGCAATGGCACGATCGCAGCTCACTGCAACCTCTGCCTCCCGGGTTCAAGCAATTCTCTTGCTTCAGCCTCCTGAGTAGCTGGGATTACAGGCGCTCACCACCACGCCCAGCTAATTTTTGTATTTTTAGTAGAGACGGGGTTTCACTGTGTTGGCCAGGCTGGTCTCGAACTCCTGACCTCGTGATCCACCCACCTCGGCCTCCTAAAGTGCTGGGATTACAAGTGTGAGCCACCGCGCCTGGCTATTATTTTTTTCCGTGTAGAAATGTTTGGTTTTTGTGGAGTCAGGTGTATCCATGTTTTCTCTTATGGCTTTTGTGTTTTTTGTTATATTTAGAAAAGGCTAGACCAAATCAAACCTTTGTTTTTGCCTAGGGATTTTTTCTTCATTCTTTAGTCCCCCTACCTTTGATCCAGCTGGAACTGGTTTTTGTTTTAAGGTGTGAGGTAGGGTTCCAAGTGGATTTCTGCCCCCAGATTGTCATACAGTGATTTCAACACCATATTTTCCCAGAGGTTATGCTTGACTGAGTTGTTGAGACTTTAGGAAGTGTATGACAGGGGAAATAGCACATCCTGTCGCCTGGTGGGTGGAAAGGGGCAAACCTTGTCAGGACACCATCCCCAGTAGGACAGGGTAAGCTGGGTGGGATTTACCTCCTGGAGGTTGAGGAAAAAGAGGTAAAGGTCCATGGGAGGAATTGCATTTGACTTTTTCCTTGGATTCCAGGAACAGTCCATTTTTGTACCCAATTTTAACTTTGCCTGCCACATCACAATTCCTTCAGTAGACTTTGTGACTTTGACATAATCCTTTTTTTCTTTTCTTTTCTTTTTTTTTTAGACAGGGTTTCACTTTATCACCCCAGGTTGGAGTGCAGTGGCGCAGTCTTGGCTTACTACAGTTTTGACCTCCCCTGCTCAAGCGATCCTCCCATCTCAGCCTCCTGAGCAGCTGGAGCTACAGGCATGCAACACCATGCCTGGCTAATATTTAAAAAATTCATTTGGAGAGATGGGGTCTTGTCATGTTTCCCAGGCTAGTCTCCAACTCGTAGGCTTAAGCAACCCACCTGCCTTGGTCTCCCTAAGTGTTGGGATTACAGGTGTGAGCCACCGTGCCTGGCCCCTTGACATAATCTTGAGCTTGAGGTGAGAAAGGAACTATGTTCCTTCCTGAGGGGCCTCTGCTGGGGGTTCCTGAGCAAGCCTCCCCTCTTCCCCCCCACCCCTGCCCCTGCCCTGGAACTGGGGGCGGTGTATTATGACACAAGTAGGTGACAATGGGGTGTGGAGGAGAGCCTCATGGGACTCACTCCAGGTCCTGCAAGAAGAGGACCAGCAGCATTTGTGAATAAGGCGAGGACAGGGCAGGCAGGGCCCAGCTAGGCTGCACCCACCTCCCAGCTCCACCTTCTCCCTTCCTGCCTCCCAGATCCCACTCTTCCCTCTCTTCTGTACACCAAGACCCATTGTGTGTGCCCCTGGATGTCATTTGGGCCCTCTGTTCCCCTCAGTATAGTAGAGGCCAGACAGGCATCCCTGATGCTAGATTGGCCTTGCTAGCATTCTGGAAGGCTCTGGTGGGCAAATGTCTGATGGCACCTGAGGAAGCTCTGAACCAAGCTAAGTGAGGGCAAAGGTTGCAGGCCAGGATGCTGACTGGAGCAAGGAGTGCATATTCTACCTCCCTGTGCCTCTGCTCCCTCAGGAGCATCCTTCCCTCCACCGCCTTCTCCAATTCCTTCTGGGAATTGCAATAGCAGGTGTTTTAGGTGCTTTATGTCTTTTAGCCACCAGGTGGCAGCAGTGCAAGCCCTACTCTGCCTCACTCCATCCCCTCCTTGGAGCTGTGGATTTAACCTCCAAAGAGACTCTGAGGTTATCTAGTGGCCCTGAACCTGCAAGAATTGAGGAAAGATGGGGTCATGCCCCCCACTCCCCCAAGCACAGGAACCCCTTCCATCTCAGAGGAATAAGGGGCCTGAGGCCCTGGCTCCCTTCGTAGCCCCACCCCTGTAGAAGCTGCTGGGGCAGTAGCTGGGCTGGAGGAACAGACTGGATGCTACTAGGGTGAGCCTCAGGGTCTAGGCCCCCTGAGATGCCCACACTGACCAGGCCCACTAATTCTCAGATGTCAACCAGAGAGGACCCTTCCTGGAGCCCAAAGAGGCAGGGAGTGTAGAGGGAGAGAAGAGGAGCCAGGACCTGGCTGGCTCCTCCACTGCCCCTGCCTGGTTACCCACCCAGGGCTCAGCACCAGGGTGGTGTTGAAGGCTCTGGCACTGGCCTCCCATGGGTTGAGCTGAGCTGGGCCCCAGAGCTACCCCCCACCCCACACACACCTGTGGAGCACACCTCCCCTCCTCCCCATAGAGGGCGGTGTCCAGGAGGGTTTATGGATTCTCTCAACATATTGTGCCCTCCTCTGCCCCATCTTGTCCCCCTCCACAACCCCTGCATCAATAAGGCTGCACCAACCTCCTCATAGTCCACTACAGCTCCACACCCCTCTCATTTGTCTCCATCATTGGGGGTGGAGGTGCCCTGACTTGCTAATATCCACATGCACCCCACTCTGGGTTCCAGCCACAGGGGCCAGCCCAGGCAGGGCTCAAGGAACCTGCTTTCTGGGTGTGCAAGGTCGTTGGGTCCTGGCCATCTGAACCCCCTCTGAGAGCCTAGATCCAAACCCATAAGCCTTTACACGGAGTCCCTCAGAGATGGGCAGCCTGTTGCCCTGAAAACACTCCTCTTGCTTCCTGTCCATGACTAGGGCCTGCCTTATGCTGACCTGAATGACCCTGGGGACTCAGGCACTCATGGACGGGTGGGGAAAGTGGCTGGGACCTTGGTTCCCATGCAAGGCTTGGTGAGGTGCCTCCTCTTTGGGGCTCCCCAGTGCTAAGGGGAGATAGATAATAAACAGGTGTGTCAATAAACAAGGCATTTTCAGGCTCTGGAGGAAACAAACCAGGACTGCATGGGAATAAAAATGGAGGGGGGCAGCTTCTCTTGGCGATCAAGGAGGGAGGGCACCTTCAGCACTGACTGAGACCCGAATGTCAAGAGTTGCTGGCCATGCAGGGATCTGGGACAGAAGGGTTCCAGATGAGGGGGAAAAAAACAGCAAAAGCAAAGGTCCAGAAGCTTCTTGGGGAAACAGCAGGAAGTCAACGTGGCAGGAGGGGAGTGGCATGGGCAAGGAAATGCCAGGGCAGAGGGGAGGGCCTGGCCTTACTTGGTGGAGAGGCCAGAAAGGACAGCAGGGGCAGATGTGGGAATGAATGAATGAAGAAATGAACAAGGTCTGGGACCAGGCCTTTCCAGCAGCCTAGTCCTTGCCCTGAGGTCTTCCTTGGTCCACTTGGCAAATGGGGAAAACCCACCACTCCTTGCTCTGGCGGAGGCTTGACCCACAGTGCAATTGAGGGCCTGGCAGGGCTCAGCTTTCCAACCTGAGACAGGGCGGAGCCAGCCGACCTCTGCTGATACTCTCAGCCCCTGCGTCGGGGAGGGTGGGGGGCGGGAATGGCCCCCATAGGCTACAGAGAGTTGGGTCCCAGCTGCCCAGGAAGATCCACTGCAAGAGGTCTCCTTGACTTCCTGGCCCAGCCCAGAGCCATCCCTCAGGCCCAAGGCTGCCTTGCCAGGCCCTGACCTCCAACCCAGACAGGAACCATCTATCTCCATCAACTGCTCCCAGCAGCCAGGCCCTTGGCCAGCAGGTCCTATCTCCATTCCATGAGGCTGACACCGGGCAGCCTTTCCTCCACTCTCAGTCTCATCAGCTGGACTCCCCAGGAGGAGGCAAAATCAGGCAGCCCCTGCACAGTCTGCAGGGGCTTAGAGGAGCGACCCCTTCCCTCCAAGCCCCCAGAAGACCCAACTTCTAACACCTCAGGGTTAATCCACCCCAGACATCTGCGAGTGCCCACTGCAGGCCCACCATGTGTTGGGCACTGGGCTCAGCATGGTGAACAAGGCCAGGGTTCCACCCCCACCCACACAGAGCTATATTCTCCTGGCCAGGACAGACTTGGTTCCCCAGGCCCAGCCACATGACCAGTGCAGGCTCAGGGAGCCTCAGGCCTGTCTCAAGCCCAAGGCCCAAGGGCCATGGGCCTCCGTGAGAGGCCACTGTCCTGCCCTGGAGGGGGAGAATGGGGGTGTCCTCAAAATCTGCCTCTGAGAATGACAGCATGCCACACAGGCTGGTATGGGCCTGTCTTTACCTGCCCCAGGTGAGAGGCTACAGGCACCAAGCCGAGTGTGGGAATCTGAGAGACCACGTGTGGCCAAGTGCGTGTGAAGACACGGCTGCAAAGGACACACGTGCGCAATGGGCCAGGCTCCAGCAGGGCAGGGATAGTCCCTGTTGCCTCCGTAAGCTGACATGCATGCCTGTCGAGGTGTGATCATTCCAGGCTCGTGGAGGATGGGTTGTGACTTGTCTTCTTTGATTGGAGGAGAGCCCTGAGCTCAGGGAATCTGTCTTGTCCCTCCTGGCCCTGCCCAGGTCCAGAGGCCTGGGTCTGCTTAAACAGCTCACTGTGCATCGGAGATGGGGTAGGGGTGGGAGGCCTTTCTCCTCACTCAACAAGGGCACAGCGGTACCCTGAAGTGAGAGCTTCCTCCTCCCTTCTCCCATCTCACTAGGGCAGCCGCCCTTCTTCCTGGGTTTCCACCCACAGGCCCAGGACAGGCCCTTGAGCCCCTAATCCCTGCCCTCCCATCAGCGGCTGCGCCTTTCTCCCCAACCTTATCTGTCTCCTGCAGCCATTGTCAACTCCCCTGTGGCCCGGGCTCCCCCTCCCTCCAGCCTCCCCGAGGGTCAGGTTGGTGTGTCCTTTCCTCCCTGTCTCCTCCCATCCCTCTTCCTCTCCTCCCTTCACCTTCCTCCTCCTTTCCCTCTCCTCCTCCCCACCCCCAGTCTGCCTGCCCTACTATCTCCCTGTCTCCCTCTTTTCTTCCTCCCCCTGCTTCCCCTGCTTCTTTCCCTTTCCTGCCTTTCCTTCCTTCATCCTCTCCTCCCCTGTCCTCCCTAGGGGAGAGGAAGGATTTGCAGGGTGGGGAGCAGCCACTGCACTCAGTTACCCCAGGTCAGCCTAAGAGGCCCCTGCACAAAGACCCCTTTGGCTGCTTTCTTCTAAACCGGAGTCTAATTGTGATCGAGTGAGGGAGAAACAGCTAATTACACCCAACAAAGGGAGGCCCCTGGGGCTGTTTTATGGTGGAGATGAGAAGGTATAGGAAGGGGCACGTTTACCTAGCAAATGTGGGCTGGGACCCAAAGGGTTTGTGTCTGGCCTGGCAGCCTGAATGAGCTCCCTGGGAGCTGGAGCCCTCAGGAAGGCTTTAGGAGGAAGCTTTGTCTTCCAGGTCAGGAGAGGAAAAGGAACATCTTCCCTCACCCATCACAAGGGTCGTGCCTGACACCCTTATAACAAAAGACAGATTGACAGAAAAGGAGAACACGTTGATTTTACCAAAGTTTTAATGACTGGGGAGCCTGAGGAAATGAAGATCCAAGGACCTGGGAAAACAGAATATTTTTATGCTAAGTCTGATGAAAGAAGTTGTGGAGAAATGCTTAAAGCAAAAGGGCATGGCCTAATGCTAATAAGCTGGGAGCAGGGCTTCAGCAAGACCCATTTGTTCAGGTTTCTTACCGAGTCTCTGCATGATAGAGGTGCTCTCGCCCCCGCCCGGGGTTAGAACCCCTGTCTCAGGAGGATCTTTACAAGAGAAGGGAGGAGGTCAGAAAGTGACCTTTCTAGGTTTTATGGTTTGCTTGGCCAGGAGAGGGGTTCTAGGTCCTGTGACCACTTTCAGGGAGAAAAGGGAGTGGAAAAAAAGGAGAGCTGGAGAAGGGCAGAGTGACCTGCAAGGTGCCATATTCTGGAGTCGTGTTTCTTTTTTTTTTCTTTTTTTTTTTTTTGAGATGGGGTTTCGCTCTTGTCCAGGCTAGAGTGCAGTGGCACGATCTCAGCTCACCACAACCTCCGTCTCCTGGGTTCAAGCGATTCTCCTGCCTCAGCCTCCCGAGTAGCTGGGATTACAGGCATGCACCACCACACCCGGCTAATTTTGTTTTTTTAGTAGAGACGGGGTTTCTTCATGTTGGCCAGGCTGGTCTCCAACTTCTGACCTCAGGTGATCCACCTGCCTCGGCCTCCCAAAGTGCTGGGATTACAGGCATGAGTCACCACGTCTGGCCGGAGTTGTATTGCTTGAGCCCCAACAATACCATGCACTGAATACCACATACCGCACACCATGGAGTGTCCCAGTGCTGGGGGCCACCACGCAGCTTTCTTTCTTGGCCTCAGGTCTTCAATCCTCCCATCTGTACCAGGGTGTGGAGTGCAGACCCAGCCCAGTTGGTGACCTGACCAAGATCCATTCCTGCCACAGCTACTTTCTACCTGTGAGCTCCCCAGTAAGTCACTTAAACTGCCAAAGCCTTACTTTCGCCATCTGCTCAATGGGGTCATGGGGCATGCCTCTGCCACGGGGCATGTGAAGACTTTAGCAGTGGCCTGGTGTACCAGACATTGCCCATAGGAGCCAGGACCAGAGAAAGCAGCAAGATGAACCTAGGTTAGCAGTGAGCAGAAAGGACAATGACACTCCACCCCCCAAAAAAGAGATGCAGCTTGGTTTTACCCCTGACCTTGCAAACACAGACAGGGAAACTGAAGAGGCTCCAGCAGGCTGGATGTGACTTGGGAGGTGTGCTCCCTGAGGAGCTCATTCCTTGTGTTCAAGAGGAGGGAGAAATGGGGGATGTGTGGGCAGGAGACAGAATGACTGGAAGGACTGTGATAACAACCAACTTCAACCGTGGTGTGAAAGCTCTAGCACATAATAGGTACTCAGCGAGGGCTCACTGTCCTCTGAGTTCTGCCTCCTCCAGGAGGTGCCTTCCCTCTGCCCCACCTCTTCTCCAGTTCCTGGGATCAGCTCAGGGCAGGTGAGAGTCCAGGTGCTGCCTGGCACAGGGTGTCAGAGGAGGGGAGATGATGTGTGAGTGGGAGACCTGCTCAGGGTGTCTGCCCCAGGGGCTCCCCCGGGGTGACTGACACCCCCACAGACACACAGACTGATGGATAGAGATGGAGAGCCTCCAATTCTCTGGCCAGGCCTGCAGCTGGCCAGCTCCTACCCCTCCAGCCCTGTCCCGAAGGTGCCTCAGCCCCTGCTGTGTCCAGGGATATCTCAGAGAGGTGTGGCTGGAGTGGTCTGTTGAGGTTTGATCATGGAGGCCTTGAATGCCAGGCCCAGGACAGGATAGTAATAACAGCTGTTGGCTGCAGCTGGAAGCACAGGGAGCCAGTATGGGTGTGTGTGTGGGAGATGGTGACGTGTGTTTGTGTGTGTGTGCATGTGTGCACCCATGGCTGGCCACGTGGGATGTGGGGTGTGACTGTGCTAGTGTGTTACACATGTGGAAACACAAGGGTGTGTGTGTGTATGCATGTGTGGGTGGGTGCATGCACTCCTCTTCTGCTGCCCTGGCATCCCAGGGAAGCACACCCACACTGCTGCACTCCCAGGTGCACAGGCAGGTGCCCACTGAAGGTCTGAGCCATCCCAGCTGTCCACCTGCCCACCAGCTCACCCACCTCTGCCAACAGGCCATGCAAGCAATGAACACATCAGGTAATTAAGCAGAAGATCAATTCAACTTAACTTGGAGGAAAGCAGCCGTGCCTAGTGGAGAGGAGAGACAGGGCTGCAGGAGGCTGAGGCTGAGAAGGGAGTGGGTGGAGAACTGGTAGGGAAAGATGGGAGGGGGTGGCTGCTGGAGTAGGATGTGCCATGCACCCTGCAGAGGGGAGCAGAAGCCAAAAGGAGAGGAAAGGAACTACGAGGACCAAGGCCACTGACCAAGGGGGCAAGGAGGGGACTGGCTGGTGGCAGAGAGAATGGGAAAGATGTAAGGAAGAACCAAGGCCAGCAAGAGGACAAGCTTGTGTCTCCTCAGCTTCCCAGGGGTTCTATCCTGGTGGGGCAGGGGCCAGCGGTCAGGATGGGTCTATCACCCAGCTTCCCAGATGGCCCACAACCTCTTCTATGGTCCTGCTAGCCCCGAGCACGTGCACAGAACTTGCCCCTGTTGGCTCTGCGGGGGGTGCCGAGGAAGATCTTTGACCATGCCCCATTGTTCACCAGCAGAACTGGCCCCAGGTGTGAAGGCCCCATCACTGGAAGGTCATCCATTCATTCAATGAACACGCACCGAAAGCTGCTGAGCACCAGCTCAGGGTTTGACATGGGCCGACTCCAGGAGGAATCACACACTGGCCACCCTCACGGGGGCAGAGCCTCCCTGGGGAGAACATGCAGACACAGACAGATATCCTACAGCAGAGGAGGGGACAGTGGGGGACCACAGAAGGCTTCTCTGTGACCCCTGAGCTATGGCTTAAAGAATAAGGGCAGCTAACCCGGGAAGCAGGAGAGCTTGGAGCAGAAGGCCAGGGAGAAAAGGCACTCAGGCCCTGGGGAGGGCAACAGCATAGGCAGAGAACCTACGAGAATATCCCCCGGAGATGGCACCTTGTCTGTGGGGACAAGAAAGGCCAGCGTCCATGGGTCCACCAGGGCCTTGGGAGCAGGGGTGGGCTGGGCAGGGGCTAGCATAAGGCAGCTTCAGCACTGAGGAGGTAGAGAACAGAGCAGACACCACAGGAGTTTAGGCAAGAGGGATACATGGACAGGCAGAGCTGGAGACCACACCAGGAATGGGGGTGGTTTGGGCCGGGGGCAGATGACACAGAGATGTAGGAGATGGAGGGTTGGTACAGTGAAGACGGCATGAGGGCAGAGCACAGGGCACCTTGGCATGAACATGGATGTGTGATCTCAGCTAAGCCCCTGCCTCAGTTTCCCTATCTGTACCATGAAGGGCTCCCCCTCACTCATGGACACTGGGAATCCTGTGGTAAACAGGACAGCCTGGTTCCTGCCTCTGGGCTCACAGCCTAGGGGGAGGTGAGATGGGAAGAGAATTAATTCCCTCAAGGAGTTAACCAAGGAAGGGGAGTTGAGGCACTATGGAGGCTCGGCAGAAGCCGGGCCATACTCGGGTGCTCACTCTCTGTTGTCCTTGGGGAACCCCTGACCCCATCATCATGCGTTGGGAACAGACACATGCCTCCCCCTTGACGTAGGCCTGGCCAATCAGCTTCCTTCATCTCCAGGCCCATGGTGATTTTCCAGGACAGGCATGTGGATGTGGCTGACTCAAGGCTGGGGCTCCAGCTGAGAGGTCAGGGAATGAGGTGCCTTGAGGAGCCGAACGGGGGAGGCCTGGCTAGGCATGGAGTTCACATTCAGGTAAGTGCGACAGGCAAGAGGCCAAGTTACGGTAATAATGTTTGAGCACCTGTATCTAGCCACACCTCAAGTTCACAGACCTGGATTTTTAAAATACTTGTGCCAATAAATTCCATTTTGCGACTGAAGTAATTTGAGTCTTGGTCTTTGCCTCCTGACTCATGGCCTGAGGCTTCCCAAGCATAGAGAAGAGCATGGGCAGAGGCCCCAGACTGAGAACAGCTCCATGCTGCTGAGGAATTGGAAGTAGCTGCTGGGGCAGGGAGTGTAAATGGTGGCGGGCCGGGAGCTTCTGGAGCAGCTGCCTTGGCCAGAGATGAGGGGTCTGTGGAGTGAGTGGATCAGGGGTTGGCTGAGCAAGAGGGGATTGTGTGAGAGGGGGAGTGGGTGGGGCCAGCAGAAAACGAAGGGGGCAGCCAGCACAGGGTTCCATCCTGGGACCAGGAGAACATCTAGGAGACCTTAGGAAGAACAGAGCCTTGAAGAGGCTAATCCTAGAGTTAAGAAGGGAGTACGAGAGTAGGCTCAGGACAGAGCCCCAGGTAGCTGCCAGACATGGAGCTGGGGGAGGGCAGTGGGGTCTGGAGAAGCAGCTCACCTCATCCATCATGGAATCTGCCCAGTAGGGTCTTTGGTGATCTTGGCCTGAGCCAGTTCTGGGGTGTGGAAGGGTCACGCCAGGGCTGGGCAGGAGGAAGAATGGGATAAGTATGGATGAGGCTGAGGATGCCGGGGCTCGGCAGAGTGGGCTGGGAGGCTTGAACAGCACACTGCGAACATGGACATGGGCTCCTCGGACTCTCTGGAGAGTACCTCCCCACCTCTCCTGCCAGGGCTGGGGACAGGAGGCACAGGACTAGACAGGAGGGGCAGGAAATCCCAAGAGAAGGGTCAGGAGACTCAGGGGAGCGTGGAGCTTGGGGGAGGACCAAGCACATCCCAGGCTGGGGAGAGAGACTGGGGTTGCAGGGCAGAAAGAGCTCTCCAGGCTCCAGGGAGGAGGGAGCACAGCAAGGGCAGAAGCACAGAATGAGTTGGAGTGGGGCTGGCTCAGGGGATTGATGAGAGAGGAGGCCCAGGGGTTGGCCTGACGGCAGGCCCAGGAGGCCCCAGAAGGCAAGGGGGATCCAGAGGGCACTCTGCCATGCTCTGTGGCAAGTTTCAGGTGCTCCGCTGGCCTCTGGCTTCTTCTCTCTTCTGTGAAATGAGGGTGCCCTGCAACTCCTGAGGGGAGGGACAGGACACCTAAGCCCCTCCCTAAATCAATGCTTCCTCACCCCTCTCCACCCCACCGGGTGGCTAAAAATAAAAGCAACGATAATTTCCCTAAATGAAACCTCCACTTAAACACTTAAAAAGCAATAAAAACTCAATTTTCTTTCTCTCAATTATTTTACTTATTCCATTTTCCAAAAGGTTCACCCTGTTATGAAGATGTATTTTTCCCCATCAGCGGCAACGTTCTCCGCCATTACTCAAACTGACTCAGCCTCCCCCTGCCAGGAGGGTCGCCTGGTCTCCGCGGCAACCGGGTGCCTTAGGATTGTGACTTCACCACCGCTGCCTTCGTTGGTGGGGACACTCCAAGGGGGCGGTATCTGCCTCCCTCTAGCCCTTGCCTTTGTTTCCCGGCCTCCCAGCGCCATTCCTGGGCCTCCTGCCTCCAAGCCTCTCCCACCAGCCTCTGCACCTGCCTGCTGGCCCCTCTGAGACATACAGAGGGAGATAAAGTCCCACCGGCCTCAGGGGAGCATGCGGCCTGGTTCAGGGGAGCAGGCCCAGTGCTTTAATCACTCAGTCCTGACACTGTAAAAATTGGGTTTTCCGACGTCATTAGTGCTTTGTGATCGGCTCCATTTGTATTGTGCCAGCCCCGTTGCCTCATCTCTGCTAATTGTTTTTACTCAGTCCTTTCATTTTTAAACTGCTGTCTTGTTGGTTTTTAATTTTTAATTATTGCTGCCTCCCCTTCCATCCTAATTGGTCCAGGCCCCTATTGAGGCTCCCATGCCTGTGGCTGTGGCCAGTTCCCTCTTGGTAGCCAAGGCTTGCCCACCGCCTGCCCCCAGTCTGTCCTAGTTGGTCACAGCCTTACTCCAGAGGCAGGCCGCACACCTGGCCCCTGGTGCAGCAAAGGCATCAAGATCCAAGTTCATGCTCCAAACACACATTGGTCACCGACTGTACAGGGTGCAGTGATCCTTGGGGGATGTGAATGACCAGACCTACCTGAGTACTGCCTTTGTTGTGTCGTGGGAGGGCTGCCTGTGTTAGGTGAGGGTACTGGGGGGGGATCACAGCCACCTCTCAACTACCTGCCCCTCCAGCTCTGCTTTCCTCATGGCCTTGGGCCTCTGTGATGTACTATAATAGGACACCAGCCTCCTCCCCTACTGCCCCTAGCCCAGAGGTCACTAGCAGCCTCCCCTCCAAGTCTTTGCTCACTCCGGTGCCCCTAGGGATGCCCTTTCTCCTCCTGGCTCAGCTGAATCCTGCTCAGTGCTCTCTGACTGTTCAAATTGGCTTGTCCACTTGTCCATCCCTCTGTCCATCATCCACTCATTTGTCTGCTCATCCCTCTGTCTGCCCGCCTGTGCTTATCAGCCTGTCTATGGGTCTCCTAGTCTGATATTTTGCTGCAAGTCCCTCTTTGCATCTGCCCTGACCTCAGTCCTTCCCATGTGTCTGCCTTGAAACCTCTGGTTTTCCCTTCTGCGAAGGCCCCTCCTGTATTTTATTTGGTCACAAACAACCAGCCACGGCCAACTTCCTGAGAAATTTCAAAATTAAACTTGACCCTCATTTCTCCCAGCTGATGTCACACACATTCCTGCCTCCAGGCCTTTGCACTCAGCAGGCATCTCTGCCAGATGTACCCTCTCTTCTCCTTGACCCATCCAATGACCACAGACCCCCAACCTGGAGTCAGAGGCCTGGGCTCTGTTCTGGGTTCTGCCTCTCTCTTGCGGAGTGACTTGGGCAAGATCTTCCCTTCTCTGAGCTCCCACTTTTCTCATATGTGAATGGGAACAAACCACAGGTTCTGCATGGCTCCTCGCAGGGCTTGTGAGCTTGTTACGGCTTCTGGGTGGACATGAAATCACATAACCAGTGGGCAGGGAGGCCAGGGGCGTGGTTGTCACCCTTCCTTTGGGGCCTCTTACTCAGGCCCATGCCTCCTCTCTCTGAGCATCTCCACCCTTTCCACCAAAGGAGTCCTTAGTGGGTTTTAGAAACTGGGCTGCCTCATGCCATTTGATCTCCAGAGCAACCCTATGAAGTAGGAACCCTCCAGCAGCCCCAGAGAGGAAAGGAGTGTTCTCAAGGTCCCACAGCGGTTAAGGGCAGAGTAGAATTTGATTGAACCCAGGGCTGTGTTGGTGGGGTCAGTAGATGCTGGTGAATCCAGATGCTCTGAGGGTTGGGATGGGCAGCACCAGCCTTGACCAGCAGTGTCAGCTCCCCTGCATGCTGGACCCATGATCCAGATGGACACCCCAAGGCCCACAATGGGAAGAGAGCCGCCAAGGTCACATGTGAATCCTGGTCTACCCAGTGCTTCTTCTGCCAGGTTCCCTAGCCTCCCTGGTGTTGGGGAGATAGGCCCCCCTCTGCAGGGGAAGGGTGCTCTACCAGCCAGCCCAGGAACGTATGAATCAGGTTGTGGTCATAGGTGACTGAGGTTTTCTTGTACCCAGTTACCCTTCCTCCCCGCCCTGGTCTGTTCACTTCTTCAGTGAGGTGAAAAGGAGGACAGGCTCAGGATGGAAAGAAACTTTTATTGAGCATCTATTCTGTGCCAGGCACAGTGCTGGGCAAGGCCACAATTAATCCCTGAAGCCACCCTGTTCAGGAGGAGCTATTGTAATCCTGCTTTGCAGATGAGCCCCAGAGGCTCAGAGAGGGGCAGTGCCAGATCCAAGGTCTCACCCTTGGGAATCTGATGCTCCTCTCACCCCTACCAGAGGTCCTCCTTCTCCAGGAACGAGGATGGCCTGCCCTAGTCTGGGAATTATCCCCACCCCTACCCCTTCTGAGAAGAAGGCAGTATGGGGCCTGCAGTTAAGTCCCTAGAGCAGGGCCATCGCCTGTCTTGCTCCCCCCCTCGGTGCCAAGCCCCCAGCATAGAGCCTGGCTGGAACAGGTGGTCTGATATGTTTGGTGACTGAAGACATGAGAGAAGAAATGAATGTCTCAGCCCCACTTGGCTTCTACTGAATGCGGCCCCAGGCGCTAATGGGCTCCTCATTCAGAAGCACCTGGACTTCAAAGGAGGCTCTGGAGGAGGCCAGGCATCACTAATGGAAAGCAGGCACAGAAGAGTTGGGACTCCACTAGAACTGGCTGCCTTCCTGGTGCCCCTCTACCGGCTCTCGGCTCTCGCAGCAGCCCCAGACGACTCAGGCTCCTGGTACTACCCCCCTGTGTACCCGACGTGTTCTCCCCACCCCCGTGCCCTGTCCCCCGTCCCTGCGTCCCCGACGTTGGCACCCTGCGGGCCCGGGACGGTGGTGCCGGCGCCGCAGAGTAGGGCAGGGCCACCTGGACGGGTGCACATGCGCGGAGCAGCCGCCTGGCCCCGCCGCAGCAGCCGGCGCTCCCCGCCGCCGCCCGCGCCCCAAACGCGCGAGAAAAGCAAACAAAGACGTATTGGTTTCTGCTCTATTAGAGGCGCAGGAGGGGGGAAATCAATGTTTAGTAAATGGGAAAAGAGAAAATCGTTCAGGAAAGACAGTCTATTTCCAAGCCAGAGAGGGGTTCGTAAACAGCACAGGCCATTTCGGAGAGAGCACCGCGAGCCATAAAACTCCCCCAGCCGAGGAATGTTCACTTAGCGAGCCCTGAGCCGGCCCGAGCACGGTGATACTGGAAGCCCCAGGGAAAGGGTGACGAAAAGACCTGGCATGTCCTTTTAAAGCCGCACCCAGGCACCTTGCATTGACTACACTGCTCCCGCTTAATCCCTTCCATGGTTCACCATTGCCTGGGTTGAATCTGAGTCCCCTACCCGCCTGCAGGGGCCTGCATGGTGGGGCAGGGACAGTTGGCCTCTCCCGGCGCCCCATCCCATGGCTCTAGCCTCCCTGATTGGCTGGACTTGGCTGTTCCCAGGAGGGTCAGGGCTGGCTTCCTGGAGGAAGAAGTGTTTGAGTTGGGCCTTGAATCTTGTGGAGGAGTTCTCCAGGTCAAAAAAGGAAGGAATGTTGATTTAGGGTAGGGGAACAGCCTATCCAAAGGCCAGCAGTACTTGGGAAGAGACCACGGTCTCTAAAGGCGTGGAGTTCAGGCAGGGATGGGGGAAATTTTGTTAGGGAAGGAGTTGCTGAATTGCCGCTGTGACTGAGGGAGCGGAAGAGGCTAAGGATGGAGAAGTGGAATTGAGGTAGGGGTTGGCTTCCAGGAAGTTGGAGGTGGCTTAGTCTACCCCCTACCCAGGCTGCACTGCTCCCAAAAGACCCCGAAAAAAATAGAGCATCAGAGAGGGACTGTCTGACCCTCTAGGACACTGCAGATGGGATGACTTAAGCCAGAACATTTTCTGCTCTGGGCCCACATCTGCTGCTAGAGCATTAGAATCCATCCCTTGAGACAGCTGGGATGACCCCTCCAGGACCTCACCCATCCCTACTAGGCCCTTGTGGCTGGTGTTCCATTGTTTCAGAGAGGGGGGCTCAGCCTGCTATGTGGGACAGAGTGTTGCCCTCTCCATCAAGGCCCAGCGGGCCACGCCAGGAAGTACTGAATTTTAGTTTAAGGTGGATAGCATGACTGGAGTCTCCTTTACAAATGAATTATATTCTGTGTACTGTTTGTGCATGCATGTGTTCAAGCATGTGTGTGTGTGCCAGGTCTGGGGTGTGGATTTGTGGCCTGCTCCTGTGAGGGGCATGCTCCCATGGGTAGGCATGAGTGTGTAGGAGTATGTGCTTCAACAGAAAGAGGCAGCCAGGATGCAGGCAGCTTTTACAAGAAGTTTGATAGAGAAAAAAAGATCTTTATGGGTGAGGATCCGGAGAGGGGGATGTAGGGAAAGGCAGAGGCTTTGTTATTGCTGTTGGTGTTACTATTATGTTGTTACAGGACCCTGTCCACTGCAGTAAGTTCCTTCCAGGGGAGACTTTCAGCCTCTGGACGGCATGTGAGGTCAGCTCTGCTATTTCCTCATCTGCTGAGGAAATGAACATTCAGAGAGGTGAGGTGAGCTATCTGAGGTCACACAGCTGGAGCTTGGAGCTAGGACTCTGGAACATGACTGGGGCCTGAGATAATTTTCCTAATGAGATGGACCTGAAAGAGAGCTGGTGGAGGGCAGAGGTTGAGGGACGGGGGGTGCTGAGTCTCCCCAGAGAAGAGCACTGAAATCTTATTTGCCCTGGAGAGGAAAAGAGGCTGGAGAGGGAATGTGGCCAGGCAAGTGGCCCAGCAGAGGGACCTGCCTTTGAAGCAGTCAGGGGAACCAGTTGGACCCTTAACCCCTCCCTGGGATATGACAGCTCCACCTCCCACTCAGGATGACTACTTCCATTCCACCTCTCTGGGCCTCTGCTTTCCCATCTGTACAGCAAGGCATCCGGACTGGGTTAGTGGGTGGTAGTCTTCTGGGAGTCTCTAGGCTCCGATCTTCTGGAGCCCTGTGTTGGACAAATGCACAGGTTTGTGGATACACATTTTTGTTGGGAGCGTGTCCCCAGAGTAAAGCACAAGGCAAAGTGGGGGTCCAAAGACATGCAGGCATATGCTGTGTGATCAATGGGGTAGGGAGTATGTTCACACTGGGTAGGGAGGTGTCCCAAGGGTCTGCTTGGTAAGTTCAGCCCAGGGTGAGAGGGGTGGGTAAGTGTAGGTATGAGCAGTAGATTAGGGTAGGCCAGGCCTGTGCCTGGGGTCTAGGAGTGGAGGGGTTGGCATGGGGTCCAGGTGCAGGAAGAGGGGACAGAGGAGGCCCGTGGACGTCAGCACTTGAATTTCCACCTGCCATAGCCCATTCCCATCCTTGCACCTGCTCAGGCCCCACTGCTAGGGGCAGGCACAAAGAAAACGATTTTCTCCAGTTAAGGTCAAGCAGGAGATGGAGATGGTGAGAAGGGAACTTCAAGGTGAAATCTGCCAGTATGGCCCCTGGGCTGGGCAAGAGAGGAGCTCAGAGCGAGCAGGGGGCTAAAAGGAGGAGGTTCAGAGGCTCTGGGGTATGGGAGCCTGAGAGAAAGAGGGGTGGGGGAAAGGCCACCTTGGGGGCCAAGTTGCAGGGAGATGAGGATGACTCAGGGACATCAGGGACGGATGAACACGTTGAGGAGAACGCAGGCATTGAATAAGGAAGGGGCTTCCAGGCCTGGTCCCTGTGAGGCCCTTGGGGAGTCACCCACTCCAAGCACCTCCTGAGTCCTAGAGTTGTCTTCAGAATGGGCATACAAAGGCAGCTGGATATGGGTTGCAGGTTCAGGGAAGCCCAAGTGTTGAGAGGCCAGGGCTAGACCTTGGCCTCGAGGGCCAGTAGAGAATCAAACATAGCCAGCCACAGGGATGCTGAGCAGGACGGTGGCTGGGGGGTTCCTGGCACCAGAGGCAGCTCCCGTCCCACCTTGAAGAAGGCAGGCATCTTTCAGACCAGAAGCCTGGTGCCAGGTGGGCACCTTCACCAGAGGAGGTGTTGCCAGTCAGGGGCTTAGGCCACAGTACACTTGGGCCCACTTGCTGATGGAAGAGCAGGTACCAGAGTGAAGGCCATGCTGAGGCCATGCTGGGGCCCATCCAACTGAGCAACTTCAGTGCCCTGTCCTGCCAGTTTGAGGTCAAGTAGGATTGGGCAGCAGGCTCGGGATGAGGGAGCAGCTGGATGAGTGGGTCCAGGGGCTTCAGGTTGGGGCAGGTGCTCCTGGGCCTGGTGAGGAAGTGCCCTTGCTCCAGGAACCCCTTCCACCTCCAGCAGAGCCAGGTCAGGCCCTGTCCAGCTACCCAGCCCTTTCTGCACCCAGTTCATCTGCCCCTCATGGCAAGTGTGCCATAGATGACCCTGCTGAGACCCCCTTAAGAACAGGAATAGGCACCCAGCATAGCTAGCCTGGAGCCTCCCTCCTCCCCATGGCTGTGGTGGGCGAGTAAAGGGCCTGGAGGCTGTTGCTGGGAGTGGGATGCCTTTTTAGTGTATTTTGCTCATTGAAGAAACAAATAGGTCCCCCAACCAGAGCCTCTAGAAAAATACCTGCAGCTTCAGAATTGCTCTGGCCCCTCCAAGGGGGCAGCCTGGGGGTCCAGGTTGTGTGTGGTGGAGTGGCAGGGGAGGTGAGAGGTGTGTATTTTCTGGCCCTTATTAGCCAGCCCTCCCAGGGGCTCCTGTCTGTTCCCTTAGGCTTGACACCCCTCATGCTCTGAGTGTCTTCCCTGCCCCAGTTCAACCCTGCAGGCCCAGGGGTACAGGGTTGCTGACTGTACTCCTGGCCTAGGCCTTCAGGTATGTGGGTCTGAGGTCTGAATCAGACTCCAGTAAGAAATGCCACCCACTGGGGAAACATCACTGTGGAGGTGGTCCATCTGCCAGGCAGTCAGGGGCTCTGTTTATCCATCAGTCTCTCTTTCCACTGCCCTGGCTGAGGCAGCCTTGGAAAATCTCCCTAACTTTCTTCGTGGGAGAGGCAAGGAAGAGGGTGAGGAGGGACAAGAAGAGGAGTGTTTGCAGAGGGGAAACAGAGGGTAGGGCAAGCTGGGCTCTTATGTTGGCTGTTGGCCTCTCTCTGGGTCCCAGACTCAGGTAAAGAAGGAGGGGCCCCTGACCCTGCTGTGGGGAGGGCAGGATGGGTAGCAGCCCTCTCACCTGGTAGATGGGCCTCAGCACCATGGAGAGTTCCCACAACCCTACCAGGCCCCAGCCTGAGCCCAGCCACGTGTCTGCTGAGTCAGTGCCTGGGGGTTCCTCCTGCTGAGTCTCATGGCTATGCTGCCCACAATGGGTGGAGCCCCATGGTTCCTGTGTTTCCCCCACATTGGCCTGGATAGGCCAAGACCTCAGGAAGGACCAGCGTGTTTGTCGACAGACTGGATGATGTTCTCCAGGCTACCCCTACTATGCCGCAGCAGCTCCTGGGTCCCAGGGACCATCTTCCCACACTCCGCTTCCTCTCAAAATTTTAATTTAACCAAGCCATCCTTTCTTCTCTCTGAAGAATCAACATTTTCTCTGTCTTTTGACATTTATTTTATTTTATTTTTACATGCGGCCTCCCAAAGGCTGTAATTTATGGCTAATACCGTGCAATCAGAGACAATGGCTGGGTGCCTGTGAGCAAGAGCAGGCAGGCTCCGTGCCAGGTGCCCCTGCCCCCACCACCACTCTCAGGGGTGCCCGTGACTGTGAGGCCTCTGGGTACAAAGTCCATGAGTTAAGACCTCAAGCCCTTATCTGGAGGACATAAAGAATAGGTTCCCAGCTGCCCTGAAGCAGCCCAGTAGTGTGGGGGCTTCTGTGGGGAACTAGTCTGGGTGGAGGGGGAGGTGAGATGCTCAGGGGCTCCCTGCTGGGATGGCCTCAGCTGCAGAGAAACCCCCAGCTGAGGTGCTAAGGAGATGCCTCTTGGCCTGCACCTCCTCACTGCCTCCCTCTCCCCGCCTCTGCTGTGCTGTGCCCGCGTGGCTTCCGCACTGTAATCTATGGCGCTGTTACTCTGTGTCAGTGATTTAAATCCTCTGATGGAGCTGGTGACAGCTTAAATGGCTGCCATCCCCTCCTGGTACCTGCCAGGCCCTGACGAGGCCCCATGGGGGGAAGGAGGGTTAGCCAACGTGGGATTCAGACAGTATTTTCCAAGCTTGAGGGTGGCCAAGCTGCTCTTCCTTGCCCCTCTAAAGGGGAGGGAACGAAGCATTCCCTGTCCTTCCCCTCACCAGTGATCAAGGAGGGAAGATAAAACCCTCCATAAATACCCCGGAAATGGAATATCTGGAGCATGCTCAATTCTACCTGCCCGCAGGTGAGAGATGCAGGGGCGGGGGCCAAGGAGCAAGGCACCCAGCAGCCCATCTCTGCAGCCCTGTGGCCTGTGACAGCCAGGAGCAGGGCAGTTCTAAAGCTCAGCTGTGCTCAGACCCTGCCCCAACCTCACCAGTCACCTCCAATTATGCTGATGCTCAAACCTCAGCCCTCCCAGGGCCTCCTTCCTCTTCTGGAGTCCTCCCCTCTGTTCAGATATTTGATCTCCAGCCCAATCTCTGTTCTGCTAATGGGGTGGGGGTGGGGATATTGTACCTATGGGGAAACAAAGGTACACAGTGGCAGAGCTGGCTCAGGTCACCCAGGAGTCAGTGGCAATGCAAGCCCTGGCCCCCAGCCCCTGCCTCGTCCTGAGTTTCTTGGAGGGTGTGGGCATCTCGAGAGTGAGGCTGGGAGCAGGTCCAGAGCAGGGCACTCAGCTGGGGGCAGAGAGCAGAGCTGGCAGGTCTTGTTGCTGGATGGGGTCTCTCAGACGAGATCGGGCACGTTCAGGGTGGCATGGCCGTAAACTGGATGGGGTCGTTCAGTGCTGGATCAAGAGAGCCTATGAGGGCTCAGCACTGCCTGGTCCTCTGGCTCTGAGGTCCTGGACCCTCCCAATACACCCACAGAAAGAGTTGTCTGCCCAATCCAGCAAGGTCCAAGTCTTGCGTGGGAGTCTCGTGTGGATGGGGCTTGGGGGTACCAGGTCTCAGCTCTGTTGGGGGATGTCAGAGATGAGACCTGACTTTTCTGAACCCCATGTCTTACACCACATGCATTCCCGGGACATTGTTCATGACTCTATTGAGCTTAAGTCAAATGCTTTGCATTCCCAAATCCAATTGATTCATAATTACAAGGAGCAAGTCTGTCTTTAGTGTAATGTGTTTAGGAAAACTGGTGGATTTAATTTCAGGCCTCTACTTTAATGACCTTCCCCCAATCTGGGCAGGAATACCCAGAGGGCCCCACCCAGATTTGGGGAAGGTCATTAAAGCAGAAGCCTGAAGAAGGGTGGGTGGAATTCAGAAGAAAGGCTCGTGGGAGAGGGTAGGTATTCCAGTCAGAGGGAACCACAAGAAGCAGCCCCTGAGGGGGAGCCAGACTTTGCCCTGATGGCAGAGAGGGAGAGAGGTGATGTGACAGAGCTCCCGCCCAGGAGGGGCAGACACAGGTCTCATGACCTCCTTGTCCTGTGTGAGGAGACAGGACTCCTTTCGCTAGAAGTGGAAACTGAAGCTCAGTGAGTTTAACTAACTTGTCCAAGGTCAGCAATTTGCAAGTGGGTGAGCTATGACTTGAGCCCAGGTCCTATTGCCGCCCTTCCGCTCCCACCTGAGCCAGGACGCAGGCTAAGCTGGGCTTGTAGCTTGCCAGCCTCCTAAACCCCTGTAAATCCCTCCTGGGAGCAGGAAGTGTCAGAGGAGTAATTAAATGATTGAGTGAGCAAGGCCAGCGACTGGAACGAGGCACTCGGCCACACCAGGTGTCCTTCCAAATAGCCACATGTCCCCAGCTGGGGGCTCCAAAGGCCTGAGCTGGTAGGAGGGGCCTCTCTCCCTGCCAGGGGTGGGAGTCAGGCTGACTGTCAGCCCTTGGTGCAAGACCACTGGAGAGTGGGCTCAGGACTCCGTAGGGCAAATTGTTCCCCGAGTGACCCATTACTACATTACTGCCACCGTTCCATGCGGTGAGCTCACAACTCGAAGGAGTGGATCCTGGACAGATGAATGAGTATAGTGTGAGGTTGCTGAGGTGGGGGCAGGGCCTGACTCCTGACTTCTTTTTTTTTTTTTAGCTGTCACCCTGGCTGGAGCGCAGTGGTACAGTCTCGGTTCACTGCAACTTCTGCTTCCTGGGTTCAAGCAATTCTCCTGCCTCAGCTTCCCAAGTAGCTGAGACTACAGGTATGCACGACCGTGGTTGGCTAATTTTTGTATTTTTAGTAGAAACAGGTTTTCACCATGTTGTCCAGGGTGGTCTCAAGCTCCTGACCTCAGGTGATCCACCTGCCTTGGCCTCCCAAAGTGCTGGGATTACAGGTGTAAGCCACCATGCCCGGCCTTGAGGCTGACTTCTTAGAGTCCCATTTCAACTTGAGCAGGCCCCTCAGAGCCAGGTGTAGGAGTAAGACACACTGGGTTTCTTCCAACTTGCAGAAGCCCCTTGACGACTCTGTATCCCTGATCCACAACCCTGACTCAGCAGCTTAGTCCAGCTCTCCTTACCTCCCACCCCAACTGCCTTAATGACTTTTTAATAAATTGAAAAATTGTTTCAATACCAAATGCGATCCCGGGACATCGTTCGTGACTGTATTGAGCTTAAGTCAAACGCTTTGCTTCCCCAAATCCGACTGATTAATAATTACAAGGAGCAAGTCTGTCTTTACTGTAATGTGTTTAGGAAAACTGATGGATTTAATTTTTTTATCGGCCAAAGTAAGAAAATGTAATCTTTCTGAAAGTATCTAATACAACAATGCACCATAATTAGTTTCTCTGGAAACAGGCATAATGGAATAGAATAATAAATCACTTCTCCTTTTGTCCCTTTCCTCTGATGGAGAGAGATTTCCCTTCCATGGGGCTGGGAATGGGACAAGGAACAGAACTGGGGGAGATGTGCAGCCCTGGCTCCTCTCCGTTAAGTCTGCAGATTTGGCCCTGCCCCACCCACCAAGAAGCTCAGGGTGCAACTCCTCTATTCCCAGGTCAGACCCCAAACATTTCTCAGGAGCTGGGACCCAGACTCCAGGGTTGTGGGTGTTCCTGCCTCCCTCACCAGTCAGATCCATACCCATTGCCTTTGACATCTCCCTTCCTGGGCAGCCAAGATGACATACCTTGGGGGACTGCAGTGACAAATTATTATTTTGGTTGACTGTTTAGGCATCCCAAGATGAGGGAAGTACAATAGACCAGCAGAGAAGGACTCTTAATTTGTGACTGGAATTGCTCAGTTACTAACTTTCCTGATGTGCCTCCTGCCCCCAGCTTAGGTGGCTGGGGAAAAAGGGAAGAGGGAAACATCAGAAAGAGGGGAGAGGGTGAGGAGGTGGGTCCAGTTCAGCCTCCAGCTTCCTTCAGGCAGCCCCCCGGGGTGGCTTACCAGACAGAGCTCAGTCTTCCTGGGCCTTGCCCCCACTGTAGGGCAGCCCTGCCTGGCAACCTCCACAGTCCTCTTCCCCTGCACCCCCATCCTGAGCCAACCCCTGAGGTGTGGGTTGTTCTCATCAGAAACTCCCATTTACCGGGTGCTCCCCACTTAGCTGCCACCCCGCCCCAGGCCTACAATCAGTGATGACAGGATAATTGTTTGTTTATTGATCCTGACCAGCCTTCTGTGGCCTAGTGATGGATGATGTGGGAAGAGCCCTGCTTGCCCGGGCACAGGCACCCCAGTACGGAAAGAATCAGACGTGGGCTTGCCTGGACCCATCCCCATCCTGACATATCACTGCCCCTCTCCTGGCCTTGGCCTATGGTGATGGAGCAAAATGAGCCCCAAATTGGGAATCTGGAGCCCTGGGGCTGAACCCCAGAATTCCAGACTGTTACCCAGAGGCCTCAGGCAGCCATCTCCCTCCTTCCCTGCAATCCCTAGCCTCGGATCTCCTCCTACAGCCCAAACCCTGGGGCTAGACCCTCAGCCAGGTTTGAATTTGGAGGATCAGCATGTGACTAGGGTGCCCCAGCTGGTGCCTGATAGATGCTTGCACAGACACGGAAGCTCACAGCCCACACCAGCCATTCCATACCCATTGCCTTTGACATCTCCCTTCCTGGGCAGCCAAGATGACATGCCTTGGGGGACTGGAGCCCTGAGGCTGAACCCCAGAATTCCAGACTGTTACCCAAAGGCCTCATTCCTCTCTGTGCGTACCTCATTCACCCTCCTCCTCTCTCTTGGCCCTCTTGCTGAAGCTGGCCCATCCTCTCCCTCTCTGTACCCTCCTGAGACAATCCCAGCTGCTTCCTGCCCTAGCCGCTGCCATTGCAACTCACCACACCCATGGCCAGAGCCACTGTCCAAGGCCCAGCTCAGACCCTCCCTCCATTTCCACAAGGCTCCCCTGGGACAGGACAGGCTCCCACGTGCTGCTGGCTAACCCAGCCTCATCTCCAGGGGCATTCTTTCCTGGAGTCCCAGAGCCTTGCCCATCTGCCTCCTGAGGAAAGGCTCTCTGGCATCTGGGAGCCGGGGCCTGGAGCAGGAAGCCCAAACTGTGATCCCAGGAGGACTGAGGAAGCCCCACCTGAACCCTCACAATCCTGCTGGACCAGGGGGCTGGAGGACATGGATAGGTGGGGCAAGAAGTGAAGGCAGGGAGAGGAAGAGAAATCAGATCTCCACTGTTGGTGGGTGCCAAATCCACCTGATCTCCTTGCTTCCTGGCTAAAGGTAGGATTGCACCTTCCTGCCCCCTGGTGGTCATGCTGGGGTGCGTGCCTGGTTCCGGCAATGAGTGGTGAGCAGAGGCAGCACTTTCAGGACAGGGCTTTTAATTGCTGGTGTGAGATCTTTAGGGGCCAGCTCTCCCTCCACCATGACAACAGTCAGTTTTCCAGAATTTGGCTGTCTGGCCAGCCGGGGCTCAGTATGAGGATGACACAGTACACAGCCTCAGCTGACCCATGAAGAGCAGGGAGCAGGAAAAAGAGGTAAATCTTCATTATTTTAAACCAGTAAGACTTCAGGGTTGTTGTCATTGCAACCTAACTGAGCCCATCCTGACTGGTACAAGGAGGAAGGATCTTCGCTGTGAGCAGCTGGTATTGGAACAGGGGAGGGGAGGGATGGAAGCGACCATAGTCTATATGCCAGGGGGCTGGCTTCTCTCTCTTGTTTAGATGGCATGGCCCTTTCTCTCTCTGTGCCTTGGTCTCCCCACCACTAAGCTGCCTGTGTATCTTTTGGGACTGTGGGAACAGTGTAAAAGTGTCTTGAGTCGGGGAAGAGTGAGCACAGGTGACTGTGGATGGGGATGGTGATAGTGAGTCCCAGTGGGGCAGGGCAGGGTGAGGGAGTCGCTGCTACTATAAGGGTGACAGCGATGTGACCATGATGGGGACAGCAGCACTGAACTGCTGGAGGCAGTGTTGGTGATGGTGTTTGTGTTGGCAGTGAGGGTGCTGACAGCAATTGAGTCCCTGCCTATCAGCCTAACCCAGGCCCTGACTTCCACCAGGGCACAGGTGTGGCAGTGATCACAACATTCCCAGATGGAAGGCCCCAAACATTGATTAATTACCTCTGCTGGACCTGGCTAATTGTCCACTGATCTCTGCCCTGTCTGCCTGACCTGAGCGAGCCTTCCAGAGCAGTACCGCATGGCGTCAGGGCAGGGGTTTTCCAGATATGCCAGCCTCATGTCCTCTTCATTAGCCTTAGATGAGCAGCCCCTCACTGCGCACAACGCAGGCTCCTTCTGGGAAGCTGGGTGTTGTGCTGGGCAACTATACAAGGCATCAGATGGTGTTTTCCTGAAACTTGATGAGCACAATATGGAGTTGCCATGTGCCAGTGATGTGCGCCGGGTGCAGTCTGTTGGCGGTGGGGTGCTCAGGGACGTGGCCAACGGAGTCCACCCTTGGATGGACACCCTTATAGATGTCGTGGAAGTAGCCTTGGCTCCATCAGCAGAAATCTCTGCCCCTTCCATGAGGGACCTTGCACTGGCCGCTGAGGGCACCATGGATTCAGCAATGATTCCACCCTGCCTTGCCCCCTGGGAGTCCCAGTCTGAGAGAGGAGGCAGTTCCAGACCCAGACATACCCAGTATGATGTGTTTGACATGGACATCTGGTCAAGGGCCAGGCCAGAGCAGCTCTCTGATCCTAAGAGCCTCTGCCTCCAGCCCATCTCACTCCTGATACTGATGGGCAAACTGAGGTTGGGAATGGGTGAGGCAGGTCCCAGGCCACACCAGGATGAGCTGGGCCAGGGCCACATTCTTGTCTCCTGGCCGGGGCTCCTCACACCACACCCCACCTCCTCATTCTGAGCTTTATTTTTGCTGGAAGGCACAGATGAAGATTTAAAAAAAAAAAAAAAAAAAAAAAAAAAAAAATCCTCTGTTTTGTTTTTGCTGAATCAGCACTTCTGTCATTCCCAATCTGAAGGGCTTGGCTTGTCTGCTCTGAGGGGGAAAATGCTTCCATTTAAAAGCAGAACTAAAAGAAAAACATCCACAGGCCCCATTTCACTGCGCCAGACACGATGAGCAAACCATGGTCGTTAACATGATAAAAGTCACTTTGTCTGGGTGTAAAATTCATTTTTCCCCATTTAGCACATGGTGCATTTGCATCATGCTGCAGTTCCCAGGCTGTGATCTCCTCCCAAGGATGTCCCAAAATTGTTCCCATTCCCCAGGCAGGGTCCCTAAGATCTAGGCCTGGTGAGGCTGGGGCCACAGCAGCTGTTCCCTTGGCCGTGAGGTTTTCTTCCTGGCAGCATCAAGGGAGACCTTGAATCCCCATATTTTCCAGCCAGGCCTGGAGGGGACTTGGCAGGATGAATGAGTGGAGTATCTGGGCACCCCAATGCACCCCCGTTGGCCCAGTCCTTGCCCTGGCTCTGCCACGCAGTACCCACAGGGATCTTCCTGTCCAGCAGCCTGACCCAGAGTCCCATCTGCAACCCCTCAGCCCCAGAGCAGGGCCTCACCCACTCCTGCCTCAGAGAGGGAAGGGAGTTGCCTTTGGTCACCTGTGCAGCTGAGGCAGGGCTCATTCAGTTCCACCTCACCAGGGCTGAGGGTTCAAATCCCATCATTACCAGTGCCAGGGCCAACAAGGGTCAAACACCAGGGCTGAAGCTGACAGCTTGAGTCCTGCTTCCCATCCTGTCTTAGAATATAGCTTCAGAGCTTCCTCTGACTTGGATTTAGTTTCCCCAACTATACAGTGACCCGTTCCATGGGCCAGACTCTGAGGTCCTTTTCAACTGTATCCTTCCCTGAAAGTTGTTCAAACATCATCAACTCTTCAGCCTGAGCCTTCAGGGGAACCCAGCACCATGGGGGCACCACAGCTGTGGGCCAAGTGGCAAGTGGACAAAGTGGGCAGGAAGCAGCAGGCCAAAAAAGACCCAGGGCCTCCTAGAAGGCCCCAGCCCCAGCTTCTCTCCACAGAGGCTGAGCTAGCTCCTGGAGGAGCTGGCATCAGTCTGCTGCCTCAAATGGCCCAGGTGAAGCAGCTGCCAATGCTGAGTCTGTGGTTAAGATCCAGCCCCAGGGCTTTGGGAGGTGGGAGCAGAGGCCTCCTTTCTGCAGAGCTTTGCCAGCAGGCATGGGAAAAGGGGGAAGGCCAGGACTTCCAGGCCCCTGCCCCTCAGCCCTGGGGACTTAGACACAGTTACTGATAATGCTACCAGCTGCAATGGGCAAGGAAACAGAGACAGCCCCTCCTGGAGAGAAGGAATGCAGAGGGCTCTGGGGAGAGTGGAAGAGGAGCCAAAGAGGAGATGAGCATTGGCCCCAAGAAGGAGAGGGAGGGACCCCTTAGGTAGCATCCTCACCTGGCCCAGGGGTGGGCCTGGGGAGTGGACTCAGAACGCACAATCTGGAGAAATGGATTCACAAGCAGCCCTGCCCTGCCCCCTTGACTGGAGAGCCGGAGAGGCTGCGAAGGCCTGGGCAGCAGACGGGAGTCCT
Source organism: Pongo abelii (assembly GCF_028885655.2). Taxonomy (NCBI): domain Eukaryota; kingdom Metazoa; phylum Chordata; class Mammalia; order Primates; family Hominidae; genus Pongo; species Pongo abelii. The sequence goes on from NC_085928.1 coordinate 103,931,670, forward strand.
GCTAAAAGTAGGGAACATGTCCAGGCTACAGGGGCAGCAGAGCAGGCTGCAGGCCCTTTAGAGATGACGCTGGGGTCCCCACATGACTTTTTCTGGGACAGGCAGGACCCCAGCAAGGCCTCAGGGCACGGTGTGAACTGTCCCTCCCCTCCAGTCTGGGCCATGGAGACTCTGTGCTCCATACCTACAACTTACATCCTGCTGCCTGAAGAGGGGCCCCTGGCTGCTGGCCAGAGCACAGTTCTCAGGGACTCTGGAGCCCCTGGGGAGGGGTGAGGGGCCCGGCCCTGATGCGAGGGTGCGGGAGGCGCAATGCGCAGGATGGGCGGGGCCCGGCAACAGCTGCTCACTTACTGAAGCTATTTTATAATATCACCAGAGCTTTTAAAATAATCCCATTTCGTCAGAATATTCCCAGCTAATTGGAGCTGTCTCTTTCTTATTAAACAGAAAGGTTATAAAAATGTGTGTTGAGGGTTTAAGAGCAATACCTCTCGGCTGCTCTGATTGTTATGACAAGGATAACATACCGGAAGCCCGTGCTTGGCTGGCTGGGCGGAGCAGGCTCTGGTGGCTGGGCAGGGCAGCGGTGGGGGCAGGGGCGGGCAGAGGAGCAAGGACAGGGGCAGGGACAGGGGCAGCGGCATGGCTGGGCTGGCTCTCCTCGTGGCGCCCCGCACAGCACACACTTGAGGAATGGCAGCCTTCCCCAGAACAACTGCTCTCTAAACACTTAGGCTGCTGTGACAGGGCTGTCCATCACCCAGGCCTCTGACTGGGGGAATTCGCATAATTTACTGAGAGGCAGAGGAGAAGTGGGGAACTGATTCCAATTAGCTAAGCCAGGAGGCAGATGAGTTCGCCAAGACCTCAGTTCTTAGGGAGGATGAATAAATACCTGCCCCCCTCCATGAAGTAGGGCAGCCTGAGAGAGAGAGCTCTCTGCCCCCACAGTTGTTCTGGCAACTGAGGGGCAAGCTGGGCCGGGGTACCAAGAGCTCCCATTCCGCAGATGAGAACATGAAGCCCACGGCTGTAAAAGGCTTTTCACAAGGCCGTCCTAGGAGAGTGGAAACCACAGTCCAGAGCCTGTCAGGGGCAGAAGCCTCTGCCCAGCACCTGTACCACCTCCAGTGCGGGGCATGCACCCCGATTCTGTCCTGGGAGCCTCTCAACCCCCTGACCACCCTCCATCAGAACAGCCCTACTTCAGTCTGGCATATATTAGGGATCTGCATCCAATTTAGTTTAAAAATAATTCCTTGTTGCTTTAAAACCAGTTTGAAATCCAGTGTCCTGGAACGGGTAGACCCAGCTTCCATGGATCCCCTCCCTGCCTGGAAGCTGCCCCTGTCTGATCAATTTACCAGACCCTCCCGGGGCCTTTCTAACAGAAGGTAAGATTCCATACTGAGCTCAGCCACCCACCTCTGGGCCCTTTCTGTTTGTCTGTCTTGGAGTCTCTCTCTCTGAGACTCTGCTTCCACCATTGCTTACCGCAGGCCACGCCACTTTCCCTGTGCACCTCAGAAACAGGCAGGGAGGCCTCCACGTGCTGCCCTCCTTGCTGACCTATCACTGAAATGGACCCTGAGCCTGGCCCTAACCTTGGCCTGGGGCTCTGTTCCTAGCTGGCTGGGTGGGGGTGTCTGGCATGTGCCAGGCCTGTCTCATCGCCTCGGGGAGTGGTGTGTGTAGGGGTGGTGGTGGCACTCCTGCCCTGCCTCCCTCTGCAGGTCTGGAGGACACCATGAGTACAGCCTTTCCATAAATGCTTTATGATTCAGCAATGGGTGAAGCCCCCAGCGGCCTCCCAGCAGCTCTGAGAGGAAGATGAAGAGTTTACTGAACCCATTTTACCTTCAAGAAGACTGAGATACAGTGACGTTAGCTAACAAGCTCAAGGTTACCTGGGCCCGGTGGATGTCCGCTGCCTCCCTAGCCGTGAATCAGGCCAAGGCGCTGGATGACTGTCCTTTCCACCCTGTGCTCATGGGACATTTCTCCCATGATTTGTGGCCGTAGCTTGGATCTAGCCTGGCCACCCACCTCCCAGCCTCCTGGCCTGCCTGCTCTGGTGGAAAGGGCTCTTTCATCATGGAGAAGCCTCATTCCTCGAAACAGAGCAGACCTTCAATGCTTCACTGGCTTTCCCTGGAGCAGATCCTACCTCAACACCTTTTACTAGTTCTCCAATGTTGCCTTCATCTGGAATGTCCTTCTCTACTCCACCTCCAGAAAGCCTTCCCATATTCTGGCAGCAGAAAGCAGCCCCTGTCCTCATGCACACCAAAGTGCAGACGTTCAACTCTAAGCCTCAAGGAGTCCAATAAGGGGCAGGGGAGGCAGGAAGGGGGCTGGGCATAGGACCCTTGCCTCATTCATGGGGTCTGAGGCTGCTCACCTCACTGGCCATGTGTCAACAAATCTTCAACTCTCTCCTGCAAAGCCCTCCCCAGAGGTACCTTGGTGGGGAGGCAGAGAGGCTCAGCTAAAGTGAGAGAGAGGCCGCCGAATTGTTGGATCATTGGTGAAACCCAAAGGCTGCACTGTCACCCTGGGAGCTTTTCTAATAATTTGCATGCCATGTGCATAGTTTTGCATATTGAGATAAAATGGGCTTACTAAAAAAAAAGATTACAATATGCTCCTCATGAATCAACCCAGGAGGAGCTGGATGGGGAGTTGGAGCCCATCTTTGCTGCTTCCCAGCTAGCCTTAAACAAGCCACTCAGAACTACTGGAGCCTCAGTTTCTTCATCTGCCCAATGGGGCAATGGGGCTAATGCTACCTACCTGGAAAGCTGTTTTGAGAATTAGACATCCTTCTGGCCCAGTGCCTGGTAGGAAGTGGGGATGAAGGGGTTGAAGAGGAGGGAGTGGTGATGGGGGTTATTATTCTGGAGGAAACATCAGGAATTCTTACTTGAAAATCACAAGCCCCAGTGACCTGGGGCAAGCCCTTTTCATCTGTACAGTGAACATATAGTTCCCAGGGAAGGTTAGGAACAGGGGCACTCCAGCCTGGGGTCTAGCCCCTCAGGGCCTACTTATGGGTACCGCAGCAAGACTCAGTGAGGTCACAGTGTGGTCCCTGTGGTCCCAAGCCTCTGCCAAGAACAGGCTTAGGGGCCTGAGGGGTGAGCAAAGCCTGGGATAAGAAGACCCTAGAGCTGTCCAGCTTTCTACGTGAGCAGCCAGACCAGCCTGAATGGGCAGCAGCTACCCTGGCACGTCCAGGAGAACGGCAGTAGTGCGTGTGCGTTTGTTGGGAGAGGGGCGCACTGAGTGGCTGGGGCTTACAGGGAACTCTGAATCTAATCAGAGAGATGTGGCTGGCAGGGAACAGCAGGGCAGCCTGGGAGGAGGTTACATGGAGCTCTGAAGGCAGGGTTCATCTTTGGTTTGTTTGTTTGTTTGAGACAGAGTTTCGCTCTTGTTGCCCAGGCTGGAGTGCAATGGCGCAATCTCGGCTCACCACAACCTCTGCCTCCCGGGTTCAAGAGATTCTCCTGCCTCAGCCTCTTGAGTAGCTGGGATTACAGGCATGCACTACCAAGCCCGGCTAATTTTGTATTTTTAGTAGAGACGAGGTTTCTCTGTGTTGGTCAGGCTGGTCTCAAACTCCTAACCTCAGGTGATCCGCCCGCCTCAGCCTCCCAAAGTGCTGGGATTATAGGCGTAAGCCACTGTGCCCAGCCAGGGTTCATCTTACTCCCAGGGATCTGACCTGCAGGACTGGCAGGGGTCACACATGCCAGGCCTGACCCCAGGCCTCAGCGTGATGGGGGTGACGTATGATTACATAGTCATTTATTCATTCATCAACACTTGATAATGCCCTACACTCTGAGGGGTGAGCATACCTGGCATACACGTTGCCCTGGTATTTGAGTTCTACCTTCCACTCTTGCCCCATGCCTGACTCACTGCCAGTCCTTCCTGTCCATGGCCTGCTCCCAGCCACCCCACGGCAGCCAGCTTAGATTTTCAGGTAAGACCTTGGTGGCTTGTTGCAAACTGCTGAGTCCACATGCTGATCCTCCCTGAGATCTCTCTCAGTGAGCCGTCCCCCTACCTCTGCCTCCCTGAAGCTCCTCCTCACTCATTTAGAAATTAAGACCTCAGCAAGATGGTGCTTTGGAGCTGCCAAGCAGGGCTCAGCAAGGCCATGGTGGGGAGAGGGGAGGGGCTTCCAGCTGGTGGGAACATAAGTAGGTAGGAGCCTCCTCACTCTCCTCTGGACTCTCACTAGCCTATGCAGGTACAGCCTCCCAAGCACCCCTTCTGGGGCCTGGAGCCCAGCAAAACTCTCTGGGAGGAGAGAGGGTTTAGTTCTGCCTTGGGGGCTCCCAGACCTCTAGGGTGTGTCTAGGCCACCGAGGGGCCCTCCGCTCTCTGCATTTGTCCTGGCACCTGCCTTGCTCTGCCGACCTCAGTATAAGCTCCTTATCAGCAAGTGGAAAACAGACACCCAAGATGGGAACATGGGCCAGCTCTAACCATCAGACAAGGCCATGGATGGCCCCAAGCAAGGACCCAGGGGGACCTGGGACCTGGTCTCTACTGCTTACTGGGTAACTCTGGGCCTACCCCAAACCACTGACGCTCAGTTTGCCCAACTATGGAATGCAGTAAGGGGTCCACAGAGATCCTGCTGTCCTTTGAAAGGGATTCTGTGGCTCAGTCATCTCCAGAGTTGCCAGGATGTTTCCTATCTGCCCATACTCAGGGCCCAGGTGGAACGGGACCCAGAATCCCGACAAGCCATAGTCATTTCTGGACTTGTACCCTGGATAGCCTCCCTTTCCCCACCCCACACCTTTGGAGCAATGATGCCCCTCCCTCAGCTAGCCCACCTGGGGGCAATGGTCCCAGGCCAGCCCCTGTCCTGTCTATCCCCCACAACTCCCATCCCTGTCCCCATTTCCTGCCATACCACATGGCCTGCATCTTCCATCCTGAGCAGATGCTCCTTGTATTTGCTTAACTAGGTACTACTTCATGCTAGCAGAAGAGAGAGAGGAGTGTTTCCACCAAGCTTGGGGAGGGACAGCCCTGCTCACTTTGCCCCTTTGTGTGGCCTGAAGAGCCAGAACTCCCAGCCCTGCCTGGGCCCAACTCTTGACTGTGCCTCCGAGGCAGCAGAGTAGCCTCCAATCCAGAATGACCTTCTGCAGCAGGGGCTTACCCATTCCCCCTTGGGTCAGCAGCATTGAAGGTTTCATGGAGGCCTGGGCTGGAAAACGCCCTCCTCCATTTGGAGTATGTTCAAGGCTGGCAGCCTGGCTTCTGGGGCAATAGATCCAGACTGACAGGGGCTCCTCCAGCATCTACATCCTTAGGTTACTCCAACCAGCTGGTGAGGAGCCCCATGCCTCCTTGCTCTCTGCTCCCCTACCCTAGCTCACCTCAGGTCTGGAAACAGGCAGAGGTCTCAAAGGCCCCAGCTCTAGGGAGAGCAATGAAGACTGCAGATGGGGCCATGATGCTGGGGTGGAGAGATCTACACCTGTGCTAATAGGAAAGCTGGATTGGTTATAAGGCTGAGAGCATCCCTTCCCCTCCCTGCCCGGTGTCCAAGAAACTCAGGTGGAGGGGCCTGAGTGCCAGCACCACCCCAAGGAGGCAGGCGCCTCACCAAATGCAGCAGGGCTGCCCATCAAGCCCTCCAGACTCCCATGACATGATGCTCCTCCTGGCCCTGCCTCCACCCCACACAGTGCCATCCTCCCCTGTAGGTTCCAAGAACCACCTAGCTTCATCCATCTTCCAGGTTCAACAAATGGAGTGCTAACTGCCCCTCACAGGAACAGCAGCCATCAGTTAAATTAAGTGATGGTAGAGCCAGGTCCTGCCCTCCCCACAGCTGCCTAGCAGAGGCTAATTCCCTAAGGAGTTGAAGAGCAGAAGCCAAGAGGTGCTTTTTGCAGAAGCAGAAGACTCGAGGACTTTCCTCAGGGTGCTTACCCCACCTGTGTGCTGAAGAAGATACTTCCTTGGGTCTAGAGCCTTGATCTCTCCTGCCATTTCACATCCATCTATACTTAGAGCAGTCACTCAAGTGCCTTCTGTTGTTACCAACAGGAAGGTGGATGGCATGAGGTATGGCCCTGCCCTCAGAGAGCCTCCTCTGAGGAAGCAGACCCCTCATTCCTAACACAGTGGGCAGAGCTGGCTTATTCATGAGATGCATCCCTGGCCCTCTCGTTTCATTCAGCAAGTCGCCAAAATCCTCTGTGTCTCAGTTTTCTCAGTTGCAAAATGAGCAAGTAAGTTAGGGACAGTTGTCTTCAGAATTACTGACAACCGGATCCCAACCATGGGCAGGGAAGGGAACTGCCCAGGAAGCTCTCCCCCAACCCCCTTGGTGGGGGAGGCTGGGCCCGCTTCTCACCCTTCTCTGACTGGCCTGGAAGGGCAGCTATCAGAGGAGACAATTTGCCATGGCCATTCCGCTGAGGCGTTGATGGGATGTTGGCCAGTGATGGAAGGCTGCCTCGTCAGAGCCCAGCTTAGCCTACCACCGACACTCTTCGCTTCCACCTAGAGGCAGAAAAACACATCTTGTGGAGAGTTAGAGCTGCTGTCAGTGCTGGCCGGGGGCTGGAGGAGACTTTTATTTATTCGGAAACCATTCAGACACCTAATGCTTTTCTAAAGGGAGAATTTCTCTCTTTTATTTGTCCTCATTTTCTGCTGCCAGAGTGGGATGAAGGCCTTAGGGGAGGGGCAAACGAGCTCTGGGCCCTTGCACTATACACATCAAGGCACGTGGGACACGGGTGGCACCAAGGGGCCTCCTACTCCCCTGGGCAGATGTTTGGGCCAGGGTCCTCTCAAAGAGGGTTCTGAGGGTTCTGAAGACCCCAGTGGCTGGGAGCAGGTACAGAGGACGGAACTTAGACCTTAGCCTGGAGCCTGTGTCTCTTTGCTTACTGGAAGCTTGAGACCAGCCCTGCCCCTCCATGGGCCTCAGTTTCTTCATCTACAAAATGAGCAGGTTGATCCCGACCTCTCTGAAGAAAACTCCAGACTGTCTGGAGCAGTTGCCAGTGGCAATGGGGACAGCTAAGGCAGGGGCTCCTGGTGGGAGCAGACTCTCTAGCTGAGCAGTTGTGCCCATCTCCATCCTATTGAAGCTGGGAGGACCTGAGTTTTGTGAGGGTAGCTGAGGCAGTGAAGGTGAGGCCAAGCTTCCCTGTGCTCACACAACCAATGATCAACTTGTTTCTCCTCCTTCTCTAAGGACAAAGCCACCCAGGGTTCTGGAGTCCTGGATGCAGAGGTGAGCAGGCTGTCCTGTCCTGACACTGCCCAGCTGAGCCTTACCCCTGCTGCCTGTGAGGCTACACCACCTCTCTCCCTGCCTCTGCCAGGAGCTCACTTACTCAGGCATACACCCCCCAGGGGAGCTGTGCCTGCCCCCAGGGAAGAGGGCCAGCTCACTTCTGTCTCAGGCCTTTGCTCAGACCCTCTGCCAAGGACACTCTTTTCTCCCACCTCCAGCCATTCATTTGTCCAAGCCCTTCCTACCCTTCTGTGCCAGTTTCAAGGTCCCCTTGTCCAAGAAGCCTTCCCTGATCACCTGGGCCTCCTCAGAACACTGAGGGACCACTTGCTTTTTTTCACTGACATGATGTAATTATGTGTGGTTCGAGGTATTCACCATGTTTTCCCTGTGTATCACATTCCCCCACCAAGTGGGGAGCTCCCAGGGGCCAAGGGTGAAGCCTCTTATACTTGCCAGAACCTACTCGATTAACCAGCATCCTCCCTTGCTCAGTCAAGTAATCTGAATTCAGTGACTCTTGGGATAATGGAGGTCTAACCAGGGGGCTTCCACTGCAGTACAGGGAGGCATGATTTTTCCATGGCCCAATGCTGGGTTATGGGCTTCCCTTCAGAGGCCAGGATGGGGACATCAAGACCCATGGTTTGGGGTCTCTGAGACTGGTCTCATCCTTGGTCATAGGGAGACAGATCTGGGATGATGACCCAGGTGTCTAGACTCAAAGTTCCACACTCTGGTCTGCATTGACCACTGGTCAGCCTCAGGCAAGTCTCCTCCCTTTTCTGGACCTCAGTCTCCCCTCTTTCTAAGGAGGAGGTCCTATAGGTTCTGACTGTTTATGACCTGGGACTTGGTTCTAACTTTGATGTGCAGGTAGTGACAGCTTGCAATGCCTGAAAGGGTTAAACTCCAGCCCCCTCCATATATTACAGTAAATGGTACTAAACTGACCATCGGTTGATATTGCACCAAGGATCCTTGAAAAATTATTGACGTGTCCAGAGGTAGGGTCCTGTCTGATTACATTTGGAGGCCACTGAACATCTGTACCATGATCAGACAGGGGCATTTTGGGGAGCATTGCATCCCCGGGTATCCCCAAGGAACTGACGAGCGAGCCATGGCAGCCACTGGCAGGTGCAAGTGCTGGTAGTCCGCCATACGTGGAATGAATCCCAGCTGGGGGCCCTTGGAGACCAATGAGTCCAGCCCAAAGCGGGCAGAGAATAGGTACTTTAGAGTTGGCTGGATGAGGCAGGGACAGCAGAACACTGGCCAAGGCTGGGGCCAGCTCAATGGACCCAGGTGGAGGCAGAGCTGGGTAAACAGGGCTCAGAAGGGCAAATGTTGGCTCAAGTCATGCTCACCCAAAAGAATGTCCCCTCCTCCTCTCCCTAATGTGCCCATCCCGACCTATTCACCTTGCAAGACTGAGCTGAAATCCCTCCCCCTTTTCTAGGAATATTTCCCTATCTGCCTGCATACACGGCCTGCCCTTCTTGGGGATGGCCGAGTCTGTTGTCTCCCCTTCGCTAAGTCCTTGCAGAGTACCAAGTCTTCCCTCAGGGTGTTAGATGCTTTGGGTCTTCAGACCACCCCTGCCACATGGGGGTGTCTCCCACTATATGGATGAAGAAATGGGCTCGCAGAGGCAAAATGACTTGCTTACACAACCTGTGATGTCTGATGTCAAAGCTGACACACCTCATGCCCCAGACCAGACCACCCTTCCTGGGCACACCCCTGGGGGCTCCCTTGACATGCCATCAAATGATTCTTTGTTTTTTTTGTTTGTTTGTTTGTTTTGAGACAAAGTCTTGCTCTGTCGCCCAGGCTGGAGTGCAATGGTGCGATCTCGGCTCATGGTACCCTCTGTCTCCCAAGTTCAAGCGATTCTCCTGCCTCAGCCTCCTGAGCAGCTGGGACTACAGGCGCCGGCTACCACAGCCGGCTAATTTTTTTTTTTTTTTTTGTATTTTTGGTAGAGATGGGGTTTCGTCATGTTGGCCAGGCTGCTCTTGAACTCCTGACCTCAGGTGATCCACCCACCTTGGCTTCCCATAATGCTAGGGATTACAGGCATGAGCCACCATGCCTGGCCCCAAATGACTCCATATGTCAATACTTCCTGTGCCCTCCCATAGCTAAGCACTGCATGAGGCTTGGAGCGGGTGACAAGGACTAGGGAGCCTCAGGGCTCTGCTCGACAAGAGTCCAGAGTGGGCTGGGCGTGGTGGCTCATGCCTGTAATCCCAGCACTTTGGGAGGCCAAGGCGGGTGGATCATGAAGTCAGGAGTTCAAGACCATCTTGGCCAAGATGGTGAAACCCTGTCTCTACTAAAAATACAAAAATTAGCTGGGTGCGGTGGCACGTGCCTGTAATCCCAGTTACTGAGGAGGCTGAGGCAGGAGAATCGCTTGAACCATGGAGTTGGAGGTTGCAGTGAGCCAAGATCATGCCATTGCACTCCAGCCTGGCGACAGAGTGAGACTCTGTCTCAAAAAAAAGAGGCCAGAGTGCAGCTGTGTTTCTGAACCCAAGGCAGAGGCCACAGCATACTACTGGCCGGGGCAGGAAGCAGGAGGGACAGGACCAAGAGGAGGAGGCCCCTCCATTTGGGGGTGGTAGTACCCCAGGAAGGCTTCCTGGTATAAGTGGTATTAATGGGCTCATTAATATCTTGAGTTCAAATGGTAGAGGTAAAAGAGGGTGTTCCAGACAGGAGGAACTGCAGGAGTAAAGCCCGAGGCAGGAGTTTTCTCTGAATAAGGAGCTGTCCAGCCTGTTGGTAAAAGGTGAGACTGGACGCGGGGCAGGCTAGAGTGAGAATCTTGCCACCACAGGCATCCTGGATGTTCCTGATGGGCTTCCTCTGAAAGGGCCACAAGCTGTGGAATCAAGGTTGACACCAGCCCCAGTCTTCTCCCCACAGCAGGGAAGAGCCAGGGGCCTCCAGGACAGAAAGGACTGGGGTGTGCAGAGATGAGCTTCCTGGCTCTGAAAGAATCTAAATAGAGGCTGTGCAAACCCCGGGAGCTGGGGCTTGGGACAGGCCTCGAGTGGCACAGCTGAGCCCATGGCCTGCTTGGCACATAGTAGTTTCTCCCTATGGCTCTATCAGTCTCTTCTGACCTGCTGAGCTGACCTCCCATGCAGAACCAGCATCTACCAGGCCCCCTGTCAGGGTAGCTTCACCTGCCCCTGCCACCCTACGTCTTCCAGCACAGGCAACTTGGGCCAGGTGGGCAGCCCCACATTTACCAATGTGCCTGCCATGGAAGTCCCCCTATTCCTTGGGAAGGCTCAAATTTTTCTCCCAAGATCTTAACGTGTGGCTGTAGCCAGCCACCAAGAGGGCTGAGGATGTTGTGAGGCCTCAAAAGTTGTAATCCGTAAACACTTACCACTCGTTTACTCTTAATTACCTCCCCTCCTTATTTGTCTTCCTTTAACGGCCTGTCAACCAAAATCTCCCGCCTTTCCCTTGGCGCCAGCAGCCTCAATTAGGTGTACATCTGTGGAGGCTAGAACTGAAATACCCAACTGCCAAAACCCACCCACTGTACCTAGACTGACTCCATGTGCCTGACGGCCTGGGCACTTTGGGGGTAGTGTTGCTACCCTGGTGTTGGAGGGCAAGGAGGCTGGCCCTCACATTTCTCAGGCCACTGCAGAGTCTGCCTTGGGAAGGCACCCACCCCCGACAGGGCACCCAAGAGGAATGATGTCCTTTATGATGGTCCCCTGGGGCCATGGGCACAGGTATTATATGTCCAGCAAACAGGTAAGAGAGGATATCACAGGCCAGCCCTACCTGGGGCATGAGGAAGACAGAGATGCCGGGGACAGGTCTCAGCAGGCAGGGCTAGGAGGGCGGCTGTTTAGCTCACGCTTGTCGACTCCTGAGCAGGACCCCTGCCCCCCTGCCCTCCCATTGTGTCCAGAGGTGGCGGGGGGGAAACTGGCTCAGTGAGGACCCTGCTTGTCCCCCCAAAGAGCTGGACTATCGTCTCCCATAGTCCATCAGGTCCCACCTGTCCACCAGGCCCCTGGCCCCTGCGTTGCCTTCCTCTGATACTTTTTTTGGGGTCTCATGGTTTGGGATCTGCTGGCAAACCTCAGTCTGGCCCCTGAAGGCTCATTCAGGTCAAGGGAGGAGGACACTTCAAGAAATGAAGGAAACTGTTCCCTGTCAAGCCCTGGTTTGCTGGGATTGGAGGAGCCAAGGCAGGACTAGGCAGCAAGGGAAGGTTGTCCTGGGCCCTATTTCCAGCCCCTACCCCTACCCTTTTCAGTCCAGGGGCTACTATTCCCTTTCAACTGCAAGCCCTCCTTGGGCTGACTTGTGAGTGGGTGATAGGAGAGCCACTGATACCATGAGGTGGGGCATCTGGACGTTTCCGAACCATCCTGCCCAGCTGGTTACTATCCCTCATTCCTCGTGATAGGCCAGGTCTGTGGGCAGTTATTGCTGAGGGGGTCCTGCCCTGTGTCACGTTGGTGGGGAGCATTCTCTCATCCTATCTGCACCAGAGGCAGAGCTGGGTTCCAGGGCAACTTCAACAGAATCCTAGGGATGATTTCCCCTCACTGTGAATGCTTCAGTTTACCAAGAGATTCTCCCCATTCTCACTTCATCCTGGAAATGGGAGTGGGCACCCACACAAGCATTCACAAGCGAGGACACTGAGGCTCTGAAAGGGCCACAAGCTGTGGAGTCAAGGTTGACACCAGCCCCAGTCTTCTCCCCACAGCAGGGAAGAGCCAGGGGCCTCCAGGACAGAAAGGTCTGGGTTGTGCAGAGATGAGCTTCCTGGCTCTGGAACAATCTAAACAGAGGCTGTGCAAACCCCGGGAGCTGGGGCTTGAGACAGGCCTGCACACAGTGCCTGTTCAGCCCAGGGAAGCGAAGCAAGTGGCTGCAGAGGGCTGCATCCTGCCGTCCCCAGCCCCCCACAACCGTACAGCCGGGCCCAGGTTTCCGCTTAGGGAACCAGGAGGTCCAGGCCCTTTCTGCCAGCAGCCGGGCGTGCAAGCCCCCGACAGAGAGAAATCTTAAAGATAGCTAGAGCCACGGGGGCTGTAAGTTCAGCACGCCTCCTTTTCTGGTCTCCGCTGAAGCTGTCACTTCACCATTAAACCTGTGACTCTAGGCCTTAAGCCTGTTGAAGGTCGAGCCCCCAAAAAGGTTACATATGCTCCTGCCTTGGGCCGCGGGGCCCGCGACTCTTCCCGCGGGTGGGGTGGGGAGGAGCGGCAGGGTCTGAGGTGTGGGGGCGGGGGCGCACCCGGGGGGCTCCGATAGCGGCTGGGGCGCAGGACGCGCGAGCCAGTAGGGCAGACTTCGGGCTGCGCGGGGACGAGGGGCGCGCGGGCACGGGTGGGCGCGTGGCCGCGGCGGGGGCGCGCGGGGGCGGGCCAGCCCGGGAAGAGGGAGGGAGAGAGGGAGAGAAGAGGGCGGTGCCGGCAGGTTGGCGGCGGCTGCTATTTGAGCGCAGGTCCCGGGCCGGGCGCTCAGAGCGCTTGGAGCCAGCGCTGCAGGGAGATCGCGGCGCGCAGCCCGCAGCCCGCAAAGGCGCTGCGGCCCGTGCAGCCCCAGAGGCCCCGCGCGGAGAAGGCGGCGGCGGAGGAGAGGCCGAGTTATCGCCCGCCGCCCGCCGCCCGCCGTCCGCGCCCCGCCACCCCGTCGCCGCCGCCGCCGGCGCCGCCGCCACTGCCCCCCCTCCCCGCGGCGCCGCATCTTGAATGGAAACATGGCGGTGCCGGCTCGGACCTGCGGCGCCTCTCGGCCCGGCCCCGCGCGGACTGCGCGCCCCTGGCCCGGCTGCGGCCCCCAGCCTGGCCCCGGCACCCGGCGCCCGACGTCCGGGCCCCCGCGCCCGCTGTGGCTGCTGCTGCCGCCGCTGCTGCTTCTACCGCTGCTCGCCGCCCCCGGCGCCTCTGCCTACAGCTTCCCCCAGCAGCACACGTAAGTGGCCTCGGCCGGCCGCGGGACCCCGGCCGAGCCTTGCGCCCCGCTCTGCCCCTGGTCCGCGCTACTCCTTCCCTGCGCTCCGCGCCAGGGCAGAGGCGCTGGGTCCGGCTGCCCGCTGCGCCCGGGGGCGGCGGCCCCAAGCCCCGAAGGCTGGCAGCCGCGGTCCCGGCGCTCTGGCTGCGTCGCGAAACTTCCCCGCGGTGCCCCTGCTTCCCCCAAATCCCCCGAATGAGGCAAGGCAAGATCTTCAAGCCCCGGGAGGAGTTGGGGGGGGGGCGGTCCGAGCTTGTCAGCTGATTCCCCTGCCGCTGACCCGGTGAGAGGGAAACCCGGGTTGGGTGAGGGGGGCGGCCAGCGACCCCTGCCCGGCGGAGTTGGAGCCGCGCATCTGCCCCACATTCCCTCCCTGGTGGGAATCCGGCGCTTTACAGCCAGAGGTGAGGGACATCTCCACACCTGCCTTCAAAGGCCTTTTCCTTTAGTGGGGAGCTGTATGCTGAGGATGCCAGCACCTTCTTGCTGTGGCCAGTGCCACAGAGGCAGTGTCCCCTGTTCTTGGCCCCCAGTCCACCTGAGGAGAGAGTCCCCTGGAGAGCCCAGTTGGGAGGTGAAGGCGTTGGGGTCCGGGCAGAAGGTGAATGGTGGGAAGGACCCCTGCCTGCGCCTGCTGCTGCTGCCAACAGAGTAATAGCCTCTCCTGGCTCTGCCAGCTTCCGCAGGTTTTCTGGTCCTTCTGAGCCCTCTCCTCCTCCCCAAGAGCCAGCAAACTCGGGCTGCTTCCTACGGGTGAGCTTAGCCAGATGTGTCTGGGGCTGGGAGTGGATGTTCAGTGCATGTGGCCTTTAGGAGGTACCAGTTTCCTGACACTGTGCTTCAGCCCTATGTCAGTGCCCAGACACCCCTGTGGGGCACGGTGACCACCTTGCTTCTGTTATCTGTCTCCGGGTCTGAGGAGCCACCTGTCCCTGGACTCCTTCACCAGTGTCCTGGCCTGGAGACTGGGGCATGAGTCGTCGGGCTGCTGGTGGCCAAGGGGAAGGGTCTGGCCTCAGGGAAAGGGAGAGGCTGGCTCTGCGTCACTTAAACCAGCTCTGCCCAAGGGTAAGAGCCCCTGGTTCTGCCACAAAACCTGCCGACTTCGGCTCGTAGGCTCTCTAAGATGAGGGAAAAACAAACTCAGGAAAAGCGCCTCTCTGGGTCTCTCTCTCCGTCTTGTCATCTTTCTCATTGCACAGCCTGGCTGTGCTCAGGCGGGTGATCAGTTGGCAAATTACAGGTGCCGCACGGACGTGTCCTCTGTCAACCGTCTGGATTTTTCACATGTGTGTGTGTGGGGTGCCCAGGGAGAAAAGAATCGTATGGAAGTTCAGGGCTGGTGGGTGCGTTATTGTCTTTCATTTGCCGTGATGGAAATGGACTTCAATCATAGTGCTTAAAAAAAGCAAAAGCATTATTTTTTTGTTGTTCTTTCTTCCTCAAAGCCAAGCAGGAGCCAAGCCACAATTATTTTTTTCTTAGCCGTTTCATAGCTCCTTGAGTGAAGGTTTAAGTGGATGTCTTTCCACCTCTCCCGACCTCACTCCCTTTCCCTGCAACGTGCAGTTGGTCAGATGGCTTCTGGGCCTGCACGAGTCTCCTCTAGAAGGCCGATGTGAGACCCTGACCAGAGTAGACACCTGTCTCTCTGTCCCCATCCAGAAGATGGCGAGGCGGGTGTGACGGCAGCGGCACATTTCCAGCTGGACGCTCTTCTCTTGTCGATATAGTTGGAGCTAATTTGGGGGTTTGGGACATGTCTTGCAAACTGTAATTAGAGAATGAGGGTGGGGGTGGGGTGGGGGCTGTGCCGCTCTGAGGGTCCAGGGGGAGGTGACTAATGGTACAACGACACAGAGGGATTGCCGTGACAGCCAGCGCCCTTCAGCTTCCCTGGTTCCTGCAGACGAGGATACCCGTTGATCCTTGGAGGGAGGAAGGGGCCCACACATGACCATGGCCAGTGGAATTGGTGCTTTTGTTGAACTGATAAGAAAGGTTTAGGCTGTTGTTGGGGCCAGAAGGTTCTGTGGGGCTGCTCAGGGATGGGTGACCTCCCAGAACCTTCTGCTGGGTCAGTGTGGCCAGGCTGGGATGACACTTTGATACAGGTGGATTTCCAAGGAGGAGAGTGGAACCCAGCTTCATGGCACTGGAGTGACAACCCTTCAGTGGGGAAGGCCCCTGATGAGAAAATCATTTTCTTGTTAGTGTCTGCCAGTGCACAGGGGCCCAGCTTCACAAGCTGCTGGATTTTAAGCAGGTGTGGGTTTGGGGTCCGCTAGCTGTGATTTCTGCAATCGCTCTGGCAGCATGGCTCTCTGCCCACCAGGCAAAATGGACCAAGGCTGCTGCTGGATTGAGAAGGGCAGAGGGGTTACCGCTGAAGGGAGGACAGGGCTTCAGGGTTTTTTTGGGGGGCGGGGGGGGTGGGGGTGGGCTCTCTTACCTTACCTGGACCTGGATCAGAGTTTCAAACAAGGAGGAGGCTACATGTTTGCACACATGTATGCACACGTATGTGCGCTTGTCCGGCTGGGTGTGGGGGGCCTGAGTCCGAGGACATCTTTCACCTGCCTCCTCCTTTTTCCAGTTATGCCCTCCCCAGCATCAGGCCACCACCGCCGGCTGAGGGGCAGCCCTCACTGCTTTGCCTCCCCTTGTGTCTTTCCCTCCCTCCTCCCCTGTCCCCCTTCTTCCGTTCTTTCATGGAGCTGTACCTGTCCTTCCCTGCCCGCCTCTTTTGTCCCCTCTGCTGGGCCTCTGTGCCCTGTTCTCCGGTGCCCCCAGGTTTCTCTGTCCCCTGCTCTGTGGAGTCCTGGTTGAGTGCTGGGTGGAGCACCCGGCTGAGCTGGCCCACCTGACTGCACCCTCTTAGCCCAGCTCTGCTCCAGCGATGGTGTTGGCCAGCGTCTCCCTTCCTCTGAGGGTGGGCAGAAGCAGTGAGGGGCCTGAGGGGTTTGGACCACCAGCAGATTAATGACAACCAGAGTATGTGCTCCTCTCCTGAGTGGACACATGGGGAGCAGTGCCTACAACAGGGCATGCGTCAGTGTAGCTACAGTTAATGGTGGGTGACGTGTGTCTGTCTGGGCCTTCCAGACCCTGTCTCCATCTCCCTGTGGCTCTCCCTGTTGGAGGGAGGCAGCATCACTCATCTGGGTCCCCCATCTTCCCAACAACCTGCCGCAGCTTTTGCAGGAGGGAGGGGTGAGGCTTCCCAGCCGCTGCTGCCATCACCGAGATGCAGAGCTGCCAGGTGCTCACAGCCCTCCTGGTGTGGGGGACTTTGGGGGGAACCTTGGCTGCTGTTCCCCTGGACTCCATCTTTATCAGGCACCTCCTTTTGGTCAGCTGTGCCAGGCTAACCCCTGAGAAAGGAGGAAACTCATTTTAGGATGAGTCCCCTCGTAGTCTGCAGGTGAATCTCACTCCAGATTCTTTGTCACACTCATGTCCCCATGGAGAGACTGACTCCAGAGTAAAGCTGGCCTCTAAGTGGACTTCTACAGAGAGTATCCCCTTCTCCTCCTGCCTGTGTGCGGGTGGGCACTGCCAGCTCCTGGCACCTCGGATATGTATGGGTGGACACTGCCAGCTCCTGGGAGGATGTAGTTTGGGGACATGCTGGGTGTCAGGTGTAGACTTTGCAGGCTCCATTGGGATGACCTTGCCTTAGTTTCCACAATTGAAATGATAGAATCTGCTTAAGAGGCTGGTGGTGGGAATTAACGGGAGAGGATGCCGCCTCTAGTGGGCAGGGAGGGCTCCGTCAGGTGTCATGGCTGCCACTGTTAACATTAGCATTAAGTCCAGATGCTGCAGCCAGGCGGTAGCCAGTCTTACTGCGAGACCCGCCAGTCTCCAGGGCTCCCACGGGCTGGGTGGCTGCCTGTCTCTCTACTTTGCTCTTTTTTGCCCTGCCATGACTGTGCTCTTTTCTCAGGTTTAGATCCCCTCCTTCAAGGTCTCACACCCGAACCTTCCAGAGGCCTTCCCATCCCAGCTCTGGGCTGTGCCACTCTCAGGCTGTGCCCACCCACATCAGATTCTACCTCCTTGAGGAAGACACTGGGCCACCTCCCTCCCTCACTCCCTGCAACACAGCTTGACTGTGGTGGGGGACATCACCAGGCTAATGGTGATCTCCCTTACTGAGCCCAGGCCAGGCCCCTCGCCCACATTAGTGCCTTGACCTCAGAGCCCGTGGTCGTGTCCATCCTCCAGATGGGGAGACTGACCTCAGAAAAATGAAGGGACCTGCTTAAAGCCCACAACCATGAGAGGCAGGGCAGGGAAAGGATAGATCTGTCAGACACTTGGCTGCCCAGCTAGAGGGCTGGGGACATCTGGGCAGTGGGCCCAGGAAGTGGAGGGGGGCTTGAAGCTGAATCTTTGGGAAGAAAATGAAGAGGCCTTAGGATGTGAGAGCTGGGCCTGGGGCTTCCAGCCATAACTTTGCCCCGTCTGTCTCTCTTTCCTCCTCTGGGTCTCAGGCAACCCTGAGGGGCCTTCCTTGGCACGAAGCTGCCTTGCCAGCCCCAGTGCTTATAGCCCCAGTGCTGACCTCCATCTACCTCCCATGTATACACAGGCCATCAAGGAGCACCCCCAGCCCAGAGCTTTCCTTCCCCGAGCTTTGAGTTATGGGCCAGGCCTGCTCTGTGTGGAGGGGTGGAGGAGAGGAGGGGCTTCATCTCGAGATGAGATGCCATTTCCCTCTCCAGATTCCAGTCTGATTCCGGAGAGAAAGGTCATGGAGGTGGGGGTGGGGCTGGGGGTTGTTCATGGAAACCTGAGGCTGGCTCCTTTAGTCCCTTGGCAGTTTTGCCAGGTCTGAGGGGACTTCACAGGGCTAGGATTTTATAGATGCTTGGGGGGCCTCATGCCATCTGGATGGGTGGGACTTGGGGGGTTTGGGAACCAGCGTTCAAGGGCTTGTTGCTAGGGAACTCTCCAAGGGGCAGCTGGAGGTTTGGGAGTCAAGGCAGGTGGGCCTGAGCTCTGTCTGGCAGGGCAATGTTGCCTGTAGGATAGGAGTGGTCTTTCTCTTCCCCCTTCCAGCCGCCTACCCCACTCCCATGCGGAGATTTGCCTCCAGACCTGGTGTCTTGTGTCTTTAAGTGACTGGGCTGTGGGTCTCAGGCCTGGGGAGGACATGCTGGGGCTGAGGGTGAGGGGCTTTCCCATTGCTGGCTACAGCCCTCCAGCCAACTGGGAAGATTCTCTTCATGTCAGGTTTTTTTCTTCTTCTTCTGGTGCCTGCTGTCTAAACAAGAAGCTACAGAATCAATATTCGTATTCCCCAAGGGAAATGTGTGTGTGGTTTTTGCTTTTTTTTCCTTCCCTTCTTCTCTTGTCTTGTGGAACCTGAAGAGCCTCCAGAGCTGCCTGTGGCTAAGGGCAGAAGGGGGGCCAGTGCAGGTGACCACAGAGATTGAGATGGCCCTGCTGGCTTGCAGGTCCCCACAGGGGTCTCTTGGGGCCTCCCTAAAGGAGTCAAGTTTCTGTCATTCAAATCTACATAAGGTCAGGACCTAAGGGGCAGACTCAGCCAAGCCCTGCCCTGCCACTGTGAGACCCAGGCTGTTGGCTTGGTGTCCCTGGTCCTGGTCCCGCTCCTCTCACCTGGGCCCTTACAGTGCCTTTCCTTCTGGATCTGGTCTGGCCCTGCTGGGTCCCCAGCCATCACTGTTACCTGTGATTGAGCCTGGTGAGGGGAGAGCCTCACAAACTAGGAGACTGTCTAGCTGGGATTAGGTGGGGAGAATCTTCACAAAGGAGTTCTGAAAGCCCCCATCTTAGGTGAGGGGGCCTCTGTCAAGGGCAAGCCCAGCCTAATCTTCTCAGTTGGGTAGCTTGCTTGGTGACCTTGGACAAAACCCCTCCTCCCCCTGGGCCTCAGTTTCCTTTCTTCCAGGATCCTTCCAACTCTGACATTCCAATGCCCTAAGAAGACAGATCTGGGGTCTTCCTGCTCCTCTCCACGCCCTGCTTTAGCTGCGGCCGCTGGGCCTTGTCTCTTCCAGTGTGAGGCTGCCTGGACCTCCCATCCTCCTTTGGCCATACCTTGGGTGTCTCACGGCTGCTTTTCAGATTGACCCCCTTTGAGCTCTGATTAGCCTAATTGTTTAGCAGAGAGGGAGGGGCATGGGAAGCCTTTCCTGCTGATCAGTATCCATCTTTCCCACCTTGGAAATGATCCTCAGTCAACAAAGGGTAAGGGATGGGTGAAAAGGATGAGACGTCACTCCCTCTGCCTGTCTTTTCCCTGCCCCTCTTAGACCCTGGGCCCCTTTCTTCCCCTTTGATGCCTGCCTTCCCTGATGGCTAGTTCTTTCTGAACAAGCCCCCTCTTCGTGTACACTGAGACTCTGCCACACTTCTCAACAGCTGTGTGACCTTGGGAACTTCCACAGCTTCTCTGGGTCTTGGAGCCTCATCTGTAAAACAGGGCTTCCGTGGCTGTACTGCCACATAGGGTTGGGGTGTGATAGACTTTGAGGGATGGGCCTGGCCCCAGGGAGTCTGTGATAAGGGCATGTGGATCCCGACTGGATCTAGGGGGTATTTGCAGTCTAGCTGGGCCTGCACTCCAAGTGCCAGCCACTATCCCCTCATCCATAGCACCCAGCACCCATCCAGGCCCTACAGGCACTTGGGACCCACTTGTGGTTTGTGAGTCTTTCCTCTTGTGCTTTGCTCTTGCCTTTGCCTGTGTGCACATGTTAGCTTGTATGTGGGCGTGTCTACACCTGTGTGTTCATGTATGTGTGTGCATGTGTCAAATGTGTTCACATCTAAGCATGCTTGTGCGTATACCCACTTGTGTGCATGTGTTTGTACTCACACATGGATGCATGTGTGTAGATGTGTGTGCATGGGCATTCTCGTGTGTAGGCAGCAGTAGGTGTGTGCGTGTATGTGCATATGAATTCAAATGCGAGCATGTGCTTGGGAGCCTATGTAGTGCAAGCACACGTGTGGTTTATCTCTGCAGCCAGAATGGGTTCCTAGTGCCCACCTTCACCACCTGCCTTTGAGGTTAATGCCAGGGCTCGGCTGGGCAAACACTGGCAGTGGGAAATAAAGCATCCTGATTGTTAGGGCCAGTGTTTTGCAAACTTTTATGTTAGAAACAGCCTGAGTTAAGGTTGAGCTAGAAAGTTTGATCTTCTACCAACTGGCGTGATGACAGTCTGCAAAGGAAACAGAGGCTGCGTCCTTGTAATTCAAATTTTTGCAAATTGAATGGTATTTAGATTCACTGGAGGACTTGGGACTCAGAGGAGCTCCGTGAGTCCTTTGTGAAGTGAAGCATCTTTGCAAACAGCCCTTCCCCGTGTGGAAAATCTGGAGGGTGGGCGTGGAGCCTGGGCTCAGGCAGAGTGGGAAGCTCTTGCTGTGTGACCTTGGGCTGGCACTTTTCCCTTTCAGAGTGGGTGCTTCTCATTTGCACACTGAAGGGCAGGAGACTGGCAGCCCTTGAGTATCTGCTGTGGGTTTGGGTCCTCCCCCCAGCAAGACACCGTGGGCACGATTCGGGCTGTAAAAACTTTGGCTTGATGATCCCTTGATGATCTGGAGGGATGATCCCGCCACATATTCTCTATCTGGAGCATCTCCAGCGAAGACACTGCCTTCAAGGATGGATTTTTGTCTACTGAGTCTTCATAAATAAGGCTGTCCAGTGATGCCCTGTGATGGGCCCTGGCCCCAGTAGCTGTGTGGACCTAGTTCTCGTGGGTTCTGTTGTCTGAGAGTTTTGCTTTCCTGGCATTTTCAGGACTCGCCTGTGTGTTGTCAGTGCTGTGATGGCCCAGGGCCCTTGGCATTTTGGGAAGTGGCTGTGAGGGGCTCAGGAGCCTACAGGCCAGGAGGGGTTCCTGTGGGGGCAGGGAGCCTGGGTGCAACCGTCTCCTTGGGCATTATGGGCTTTGCATGCTTCCCTGACTTGGAAAGGACATGCCACAGCCACAGAAATCCCTGAGGTCCTGATACCACCATCATATAGACAGGGAAACTGAGGCCCAAGATGGGGGAAGGGAACCTTCAAGCCCCACATATCTGTGGCTGCACATACTCTGTGGGCAGGGCCCAGCCCCCATCCCTAATGCTCAGTACAGACTGCGGGGAGGGTGACTCCCTATGCAGCCTTCCTCACACTGATGTACAGCTGTTTCTCTTAAATAAAAATATCCGGCCGGGTGCAGTGGCTGACGCCTGTAATCCCAGCACTTTAGGAGGCCGAGGTAGGAGGATCACTTGAGCCCAGGAGTTGAAGATCAGCCTGGGCAACATGGCAAAGCCCCATCTCTACAAAAAAATACAAAAATTAGCCAGGTGTGGTAGTGCACACCTGTGGTCTCAGCTACTCAGGAGGCTGAGGTGGGAGGATGGCTTGAGCCCAGGAAGTTGAGGCTATAGGGAGCTGTGATGGTGCCATTGGACTCCAGCCTGGACACAGAGTGAGAGCCTGTCATTTATAAATAAATAAATAATAAATAAATAAAATCTATGTCATGGGTCGGGGGGGCAAGTTGAGGTCTGCTTTGGCAAACTCGAAGGGCAAGATGTCTATGTGGTGTGAGGCCCCAACTCCTTGGGTTTCTGTGGGGCAAACTCTGATGTCCCTGTGTTGTTTCAGAGACACAAAAGCTTTCTGGGTCCCCTTGGGAAGGACAACTTTGTCACCAGGCAGTGTGGGCTTGGAGGGGCTGGCGTATTCCTGAGACGGTAGAGGCCCGTGCTCTGCCTCGAGTTTCCAGCCTGACGTGGCATTTCAGTCTTGATCACTTCCTTCCGCAGCCCGTGTTCTCCTCCTGCTGGCCCCGCCTAAAATGCTGCATTTGAAGCCTTAAAGGTCAGGCCTGGTGCTGCCACCAGTTCCAGCAAACAAACAACTAAACAACCCACCCCCGCCCTGCCCCCACTTCAGTTATGAGAAAAGAGAACGAGCTGGCAGAGCAGGCCTCTGTGCTAAGGGCCCTTGCAAATGGGCATTTCTCCTTTCTCTCTGTGAGCTGAGTCCGTGGTGGGTGTGTTAGGGCCCTGGGAGTCTTTGTATCTCTCCTTGGACCCCCCCAGGCTTGCTGGAGTGTCTCCCTTTTGGGCTAGCTGGGACCTTGCACCCCAGAAGCCTGCCATGGGCAGAGCCCCACTTCCCTGGCTGGCCCCTGAGGCCTTGCCTGGGCTGGCTCCAGCCTCTGGCCCTGGGACTATCTGGGACACTTGAAGGTTCTGAGAAGAGCTCTGGCCTCCCCACCTCTGGCCTTCGCTCACTGCTCACTGTGTCCCTCTCCAGGCTGCTGGCTCCGCCCAGGGCCCTGGGGCAGGAGCCTTCCTGACCAACACCCTCCTCCAGCTCCCTGCCCTTTGTGAGTCCCTCCTCCAGCCCCGTGCCCCTCCTGCAGCTCTGTGCCAGGTCATGGGGCTCTTGAGGAGCAGGCATTGAGCTGACTGCGACCCCCTCAAGATCTGAGTCTGAGGAGCGCATTTGGCTGCCAACAAGAGGCTGCTTCTGTGCTTACCATGTATGGTGGGTTTTCCTCATGGTGGGCCCTTTATCCCCTGACAGGGAGCCAACAGGTGTGTGATGCGGCTGCTGGCAAAGACCAAGTGGTCACCTGTGCTCGGCCTGGTGGCCTCGCTTTTGGTGTAGCTGTGTCCTTGGCCAACTTCCTGCATGGCAACAAGATGGCTGCCACAGCTCCAGGCATCATCTGCAGACCTAGGCACTAGGCATGGAAGAGATGTCTCCTCTGGGTTTCTCTTAAGAGGGGAGGAAACCTTGCCCAGAAGCCCCCAGCCGACTTCCTCTCACATCTCATTGGCTGGCACTGAGTCACATGTCCACTCTGAACCAATCACTGGCAATCTAAACAGTACACTGTGATTGGTTCAGGCTAATCAGGATTTACCCTTGAGCCGAGGATGGGGTCACCTTGGGCTGGAGGTTGAGATTCTGCAGAAGGCAGGGAGTGATGGAGGATGGGGAAGCAGTGTCTGCTGCAGGGTCAGAGGAGAGGCTTGAGGGTGGGAGTTGGGGCCAAGGAAGAGGTGGGAGATAAGGGGACGGGTGACCATGCCAAGGAAATGTTTGTAAATATAGTAGTTGTTTTAACCACATCAATCACTACAAGCTGGGCCCCCGGTGGTATATTTCACACATGTTAGGTCAGTCCATTTTTATCCCACTTTCACAGATGAGAAAAATTGAGGCTTAGCCAGGCTAAATGATAAAATCACACAGATGGCAAGTGGCGGGGGCAGGATTCCCCCTAGTGCTCGGGTCCAAGCACTCAGCCCTGTCCCACACATCCCTCCTGCATCTCACCTGTTCCGGGCAACCCCTGGCCACAGGACCTTCAGGGTGTCCCTACACTCCCACGATGTTCTGCCATGCATCTCCCTCTGCGGGGCTGCCCTACTGGCTGGGCTGACGTCCTTGGAGGGTTTATTTCTCACTGGGGCTGTGGCATCCCCAGATTCCTTGAAACCACCTCAGGACCAGAAGTAGGAGATTTTTGGCTCCGAATCCCCCTCCCAGTAGAACAGCCCCACCCTTACTTGTGTTATAGATGTGGGTCAGTGAGAACTGTGGGACCCGTTGGTCCAGTTTAACTCCCGTGTGGTACAGATGGGGAAACTGAGGCCTGGAGAGGGTCACTTCCTTTGGCCTCTCAGCACTTGAGGCATAGACTAGACCCAAACCTGGGGTTTGGGGGAGCAGCCACTGCCCTCAAGTTGCCATGCTGTACCAGTGAGGTTTGGTCAGTCAGAGGCCTGAAGGAGGCCATTCAGGCCACGTCCTGTCTCAGGCAGGGCCTAGGCAGACTATTTAGGACAACAGCAAGTTGTGGGTTCAGATGACGTCTGAAGATAGCGCTGGCATGAGTGGGCTAAGAGGATGGCCAGAGGGGCATGTCCTGCTGCTGTGAAACAGTGCAGCTGACCTGGCCTTAGAGGGCCACAGCCACGGAAGTGACACATAGACATGGCTATGGGGAAGGCCCAGACTTGGCTGGGTGCTGCCTGTGAGACTTTATTCTCATCTTGTGGGGAGGGTGGCTTCAGGGTGGGGTGTACTTGCCTACAGTGGGGGTATACTTTTGCCTACTCACTGCAGAGGACTGGGTGTCATTCGTCAGCACCCAATGGTGAATATGATGAGATCCATGCTCCACCGTGGCCAGGAACCTAGCCCTTGCCATTACTCTCTGGCTCTGTTCCCTGCACCAATCCTGGGTCCGGGCTGGGCAGTGTCCAGGAGCCAGTCAGACAAGGGCACAGGTCTTGGGGTAAGCCCTGGACTCTGTCCTGCTTCTGGATTGGGTACCCCTCTGGCCAATGTTCCCTACCTGTCACATGAGGAAAGAGGGATCTCTGGGGCTGTCCAAGGGTCAGGGAAAGGAAGAAGCTGGCCTCTACCGGCCACGGCTGTGAGTCCCCCAACTGATAGTCCTCCCCTGATCTGGGTCTCCTTCTGGGGCTTTCTCCCAGTCACATGCTGGAACTGGTGGTACTGTCGCCTGTTCTCACAGAGTAGTCAGGCAAGGCAGTCTGAACTCACCTTCGATTCTCCCACCTCTCCATCCTTCACCCTCCTTCTTCCTCCCCACTCCATGCCCGCCTCACCCCCTGGGCTGTGCCTAGCAGTACCTGGGCAGAGCAACTTGAGGGGAGGGAGGCAGCATGTTTAATTGTTTAAGTCACACCTTGGCTGGTGCAGGCCCCAGAAACCCTAGGGGCTTGTACAGCAGGGTCTGGGGGCCTCCCCTTGGCCCTTCCTCTTCCAGTCTCCTCCTAACCCACCTTAGCCTCACTGTGATAGTCTGGGCAAACCTCCTGCCCTCCTCCTCCGAGCCTCAGTGTCCTCGCTGTTCTCAGCACCCTCCATAGAAAGGGATCCTTCTGCAGCTGACAGTGGTGCTCCCCCTGCCACCTCATCTGCATAACTGTCATCTCTGTCCTGCTCTGTAACCGGTGCTTGTGGAGACCTCAGCAAGGAGGCTGCTTCTGATGGGCATGGGGAGGGGCACAGAGTGGGATGTCTGCCCTCAGAACTGAGTGCCCAACAGAACAGAAGCCATCTCCTTCCATGGGGGCTTAACAAGCACCTGCTGTGCACTCAGCATGGAGGAAGCTGGGGAGAGGTTGGATGGGCTGCCGAGGGCCCTGCCAACCCCAGGCAGGACCCACCTGTTGTCCCACTGACCTCTACCTGTCCTTCGGTGCTTGGCTTGGAGTCACTGTCCCCTGAAACCTTCGCTGACCTCCTTGTCTGGGTCAGAGGCCTCCTAGCCTGCTTCAAGCCCCTCTCCTCCCCATTCTTGTCCTGAAATAGACCTTGCTGCCTGGCTGCTCAGGGGCTGTGTGGCTGGGAGGGGTGGGGGCAGTGGCCGGTTGCCCTTGGCTGGAGCTCCCAGCTAGCATACACCAAGTACTCAATAAATGTGTGCTGAGCAGGCAGCCCATGGTCTGTGCAGGTGTCCACAGAGCCAAGCTGGTCGTGACTGTGGAAAATGGAGCAGCCTCTTCCACAACAGCCTGGGACAGAGCCTGGCTTTGCTGGGGCCAGAGGGCATCGGCCACTCCCACATATCTTCCTGTGGAGTTTTCGCAGCCCAGGGGCTGCCTCCGAGGGCTGCCCTGGGGAGGGAGGTGAAGGGGGTGTCCAGAGACCCACTGAGCTGTATTATTTAATGGGGTGGGGGCAGGGCCCAGGCATTAGCATGTTTTCTAGAGCCCCCTCTTCCCCCTAAGTTGAGCCAAGGTACAGAACTGTGGCCTTAGGGGATAGGAAGGTAAACACAGGATCCCCACCCTCTGCCCAGGAAGGGAGCACTGAGGCTCCCAGGGATGGGAGATGGTGTATATTGGTTCTGAGCAATGTCGTGACCATGGTATCTATGGGAGCCAGCTGAACCCAAATGCCTATGCATGCAGCCGGTTGCCAAAATCTGCGGCTTGTCCCAGGGAGATCACCTGGCTTCCCAGCCGGCTGCCCCGCTCCTTCCAAACCGCTCCTCTGCATAGACATTTGCCCATGCCCCATCTGCCCTGCCGTCCACTCCACAGCCTGCCCATCTTTCAGGATCTGCTTCCTGACCATCCCTTCCCCACCTGAATCTACTCCCATACCTTAGCTGTGTGTTGCCCTGAGTGGGCTCTGGGGTCTCCAAGGGCCAACTGGGTCCCTGCTCTTGGGACACTCAGTCCATGGGGGAGATAAACAGTGAAGAAGACATGGGAGTGAGACCAAATAAATAACACCATGCATGGTTGGTGCCCCAAGCAGCATCCAAGGGGCCATGAGACATCCTGCTCCAGGCCCCCAGGCTCCCCCGCCATTCCCATGGCCCTGGGCCTCCCCAGTCAGGGTGTGGAGGTCCTGGGGAGATCACCTGGACCCACCTTTCTCCATGGATAAGCCATTGATGGGGGGACAAGGCAAGGGGCAGGGATTGAGTAGGGGAGAGGCCTGCCTTGCGTGTAGATCCAGCCCCAGCCCCAGTTTTGGCGGCTCCCAGCAGCCCCACCCCTGTCTTTCTGATGCGCTTCCCGGGGCTGCTGCTCCCCTGGGCAGTGCCTCCTAGCACCCACCATGCCTTGGGCTGCCCAGACCTCATGACTATGGCCCTGCCTGTCTGGTGCCCCACAGCCCCAACTTCCCTGGCACAGAGCAGCTGGAGGAGGGGGTTGTGGGGAACAGTCCCAAAGGCCATTAAGCCTAGTGATTTACACAGTTCCTGAGCCAGCGCTGGGGGAAGTATATTTCACAGGTGATTTCCAGACTGGTGGTATATGGAGGAGGCCGTTACTGTACAATGAAGAAGGATGGGGACTTCATGGGACCATCTAGAAGGCCCTGGAGCTGTGGGCCCTGATGCATATGCCTGCTGTGTGGTAGAAAGCCTGGTTCTGGGGATTATAAAGGGAACCCCATATGTGACCTTGTTTGTGCCTCAGTTATCTCATCTTTATGATGGGATCACATTTCCTATGTTTCATAGTTGTAAGGATGGAACATCCAGTCATTCAGCCAGCATTTTTTGAGCACCTTTTGCCTGTCAGCTGCTGTTCTCAGGAGATGATGTTCTAGTGACAATATCTGTGTCAGAAAACACCAGGAAGGCTGGGTGCGGTGGTTCATGCCTATAATCCCAGCACTTTGGGAGGCTGAGGCAGGCGGATCACAAGGTCAGGAGATCAAGACCATCCTGGCAAACACTGTGAAACCCCATCTCTACTAAAAATACAAAAAAATTAGCCAGGCGTGGTGGCGGGCGCCTGTAGTCCTGGGTACTCGGGGGGCTGAGGCAGGAGAATGGCATGAACCCGGGGGGCAGAGCTTGCAGTAAGCGGAGATCACATCACTGCACTCCAGCCTGGGCAACAGAGCGAGACTCCGTCTCAAAAAAAAAAAACACCAGGAAAATGGCGAAAGCTTTGCACTTGTGGACACTTCTTGCTAGGGGGGTGGTAGAGGGGCTGCAGCAGGAGGGAGCTCCCATGGAGCTGGGGGAAGAGGTGTGGGGGATGGGGTGGGTAATAACAATATCCCCAGCCTCTAATGTTTGTTGTGCTGAGCCTCAGTACTCTCTGCTGCCCTCACCCCGGGGTCAAGATTGCAAGATACAAAATACAGGGCAGTGTCAGGATGCCAGGGCCAAGAGGCTCTGCACCCGGGCCCAGTTGCGATGGGTACTGGTTTGTTTTTGTGGAGTGAATGAATGAATGAATGAAATCAGCTCTTGAGAGACTGAGCTCCCACTTAAAGAGGCCCAGCTTCCCTGGGCACAGCCGTCTCACTGCCCTTCCGTCCAGTGTGTAGAGGTGCTCCCATGTACTTGAGGGTAGGAATTCTGCAGGCCTTGGTGTGGGAGCAGCCTGCCTTGGTGCCCACGGTCAGTCTGTGGGTGCTCACGGGGCATCACTGTGTGCGGAGCCCACTGCTGGGCCTTGCATATGTTGTGCCCTCCGTTTGGATTGCCCTCCTGCTCTGTGGTGCCACCTTCATTTGGCCAGCCCCTAGGCCAGGTCAGGCCCCTTCCCATGCATCCCATGCATCCTGTCCCCAAGGCTTGCCGGACTCTTCTTCTCATCAGGCCCCAATCCGGATCAGGTATCAGCTTCCTCTGCTTGGATTCCAAGCTCCCAAGGACAGGCCTGCATCTGCCCTGCTTGCTGCCACATCCTTCCCAGGTGCCCATAGTAGGTACATGGTTACTATCGGAATGAATGAATAAGTGAGTGAGTGACTGGATGGGGAGTGAGCAAGCTAGTTGGGAATTTACAGAAAGTTGGAAGCACCTGCAAAGTATTTTGCCAGTAATGAGACCTGCTGGTTCAGCCACCTGCCTCTCCTTAAGCCAATCCTGAGGCTCACCAGGCAGGGTGGCTCCTCTCGGATTGGGGAGGCTAGAAAGGTGGGGTAGCTGGGGCTGCACTAGAAGCCCCTTCCTCGTGCAGCTGTGGATCCCTCACAGCCTGCAGAGGGGATTTGCATTGCTAAAGGATTTACCACAGAGCACCCGAGAGTAACGGGTTCATGGCGCGTCAAGGCAGGTTGAGCACTCACATTCCATTTACATGCAGCTTGGCGCACTCTGAGGGTCCAGGCACTAGCAAGAAGCAGATCCCAGAGGAAGTGGGCGTTCTCCCCATACCTGGCTCAGGCTCCCTGGTGGGGGCATTGGAGGGAGCTGGGGCTCTGCCCTGCTGCGACAATGTTCCTACTGCAGGATAGCCCTGATAGGGTATAAGGAAGGACTTCCCCATTGCACTCAGCTTTGGCTTGCTTGTGGAGGCAGTGAGTTCCTGAGGTAGCCCCCTTCTCAAAGTTGGAAAAGGCTTTATACAAGGGGCGGCCCTTACCTGCAACCTACTTCCTATTTGGCCATTGGAGTCCACCTTGAGGTTAAGGAGGCCTGACAGCCTAGGGGACAGGGCCATGGCTGAGTTGACTGGGTTCAGATTCTGGTTCAGCAGTATGGTCTCGGGCAAGTTGCACCATTTCCACAGGCCTCAGAGTGCTCATCCGTGAAGTGGGCAAGAACTGGCCTGTGCCTGGCCGAGGTACCATCGCTGCAGTGGAAATCACACGAAGTGTCCAGCGCACAGGCCCTCCGCGTCAGCATTGCCTTTCCCTGGTGCTTGGCTGCCTGCTGAAATGGGGGCCCCTTTCCCAGCCCTGTCCTCCAGCCTGTCTCCTACTGCAGAGTGAGGTGGTCAGGGCAGGCCAGTCTGGTAGGCGGAAGATGTTCTGGTAAATTTATCCCCAAGTGTTTCCAGAACTCTTTTTGGCCAGGCTCCAAGCTAAGCTCTGTAGGAAGCTTGATGATGGGACTAGGCTGCATCCCCAGCCTAAGATGAGGCTTGGTAAAGTGTGGTGAGAACTGTGGCTTTGAGAAGAGGGTGGGGGAAACCTGGGAAGGCTTCCTGGTAGAGGTGACTTGGCCAGGTAGAGGAAGGACAAGGCCAGAGAACAAAGCTGGCCCTGATGGGTTGAGTTCTGTCTTTGCTTGGCCTCTCCTCTATACGTGGATGTCTTTGGGGGGCCTGTGAGCTTCCACAGAGGATTTTGCTCTGAGGGGGAGTGGAGGACCTTGAGGGGGTCTCTGTCTTCTTCAAGGCAGGAGGCCATGTTGAGGACTCATACAGAGGACAGCTATTTGTGGCTTAGCGAGGATTTGACTCATGCTGGGGGGTGGGGAGGATGTGCAGGAGGGGAGATGGGGATGTGTGAATCACAGAATCTGACCAGAATGGTTGGTGACACATGGACAGGGTCTGTCGTGCCACCTCTAGTCCAGCTTCAGCTCCTGGTGTGGGGCAGGAACAGAAGGCTGTAGCTCCTGGGTTCCTCCCTGACCCACCTGGTGAGCTCCACAGGTGTCCCAACCCTACTGTGCTCTCTGAGATGAGGCCTGGGCGTGGCGCCCCCATTTCAGCACTGGCTGGGCACACAGGGACTGCAGCAGTGTTCACCTCCTGAGGGCTGATCATGCTGAGCCTCAGCTTACCCATTTGTGAAATGGGCCTGGGCAGGACTTATGTTCCCATCGTGCCTGACTACCTGGGGAATGTGCTGGGGAGAGGAGGTGTCGCAGACCCCAAAATGCCCATAGTCTGTGTCAGTGGCCGGGGTGGGTGGTTCCAGGCCTGGAGAACCCTGGATCCACCTCCTGGATTCCTGTCCCCGTGCCCCTGGTCTGGACCCTTTGCATTGCCCCTGGGAGGCCCGGGCTTGTTTGTTAGTGCCTTTTGCTGATTGCTATATCCCAGCTCTAGACTTCTGAGAAATTCTCAAACAGTGAAAACTGGTGCTGGCACCTTGGTGACCTCTGAGCCTCAGTTACCAGGGCAGTTGCTGGTTTTACCCCTGGCCTCAGGAAAGGGTTCTCCCCCGACCCCGGCATAGTGAGCTGTAAGTCACTGTTACCATGTGTGCCTGCCTGTCTCCGTATCCTAGGAGTTTCTCAGCAGAGTGCAAAACACAGGAATAAACTGAGTGCTGGGTGGTGGGAGCTGCTGAGGCCCCCATGGGCCCCGAATCCAGATGCTTCAGAACAGCCTCAACGTTTATAATGATTATTTACTCAATACGGAGTCATGTTTTACAGTGCTGCCTTCTAAAATACATTTATAACTACCTCACCAGTTACATATTAGGGGTCCACATTGGATTTTGTTGGAAAAATAAAAGGTGAATGATCTTGCTGCTGGAGCAGTTTGAAAACCACTAGGGTGGCTCAGTTTTGTCAGTCCACAGATGGGTAACCAAGCCACAGACAGGGGAGTGGGTGAGCCCGCACGGAGCCCGTGGACTCTGGCTCCAGGAACCGGAACCCAAGTGTGCAGGAGAGAGCTCCATGGGGGTGAGGGTAGGGGTGGGTGCAGGTGCTGGGTGGCTGGTGTTTAGGGACAGGGTGGCAGAGATAGAGTGGAGGACAGCCCAGGTCTGGGTCACTCTTCCTTAGCACTTTCTTCTTGCTTCCTGGAAGAAGTGGCTGCTCCAGCACCAGGGCCTTCTGGGAGAGCCATGAATTATGCACGGAAGCCACAGTCCTGGGCAGGCCCATCATAAACGAGCCTTAATAATTCATATGGAAAGGAACCAGGGGAAGGGAGGGCCTCCTGGGCCAGCCCTGGGGCAGCCACCACGCTGCCAACCTCTCCGCAAGCTCCCCCGTCCACCCCACCTGCCTACCCCATGGCCAGCCACACGCAAGCTGGACAGGAGGGCTGGGAGATCAGCAGGACTCTGGGGAGGTTTATTCACTCAGCAAATGGCCTGTTCTTCCAGGCGGGAGAGCAGGAGCCTCCTGGCTCAGGGCTCACAGCCCAAGGCAGAGGCTAACAGTAAGCAAGAGCGAGGATGTCTGATGGAATACTAGCCAAAAGAATCACCCCAGGAGAGGACATGGAGATCAATTGCTGCTGGGGGGTGCGATTTCAAATGGAGGGGCAAGGAGGTCTTCACGGAGCAGGTGACGTGTGTGTGGAGACTGGAGGGAGGTGAGAGGCCCTTGGACTTCTGAGGAGAGACAGTTTCAGGCAGAGGGAACAGCATGTGCCGAAGCCTGTGCAGGGACTATAGGGGCATATTCAGGCCACACCAAGGGGTGAGGTCAGGGAAGCTACTGGAGGTGCGGCCACTGGGTGGACTTGGGTTTTCCCTAGTGCGATGGAGTTGACAGAGGAGGGACATGACAGCAGGGCACTCCAGCCATGTGTAGAGGGGAACAGACTGGGGAGGCAGGTGCCAGGCAGAAGGTGGAAGCCGGTGAGTGAGCTGGCAGCTACAGAGGTGCAGGAACCCTGATGGGTGCCCGGCCAGAGAGGCAGTTGGCAGTGTGTGGATTCGGGCCTATTGCAAAGGTGGAACCTGTAGCACTTGCTGATAGATTGGATGTGGGTGTGAGAGAAAGTGGGTTCTAGGTCACACCAAGTCTTTGACCTGAACCGAGGGAGCTGCCATCAGCAGAGGCAGGGAGTGGGGAGAAGAGGTGGAGACGGTCCCAAGGGACTCTCAGGATCTCGGATCTCGTTTCGGACACTTTCAGTTTGAAAGGCCCCTTAGCCACACCCGCAGCTGGGCATTGAAGACTGATGTTCTGAGTTGAGGTATGTGCAGCCTGATCTGAGTTGAGGTATGTGCAGCCTGACAGGTGTGACCTGGAGCACATTTCTCAATTGCTCTGTGCCTTGGTTTCCCTCTGAGGATTGCGGATAGTGATCTGGCTGCTATGCAGATGAATTAAGGCAGTGCAGTGAGATCCCTGGCCTGTCACCACTGGCTCAGGCCTCAGGCAGGGAGGGCCCCCATCAGACCCCTTAAGATATGGATCCCTAAACGGTCCATGGAGGCCTCAGGCTACCACTCCTTGGTTAGAGAGGGAAACTGAGACCCGCAGAGGCCAAGAAGCAGAGCCGAGTGGGCCGCCTGGGGTCTTCCATTCCTGGGTATTGCTGCTACCTGGCTCCAGGCTGTTCTGCTTCCCTCCACACCCCACAACCCAGCAGGCTGCTACGAGTAAATATTGGGCTGGACCTGGTGCCCTAATTAATGCCGGATGATGGCTCACCGTTAGTCTGAGGGGGAGGCACAGACTGCTGCCTCCCAGCAGAGCACCAATTAGAAGGAAAAGCTCTTCTCGGCAAAGAAAGGGAAGGGATAGCCCCGTAATTAATAACCTCATGAAGGACCAGAAAGTATCTGGGCAGGGTCCCAAGGCACGCATGGTCGAGGGAGATGGCTTTGGACCCATTCATGCTTTGGCAACACCTGCCCCTCCCCAGCTCCTCAGGGTCTCCAAGGTCCCTGTGCTAACTGGGCTGCCTTGGCTCCTGTGTGCATGGGATGAGTGGGTGAGATGGGGACGGTGCTCCTGGAGGCATCATGTTGCTCATTCTAGGGTCCCTTCAACTGAATCACAAATAGGTTGAAGATGGGCCGGCCTCCCTTGAGTTCTGTGCCTTGGTTTGCCAGCTTGTGAAGTGGTAGGTGGCTAGCTGGGGAGGCTTACTCTATCTTGAATCAGCTGAGCAAGCATGCTTCCCTCTCACTGTGGCCTCAGTGTCCCCTCCATGGTCTTTGTAGTGTGAGGCCAGTGCTGATTTGCCACCACATCTGAAGGCACTGTAATCTCGTGGCCCAGGTGGCCTCTGGGGAGTGAGTGACCTTGGCTAGACTGTTGCCCTCTGCCAGCCCTGTCATCCTTGGGAGGCCCTGCCCTGGGCTTTGAGCCCCCAAAGCTGCTGAAACCTGAGAGTCTTCTCTCTTGCATGGACAAGCAGGAAGGAAGGTCTGGTCACAGGAAACCCTGCCCTTCCCCAGGGCTCCTTGGACAAGGCACCCCACCAGGTCTCTGCTGCATTGGGTCTCTGGGGGCAGTGCAGAGAGGGGCTGCAGCCCACCTGGAGGCCGCAGTCTAAGGAGGAGGCACAACCATCCCACGTTTAGGGAGCTGCAGGCTTGAGGAGGGAGGCTGGACTGTGGTGAGAGCAATCCCACCTTCTGGATGGGCCTAGGTGCCATGAGTGTGTGGGGCAGCCGTCACTGCTAGCATCCCACATGTGGGGCTGTGGTTTCCACTTAGCTCCTCTTTGGGTCCTTGGAGGTGAAAGGAATGGTGAACTTTATCTCCGTTTTCCGAATGTGGAAATGGAAGCCTAACAGGAAAGGTCTAGTTCAAGGTCTTGCAAAAGCCAGGGCTGGATCTAGGCACTCAGTACACTAGGTACTGTACACTCAGTACACTCAGGCACTAGGTATAGAGGGACATCCATCCGAGTGGTCAGAGAGGACTCCCCAGGGAAGGTGGCCCAGGAGATGCCACCATCCTGGAGTGCACCCTTGAGCTTCCTGCTGTTTGCAGCTCGGCGAGGGCCTAGGGGAGGGACCAGCCTTGTTCCAAGCCCTGCTTCAGCTGCTTTCTTAGCTTGGAGTGACTGCTGGGGGAAGCACGCCTTCTCCAGGCTGGGATGGGGGAGTGGCCTGCTTGCCTCTCCGCCCTGTCTTTCCCCTTCAGAAGACTGCAAAGGTGCTGAGGTGGGAGGTAACAGGCCAGTGGAAATAACCAGAATAATTAAGTAGCCCTTTATATTTTATAGTTTTTATTTTTATTTTTTGAGACAGTCTCGCTCTGTCACGACGCTGGAGTACAGCATGGCCTTGGCTCACTGCAGCCTTGACCTCCCAGGCTCAGCGATCCTCCAACCTCAGCCTCCCGGGTAGCTGGGACTACAGGTGTACGATACCACACCCAGATAATTTTTGTATTTTTTGTAGAGACGGGTTTTCACCATGTTGCCCAGCTTGGTCTCAAATTTCTGGGCTCAAGCAAACTGCCCGCCTCGGGCTCCCAAAGTGCTTGGGTTACGGGATGAGCCACCATGCCCAGCCTGCACTTTATTTTAAATTGTTGTCTTCCCCAGAGCTGGGAGAATAATTGGCCAGCCTATCATGAGAGAAGCAAGAGACCTGGGGCCCCGCCATTGCCAAGTTTGCTTCACCGTGCACTTGGCAGCAGTGGCCTTCACTGTGCCTGCTCCCTCACACTCCTCACCTGCCCCAGCCTCATCCTGTCCTGTCATCCAGCCCTCCTGCTTCCCCTGCTGCCCACCCTAGTATCCACCCCTCACTCCCTCACGAAGTGCAGCGGCTGAACTGCCAAGCTGAAGGGAAGGCCACAGACCGATTATAGGTGCCCAGTGGAACAGGGTTGATCCAGACAGGCCATCTGGGAGAGACAGCAGGGCTTTGATGACAAAAAATGCCTGCATGTGAGTGGTGAGAAGGCCCACAGAGGCAGAGCTCGGGTGTTCCGAGCCCCTCGCTCCCTACCAGGCCTTGACCCTTCCAGGGCCTGCCCCTGTCTGCTCTTGAACAGAGCCCCTCCCCCATCCTTTCTCACCCCTCTGCTGGGTCCAGCTGCCCACACCCACCCGTGCCCTCTGAGGGTGAACCTGCTGTGTCACCTGTCTCTGGTTTTTTGATTTGTTTAATTATAGATGAGTTTTCTGCATAATTTATTCCAAAAGCCTGGATTATACTGTACAATTAAATCACATTCTGATCAACAACTTCACATATAAAATTAACAACTGGCAACAGTTTAATCTATGCTGCTGCATCTGCACACGGACTCTTCTCCCTTTTCCCCATCCCCTCCTCCCCCTTACCCCCCTTACCCCCCTTCCTCCCCCTTCCCCCCTTCCTCCCCTTCCTCCCCTTCCTCCTCTTCCTCCTCTTCCTCCCCCCTCCCCCCTTCCTCCCCTTCCTCCTCTTCCTCCTCTTCCTCCGCCTTCCTCCCCCTTCCTCCCCGTTCCTCTCCATTCCAACCCCCTTCCTCTTTACCCTCCCCCTCCCCTGAGCATTTGCAGCTACCCCTAAGCTGGAAGCCCCCACCTGAATGCGCTGCAGTTTGACATGCGCCCCGCCCCCAGCCTTCTAGCTGGGGTCTCAATGATCCTGTCTGCTAAAGGGGTCCTCAGCTGCAGCTCCTCACCCCATGCACAGATGATGTCACTCCCTTGCCTGATAGTGATAGCCCCTCTCCCTCCCCAACTCCTCTTGGTTTTGAACCATGCCCTGGAAACCAAGGCCTGGCATCCTGCAACACAGTGCCCCCTCCCCACAAGCCTCCCCACCCCCCACACGAGCTATCATAGAAGATGTCCTGAGCCCTCAATAAGTCCTTAGATCTTAGGGGAGGGGCTGTATTGCATGAGCTGCTAGCCCTCAGGGGACTGTCCAGTAAAAACCTGTGGATTTGACCATTAAAAACTATTCAGCTAGTCATTATTACCCCTGTTTATGGATGGAAAAGCTGAGGTTCTGAGGGACAGAACTCTTTGAGGTCACACAGCGGCAGAAGTGCCTTTCCCCTGAGGCTTCCCAAAGGCTACAATGTCCTGGAAAGATGGGGTCATGGAACAGATGGAGTCAGGACAGGTCTGCTTCTCTCTAAGTATGTGACCCTGTACCCATCCTTACCAGGGGCTTCAATTTTCTTGTCTGGGAAATGGAGCCACAATGTGTTCACCTCCCTAGGGCCAGGCACATTGGAGGACGTGACTTGATCCCTAGTCTCTTGTGCCCACACCAGTCATTAAGCCACTGCAGCCCCTAGATGCCTGCATCTCCTCCTGGCCACTCTCCCCTCACTGCCTTGTTAGTTTGGCACTTAGAAGCAATTAGAGATAAGCAGTGTCATCTCAATGAAAAGCATGGAAAATTACAAAGATGTGGGGAGCCAGCAGGTCCACCTCTCTGTTGGGTATGTGGCCTGTGGGCAACATTGTCTGGTCAGGGAGGCATTGGCTGAGCCAGGTACTTGATTCCAAGCAGAGGGAAGTCTGGGCAGGATTTGATCAGCTTACCTTTGACCCAGTGGGGGCAGGGATTCCCATGCATCCGTTGTCTTTCCAAGGTCCCCTCCCTTCTGCTGGAGTGAGTACGATTCCCTGGCCAGGGTTGGACCTGGCTTGGTGGGTGGCTTCTCGTCCACAAGGCAGGAACAGTGCAGGTGCATAGTCAACTCCTGGCCCCTTCAGTGCCTCTGTGTCACCCCTTGGAGCTGGCACTGGGACACTGGCGAAGTCCTAGAACACACAAAGTCACATCTCTGTGACAATGAAATGAATTATTTTCTTTTTGACTCTGAGACACACATATTGCCTCCTAATTGAATTTGATTTAAGTGAATAATCAGAGTAACTTGTTTTCCCTGGCACTGTGCTGATGGGCAATGTGCTAGGGCTTGGGGTCTGCCCAGCAGGTCCAGGATGCCAGGCAAAGGGCCGGAGCCACCTCTAGACCTTGGGAGGACATGTGTTTGGCCTGCTGTGTCATAGCAGGCCAGTTCCTGCAGCCCATAGCAAAGTCTAGAGCTACTCAGCCTCAGGGTGGGAGTAAGGAGACTGTGCGTGAGAGAGAGAGACAAAGAGGGAGGGAGAGCGAGCGTGTATGTCTTGGGGAAGGATTGGACTTTATCCTAAGACTTGGCTCTTCTAAAAATTATTTTAGTGTTGAAATAGCCTTTTTAGATGAAATGATGATGATTATAATAATGTGTTGTCTGAGCAAAATAAAACTTGGCATCCATGTCTCTTCTCCCAATTAATTTTCTTTTACTTAACTGTGAAATCCTAGAAGCAGAGACCTATAGACATACTAGAAGAGTCAGTAGCCTGGGGTGGAATCCGTAATGTGCTGGTGAATGTTTACAATTTGTTCTCCAGGGGAAAAAACATGGTTTCTAGCACTTGCCAGTTCCTGTGGTGTAAATATTCCCACCATGACCTATTTCAAGCTCCTCAGGTGATGGCACCCAATGCAGAGTTGGGAAGAGGTGCACAGAATCAGCTTTTGTGAGTCAGCTTTTGTGACTCCAGCACGCTTCTAGGGCAAGTCCTGTGTTCACTACTTCCTGGATAGGTGACCTTGGACAGGTCAGTTGAACCCACTGTGCCTCAGTTTCCTTATCTGTAAGGTGGGATGATAATGTTTGCTTCTTTGTGAGGACTGAAGCGAGAAAGGAGGTGACATGCTGGCACTGCACCTTGTACGTAGTGGATGCCCTCGCACATATGAGTCCCAGGAAGGATTGATTGGCATTT
This sequence comes from Pongo abelii, assembly GCF_028885655.2. Classification (NCBI taxonomy): domain Eukaryota; kingdom Metazoa; phylum Chordata; class Mammalia; order Primates; family Hominidae; genus Pongo; species Pongo abelii. The sequence goes on from NC_085928.1 coordinate 103,969,606, forward strand.
TGTCCTCTACACCAGTGAGTGGCTGAGGTCAGGGCAGAGCTAATGGTTCCCTTCAGGGATCAGATCCTTGCTCTGCCCATTTGTCTGCCCCCTGCCTGGCTAACTGTGATAGCCCATCCCAACATTAGCCCCCAGGGCTCCATCACAGGAGCACAAAGGAGCCATCCGCTATGTTGTCCACCCACAACCAGGCCCCGGTGGACAGGGGCCAGGGGTCATGCAGGCTGTCAATTTTCTGCTGCCCTTTGCCCTCCCCAGGCTGGTGGCTGAGGCCTGCTTGCCCTTCTTAGCCCAGCCTGCAGCCTGGCCTCCACCCGCACTCAGGGTTAGATTTTCCCCTGTGGTGGGGAGCGGAGGAGGGAATCCGACTGTGGCTCAGCCAGCAACAAGCCGAAGCTAATACCTCTTTCTTTTGATGTTGATTTTTTTTTTTCCATCATGGTCCTGACATTCAGCTTGGCAAATTGCAATTAGTGATCTGCCTGCCTCCTTCTCCGAGTTCCCATGCCAACCGACCCAGGCACATACAGTGGCATGGGCCCAGCCCCCTAGTCACAGGCCTGAGTGGAGGAGGCAGGGCAGGAGGCCAGGTAGAGGCCTGGGCTCTTCTGATCCATGGAGCCAGAACGGTCCTGGCCCAAGTGACACTGGAGGAGGCAGCAGGCCCAGGGAGTTGGGGCCAGATGCAATCTCCTGTACCCCATGGCTCCCAGGGTACCTCCAGAGGCTGGGGGGCTGGCATCACCCTGCCCCTACTGTACCCTGTGGGCTGTGTTTGACCCATGGCTTATTTAAATCTTCATGGTAACTTTTTTGTGCGCCCTTGCTGGAAAGGTCTTGGTCTGTAAAATGGGAGCATGTCAAGTGGGATGGAGAAGTTGAGATACCTTTTCAAATGCATGAGGGCAAAGAGCACCTTTGTGGTTCTGTGTGATTCTCTCTAGCTGGCCTCTGGCAAGGTCTAGTGTGGTTTTGCTTGCCTGATCTGGCTCTGCTTAAGGGAGTGGGTCATGCATCTGAACCCAGGCAAGGCCTTGCCCCAGACTCCTTCCCTCTTCCAGGTTGTGGGTCTGAGAATAGAGGGCCATGTGACCAACTGTCCATCCTGTCCACTCATAAAGATCCCCATGCAGCGCACACCCTTGATTTACCTATTCTCATGTGTTCTTATAACACCCTGAAAGGTGGCCCCAAATTATCCCCATATTCCAGAGAAGGAAGCTGAGATGCAAACGGGTTAAAACAATCCCAGGGTGGGCCGGGCGCGGTGGCTCATGCCTATAATCCCAGCACTTTGAGAGGCCGAGACGGGCGGATCACAAGGTCAGGAGATCGAGACCATCCTGGCTAACACAGTGAAACCCCATCTCTATTAAAAATAGAAAAAATTAGCCAGGCGTGGTGGCAGGCGCCTGTAGTCCCAGCTACTCGGGAGGCTGAGGTGGGAGAATGGCGTGAACCCAGGAGGCGGAGCTTGCAGTGAGCAGAGATCGCACCACTGCACTGCAGCCTGGGCGACAGATCGAGACTCCGTCTCAAAAAAAAAAAAAAAAAAAGAAACAGAAAACAATCCTAGGGTGGTACCAGTGTGAGGGAGACCTGCTCAGGATGTGGCTCAGGTGGATTGTGAGGCAGGATGGTCTGCAGTGGACTCCTGAGTGGGTGGTTCCTGCTGGACATCCAGCAATGATCCTCGGGTAAGCGTCTGTCTACCAGGGTGTTGGATAGGCAAGGGCTGCCTAATCTGGAACTCTCCACGTCCACTGCTCAGGTGAGACCTAGAGGGGCAGGGACCTGCCCAGTTACACAATGACTTGGTGACAGCAGCGTTCCCTCCCCTTCCCTAGGCCCCACCTGGCCTTGGGAACAGGAGGCTCCAAGATCCAGCAGACCTCACTCCCTGAGGCTCCCTCATGTCTCCCTCCTCCCTGGTGTCCAGAAGTCCCCAAGTTCAGAGCAGCTACATCAAGGGCTGGCTCTTCACAATGAAAAGTAGCCTCACTGCAGGCTTCTCCGAGCCGCTGAGCTCCCTCAGCACATCCACAATGCAATCCTCTCTCCTCCCCGCCACCCCACAGTGCATGAGGAGCACCTGGGCCACCGGGTCTGGACTTCAAAGGGGAATCGCAGGTGCTTGCTGGTTCCTTGCTGTGGGTCCTCCTCTAGTGAAAATTGGGGTGTGAGTAGATAGCTGCCCCCAGTGCCCCCAGGTTGGCTGGGGAGGGGCTGTGCAGCTCTGGGCGGGCCCTCCTGACACCTCTCTCCTCTCTCTGCATACAGGATGCAGCACTGGGCCCGGCGTCTGGAGCAGGAGGTCGACGGCGTGATGCGGATTTTTGGAGGCGTCCAGCAGCTCCGTGAGGTGAGCCCGGTGCCACTTGCTGTCTCTTCGGGGACCCTCTTCCAAGGGGAGGGGAAAAGCTTCTGAAATAAGGAGTGAGGAAGATTTGGTTTAATGGAGGTCCTGGTGTGGTGGGACCTGATGGGCCCATGGGGGCAGGTGGGACATGACTGGATGGGCAGCACTCCTCTGGGGCCTGGCCTGCTCTTCCTGAGGCAACGATCAGAGCCACCACCCGGCTTGGACGATGACCCTGTTGCTGAAAGGGATTTGGAGCTTTTTGGGCTTTCAGGAGGGAGAGGTCTGTGTCTGAGGCACACCTTGGTTGGGAGCCCAGGCCCAGGAGGGGTCAGTGGACGCGGGGGTGCACAGGAGCTGAAGGGATCCAGGAAACAATGGGATGGCTGGTCCACTCCAGCCTGAAAGCGGTGCTTCAGGTGCTGTAGCAGGAGACAGTGGAAATCCCATGCCTGGCGGGATGAGGGATCAAGGTGTGAGAGGGGTGATTGATTAGGCACCAGCCACCACATCCATCCTGGGAGATTATGTTAATGTTTGAAATAGTGATGTGAAGAGCAGGCCATCCGTCACCCCCGGAAGCTGCAAAATGTGCTGCTGTCAGGCCCCAGGCTCCTGAGCCATTGCTCTCTATGTGGAGATGCGGAGGCTGGGAGGGCCGAGCTCTTGGAGTGATGGAGCTGCGACTCCCGGAGTACGTGCAGTCTTTGAGGATCTTGTTGCCGGGGGCTTGGGCCAGGAGGCACTGACCAGAACTGAGCAGGGGATTAAATGGGGGTCTCCCACTGAGAGTTGGCCTGGGAACAGCAGAGTAAGCCGACCTACTGTTGCTGGTTCAGTCGGGAGTCCAGGTCCAGGGTTTGGGGATTATATACCCACTGTGTTCCTGTTGTCCCTGTTGGTCAGGGCCAGGGTCAGCAGATGTAACCTCGGTGGGGCAGGGACCGTGGGGGTTGTCCTCAATCCCTTCCTCGTGCTTAGCTTATAGCTGGTGTCCAGGAAGTGGGGGTGGCAGCCAGTGTGTTGACATTGGGTGTGAATGTAGGACCTCTGGCACAGGCTGGGGCTGGTCATGGGTGGCTAAGGACATGGCAACGCCTTGGGAAGGGAAAGTCCAGGTCTGGAGGTCTATGTCCTCCCTGCCAGTGGCCCAGCGACACTAAACACCCCTTTCCTGGTTGCTGGGGTTGGATCTCAGCAGCCTCCATCACACTCTCTTCCTGTGAACTCTCAATGACTCAGCCACACTTGGAGGCCGGCAGAGCTTTCCAGAGAAAGTGCTGTAGGAAAAGCTGTTCCGGAACAGGAGTCAATTTAGGCTCAGGAATAGCACCCAGCACTAACCAGGCTCCAAGTAGCCACTGCCAAGGATAACTGTGTGGGCTAATGAAGGAATGATAGCTCCCTGATGTGTGCAGCCAGCACCTTTCCAAGTTTCATATCAGGACATAAGCTATACCCCATATCAGGAGTTAACTGTACTCCTCCAGTCAATAATCCTTCATGCCTCAAACCTTTAGCTTGAAGATGTTGTTTATTTTATACTCACGGGCAACTCAGGCTCTGAATGTCTGGCAATGAGAAAATAATGTTCATACGTCATGGCTGAGGTCTGTCTGGACCAGTGAGCTTGCTAGATTGTGAGAACCAGAGATGGAATCCCAGCTCAGCATACCATCCTGTGCCTCTGGGTGAGCCCTGGATCCTCTCTGATCCTCATTCTTGACCCATACACGGCTGGGAAGTCTGACTGGAGGATGAAGTGGTGAAAACAGCAATGGACAGGCTGATACAGATACGCCCCTTTTTTGGAAATCAAATTTGAATTTCCCTCATTGATCATTTTCACTCCCAGGGATAATTTCCCTTCCTTTCTAATGGGACTTGAGAGATTCCAGATGCTTTCATCAGTGAGCCTGTCTCCCCCAGCCTCTCCCTCCCAGCAGTCACCAAGGTGGTCATGCTGCTGGCTTGTAGCAGAGCTGGGGCATGGACCCAGGGCTCCTGACTCCTGTTCCAACGTGCAGCTCCGGCTCTGGCTCCACTTCCCCTCTTGGGAGGGTGGACAAGATGAGCCTGGGGCAGTAAGGAGCTGGGCCAGAGCAGGGCCGTGCTCAGCATGGCAGGCAGGCAGGCAGAGAAGTGCTGACCTGGCGTCCCCGGCTCCTCCTGGCACTCTGGTGGAGTGTCTCTGCCTGCCAATGGCTGCCAGCGCTCCAGAGGCTCTCCGTCCTGCTCTAGTTTTCTTCATCTGCTTCTTCAGCCTCTTACTTCCTGCCAACAGCTCTGGGGCTGTTTCTTGGCACGGGGCACTCTGGCGAGGTGGGCGTGGGGGTTGGGGGTTGAGGTGTAGAGTTCTAGAGGAAGAGGGCAACCCTGTGGGAGCAGGAGGAGCCAACCAGTTTGCTCCCTAGCCCTCCACAACTCACCCCGACCCCGACTGAGCCACCATTGCTCTCCAAATGCACACGAAGATGGTCCATGTACCCAGCCCATACCTGGCTCTGATAGGTCAGGAGGATGCTTGGAGAAAAGCCCTGACCCAGCTGTGATACTGCTGCAGACCCTGGCACCAGCTCTGCCAAGCTGACAGCCTTGGCCCCCAGTGGGGCTGCCCCTCCTCAGCCCTCCTTGAGCTGATTCTGAGTTGCCCCCAAACAGCTGGGGTGATCTGGCATCCAGGCCCCTTGGCCTTCTTCCCCTCAAAGGCTGCCCAGCCTACGTGCCCCCATCCTAGAGGCTGCCCCACTCCCAGTAGCTTGGAGCCATGAGGGCTGGCAGCTGCCAGAGTGCAGAAACTGCAGACAGGAGCGTTTGGGAATGTTTTCCTTGCCTTGGCACTTTCCTCCTCCTGACCTCACCATAACCCCCATGAGGGCATGGCTGGGTGCAGACTGGCCCATTTGCAGGTTGAAACTGTGGCATACCTCTGTGGCATGTGGGCACTCCCTGTGAAGACCCCATCTCATTTCCTCATCTAACATCGCAGCTAGTGCATAGCTGGAGCTCTCCTTGTGGCCTGGTGCTTACGTATTGTCCCCACCCCCACGCTTGGCCAGACAGCCTGAGTCGCATCCTCCTGGGTTCCCCAGCCCAACTCCCCCAACCCGTGGCCCACTCTTGCCCTCAATAGGCCACAAAAGTATAGACCCTACTGTGGTCTCCCCCTGCAGAGCCCCTAGGGCCTGAGCAAGGTCTCTGGAGCCCCTTTTCTACCCTCCCACTTCAGCACCATATTGTCCCATCCTGGGGGAGAACAGAGTGCATATGCTTGGGCTCTGAGCTCATTTACATAATGAGGTTGATCAGGATGAATAATTCATCAGGTGCCTCGGGGTGCATGGGGAATGGGGGTGGGAAGGATGTGGAGCTGGGACAGGTCTCCCCTCTCTGAAGCCCAGGTCACTCTGATGGGTACAGCCAGGAACCTGCCCTCTTCTGGCTAGGTGTCTAGGGTCCGGGGGGAGCAACGCTGGGAACCTGGTGGGAAGGCAAAGCAGGAGAGATTATAGTCAGACATAATGAAGAATCAGTTGGCTCCTGAGGCATGCCAGCCCCAGGATGCGTTCCTGACCTAGACAGGAGAGACAGGAGGACCTTCCTTGGAGGATCTCTATAGAAGGAGGGAAGCTACTCTGCCTGGGGTCGGGGCTGAGGCTAGAGCTGCCCGGTCAGAGCTGGGCTAGAAGCAGGAACCCGAGACAACCATGTTTGGAGGCCACAGGCTACCCTCTGGGAAGGCTCAAGCCAATTCTGGACCCATGGAAGCCTTTCCCAGTCCTCATCAACCTCTCATAGCTTGCCTGCTGGTCAGGGCAGAAATGGCGTACGGCGTGACCCACGTCCTGCCTGCCTTAACCCCATGATGGCCTTAGCCCAGCTACATGCTGCTAGTTATTCCTGTGATCCTATCATACAAATGGGGAAACCGAGGTCCTGGCTGCTGTCTCCACCAGCCAGTCTCATAATGGATCCCTGGCAGGCCAGCCCTGAGTGGTGGCAGGGGAGCTGTCTAGCAGAGGAGCTACCCGGGGCCGCCCCTCCCCCAGACTGCTGAGCCTGCGTTCATAGAGAACGGGACCCCAGGACTTGGAAATCCCCAACCTGAGTCTTTTGTTCCCCTCCCACTTCTGTGCTTCTCTGGACAGTCATGGTGATTCAGGTCAATGGTGTCTGTGTGTCTCCATTTCTTATGGGTAGCCAGGAATGGCATTTTCCAACCAGTGACAGCGGCACAGTCCTACTCCATCTACTCCATCTTCTCTGCCCCCAGCCATCTCTGTGCCCCGTCTGCTGGGCACTCCTCAGGAATGTGTAATTAATATTTGTGGAGTACTACATCTGGAGCTGGCTCCCGGCACTGACCAAAGTCTGGCCATGACCAGGGCCCCTTTCCCGAGGGGCTCAGGTAGGTGGGACAGGGCCCCTCTGCAGGTGCCTTTGAGACAGGCCTCCCCCTGTCCCCTTCCACCCTCCACCTCAGCCAGCACCACCAACATCTGAAACACATGCACACTCACACACTGACTCTGGGGGTGCTGGCTGAGGCTGAGCTCTTTTCCCATCTAGGGAGGGTACACTCTGGCCGGGTGCCCTCTGGGCTTCCAAAGTGGGATTAGCAGTGCCCACAAGTGCCAGGGAACCTCAGAACCTTAGAGGGGCTGGAGCAGAAGAGGAAGAAGAAAGTTGGTGGGGAGGGGCGCCCAGAGGGCCAGGCAAGAGGAGCACAAGAAGCTGTCCCCCCTAGACCCCACAGAAGGTCCTCTCACCAGAGCACTGTGGTTAACATGTGCCCCCAGGAGACAGGCATGCAGCTCCTTGGCCAGGTCCCCCACTGGCACAGGCTGTCACACTGACGCACTGAGAGTCAGGTGAGGGGTGGCAAGCACGGCACAGCCCCTCTGCAGGGCTCCTGCAGCCTTGAAGCCAGCATCTCCGGGCTCTGCACTTGCTCATCGCACAGCCTCCACCCCTCTACCCAGCCACCTCCTGGTGAGGCCCAGCGGCGCCCTCATCTCCTGGTGTAGATGATAGAGATGTGGGGCGCATCAGGGTGGGGGGCGATGGGGAAGCGCGGGTGTGAAATATGCCGCTGGATAGGGATTGCTGTCGCTTGCCTCCCTAAAAACCCACATATATTATTCTTTAATGGAAAGTTAATTGTCTTATTATTCCCTCCATATGGTCCTCTTGCTTGGCACCCAGCGGGGATGCGTGGGGCTAAAGGGGGGGCTCCCGGGAGGGCGTCTGAGACGTGGTGAGGCTGCTGCTGGAGCATAATTGGGTAGAGAGAGGCAGATGCACAGGAGCCTGACCAAAGCCCTGCCTAGACCCCCTCTGTGTCCCCCCAACCTGGCTTGCTCTCTGCCTCTTTCCTTCCCGGGCCCTGACCTGGGGGCAGCCTCTTCTGGTACCTTCTCCCCCGCCCACTGTAAAGTCTGGGAATGTTCTCTCCTGAGCACTGTGTGGGGAGACACAGGATTGGATGGGGAGTGGCTGTTGCCATCCTGACCGCCCCCCCGCCCCCTCCCCCTGTATACACACACACTCTGTTGCTGGCAAGAGAAAATTCAATTTTTGAGAAGCTTTTCTAAAGCTATTTCATCCATGGCAGGCATCTGGCCTGGGCCAGCTGACTGGCTTAGGTCGCCCATATCCTTCCACACGCCCTCATCAGAGAGGGGCTGTGTGGGCACGGGGACTGTCCTGGGATACCTGCCCCAGGGACCCTGGCTCATGTTGGCCACCCCTTCTGTGGCACCAGCCACCTGGAGCCTCCCCCACCCCAGTGGCTCCTCCAGGCTGCTGAGGCTGGGCCAGGTATGGGTTCCCTTCTCAGTCCCTTGTTCCCTGTCAGGCCTCCTCTCCTTCTGCCCCCTGGAATGAGGATATTGTATCAGAACAGCCTAGACAAGGTAGAGATGCAGTGGCAGGAAGGCCCCAGAGAGGCCTGGCTGCACATGGGCCCCTGGCTCCTAGAGTCCTGGCAGGGCAGGGCTGGGGCAGGGAACCCTGCTCCGAGGCTTCTGGGATTCCAAGTAGCCTCAGCAGGGAGTTGCCCCCCAGGTTTCTGTGGAGGCCATGGGCACAGAGGGGCAGGTCTGTGGGAGCAGCATCTCTGGGTGGGATCAGCTGGTGGTGCAGTCATGGAGAGGGGCCCCCAGCTTCCAGCTTGTGCCAACAGGTCACTAGAGGGCACTTCGAAGATCAGTTCCCAGGGGATGGGGAACAGCTTGGAGTGGGAGAGAAGCGGTAGGAAAAGCTGTGCCTTCTGAAGGTAGGACCTGCCTGTGGTCCCACAGCTAAGGCCAAGCTGGATTTGGATTTGAACCTAGGGCCTGTGCCAGGGGCAGCAGCTGGATGGTGGGAGGTGGTGAAAGGATGAAGCAGACAGGAAGGGCAGGCACTGTGGGACCCGGGACATGTTGTCCTGCCTCTCTGAGCCTTGGTTCCCTCACCTGGGAAATGGGGATCCAAGCAGTACTGTCTCACGGGGTACGTGAAGATCTCAGGGGAGCAGGAGCAAGGAACGGCTGCAGACCTAGCCCTGCATAAGTGTGGGGTGCCTTTGTCCCACCCCCACCCCCACAACTGCTGTCAATTGCCTGCCCTTCCAGAGGTTGATCACAGTTTAGAAAAGTTCACATGCCCAAGGTGTGCTTTCTGCTTGATTCAGTCCAGGGGTTTAGAAACTGGTCCCTTCATCTCTGTTGATCATGACATCTTTTAGGGACATCTCGCTAAGAGAGGCACAAAGGTCACCAAGCTGCTGGGGCAGAGCCTGAAAAAATAGGGCCTGTGGACCAGGGAAGGGTAGGTGATTTCTTTGGCTAGAAATCCAGGGAGCTAGCTGCAGAGATGCTGTTGGGGAGGAGATGGGCAGAGACAAAAGGAAGGGCCCCTATACCCCTGAAGACTGTGAGTCAGTTTCTCCAATCAGTCAACAAGTTGACACCTTGTCTCTCAGGCCCCATGGGCTTAAAGAAGGGGATGGACAGCTGGGCATGGTGGCTCATGCCTGTAATCCCAGCACTTTGGGAGCCTGAGGCGGGCAGATCACTTGAGGCCAGGAGTTCCAGACCAGCCTGGCCAACATAGCAAAACCCTGTCTCTACTGAAAATAGAAAAACTTGCTAGGTATGGTGGTGCATGCCTGTAATCCCAGCTATTTGGGATGCTGAGGCAGGAAAATTGCTTGAACTTGGGAGGTGGAGGTTGCAGTGAGCCGAGATCACTCCACTGCACTCCACCCTGGGCAACAGAGTAAGATTCTGTCTCAAAAAAAAAAAAAAAAAGAGAAGGGGATGGAATGGAGTAGGGAGTCATACAAAGCCATCCAACTCTGCCAACTCTGACCTGTGCCTAGATGTTGGCGTTGGGAATGGGGAAGTTAGTGCATAAGAAAATAGAGTGGCTGAGGCCAGAGCTGAGGATCAGGGGTTCTTGAGGGTGGAATCTCTCAGGATCTCTGGAAGGTTCTCTGCCTGGGTTCTCTGTCCCTCAGTTTAAGAAAGAGACAATCTCAATGGCCATGAGCAGAACCTCCCTAGGCAGACAGCACTGCTCTGCTTGGAAGATTTTAGTCGCTAACACTTGGCTTTGCTGCAGGGCCCTTCCCTGAAGTGAGGGCCGCTCAATCCTTCCATCTTGGGGATCAGCAAGGTTTGTCTGTGAAACTTTCCTAAAGCCCTACACACACACACACACACACACACACACACACACACACACAATTCTGATGAACTTGCTGGTTCTCTTCAGAGGTCCCTAGGGAGGCTGGCCTGACAGCAGGACAGTGGGAGATCGGCTCGAACTCAGCCCTTGAATCTTGTTGAAGAGTAGCCAGGGTCTGCTGTCACCCCAACTGGCCTATGCACTCATCTCTGAAAAGGGACAGAGCTGCCATGTCCAGAGCCGGAGGCTGGTCTGGATGTTCGAGGGTGGGAGATGGGAGTTGGGGATGGAGGGCCGAATGGGTTTCATGCTCGGCCCCCCGGGGACAGTTGACCCAATCTGCATTCCTCCCCCATCCTTCACTCCCTTCCGTTGCTGGATCAGTGGCAGCCACGGGGACACTTGCCTCAGATTCATGGAGCCCCAAGCACTTAGCGGAGGCAGAGAAGTAATTGGTTCTGACAAACCACAGCCGGCCCCAGGGGCGGCAGGAGCAGCATTCCCCACAACCAGACAGGAGATGGAGGCTCAGCATGGCCTCTCTCCACCTTCTCTGAGTGTGGCTGCCCTCACCTTGTAAGCGGAGATTTTATGTTTGGAGAAAGTTACGGAGCCATAAACCTTTTCTTATATCTGTCTCCCAGCCTTGGGACCTGACAGTTCTGAACAGAGGCTGGCCTGCTCCATGGAGAGGGGGAGAGACTGAGGCAAGGGTTGGCTCCTGGGCAGACCCCCTCCTTGTCTATCTTTGGGTTCTCCTAAAGCAGGGAACCAAGTGACCGACCCTTGGAGCTTGAGGGCCTGACCTCAGTATGCAAGGGTGTGCAATCTGGATGGAGAGGCAGGCTATGCACACACGCAGGCGGGCAGGTGTGTACATATGCCTGTGGGGTACACATGTCCATAGGTGCCCACAAGGCTGACATGGAGGAGGTGCCCAGGTAGTAACTATTCAGTAGATGGAGAAGCAAAGCGGCAGGCCTCTGAGGACTGAAAAGGGACAGATCCGGGCTCTGACTGTCCCATTCGGCCTTGGGAACCATCCGCCCCCATGGAGAAACTGAGACTAGTGCATCAGGGTTGACTAAGCCTTGATGCCAGATGCCCTAGGAGATGCAGCAGGCATGGGGCATCTGCCAGGACTCAGCCCCACATACATGATCCCTGGATTGCTCTTTGTGAGGGTATGGAGGGCCCAGCAGCAGTGGAGAGGAGCTGGATGTGAGAGTGTGCTGGCTACCCAGATATTGGTCTGGGGCCAGGGAGGCTGGCCATTCCTAGAATGACTTGAAGGCTTGGCCCAGGTGTGCGGCACCAGGCCGGGGTAGCAAGGAGCCTTTCTCAGGCCTTTGGGTTTCCTCCTCTTCACTCTCACTAGACCACTCAGCTTCTTCAAGTCCACTTGCCACTCTCCTCACTCCCCCCACCCCCTTACAGGCCTCTTCCCAGGTTTAAACCCAGCCCACAGCTCCCCTCCTCCAGGAATCCCTCCAGATCAATGCTGAGGCCAGTGGTGTCTGATACTTGCTGCTGCCTTCAGCTTTTGCATCTTTCGGGTACAGACAGAAGATGGGGGTTGCCAGGAATCTCTGGCAGGCCCAATCCAGTGTTCCCATCAAATGGGGTATGGAGACCATGGCCAGAAGGGAGGGTCACGTCCAGGCTTTCCAGGAGTCCACCTGAGCGCAGGCGGTCAGAGTGGGAAGGCAGCTAGCCCTGGTGATTCTTGGTCCCGTGATCCACTGTAGACACAGTTCCTGACCTGCTGAGGCTCGTATGAGGTGGAACATGGGCTGATCACGGTGCATGAGAGATGTGTGATGCTGCATGGGGAATGTGAGCACACATGCCTGCACATGGAGAAGAGAACAAGTGAACCCCTGTGTGTCAGTGCTGTAAGTAACATGTGAGCGTTTGTGTGTCCATAGATGGGAGTGGTCATAGAAGGTGAGCATGTGCATGTGTGTGTGCACAAATGTGCAGTTCTGAGTGCTGCCTGTGGAGGTGTGAGCAGGCACACATTAGGGTAGGGTGGGACTGTGAGGAGGCAAGTGTGGAATGCTCTGTCACCCAAGCAGGCGAGAACTGCTTAGCTGATTAATTAGCAAAGCTGAGAAATCTCAATTGTGGGTGAGGAACACACACACACACACATGCGCACACACATACACACACACTTCCCCCATGGATGGTGAGCATCCCCCCAGTCACTCTGCCTGACACTGCTCAGCAGCCCTGCGTGGAGGCAGGCTGCCAGGTGGTTGGGGGTGCATCCTGGGGTGGGGCTGGACCAAACATCCATACTGTGGAGATCACAGGCCTTGTGCAAGGCAGTTCTCATCCCTAATCCAGTGCTCACAGAGGCTGGTGGTGAGGCCACCTAGGACCTTGTCCCCATTTCACAGATGAGAGAGCTGTGGTTGGTAAGGAGCAAGGAGCCAGAGCCTCATTTCCAGGTCCCGGGCCTCCTGGGGAGTGGGGGCATCCTCCAGAGTTTGCAGGCATGGTCAGGTGATTGATTCTCCAGTACACTTGGATCCACTGAAGAGTTACCTTCCAAAGGCAGGGGGACCTGTCTTGGTTCCTTTGGGCTTAGAGAAGAGCTAGTGTCCACCAGGGAGCTTTCTACAGTACAAGACAAACCACTCCCACTTACAACCCCTAGATGCTTGTCACAATCCAGTTTCCTCTGCATGTCTTGCAGGCAGGCCAGGGAGGCCTCATCCTCTAGAAGCCTTCTTAACACCTTCCTTCACCTGACCCTAGAAAGTGAGGGTCCCCAATGCTCCTCACCTCCCATAGCCCTGTACGCCTCCCCATCAGCATGAATCGCTGTGATTGCAGCTGCCCGTTTCATGTTCGTCATTTGGGCACAGTTCCTGGGACACTGATGGGATCTGTTGAACTTGTACCTGAGTCTTAGAGTCTGGGTTTGATGCTGACTGCTGGCAGGCAGGCCTGCTGCCCCTCAAAGACCCCTGGCCCTGCCACTGCACTGCATCATCATGCAGGGAGACCCGGAAGCTGGGTCAAGTGGCAGCCACTTGCCTCTTGATCAGGTGCTGACAGAGGAGCCTTCATTATGCTCCATCTACCAGTGTGGAATAAATTGGTGTGCAGTTAATTTATTCCTTTTAAAGAGGGACTTTCACACCGGGGAAAACTTTTAAAAAGAACATTTATATAAAAAGCAATTACCATGCCAGTAATTTGTATGTATTCTATCTACCCCTTCTATCGCTACCTTTGTGTTCCAACGTGGCCACCTCCCGGGTAGCTGCAGCCTGGCACCCAGCCTCCCGACTACAGCATGCCGCCTGCTGGAGTGGCCTCCTCCTCCGGGAAGGATCAGAATGCAGGGCCTAGGCCCAACAGGGGTATGGACTCCAGGAGTACAGCTGGGTGGATTTATGTTCAGAACAGGTGCTTTGGAAATTTCCTCCCGTGTGCATCTCTGTCCTGAGGTTGCTCCAGCACCAGTCCCAGGGCTGGCACATCCTTTCTGGGCCCTTCTTGGCAGCAGCCAAGCACTTAAAGGCACCTGCTTCCCAGCAGCCTCGCAGCCCAGTTCACTAGAGGAGGAGGCAGTGGTGTGGGAGCAGGTATTTTCCCTCCGAGGAGCCACTAACGGGCACCCTGCTTCCCCAGCCATTATTGCTCTCACACTCGATGCATTATGTAAATTGTCTCCGTTGCTAAGTGGTAGAGGAGCCACTCAGGGGAAACGAGGGAGCAGGTCTGGAGCCTTCTGGGGGGAAAGCAGGAGACTAGGCCCTGAAAACTCATCCTCTGCATCAAGAAGGGTCTGGCCGCCTCTCCTCTTAGACTAGGACCCCTGAGGCTGGCATACTGTCTCCCCCTCAGACCACAGCTTTTATGTGGGCTGTGGCTTCACCCCCACACCAGACAGGGGTTCCCAGGAAGCTGGATAGGTTCCCTCATTGAACAGGGCCACCAGATTGAGGCTTTGCTTCCCACTCAAACCAGTTCCTGGGGTAGGACACATGCCCCTCTGTTGCCCAGGAAGGTCTGCTTCTCCCACCTGCATGACTTTCAGCAGCAGCTGGGCACTAAGGCCCTCCAGGAATGTGCACACTCACTCACAGCCTTAGATACCCTTGGCAGACTAGAGAAGGTCATGTCTAGTCCCAAGCTAGTTGACCTGCCTCCTCCACAGATCCTGTTGTGCCCAAATAATCTTGGGCCACTTCTGAAGTGAGTACCCAGTGAACGTGGGATATAGAAAGGTGAATATTTGGGGCAACCCCACATCCTGGGGTGCCAGCAGGTTCTTGGGTCGCTGGGGGGGCTTCAGTCTCAATGAGCCATGGCCTGGGCCTGGTCAAGGCCTGGGTGATGGAGGGAGTTCTCCCAGGGTACTCACCTGGCCTGCTGTCCTGCCTTTTGAGGAGCTCCCATGCTCCCTCTGCATGATCTGCAGAGGCAACCGAGCCCTCCCAGGGGGTCTGGATTCAGCATCTCCCCTTCTGAGGAGCCAGGTGCGCTGGGCTTCATCCAAACTGTGTTGGACTCCTCTCAGCTGAGCTTGCCCTTGGCATGAGGTCTGCAGTGCAGGCTCAAATGAGGGTCCTCCCTCCCTGGGACTCAAGGGCTCTCTCACGCCCAGCCCTCGTTCTCCCCCTGGGACAGGATGTCTGTCCCATACAAGGAGGCCACTGGGTTGAGGGCTTGCTTGTTTGTGCATTTCCTGAAAGTTACACAAAGAGTTGGGGATTCCAGGGAGGGTGTGAGAGGTGGCAAAGACATTTGCAGCCCACTCAGCCCCATTTCTCAGACAGCCCTCCTCTAACTCCTGTCCCTTCCCAGGCAGGGCTGTCTGTGGGTCAGGGTGAAATGGCACAGCTTTAAACAGAGGTGTGTACAAAGACAGTGGTTCCGTGGCTGCATAGACTCTGGGGGAGACCAGCCTGAACAACATGGCAAAACCTGTCCTACAAAACATACAAAAATCAGCTGGGCGTCATGGGGTGCACCTGTGGTCCCAGCCACTGGGGAGGCTGAGGTGGAAGGATTGCGTGAGCCTGGGAGGTCGAGATTGCAATGACCTGTGATCGTGCCTCTGCACGCCAGCCTGAGTGACAGAATGAGACCTTGTCTCAAAAAAAATAAAAGGGGAAATTTGGAGCTTCTTCCTTACCACCTGGCACTGTCCCCTAGGATGGATGGCATTATCTCTCAGACCCCTGTGGCTGCTGTCCCTCAACTTGCTTTGTGATTATTGCCAACTTTTGGGAGTGTTGTGGTGGGACCCCTGACCAGGGATCACCAATACCAATTCAGTGTTTCAGTCTAAGGAGCCTGGTCTATGTATTCAGTTGATCAGGGAATTGAAATCTCAAACTGTCTTCACTGCAATAAGAGTAAACAGAAGTAGTGATGTCGCCTGCTGCCCTTTGACGGCCACTGTCCTGAGGCCAGAGGCTGGAGTCAAAGCAGTCAGTCCTCTGTCCCTGACTCCTTTGCCTACGTTCTTCTCTCTCTATCCTTCTATCCTTCCCCTCCCAGCCTCCCTGTCTCTTTTTTTTTCTTTTTCTTATATTTCTAGATGGATTTTTAAATTTAGGGTTTTCAAATTAGCATTACACAGGCACCTGGTGTAAAGTCATAGTTTTACCAGGCGAGTTGTGTTAGGAGCACAGCAGCCCCCTCCTCTCCATTTCCAGCTCCCCAGAGGCTGTCACTTTCTAATCTCTGAGCTCCATATCTCTAAATGACATACTTATGTTGCTACTTCTTGATTGTTCAGTTTTAGGCATTATCCGTGGGCATCCTGCTGTGGGAGAGGAGGGCTTTGCGCCCCTCCCCCAGCCCATCCCTCGCCCTTTTGTGCATAACATGATATGGTGAGGCTCACTGTTGACATTGCCCTGACCCAGCAAATGCTATTCAGAACTGTGCCTTGCAGAACACTTTTGGGTACAATTTTTTAGTTGTTTCCTACCAGTAAAAACTGTCTCAATTTTGTTAGTTTTATTATTATTATTATTATTATTATTATTTTGAGACAGTCTTGCTCTGCCACCCAGGCTGGAGTGCAGTGGCACCATCTTGGCTCACTGCAACCTCCACCTCCCTGGTTCAAGCAATTCTCCTGCCTCAGCCCCCTGGTAGCTGGGATTACAGGCACGTACCACCACACCTGCCTCGTTTTTGTATTTTTAGTAGAGATGAGGTTTTGCCATGTTGGCCAGGCTGGTCTCAAACTCCTGACTTCAAGTGATCCACCTCCCCTGCCTTGGCCTCCCAAAGTGCTGGAATTAACAGATGTGAGCCACTGCACCCAGCTATTGTTAGTTTATTTGCTTAGTCTTCTGTGAACCTTTACTCACTCTGCCCCCAACTCCCCGCCACTTTATCTGACCTGGCTCTCATACACCTGGGCTTCTGTTAAATTAAATT
Source organism: Pongo abelii (assembly GCF_028885655.2). Classification (NCBI taxonomy): domain Eukaryota; kingdom Metazoa; phylum Chordata; class Mammalia; order Primates; family Hominidae; genus Pongo; species Pongo abelii. The sequence goes on from NC_085928.1 coordinate 103,986,059, forward strand.
CACCTTCCAAGAAAGTCCTGCCCAGAGCCTCCCACCTTGCTCCAGGGAAGACTGGCTGCTCTCCCAGCCTGCGGCACCGATGTGTCCTGGGATTTCCTTTCCCCCTCTTGGGGTTGGAGTCCCCTCTTTCATGGATCCCATGGCCTCTTCCTTAGATTTCTCTCTCATTTTGGTGTAGAGAACATTTTTCCTTTCCTTCCTTCCTTTCTTTCTTTTTTTTTTTTTTTTGAGACTCCCCAGGCTGGAGTGCAGTGGCATGATCTCGGCTCACCGCAACCTCTGCCTCCCAGATTCAAGCGATTTTCCTGCCTCAGCCTCCTGAGTAGCTGGAATTACAGATCTGCGCCGCCACACGCAGCTCATTTTTGTATTTTTAGTAGAGATGAGGTTTCACCATGTTGGCCAGGCTAGTCTTAAGGCTTAAGGCTAGTCTTAAACTCCTGACCTCAAATGATCCACCTACCTGCCTCAGCCTCCCAAAGTGCTGGGATTACAGGCATGAGCCACCATGCCCAGCTGAGAACATTTTCAGTTGGCTTCCTGAGGACAGGTACAGGGGAGCCAGACTTTGGAGACTGTCATGTCTCAGAAAGCCTTCCTTCTCCCCCACACTCAACAGAGATTTCAGGTGGGTTGGAAGTCCGGGGGGAAACTATTTGCCTTAGATTTTCTAAGGCAGCACTCCATTCCTTCCAGCTTCTTAAGTTGCTATGGAGAGGTCCCCAGTCATTCAGATTCCCGATCCATTGTACATGACCTGGTTTTTATCAGAAACTTGTAAATTTTCTCCCTTTGCCCAGTGTTCAGACATTCCACACTGACCTACCTTTGTGCGGCTTTTCATTTCTTACCACTCAGTGCACACTTTCAAACTACTTGTGTCCCTCAGTTGGGGGATGTTTTCTTGAATGGTTTCTTTGACTATTTCCTCCCTTCTCATTTTTCTGTTCTTTCTAGAAACCTTAACTCAGGCCCTGTTCTTTTTTATTTTTCTTTTCTCTGCAATATTCCATCTCTGTGTCTTTCTGTGAGAAAATCTTCTCATCAAATTTTACATTTAACCATTGCATTTTAAATTTCCAGGATGTCTTTTGGAACTTTGTTGTTGTTGTTGTTGTTGTTGTTGTTGTTGTTGTTGAGATGGGAGTCTCGCTCTGTCACCCAGGTTGGAGTGCAGTGGCGTGATCTCGGCTCACTGCAAGCTCCGCCTTCCAGGTTCACACCATTCTCCTGCCTCAGCCTCCCGAGTAGCTGGGACTACAGGTGCCTGCCACCACGCCCGGCTAATTTTTTATATTTGTAGTAGAGACAGGGTTTCACCATGTTAGCCAGGATGGTCTCAATCTCCTGACCTTGTGATCCACCTGCCTCGGCCTCCCAAAGTGCTGGGATTAGAGGCGTGAGCCACCACACCCAGCCGGACCTTTTTAAGAATAATATCTTGTTCTTGTTTCATTCTTGCCACAGTGTCTGTTAGTTGTCTGAGGACAGTATAGCTTTATAGATCAAAAAAAAACTTCTTATTTTGAAATAATTTTGTATTTACAGGTAAAACAAAAAAAGAATAATTTTAGATTTACAGAGAAGATGCAAAAATAGTACAGAAATTCCCTGTTTGTCCAGTTTCCTCTAAGTTATCGTCTTGCATAACCGTGGTATAAATATCAAAACTAAGACATCAACATTGGCACAATATTGTAAACCAAAGTGAAGACCTTATTTGGATTTTACCAGTTTTTGCACTAATGTCGTTTTTTGGTTCCAGGATCAAATCCAAGGAACCACTTTGCATTTAGTTGTCATGTCTCCCTAGTCTCCTTTTTTTTTTTTAACTTTAAAAAACAGGCTTAATTCACTTTTCATGTATTTATGTATTTATTTATTTATTTCGTATTTAAAAACTCCATGTTGTAGCCACAGTTGGAACCTGCAGGGGTGTCGGGGGTTGACTCCGGATCAGGTGAGACAGACAGGACGGGATAGTCCGGGACAGCTCCTGGTGCTGAAGAGGATGGAGGGTGGAAGCAGTGTCTGTGGGCCAGGGGATCTCTGGTGGAAGCAGGCTGCAGGGTGAGAAGGCAGAACCCCCAGGAACCAGTGGAATGGTTGGGAAGCACTGCCTGCCTCTCATATTCCTTCCTCAGATGTCTGCTGACCCCTCCCCAGGAGACAGCCAGTGAGCTGGTAGGGTGCAGCAGTGAGCAGTTCCCAGTTACCTGGGGTCAGAGGGCATGGGCTTCTCCCCTGGACTCACTCACATCCCGGGGTCCTGGTACAGGTGTACCATCAGGTTCATGTTCCTGGCTGGAGTTCTGAGGGGCTCGAAGTTTTTCTGAGTTCACACCTAGGTCCCTTGGCTCCAGGTGCTGGAGGCCTTGGGGCCCTGCTGGGAGATAGTTTTTAGACTGATGGGCTTCAGAGACCCAGATCATCTTCCTGTGTGACACCCCGTAGTGCCAAGGGCTGAAGAGTTGGGGAGCAGGGCACCATGGGGTGGGAGGAGTGCCCTGGGCTGATGCATCCCCACCATGAGTCAGGTGAGAGAGTTGGGAAGACCCTGTTCCCAGGCCCAGAGCATTTAAAGAGAGAAAATGGACCCATCTGTGCTTCATCTATGGACAGCAATGACACCCCAGCCTTGTGACTGTGGCCTGAGTGAGGGGGGCAACTGCCTCTACTCCCCGTGGCCCAGGCAGAAGCACCAGGCCCCACAATCTCCTCAGGGTGACCCCGACCTTTCCCTGCCACCCATGTGTATACCTGGGCTCCCTTTTATCAAATATTCTCCTGCTAATCTCATCTCCCTGTGTGACTGCCCTGTAATTAGCTCACTTTGCAAAATATGATGTCTGTCATAGTTCCCCCTCCATGTGTTTCTTTTCCCAGGAAAGGGTAAAGAGGGAATGGGATGAAGAAAGATTTCTGGATGTGGCGCCACCTCACAGGTCAGCTCTGGCCGTGTGCCCTGCACACAGGGCCCCACATACACTAACACATGCCCCAGCTCAGCTCCAGAGCCTGGAGAGTCGATGGAGGTTGGTGGGCTGGGCCAGAAACCCGGGGAAGGGATGGCACAGGCATGACTGAGCAGGTTCCCCAGAGAAGGTTCTCCCGGTCTTCTAGCTGGGGTTTCAGGACCTAGCCTTTGGGGTTCCCCAGCATTAACCCATTGCTGCTAGAAGTGAGCCTGCCAGGGCCTGGTTAGTCAATCACCATAGTCTGTCTGCTCCAGCCTCCAAAATGTTGTTCCTAGTGCCTCCTGCACATTTCCTTTGTTCCTGTGGGTTTTGCCGTTTTGAATAGTCCTTAACTGTCGTGTCAGGGAGTTTGGGGAAAGTTTGCCAGGCACCATTGCTTTCACTTCTCTTGCAGCAGCTGAGTCCTTACTGTTAGGTTAAGTGAAATCTACGCTGGGCCCTGGACAGTGAATTGATGAACAGGAGGTTCTTTGGCTAAGTGGGTAGGCAAGCCCGGGCTGGTCTCTTACCACCCTCTCACTACCCCTGACCCACCACATGAGCCCAGAGACTCCCTGTCTACTGCCTGGGACTCCAGGGAACACGGTTTGAGAACTGCTGCCCTGTACATGGGAGTGTGTTGGGCACAGGGCTTGGCTTGGAGTTAGCAGCAGGGAGTCTCTGGGATTGGCGGAAGGTGCAGAGAGGCAGCTCAGCTAGCCTCACAGGGACACTTTAGCAGCCTGGTTCTCTCCCCGTGGCCAGGTGCCCCTCGTCCCAAGTCTCAGTTCCCCATCTGCGCAGTGGGAAGCCCTGGTAGGCCTGGCTTACGCAGCCAGCAACGGGGAAGGGCTTTGCTGATAAAGCAAGTTCTGCCTTGGCTGACAGCGGGCCAGCTATTCCCTGGATGGTTCCCTGACCCAGCACCTTCCCTGTGCTCATAATCTAGCAGGTAGGGTTACCTGGGGCACTCATGGCTTGGGGAGGGCATTACCCTGAACCTGGCAGGTGGCTGAGGCTCATCCCTTTGGGGCAGCTCCCAAAGACTTCGCTGGTTCTGAGTGAGTCAGGGCAGGTCTCTGAGCCTCCCCAAGGCCATACCCTTACCCTCATTAGTCTGTCCACTTGGGCTGCCTTCCTCAGTCCCCATCATCACCTATTGAGATTGAGCTTCTTCTCCTGAAGCTGAGGGAGTAGGAGGGTGGACTGTGAGAACAATCAGACAAAAAGAAGAACCTCAGAAATCAGGTGACCTGGGTCTTGTTTCTTCATCTATAAAAGGTGGAGGGAAGTCTCTGCACTCAGCATCATTGCTACAAGTGATGAAACCGAGCCTCAGGTGTGTTGAGGCGGTGGCAGAGGTACGTGGGGTTGTTGGGGCAAGAGCTGGACCTGGGACCAAAGGCTGGAGCAAGAGGCAAGGACTGGACCTGGAGACACAGCTGGACCAGAGCACCTGGGGCCAGGGATGGACTGCGGAGCCAAGGCAGAGGTTTCCAGGAGCTGCGGGGAGACATTGGCCCCTGAGAGAGGGTGAGCAGGGTGTAGCACCTTCTAGACAGTTTTTGAAAAACTCAGAGCCCAGGTTATGGAGTGATACTTTGCAGGTAGCTGCTGGTTACAAGGAACGATATTTAGCAGGAAAGGAAGCCTCAGTTCCAACTTCCCTGATGGCATTTCGAGAGACTGTGTGAGCTGGACCACCTGCCAGAGCCTAGTCTGTCGTTTTTGTTTGTTTGCTTCTGTTTGTTTGTTTTTGAGACAGAGACTTACTCTGTCGCCCAGGCTGGAGTTCAGTGGTGCAATTTCGGCTCACTGCAACCTCCGCCTCCCAAGTTCAAGCAATTTTCATGCCTCTGCCTCCCGAGTAGCTGGGATTACAGGCGCGTGCCACCATGCCCGGCTAGTTTTTGTATTTTTAGTAGAGACAGGGTTTCACCATGTTGGCCAGGCTAGTCTCAAACTCTGGCCTCAAGTGATCTGCCCGCCTCGGCCTCCCAAAGTGCTGGGATTAGAGGCATGAGCCTCCACACCTGGCTCCAGTTTATCATTTTATCTGGGGGCTTCATTCCACTAGTGAACTCTAAACAGACAGTACTGTCCTTGGGGGAGCCACAAGGAGTGTCATGAAGGGCGTGAAACTGGGATCAGAATCTGGGTCCTCATCTGCTCTGCCTCCTCTGACCTTTCCGGGGGTGGCCTCATATGCATGACCTTCCCTTCCCTGTCTGAGTTTTCTCTTGTAAAACCAGGCAGTGGGACAGGACACTATCCGTGTTCCTAGTTCAGGCAGTTAGGCACGGAAGGAGGGCAGGTAGACAGATGCTGAGAAGTAGGACTGAGTGAGAAAGGGCAGAGTGTGTGAGGGGCAGACCTGGGAGGGCAGCAGGGTTCCTGGTGGGTCCTAAGCAGGGATCCCTGGGAGCAGCGGTTGTTCTGACTGCCTTGGCCAATCTCTCGGAAAATTGAGGCCCAGAGAAGGTTGGGACAGACTCTCAGCCACACAGCAAGCTTGAGCCAGAACACAGGATCCAGACCCTATCCCAGGCCAGTGAGTGAAAATTGTGAAGTCACAATGTTGGTCTGGCTGCAGTGGGCAAGACACATCTGTATTATAGACCCACTCAGCTGTGAATGGAGCTGACTCCATCCTTGAAATGTGTGAGCCTCTCCCCTCCCCCACTCTACCAGCCCTTGCCTCTTCTTGCCCTGGGCAGCTTTTGTGTCTTAGGAGCCAACCATAACTCAGGCTAGGTGCTAATTAAAAGCTACCTACCTCCTTTCTGCAGAGGCTGAGCCCCTCCATTTGCACACAGCCCTTGTCTACCATTGCTAGCCTCAGGCAAATGACTCCACTTCTCTATGCCTCAGTTTCTTCATCTGTAAAGCAGGGCTAACATTTCCTGTCTTGCCTCCCTTCTGGGGTGTCACAAGGTTTAAAGGACACATGCTGTGTATATGTAGGACTGCAGACATGAGGAGTCCTGGACGATGGGCAATAGCTGCCCTCCTCAGAGGCTGTGGGGCACTATCCTGGGATGGGTAGAAGTTGACAATGCGTAGCTGGGGACAGCTTGGATGGATGGGGCAGAACGAGGAGAGGAATGGGGGGAGCATGTGGGCCCAAGTGTCTGTTTTGCTGATTGCTCCTTTTGCTTTCAAGGAGATTAAACTATTTTTAGTCTGTGCTACTGCTGGTGAGACGCCGGAGGAAGCCTTTCCATCGCCGAGATCTTCTGGAAGCTGCCAAGTGTGGTCTTCAGCTCGATTCTGGGAGCCTCCCAGAGCAGGCGGGAGGGGTGTCACCATCTGGGGGCTGTGGGGACAGGCTGGTGTGTGCTTGCTCCCTGAGGTCCTTGTTGCGCTGGCCTCCTTGAGCCGTGTGGCCCTGGCCTGCAGAGAACAGTAATCTGATGCACCCGATGTTTGTAACGCTGTGTTTAAAAAAAGTAATTTATTTTCTAATTATTCCTTGTCTTGCATAACCGTGCATCGCCAAAGTGTCGCTATTTAAAATATTTATGTCTCCACGCCACAGGAGCAGCTCTGGAACATGGAGGGAGAAGAAATAAAAGTCCGCGTGCCGGTCGCAGGCATATTACTTTGACTGGTCCTGGCGGCTTTGACGTCTCCCTGTAAATACATTTATTTTTCATTAGGACGTTTCTGAGCTCGTGGCCCCGGGAGAGCGGAGTGATTATGCCGCTCATCTGTGAGAGCTGCAATAGAGAGGTGCTCAATGAGTGAGCGCCACCAAATGCCTCCCGTGCTTGTCTGCATGGGCGAGGGTCCGAGTGTGTGTGTGCAGGGGGTGTACAGTGCTCAGCTGCATGTATACCAGGAGAGCATGTGGCCAGGGACTTTGGACCTTTGGTGTGATGGGGAAACCAAGGCCCAGAGAGGGCCTGCTTTGGAGTGGAATCAGCCTCACTGGCAGTGGCAGTGAGCAGCAGGCTTGTGACCTGTTCTACCCCTAGGGCAGAAGCCTTTCTTTTCAGCTGGGAAGACTTTTGGGATTGGACGCCTGGAAATGCTGGGTGGCTTCAAGAGGGGCGCCATCCAGATCCTGAAGCAGAGGGCCTACCAGTGCAGCAGGCAGTGTTCCCAGCACACAGGGCAGGACGAGAGCTGACCCTTCCCCTTCTCTGCCTCTCCATAGGCTGTGGGCTTGAGCCATGCTGCAGAGGCTGGCCCAGGCAGTGCCCCTCCTCCAGCCACCCTGTGGAGCAGGGACTGGACTTGGCTCCTCCTTCACTAACAGGCTCTTTTCCAATCAAAAAAAAATTTTTTTTTAGCTCACCGAGTATAAGAGAGAGTTTTATGCTGAATTTTAAAATACCTTATTTTTTCCAGTCTCTAAACTGCTAATCTCCCGGGCTGAGGGATTCTGGGACAAAGGCAGGGCCTCGAAGTGGAAATCTGTAAAATTAGCTTCAGCGGTATTAGTGTTTGCAGTTGGAGATTGAAAAATTGCTTTCCCAGGGCCTGATTGGAGGCTCCGCTCCCTCAGGGGAGAGGCAAGGACTAGGCAGAGATGCTGGAGGCCAGGTTGGGGGTGGCTGGGGGGCTGTTGTGGGAGCCCCTCCAGGGGCCTGTGAGTGGGCCAGGGAGGGTGCGCGTCCTCTGCCCGAGTCTCCCCCATCAACGCCCAGCTTCTCTGGCACTCTCTGTACACAGCGGGTGCCAAGCAAATGCTGTGGAGTCCGGCTGGGTCCCTTCCCCTTCTTATCCTGAGACCTCCTGGACTCGATTCCTAGCCCCCTCCCCAGTGCTCAGACACAAGAGGGAGGGGGAGGCTTCCGGAGCCTGGCTGAGGGGCAGCTCTGGTGCCTGTGGGTGCGCCTGTGTGGCCCATCAGGCCTCTTGTGTGCTTGATTGCCTCTGATTGGCTGCAGCTGAATTCAGCAAAAGCTATTATTTGCCCTTGATGAGCCAATCAGATGGCCTCATTGGCCATTCAGAGCAGGCACCGGAACCCGGGTTGGGGGAGGGAGATGGGGCTCCGCGAGGCGGGGGCAGGGCAGAACAGATGCAGGACCCGGGCCTGGTCGTGTCCACCATGACCTTCACACAGATCACACCTCCCTTCCCTGACCTACCCCTCCAAACTGGGGCTCCCCTCCACATTAGCCTACCTCCCAGCTGTGGCCCTCACCATTCCCTCTTCCTGCAGTGCTTTGCCTTGCACATCTACCTGTCTGAAGCCCTCAAGACCTCCTCCATGGAGTCCATTCCCGTCTGGCCAAGCTCCCAGAGCCTTTACCTGCCCCTCTCTCTTCCTTTGCCAGGAGTTACAGACGTCATGAGGATGGTGGTCAGGAAGATTCAGACAGATGGGGTGCAAATTCTGAGCAGCCCCTTCCCAGTTCTAGGACGCTGGGGCCAGTTGCCCTCTAGAGTTTCTTTATCTGTAATGGAGAAGGGCCTAATAATCACACCTCCTTGAAAGGGGCGAGGCCTGAGTGCAGGGATCCGGGGTGTGAAGGACAGGGCTGGGGGCCCGGAAGTCTAGCCGCCCCCGTGACAGGGTCTTCTTGAACTTCTGTAGGTTGGTCCAGGATTTGGCACTGGTGGGTGCACATGGCCTGGACCGTCCAAAATCGCTCTGTCCTATTCAGGGGACATTTGGATGCGCAGGGACCAAAGCAGGTGACCTGCTGTAGGCTGTGCAGTGTATGTGCACTACAGATGGAGAGGCTGCTAGGACTTGGGAGGTGGCACAGATGAGCTCACCAGGGGGTTTAGGGAAGGCTCCCTGGAGGAAGCAGGGAGCTGAGGGGTGAGCATTTCTGGGGAAGCATGGACAAAGGCCAAGCAGTGGGAACGACTCTGGCAGGCAGCGGGGAAGAGAGGAGAGGCTGGTGTTAGGGTCTCAGTGATGTGGAGATGGGCTCATGGACTCGTTCTGGACCCAGTGAGAGAACTGAGCCTTCTCTCTGAGGTCATATTCCTGGGAAAAGACTCTGAGATTCTAAGATTTGCACACAGGAGGCCTCTGCATCATCTTCAGACAAAGAGGAAATCCTAGCTTTTAGCAGGGATAAGGGGCCACTTCTGCAGGCTCAGAGAGTTTAGTGGGGATCAAGGTTCTTGAGTGCAGTGATTCGGATGTTCCCATCCTACAACGCAGGGCTCCACTCCTTTGCTGTCGGTCTTGGCCTGGCCTTGGTGTAACCAGCCTGCTGAGATTGAAACTATAACCCCCTGGGGATCTTTGACTCTTGCGATAAAGTCCTGTGCTTTTCTGCCTCTGGCTGCAGATGAGAATCATCTTATATCCTGCCAAGGGGGCTTCTCATGTTCACATTTCACCTTAAATTTGTTTTGAATCTTACTCAGTCTTTCCTTGTCTTTCTCCAAAGCATTGATAGCCCCCAGCCACAGCCATCCCATTCCATAGTTCTTATAATTACACTTCCCTGAGCCTGTCTGACACCTGAGATATTGCACCCATTCACAGGTATCCCAAGCTGGTTCACAATGAGCAGTTACATCCATCACATGTCAGGATTGTCAGGGCTCCCCCTGCCTCCATGGAGAGGTTCTCATTGTCAGCACAACAATGCCCACTTTAGGGTTGGCCTTCTGGGACCACTTCTGGCACCAGCTCCGATAGGGTCCATTCCCTGGAGTCAGACTCTGAGATGGAGGTCATGTGCAGGTGTTTACTGGAGAGTACTCTTGGGAACCACACCTGTGAGGGGTGAAGGACGCAGGGTTGGGCAGCAGGAGAAGTTGGGCTGTGAGGCATTCTCAAGCCTGAGCCAATTCCACAGACAGCCCTGGAGGTGGGCTGGCCCATCAGAGCTGTCCCCGTTGAGGCCAAGGGACCAGGCCTCTGTACGCCCCCACTCCACCTCTGTGACCACAGGCAGTGGGGCCACATCTGCTCGGGGCACAGCCTGGGGAGGGACTCGGGGGAGAGGAGTCAGCAGGCAACACCCTTGGCAGTGAGGGGATGAGGGCCTCGTGCCGAAGGGGGAATCTGGGTGATGCAGCCCAGCATCCACATCGTGAGACCTGTGCAGCTTGGACCCAGGTTCTGGTTGTGCCTCTTGCCAGCGCTGAGGCCTCGGGTGAGTCACAAGAACTCTCTGAGCCCAGTATCCCACCTGCAAAATGGACCATTGCCACACCTCCACCTCCTGGGGTTGGTTAGGAGTGGGATCTGAGGTGGGCTCTGAGACACAGTGTGAGCTTGAAGGGTGCACGTGTGGGACATGGCCAGGTTCCAGTCACCATCCAGGTGGGAACTAGGGGGCCTCTCAGCAGGCTCCCCATCCTCTCACTGGACAGGCCTCTGGCAGCCAGGTTTGAGGAAATGGGAGACATGGGCTAAGTCTGTACCATCGATAAAACCCATGGAAGTTGTCCAAGCGCTTGGTCAAGGGCCAGGGATGAAAATAGTGGAGGGGCATGCAGAGGATATCTGCTCAGCCTGCTCAGTGGGTTAATTAGCATGGATGGAGGCAGGCTGGGTTAAGGGGGCTGAACTCCAGGATGACTGGTAGTGTTTGTTCAACAAAGTGACATCAGGCAGCCTGGGGAGGGGCCTTAAAACAGCCCCTGGGCCATGCGTGGTGACTCATGCCTGTAATCCCAGCACTTTGGGAGGCCGAGGTGGGCAGATCACCTGAGGTCAGGAGTTCAAGACCAGCCTGGCCAATATGGTGAAACTCCATCTTTACTAAAAATACAAAAAATTAGCTGGGCATGATGGCGCACACCTGTAATCCCAGCTATTCGGGAGGCTGAGGCAGGGGAATCGCTTGAACCCAGGGGGCAGAGGTTGCAGTGAGCCGAGATCGTGCCATTGCACTCCAGCCTGGGCAGCAAAAGTGAAACTCCATCTCAAAAAAAAACAGCCCCTCGTGGGAGGGATAAAAGTGATGATGGCAGAGGCAGGGTGGCTGTCCATGGAGGGGGCACTAAGGGCCATTGGGGTGGATGAGGAGCCCCTACAGAGGTCATGGACTGGTCACTTTTGAGGCCTCTGTAGGCACGGTGGTTTTGTACACACCATAAGTGAGTCCTCATTTCCAAGGGCCCCATGTAGGCGGGGAGACAGCTCAGAGGCAGGTCCCATGTCCAGGACTGGCACAGGGTCAGAGCCCCTGGGTCTTGTTGGCTAAGGACACCCGTGACATCGGCAGTGTGGCTGGTGCGGTGGGGCATGACGTCGGCGGGCGTCTTGCGGGTGTGACTGTGGGCAGGGAGGGGAGGCCTGCAGACGGGAAGGGAAGGCTCTGAGTCAGGCATGCGCGCAGCAGGCCTGCCTTTTACAAACGATCATCAGCCTCAGTGTTCCAACAGCCTCTTTCACTTTGTAAAAGCCTTTTCTTTGGAAAAATAAAAGAAGATTGGAGGCAAGTACAATATTTGGCTGTGGTGGCTGCTAATTTGGCGCTGAATGTCACCTCCGCCTTTCTCTTCTCTGATGCCAAGTGCTCCTTTCCTGGCTCTGGTGGGCGAGAGCAGGGTGATGGGGGTGCAGGGCGGGCTCCGGAGCCTCTTAAGATTCGAGATTCATTTCCTTAAACACACATTGTCTCACTCCAATTTCACGTCCGAGCAGTTCTGGCAAGGAATTAGCAGCCCCTGGGAGAGTGGCGGGTTCTGTTTACACGGGGCGGGGGCGGGGTGGGGGAGGCGGTGCACGGGTAGGGGGTAGGGGGGGTTTGGGGCCCATTTGCACAGGGAGCCCACACAGGAACTGGGTCAGGGACTGCCTCGCCTGACCAGAGGGCCCTCAAGGGGAGCCAGGCCGATCCGCTGTCAAAAGAATGTGTGAATCCTGCCCCATTTTAGATGTCCTGTGTGCATGGAAGGTGGGGCTGTATAGTGATTTTGGGGGCAAATCAAGAATATTGGGCTTTCAGGTTGGCCTAAGTCTCCACTGAGAGGACTGGTTGAGACCTGGGGACCACCTTTAGCTTGCCCCCTTCTGTGGCATGGGGCTCACAAACTCTGGAGGCTGCAGTTTGCTTTGAGTCAGGCTCCATGGACCCCTCCCCACATGGAGCCTCACCTCCCACTATGTCCTCTCCACAGCCCTTGTGAGCTTGGGAGGTGACAGTCCTGTCACTGTGTGGGAGAAGCAGCTCCACTTCATGGGTGAAGCCCCCAGAACCCAGCCCTAGGTCTCTCTCCTACCTACTCAGTTCCTAGGGCCCGGGCTGAATGCCTGTGTCTTTGATGGGGAGTGTGGTGGGCAGTCCTGGGAGTACAGGCTCCCCCTGCCCCAGGCCACCTTCTCTTCATGGCCTCAAGGTCATTCTGAGTGTGGTGTGGCGGAGGCGTCACAGGGCCACGCTTTAAGCCCCTCCTTAATGGTGTCCTTTCAGGCTGACACTATTTTCATCCCTGGCCTTGATTTGGGCCTTCTTGGCTGGGCTTGTTTTTGTATGGCTTCTGAGGCTGGGTCTGCCCTTTTATGCCCTTTCTGCCTTCCCCATGCCCAAAATCCACAGTCACCCCCTAGTCCCAACCCCTACCCCTGAGGAATCTCAGCAGGGCTGCGCACCCATGGAGGTGGCGTCAGGGTTGAGCCTAAGGAGTGCTATGGAGGTTGGCCCATCCCCCAGCTCTCCTGGGCGACTGCTCATTTGTCACCTCCTAGAGGGGAGACCTGCTAATTTGTCAGCCCATTAGCTGGGCACGAGCAGCATATGGACCCGATTCCTGCTGCCCTCTTCCTGCCCACCTCTGATAGCATCATCGGGGCTCATGGTGAGGTCCTAGGTCCAGGGTTGGATCACAGGGGTGGGGGGCTGCCATCTTGCTCCGAGGCTGAGCCCCTCAATGAGGCAGCCGAGGGTTTGTCCCTCTCTTGGCTTCAACAAATCTACCTTAGGAGTTCAGTGATGAAGCCTCTCTAAGCCACTGGCTAAGAAGGGCCCTGCTTTTAGGAAACTGGGCTTTATTTTTAGCGTTCAGAGAAAGATAATTTTTTCTCGCCCACCATCAGCAGGAAGATCAGTCGTTTTCGTGATGTTTCCAGATCCTCTTGTCTGTGGGATGGGAGTGGGCAGAAAGGATCCCTTGCCTGAGGGCTTCGTTGCGGCTCTCCCCCACATGCAGGAGGGAATCTGTGCCCTCAGACTGTCTCTGTTTCAGCCTGCGCCATCAATGGGGTGTTCTCAGGGTCTGTGGGGGTAGTGGCTAGAAGCGGGCACCAGCACAGTATGGGTGGCCTGGCTCTAGGGATGTGACCAGTGCAGGGTTCTAGTCCCTCTGAAATGGTGGGCAGAAGGGCAGGGACTGGTCTGCTTGAGGGTACCCTGGGCCTGTGTACACACACAGATGTTCCCTGAGACCTACTGTGTGCTGTACTTGAGCACAGGAGCTCGGGGCTGAGCTCAGGAACACATGCACCCTACTTTGTTCATTGCGAGCCTTCCCCCAACATGCGCCATAAACCTGGACATATAGACACCAGGATGCATATGTGCTTCGACACACAGGCACCAGGCTATGTGAGTACCTGGAGACATACACTGGGTCATGTGCTTGGGCCTGAGTTGCCCATGGGAGCACCATCACCCTTCCCACGTGCATACCAGTGAACATTCCTGCATACATGTACAGATATACTCAGGCACACACTGGCTTCTGCATCATCTGGGTTTACAGCAGGAGATAAATTTGCAGTTTAGGAACCCTAAACCTCCCAGCATTGTAAATTCAAAGAGCCTGATAGCCAGAGCTTCCAGGCACGTTGGTGACTCCACAAAGCATAATACTATATAGGAGAGGGTTTCCCAGCCTCCTTTGCAGGGCAGCCCTGCAGGGCAGAACATACCCAGGCCTAACTGGTAAAGGGGCCTGTCCAGGGACTGCCTGCCCTGTGCCAGGGAGGGGCCACATGGTTGCCACCTAGGAGCTTCAGCCTAGGGCATCTCCAGCATTCCCTAAGGGCCCTAGGGTAGGGGGAAGTGATAGCAACTCAGAGGGTTCAAGGCCCTGGGGGAGGCTAAGTTTTGTTCATGGAGGGGACAGGGTGGTCCAGAGGCCAGGTTGAGGATATGGCTGGTCTGACTCTTAGCCTGTTCTGGGGCCTAAAAAGGAGGGCTTCCTGCTTAGACCTCTGTGGGGCACTTAGAAGAGTGTACCTGAGCCCTGATCCAGTCAGGATGTGGCATGGCAGGGACCTTGGTTGGATTCTGGAGGAGCTCAGAGTTCCCCAGGCTCCGTGGTGACTGGAGCAGGGAGAGGCCTGGGGTGTGGAGTTCTGGGCAAGCAGGCAGGGAGGCTGCCAGCTCAGGGTGCAGGCAGGAAACCTGGAGGGGCTCATGTATGCTCAAAGACACTGGAGGAGCACTGACTGAGCAGGACCAACCCAGGCCACTTGCCCCAGTCACGCCCTGCAGGCCCCAGGGGAGGACTGAGTGAGCCTCTGTTGAGGGGTCTCCTAGCAGGCCCAGTGGTATGGGAGGGACATGGGGCAGGGGGGAACCTAGCTCCCAGTTCTCTCCCTACTAAGGAGGAAGTAGAGCTGCCTTACATAATCAGGGCAATTTGTTCCGCTCTTGTCCTCCTGGCGTCATTGCCCTCACCGCCTCCTTGCTCAGGGAGCCCTTGACAGATCTAGAAGTGCAGGCCTCCCTCCTTCCTGCTGGAGGTTGCTGACAGACGATGTGGAAGCCTGGGGCACCATCCCCTCCAAGACCCCATGGGCACCTGACCACGAGAAGGGGGCGGTGGGGGAGACAAGGTCACACTGCATATGGAGATCCAGGCCTCCAGCCTGTAGCCTCCAGACGACCCTACGGTTTCTCAGAATTCACACAGGCAGTGAGTTCCTGGTGAGGGTCGGGGTCAGAGCTGCCCCTGCCTGCTAGTGGATCCCCTCCCCCGGAAGATCTCCTCACCAGCCTTCCTTCTCCTCCACCTTTGCATGCTGCTCCTGTGCTGGAAAGGTACGCAATCTCTTTTGGCTGCACCTTTCCCTGGAATGTCTTCTCTGACCTTCCTAGCACAGAAGAAGGTGAGAAGCTAGAGCCTGGGTCATCCTGGCTCTTTGCTGCTGCTTACCCTGGCCACTTGGGCCTCAGTTTACACACCTGTAGCCTAGGGTCCTAGACTTCCAACCTTACAAATGAAGATGGTTTCCTACAAATCGAAGCACCTCCTTGAAGTCCACCTACCCTCTGGGCCCAGCTCAGAACTGTCCTTGGCTCTCCCTCCCCCTGCAATCCCTCTGGGCAAACAGGTTGGACGAATGAGCCCTCGGGGTCTGGTAGACAGCACCAGGCAAATGAATTAGGGGCTTGTTATCCTGAAGGGACTGGCTTCCTGGGAGGGTTCACCCAACTGTCTGAGAAACAGCTCTTGCTGGATGTTCAAAACAGGATGGGGTTTGTGAACCCGAGATTCAGCTGACCCCACTGGCTTTCATAGCCCTGGTGCAGGTGGCCCAATGGACATGGCCAAGGGGGCAATCAGAATGGCTTCCCAAAGGAGGGGTCAGGGCAGGGTTGGGCCTAAAGAGGAGTTATAGGATCCCACAGGCTGGAGACAGCTGCTGGGGAGATGGAGGCAGAGTCTGAAACAGGGTCTGAGTTCATGCACGTGGTAAGTCCATGTAGTCATTGAATTCCAGCTGTGCCAATTATTCTCTGTGCCTCAGTTGCCTCATCTGTAAAATAAGGACAACTGGGGCTTGTGAGAATTTGAAGAAATGGATGGCCGGTGTGGAGGCTCACTTTGGCCCCACCAGTAATGGCAGCTAATCCCATAATAATTGTCACCCAACCCCACAGCCCCCAAACCTGGCAACAAGGAGGTGGCACACCTGGAGTCGGGGCCCAGGCACAGCATCTGCCTCCCCTGAGCACAGCACACTTAACTTAGAAGTTCATGGCTGTTCAGGCTAAGGGCCCTCATGGTGTTTGCCAGTGTGGCCGGGCCATCAGTCCTGTTTGCACAGTTTGTTTGCATGGCAAACACTCTGCACAGATGCAGGAAGGTAAATTCTGGCCCCTGTTGCTGCTGGAGTTTTGCATACACCGAGAGAGAACCTGGAGCTGGAGGTGCCAGGGATTGTCCCTCTTCCCCAAAAGTGAAATAAGGGGTACTGAGGTACAGAAGGGCCAGAGCCTGCTCAGGAGCACCCCTACGGACTGGGTTCAGAGATCACCGACCCCAGCTCTAGGAAAGCTTTGGGTGGTAACCCCACCCCTGCATTTTTCAGGTCCAAAGTGGGAGCTTTCTTGTGAGAGCCCAGGAGAGGCTGTAAATGATGGGAGAGGCTGAGTTCCCTTGGGTATGTGTCCCCAGAGTGCATGTGTTTTCAGAGCATGCATGTCCCTAATGTGCGCCTGTCCTCAGCGTATCTTCAGTCTATACAAAGCCTCAGTGTCTTGGTCCTGTTTGTTTGTTTATTTATTTATGCTTCCGACTTGTTCTACAGAAGATTTAAGGGCACTTACAAGGATACATAAAATTCAAGGAGAGCCTATAAATTGGAAATAGGAGAAAAAGGAAAAATTAGAGGAGGGAGTAAGATGGTGTCAGGAGGTGCTGACAGAGGAGGTAAATGAGATGGCCCAGGCATGGTGTGTCCCCTTGCACACTTGCTTGCACATTCACGGTGACTCTGGTGCCTACTGCCTTATCGGTGCCTTGTGGTCAGCTGCATCAAGAACTCTGAAGGGGGAGCCTAGCTGGGCTCTCCTGGGACCCTGGTTCAGAGGCCACTGTGGGTTAGGCCATGCCCTTGCCCCAACCAGGTCTGGCACCCATGCTGTTAGGAGCCCTTCCAATGGTGTGTTTAGCAGGATTTCGGGTCATGCCCTTCAGGTAGCCCCAACTGTCCGAGCCAGCAAAGTTCCATTGCTTAAAACATCTCAGATGGCCACAGACCACTTTTTGAGGTGTGAATGGACACCCACAGAGCCTCACACAGGCCTGGGGCTGCCATATATCCAGTGACAGTGGACAGGCCCATCTAGGCTATGGTGCCTTTTCTGTGAGCCTAAGTGTAAGACTTGAGCAAGATCTGCAAGGGGCTTCCTGAGTCCTAGGTGTGAATGTAGTGAGGTCAGTGTGTGTGACCTGGTATGCAAGGTCAAGTGCATGTGCCTGCAGCCGCATCTGTGCACTGGTACAGGGCAGGTCCCTGGGATCACCTTGCCCCAAAAGAGGCCATTGATACCATGAGAGGCCATGGGCTCATCTTCTGGGCTTACCTTCATCTCTCTACCCTTATCTCCCACACCTGCCATGCTAAGATCTCATGTTTTCACAAGAGCAGCCAGCCCGAGGGCCTCAGCAGCACCTCTTATTGTGATTGGGGCTGTCGTTGGTGCTGTCATTATGTGGTGACATCTTTAGCAAGTCTCAGCAGCACAGGACAGAATTCCAGCCTGTGAGGCCAGGAAAGTTGGTCCCTGCAGGACAGAGTGGATCAGAGAAGGTGTTCAGGGCCTTGGGAGCAACCCTGGAAGGCGGTCCCATGAAAAGCCACTAGCACCCCACACTTGAACTTCCATCTTTGAGGAATGCCAGGATGGCCTGGCTGAGGTAGCTCAGGGCTGTGCAGACTGTGAGGGTGAAGGCTCGAGCCAAACCATGAGGCTGCTTAAGGGCAGAGCAGGAATTCAGACCCGTGGCTTTTGGCCATTCTTGGCTGTGGGTGCGAGACTGGGAAGTCTCCTCTTTGGACAGATTCTGACCCTCCTGGCACCTCAGTATCCTCATCTGTAAGACGAAAAGCCAACCAGCTGCTGACCACCTCCAGGGTGCCCTTGTTACAATCATCTCCACCCCCAGGGCCTGACTGGTGGCTTTGGGGCAAGGTCAGTTTCTAGCCACTCTGGAGTCCTTGGGGGACCTGCCCAGTCCCTGAAGAAGGTTGCTCACCTGACCTATCAGGGCTGTGCGGGGTGGATGGAGGTGATACAGAGAAAGCAGATTTTGCCCTTTTCTCCCTGGCCTCAATTCTATCTAATGAGGGTACTCATGGGGGTGAATTTCTACCAGCTCTGGGCTACAAGGACTCTGGGCCACAGTGACTGTTTCATCTCAGATGAGAGCTCCATGACCCGTCGAAACCCACTGGAGCTGTGACATGATTGGGAGTCCCCCCTGGCCCACCAAGGGTCCACTGGAGCCTCTGCCTACCCTGGCTCCCAGAACCCTTCACTCCCAGCCCACTGTCCCTGAGTCCTGAGAGGTGGGTAAAGGGGGCTTTACTTTAACCCATTTTACACATCCGAAGATGGGGGCACGAGGGTGAAGGGGTTGAAGAGGCCAGATGGCAAGGCAGCGGCCCAACTCTGGGTCTGTCTACTTGGGCTGTTGTAGGATAGAGGGGGCCGTTTGTCCTGCTGCGAGGGTAGGGTCCTTGTCCAAGGCCAAGCTGGGCCAGGGCTGCTCGAGGTGGTGAACGGACTGAAGGGCAGGCCAGGCTAGTCTGCGGGCCGGAGAACTGAGCGGCAGCGGGGGCCTGGAACTGATGGCTGGGGTCTGAGAAGCCCAGTGCCACAGGCACCTCCACTCACTGCCTGTAGTCTGCAGCCGGGTTCTCTATTTCCCAGAGCTATCAAATGATGAGGACTCCATGGGTTATGCGCTGATCCCTGTCTGGCCACACGGAGGACCTGTCATCACTATCCCCATCCTCCTGCAGTCAAGATGCTGAGGAGTTCTGATGAAAGGAAGGCAGGGCCAACTGGATGGGGAGGCAGCGGGAGAGAGCAGAGCCAGGGTGGGTGGCAAGGGGGCCCAGACGCCGACACAAACAATCTGCTTCCCATAAACATGGGCGCCCACACCAGCCGGCCGCACCCGGCGACTTCTGTGAGTTGAGAAAGTGCGGGTATGTTTACTCGCACTCCCCCGTGCCAGCTGGTATGCTGGGCACAGCTTCCCTCCCAGCTGCCTCGACAGCCGGCGGCTCCCAACTCAGGGAGGGGGAGCAAACAGGGGCCCCTGGTTCTTGCCTGCAGTTTGGTTCACCTCGGGCTCAAATTCCCCACCCGATGCTATTCCAGGCCACATTGAGAGGATGGGGGCCCTGAGAGTCTCCATGGCTGGTGTCCATGTGGCTGTGCTGTGCCAGAGTTGTCTCCGCTGCTCTCCAGCCCATCTGAGTAGGCAAAGGCCTGGAGGCTGGAACTGTCCAGGGACACTTATCTTGAGTTCAGGCAACAGATGTCCCTCCAGTGGGGTCCATGCCCTCCTCCCTCTACCCCAGCTGCTTTCTCAGTAGTTGCTTCTCTCTGGGGTGTGGTCAGTGCTCCAGTATCTCAGCACACGCAGAACCAATGGATGCCAATTGCAGGTGGGTGAGGCTGCAGGGAACCAGTGCCCCATGGGCCCTGGGATGCGTGGATCTCCGTGCCTCAGATTCTCTGCTCTGTGAATTCTGTGAATACCTTGTCTGAGTGCCACTCAGCAGTGGCACCTACATGAGGTCGTGTATCATCCCCAGGAGGCCAGGGCAGATTCTTGTCTGTGAAGGTGTCTCTGTGGTATTGCACCACCCACCCCAAGGCCTGGGTCAAGCATCTCAGATCAAGGAGTGGTGGGAGCTCAGAGGCAGGGGCTCAGGGAAGCTGCTTGGGGAAAGTGCTTCTTGGGCAGGCACTCAGCAGCCCATGCTAGAGTATTAACTTGTGACCTTGGAGATACATCGTGGATGGCTTTGGTCCTGCAGCATTTGTTTTGAGGTACACAGGAGTGTGCCTCATGCTGGCGTAGGCAGGCAGGGACACTGGAGTGTGCCCCCTCTCCAGCCCCCTTTCCCAGGGCCATTTGGGATTGTCACCTCTGTAGTAGGGAGACCTCATTTGATTCTTTCTCACTCCAAACCTGTCCCCAAAGCATCCCCGTGACCACCAAGGGAGCCAGAACTTAGGGAAGATGAAGTCACAGACTGCAAGTTTCACATAGGCACACAGCCATAGGAATGCTGTTATCTAACGATGGCAGCCTGGAATCCAGCCATGGTGCTGGCTAATGATGGGTGAGTCCCTTCTTAGCATTCCTGACAGCTGGGCTGGAATAGTCCCTGTGGTGGGGGGCTCACTACTTATCCAGGTGTTGCTTTCAGGCTTTGGGAGTCCTGACTGTGAGAAAGTTCCTCCCATTTCTGAGCTGGATTCTGCAACCCTGTTCACAGAAGCCATCAGGAACCTTGGAGAAAGGACCTCTCATTTTGGAGCTGGGTGGATACCATTTCCTTCTAGGACTGTTCTCCCCTGAGATACAGGCCTTAACACTGGAGGCCTCACTCAAGTCAGGCCTGGTGTAAATGGATAATCACGATTGCCACAGTTTTCAAGTCACTTTGGAAATTTGCGTATGTTTCAGAGGAGCAAAGGGCTACACCCAGGAATGGACCATGCCCAGTGTCTCTGGTGGGTGGTGCCTTGCCTGGGGGCACATTCAGGGCAGGCCTCACAGGCAGGCTCTGCACAGGGGCAAGCACAGGGAGGTTGGCACAGACTGGCCCTTGCTTGGCTGGGAGGATTTGGTTTATTGTTTTGTGTTGGGTTTTGTGTCTTTTGAAAAACAAGAGATTGAGCCTTTTTATGACATGGATTTTACAGCGTAACGAGGCAGCGTAATTTCCCATTCTCAGCGGCAAGTGCACTTTTTACACTAATTGCATAATTAGACATAATGTACTAATTGCGGTAATGGATGACAGTCAACTAAACTTTAACTTTAAAAACAGGGAGGCGTTGCTGGGGGTGGTGGTGGGGGCTTCAGGCCCCTGTGAGTTTTGTGAAGGGAGTCCTCCTGGTGAAAGCTCCTAGAAGTTGCCTCTTGAGGACGAGGGATCAGAGAGCCCCCGGGCCTTTCTCACCTTGTGGTCAGTCACATATCCTTCCTTCCTGGAGGATCCCCCTGTCCCCACTACCTGGGTATCTGCTCCCCTTGCCCTCACACCATGTCTCCCCAGCTTCTGTCCCCCCACAAGCCCCTCTGCAGCCACTGAGCAGTCCCTTATCCCTGCTTCTCCCAGCCTTTGCACCTGGCGCTACTGCTGCCAAGCGTCCCTCGTCCCTGTCCACCCACAAAAACCCCTGCCCAGCCTTTCACACTGCTCAGATGTCCTCTCCCCTGGAAAGCCCTCCCCAGGCTTTCTCTTGCCCCCTACCACCCTGGAGCAGGCCAGCCCCACTCCCAAGTGTCTCCTGCACACCTCTCTCTGCTGCCACCTGTCTGGGCATCTGTCCCCTCTGGATAGAGAGTCCCAGGAGGGCAGGGACGAGGTCTGTTCCATCTCTGCTGTTCCAGGGGGATGTAAGGAGGTGGGGGTGGGGGAGGATAGTGCTATTAATGGGCCGCCCACCCAGGAGACCAGGCCAGGCACCCTCCTCCCTGCTCCCACACTGCTGTGTGACCTCCACTGTAGCCTGTGCAGGCTGATTGTAATGGCCTGGTTCTGTGTCTGTGATGCCCTCTAGAGAGAGCGTTCATCCCAGGCATTCTGTACTGGATATGAAGGGGAATTATTAATGGGACAACTAACATCACAGTGTACAAAACCTGTGTGTGACAGGACACCATATACAGCTGAGTGACCATGGGGCCACCCCGCCTGGGATGTTGGCAGTGTGGCATGGCCACTTAGGAACCTAACATGGCAGTTGGCAAAAATGTCAGCAGCTGATGAAGCATGTAACTGAGTGACATGCAGCCCCCCTGCCTGGGCACTGATAGTGTGCCTTGAGGGCTCCAGGGGCCCCTTGCCCTACTGTAAGCCCTGTGCCAGGCTGGTGAGGGACAGGCCTCAGCCCCCTCCTGGGGAGCTGCCAGTCACACACCCAGTCTCGCGGCTGGTGTGTCCCCAGAGCAGCCGGATTAGGGTTTTTGTGCACCCACCATGGGGCAGCCCCTCAGTCCCATCAAGAACTAGGCTATAGGGAGAGCCCTGGGGGGTGCAGCCTGTCCTGGATCTGTCCCAAGTGCTGTCAGTGGTAGAGGGTCCCCAGGTGCTTGGCTACCCCATCAACCCTCCAGTCTTCAAGGTGGATTTGCAGTTATGTCAATACCCTCTATTTTCTCACTGAGGCAGAAGGCCAGGTTAGCAGCCTAGAAGGGGTGGGTGAGGCAGGGGGCCCGGACCTGGCTCTGCCCTGACTGGCTAGGGTCCTTGAACTGGTTACTACCTGTCCCGAACTCCCCTACCTCCTTTTTCGCCCAGCTCAGGCTTCCTGAGCCACCACAAGCCCCCTAGCCACCCACCCAACATCCCTGACATGAGTGTAGCCCAGTCTGGCAGCTGACCCCGGCCTCCAACTGCAGACCCTGTGGCCTCTTGAGGTGGTTCCCTCCCCAGGGCTTGTTCATTTGGGTCGGGCCTCAGGAGGCCTCGCCCACAGTCTCTCATCCACTGGCTGCCCTCCCTGCAGGGGCCTAATGGGCAGTTAAGACTTTCACCTGGCTGCTCCCTGTGGTGAAATGTGGTGAGGGGATTGGAGCGCCAGTCTCCCCGGAGTCATGCCTCGGGGCTCAGGCCAGGGGTGCTGGAGCACCTGGCAAAACCCCAAGGTGAGCTGGGTCTTTGAGGAGACAGCCGGCAGCAGGGCCAAGCCTGCGTCAAATCTTTCTTGTTCCATTTTCTTTCTGATTTAATTTTCCAGAGATGAGGGCTGTTCGCCTTCGCTGCGGAGAGGAGCCTTGCGTGCGAGTGCCTGTTTTGACTCGCAGGGTTGGGTGGGTGCTTAGTCGATTGGGCTGGCCCTGCCAGTCTTTCCCTCATTCCCCTCCAGCATGGCCCTCCCACCTTCCAGGGGCCTCAGTCTTTCAGCCTCTGCCTGCATCCGCCCCAAGCCCTTCAGGCCTGCCCAGTTCATCCCTATGCCTCTTTTCCCATGGCTTTGCCTTCAAGTTTAGGGATAAAGGTGGGGAACAGAACTGTACAAAGAGTATGACCTAAAGCAAGGGCTTTGGATTCGACCCAGTTCAAACCCCAGTTTTGCATGCGCCTTAACCTCTGTGGCATTCAGTGTCCTCTCTGCCACATGGAGATGATCAGAATGGACCCTCCTCAGGGGTTGTAGGAGATCAGTGAGGTCACATGTGTAAACCGCCTGCCCCAGAGCAGCCAGAGCTAACACTCGGGGCAAACAGGGCTGTTCCTGCAGCCTCCTTGGCCCTTCCTCCTTGCTTTTCCCCACTCTCCTTTCCCCTCTCCTCCCTCCTTTTCCTCTCCCCTTCCAGCTTCCCCCTTGCCCTAGGCAGGTTTGGTGGTAGCTCAGGCCTGGGCTCCCCTGCTGCTGACTTTCTAAAATGCCTTCTGATTGGGGCCTGTCCAGGTCACTTGTCCTGAGGCCTTTAGTTTTCTGTGGTGGCTGTCTCTATGTTCCAGGCACGTTGGGGCTGGTAATTGGACTCCCCTCTTCCAGGCAGGACTGTTAGGAGCTGTGGGAACGAGGCTGGCTCCCTTTGCTCCTGCCAGCATGCAGGCTTCCTATCCAAGGTCACCATTCCTGCAAGGGTCTCCAGGCTCGCCTCCCACTTACGTGGAGCCATGGGGGACGCGGGAGGCTGGGCAGAGGGTTCGGGGCTTCTAAGGAGGCATCAGCCCCCACGGCCCTGTGAAGCCCTACGATGGAGGGCTGGCCGGACTTGCCCTGATGCCTAACTGAAGAACTGCTAGAGCTGAGAGAGGGTTGGAGCTAGAGCCAGCCCTGGGGGAGGGGAGAGGTGGAGGGGCAGGTCTCCATCACTGATGGGATAGGAGTGCCCTCAAGGGAGGAGGGCACCAGCTGAGCCATGGTCACCAGTACATGAAACAAGGTGGGGAACCAGGGATTCCTGGAAACAAGGGGCTCCAAACAGATTCCTGAATTGTCCCTTGGGACCTCAGCCACCCCTGTTCTCGCTGTTCCTCAGTCCTCCCCCACATCCCCACCTGGCTCCAGTCTGCTACCCTGTCCCACCAGCATCCTGGCACTCTCTGTGGGTTAAAGCTGCTGCCTCTCCCTCCCTATCACTGCTGGCACAGAGCTGGGGCACCCTGGGATCAGCTGGGCCCTGTCGTGCTCCTTAGTCCAGCAGAGGTGGGGCTGTGCCAGCTGCGCTGCTGTGGGAGCAGTTGGCTTTTTCTAATTAACTCTCTGGGCCAAGGACATCAGCGGGCATTGCCATCCTGCTGTGGTTGAGGCTCTGCATCCGGTGCACCCTGGCCTTTCTGCCACTTCCCAGCTGGCCCTAGGAGCCAGGGCTAGAGGCTGGGGCTGGAGTGGGGCTAGTCCTGGGCAGTCTGTGCACTGGAATTGCCCTGGGCTCTCCTGGGCTCCTGCTGGGCCTGCAGGTGGAAAGCACCTCCCTGGACCACATCAATGTGGAGATGACCTTTCTCCCAGGATGGGACCATCTGCTGGGCTGTGTCACTTAGATCTGGGGATTTGGGGCTCAGCTCAGGGCCCACCCTAGAAGACAGGGACAATTGGAGCAAGTTCAGGGGAATGTTGAAGGGAGGGCTGTGGCACTAGGGGCTATCATTCGAGGACTGTTGCACCTCAAGGGCTCATTTGGGATTGGGGAGCAGGCTTGGCTGGCAGCGTGACCAGCCTCTGCACTTCTGGGATTCTGCTCTCTTCTCACCAGAAACCCCTTCCAGCCCATTTCCCTGGCCTTGCCCTAGAGAGGATTTAGATAGCAGGGCAAGGTGGAGGGGATGCCGGGACAGCGTAAGTCAAGGTATAGCTGTGGGAACTGGCCTGGGCTGGAGACCCAGAGGCCTGCAGGCACATGACGGGTCAGTGGGCTTGATGGGACCCAGGTGGTGGCACCAGGGCTGGCAGAAAGATGCTGTCATGGGTCCTCGAGTAGAAATAGAACAGGAAGAAAGCAAGGTGGATGCATCCCTGGGCCCTGAGGGCTCATGCAGCTGCAGGCAGAAGTTGAGGAATCAGACCTGGGCCCAGCTGGCCCCAGACCTCTGCTTTTGGACATAGAATCCAGCATATGCATTTGCCAGGTGTCCACTGCACACAGACATGGTGCTTGGGAGAGAGAGAAGGAAGCTGGCCATGGCTGTGCCCTATCAGTGGCGTCCCAGTGTCTAGGCTCCACCATTATCACCTCTGGGGCCGAGGCTAAGGTGTCGGAGACAAGGACAGGGTGGCTCAGTGTGGGAGACTGCCCAGACCGATCGGGGAGAACGGGGTGGGGCTGGAGGTGGGCAGACCGCAGGAAACTGAGGCTACCAGCTCAGGAATGGAGCCAATGGCTTTGGACAGCCCCAAGTGTACAGACCTAGCAGGGAGAGAATGAGGGCAGGGAGGGACTATGATTCCATCTGCAGAATTCTGGTGATCCCAAATTAATAGCAGTAACAGCAGCACAGGCTGCTCAAGGCATGGGTTTGCTGTCCCCAGCCTGTGAGGTGGGGACTACTGTTCTCTCATTTAATAGATCAGTCACGGAGGTTCAGAGATAAGTGACTTTTGGCAGAGTCTCAGCTTCCAAGGCCTCATGTCACCTGTTGGTGCCCTGAGGTGTGTGCCTGCCACCTAGAGACCCACTCACTCTGCGGCCCCCTGATCCCCAGCACAGTCACCATGACAGGCTGCAAGGGGCACCCTGGAGCCCAAGAGGAGGGACTCCTGGACTTTCCCAGGAGAACCACATGGTCCTGCCTCAGGTCCTGGGGCTGTACACAGCCATGGACAGCCCAGACTGTGGCTGCACCTGGAAATGACCTTGACAGAGTCTGAGATATGAACTTCATCCCAGGCCAGGAGAAGCCGGGCAGCGGTGCCCCCTGCTGGTGCAAGTGGGTCGGGACACCACTCTCCAGAGGCATCGGTGGATGTGGCTGAGACCACGGCCACACACACCCCAGAATGATCTGTCAAAGATGGGTGAAAGCTGATGGGGGATCTGGCTTTGCCACTCAATCGCCTGGCCTTGACCTTCCCTCTCCTGTTTCTGTGCCTCAGTTTCCCCAACAGTAAGGTGCTAGGCTCTAGGTTCCCTGCCTTTCCTCAGTGATCCTCAGAGTCTGACCCCTCCTCACCCTGTGTCTCTAACACTGTCTCCCTCTGTGGACGTCTGTCCTGAGGCAGGGCCCAGGGGTCCAGGGAACATCCTGGCCTGGCACTCACTCGGGGCGTCTCTCCTCCCTGGCCATGTGGCCAGGCATCAAGTCTCGCCCCCTGATTGCCACTACTCTGCGGGAAGGAGCGACTTCACCACAAATTATTTTGTTCTAAAAGAAGGACAAAAAGAAAAGAGAAGCCGGGAGGGATGGGGGTGGCGGGAGGAGGAGAAGATTGCCTGAGCTGGCTTTGTGCGGTGCTTTAACCCCTGGACTGCCAGGCACTGGGTAGCGGCAGGGCAGGGGCTCCAGCAGCACCCAACCCCCCCACCCCATCCCCCTGTCAGATGACAAGGTCTTATCTCCCTGCCTTCTCGCTGTCACTCTACCGACCTTATCTCTCTCTGCTTGTCTGTCTTTCATCGGCTGCCTCTCCCCCCTCCTTATCTCCCCTCATCACCTCCTCTCTGTCTCTCCACATCCCTCCACTTCTGCTCAGCCTGGTGGCACGGTTCAGTCATGGCAGCCTATTCTGTGACCTGTGGTGGTGAAGGAGCCTGTGCTTGGGGCACAGACCTCCTTGGATCACCTGAATGAACACATGGACCCAGTCAGGCTTGGAGACACATGCAGCAGCATATGATGCATACAAATGCACACACGCGCACACACACACACACACACATGCACACGCACACACCCAAGACCCAGCTGTGAACAAAGACACTTGCAGAAATCTGCTCCTAAGACTCGCAAGCCCCTGGGGGGTTAGAGACCCTAACCCCACCCCAGCCCCAACACGCAGGCATGTGCACACAAACGGATATGTTGAGCCATCACACACACACACACACACACACACACACACACACACCATCAGATTTACACTGCCACATGCACCTGCACACAGACCCACCCCTCTTGGAGGAAGGCTGGGCAGATTCATTCCCCCCAACCTGCCGCTTCCTCCCTGGTGCCCATTCCCTATATTCTGTGCCCTGAATGACAGAGGAGCCCGTAGGATTGCCCAGAGCTCCTGCTAGTTTCTGTAAATGCCCTGGGGCAGCACCCACAAAAAAGGGTCCAGATGCCTGAGCAGTGTGGAGGCGTGGCTGTGTGTGTGCACATGCATGGGTGTGAGCATCTTCTTTTTGGGATGGGGTGTGTGGTGTGTGCTTATTGACTCCATCTCCCTTCAACCTCCTGCCTGCTCTCCAGCCCACTGTTCCCCTCTACTATTCACAGTTACCTTCAGCTAGTCAGGGGGGCTGCTTATGACCCTGAAAGCGGGGGGCCCTGAGGCCCAGAGAAGGCAGTGACAACCCCATCCCACCAACCACAATGACCAGCCTAAACTGGGCCCTCATCCCATATGCAAGCTACGGAGCCCCTGGCCTTGCCCTGCCTTCAAGTCTGTGGGGGCGCTGGCCTTCCATGCCCTCTCTCAGAGGCCAAAGACAGGGTCTGGGTGCGAGTGAGGACTGTGCTGAGGTGAGCTGTGCAGAGGGGTATGCAGGGCCCATGGCATGGGGACGTGGGACCACCTGGTCTCACCCCTGGCTTCTGCTTCCTTCCAGATTTACAAGGACAACCGGAACCTGTTCGAGGTACAGGAGAATGAGCCTCAGAAGTTGGTGGAGAAGGTGGCGGGGGACATTGAGAGCCTGCTGGACAGGAAGGTGCAGGCCCTGAAGGTAGGTGTGTGTGTTGGGGGCAGGGGGGCGGCGCTGAGGGAGGGCCAGGTGGAGAGGTCCTGTACCATGAGGGCAGTGTCCTGAGCCTTCATCACGTGGCCCTCCTGAGTTCAGCTGGGCCAGCATCAGCAGGGCTGTGCCCACGTGGAATGTGGGCAGCTGCAGCAGGAATAGGATGATACTATCTGGAGTAGCTGCATGAGAGGGGGTGACTTGGAGTTTTGGGGCTCTGCGTGAGCCTGAGGCTGGGACTGGGGCAGGCCCTACCCCTCCCTCCTTCCGGGCCTGGGGTTTTCCCATCCCTCTGGGTCCCCAGGTTTGTTTATGGGTGGTGCCCTGGATGGGCACCTGGCCAGGATAGTGACCTGCTACTGGTTGAGTCTGCCCCTGAGGTAGGCTGCAGGCTCTCTTGGAGGGAGTGTCAAGGGGGCTCTGCAAGCCCCACAGAGAAGGCCACGTAAGGATGGGGGCTGCTCTGCCCATGGCTTTGAATGTTTCTCTGCTCCCCCATCTGGGCCTCTATATTCAGAGAGGTTGTGCCTGTCAGCCTCAGACCACTGTAGTTCTGAGGGGTAACAGGAACGCGCTGGGCTGCTGTGACAAAGCAGGCAGACCCCTGGCACTCAGCCCATCCCAGGGAGAGTAGGTGGGATGGGGCTTCTCAGCTGCCAAGTGACCAGGGAAGGTCATACGTAAATGAGTGAGAGGCATCCAAGCTCCCCCCAGATCAGAGGCATACCTGCAGTTGCTCCAGCCTGTGTCAAAGACAAACTAATCCAATAAAAAGGAACGAAGCTGGGCATGGTGATGCACACCTGTAGTCTCAGCTACTCAGGAGGCTGAGGCTTGAGCCCAGGAATTCAAATTCGAGGCTGCAGTGGGCCATGATCGTGCCACTGCACTCCAGCCTGGGCAATAGAGTAAAAACCTCATCTCTTTAAAAAAAAAAAAAAAAAAAAAAAGGGATAAAGTCTCCTGATACTTGCTTGCTACAACATGGATGAACCCGAAAACATTATGCTAAGTGAAAGAAGTCAGTTACAAAAGACCACATATTGTGTGATCCCATTTCTATGAAATGTCCAGAATAGGCAAATCCATAGAAATGGAAAGTAGATGCATGGGTGCCTGGGAAGGGAAGGATAGGGAAGGCCTGCTAATGGGTACAGGGTTTCTTTTTCGGAGTGATGAAAATATTCCAAAATTAGATTGTGGTGATGGTTGCACAACTCTGAATATACTAAAAACCACGAATTGTATACTTTATTTGGGTGGATTTGCTGGTGTATAAATTGTATCTCAATAAAGCAGTTTTTTTAAATGAGCAAGTCTACACAGGCTGTGCCCAGGCTCAGGCCAGGGTCCTGGCTGGGTTAAGTCAGAGTGGCCACTCCAGCCTACACCCTGCCATATCCAGTCACCAAGAGAGAACCAGAATTTCCTTCTCCAGGAGTTGGGCCCTGCTGTCCCCCATGGGATCCCCTGCCTGTCCCTATGTGACCTGGGGCCATGGAATAGGTGGAGACTGCTTCTTGGGGCCAGCTTCCCAGAGAAGGTGGACTCTGAGGACCTCCCACCCAGAGAACCCAGAGCAGGGCTCCACCCAACCTTCAGGATCTCCTGGACACGAGTGTGGGAGATAGAGGGGAGCAGGCAGAGCCACGCCTTCTGCAGGGATAGCAGCCCATTACGCTTGCCTCTCTCAACTAGTGCATCATGCCCCACCTTCTCACCTTTCTGAACTGGGCGTGGCTGGATGCCCTTCTCCTGCCTTTCCCTCATTCTCCAACCCTGTCTCCGCCCCACTTCCTTCCAGACCCCTCATTTGCACACTACTTCCCAGCTTTGCTGCCCCCTGTCCAGTTTACAAATGTGGGCACCCAGCCCTGAACTTGTGTTGGAACTGTCTGATAAATGCAGGAAGGGACAGCCCTCAGGCCTTTCGGCCTGCCACTCAGCCAGGCCGGCACAGCAGGGGTGCTGAGTGGTGGCAGAGACAGACGCCTGACCCACCCTCCATGCGTGGAGCCCAGGGCCCAGCCTCCTGCCCAGCCCCTTGGGAATCACAGGGCTGGGGTCTCTTTCCAAGCCACTTCCCCCACCCCTAAAGGAACAATCAACTCCGATAGCTTGGGAGGAGCAGCCAAAGGCCTGAGGTCCTGGTCCCAACACTCTCCCTTGCTGGACTCTGCCATGTGAGGCAGACAGATGCCTCTCCCTTCCACTGCACCTGCAGCCCATCCATGGCCTGGGACAGCTGGCACTAAACAGAAATTATTTTCTTTTCTTTCTGTTTTTTTTTTTTTTTTTTTTGAGACAGACTCTCACTCTGTTGCCCAGGCTGCAGTATAGTGGTGCAGTCTTGGCTCTGTGCAGCCTCCATCTCCTGGGTTCAAGTGATTCTTGTGGTTTAGCCTCCCAAGTAGCTGAGATTACAGGCGCCCACCACCATGCCCAGCTAATTTTTTTATTTTTAGTAGAAACAGCGTTTCACTATATTGGCTAGGCTGGTCTCAAACTCCTGACCTCAGGTAATCCACCCGCCTTGGCCTCCCGAAGTGCTGGGATTACAGGCATGAGCCACCGCATCTGGCCCAGAAATTATTTTTTATGAGAAATGATGGGGAAAGGCATGCACTGACCAGACAGACACTCACCGTGTGCTGAGTCTATCATGTATCATTCTCACAGCAACCCGGAGAAGGAAGCCCTGACTACCCTCGCTTCACAGAGGGGGACACTGGGACTCAGAGGTGCCATGCATCAGGCCAGGATATGGCAGAGCCAAGATTTGAACTCAGGTCTCCCTGACTCTGAGCCAGCCCCTTGACTCCCCACATTATTCCTGAGGCGTGCACTGAGCCCATAGCCCATGGCCTCCCAGCACTCCTGGGCAGTGAACTCCTCCTGCTGCAGCACCCCCGGCTCCAGACACACGAGATGCTTCTGCCCATATCCCCAGAGGAGGGGGAGAACCACCCTTCCCCCTGCTTGGTCCTAATTGTTGAAGATGAGCTTTGGTCTTAATTATGTTTTAAATGTGCTTTTAATCAAGTCCTGGTCCCTTTCTCCTTTTTCACATTTGTTTGCAGCCTGAGTGTATATGGAGGGAGGGCTGTTGGGGGACTGGACCCCCACCCCCACTACATTGTTCCTCTCTCCCTGGACCCCATCCAGTAATCCAATTTAAATCCTTTGCTCTGGTCTGGAATTCTAATTGGGGGCTTGCAAAGAGGGAGCTGAGCAACACAGGACGGAAGTTCATTGTCTCATCTAATCAGGGACAATCAGATGTTTGTAACGAGTTTCTCCAAGCTGCAAAGGGTGGTTGCTGGGGCCAAGAGTCAGGAGGGAGCAGGCCAGATCAGGGGCCTTGCAATGCAAGCAACCAGCGTCTCCAAGTCTGGGAAACAGGCTGGGCTCTCAACTTCAGAGACATGGAGGGGTACCTGTCTTGGAACTTTGACTACCTAGGGAGATGGGGGCCTCTGAACTAAGGCCCACTCTCTCAGAGTCTTGAGTCCCAGGAGGAATAGGGAGGTGCCTAAGTTCTTATAGCAGACTTGGACCCAAATCAGGACTCTCCTGCCCTCCCAGCTGGGCCCTGGTCTACAGCCTGGCTCTCGGGAAGACCACCCCCTCATCATTACATTCCTCCTCCATCTATTCACCAACATCCGCCAATGGCTACTGTTTACCATGCCCTGTTCAGGGCTGGGGGTGCAGTGATGAAGGACAGGCCCTGTTTCTGCCCTCGTGGAACTCTCAGTCCAATCCTGTCCCAGGCCTTAGTTTCTCTCCCTATGAAATAGGGACATGAGCCCCCTCCCTGCCCAGCACTTCTGGTTTCACAACTCCAGGGGCATCAACGTGTAGAGACCACGGTGTGAACAATCCCTTGAAGGTTGTGCCCCTGCAGCACCATCCTGTGCTGTGTGGCTCTGAGGAGAGGCCATGGGGAAAGGGAAGGTACTGCCCAGGATTAGGTGAGGGGTGACCCCAGTGGGAGAGATTCCAGCCTCCTCTCAGGGACACAGCCAAGGGTATCGAGGCTCAGCGGGCTTGGTTCCTAGAGAAAGGGAAGCCCAGGGCTAGGACAGCAAGGCCAGAGCAGGTTCCAGAAGGACATCAACATGGTGGCTAGAAACCTGCTTTCCGGGAGGCCCTTTTGCCTCCTTCCTCAAACAAACCAGAGGTGGTGGGAGGCCCCGCTAGGAATCTAGCACCTGGAGACCCCAGCCCCAGGCTTAAGCCCAGCACCCCTCCTAACACGCCCGTGCCCCCCATCCTCCCCCTCAGGTCCCTCCCATTGTCCTAAGGGTCAAACCTTTGCCTTAGTGCAGCATTTCTGAACCCTGGTTGCACATTGGAATTGTCTAAACAGCTTCTAAAATCATGGCACCCAGCTTCTGCCTCCCATCAAGCGCATCACATTCTCGGGGGGTCGGCAGGGGTGGAGGGGCAGGGCATCAGGATGTTTTAACGTGCCACACAGATGATTCTGTCTAGATTCAGAGTTCAGGAATTTTTTTTTTTTTTTTTTTTTTTTTTGAGACGGAGTCTCACTCTGTCGCCCAGCCTGGAGTGCAGTGGCATGATCTCGGCTTACTGCAAGCTCCACCTCCCGGGTTCACACCATTCTTCCGCCTCAGCCTCCCAAGTAGCTGGGACTACAGGCGCCCGCCACCACGCCTGGCTAATTTTTTGTGTGTGTGTGTATTTTTAGTAGAGACGGGGTTTCACCGTGTTAGGCAGGATGGTCTCGATCTCCTGACCTCGTGATCCGCCCGTCTCAGCCCCCCAAAGTGCTGGGATTACTGGCGTGAGCCACCGCGCCCGGCCAGAGTTCAGGATTTTTCCCATAAAATGGTCGAAATCTTTCCTTCCCAGGATTACTGGCCTCTGAGTGCCCACCAAGTGCTGGACCTGAAATAAGCCTGCATGTTCTGTATTGTTCTGAATCCTCACACAGGTCGCAGGGTTACTCTCCTCTCTCCATTTCACGTTTGAGGAAACTGAGCTTCAGAGAGCTTAAGCCATTTGCTCCAGGTCTCACAGCAAAACCAGGGTTTATTTATTTAGGAGACAGAGTCTCGCTCTGTCACCCAGGCTGGAGCACAGTGGTGGAATCTCAGCTCACTGCAACCTCTGCCTCCGAAGTTCAAGCAATTCTCATGCCTCAGCCTCCCAGGTAGCCAGGATTACAGGTGTGTGTCACCATGCCCGGCTATTTTTTTGTGTTTTAGTAGAGCTGGGGTTTCGCTATGTTGTGCAGGCTTGTCTTGAACTCCTGGGCTCAGGCAACCTGCGCGCCTCAGCCTTCCAAAGTGCTAGGATTACAGGTGTGAGCCACAGCACCTGGCCAAAACCAGGGTTTAAATCCAGATAGTTGGGCTCCAGACTCCACAAATGGCTCCCCAGCCACTGCCCTCTGTGCTACCATTAGTGGCCATGTGTTGTTTGCTGTCCAGAGTGGGACAGGGTCGAGGGAACAGGAGATGGGACACTGGTTTCCTCTGACAGGGGCTTGCTCTCTGATGACCTAGTGACCTTGGGCAAGTCCCTGCCCCCTCAGTTTCTTCCTTGGGCAGTGAAGACAAGACACTGAGCACCCCTCCCACACCCCCATGAGGCTCAGATGGATGGGAGGGGGTGGCATGCAGTTCTGGCCTTGGTTCTAGGGGCTCCAGTGGGCATTGTTCCCACCATTGGCGGCCTCTCTGGGGAATGAGCATCATTTAAAGAGTAAAATTAAAAACCCTTCTGCACACAGCCGCCCTGCTTTTGCTGCTAATGGCCACTTAACCCAATTAAAGTGATGCATTGTTGGCAGTGTGACCGGGTCTGTTCAGGAACTGGGCTCTGGGCTGGGCATTCAGAGGGGCAGGAGGTGTGAGCCAGGGAGGGAGCCAGGGACTGTGGGGCAGCAGACCGCTCCCTTTGTCAGGAAGGAGACCATCCTACCCAGCTCCCACCTCCTTTCTAAAGCCTTATCTAAAGCAGGGCATCAGCCTCGGCACTGCTGACACCTTGAGCCGCATCCTGTTTTGCGGTGGGGCTGCCCTGTGCACTGTGGGATGTTTAGCAGCACCCTTGCCCTCTACCCACTAGATGCCAGCAGTACACCACTCTTCCAGTTGTCATGACCAAAAATATTTCTAAATATCGCCAAATGTTGCCTGGGGGCAAAGTTGCCCCAGTTGAGAACCACTGGCCTAACGGGACAGAGATGCAGCCATGAGAGCCACAGCAGGGAGATACTGGGGGCCTCGGAGAGGTGCAGGCAGAAGGGCCAGCAGGAGAAAGATACCTTCAGTCCAAAGAGGTCACAGGAAGGCTGCCTGGAGGAGGCAGCAAGATGTTGGGGAAAGTTTGGCACTGAGGCAGCTGGAGGCCAGTTCAGCTGGGTCCACTGGTGCATTCACTGACGAGGGTGAGACAAACAGGTTGGCCCCTGGAGGACCAGGCCATGGGTGTCGCCTACTGCCGAGGCCTGGCCTGGAACAGAACACGAGTTCTGCAAACTCGTGAACATTTGTAGAACAGTTGCCAGGGCTGTGGCTCTGGGTTGTGGCTGGGGCTCAGCCTCTGGGATCTGACTCCACACTAGGGAAGCTCTGAAAGGTGCAGTAATGGTGGATGGACAGGCAGGAAATCCTGTGGCATTGGCTGCCTCCTCCCACCCTTCTCTGGGCAATTAAAAGGTGTTTATGTGGGGCTGGCGATGGCTTCTGCCTCCCCTCCAATATGAACATTAAGAGATCTTGACCCTTCCACTCTCCTGCTCTTGAAAGGAGCCGCAGACATGTGGAGCCAATTAGGCGAACGCGTGGGCGCCAAGCGCCCAAGCAGCCTTTTCTCCCTGATTGCGGCGTTTACAGCTGATTATTCTCCCCTCACCCAAACAGTGCCGCTGCTTCCTGGCAAGGTGCCGCCCACAGGAGCCAGCTGGGGGTCCCCAGGGATGGGGGAAGCATTGGGGATTGGGAATCTGTTGGACACCCATTGTGTGGGCACCCTTGGGGCCCTCCGCCTACAGAGGGAGGCAGCCAGAGAGCTGGCCGGCAAGGAGATAAGGAAGGGACTTGGTGGTGAACGCTAGGAGAAACCAGGGAGCATGCGGTGGCAGAGTGACCACCAAGGAATGGGCGTCAGAGAGGGCTCCTTGGACGAGGTGGCCTGGATGTGTGCGGAAGGGACAGTAAACCCAAGTGTCCCTGGGGTCAGCGTGAGCCTTGGGCAAAGACGCTACCCCCAACAGCTGGACATGAGTGTGGGGACGGCCTCCCCTGCCTGCATCT
The DNA here is from genome assembly GCF_028885655.2 of Pongo abelii. NCBI lineage: Eukaryota > Metazoa > Chordata > Mammalia > Primates > Hominidae > Pongo > Pongo abelii. The sequence goes on from NC_085928.1 coordinate 104,021,016, forward strand.
CTGTCTGGCAGTCGAGAATCCTGAGACCCCTTGAAGGCCTCCAGCTGGGAGCTGGTCTCCCTGGGAAGGTCAAGGGAGACAGTGCAGGTGGGACATGGCTGGGGCATGGCCAAGGGTCCTCAGGAGAAATAGTCATTCTCTTGTCTTCACCCACCCGCCTGAGCTAGTGGTGGTCAGACAAGGGCCTGGCCCAGCCTGCCAGGCCTTTGGAAAGGTTGACTTGTGGATTTGGGGCTGAGCTTCTCTGGCTCCTGAAACTGCTCTGTGGAGCAGGCCCTTCTCCTGGGACCTCCTCCAAGATGCAGGGACCTCAGGAGGGGTCAAAAGCGCTGTGATCATTCCTGACTAGCACCTACTAGTCAAGGAAGGGTCTAGGGGGCTGGTGTGCAACACCCCTGAGGCCCACAGAGCCTGATGGGTCAGCCCCACACACCTGTACCCAGCCACCGAATTCTCCCTAGTGGCTGAAGTTCAGAGGAAGGGATTGACTGCAGGCATGTGTCAGGCCCGGAAGCTCAACACCCTGGGTGTTGTGACTGGTGTCACCCCACCTCCTGTGGGGACACCTTGGCTGAGCCGCCCCAGGCCCAGCTCTCACTGTAAGAGACTGTCCCGCCCTATGGCCTTGCTTTTGACGCCAGGTGCCTCCCCTGGGAGTGCCATGCAGCCTCCCTGTCTTTCACTTGCTCACTCAGTCATTCAGCAAACCTCTGCTGCCCCAGCCTGGCCCTAGGCCAGGTATGATTCCAGTCTCTACTTGCTGTGGGGCAGAATGCCCGTTTTACAGATGAGAAAACAGAGTCTGAGACTAGATGTCAACCCTGGTCACTGCCTGGGTGAGGCAAGGTCACAGTTCCCCTTGCTTACCCTGGCTCCTGAGCCTGTGTACCTGCCCTCCCAGAGCTCCCAGGGATTGGGAGGAAGCAGAGTGGTGCTGGCTGGGGCAAAGGGGAAGGCCAGGGGCAGGAAGGGAAGGTGAGAAAGCTGGGTGGAGGGCAGAGCATAAGCAAGGGCCTAGAGGCAGGACCTTGACTGGGGGTTGCTGGGGGGCAGCTGGAGAGGATGGCCAGTCCCACTCAGAGAAGGCTGCACGTGCAGGCTGGGAGCTGTTGCCCTGAGTTTCCTTTTTAATACCCTTGCACCTCACCTCCAGAGGAGAAGAATCCAGGACAGGGAGATGAGAGTCCGTCGAATGGGGAAAATGAACCCCAGGGAGGGAGATGTATGTGTCTCCACTCCCCAGAGAAGGCCTGCGTAGAGGGAGGATCCCCTGATGGTGCCCACTTCTCCGGGGGTCCCAGGTGGCGAAGGGAGCAGATGCAAGGAGGCGGAGGGAAAGGGCCTGCAGGTGCCACAGGGACAAATCAGCCTAATTTAGGATCAGAGAAGTAAGAATTTTAATTGAGTTTTAATAGTGTCTGGCCCTTCGTTCTGAAATCCTCGTGTGCAAGGCCGGGAGAGGGTAGGCATGTGAGGAAGGGCGAGCCGGTGGCCAGGATGATCCCTGCCCTGAGTCCCAGACTTCAAGGAGATGGGGAACAGGCTGTGGGGTCCCAATGTGCAGAGCAGCTAACATGGGACAGGCAAGTCTAAGAAGACAGCCTGGAGGAGGTAGCATTTGATCTGAGTCTTGGAAGGCAGGTGGAATTTCCAAAGGTAGAAGAAAGGAAGAAGGAAGGCATCTCAATAGAGTTCCCAGCCTGGGCACTGGCCTAGCAGTGAGAGTGAGCAGAACTGACTCAGGCTGAATCCGCTGAGATGGGAGTACTGGGGGCTGGGAGGGGAGCTCGGAAGGTTTGGCCTGGGCATCAGTTTCCACTGCAGGGGAAGGGGAGCGTGGGGGTGACAGAGGCAGGGCACAGGGCTCTACGCCTGAGTTCTGGGGTGGTAGCTGCATATCCAAAAGCTTGGCCCTGTGGAAGCATGGCCCTGGGAGCGGCTAGTCACTTCTCTGGCCCCACTTTCTGTGCCTTAAAATACATAGCGAGCGATGCCTCTCTGTGGCAGTGGGTACCTGTGGGAGGTACCTTGGCTTACAGGGGTGCTGCTGGGGGAGGCCAGTGCTACAGACCCAGGGTAGGGGGATACGGTGGCAAGAAGGCCCTCGGGACCCTCTTAGACCCTCAGCTGTCTTCCCCAAGCTAACCCCTGAGGTTTCACCGGCCCCAGGTGCCATGGTGACCTGGGCAGGGGCACCTGAGGTTTTCCTGGAGGAGACTCCACCTTGACCCTGGCTCTTCCTGTCCTGGGATACTAGGTGCCTCAGGTTCCATTGCTTCAGCTTCTGTTTACTGAGCACTGGCCCTTGCTGTGTGCTGGCATGGTAGTAGGTTACCAGGTACGGGGACAGCATGAAATAGACCTGCTAGGCCCCTCCCTTGAGGAGTGCAGTCTGCTGAAGATGGCAGTGATGCATGCCACAAAGGATGGAGCCATGGGGCAAGTCCATGGGGATACTTGACCAGGCCCAGGGGACCTGGGAGGAGGGAGGATTTAGCTAGGCAAGGGAGAATAAGGGAGCAAGAAGGCCCAAGGTCCTGAGGTGGAGAGCGCATGTGTATGTGTTGGGGTGCGTGCATGCAGTGGCAGAGGGTCTTGCCCACTGGCAGGCTCCACAGAGCACATATGCAGATGCAGCGTGAGGCCGGTCTCCCTGGGGTACAGGGGGCTCCCTGGGGTCTAGCTGAGACCCCATCCAGGGACCACATCCCACACAGTCTAGACCTTGCACTGCCCCAAAAAAGAACCTGTGGCCAAGGGTCCCTCTTAGGCAGGTGCAGCATGGCACGGGGTGTGCCCATGACTGGAACCAGAGCATAGAAGGTAGCCAAGAATCAAAGCCCTCACACACCCTGTGCTGCATCCCCCACTCACACTTGAGCAGCACCGAGCCCTTGGCAAACCTCACACTCTGTGAGCCTCAGTTTCCCTACCAGTACAGTTGGAACAGGTATGGCCGCACAGATCTGTCATCAGAGTTTATGCCCAGGCTTTGGTGACACCAGTCGAGGGAGGGATGCTTCTGGGGGTATCGCATGGGGCAGGCCCTGCGGACAGATGGATCTGTCCTCCTTTAGCTCTGCCCTGTGTGTAGAACAATCCTGGGCTGCAGGGCCTCCTGCCAGCCTTCCCCTCTTTGGGGGCCTTGTCAAGGGCCCTGTCCCCAGCTCCCATCTCTGAGGGCCAAAGTATCCAGCTGCTCGAAGCTTCCTGCCTCCTGGCACAGGCCTGGGGGCCCTTGTTTGAGAAGCTGATCACGGTTGTCGGGCCCTTTGTTGCAGCCTCCTGTGTTTGCCCACTCTGTGCCTCAACAAATGGGAGTTGCAGCGTGTTTGCTGTGTCAACACCAGCTGGAGCCCAGTTATGGAGATCAGCTAGGGCAAGACGCCCCATCCTTCAGCCTCCCGGGTGCCTAGGGTCCAGCCCCTCCCTGGGCAGGGTTGGTGGACAAGTGGGCAGCTCTCCATTCTTGATTCACATATTCATCCCACAGGACTGCCACATGCAGGCTGGGCAGGCATCTGAAACCAGCAGGGGCAGCCCTAGGCAATGGGGTGGGACTTAGAAAAGGTCAGCAGGGCAGGCAGTCTCCACCTGGCACAGGAGCCATGAAGCCTTTGAAGATTCAGTGTGGAGCTTCCCAGCCTTCTATTCAAGATCCCTCTGAGCAGCCCTGGTTCTCTCCTCCCCTGTGTCTCCAGCCATCAGGTCTCACAGCCTCCAAGGAGAGGAGCCTTAGGTGGTCAAGCAAATGGACAGAAGAATAGACAGATAGACAATGAGGCAGGGTCAGGGCAGGGGATGGGAATGCCGGGATAGGGCTTGAGGAGACCAGGAACCAGGCAAGCTGAGATCCATCCGCGAGCTGCGTAGGCATAGGCCAGGGGTCAGGGAGCCACAGCCCTGGGAAGGGCAGAAATGAGCAGCTTTGGTTGGTGACTGGCACTGAGGGGCAGCTGACAGAGATAGATGGGGGAACAGGAGACCAGAAAGGGGAAGCAGCTTACCCTGGGTCTGGGGGGAACCTGGGTTCTTTCACTTCAGCCAACGCTGCTCCACCACTTAGGGACCAGGTCTGTTGGCCGCGTAGCAGAGCTGGGCCAACTAAATCCTGTTTACTTCTGAAATAAGACTCCCCACCCACTTCATAAGTAGGTTTTCCAGAAATGAGTCTGTGAGAGTGACTCGGCTTCCAGGGCAGTATGGATCAGGCAACTGGATGAAGAGGGAGAAGCACCAGGCGAGATTGCAGCTACAGCACTGACCCATCAGCCTTGTGGCCTTTGCCAGTGATTTCCTTTTTCTCCTCAGTTTCCCCATCTGTAGATGGGCAGTAAGAGTCCACCTGGTAGGACTGCCAGCGGGGTCTTCTGAGTGGAGGTGTGGCCAGCGTGCAGATCGCCTGTGCCGTTGTGGCTATCGCTGTTGAAAGAAGGGGCCTCACATTTTTCTGAGCTTGCGTCTTGGATCCTTTGCTCCAGGAGGGGGCTTGGCAGGGAAGATCCCTGTCACTTGTCTCCACTTTGAGATTCTGTGAAAAAGTGTCCCAGTTACCTGGAAGCACAGGGAAGGGGCGTTGAGGCTGGGGCTAGAGGGAAGGAGGAAGTTTGCACCTCAGAGCAGGGAGGAGCATTCCGACAAAGGGAACAGCGTGTGACAACCTGGGGGAGTGGAGTGGAAGATCTGGCAGAATCCAGGGCGGCTGCCAGCTTCCACTGTGCGGGGAGCCAGGCTCCAAGTTCTGAGCTGGGGTGGGCAGTTAGACTTCAGTCCACACGAAGTGGGGTGGTCAGGGTGGAGGCCATTGTAGTTGTCAGGGGAGGGGTCAGAGGCCTGAAGCCAGAGCTAGGGCTGCAGGGATGTCGGGGTTGACTCAGGATAAGTTGAGGCAGCCAGGGAGGGATAGTCTGGGACAGCTCCTGGTGCTAAAGAGGAGGGAGGGTGGAAGCAGTGCCTGTGGGCCAGGGGATCTCTGGTGGGAGCAGACTGCAGGGTGAGAAGGCAGAACCCCCAGGAACCAACGTGGATGGTCGGGAAGCAGGCAGTGCCTCCTGCCTGCTTCTCGTATTCCTTCCTCAGATGTCTGCTGACCCCTCCCCAGGAGGCAGCCAGTGAGCTGGTGAGGTGCAGCAGTGAGCAGTTCCCAGTCACCGGGGGTCAGAGGGCATGGCCTTTCCCCTGGACTCACTCACATCCTGGGGTCCTGGTGCAAGTGTAGCATCATGTTCCTGGCCGGAGTTCTGAGGGGCTTGAAGCTTTTCTGAGTTTGCACCTTGGACCCTTGGCTCGAGGTGCTGGGGGCCTCGGGGCCCTGCTGGGGGATAGTTTTTAGACTGATGGGCTTCAGAGACCCAGATCATCTTCCTGTTTCTCTGTAGTACCAAGGGCTGAAGAGTTGGGGAGCAGGGCACCATGGGGTGGGAGGAGTGCCCTGGGCTGATGCATCCCCACCATGAGTCAGGTGAGAGAGTTTGGAAGACCCTGTCCCCAGGCCCAGCAGATTAGTAGTGAGCATTTAAAGAGAGAAAATGGACCCATCTGTGCTTCATCTATGGACAGCAACGGCACCCCAGCCTTGTGACTGTGGCCTGGGTGAGGGGGGCAACTGCACCAGTTGCACCAGAAGCACCAGTCCCCGCAATCTCCTCAGGGTGACCCTGACCTTTCCCTGCCACCCATTTGCATACCTGGGCTCCCTTTTATCAAATATTCTTCTGCTAATCTCATCTCCCTGCATGACTGCCCTGTAATTAGCTCACTTTGCAAAATATGATGTCTGTCATAGTTCCCCCTCCATGTTTTTCTTTTCCCAGGAAAGGGTAAGAAGGGAATGGGATGAAGAAAGATTCCTAGATGTGGGGCCACCTCACAGGTGAGCTCTGGCCCCCTCCCCAGCACACAGGGCCCCTCAACACATGTCCCAGCTCAGCTCCAGAGCCTGGAGAGCCGATGGAGATCAGTGAGCAGGGCCTGAGGGTGTCAGAGACCTCCCAGAACCCAGGCCTGACTGAGCCCTGCCCCAGGAGTGCCCATGCACCCTATTCACACCTGGGGACTGCCCAGGCCCAGGCTGGGCTAAGACTAATGAGATACTAAGTGGCCTTTCCCACTCACAGCCTGGCACATGAGGGCATGTGTGTGACAGGCAGGCTGGGGGCAAGGAGGAAGGGGCGAGGGGGCCAGGACGCCAGCATTGCCTCTACTCAGCACATGTAGCCACACATGGATGGGCTGTGCCAGTTGCCAGGCATGCAGCTGACAGGAACCCCAGTGATCATCGCCATCATCTATCCGTCCTCCCACCTGTCAGACAACTTCCCATAGCTGGTGGGCTGCCTGGAGCCCCCACACCCTCCCACTCTCCCACCCTGACCAAGATGTGGTTCATCTCTCAGGAAGGGGCTGCCAGGGGCTATGGACTATGCACAGGGTATGTATACAGCCCCGCAGTGGGTCACATGTGGCCCAAGCCTTGGCCCTGACCAAGCATCACAACTCCAGCTGGGCCACCAGGCCTCGTCCTCCTTCCTGGCAGCAAGAACATTCACCTTCCTGCCCCCAGAGGTGGAGCCAGGCAGAGGGAGCAACACAGCAGTTTAAGCTGTTTTCAAGTCAGTGTTTGGTGCTGCCCTAGCCACAGCACCACTGCTGAGCCCCCACCGATCCCCAGATGGAAAACCAGAGGCTGCTGAGGCCCCGTCTGCACAGAAGGCCCTGTGCGGCTCAGAGCCTGCCACAGTGATGGACCCCAGCCGGGCAGGGGCAGCTGGGAGGACCATGCATGGAGCCCTCAGCTGGCATGGCCTACTTTTCTGCTCTCCCCCTTGCTGCCCCATCAGCTCCCCGACTTCTCTTGCTGCGACTCCCTTGGGATGTCGGGACATGAATTCTCTTAAACTTTTAATTAAAAATCTTTTTCTTTCTCCCCACAAGGTTCACTTCCCTGTGATTTTCCTCTTAGAAGGAGAGGTGGAGGGAAGAGAGACAGCAGGCAAGGAGCAGAGGCCAGGCCTTCCGCGTCTCCGCGGGGGACCTGGGGAAGCAGGGCCTGGCCCCAGGGAACTGCTGGCCACCCTCTCCCCTGTGGCACCCTCTGTGAATTCCCATCATGCCAGGGGAGGCATTTCTTTTCTTTTTTCCCCTAAAGCCTACAGCACCAAGTTTTCCCATGTGGTCTCCCATTCCAGTACTAACCAGGCCTGACCCTGCTTAGCTTTTGAGATCAGTAGAGATAGTGCACGTTCGGAGTGGTACAGACATAGATGTGCAGGGAGGCATCTGAGGGCTCCAACCCTAGGTATTGCTGCCAGATGTGGGAAACGGCACCAGCTCCTAAGGGCTCTGTGTGCTCCCGCCACATCCTGCATACTCACTCAAGGCTACAGCATGTGCCCGTTAAACAGGCCGGGATTTCCTCAAGTAGAAGGGGCCCTGACTTTCCCATGAGGGTGCTGTTAACTCTGGTAGCTTCAGGTTCACTCCCGAGCCCACTGGTCACAGGATGGGGAAGGGCCCATCAAGTGAGAAGCAGCCCAGGGTTGGTGTCATGGGCCTCAAGGTCACCAACTGGGTCACCAATGCTTCCCTTGTAGAATTCCCGACTCAGAGCTCCAACCATGGTGTCAGGTCCTGGCTCATGTGGTCAGGACCCCAGGTATGCTAGAGACCCAGGTCCTTGACCTCAGGGAGCCAGAACAATATCTCTAATTATGGGGCTGGAGAAGGGCTGGCCCATCCCCCTTTCCCAGGCAGTGATCCGTTAGCCTATCCCTAACTCTGGAGGGAGATGCCACCATGTCCTCAGGTCCTGTTTTAGAGAAGGAGCCCACTAAATGGAAGTTCTTCCTTGTGTGATACCATGATGCCTCTTGCAGAAGCCTAAGCCTCTTTCCATGACTCCGCCTCTAGAGAACTTCAGCTGAGACTCCCCCTCCCATAATCTCTCCCTGGCCCAGGAAATAGGGATTGAGTCACCAGCTCCCCATGTTCCTCTCACCTCCCCCACTCCTCTGCAGGCTGAGCAACTCCATCTTAGGGCTTCCAGATACAGCCCAGAGCACACAGACTCATCCAGGATCATCCCCCAACTCCCACACTGAGATGCCGCTCCCCATGGTTGCATATCTCCCTCCCCCAGAGGCCAGGCTCCCCTCCAAACCCCCAAAGGCTCAGGGACTCAAAATCCCAGCCATGCCCCAGCTGTGAAGGAGAAACAGGGGAACCCCCTCAAGGCCCATGCCTCTGAGGGGCCCCACCCCTCCATTCCTCCATCCCTCCACCTCATTCTCCCTTTCCACCCTGCAGCAGCCAGTGGACACAGCTGGGCATCATGGGGAACACCAGGATGCCGCAGAGAAGAGGCGGCCATGGCCCTGTGGAGTTAGAACAAGGATCCCTGCACACTGGCCCCCCAAGCTGCCCTACATTCCCCTCCTGAGGCTCCCTGCACATGCCCTGCTTCACAGACCCTGAGGACACCCTGACCGGCCCTGGGAGTGCTCAGGGAGACATCCCCAAGGAGCTGAGTGGGCCTGTGGCAAGATTGGGGAATGGGTGAAATTAGAATTAGCCAGGAAGAGGGAAGGGCAGGCCACGTAGGGGCATAGCACAAGCAAAGGCAGGAAAGGGCTTGCACAGGGCCCTGGTTGGAGTTCAGGGCAGTGGAGGGCCAAGAAGGTAGAAAGAGCAGTGGGAACCTTGAACACCACACAGGGATTTCAACCCTGGCATTGGACACTCTGGCAGCCCCTTGAGTAAGGCAGGGGTGTTACTTGTTCATTTTACAGATACATGTTGAGCACCTACTGTGTGTCCTTCCCTGGTCCAGCCCCAGGCAGTGCCCTCTTCTGCGGCTCTGCAGATGGCGAGGTAGGGGTGATCACAGGGAAGGAACCTATGATCCCTCACAGGGCAGGGTGCAGTCTCTGGGCCAATAGGAGCACAAGTACAGTCCTGCCTCTCACAGCACTGCCGCCACCTCCCAGCTGGCTCCTTCGCGGGGCCCATTAATTTCCAAACCTGATACCGGCAGGGATGAGTGGCTCTTCCTCCCACTGTAGCACATGTTAGTGCTCCCTGAACCCCATCCTTCCAGGCTCCACCCATCCATTCATTCCCCACGTACACACTAAGTGTCTACTGTGTGCCAGATCCTGCACTAGTTGCTGGGGACTGCACAGCAACAGGTCGGCCTGGTCCTGCCCTCAGGGACCTTGTGGGCCAGGCAGGAAGCAAGGTAGATGAGTAATGTGAGAATGCATAATGGGCTGTCATAGGTGCCAGAGGACAAGCAGCAGAGGGACAAGGAGAGGGTGCTGGTGCCCTCCCCACATCCACAGGTGCAAACCTGGAGCCTGCACAGGCATGAAGACAGTGAGGAGGAGGAGGAGGAGGAGGAGGAGGCGCGCCTTCCTCCTGGCTCTGGGCCTAAGCCCCACCTACCCACCGGTGACCCAGCTTCCTGAGGATCTGTGGGGCCCTCCCCACTGCCCAGCCCTGCGAGGGAGCAGGTGGGGAAAGGTGCAGTGTAGGCACAGCAGACGGTGCTGAACCATCCTGGGTTACCAGCCCCAGGCCACCCTGAGCAGCTGCTGATGTCAGCAAAAGAGAACCCCCAAGTGCCCTTTAGAGTTCACAAGCAAGGGTTGCAGGGCCTGCCTAGGCCAGAAACAAGCAGGGTGTCTGCCAGCTCATGGGGGTTGTCATGTGGTTGGGATATGCCCTGTGTGGATGTCAGGCATGGTGCTGAGTAGATATGTGTGCCTGTATGTATGGCTAAGGCGTGGGCCAGGGCCACAATAGCAGAGCCTGCATGCCTGGGGGTGTGTGAGTAAGACATGTGTCTACACCAGAGGAGTCTGAGGAGATGGGGTGGGAGGAGAAGGGAGAGCTCTACCACCTCAAAGTTCCTGCTGCACCAACAGTCCTGTCTCACTTACAGGCGCTCATGTGGGCATGCTTCAGGCACCCACAAGTGCATGTATAAAACCCATGGGCACACATTTCTCCCTGTTCTTCCCTTGTCTGCAACCACAGGAGCACACGTAGAGCCCATGTCCCCATGTGGAACCTGCAATGGACATGCACACACACGTGAATTGGATACATGTGCACATGTGCATCTCAGCCCATCATGCCAACGTGTATCTGTGTGCACCCGATGGACACACGCACACACTTTCACTCCTGGTGTGCAGCCCTGTCACAGCTGTGATATCCCTTTCTCCACTTGCCTCACCTCTGCACCTAGAGGTGGGCAGGTCCAAGATGAAGATCTCTATTTTACAGACTGGAAAACTGAGGCTCAGAAAGGAAAAGAGACTTGCCCGAGACCACACTGCGGCTCCGCGGCTCCAGCCAGGACCCAGGTCTTCTGGCTTCCCAGCTAGGTCTAACGTGGCCCCATTGCATGTGCTGTGATCTCCACATTCCTCTGCACAGCCCGTGGGGCCCAGGACAGAGCAGGGGTTTTCAGAGCCCCCCACCATTCCTGTCTGCCCTCCCCTCAGGGGGGCACCCTGGAGCCCAGAGTGGGGAGTGCCAAATCAGGGGTCACCCCACGGTGGAGCTCTGAGCTCACAACCATAACAGTTTGGGAAGGAGAAACATTTCTCTGGGCCTTGTGCACCACCTAAAGGTGGCCTATAGGAGAAATAGAGGTCTCAGCTGGGCCTCTGCTGCCAGCCCCATCACTCCTAGCTCTATCTCACCCTCCTCCTTTCTTCCTGGGAATCTCTCCCCTCATGCTGCATCCTTCTGGCCCTGTCTTCTGTCTTGCCCCTCCAAAATTCCCTCTACCCTCCAGGGGTGTTTCTGTGTTTGTTTCAGCAGCTCCTGACATTCCCAACTGGGAAGCTCTCAGAGATGGGCCATGCTCTAAGCCCCAGATGGGCTCAGCCCTGGCCAAAGGAGGAACAAGGAAGAATCAGTCCCCAACATGACCTCAAGAAAATCTGGTGCAGAGTGGCCACCCCTGTAAATCAACTGATGCCTGCACCACTGTAACCACAGCTGTTGACGGGGTGCAGGGCAGAAGCTAAGCAGGAAGAGGCCTAGGGCAGAGCGCAAGTGAGCAGGGCAGTAAGAAGTTGAAAACCATTAATTGTCCATCCAGAGGAGGGGGATGCCCACAACATTCTGGGCAAAGGAAATGGTGTGTGCAAAAGCACGCAGGTGTGAGAGTATAGCGTAGTAGACATTCATCAGTCCTTTCTCATGCATTGGAGTGTCTGTGCAGCCAGGGTCCTCCCATTCATTCATTCATTCATTCATTCATTCACCTGTTTATTCACCAAATAGTTACCAAGTGCTGGGCACCCTCTGGAATGGGGAAAAAACAAACAGCATTGTTCCTGCCTCAGAGAGTGCACAGCCTGTTGGGAAATTGCAGGACAGAGCAGTGAGTTCCTTGGTGAGGGGCACACAGCCATTGTGGGAACCTGGAAGAGAGGACCTGATGGGGACACACAGACACCTCAGGAGCCCATGGTAACCCCAAGGAGGGGTCTGGGCAGGACCAGGGCTTATCAGCAACTTTTTTTTCATTTGTCAGCCTTTGATATCCGATCTTCATCGGCTCTCATAGGTGAGAGGACCGTTAGCAGTCCAAGTCTGTGTCCTTCATTGCATAGATGGTGAATCTGCAGCCCTAGGCCTGGAACTCAAGTCTCCAGGACTCCTGTTTCCAGAGTATAATTGTATTGACAAAGCTCATCCATAGTCAAACCCAACCCTGGACCCACACGGGGTTCAGCTGTCTTTGCACAGCACCTTCTATAGCCCAAAAGTGGAATTGCAGACCCCGGACACTGCTCGGGCAGAGCCAGCCCTGGCTGGGCTCCCTCACAGCGGAGCCTGTGCCCTCAGTCTAGCAGGAGCCACTGGGGGCCTTGGGCATTTCACTGGCCCTCAGTGTCCCACCACAGAATGTCAACAGGATTCCTAGCCTGCCTATCACACTGGGTGGCTGTGGAGATGGGGAGTGTTGGCCCCCATGACCTGTGTTCTCTGGGAGGCCTTTCTGCTGAGGGGAGGAGAGACGGGCCCACGGCTGGCTTTCCCTCCTCCTCAGTGCCTCTGAAGCCATGCGTCACTTACAAATTCTCTTCATTTCTAAATAAAATGATTTGTTAATTTGAGTGAGTGATCACTGTGCGCCTGAGCCTCTTTGCAGGCCCAGGAACAGCTTGTGGGCTCCCGGAGCCCTGCGCCGCCGGCCTGGCGCAGACTTGGAGAGGTTGTTTTCGATTTAAATGTGAATTGAATGAGGAGAAAAATGTTTCTCTTGGCAATTTCATAGGAGCTCGCTCTTCTGACAGATGTTGGAGTTTATTATCCCATCGGGCCAGCGTTTTGTAGAGCAGAATTGCTAATTATTTCAGAGGCCTGGCCACAGCCGAAGAAGGAAGGGCGGTAGTGGGTGCAGCTTTGGGCGGCATCTGTCAACAGGGCTAGGCAGGCACTGGGATGAGACACCTAGCCCGCCACCCTTCCACTGCCCTCCCAGAATCTGCTATTGTTTTAGAAGGGGGGCTGCCCTGTCCCTTGGTTTCTGTTTCATGGTTTACCCTAGAGGAGGCAGCAGGGTCTGCTCTTGCCAGCCCTGCTTTGACCTCATGGTGAGGACTCTGGAAGGTACTTTTGGGGTCTTAAATTACTTGTTTGTTTAGAGAGTCCACGGGCTGTGGATGAGAAGACTACAGAGACCCCAGTGGTTTTCTCCCTGTGTGAAGGCAGAGCTGTTCACTGTAAGGACCATACCTGGGTTTGGCCACACTTGCACGGTGCGGATATGTGGCTCGGTGGCTCTCTAACCTTGGGCTCTGTGCGGGCCTGTGGGGGTTGGGCATGACTGTGTGCTGTTTTTGCGGGTCCGGAGCTGCCTGGCGTGACTGCACGCATCTGTGAATGAGATGTCTGTAGCTGTGCTGCATGGGCCTCAGAGGTATGGTTCTATCTGACTCGTTTCTGTCCCTGCACTGCAAGGTAAAGGAGGCCTTGGAAGACAGATGGCCAGAGGGCACTAGACATCAGAAGGAATGGGCCAAGACTGGCTCAGCTACTTCAGGGATGTCCCAGGTTTCCAGGGGGCTGCATGGCAAATTGACTAGGTGGGTGGGTTTCATGGGGGAAATGGGGCCCTGGCAACCGAAACCCTGGCTTCTGCTTCATGCAGCTGAGGAATCTTTTATTTATTTATTTATTTATTTATTTATTTATTTTTTGAGACGGAGTCTCAATTTGTCACTCAAGTTAGAATGCAGTGGCACGGTCTCGGCTCACTGCAACCTCTGCCTCCGAAAGTCAAGTGACTCTCCTGCCTCATCCTCCCAAGTAACTGGGATTACAGGCGTGCGTCACCACACCCGGCTAATTTATGTATTTTTAGTAGAGTCGGGGTTTCGCCATGTTGGCCAGTCTGGTCTCGAACTCCTGGCCTCAAGTGATCCACCCACCTCAGCCTCCCAAAGTGCTGGGATTACAGGGGTGAGCCACCATGCTCAGCCAGCTTAGGGACCTCAACCTCACTTGGGGCAACTTACAACGGGGAAGCATCCCACCCTCCCAGCAGAGGCCTCAAGAGTCCTGCAGTGCTTGGTCCAGGGGCCTCCTGACTCCACACAGCCATGGCCCAATTCCAGTTAATGGTCTCTGACCCAGGGCTGAGGGTCAGGGGTTGGAGAGAGTTGGTAGAAGAGGCGACAGTTCCTCCTGCAGTATTCTCTGCAAACCACTCCCACTGAGGAACACCCTCACTTCTGCCCTATTCTTACCCCCATCTCTCCTTCCTGAGCCCTGAGACAAGGGACCAGACACCCTGACTGCCCCCAGTCCTGGCCAGCTCGGGATTCAGGCCTGTCTCTTCCCCCTCCTCATGCTCCACGACCACCCGCCTGCCCCAACCAGCTCCGCTTCCTAGGTTTAACACAGAGGTGGCAGCAACAGCAGCAGCTGGGTGGGATTTTATAAGCCTAATTCACACTGATTCCCTGGAGCCCTAGCTCTAGACTCCTCATGCAGCCTCAGACCAGCAGAGCACAAGGCGGGGAGGGTCCACCCTCGTGCCAGGTGAGGGAAGATGGAGACTCGGCCTCCCCTGTGCCAAGTCCTGGGCCCTGGCAGTCACCCTAATAGAGGGCACCAGGAGACCAGGGAGGGGGTGCCCAGCACACTCCCCCAGGCTGAGATGGTGCCAGGCGTCTCTGACCATGAGTCCCTGACAACCAGGCCCTCTCTCCTCCGGATAAAACTCCACGGTGACATCCTTCCATTAAATAGGGCATATTCAGAAGAGAAAATTGCTACTATTTTCCCTTTTACTTCACTGTCATCAAAAATTGATCCCATATTGCATCCTTATTTCAAGGAACGAGCTAAAAAAATAAAATAGAAATTCCCACTCCTCAGAGCAGCAGCTGCATCAAGCCTCCGCCACCCCATCCTCCCCTTCCCCACCCCCCTCCCCAAAAAAAAGAAAAGAAAAGCTTGGCCAATGAGGGAAGGCGCCTGCTGGCCGTCTAGGGCTGTTTGAGTGCCCATGGCTTTGGGATGCACGTGACCTGGGAGCAAGGAGGGGCTGAGCACGTGACTGTGCAGGCAGAAGGGGATTTCGATCTGGTGAAATGTGGTAGAAAATGGGGTAATTGGGGGAGGTTAATTTGGTTCTAAATGGAGTGATTTGTTATCTCAATAAGAAATGTCTCGTTTTCCAGGGAGACGGCTGCGTCTGCCAGATGCTGGCCTGCCCGCCATTGGGGTGGTGGCTCAGAGCAGGGCCCACAGCCAGCCTAGCCTCACAGGGCAACCCACCCTGCCCAGATGTGGGGGTTGAGGGCAGAGATAGCTTAATTTGGTTGATTCCCCAACTCATTTGGCAAAGTATTCATTAGCTCTTCTCAAAAGCACATCTAGTAAAAATGCAGAATATGAATAACAATGATGGGGCAGAGGCCGAGGTGAGCAGCCTGCAGACTAGGCACTTGGTCTAGCTGAGCCCATAGGCTCACCCTGAGCCTCCTGGAAGTCAAGGGAGACCTACCCAGTGTTTTGTGTTCTAACCAGAGGAGAAGCCCAGCAGCGTGGCTTGCCATGGGAAGGTGTTTGAGGGGTGTGGAGGGATTTCCAGGATGGTGCCCCTCAGCCCATGCACTTTTGCTAGGAGAAGGGTCTGGGAGCTGGCACCTGGACTGTAGTGTGACCCTGGGCATGTTGCTCCTCCCCAAGCCTCAGAGCCCCATTCGTTCTTTCCCAGGGGCCACAGGCAGAGGCTGCTGGCAGTGCTGGAAGTCCTGGTCACACAGGTATGACCATCTCAGGCTGCAGCTTGGAAGGCCTGGGCTCAGCAGCTGAACAGACTTAGGTGTGGGCTCCAGCTTCTCCTTCTGCCAGGTTTGTGGACTTGGAGCACTCACTACGTTGTTTTGAGCCTCCTCCTTCTGAAAAATGCATTAAGTAGCACCAGCCTTGTGCCCCTATGATTGTGACAGTCACATATGGACAACAGGTACCCATAAGTGATAACTGGATCACAAAAGCATCTGGTGGACAGTCGGTTGGGAGCTGGCGCACAAGACTTCCTTGGTCTAGCCTGGTATTGGCTGCACTGTGTCTGGAATGGAGCTGGGGGAGAGTGAGCATGGAGACAAGCGGAAGCCCCTCCCCTCCACTCTGTTGGGGCCAGATCTGACTCATCCTATGTCTCTAGCACCTAGCGCAGACCACGGACATGCTAGCAGAAAGAACAAAAGCCCTGGAGACTGAGGCCCTTTCCTTTTATTCCACACTGTGGTGTTGGTTGAGATAACACAAAACAAAATGATCACAGGCTGGTGTGAGGGCTGGGAGGGAGGTAAAGCAATGAACAAATTGAGGGCACATTTGAGGAGGGGTCCCCTGGGTGAGGGCCAGACAGGCCATAGCCAAGAAGCTCCATTTGGCCAGGCATGAGTGGGCAGGTGGTGGAGCCTATAGGTCCTGGAGCCACAGCCCAGTGAGCCACCCCACACGCAGCCCCAGCAGGAACAGCCCTTCCCCGCCTGTGCCTCAGGAGGGGAGTTCTGGATGTTAAAGTTGTTGGTGGACCAAAAGCGAGGACCCAGACACCATACGCACGTGTGCCTGAGCACACATGTTGGCAGCATGGATGTGCTTTCCCGTGTCTGCACATGTGCACGTGTTTACGTACACACACACACACACACATCCTCCTTCTCTAACTCCAGGCCTTCCACCCCCAGGATTGCAAAGCTGTTGACCTCAAAGTCAGATAGAAGAAACCTCCTCACCCACTCCCACTAAAGCCACAGACCTCTGACATCACCTTGTTTGGAACAGCTCCCTCCGTGGACACCCAAGAGGCCTAGTCACAGGGGTCCCACTTACCCCCTTTCTCTTGGAGGAGTCCTGCAGCGGAGTGGCCTTGCGGGCAGGAGAGCAACATAGGACTCCGGAGTGCTGAAAAGAGCTCAACCCAGGGGTGGGCTGGCCGGCCTGGGCCAGGCAGAGCAGTGGGCTGGGAATCAGGTAGCCCAGAGACCTTGCATACCTTGTGTGGGCTGAGGCTGGGCTGACTCTGGGGCACAAAGATAACACCCCCCCCACCCCAGGGAGCACCCAGCTCTGTGGGTTCGGGGAAGGGACACCAACCCCAAGGTGGTGAGCATGCTCTGTGCTTAGCCTCACTGCCTCCTGCTCACACTGGGGGATCCCCCTTCTGCAGAGCCTCGGTTTCTTCACCTGTGAGAATGAGTGAGGACGGCTCACAGCAGAACTTCTATCAGCCTTCCTATGCAAGAGTGGCCCTGGGGTCTGCCCAGCCTTCTGAGGGGATGGTCCTGTCCCAGAGTTTCTGCCCTGCCCTTTTTCCAGACAACAGTCTTCCATCTAGACAGGGCCAAGCACAGCCGCCCCCAAAGGGTCACTGGGCTCAACACTGACCCCCAGCAGTGTCCCCAGCACTGATGCCATGTGGGCTTGACCTGAGCCTGGCAGCAGGCTAACCACAGGTAGAAGAGGGTTCTTGGGGGCCAGAGCTACCTGGGTGGCCTTGGGGAGTGTATACAACTCCCTGCCTTCTTCAAGGACCCCTCCTGCCTCCTCTGGCCTCAGTCTATGCCCAGGGAAAGTAGCAAGAACTCCAAGGCCACATGGGAAGACAAGTGCCCTGAGATCGTGGAGGGAATCTGAGGCAGAGCTTGGACCCGCTCAGGTCTCCTCGTGCCTGCTGGGTCCGTCCCCAGCCACACAGTGTCTCCCACTCCACGCTGTCTGATCCACAGCCAGCCAGAGGCCCACTTCGTCCTCAGAGAGGGCTCAGGGTGTCTCCTGGGCTAATCGGCAGGTAGCGGAGGGGGACTTGATGACACAGCCCAGGTTCAACCTTCCATCCTGCCCTCAGAGAGCCGTGGCCACAGACAAGCTGAGGAACCACATCTGAACTCAGTTTCCTCATCTGCAAAATGGTGTAGAAATGGGACCTGCTTTGCAGGGGCTGCTGTAGGGATTAATGAGCGATGCTGGCCACAGCAAGTGCTCAGTGGCATCGCCCATGATAACAGCTCTGTGTGCAGCACAGGCGGTGCTGGTGCTGGGTCCTACAGGGGCTCTGCAGGTGCAGGAATTCCTTGCCAACCCATGTATTTCAGGAGCACTTTTTGTTCAAAGCCCTACTTGATCAACCAGCCATAGGGCTCCTCTCCCTGGAAAACCCCTGAACCTTCCCTGCGGCTTGCTCTGCTGCCTCCTGCAGGCTGCCCCCACCTTCAGGCAGCCCCCAGGGTCCACACTCCACTTCCAGGGTGTTGTCTGACTCTACCTCCAGCCCTTCCTCATGAGCCCAAGTGCTGTCGGCCTCCATGTGGCCAGCACTTCAGCGTTCCTCTTGTTTTATCATTAATGTGGCCAGTCTGCCTGGGTGAATGGTGTCATTTTCCCATTTTGCAGGTAGAAAAACTGAGGCCAGGAAAGCCAAAATCACTCAGGGTAGATCTGAATCCAGTGTGGATCCATCACTAGAAGGGTCTTTCCCTCGGAAAGTCCAGCCCAAAGGGCTGAGGAGGTCGGGGGCTAAGCCAGCTGGGATTCAGGGGTCCCTTTCCTGGTAGGTGGCGTAGTGGATAACAGACCCTTGTCCCAGGGGAGAGAGACTGCAGCTTGAATGAAGAGAGAGGCGGCAACGATGCCCCAAATATTGCAGGCACATGTACACGACTGCTGTCCCGCCCTCTCCAGCTGGTGCCATGGCTCTGTGGCCGTTGCTAGGCATCTGTGAGGCCCAGGTGGGCCCTACCTGTCGTGGAGTGGCTGTGCAGTGTGGGGTAGGCCTGGGCCCAGGCAGGAGCAAGGCTGCCTCTGCCTGCCTACCCTCCTCTCACTTGGCAGCAGCAAGCAGAAGCCATTAGCGCCTGGCAGTCCATGTCCCACGGCTCTGACAAACGCCTTAAATGTTGTCACCACGGCTCCAGCTGTCCCACCGGCCGCCTTTACTCCTCGTAATAACCAAGTGTCGAGGCTGATTGCAGCAGCAGGATGCAGCCAGTATTCAGAGCAGCTCTTACCCTGGGCGTTTCCACCTGGCAGCCAGGCTGTGCCCACCCCGCCCACCGCCTCCAGCCCTTTGTCTGCCTGTCACCTCTGCCTGGGCCCTCAGCATCACCCCCGGGCCAGCCAGTGCCTGGCTTTGTGTCCCAAAGCTGGTGGGCAGCAACAGGGTGGGGCCTCAGGCGTCCACATCAAGCAGAGTGACAGCCTAGCTGGAAGAGTCTAGCTATTGCTCCCACTCTTCTGGATGACCTGTGCAGGGAGCCCTGGCTTTGTCTTGGCCTAGCTTCATATCCCACCTTGCTGCCCAGGGACACAGGGAGTTGTCAGAGCCCATCCCTGGCATGGACAAAGCTGGATTCAGTTTGAGCTCTGCCATTTGATCACTGTGTGGTCTTGGGTGGGTGAGTCACCCTCTCTGAGCCTTGGTGACCTCGTCGGGGGAATGGGAATAATGATTGGGCTTCTTGGGGCTTCGTGGGAGCATGTGTGTGAAGCAAGGTGCAGATAATGAAATGAGGTCCTGTGGAAGAGTCTGGGCCATGTTCATAAACACAAACACCTACCGCACCAATCCCTGAGTCCAGGGAGGCCCAGGAGAATCGAAGGCCTAAATCAGCTCCCCTAGCCTCCACTGCCCTCCTTCCCACCCCCACATCTTTGCCCTCTGGGCATTACTTCCCCTGTCCCCTTCATCTGACCTTGCCCTTCAAGTTTTGCCTGGTGCTCCCTTTCCCAAAGCCCACCTGGCTTAGCCTAACCATACTCCTCTCCCATAGGGTTTATGTGCCCTTTGAGACAGCCTCGGATGCTCACTGTTCTACTCTCATGTCTGCCTTCATCCTCACAGTCTTATGAGGCTGGGACTAGTAGAAGCCCCATGTTAGAGAGGAGGTTATCAGGATTCAGAGAATGGCATCAGTTCTGTGCATTACACATGCAGCTCCTGGCTCTGCCCCATGGGGTACTGTGGCTGCTGATCACTGTCTGCCCAGTCCCAGGTCCTACTAGAACCAGGAGAGTAAGCTAAGCCCCAGTCTCTTCAGGGGCCCTGGTAGAGTGAACAAGCACCCATTCCACCCCCTGGCCTTGAGGGCTTTCCTCCTGAAGCCCTCACGATCCCCAGGAACAGGGTCAGAGCAGGGGTCAGAGCCCACGAGTGGCAGGCCTAGGAAGTCTGATTTGGCCAGCACCGTGGTTCCGTCTGAGCATGTGATGCAAAAGCCACAAACAGGCCTTAAACAGGAGAGAGATCTGGCCCTGGCCTGGGATGCCTCAGTACAGGTCCAGGTTCTGTCCCTAATGGTACAGTGGCCTGACAGTCCCTCTAGGCCTTAGCTCCCCCTTTGTATGGGGGGGCCAGTGGGCCCCTGACCTCGTTGTCTTCACCTTGAAGGGATGATCATCAAGGCAGGCCCTGCCCGTGGTGTGTTTAGTAAGAGTGGCCAGGGCCAGTTCTCCATGTCCAAGGTCACAGATACCTAGATCAAGCACCTAGGTCAAGGTACCTAGATACAAGCACCAATATCCAGGTTGATTATGAGCTCTCTGGTCACTGAGTCATTTGTTTACAGGTTCCCCAACCCTCTGATGATGCTGGAGGGTGATGGACAGAGAAAGGTGAAGAATGAGTTGTCTCTGTCTCTTCATCAGACTCTTCTCAGGGATGCAGAGGTGAGGGTGCAGGTATCAGTGAGGACAGTGGTAATGGTGATTACCAGGAGACATGAGCACTAGCAGAGGTGACCACAGTGGGGTGATGGTTGTAGTGGTGACAGTGATGGTAAAGGTGGTGATGGAGGTGATGTTGGCAGTAGAGTTGATGGTGGTAGATGAAGATGGTGATGATGGAAGTGATGACTATGGTGATGGGGATGAAGGTAGTGATGGTGGAGCTGATGGTGATGGGAGTAACACTGACGATGATGGAATAATATTGGCAATGGTGATGGGGAGGATGTTGGCAGTGAACATGGGGACATTGGTGCTGGTTAAGCGGGGGGAACAACAGTGATGATGGGGATGATGGTGAATGGAGTAGCATTCTGGTGGTGCAGGGATAATGTTGATGGTGGGTGATGGGGGTGATAGGGCTGATGGGGGGCTCCCTGTGGAGTGTACCTCTCAGGGGCAGTCCTCCAGGCAGCCCTGTCCCACTCGTGGGCTTTGCCCTCGCTGGAGGCAGGACACAGTGGGGCTTGCTTGGTGCTTTTTTTCTTTTAACCTCCAGTGAGCACAGCCTTCTGGGTAATGAGATGCAAATTGACAGAAAAGACAATGAGCCAGCCTGCGGCCAGTGGGGCAGCTTTTAGAGTCAGGCTGATTGCCTCTGTGCCAATTTGCATGGCATTAGCTGTGCATGTCTTCTCCAGAGGGTTCGTGTATTTCATCAGCGGTCACCTGGATGGCTGCATCTGACAAAGGGCAATGACCTGTGATCCCAGACCAGGGGGCAGGAGCAGAGCCACTCTGACTCTGACTTGAATAGGGCTCCAGGATGTGGCTACAAGAAGTCTGAATCTGTGGGGAAGGGCAATGGATAGGGGGTAGAGATTGGAGAGTTCTCATGATCGCCAGGAACAGGGTCAGAGCAGGGATCAGAGCCCACGAGTGGCAGGCCTAGGAAGTCTGGTTTGGCCAGCACCATGGTTCCATCTGAGCATGTGATGCAAAAGCCACAAATAGGCCTTAAACAGGAGAGAGATCTGGCCCTGGCTTGGGATGCCTCAGTACAGGTCCAGGCTCTGTCCCTAATGGTACAGTGGCCTGATAGT
The DNA here is from genome assembly GCF_028885655.2 of Pongo abelii. Taxonomy (NCBI): domain Eukaryota; kingdom Metazoa; phylum Chordata; class Mammalia; order Primates; family Hominidae; genus Pongo; species Pongo abelii. The sequence continues at coordinate 104,042,327 of NC_085928.1, forward strand.
CCCTCCAGGCCTCAGTTCCCCCTTTGTATGGGGGGCCAGTGGGCCCCTGACCTTGTTGTCTTCACCTTGAAGGGATGATCGTCAAGGCAGGCCCTGCCTGTGGTGTGTTTAGTAAGAGTGACCAGGGCCAGTTCTCCATGTCCAAGGTCACATATTTCAGCCCACTGAGTAGGCCTACTGTTTCTGTCACTGTCACCATTACTCAAGGTTATGCCTGGAATCATTCCTTGAGTGCCACCGAGGAATGAGGGGGCCTGGGCAAGATAACACCCAGGTGGTTGCCCAAACCAAGCCCTGACTCTCCTCCCTACCTCTGTCCATGGTGCTGAAAGTCTTGGCCCCGACCTGCTTGCTCTGGTGTTCCTGCTGCCTAGGTGGGCTGGGCTCGCCCCCCACCCCCCTCCCCACCGCGGCCCTTGCTCTCTGACCCTGCAACCCGTTTGACCCAGTGCAACCCACGACTCCATTCCACGTCCCTTCCCCAAAACAGGCAACAATGGGGCTAGAGGTTCTTCTCCACTACCCTCCACCCCCAGCCCAACAGTGCCCCCTCGGGCACATTTCAGGGCCCTTTTGTCCCCACCTCCCTCTTCACTGTCCCAGTCCTTCTCCTGAGGTTGGGCCTAATCAAAGCTAATCAGAAAATTATGAGCTGCCTGATTACTGATTAGATTCCTAATGTTAATAGAGCTGAGAAGGGCCCGCTTAGGCTGTGTTTTAGGAAAAAGTATAAAAATAACATCGTGGGAAGGGAGCCTGGAGGTTGGGCTGGGACTCAGGCTCTCTTCTTTTAGCTGGGGTGGGGTCTCACTCTCAGCTTTCAGGTGGGAATACATTCCCATCCAGGGGAGCTTCCTAGCACCCTAAATTCTTCCAGTGATGGTGCCATCCCAGGCAGCTCTTCCTCTAGAGGCCTCTAGCAAGTTCTCTGCTCAGGACAGTGGGACTGAATTGCAGTGGGAAGAAGTTAGGGGGACTATAAAGAAGAACTTACTGCTGGCACCCCACGTAAGAGCAGGGCTATGTCTGTAATGCTCACTGACCTCCTCAGGCCAGTTTACTGCACACAGTAGGTGCTCAGTACACATGTGTTGACCAGAAGGAAGGAGGGTCATATCAACCTCTTCCCATGGGAACCGTCACCCTCCCATGTCCTGCCCCTCAGCCATGGTGGGCATAGAGGCATCTGAGAAGGCTTCTTGGAGGAGGATGTTGGGGCATGTCAGGAGAATGCACTGATCTGGCACCAGGGCAGGGGTGCTGAGCTCCCTGGGGACTCAGCTCCTGGCTGACCTGGCCAGATGAGGCACTCCTGTCCACCACCCTCTGCCTCTCATTCCAGCAGAGCCCCAGGGGCTTCTGGTAATAACCATGTTATTACTGACTTGGCAGCAGCTGGGTGGGGCTAATGGGTAACATTTTCACAAGGTCCAGAGTGGCGTTGTGGTCCTGGAGAGCAGACTTCAGCAGTTCAGACCCCAGAGGCTGCCCCTCGGATGCCTCTTCATGGAGAACACAGTGAGGCTTGTACTTAGATTCAGCCTCACCCCACTCACACCTTCACCCCCCACACCATCTTGGATCCCTATTCTCTGTCATCAGCACCATTTCTGACCTGGGTTCTGCCATCTCTATCCCAAGGAAACCCAGGGCCTCCAAACCAGCAGATTCCCCGAGGGCAACTCCTGATCCACCCCCTGACCCCTTGACTGTGATGGGAGCCTGAGGTCACTTAGCACTTCCTCACTGAGCTGGCTTGCCCAGCACTGGGGCCACACAGATCCATGAATCAAGTCCCTGCCTTCAAGGGACCACATATGGGAGGGAATCAGGCACATGCAGTGATGGAAACCCCAGGGCAATTGTGGGAACCCAGCCCTACAGGGCACCAGGATTCCTGGAGGAGGCAGAAGAGCAGTAACTCCTACAGGTTGAGGAGGAGCCGGCCAGGGGAGGGGATGAGAAAGGACACTCCAGGCTTGGGATACAGCACAAACAAGGCTTTGGAACCGCAGCATGGCAGGAAGGCAAACTTCAATGTCAGTGTGATAGAAGAGAGATGAGGTTGGCCAGGCCTGGTAAAGGATAGTGTTAGGAAGGGAGGAGTAGTCCAGGCATCCAGGAAACACAGACAGGTCACAGAACTTGATGGGGAAACCTGAAGGTGTGGGGGCCGGGGCAGATGAGTTCATGATAACCAGCTTGGGTTGGGAGTCTAAAGGTGGGTTGTGGGGCTCGGGAAAGGTCTGGTCAGGAAGGCAAGGAAGGGGTCACGGCAGTAGGGCTGGAAGCCAAGCAGGGCTGCAGGGGGGTAATGAACAAGATCTCCAGCGAAATTGGTGCTGAGGAGAAGGACAGCCCGTTGGCATAAACTGCAGAAGAAAACAGGTCAGGCCAAGTTCAGAAGGCCCTAGAGAGAAGCTGAGTTTGGGGGAGGGGGAACCAGTCAGGAGGCCCCTGGAGTGAGGTAAGGGAAGGAGCAACCCAGAACCTGGAGTTGTGTCTCCAGTTTCCAAAATGAGTCCCCATCCTGTTCCCTGTCTATGCCCTGCTCTCCATCCACATCCTCACAGCCCTGGGAGGGGCCCAGGCAGGGTTTTGGTCCCTCCCTGTTATAGATGAGAGATCAAGGTACAGAGAGGTGAGGGCAGTGCTCCCCAAATTATGTGCTGGGTCAATTGCCAAGCCCTAGGAACTGGTACCTTGGCCTCTGTGGCCGGACAAGGGAGGAGGGCAATGTCACACTCAACAGCCACCCCCGTGCCCACACACATCTCTAGAATGGGGCCTGATGAGGGGACAGGAGGCAGCACCATGCCCCACAGAGTACTCAGATAAGGATGTGTCCCTGCTCCCCCAGCCAGAGTGGCCGACGGCCCCCGGATGGGTACCCTCACCCAATGCTATCTGCATGGTTTTTTCTAAGGATGAGAGAAATGTTGATGAATTATGGATCATAATTTAGGGGGAGGAAAACTGACACAAAACTGGCAGAATTCTGATAAATTCCACCTGGGTTTCCAGGGACTGACTGACCTGCAGAAATGGGTAAGTTTCATGCTGAGGTGCCAGCTAGGTTGGTGGATTCCCACCCGTTTGAATCCCTGTGGGATGGAGCTGAGCAGGGCAATATCTTGGAAAGAGCCCCAGCAGCCTGGAGTAGCCTTCAGCTCTGGATTCCTTGTGGGTGAGGTGCCTCCATATGGCTGGGCTCTGAAGCCACAGTTCAAATGTGGACCTGAAGCAGTTTGTTGCATGTATTGGTTTATTTCTCATTGGGGCATCTCTTGCAAGTGCTCAGCAGGAGACCTGGGAGCCCAACAGGGGACTGGGTAAGGCAGAGACCTGCAGCCCTGAGGCCAGACCTTTCCTGCAGCATGTGGCTGTCCGGGTCCACCCACACCTCCTCCTGAGTCAGCCTGCTGCTGCAGAGTAGAAATCTCCAGAGGGTGGGTTTCACTCTCATTTCCAGAAAACTGGTCTGTAAATTCAAGCTGGTTTCTGCAAATGCTCAGCCCAGCCACAAAGGCCCCTTTCCTCACCCTCTCCCTGATCACACTGGACACGTTTGGCTCCTGTCCCAGGACACACCCGACCTTCTCTTTCTGTATTGATTGTGGTTCCAGTTTAAAGCAAAAAAGCAATGAAATCCAGTAGAATACCTGTTACCACCTGTGAGTGCCACTTCCTCTACTTCCTTGGGAAGGGATCTCAGAGCTCATGGCCTTCCTCCTCTTGATGTTAAAACATCCACTTTGGCCGGGTGCAGTGGCTCACAACTGTAATCCCAGCACTTTGGGAGGCCAAGGCAGGCGGATGACCTGAGGTCAAGAGTTCGAGACCAGCCTGGGCAACATGGTGAAACTAGAAATACAAAAATTAGCCAAGCATGGTGGTGGGCACCTGTAGCTACTCGGGAGGCTGAGGCAGGAGGATCGCTTGAACCCGGGAGGCAGAGGTTGCATTGAACTGAGATCGCACCACTGCACTCCAGCCTGGGCAACAGAGCAAGACTCCATCTCAAAAAAAAAAAAAAAACTGAAAATAAAAATAAAGTGTTCACTTTTTGGTAACACAACAGTAATAAGAGAGAGTGGGAGTTTTTTTAAGTGTCCTCTCTTGGAAAAATACAACATAGCAAGGATCCTTGGGAGCCCAGGATATTCTGGGAAATTCTGTCTGACCTGAAATTCCAGCATCTGGTATACCAGGCTCCCCACCCTGGCTGGTCACAGTCATTCCCTCTGCGTCTCCATCACAGGCCACCCCTCATTTCTTCATATTTTTCCTAGGAAATTGAAGCACAGCCTGCCCCTTCCAGGCTGGACTGAGGGGGTGCAGGCACTGATTACCAAGCCCGTGACACCCACAGGGAGGCAGCAGGCCTGGGCCTAGGTGGAGTGGCGGCTGCCCTGCTGCAGAGGGAGACCACAACTCGAATGAGTTTTTCCCTGTTACATGGATTCTGACCTTTTTTAAATTAAAAAAAAAAAAAATCCATTTTACTAATTTTTTTTATCAACTTGCAGAAGACACATGAGTCCTGTGAGGGAAAAGGTCAGGGAGCCTGTTGCTGCCGACAGCGGCGATGGCCTCCCATGCCAGCCTTCCCCTGAGGCACCCTCTGTGCCAGAAATGTTTATTTTCCTTGCAGGCTTCTGTTTGCTGGAATTATGGTCTGGGGTTTCAGTGTTTTTTATTGCTCTGGTGGTCATTTTATCTTTAAGTTGTAAACATGGTTAATACAAAAATAGTAGGTTTGAACCTTACAATGTGCCATGGGACGGGCGCAGTGGCTCATGCCTGTAATCCCAGCACTTTGGGAGGCCGAGGCAGGAGGATCACTTGAGGTCAAGAGTTCAAGACCATCCTGGGCAACATAGAGAGACCTTGTCTTATAGTAATTAATTAATAAAAACTATAACAAATTTGTTAAGGAAAAAATAAAGATGGGACAGGAGCCAAGTGTGTCCAGTGTAGATGCAGCCAAGGGGCAAAGGAAGGGGCCTTGAGGGACGGGTAAGGCTGGGTGCCTGTCCTGTCCCAGGAGGCGTGCATGTCAACAGTGCACCTGACAGGAAAGCACAGCCACTGGCGTGTGTCTCCATCGCCCTCAGCATGTAAGTCACGGATCCTGCTCGGCCCTCACTGCCCATCCTGCTGCATTTCTCTTCATCCCTCAGAACCCAGCAAAATGTGGGGTCGGGGCAAGACCTGCCCTCAGAAGGTTGTAGTGAGTGAGACTGTGTCCATAAAGCTCTGAGCACATCATGTGAGGGCCACAAAGTCGCTGAGGTGGCCGTCATGCACGTAGCAGGCACTGTCTGTCCACACAAAGCCTCCCTCAGACCACGAGTGGTGCTAGGACAGGGCTGAGTGGGGATTCTCCTGGTCCCTGACTGTGGACGCACCTGCTTGGAGCAGGAGGTGGATGGACAGAAAAATGTCTGCTCAAGGCCGAAGAAGCAGCAGCAGAGGCCCACAGGGCCAGGGTCCCCTAACCCCACCTGCACTTCTGCCCCTACTGTCATCCCTGGGGCTCCAGCTCCCTCCTGGCAGAGCTGCATCTTGCTTCATTATTATGCAGATATTTTAATTATGCAGATATGTTTTTAGACAGTTTTAAATATGTATATTATTTATTCGTTAGACCATAACAGCTCTGGAAATTGGAAATCTGTATTTAGTATCTATCTTTGCACAATACACAGCTAATGCAGGACCCACAGGTGGGGAGAGAAGACGGGTGGCAATGGGGCCAGTGCTGGGCTAGGCAGGGGCTGTTGAGCATCCTGGTACTTGTCCCCTCCTGTGGCCTGGACCCAGTGATACCAAGGCTTGTGGGGGCAACTCGGAGGGACAGCTGGGAGGCCAGTTACTGATCCCCTCTCCTAGGAGAAGGGCAAAGGGACCACTCTGAGGGGTGGCAGGAGGGACCTGAGTCCAACCAGCCAGGCCCCACCTGGCCAGGGATGGTCCTTTCCTGGAACGGTTACTGTCCAATACTGCTGGGCTTTACCATCAGGTGAACCTGGGTTTGATGCCCCCTCTTCCTCCCTAGGGGTCTGGGGCAGCTACACTAATGCTTTGAGCCTCAATCCCCTCAGCTGTGAAAGGAGGGGAGCAGGAGAATCTACTTCTCATGAGTCTTGCTGGGGAGGCAGCGGTGAAGCCCTCACCCGGGGTAGGTACTGGACCACACCTGGTGATATCCTGTCATTGCTACCTTCCTTGCAGCCCTTGGCAGCATTCTCAGGGCATACTACCGCCAGCCTCCACCCCAGAGCCCACACTCTATCACGGCTTCTGCCTGGCTCAGCCCTCAGTGCCCTAGATCTCAACATCCTGCACCCCATGGGTTCAGGGCCTTTTCTTCTAAGCCTGTCATGTCCTCTAGGAAGTGGGAGTACCCATAACTAATTAAGACCAAAGAACTCTTCCAGCCTTTCCCTCTGGGCTGTGCAGAAAAAGTTCTATTTGATGGGCAGTTGCTCCTCAGACCCTTCTGGGCCACCACTACTGGGCAGGGAGGGACTCCCAGGTGAGGGCTGGTGAGGAGAGAAGGCCAAGGAGAAGTGTGGAGCACCTAGCCTGGGGGTGGGGAGGAGCAGGCCCTCTAAGAAGGTGGGGGCACCCAAGAGCCCCAGCCCCCCATCACCCAAGGCCCTCCGCTCCTGGCATGCAGGGGGCCTTCCTATCCCAGGTGTTGGCCTCTGAGGGGTGCCCATCCTGGCCCCAGGTCCCTGATCTCAGGTTCTTGCCTGTCTCAGCTCCCACTGGAATCGAAAGCTGTTTAACATAGTGAGATTTGCAGGTATCTGTGCAGGGGCTGCTCCCAGGGGAGTATTGTCCCCAGCCCAGTGCACGACCAGTCCACCTCTTTCTTGCGTTTTCCTGTAAGAATGGCTCCCAGAGCTGAGGGAAATTGATTGTTAAGTGAAACTCTCTGATAATTGCCTCTGAAATGCCTGCTGTTATCGTGATGGACTTGGCTGTGAACATCCCCACTCAGCAGTCCCACTGAGGTTCCCTCCAATACCCTGGCCATGATGGGGACATCACCGGCCAGGCCAGGCACCATCAGTGACTTCATAGCTGCATCGCCATGGGCAGCCCTTACCCCCCAGGATGTGCTGAAGAAAATAGACTCAGAGAGGTTAAACCACACACCCAGGATCACACAACTGGCTGGGCAGAGCCAGACTCAAGCCCAGGCCTCTACACAGGTCCAGAGACACCCCAATTTTCATTTAGCAGACATTCATTGTGCACCTACTGTATGCCCAGGGCCAGGTTACCATAAACTTGACAGCCACAAGACACTTACCCACCAAACCCAGTGCTCAAGGGGAAAGCAGACATGGAAGATGGTTCGCTGAGTGTCAGGGTCAGGAAGTGGATGCGGCTAGAGGAGTGTGGGCAGGAGTGGCCTGGGAGGGAGCAGCATGTGCAGGGCCTGGTAGCAGGGTGACCAGAGACTGCAGGCAGCTCCAGGAGCAGAGCCCAGAGCCCAAGCAAGGAACCGCTCCCAGGAGGACAGGCACTTGGGGTCAGGGCTAGGAATGGAGTGCATCTCCCCAAGACAGGCAGGCACTCCAGAGACAGGCACCCTGTCCCTGCCCTGCGTGGTATCCCAATAGGTTCTTCCCTCGCCTCTGGGCCTCAGTTTCTTGCCCCTTCCAGCCTGTCCCCAAACCATCAGGAGGACCAGGGAGAGGTAGAAGGGAAGTGCTAGGAGGGATGAACCTCCAGGGGTGGGGCAGGGTGGGCATGGTCTCCCTGCCAGCCCTCAGCAGGCCTGACTGTTGTCAGCTCTATGGGGACAGGAGCCAAAGGTCTGGGTGCTCAGCCTGGGCCAGGTAGGTGGGGCTAAGCTTGGAGATCCCTGCCTCAGGACATGTCCTGCTTGGCAGAGGGGAGTGAAGCCCACCTTGTCCAGAGGGCTGGTTAAAGGCAAAAGGAAGTTTCCAGGGGAGGTAACACAGTCTGATAGGGCTAACCAGGCAGAAAGAGCAGATAGCAGGAGGGCCCAGAGCTGGGCAAGAGCCAGTGAGAGAAACCTCAGGGGACTGGCTGCCTATGTGCAGCTGCTGAGGGTTGGAGGAAGGGGGCTGCCAAAAGCCTAGCCACCCTGAGTGGGTGCAGTTACTATATCCAGTTTATAGGCAGGATGTTGAGGACCAGAGTGGTGAAGACCCTGCTCCAAGAAAGTCAAGCTTTGAACCCAGGCCAGGACTCGGGGGCTCCAAGGTCCAGGCTCTGATCTCTGCTCAGGGCCCGTCATGCACACCAGTGGTGGTCCCAGTCCTCTCATCCTCAGGCCTGATGGGACCTCATGGCCGAAGCCTGCCCACTCCACTGCACCCCACCAGCTACCTTAGCCCTTCCTCCCCCACCAGCGGGCCTGCCTGTTTAGCAGTTTCCACACGTCCAGTGCCCGGGGATGGACTGATTGATCTGTAACACCAAAAAAATAATAATGGCTTGATCGTTACTGAGGATTAAAAGTAATCCTTTTGCTGTGGCTATTACGACTCCGTTATTCACGAGTCAGTGGGCTGACCCAGCCTTTGAGCCCATGGAATTCCATGAGCTCAAGGAGGCTAGGAGCTGGGGCCTCCCTCCCTGGGTCTCCCTTGCCCTGTCTGCTAGGCTCTGGAGCCAGAGGGTCCTGTAGCCCCCATGTTTTGGGGCCTGAAGGTTTCAGGGTCAGAGCTGAGCCCTAAGAGGGTGAAGGAGCTGGAACTTCCCAGCCAGGAGTAGAGGCAGGGGCAGGAGTTCCTCAGGGTCATGGCCCAGCCTGGAGACTCCCACTAGTGTCAGTGTGGCGTCTGCAGCCCCATCGACCCTGTGGCTTTTCTGTGGCAAGAGACCGCATCTGCTTCCTCCGCTCTGCCCCAGTCTCAACCCCGGGGAAGGACAGGGGCCTCCGCAGAGCCCCACTCTGAGGAAGATTTGGCATCCCTGGGAAGGTAGTGGGTCACCAAGTAAGGAAGGAGAGGCACAGTGATGACAAAGGCTTGACCCACACACTGCCTCGTCAGGCTTTACACAGCCTCCAGGCCAAGTTACTGAGCTCAGCACCTGCTGTACTGCAGGTGCTCGCCTAACACTGGTGACAAGCATTGCGAACCATAGAAGTCACACAGTAATGTCCTCTACACAAGGGTACTGCAGGCTTATGAATTGGGGGCCTCATCCATCCCTGGGTTTGGGGTCAGGGGGTGGGCATTTGTGATTTAGGTCAAGAGGAGGCTCCAGCATGGAAAAGGAAGAAGAGGAGTCAGGTGGGCCCTACAGGACCTCGAGAAGGTTGTGCCTTTTACATGCAGAGAAGTGGGAGCCACTGAAGGGTTTCGGGACAGGGGACGGTGTCATGACCAGATCTACATTTGGAGAAAAGGCTCCAGGTGTTGTGTGGGGAATAGGTGACAAGGATGAGAGGACACAGGTTCCGGGCAGGACGGAGCCTGAGCTGGGGGTGCACAGGAGGTGGTGTGAGGGATGCTGGGGTGGAATGGAGGAGGCAGAGGGGCCAGGGTGGGTGGCCTGCCCCAGAGGGGCACTCTGAGCTCAGGTGGGTCTGAGGGTCACTCCAGGGAAGTGTCTAGGAGCTCAGGAGGGCCAGGATTGGAGGCAAGACACGGGAGGCATCACAGAGTAGAGAGGCCTGGGGCCCCCAAAACTCTAGGAGTGTGAGGCTGGGCTGGGGAGAGAGGAGGGTGTGGGTCCCAGCCAAGCAGGCCCTGCAATTAAGGGTGGTGGGGGACAGAGGACTGAGCCTACAAAGGAGAGGGAAGCAGAGGCCAGAAGGGCCCAGCTCTGTGGGGTGAGAGGGTTTGACCCCAAGAGGCACTTTCTCCCCCTGCTCCCGGGACTCCAGCCTCATGGCCTCCCCGACCACTCAGTGTTCTTGGCCTGAGGAGGGGGAGCCAGCCCAATGGGGCTGGAGATGGCCCTGGACAGCCCTTCTAACTATGGGGATATGACACTCTGCCCCAGGAGAACAGAGGCCACAGCTCCACAGGAGGCCCCACCTTGCTCCCTGCCCTGCTAGTCCATGCTTCAGAGGAGGAAATGCCGGCCTCCATGACCTGACTTCCACTTCCCCTAATGGGCAGCTGACAGGCTTTAGTAGGACGTCCCCTCTGGGGCCCACATGCCATATCAGGCCTGGACTCAAGGATGGGGGTGAGGTGTCCTGAATACCAAGGGGCGGGACCTTCTGAGTAGGGCTGTAGGCCTGGAGGTGGGACGTGCCTGCTCCACTGTGGGACAGGGTGGGGTGGGGGTGAGAGACCAGAGCCACCCACCTCACTGAGCATGGTGGGCCCAATAGAGGCTGGTCCTTGGATCTTGGTCATGGGCTGAGCAAGACAAATGCAATGGTGAGGGCTGGGCTCCGGGGCCTAGCCTGAGCCGGTCTCACCATGTGACCTTGGGCAGGCTGCTCGCCTTCTCTGTACCTGGCCATCCTCATCTGAGGAGGGCCACAATGGCCCCATGCCAGGCACACTGTGAATGGTACAAGGTGCACAGCACATGAGTCATTGGCCAGGGGAGGGTTTGGTGTGCAGTAGGCGGCCAGTTGATAGTGATGGTTGTCATTATGATTGACAGGACACCACTGCTGTCAGCTCTGCAGAAGGCCCCCGGGGCCAGACTCAGTTCCATCCTTGGGAGCCCCAAGGTTTCCTGTAGAGACGGGATCCTTAGAAAGTACCGAATAAGAACATCTGGGTGACCCAGGCTTAGGCCCAGAGGATGGCCGGGCCCCAGCGCCTTCTCCAGCAAGCCTTCCCTGAGGTCCTGAGCCCCCGCAGCACTGCGCTTCCTGCCCCTCAACCTCTCCTGCCATGGTAGTTCTGCGAGGTTGTGCCTGTGAGCTGCAAGAGGCAGGACCAGGCCTGCCACACCTCCACCAGTCAGCGCAGTCTGGAACCCAGCATGCGCAGTGGCAGGTGTGGGATGGACAGACACACAGCTATGCCCTGAGGGACATTCTGCTCTCAGGCACAGGGGCTTTGTTGGAAGAGGCCACTGGAACCAGCCCCAAAGAACAGGACAGGCTCTTGTGGACAGAGGGCTTGGGAGCCCTGTGGGAAGGGGCTCAGGAAGTCTGGGAGAGGGCCTGTGGGCCTGGATGGACAGGGTGGGCTGTGGGCCCCTCCTGTGGAGCTCTGGATAGCTGGCAGAAGGGCAGGGCAAGGCGAAACACTTTGTAACTTGCAGCTCAGCCTTAGCTCCAGAGGAGCTTTCTCTTGGCACTGGGGTGACACAAGTGTGTCGGGGGTAGAGAGTGGCACTAGGGCTTGGCCTAGTACAGGGAGTCCCATGGAGATGCCCCTGGGGTCACTGCGCAGGCTTCACCTTTCCTGCATGCACCCAGCTGTGGTCAAGGAGGTGCCCACACAGCAAGCTGGGGAGTGTCTGGGGCAGAGAATCTCTGAGGGTCTCGTAGGATGAGGGGAAGGGAGTCCCCAGTCCAGCCTGGCCCCAGAGAGTGCTGAGGATGGAGAGGCTTTGAGGTGGGCATAGGGCAGGCTGCCTTCCTCAGCCTCTGACCTCCCTGTGCTCTGTCCCTTAGAGACTGGCTGATGCTGCAGAGAACTTCCAGAAAGCACACCGCTGGCAGGACAACATCAAGGTAGGAACCCCAGCACCCTGCCCAGCACTCAGGGCATGCCCATCCATGGGTGGGTTTGAATGCCAGGGGGTGGGAGCTGCCCAGACACATGAGGGACACGGAGGGGTCTGTGGAGTAGAGCCAGAAGCCTGTGTCCAACATTCAGCAATTACTCCAGGTGCCTCTTACTGCTGGGCACAGTGAGATATGAGCCCGCATTCACTCCAGAGGAGCTGTGGAGTCATCCGTGAGTGGGAAGGCTGCTTGAAAGTGGTGTTGCCTGTATTCCCCGGATAAGGTGTTCAGATTCTTGGAGAGCCCCCGGGTCAGAGGCCTTTGGACTTCAGGACTTGTCAGAGGCTTTAATACAGTGACCTGCAAGAGATGCTGGGAAAAGGGGACCAAATGCCCTTCCCCGACTTCACTTCCCTGACTTACCTGAACAGCAGCCTGTCCACCCAGGAGGCCCTCAGGCTGGGCTCAGGGGACTGGGCTGCCATGGTCACAAAAGCCTCTCCTTCCACCTCAGAAGGAGCTCAGGCTCGCTTCTTGGAGCAGAGGTGCAAGAAGCTGAGTGCAGAGGACCTAGTGTGTGAGGGAGGGAAGGGGAGCCTCACCCATCCCAGCCTAGGCCTGAGTTGCCCTCACCAATTCCTTGCTGTGTTTGATTTTGCCTGGGGCTGGATACACCTGCCCTCGGGCCAGCATCAGACGGAGGCAGGGCTCCTCCTGGATTCAAGGAAGCCCCAGTGCCAAGGATGATGGAACCCTTGAGAACCAGACTAGTTGGCAGGGCTCCTGTGTCCTCCGCAGTTGGTGGGGTGTCTGGGCCATGCCTCCTAGTAGTCTTGTGCTAAACACAGGGAGGAGCAGGGTGGGGGTGGCAGACCTGACTCGCTCCAGCTCCGGGCCAGGCACATCTGCTCTAGGAAGCAGTGGGGTTATTGTCCCTATTTGACAAGAAAACAGAAGCACAGAGTGGATAGACCTACCCGAGGTTACCTGTTGGTGGCAGAGATTCACAGCCGGCTGTCGGGTGTCAGGGGCTCATGCCTATGATTCAAGCCCTAAATCTGTTCCTCCTCCCCAGTCCCCATCCCCCAGGCCATGCTGAGGCTTCCGCACCTTGCCCACACCATGGCATTCTTCCTTTACCCCTGGCAGGTGCTGGGTGCTGCCCTCAGGGAGTTCACATGAGATTGGAAATGAAAGATGATTTTCTAAGGTGAACAAATGAATGAGCTAGTTACTCCCTAAACCAGCCCCCCTTCCCCAGGAGACAGGACTGACCCTTCTCTCCCTCTCTCCTACTCCAGTGCTACTTGCCCACAGTCCCTGTGGGACCCACGCAAGGGCTTCAGTTTCCCCATTTGGCAAAGGACTGACTGGTGCCAGTGCTGCCTGTGAGCTCACCTATGGGGTGTGAAGGAATCACTGCACACATCAGGCTATGTGGGTGCCAAGCCGCTGATGGCATGGGTGCATCTCTGGCCATACCAGCCCTTGGGCCCTGAGTACTTCTGTCCTGAGATGAGGCAGTAAAGGTCTCTGGCTGCTCCCCTCCCACTGGCTTGACCTGAGGTGCCCCCAGCTGTGGGTGTGACCACAGGCAGCCCTGACCACAGGGCCACCTGGGCCCGGCCTTGTTCATCTCCCTCCCTGCCACATCCTGCCGGGTGCCTGCCAGCCTGTCCCACTGGTGTCCCAGGTAGGGTGGGTGGGGCTGTAGTCACCTCTCTCCTTCCCAGCTACTGGGTCACTGTTCTTCCTAGGAAGCACTGCTGCTACCACAGCTGCCAGGCTGAAAGGCATCAATGCTAATGGTGTATCCAAGAGCCCAACACCAGCCAGCTATGCTCGGGCTGCCAGGGAGAGCTGGCAGCAGTGGCTGCAGGAGGGACTGTCCATGCCAGGGGAGGGTGCAGGGACTTGAGGCTGGGAAGGGATGCTCTTTTGTCCCTTGCAGGCACACCTCCCACCCCTGAAACCACATCCTTCCAATGACCTTCAGGAAATGACAGACAAGGAGCCATGTTCCTTCCCAGAACTCAGGAGAGGCACCTGGCCTGTGCCACAATTCTAGCCTCAAACTCAGGCCCTCTTCCTAGGAATGCCCTTATCCACCCCTCCTTCAGTGCAAAGCCTCTCTCTCCAGATGTCTGCCTAGGACTCCCTTTTCTAGCCCTAACCCTAAGATCGGCCCCCACTGCCCACAGCAGTGACAGCGTGACCAGGAGCAGTCTTCTTACCTCTGAGATGGGGAGGATGGCGCCCAGCTGTTCTGGCCACAGAGGAGATGCGTGGCCCATGTGGCCAGACTGGAATCCACTGCACCATCAGCCGGGTGTGGCCCTCCCTGTATTGACAGCACACAGCAGGTCCAGATGCAAACCTCTGAGGAACAGACAGTGGTATCAATGGTATAACCCACATCCACATGCCCACAACTCCACTGACCTCAGCCTGGGGGGTAGGGGATCCTGGAGTCTACAGGGTCAGAGCTGGGACAAGAGATCAAGAGGGCAATGCCTGGATGTAAAGCTCCTATCCCCCTTCCTCGTCCCTGGCCAACCCAGACCCTTGGACACCAGGGAAACGATGGCCCTGATTAGCAGGCAGTGCCTCCCGCGCCCCCGCAGGTGGGCAGCAGGTGCCCTGGTGCCCATAACACTTAGGATAGATGAAGAGGGGCCACCTGCTGGACCACACTTGGTGCCAGCACCACACTATGCCAACACTGTGTGCCACCGAAACCACCAGAAGGGAGGAGCTGGGCCAGGGCATGGGAAGGGGAGGGGGGGAGTGGCCATTGGCCCCAGGGCCTCAGTGCCAACACCAGGGCCTACAAGAAACAAAGCCATGCGCTGGGAGTGGAATGGAAGAGACAGCCCTCCCCTGGGAAGTGTAAGGGAAGGACACAGCCCTGCCCTGGGGAATGTGATGGTGGGAGTGGATGGAGCTCTGCCTAGGGACTAGAGGGAGGGCTGTGAGGGGGCTGGGCCAGGCTGGAAGAGCCAGCTGGACAGGACAGGTGGCCTTCCTGACCTGAGGGTCTGACCCAGCCATAGGGCCCCTGCCTGCCTCTGCCAAGCCAGCGACAGACGGCTCTCTCAGAAAACAGTCCTCTTGGCCGGGCTGAGCTGGCCCTAGGCCAGGGCAGGAAGGCCAAGCGTCCTCACTGGTGCAGCGGGTGGCTGGCCTAGGCCTGCACAGGCAGCTGGTGGGCAGGCAGTAGTCATGTCTGGCCAGGCCTTGGCAGCCACCTTCCAAGCACTGAACTCGGATGGCAACTGCCCTTCCCCTGCTCACCCCATGCTCATTTCCTCAGCTTGTTCCCTGAGACCCACCCTCCTCACACCTCTCTTGGGCTTGGCTCCTGCTAAGGAGAATGTATGTCACCAACACAAGGGTCACGTGGACCCTCCTGCCCTGCCCCTCGCCTGTTATCTGTGTGCCCAAGTCCACATGGGAGGGCATGTGTGTGAGCTCAGAGTGGGTGACTCCCCCAACTCCTACCCAGTTGGGCAAAATGGCCCCTAAAATATCAGGTAACCCAGGGTATGTCAGGGGAGTGGACCCCAGACATTAAGGACACCCGTTTCACCCCACCCAGGGCTCTTCCACACTCAGCCTCTCCTCTGGGCTGTGGAGTTGCAAAGACAGAAGGTGGCCACTCATGGGCAGAGTTGGCCCCACCCCTGGGGAGGCCCAGCTCCCTGTTCTCTTCATACCCTCAGAGGAGGCCTCGTCATCCTGATATTACGAGTGGGGAAGTAGAGACCCAGAGGTGAAGCCTCATGGAGGCTGCATGATTTAACTGGGCAGCCTTGCCTCCTCGGGGGTGACCCCTGGAATTCCTCAGGGGGCCACTGGGACAAGCCAGTAGGCTGGGTCCTTTTTGGCTCAGCCTCAGTCTTCACTCACTGCCCAGGATTCCAGAGCTCACATGTCCAGGTCAGAATTTGAGGCCAGGACTCTTTGCTGAGGTCCTGCACTCAGTCACTGGGTACTGCCTCCTTGTTGCTTGACCCAGGAGGTGGTCACTGCTGATAGACATTCAGGTACTGTTGGCCCAAGCAGACAGAGGCCTTCTCGGGGACCCTCCCACCCTGACCCTGACAGCCCCCTCCTGCCACACCCCCAGCTCCACACCACATCATGCATAGCAGTCACAGCCGTATTTATGATATATTTTCACATGTATGACCTTGTGTGCCACCATCCATGTACTTCTTACCAAGGAAGGGGCATGGTCTCACCCTCCTAGAGGCAGGAGAGGCCGGGAACGGTCATTCCCACATGCATCAAGCCCTGGGAGGCAGGGAGACCATACAGAATCCTGAGCCTCATCTGTCATCTGCAGGGGGCTAAGAATCCTCCTGGGTGACATGTCCCCCTATGTCCCTGACGCCACCAATATCTGATGTTCCACTAAGACCGTGAAACAGCAGAATAAATAGAGAAGCGGAGCCCCTGGAGCAGCTGGAGAGGTGGCCCCAGTGAACGCTGAGGTGCCTAGTGTTGACCCAGGTGCAGGCAGGACCCAGCCACAGCCTGTGAGGGGAGCCCAGGGCTCCTGAGGGCTGCAAGTGACCAGCCCCCGCCATGTCCTTTCCCATGCTTGTGGAAGGTTTGCCTAAAAAGTGGGTGAGTGAGGCCCCAGGTTGTAATCTGCAGTCCTCCCACCGCACCCGCCTGTTTTCATTACGGAGGGAAAGAGCATCAGAGCTGTGTTTATAACCCCCTTTTAGATAACAAATCACATTTTCTTTTCACAGCGAGTGTGTTGAATTGATATTTTTCCCCCTCAGTTTAATGGGTTTGTGTGTTCAGGAATGATCTTCATCAACCGAAACTCCTTATTGTGTTTGATGTAATGTCAGCTTTCATTATGTGCTTCGGTTGGAGCCGGGCGCAGGGAAAGGCCGAGCACCCTGCAGCTTGGGCCCGGCCTGCACCCCCGCCCCAGGCCCACCAGGGCTGCAGCCTTCTTGCACTGGTGGGTGGGTGGTGGGTGTGGGCAAGGTTGACAATAGGCTGGGAGGGCAGGTTGGAGCCAGGGTACGAAGGCTTTCTTCTCCCTGCCCTTGAAGCGTCTGACTGATGGGGTCATAGGGCTGCTGTAAGAAAGCGCCAGACACGGCAGGCGCCTTGGATGCTGGAACTCTCGGGCCGCCTTTGGCCTTAACGTTCCTCAGGAAGTTGTGGTCTTGCCCATGCGTGGTGCCAGGCATGCAGTCAGTGTTCCAGAATGCTGGGACTAAGGCTGCACATTTAACCAGTGGCCTGCAGCCCCTAGACCCCTGGTGAGAGACAGACTAGGACTGTTCCCTGAAACAGTCCCAGGTACTGACGCAGCCCCTGGGCAGTCACCACAGCCAGGCCCCTTCCCAGAGTCCTGCCTGGGGGAGTCTGGGGAGCCTGGGGCTCAGAGAGGGAGTGGTCTAGCCCTGGGGTCACACACTGAGTGAGCCCCAGCTGGGCCTTGGGAAGCAGGTGTCCGGGCGACATCTGCCCTGGTGGAGTGAGTGCTGGCTCTGCCTGCTGCTTCACAGCCAGGCCCTGGGGGGCAGACTTGGTCACCACTCCCATCTGCAGACCACAAAGAAACAAGCCCTGAGTGAGTGAGGGGCCACTGGGGCCACGCTGCAGGTTTTTGCTGTACAGAACAGGGCTGAGGAGCACCTGGAGAGGGTGACTTGGACAGCAGCTCTGTCCTGAGTCGTGGCCCTGAAGCCCACGGGGGCAGAGTGTGGCAGACCCTCCTGAGCCAGTGGCACTTGGCTGACACCGGGCTCACCTTCTGGCGGCCTCTGTCAGCCACGCTCTGTTCTGATTAAAGATCATTACACATGAAATTAGCCCGTTTGTGTTACGGGTCCCCGGGGTGGCCGGTGATTATGACGCACAGATGGCCAAGAACCCAGGCGACTGGCAAGCAGGCATGGGCCAGGGACAGGCGGGGCAGACACAGGCGGGTGAGGGCCGGGAGGCAGGCGCCAGGGCCGGGCTTTGTTTTCTCCCGCTCCTGTTGTGGAAACCCCCTCGCATTTCACAACAAATCACAGATAATTAATAAGTACATGCCCGTAATGAGCAGGCTTTTTAATAGAAGAAATTGGAAGATGCAGCGTCGAGTCATTATTTCCCTCCTGCCCAAACTCGGCTCTGTTCTCCGTCTTCCTCGCTCCCTGGTGCTGCCTCAGCCAGCCTCTCTGCAGACAGAACCTAGAAGGCTGCAGCCCAGGACCCTTGGCCCCCGAGTTAGGAAGGCCCAGGGAATTCCCAATCGAGGGGTACTGCGTGCTCCTGGAGCCTGTGCAGGGCCCCTGAAGATGGGCCTGGCTGCATTCTCAGCCCTGACCTATCCAGCCCTTCCAGGAGGGTGGCTCTGGGTGGGGGAAAGGGACAGTCTCTGCCCCAGAGGAATCTAAGGGTGCCATGCAGGCCTTGGGACTAGGAGTCCTATCTGTCTCGGGACCCTGAGCAGCTAGTGCTGAGGCCTCTCTCCCCCTACCAGGAGGAAGACATCGTGTACTATGACGCCAAGGCTGACGCTGAGCTGGTGAGCACCCCCTCCTGAGCCACACCTCCTTGCTGGGCCTTGGTGGCCTTGGCTGTAAAATGGATGTTAGGACTCAGCGCTACACATTCTGAGCTCAAACCTGCAGAGCCGTGGTGACACAGGCCCCACCTTCCACCTCCCACAACTCCCTAGAAGTCTGGACCCCTCCAGGGCTGCATCTCTGCGCACTAGTGGGCTGAGCTTGACTGCAGTGTGGGGGCAGGTGGTGAGGCGCTTGGCCCTTCCTGCACAGGGCAGTTTAGGTCCCAAATGGAGAGGGCCTCTCTAAGTGCAGTGAGAAGAGGAAGACAGGGAGCAGCTGGGAAGGCTTCCTGGAGGTGGGCAGGTGTGAGCAGGATGCAGGGACGTCCAGGTGCATTTCCAGGTCAGGCCAGCTCCCTTCCCTGTGCTGAGCACCCCACAACCTGGCCCATCTTCAGACCCTAACCCTGAGCTCACCTAGGGTCACCCACTTCAGAAGTGGTGGCACTGGGACTGACCAGAGAGCCCAAAGCCACACCACCTTTCTGCCTCCATGTCACTCACTGGCTCAAGTCTGCCTGGGCTGCCCTGTGAGGTAGTGAGGTCCCCGTCACCAGAAGACTCGTGTGAAAGCTGTATGACTATTTGCAGGGGAGGTGTCTGTAGAGAAGACGAGTGTCTGAGGGTGTAGGGCACTTGGAGTAGACGGTGTTTGCTGAGCTTGTCAAGGCCCAAGACCCTCTGCCTGACTTTAAAGCAAAAGTAGTTGGACCCAACGGTCCCCTCTGTAAACAGAGGTGTCACAGCAGCACAGTGTCTGGACTGCTGGCTGATTCAGAGGACCCAAGATCCAGTCTTCCTCTCCTAGGCCTGCAGGCTTGGTGGGTTTCCTGGGGCAAGTGGAGAGGCACCCAATGACACCAGGAGGTGAGAAGGCTGGAAAGGATCCCTGTGCAGGATCCACAGTGCCAGACTGGCCTGGGAGAGCCGCAGGAGGGCACAGGGCCCGAGACCGAGCGGGGTGGGCTCAAGCAGGTGTGCTTCCCCTTGGCTGAGCTCCGTGGCTCCCAGAGAAGTTGCTAAAATTAAAGCTGGAATCTAAAATTCAAATGAAGAGCGAACCTTTAATTAGACCCTGAATCTAATTCCTTACCCCCCTCAGCAGCGGGCTGTAATTTTAGCAATCAGTGCATTAAATATAAACCAGGAGACTGCAGTTGCCCACCATACAAAGCCCCTGGGCTGGGGGTTGGCACTGAGGGGCTCCTTGGACAGCCTGGTGCCCAACCCCTACTAGGATGCTCTGAACCTACCTCCAGCAGCCTCAACTGTATCCAGGGCCCCAACCCCTCACTCTAAATCATTGACTCCTTGCCCCTAGCCCCTTGGACTTCTGTTGGGGGGCTAGAGATTGCCCGACAAGGGAGCTTTTCACTCTGGGGCCTGGCTAGACTAGGGTCAGCTAGGCCAAACGCCTGGTATAAATGACAGCACGCAAACATTTTCCAACTCCCCTGCTTGTTGTGTTGTTTTGTTTTTTTAATCTTTGCCAGAGGTACAGTTAGAGATCTTTCTAGACCATTTACTTTTAAATTACCAGCCAGAAGGTGGGGGTGGGGGAAAGAAAAGGAAGGAAAAAGTTCGCCAGCTGATAGCTTATCAGAACAGAATCCAAATGTCACATTAGTTGGGAAAGTTGGGAGATTAAATTTTCTAGTGCCCTTCATCTGCCGCTGACATTTCGGGGGCTTTCTTCTCCCGCGCCTCCCCCTCCTCTGAGCGGAACGTGAGTAGTGCACGCCTCACAGGCGGCCGCTCCCACTCTGGCCTCCATGCTCCGAGGCTGCCTGCCCTGGCTCTACCCAGCACCCGAGGGCTTCTAGGGTGTGCCAGGGGTGGGCAGGTGGGTGGCACACTGCGGAAGGGCAGTGGAAGGGCAGCAGACAGCTTGGATTCTGCTGTACAAAATCCACCCTCAAAGAGATGAAAATAGTGTCTGCCACAGGCCCTTCAGAGCCATGCCCCTGTGGTGTGGAGAGCTCATCTGGCTGGGTGGAGAGGCACGGTCACCCTTTCCCCAGACAAGACACAGCTTGGTCAAATGCCTAGAGGCAGAAACACAGGGGAGGGGCATGCCCAGGTCATAGTGGGCAGCAGGGGTCAGCCCACGTGGACCCATGGGGGAGAATGAATGAGCTAAGCCTGGGCTGAGGGTGGTCACAGAGGCCTTGATGGGGCAGTGAGGGAGCGTATGGGGTGTTCAGCTGCTTATGATCCCTCCTATCAGCCTAGGAAGCCCCCCAGCTTTGCTCTGCACCCTTAGCCTCCTTCTTTCCCTTGTCTCCCCAGTCTGGCTTTTTCCTCTTTGCCTTCACTCTCTACCACCATCTTCCCTTCCCTCCCCTCCCCCTTGCGCACCTGTACCCAAGCCTGCCCCCCTCCCATCGGCTGCGGCATCAACACTAGTCACAGACCCACTCCTGCCAGCCTGTGATGGTGGGCGGGGGCGCACGGCGCATGCCCAGCCTGCCCGGCCGTGAGATGCCATAATTGGCACCTGTCAGGCTGCTGTGGCTCATTTTAGAAAATCAACAGGGGCCCTTTCAGTCCTGCTGCTACCAGGCACCGCAGACCCTCCCTCTGGAGGTCAGCAGGTCTGAATGGTAGCCCCCAGCCCAGCTCTCCCAGATTAGCCTCTCCAGCTCAGACCCTAGAGCCATCAGGCTGCAGGGGATAGTGCCCTGCCTTAGATGGGGCTAGGGCCCTCTCCCTGGTCCCAGAGGAACTCCATGAAGGGGCTGGGCAGGACCCAGGGATGGCTGTGGGGGCCCAGAGCTCCTAGGAGGGACTGCGGAGGCCTCCCTGTGATTGCACAAGGCACATCCTTGTAAGCAGAATTCTGGAGCCTGCTCCTTGATTGGCTCCATGATTTGCCTCCTTCCCTAATTGCTTTTCAAGAATGTGGAGAAGAGGTTGGTTTCCTTTCGGTTTTAAAATTTGGGTTTAGCAAATGTGGGGATGGTGGGTGGGGTGGGCAGGGGGAGTTGGGAGTCACAGGCCCCTTGGGTGAGGGGTCCAACCCCGAGTCCATCTGTCCCTGAGTCTCTCCATCTGTGTCTCGTACTGCAGTAGTCTCTCTTTTTGAAATGCCCCTATCTCCTGGACTCTGGCCCTCCCTGCCCCTACTTGCAGGCCTCTACAACCCAATTCACCGTTTTCCAGCCCTGACACTACTGGGGGGTGCCCTTTCTGCAGGACGACCCTGAGAGTGAGGATGTGGAAAGGGGGTCTAAGGCCAGCACCCTAAGGCTGGACTTCATCGAGGACCCAAACTTCAAGAACAAGGTCAACTATTCATACGCGGCTGTACAGATCCCCACGGACATCTACAAAGGCTGTGAGTGTGCAGAGCAATCGGGACAGCCCATCCCACCTGCCGTGGGGGCAGGCCCACTGCCAGGGCATTCCAGAGTCCCTGGGGACAGAAGGCCAGTGCCATCTACCTCCAGCCTCCTACATCTGAGATTAATCCTGCGCACCTCTCAGATTCACCCACATGTGGGCATCAAGCACTTACAGGCAGAGCCTCACCCTAACACTCAGCAAGTTGCAAAACACTGAGCCTCTATCCCTGTGCATGCATGGTCTCCTGCCCACGTGTCCACAGGCACCCACACAAATGCACGCACACACAGACCGTTCCCCACATGTTGGACTGAGTGCCCGCCTGCCCCTGAAGCAACTCCTCACCACCCTTCCCCATTGCCTGCCCCCAAGTGGGAGTGGTTGAGGAGCTGCAATACATCAGGTAGACACGGGGGTAGGGGGACAGGGAACCACCCCTCACAGATACCAACCCTATGATACTACCCTCCTTCTCCTGGGCATAGAACGAAGGAGGTAGGGAGTTTTCCTGCCCAGAGCAGCCAGGAGCTGGGGATGTAGGGAAGGGGGATGTAGAAGAGGGTGGTTGACAGTCCAAGCTTCAGGGACAAGGCAGCTTTACACAATGGGGAAACGAGGTCACTATAGCTAGAAGGATTTGAGTCAGACATGAGGAGGAACTTCCTGAAGCTCCTGGGAGGTAAAGGGGGAGGAAACCAAGAGTCAAACACTGGATAGGGAGCTCCAGCAGCAGGATTGAAGGCACTGAGGCCTGTTGTTTCTAACACAGTTCTATGGGCACCTACAGAGTAGCCTTGGAATCCAAGGAGCCCACCAGGCTGGGACTCAAAAGCCCCAGAGCCACTGCCTCAGCTCTAGAATGCAGGGAATTCCCAGGGTCCTCAGGGAGGCCCTCTCTCTCCATCTCGGGGTCAGCTAGGCCCTCTGGGCAGCCTCAG
This sequence comes from Pongo abelii, assembly GCF_028885655.2. Lineage (NCBI taxonomy): Eukaryota > Metazoa > Chordata > Mammalia > Primates > Hominidae > Pongo > Pongo abelii. The sequence continues at coordinate 104,064,843 of NC_085928.1, forward strand.
GCCAGGGTGGGGAAGGATGCTCCCCCCTGCTCCCCACAGGCTGCCCTCAGGCCACCTGCCGGAGCCAGTCGAGGGGCACTATCACAGGCAGGCACGCTAATTAAAACAGGAGCCACACCGCCCTCTCCAGTCACCCCTCGCTACCCACACAAATTGCATTTTATATGTTTTTTATTTACTGTGTCACTTTTAATTAAATCTGTAATCACCTGCCTGAGGGGGCATGGTCCCCTTTCGCAACTCAGCATGATCTGAGAGTATGTGCACGTGGGTGCGGGTCTGTGCACATAGGGCTGAGTAGCAGGCCCTTTCCAGGCGGGGGCAGGGGTGTTTGCACGAGTGTGCCTTGCCGTGTATGGGTAAGCGCATGTGGGATCACAGGTACCTGCATGGACAGCCCACGCAGAGCAGGGGTCTCCTCTTGGCCTTTGACCTGGACCAGGGACACCCCTCTGCTCTAAGCCTGTCATTGTGCAGATGGGAAAACCAAGGCACAGTGAGGGGTGGGACCTGCCGGGCAGACTCTCTCAGGGCAAACAGTACTGTGTGAAACTCTGGAGGGCCTGGCTTTATTTTTTCCTTAGAGAGAAAAATAGAAATTGTTCAACTCACTAAGTTTCTAAATTAGGAACAGGACCATAACATACTGTTCAATAAGCAGAGCCAATGCTCGAAATGTGTTTTGTTTTCACATTATGGTCAGTTACGGGAAGCCACAGGAACAGACAGCGAAGGGAGTGGGAGCAGGGGGCAGGGATCAGGCAGCGGACGCAGCAGAGGCTCCACGCTCCAGAGGGGCCGCCCGAGGGAGAGTGCCCCAGAGTGTGTCAGCGCCCCGGGGCTGGGGCAGAGGCTTGAGAACTGTAAATCATGCTTTCTACCTTTGTCTGCCTGCTGCAGGTGGTCTCTGGTGCTCACTTGAGGTAGATTTTTGATGGGGATCCCTGTACGAGGTGACGGTGGCTGGGCTCCACATGGGAAGAAAGAGGGTGGGGGTCCCTGAAGGAGGAAAGAGGCACAGAGGCCTGGCAGAAGCAGCTGTGTCCCGCTCCTGCCGTTTTGTCCTAGTGTCCAGGGACAGGGTCACTGCACACATGAGAACATGTGTCACACACATACATCAGGCCACCCCGAGTTGGGGGTCGAGGGTACTGCTCAAACTATCCTGGATCTCTGCCCAGGTTGAAGGGTCCGCAGGATGGAGTCCATTCTCTGAGAGGAGCCTTGTTCTGTGTGTGTGTGTGTGTGTGTGTGTGTGTGTGTAGGGACAGATCTGGACAGGGGATGACATACGTGCAACTACAAGGGTTGGGGGGAAGGGAGAATGGGGTAACTGATGGTAGGGTGTTGTGAGCAGGACCCATGAGTGTCCCCTGTAGGTGCAGAGTGGTGTGTAGGCATGAGCATGTGTGCCCTTGTGCCCATGGTGGCAGCTGGGTTGCTAGGCAGGTGGGTTCCATCTGGCTGGAAACACACAGGTTAGACACAGGTATACCTATTGGGGGGGTGTGCAGTGTGCGCATGCGTTTACAAGTACACGTGCCTGTGTTGGAGCAGGATCTGGCACTGTCCCTGCCCCTCCAAGAGCCCCCGCCCCTACCCCTGCTTGCTTCTGGCCCCAGTTGATTAATCATAGAGCTGAGTGGCTTCCAGCTTATCAGGTTCCTTAATAGCTGAATAATTCCAGCCTCATCAGCGGGCCCTTAATTGCTTTCTTGTGGCTGCAGCCTGGAGTGCATGCTGAATGGGTGAGTTCCTGGGGGACCAGTGCTAGCTCCAGGCAGCATGCTGGACCGAGGGCTCCCAGCTCCCAGCACCCTGCCACCTGGGCAGCCCCTCTCCAGAGGCTACCAGCCACAGCTGCCCTGCCTGCTCATGTGGGGCCTAGAGGAAGAGTAGGCTGAACTGTTCCTTCCACAGCTTGGGAGGGGTGAGGATCAGAAAGGCTTCCTGGAGGAGCTGGGGCAGCCCCAGCTGGGCCCTAGGAAATAGGGAGGGCCCGGATAGGCCGAGAACAGGTGGGGGATTCTAAGTTGGGGCACAGGCATGAGTGTCGTGGTGGTGGGTTCGACAGGACACAGCCCAGGTGCTCCCCACCCCAGCTCCCCGCTTCCCCCCAGCCACCGTCATCCTCAATGAGCTCAACTGGACAGAGGCCCTGGAGAATGTGTTCATGGAAAACCGCAGGCAAGACCCCACGCTGCTGTGGCAGGTCTTCGGCAGCGCCACAGGAGTCACTCGCTACTACCCGGGTAGGTACCAGCCCCTGTCCTCTGTCTACCTAGCACCTCGCCTTTCTCCATCTACCAGCCCACCCATCCTGGGGGCTTGGGGCGGGGTGGCTTCTCTGTAGTCTGTGGCAGCCCGGTCGCCTCTGCAAGGTCTGCCTACCCAGGTCAGCCCTTTCCTGCCAGTCCCCCTCACCTTCTCTCCTCCCTCAGCCACCCCATGGCGAGCCCCCAAGAAGATCGACCTGTACGATGTCCGAAGGAGACCCTGGTGAGCGAGCAAGAAGGGGCTGGGGAGGGACACCCCCTCAGCTCCCCACCTTTCCTGCCTGCTCCCCTCCCTCCCCATTTCCAAGCCCCCTAGCAGGGCGCAGCCAGCTGTATCCAATTTTCATTTCACACATCGTTGCCACTGGAAAATGGATCCCATCCCCCAGGCAGGCCTCCCAGCTGCCATGCCCCCCGTCCACTGCCCAGCACCCCCACCCACTCAGGACTGAGAGATTGGAAGAGAGATTGGACCAGAGGGGTTCCCCAAAGGCAGATGTAGCCTCTGTAGGGTTGGCCAGTCCCTGCCCCACCCGTCTGAGCCCCAGATATCCCTCCCCTCTGTTCTGCCCCTCCGGCAGCTCCCTATGACTCTCCTTCCCTGCCACCTGCACCATCCCATACACAGCTAGACTTTGCCCTCGGGGCCCCAACCTGAGGCAGAGGACACAACAAGCCACTGAAGCCAGGGAATGTGGCTCCTGCCCCCTCTGGGGATCACCTGCTCATATACCCCCTGGGACTTTTTCCTTGCTGAGGAACCAGACCATTCATGTCATGGGCAAGGACTGTGTCTGTTTTGTTAAATGTGGTATCGTTGGTGCCTAGAACCCTGCCTGGCCCACACAGTGCATGCTCAAGAGAAATGTATTGAATCAATATGTATGTGAAGGAAGGAAGGACCCACAAGGTCCCGGGGGGTGTTACCCTAACAGAGGCATCTCCTGGGCAGGTACATCCAGGGGGCCTCATCACCCAAAGACATGGTCATCATCGTGGATGTGTGAGTGAGCAGTGCTGGCAAGTGGGGCTGGGGCAGGGGTGGGCAATGGGCTAGACTCTGCTGCCCTGAACATCATGGGGGATGGGCAGGAGAACACTTGAGGTTCCCCTGGCTCCTCCACGGCCCCTGCCTGACCTCTCCAGGAGTGGCAGTGTGAGTGGCCTGACCCTGAAACTGATGAAGACATCTGTCTGTGAGATGCTGGACACGCTGTCTGATGATGACTATGTGAATGTGGCCTCGGTGAGTGCCAAGGTGGCAGATGGGGCGAAGTGGGTCACCCCATCTGCCCTGCTCCTGTGACCACCACCAGCCCCATGCAATGGCTGCCTACCCCGGCCAGCCTGAGGCCACTCACCACCCTACTGTTCCTGCAGTTCAACGAGAAGGCACAGCCTGTGTCATGCTTCACACACCTGGTGCAGGCCAATGTGCGCAACAAGAAGGTGTTCAAGGAAGCTGTGCAGGGCATGGTGGCCAAGGGCACCACAGGCTACAAGGCCGGCTTTGAGTATGCCTTTGACCAGCTGCAGAACGTGAGCCCCCTGGGTGGGCAAGTGGGCGGCTGGGGGAGGAGAGGTCCCAGGCTTGGTGACACCCAGTAAATCAAGACGGATGGCCTTGTTAGCACCAAACAGGCAGCTTGGACAAATAGCTCCATCTGCTGTGGTGGAGGAGGGCCAGAGGTCCAGGCCCACTGCGGGAGGGAGGCCCTGCCCCTGGACCAGGGAGGGCTGAGAGCTGGGGCTGAGAGCTGCCTGCCTCTGCCTCACTCCCCTCAGTCCAACATCACTCGGGCCAACTGCAACAAGATGATCATGATGTTCACGGATGGTGGCGAGGACCGCGTGCAGGATGTCTTTGAGAAGTACAATTGGCCAAATCGGACGGTGAGGCTCAGCGGAGGCAGGGGCTGCCCTGACCTGGGCCCAGTACAGGAGAGAGCTGTCCCCTGGTGGCCACAGCAGTAACCTCAAACCCCCCACAGGTGCGTGTGTTTACTTTCTCCGTGGGGCAGCATAATTATGACGTCACACCGCTGCAGTGGATGGCCTGCGCCAACAAAGGTACCTCCCCTGCGCATCACTGTCAGGGGCCTGCCTGCCATTTCTTTTTGTCGATTGCGTATGTTCAACTGGCCATCCATATGTCCAGCTGTGTGTTCACCCACGGCAAGACAGTGCCTCCTCCCATCCACGAGGCTGTCTCTCACTCTATCTGGGGGCTAACGTGTCCACCTGAGGCTCTTTTTGCCCGTCTGTCTGTCCATTGTCCAACCGTCCCCCAGCTTGTCTACTCCTGCATCTGTTTGCTTATCCATCCATCTCTCTGTGCACTTGGGCCTGGCTGCCGGGTGGACTTTGAATGGCATTGCACCCTAAAATGAGGGACCTCAGACCTCAGGCTCCTCCCTTCCCATCTCTGCCCTGTGCTCTGCTTCCTGATACTGCTGCACTTACTCCCTCTCCATAGCACCGCCCTTGGCAGGGTAGAGGCCGGGAGCACTAGAGGGAGAGGACCCCAATAAGAGAGGAGCCCGAGAGGCGAGGCAGGGCTGCAGACACACCCCAGGGGCAGGGCCCTCTGCATATGGGTCCTGCAGTGCCAGCCAGGCCCACCTCTGCCTCTCGTTCCTTCACAGGCTACTATTTTGAGATCCCTTCTATCGGAGCCATCCGCATCAACACACAGGTGAGACTGAGGGAGGCCCCTCCTCCCAGCCCCTGGCTTCCCTGCAGGGACGCTGTGTGCCATGGGCTGCTGTGGGCCAAGGGCGCCCCCTCACGACGGCTGGGGCACAATCCCAATGCCTGGGGAGACAGAACAGGCAGGGCCTGGGAAAGGCACTCATTACCCCCACCACTGCCCCCTCCCCAGGAATATCTAGATGTGTTGGGCAGGCCCATGGTGCTGGCAGGCAAGGAGGCCAAGCAGGTGCAGTGGACCAACGTGTATGAGGATGCACTGGTAAGGCCTCTGGGCAAGGAAGGGGTGGGGCTGGCACCCTTCCCCCAGGGATGTACCCACAGGGTCAAGACCCTGGAGGGCCCCCTTATGGGGTAAACCAAGCACAGGAGAAAGAGGTGGCCTGCACCTCAGCCCCTGCTCTGAACACTCAGGGTGGGGTCAGTGCTGGCCACAGGTGACTCCATCATCTTCCTCTCCCTTCAGGGACTGGGGTTGGTGGTAACAGGGACCCTCCCTGTTTTCAACCTGACACAGGATGGCCCTGGGGAAAAGAAGGTGAGGAAAGGGGAGGGTTGGGGCTATGGGTGTGCCTGGGGAGGAATGGGCACACCCACAGCAGGTCTGGGGGTGGAAGAGGGGCAGGGCAGGCCTGCACACTGCCTGTGAGAGCAGCTTGAGGCCTTGTGGAGGGTGGTTCCCCATGGAATTGAGCTCACTGAGGAGCCCCCCATGCTTCTGCTCCCAGAACCAGCTGATCCTGGGCGTGATGGGCATTGACGTGGCTCTGAATGACATCAAGAGGCTGACCCCCAACTACACGGTGAGCATCCCCCCCGCCCATCCGCGTACCCTGCCTCCCATGTGGACACAGGCAGGCTCAGCAGAGAAGACTGATGGGTATTACAGCGCCTCCATGGAGACCTCTGAGTTCAGGGGGTCGGGGAAGGCTTCCCCAGGAGGTGACCTTGGGTCTAGAACAAGGTGACCTTGGGTTGGCAAACTTTCTGTAAAGGGCCAGACTGAATATTTTAGGCTTTGCAGACCTAAATATCCATCTCTTACTCGGTTGCACTGTTGTATTGTGAAAGCAGCCACAAACGAAACATGAACAAGGGGCATGGCTATGTTCCAATTTAATTTTATTTGTGGATACTGATATTTGAATTTCAGATAATTTTCACATGTCACAAAATAGAATTCTTCCTTTGATGTTTTTTCCAACCATTTAAAAACATAAAACCATTCTTAGCTCATGGCCACATAGTAATGGACAGCAGGCCAGACTTGGCCCATGCACATAGGCAGGAGTGTCCCAGGCAGAAAGGAAAGGAGGGGATGGCGTACATTGGAGGCAGAGGGAATTCTCTGGCCAAGGGCCCAAAGGTGAAAAACAATCATAAACCAGGGTAGGGGCAAGACGGCAATGTGGCTGGCCCAGCGCCTACGGTCAGGGAGTCTGCGTCTTGGCCTGTGGAAGGGGGAGAGGTGTGGTATGTACAACAGCATCATTAAGCCTGAGCCCCCTGAAGCCCCTGCTTGGCCCTGAGCGGGCAGGGGCTGTGGCAGTTGGCCTCCAGGTACAGTAAGAAACTGACTAGGGGAGGTAAGGGCTAGGTCCAGGTCCCACTTACTCCTACTTCCCTTCCACCTGGAAGGGAAGCCCCAGGTAGGATTCCCAAGGGTCCACTCGTCCCGCTGTTCTCTCTTGACATGGGGACAAGGAGGAGGCACAAATCAGGGGCAGTAGTGGCTAGAGGAGGGCCACAGGGGTACAGAAGCAGCAGACCTGTGGGGCCGGTGGTGGCAGAGAGGCCAGGACAACTGACAGCTCATGAGAACCAGGGGGAGAGGATGAGGACTGCAGAGCAGCAGCCCACACGCCGGTTAGCCTTGGCAAGGGCTGGTGCACAAGGGGCAACCCGCCTGCGGGCCTGGCTGGAGAGACAGGCTTAGGGCCACGTGGCATGGGGGGGCCCTTAGCCCAAGGCAGGCAAACAGAATCTCTCAGTGCGGTGGGAGGCCAAATAGGGAAGAACTCCAGAGCCCAGGGAACCCCAGCCCATCCCTCTAGACCCTGAGCCCCAATCTGTGCCTCCAGCTTGGAGCCAACGGCTATGTGTTTGCCATTGACCTGAACGGCTACGTGTTGCTGCACCCCAATCTCAAGCCCCAGGTGAGCCAGACGGGTGGCCTGGAGGGTGGGCAAACCTTGCACAATGGGGACTTCTGACTTCCCACCCTGCCTCCAACAGACCACCAACTTCCGGGAGCCTGTGACTCTGGACTTCCTGGATGCGGAGCTAGAGGATGAGAACAAGGAAGAGGTAAGGAGAGGAGGAGAACAGGGGTGGGGGACAGAGCAGAGGACTGTAGGGGCCCTGCCCCTCACATCTCTGGCCCTTCCAGATCCGTCGGAGCATGATTGATGGCAACAAGGGCCACAAGCAGATCAGAACGTTGGTCAAGTCCCTGGATGAGGTAAGGAGGCAGGGCTGGGGGCCAGGGAGTCAGGGTGGGCACCCTCCTACCCCACCACCCCCTGCCTGCCAGCCCAAGTTCCTGACCCAGCCTCCTCTCCCAGAGGTACATAGATGAGGTGACACGGAACTACACCTGGGTGCCTATAAGGAGCACTAACTACAGGTAAGTGAGGCCAGGGCTGGGTGGGCAGAGAGGATGGGGTGGCCCCAGAGTCTGAGCCCAGCTGTCTCCTCCTCTCCCACTGTGACCACCATCCCAGTGGGGCACCAGTGGCCAGGGCTGCTCACTACTCACCCTGAGATGCTTAGTCTGCCAAGAGACTCCCTGGCCTTTAAGGAACAAGCAGCAGGTCTGAGAACACAGGACGGTCATCCAAAGTCTCCTCATCACTACGGCCATCTGCACCTAGGATACTGCCCTTGGCATGCTGTCAGCCTGCCTCACAGTCTCAGGGTGGAGCGGGTCCCTTGTGTGTCAGGCTGGATCGGTGCAGGCTGACCTCTGCCTGCCCCGCTCAGCTAGTCCATCCTGAAATGCCGGAGCATCCTCACAGCCCATGCCAGCCCACAACTGCCACCCCACGCCCCCCGCCTTATCTGCGCCAGCCCTGCTTTCTGCTGGCTTTGAGTATATGGGGGCTGGTGACCCCACTCCTACGGCAGCACTGGCATTGCAGCCAGCTCACAGCAGCATCTGCCCCTTGTGGGTCAGAGGGAGGCTGGCTGGGCAGGGAGCTGTTGTGAGAGGCTGCTGGGAGGGGAGATGGTGTGGGGATTTGCTTTGGGGCTGGTTGCCCGGTGGCCCCCAGGAGAGTTTGAGGAGTGGAGAGCCTCCAGGGTGCCGGCCCCTAGACCATGAACCTCCTGCAGCTAAGCAGGGAGAGGGGTCCCTGGTGGTGGGAGGAGGGGATGCCGCAGCTGGGGCCTCTCTGCCCAGCTCCAAGGCCATGGGGAGGGTGTGCCAGTGTGGCCCGCCTCCCCCCAGCCGTGACCCGAGCTTCTCCCCCCTCAGCCTGGGGCTGGTGCTCCCACCCTACAGCACCTTCTACCTCCAAGCCAATCTCAGTGACCAGATCCTGCAGGTCAAGTGTAAGTGGCCCGGCCCCTGCCTGCGCCCTGCACCCTGCCTCTGCCCCGCACCCTGGCCGGCCCCAGGCAGCATAGCCAGCGCCGCTTGCCGGCGAGGCAGTCCCTCCTGCCCAGTCTGCCCACCCTCAGGCGCTCGCAGGCTGGGGCACCTCAAAAGTCTGTGGAAATCTGCATGCTTGCCTTTTCTCAGATTCGGTTCCAGACCATTCTTTCATGGTTTCTGTTGAGGTTGCTGTTTTTGGTTTCTCCTACTCCGTGTCTTCCCTCCTTAGCTTGCCTGCCCCACACACTCCTGGGGGCTGCATTCTTGGAAGACACCCCCTCCCCTTACCTTCCCCCTCCCCTCCCCACCCACCTGCACTCCCCTCCCCCTTCCCCCTCCTCCTCCCCCTCCCCCTTCCCCTCCCCTCCCCTTTCTCCTCCCCCACCTCCTGTCCCTCTCCTCTCCCCTTTCCGCTCCCCTTCCCTTTCGCCTTTTCCTTCCCCCTCCCCTTCCCCCTCCCTTCCCCTTCCCCCCACCCTCACCATCCCCCCTCCCCTCACCTTCCCCCCTCCCCTTTCCTCCTTCCACCTCCTCTCCCTTCCCTTCACCTCTTCCCCCTTCCCTTCACCTCTTTCCCCTCCCCTCAATTCCTTCCTCCTTCCCCTTACCTCCTCCCCAATCCCACCTCCTCTCTCCTCCTCCCCCCTCCCCTCCTCCCTCTCCCTTCCTCCCCTTCTCCTCCTCCTCTTTCCCCTCCCCTCCCCTCCTCTCCCTCCAGTCCTTCTCCTCCCTTCTTCCCCCCTCCCCTCCCCCCTTTTCCCTTCCCCTCCCCTCTTTTCCCTTCCCCTCCCCTCTTTCCTCTCTCTTCCTGTTCAGCTCTCTCCCCCTGTGGTGCCCCCTTCCCATGGTCCCTCTCTCTCTCTCTGCCCCCTCCTCTCCGTTCTTTCTTCATCCATCCTCACCCAGTTCCCACTGACCCTCTCATCCTTCTCCTCTCACTTCCTACCTCTCTCCCCTCTGCATCCAACCTCCCTCCCTTACGCACTGTCCTCTCTTCTTCCCTCTCTCCCTCCTTCTCTTCTCCCTGCATCTCCTCTATCTCCCTCTTTCTCCTGCTCACCTCCTCCATCTCTCTCTCTCTCTCCCTCCCTCCCGCTCTCCCCAACCCAGCACCCCCCCACCTCCTTCAGTCCCACTCCCCTCACTCCCTCCGCTCTGCCCCCTGGCTCCCTCTTCACCTTCTTTCTTCCCTCCTTCATTCCCCATCCCCCTTCCTCCCTCCCCTTCCCCGCTTTCTCCTTGGCCCCCCTCCTTCCTCCCCTGCCTCTCCCACTCCTCTGCCTGCGGCTCACCCCTGCATGCCCTGTTCATCCTGGGCCTCTCCTGAGAGAGTCTCTAGAGCCTGTGGCCCTGCCTGCCCACCACGCCCGAGGTCACTGGGAGGGAGGCTGGGGCTCCGGCCCCACCGGGCGCCCCCCACCTGCCTGGCCGACTGGGGGCTCATCTCCTTTGAGTTTTCTCGCTCTCTCTTTCTCTCTCATGTCGTTTTTTGCAAGAAGTTTCCTTTCGGTATGATGATGAGACACAATATTTTCATTCAAACAGCCATTGAATAAAATATTGTTTGTGCCCCTCCCCTTTCCCTCCCCCTTTTCGTTTGTTTTTGTGTTTGTGTTGTTTTTGTTTTCCTCGCTTTCTCTCTTGGTGGACTGTCCCAGTGCCAATCAGCAAACTGAAGGGCAAGTATATTCAGAACCAGTGCACCCTCCTCTCCCCACCCCTCCCACCCTTACGCCCCTGCTTGCCCCCCTCCCTGCCCAGGACCAGCCAAACCCCTGCTCTCCAGGGCCCCCTCCCAGCTTCCCCTTGGCTCCTCTAGTTCTTGCCTTTCCTCTGATTCCTAAGCCCCTATGAGAGCCAGTGGCCTGTGCCCCTGGCCCTGCCTGCAGGGTGTTCTCCGGCGTGTTCTCAGGGCCCACAACCCTTTCCTTGGACCCCTCACTCTCTCTGGGAAGGCCCCTGCCTCCCCCACCTTCTCTGTCTCTCCAAGACAACTCAACAGTAGGGACAGCCTGGACGCTTCTCCACCACCTCCCACTCAGCAGGGCTGGAGGCCTGAGATGCAGGGGGTAGATCAGCCCCTAGTGGGGCTCATGTGAAGCTGTGGGAAGGGGCCAGCCCACAAGGCCTACTCTGAGGTAGCTCTCCCTCCTCTGATCTCTGGCAGTAGCTCCAGAAGCTGGCAGCCCTCCAAGAAGGGAGGCAGAAGGCTCAGAAGCCTCACGCCCCGATGCTGGGGCCAAAGGGCAGCATAGGGCAGGCACCCCGGCCATTGAAGAGCAGGGCTGACCCGCGCCTCCTAGGCACTGACACGTGCTGACGTCCCCGTGTCCCACCAGCCCGCTGCTCCCAGAGGCTTTGCTGAGCCCCAGGGTGGCTTGGCAGTATGGAAAAGGTGTTTCCCTGGGGAAATAAAGCCAGATTTGGGGACCAGGGGCCTGGACAGGGATGGAATGGGATCTGTTTAGACCCCAAGAGCCAGCAAAGGTGTTTGGAGGAAATCAGGCTGGGTATGAAAGGAAAGGTTCTGGCACGCTGGTGTGCCTAAGCCAAGGAGACTTCTGGAAGGGTGGGTAGTGAACCCCTAGACCCTGGCAGAGAGTAAGGGGAGTGAGAGAGGACAGCATTACAGAGGTCTCAGAGAGCCACCTCTCCCAGGGAATCCCTGGGCAGATGGGGCATGGAGAGCCACAAGAGGATGTCCCCATGACCTGGAAGCAGGGGCACCCAAGAAGCCCTAGGGGCCCTGTCCAGCCTAGTCCAGCAAAGGGGATAAAGGGATCAGAGCCACCTCCAGTGGCCGGCGCGAGGGTGGGGGACGTGCCCTACTCCCACTGGCTTGAGTTGTCTTTTTCTCCACGCCCCCCCACATCCCACCCAGTGACCCCAGAAATGCAGGGCCCTGGTAACAATGACAACATAGCATAGTCTCCTTCCCTGCTCCTTCGCCCTCCTTTTTCTTTTTCCTCCTCCTCCTCTTCCCCCAAACCCCTTCCCCATCGGCTTGTGTCCAAACCCTGCCTCACAGTCCTATCAGAAAGGAACAGTCCAACCAGTGACTGCCCAGCCCCTCCAAGCACCCCAAGTGCCTCCTTCCCCAGAATCTTGCAGTGCATTGTGGGAGTATTTGGGAGCAGGGACAATCCATCTTCTATACAAATAAAGCCCTGGGAGCAAAAGAGAGCTTAGAAGTGGAGACAGGCTAAGAAGGTGGACCACCCACAGTGAGACAGGCCAAGAACAGAGGGACCCCTCCCAGGTGCAGACCAGCACGGTGGCCAGTTCAGCTGGGCAGGGAGAGGCCACAGAGGAGCCCCAGCTGCCACATCCTCAGGTTCACTCTCAAACCCATACAGAGATACACTCAGGCACACACACACACTCACAATGCATGCTCACTCACCCACACATGCACAGCTCATAAGCCCAGGGCACAGGCCCAACTGGGGATGCCGCAACAGCAGCCCTATGCCCTCTCTGGAGCCCTAGCATCCCCCATGGCTGCCTGGAGCCCAGACAGGTTTTAGGAAGGGTGGAGACCCAGCCCGTCTCCACGCCCTCAGCCAAGGGAAGCAGGTACACAGTTTCCAGCAGCACTCCTGTCCTCCTTCCAGCTCCTCAGACTTTCTTCCCGCACTGTGGGAACAGTCCTTGGCACTTTGAGGGTCTCCCTTCACCTCCTGGCCCAGGGAGGACCACCAGCCCCCACAGTGCACTGCAGTGAACCCTCAGCTGCCCCCGCCCGTCTCTGGTTGGACTGTTTGTGCCCGTGAGAAACCCCCTCGGTTTGGCCATGTTGATGCCTGACACAGAACAAAAGCAAGACCTACCAAAACGCAAACAGCTGCGGCAAAGAAAGAGAGAGAAAAATCCGCAGCCAAAAGCCAATTCCCTTCCTCAAAGTCTCTTTGGAGGCAAAGGAAGCTCAGCATGCGGTTTTTTCCATTATAGATGTGATAAGAGCGAGACTGGCGCCTCCCCCAGACCATGCATATATATAGCAGTGTGTGTATATATATGTGTGTGTGTGTGTCCGTGTATATGTGCTATACAGCCGTATGGAAGCATATACAGCCACGCCAAGGGACTCACTGCCGACAGAGGACCAGGCCCGGGCAACATATTGGCTATAACTGCCCTTCTCCTGCGATGCTGTAGTCTCCACGGGCCCTCCACCCTCCCTGCCCGTCCCTTCTCTCTGGCTCCTGGACGTGGAAATGGCGGGTTTCCTCTTTGCTGGTGTCTCCCCCTCCCTCCAGCCCCCCTCTCCCCTGTCCTTCCAGCCCCGTCAGCTCTGAGCCCCCCGGCCTCCAGCCTCCCCAGCCCCCGCCGGATAACCCCCCGTTTCTGTTGCAGATTTTGAATTCCTGCTCCCCAGCAGCTTTGAGTCTGAAGGACATGTTTTCATTGCTCCCAGGTAGCTTGCGTGTGGCCTTGCTGAGGTGTCCTCCCCTACCCTGACCGCCCTGGCCCCACCTCCTGCACTGCTGTCTGGAGCTCTGTGTGTCTGTGTCCTGTGCAGTGTCATCCCCCGGTCCCCATACATCGCCTGGTATGCGCAGCTGTGTGCATACCCAGGCCATGTACCGCACCAGGCAGCAGTGGCCAGCGGCCTCACGGCCCTAGCTCCCACCAGGCCGGGGCAGGAGGGCTCCAGACTCATTTGCTGACTTTCCCTGCCCTCCCAGGCAACCAGGCAGGAGCCCTTTCCGCCCTGGGGTGGCTGGCTGTGGCATGCCCACCCCTCACCGGGCAGCTGCTGCTCTGGTTTGTGGTGTCCTGCCCATCCCCCAAACCCCACACCCCATCGTTGTCCTGTGTCAGTCGGTGTTTGTGTGGGTCTGGGGGCCGAGCCAGCCAGAGCCCCTGTCGGCAGTGCCAGGTCCAGGCGTGGTACTTTACCTGGGGGATGGGAGGAGAAGAGCGGGGGCTTTGAAGAGCTGCTCCAGCAGATGAGGAGACGGGGCCCCGAACAGGCCCAGGTCTGGACCATCCCGGAGTGCACGCTTAGTGTGCACACACATGTTCTCATGCACACACCATCTGCCTTTGGCCCACGTCTGGGGAGGCCGGGTCCCCTGGGTGCTGAAGCCCTTCCATGACCCAGGCTTGGGATGAGGGCAGGTGGGTGGATGCAGCTGACAGAGACCCAGGGGCACTGGAAGGCAGCACACGGGGGCTCTGGACATGCCTCACTTTCGTGTGTGCACGTATGTGCATGCACCTAGTTTCTCTGTGACTCCCTCTGTAGATGTGTGTATTTGCGAGTCACCATGTACATATGTAAGAGTCTGAGCATAAATGTGGGGGTGGCTCTGTGTGTGAGTGAATGTGGGAAGGTGTGAGAAGGCCTGTGTGGCCCACATGACCCTGAGGAAGCTCTCTTGAAGGCAGGGACCCTATTCGTTTTTGTCATCTCTGTGTCTGCGGCTCAGAAGAGCTCAATAAATATGTGGAGGGTGAGTGAATGAAGTACCTCACAAATGTGAATGTGCATACTGTGTGTACAGGAGAGACTGCAAGTGACTTGATGTATCTCAAGCACAGTCGTGTGGGTGTCACCCTGGGTGTGTCCAGTGTGGCCTCTAGGCACAGAGGTGCAGGCTGTACACTGCACAAAGGCCCTGGGGGCCAAGGAGTGAGTGGGGCCTGAGACCCAGTTCCACGTGCCCTTACCAAACCACGAGCCCTACCACAGCCTGGGGAAGTGGCACATGTTCAAAAGCCCCACAGTTAGTGCCATATGGGACAATGAAGCAGTCCCTGGTGGCAGAGGTATGAATGAGGAGTCGAGCGAGAGAGAGCTCCACCTATCAGGGTAGAGGGATTGCTCCCAAGACTTCCTAGGCAGCAAGCCCCAAGCAGACCCTCTCACACCCCACAGCCCCATGTTCTCTGGACCCAGAGCCTGAATGCAGTGAGGGCCTTGAGGGGAGGAGCATTCCAGGCAGAGGGAACAGCCAGTCGGAGGACCCACATGTTCCCACTGACTTCCTGACACCCTCTGTGCTATGATGAAAAAAGCAAGTATCAGAGAGCGTGAGTGAGGTACCTAAAGGCACACAGCCAGGAAGAGGCAGGGTGAGGTCTTAGGCTGACAAAAAGCCAGTGCTTGTACTTGGGTCCCACCTGGTGCCCACGGGAATGCTCTAGGGCATACACGTGGATTAGCCGGCCGCCAGGCATTTCCTGGGGCCTTCCAGGTGCACTATCTGGGTCCAGCTACACCGGAGAGACGGGAGGTTCTGCGGAGCCATGCCCAGGAGAAAGCAGCTGCCCGAATGGAGGAAGTAGACCCTCATTCTTGTGTCAGCTCTGCCCTGACTCAGACCCCAGCAGCCTGCCAGGCATGTAGCAGCTGCAGCCAGGAAGAACCCACGTGCCCCTCCCTGAGGCCCAGGCTTCTCAGTGAATGGCCAGGTGGGCCTGTTGGGAAGCCTTGACCCCATTGCCCTGTCCAGCCCCCCAAGCCCACTCTTCTTGCCCCTCCCCATCCCTAGAGAGTACTGCAAGGACCTGAATGCCTCAGACAACAACACCGAGTTCCTGAAAAACTTTATTGAGCTCATGGAGAAAGTGACTCCAGACTCCAAGCAGTGTGAGTGCCTGGCAGGGCAGCTGGCTCTGGGCAGTGCCCAGGCAGCATGGGGCAGCCCAGAGGAACCCAGAGGCCGGGCAGGTGTGGAAATAAGCAGGCACAAGCTGAGGGCTGGGCCTGGGCCAGGTCATGGAGGAGGCTCCTGGTGGAGCCTTGAGGGTGGGGGCGAGGGTGGGCAAGGAGCTGCAAGAAGATGCCCCCACCCCCAGCCCTCCCCTCCTGTTCCAGGCAACAACTTCCTTCTGCACAACCTGATCTTGGACACGGGCATCACGCAGCAGCTGGTAGAGCGTGTGTGGAGGGACCAGGATCTCAACACGTAGGCATCACCCAGCCTGTGGGGGCAGAAGGCTAGGATGGGCCCAGAGGCCCTGGCCCTGCCCAGCAGAAGGCAGGCCTGTGACCCCACCCCCCTGCCACCCCCAGGTACAGCCTACTGGCCGTGTTCGCTGCCACAGACGGCGGCATCACCCGAGTCTTCCCCAACAAGTAAGTGACCTATCCCGCTACCCAAACCCTGCCCCTGCCAGGGAACCTACATCTGTTCTGCCCAGAGGCCTCCTTGCACCTGTGGAGACCACTGTCCCCGACAAGCCACCCCTTACCTACCAATCTGCCTCTTGGGTGCTCCAGGGCAGCTGAGGACTGGACAGAGAACCCTGAGCCCTTCAATGCCAGTTTCTACCGCCGCAGCCTGGATAACCACGGTTATGTCTTCAAGCCCCCACACCAGGATGGTGAGTGTCCCCACAGTGTGCCCAGCAGCAGGCAGGGAGCCTCAGCTTCCCTGTCTGCTCAGCCAGAACTGGGCTCTGCTGTCTGAGGCCCCTCTCCAACACAAGGCTGGCTGAGGCCAGGGCAGACGTGAAGAGAGGGATAGACTGTGCCAAACACTGTCCTGAGTGCTGGGTGCCTGGGCTGGAGTCATCCTGGGATTGGACTCCTGGGTTTGTAGGACCCAGCATAGAGTGGTCAGTGTGGCTGCCAGACCCCACTCCTGACTTCCCCACCCAACCCCCAGCCCTGTTAAGGCCGCTGGAGCTGGAGAATGACACCGTGGGCATCCTCGTCAGTACAGCTGTGGAGCTCAGCCTAGGCAGGCGCACACTGAGGCCAGCAGGTGAATGTTTGGGACAGAGGCGGGGAAACAGGCAATGGACAGGGTACTGCCTGGGCAGGTAGCACTGATGGTCCCTTGCTCTCCCCCAAAGTGGTGGGCGTCAAGCTGGACCTAGAGGCTTGGGCTGAGAAGTTCAAGGTGCTAGCCAGCAACCGTACCCACCAAGACCAGCCTCAGAAGGTATTTGGGCAGGGGCGGGGGCAGTAACCCAGCAGTGCCCTTCCTGGAGTCCCCTGGAACCCCCACCAACCCTCCACTCAGTGGCTCCAACACCTACATGGAGGCAGGGCCAGCTGCAGATGGCCTGGGGAACCGGATGTATGAAAGGTGATGGGAGGGAGGAAAACTGGTGGGTAGCTTACGGTCCTCACTCTCTGCCCAGCAGTGCGGCCCCAACAGCCACTGTGAGATGGACTGCGAGGTTAACAATGAGGTGTGTGTGCCCTGGACCCTAGCTTACCCCACTTCCAGACTTCCTAGTCCCAGCTGCGACTCCCAGCACATCCCTTGGCCTGTGGGTCTCAACATCCCCACCCTGACTTCACAGCCTTCCCAGGACTGGGGGAGTGATGCCCCCCAACTCTGAACCCCTGGACTGCCTGCGGTGGAAGGTCTGGGGCCCAGCCCCTCTCCATTTTCCTTACCATTCCCTACCTCTTAGGACTTACTCTGTGTCCTCATTGATGATGGAGGATTCCTGGTGCTGTCAAACCAGAACCATCAGTGGGACCAGGTGAGGATCAGGAAGAGAGTGAAAGAAGAGAGTAGGGATTTGAGCCTTCTAGGGGTGTAGCACTGCCAGCCCTGTGACCATGGCTTTCTCCTGGCATCCTCAGGTGGGCAGGTTCTTCAGTGAGGTGGATGCCAACCTGATGCTGGCACTCTACAATAACTCCTTCTACACCCGCAAGGAGTCCTATGACTATCAGGCAGCCTGTGCCCCTCAGCCCCCTGGCAACCTGGGTGCTGCACCCCGGGGTGTCTTTGTGGTGAGTCCCCAGAGATGCCTGGACTGGAGATGGGGGGGCCTGGGAGACCTGCCCACAGATGACCCCCTACCTCTGACATTTGATAAAGCTGGGGGTGACCTAGGGTGAGGGGCAGCAGTGGCAGTCCACGCCCCTCTCTCCACTGCAGCCCACCGTTGCAGATTTCCTTAACCTGGCCTGGTGGACCTCTGCTGCCGCCTGGTGAGTCCTGAGCGGGAGGTGGGTAGAGAAGGTGCTCCCTGGCCGGGAGGGCTCAGAAGAGAAGTAGAGCACGGCTTCGTCCTCTGCTGACCACCTGCACTCGGCTCCCCGTGCGCTGCAGGTCCCTATTCCAGCAGCTTCTCTACGGCCTCATCTACCACAGCTGGTTCCAAGCAGGTAGGCAGGGCTTTGGAGGCGCCTCCTCAAGTCCGGGTCCCCAATCTGAGCTAAGACGACTCCATGGGGAGGGTGGGGCTTACGACTGAGGGAGGCCGGAGACCTTGCCAGGGTCTGTGGTTGGAGCTGAGGCGCTCTGGGCCCTCGCAGACCCCGCGGAGGCCGAGGGGAGCCCCGAGACGCGCGAGAGCAGCTGCGTCATGAAACAGACCCAGTACTACTTCGGCTCGGTAAACTCCTCCTACAACGCCATCATCGACTGCGGAAACTGTTCCAGGTGCTGGCAGTGGGGCGGGACCACAGGCCAAGGGCGGAGCCTGTGAGCGGGGCGAGACGCTCGGGAGGATGGAAGGGGCGGGGCCTCCGAGCGGCCGGGGGCGGGGCCGCAGGATGGGGGCGGGGCAAGCTCTACGCCCCGCCTTTCCGGGCTGCCCGCAGGCTGTTCCACGCGCAGAGACTGACCAACACCAACCTTCTCTTCGTGGTGGCCGAGAAGCCGCTGTGCAGCCAGTGCGAGGCTGGCCGGCTGCTGCAGAAGGAAACGCACTGTATCCTGCCCCCGCCCTCCCCGCCGCCCGCTCCCTCTCTGCCCCGCGCGCCCCCTCCGTGCCGCCGCCGCCGTCCGCCTCCTTGACTCCCCACCCATGCCCAGCGGACGGCCCGGAGCAGTGTGAGCTAGTGCAGAGACCGCGATACCGGAGAGGCCCGCACATCTGCTTCGACTACAACGCGACAGTGAGGAGAGGGGGCGGTGGACCCGAAATCCCGCGGCCTTGCGCCCGCCCAGGCCGATCAGCTCCTTGTCTCTCCCCGCAGGAAGATACCTCAGACTGTGGCCGCGGGGCCTCCTTCCCGCCGTCGCTGGGCGTCCTGGTCTCCCTGCAACTGCTGCTCCTTCTGGGCCTGCCGCCCCGGCCGCAGCCTCAAGTCCTCGTCCACGCCTCTCGCCGCCTCTGAGCACCCTGCCCCACCCCACCTCCACTCCCACCTCACCCGGCCTCTTCGCCTTTCCCACCCTTCTGCCCCACACTCCCCGCCTTAGAGCCTCGTCCCTCCTTCACTGAAGGACCTGAGCTGGCCAGGCCCTGAGAGTCTGGTCTGCGCCTTGGGATGGGGAGTCCCAAAGCGGGACGCTGCAGGTCTTTGGCACCCAAATCACGTCTCACCTCCGAACTGTTCAAATGTCCCCGGACTCTTCTTCCCTGCTGGGCTCCCCACAGTGGGATGGGACAGGGAGGCCACACGCACTGGTGCCAAAACCAGGCCTCTGCTGCCACCCTTCCTGGAGGCTGCCTATGTTGGGGGGGACCCTGCTTCAGCTGACCCGGCCTCTCTGCCCCACCCAAGTCCAAACTTGGTTTCTGTGGGAATAGTGGAGGAAGGTGAGATGGCCAGTTTGAGGCCTGTGCCTCCCAGCTTAAATTCTAGCAGGAGAGAGGCTCTGGGGCAGCCCCCATGGGCTCCTGCCCCTTTCAGGCCTACAGCCACATCCCCAAGCCCACCAGGTGTCAGGATAGTCACAGTGATATCAGTTTAGACACTACCCCATATACACCTGGAACCTTGAGGACAGAAACTGGACTCACATTCGACATACCCCACTGGGCACACGCACAAACACACACACTATGGGGTGGGGTGGGGGTAGGGGCTTACAAAGCCTTACACAGGGCGAGGGGTTGGTGGGAGGGTTGGCACCTGCACACTCCATCTCCTGCTCACCACCTGCCTCTAATCTGAGCTGCAGCCTGGCTGGTCCTCCCATTTCTAAAGCTGAATGTCAAACAGTGCCAAATGCTGGGGCAGGGGGTGAAGAACCCTCTGTCCCACCCCTAGCCACCAGTGTCCTCCAAGTGCCCCCCACCTCTCCAGGTGCTCATTGTAACCATTTCTCACTAGTTTCAGGCCCCCAGTGGGACCACATGCCACTGCCTGCACCTGTTGGCAGAGGAACCCCCACCAGACATCACCCTTTGCCTTAGCAGGGGTGACTTTGTCTCTCCTGGCTGGGCCATCCTTCCCCCAATCTGGCCCTTACACACTCAGGCCTGTGCCCACTCCCTATCTCCTTCCCACCCCCCCACACACACTCCCTGCTCGCAGGAGGCCAAACTGTCCCTCCCTTGCTGAACACACACACACACACACACACACACACACACACACGCTCTCTGCACACAGAGGTGGGGACTGGGCACAGCTCTTCACACCATTCATTCTGGTCATTTCCCCCAAAGGCATCCCAGCCTGGGGGCCAGTGGGGAACTGAGGGCAAGGGGATGTAGTGATGGGGCTCAGATGGACTGGGAGGAGGGGGGAGGGTGATGCATTAATTAATGGCTTCGTTAATTAATGTCATGTTGCTTGTTGCTTTCTCAGTGTGTGTGTATGGTCCATGCCCACTGCTAGTGCCAGGGTGGGTGTCCATGTGCACCCGGCCTGGATGCCAGCTGTGTCCTTCGGGGGCGTGTGTGTAACTGTAGTGTAGTCAGGTGCTCAATGGAGAATATAAAAATAAACATATACAGAAAAATATATATTTTAAGTTTAAAAAACAGAAAAACAGACAAAACAATCCCCATCAGGTAGCTGTCTAACCCCAGCTGGGTCTAATCCTTCTCATTACCCACCCGACCTGGCTGCCCCTCACCTTGGACTGGGGGACTGGGGGGCCATTTCCTTTTCTCTGCCCTTTTTTTGTTGTTCTATTTTGTACAGACAAGTTGGAAAAACAACAGCGACAAAAAAGTCAAGAAACTTTGTAAAATATCGTGTGTGTGATTCCTTGTAAAATATTTTCAAATGGTTTATTACAGAAGATCAGTTATTAAATAATGTTCATATTTTCACTTCAAATGGTTCCCATCCACTGTATCAGCCTGGGGGTGAGGACTGGGTAGCTATGAAGACGGTTGGCCAAGACCTCAGAGTCCCACTTAGTGCTCTGCAGGGGGTGAAGACCATGGTAGCCCAGGTCCCTGTCAACCACAGGGCATGACACTTGCTTCCACCAGTTAATAGTTGCCAGGCCCTTGACATACGTTGTCTCGTATCATCTCAAAAAGCTGTCTTTTAAAAACAAGCAAAACAGGTTGGGTGCGGTGGCTCACGCCTGTAATCTAGCACTTTGGGAGGCCGAGGCGGGCAGATCACTTGAGGTCAGGAGTCTGAGACCAGCCTGGCCAACATGGTGAAACCCTGTCTCTACTAAAAATACAAAAAAATTAGCCAGGCATGGTGGCATGCGCCTGTAATCCCAGCTACTTAGGAGGCTGAGGCAGGATAATTGCTTGACCCCAGGAGGCCGGAGGTTGCAGTGAGCCAAGATTGCGCCACCGCACCCCAGCCTGGACGACAGAGCGAGACTCTGCCTCAGAAAAAAAAAAAAAATACAAGCAAAACAAACACCCTCCCAGAGCCTGAAAGCCAAGACCCTGGAGGGAAGAAGACAGATCAGAGATGCTGGTTTAGTGGGGAGGTGGATCTGGCAGTCTGGTCAGACCACCAGGGCCTGACAGGTTCTCTGCCGGGAGCTATGAGTGAGCACCTGGCCAGTGTCCCTACGGCCCAGGAAGCCCTGACCACAAGCACAGCAACGGCTCCCTCCTGGCCCAGAGGAGCTTGAGGCCGCAGCTGCTTAAACTGGAGCCATAGGCCAAACTTCATTTTTGTGAATCCTCTCAAGCTTAGGCCCTAGTTCATTTTCACCCTAGTCAGTGTGACCTTTGCGATCTTCTCATGTGGAGAGAATTATAACCTGTAACCACCAGAGCACAGGTGTCCCTGCCTTCCCACCACAGTCCTCTCTCTCCTCCCAACACTCTGCTCACTCCGCACTGACCTGTCTGAGTCCTCGCCACAATCTCTGGGGTGGGTACTAGTGTATCCCCATACCACAGATGAGCAAACTAAGAGGAGAAAGCCTTTCCCCGCAGGTGAGAAGGCTAAAAACCAAAGAAGATTTTAGAGAAGAGGTGGCCACCAGGGGTTGGGGAGCTTGGATGCTAAATAGATGAAGGGGCTTCCAGGCCTCAGCCAAGATGGGGACTTTTTCTCACTCCTCTGCAGGGGTCTGCTGCAGAGCAATGCCTAATCCACAACCCCCAAGACAGCTCCCATGGCCTGCAAGAGACCCTGCAATCTTGGATAGGGTTGTAAGATAAAATACAGAACACCCAATTTTGAATTTCAGATCATGAACAAGTTTTTAGTATGGAAGTGTTTCAACTATTGTGTGGGACATACCTATACTGAAAAACTGGGGGCTGGGCACAGTGGCTAACGCCTGTAATACCAACACTTTGGGAGGCTGATGCAGGAGGATTGCTTGAGCTCACGAGTTCGAGATCAGCCTGGGTAGGATGGCCACCCCGCCCCTGCCCATGTCTCTACAAAATAAAAAATTTTTAAAAATTAGCTGGGCACAGTAGTGAGTGCCTGTAGCCGCAGCTAATCACGAGGCTGAGGCTGGAGGATCACTTCAGCCCAGGAGTTTGAGGTGGCAGTGAGCTATGATTGTTCCACTGCACTCCAGCCTTGGACAAAGCTAGACCCTGTCTCAAAAAAAAAAAAAGGGGGGGGTGGGGGACATGATTATACTCGAAGATTACTCGTTGTTTTATCTGGAATTCAAATTTGACTGAGCATCCTGTATTTTGATTTGCTAAAACTGGCAACCTTACCCTGATGTGGCAACCAGTGGGAACCCAGACCCCAGAAAAAAAGCATCAGCACCCTTTTTAACCTGTAGGCCATGCACACATCAGCACACACTGAAGTCAGTGGCTGAAAGGAAGGGATCCTGTGCTTTATAAAAGTACTTTGTCATAGAATTATTTTAATTATATGTACAGCTTTTTGTTTTGTTTTGTTTTGAGACAAAGTTTCGCTCTTGTTGCCCAGGCTGTAGTGCAATGGCATGATCTCGGCTCACCGCAACCTCCGCCTCCCAGGTTCAAGCAATTCTCCTGCCTCAGCCTCCTGAGAAGATGGGATTACAGGCATGTGCCACCACGCCTGGCTAATTTTGTATTTTTAGTAGAGACGAGGTTTATCCATGTTGGTCAAGCTGGTCTCAAACTCCCGACCTCAGGTGATCTGCCCGCCTCAGCCTCCCAAAGTGCTGGGATTACAGGCGTGAGCCACCATGCCCAGCCTATATGTACAGTTTTTTAAAAGTAACTCCATATACAAAAAAAAAAAAAAAGACACAGAACACAACCTGTCAGAAGCCACTGTGGCGTGAAGTGGGACCAGAACAGGCCTAGCCCAGGCTAGTGGAGAGATCTCTCTTCCTCCGCAGTTATCAGAAGTCCCTGGTGGGGAGGAGGGTCACTGAGGGCTGCCCAGCCTCGTCCCTGTGCGGGAGGGAGCCCTAGGTTCGTGCTCCAGGTCCACCTCACTTGGAAAAAGGGCAACGTGAAATAACAAACAAAAAACTTTTCCAAGTGGGAGAAAACAAACAAAAAAAGGCAACATGTGCAACACTCGCTGAGCACCCAGGGTGGACTGGCATTTTACACCCCTTTCCCCTTTGATTATTAGGACAGGAAGATCATGTCATCATCTACATTTTATGGCCCATGAAACTGAGTTTCAAAAAGGTTCAGGAACTTAACCAATGCCACACAGCCGCCGAGGCAGAGCAAGGGTTCCAGCCTGGGTCAGGTCCCATTCACCAGACCACGGAGGTTCTGTTTCTCACACAGTGACACACACCCACACGCCAGCCGACAAGGACACGCTCGCTCAGAGGTACATGCACAAATAGAGCTACTCTTCCCAGGGAATTCAGCAAGTGTGGGGGCTAGAGCTGTGTTGCTTCGCGAACCCCCACCGCCGCTTTCAGGGGTTAGAGATGCTAATTCATCCCTTCCCACCTCCTGAGAACCGACGGAAACGGTCCCTGAGAACTACAACTCCCATCACACCCCGCGCTCACCGCAACGGGACCCGTCCGTGAGCATGGCCTCCTGGGACTTGTAGTTCTAGCCAGAGCCCTATTCGACTCTTCCCCGGCTGCAACCAAGGACTCCGTGTCCCAGCATGCAGAGGAGCCGGAAGACAGGCGCTTAGAGGACAGCCCGCCGGGGACGCGCAGGCGCAGCACCCGTTTGTCGGCCCCCAGAGAAAAGAGGTACGGTCGAAGCCAGGAGCCAGGCCGAGCGGGAGCTGACCAGGCTTGACTCGGGTACGGAACGAGGCACCAGTCCCCTTGCGAACCGAAGGGCCTCGCAGTGGATGGAGGAGGCCCAGCCCTGAGATCAACGCCAACCACGCTAGCCTGGCACGGGGCCTACAGGGTGGGTAGGCGGGCGTGCCGCAGCCGTCCAGGGCCTTCCCTCAGGTCCCGGGCGAGGGGCCTACGCTGCGGACCGGCAACAAGGCCCGACTCGGCCCCTCGGGACCAGAGCCCCACCCGATCGGAAGCGAATCCTTTACCAGGGCCATACGCCAGTGACTAGGCCGGGCCTGGGCCTCCCATTGGGGCCGGACTAGGACGAGGCCCCGGGGAGGCCCCTGGCCTACCAGACCCTTTCCTCAGGCCGACAGCCGCCGGGAAGATGCAACGTGCCCTGCCAGGCGCCCGCCAGCACTTGGGGGCCATCCTGGCCAGCGCCAGCGTGGTGGTGAAGGCTCTGTGTGCGGCGGTACTATTCCTCTACCTGCTCTCCTTCGCCGTGGACACAGGCTGCCTGGCGGTCACCCCAGGCTACCTCTTTCCTCCCAACTTCTGGATCTGGACCCTGGCCACCCATGGGCTGATGGAGCAGCATGTGTGGGATGTGGCCATCAGCCTGACAACGGTGGTGGTGGCCGGGCGTTTGCTGGAGCCCCTCTGGGGGGCCTTGGAGCTGCTCATCTTCTTCTCAGTGGTGAATGTGTCCGTAGGGCTGCTGGGGGCCTTCGCCTACCTCCTCACCTACATGGCTTCCTTCAACCTGGTCTACCTGTTCACTGTCCGTATCCACGGCGCCTTGGGCTTCCTAGGTGGTGTCCTGGTGGCACTCAAGCAAACCATGGGGGACTGTGTGGTCCTGCGAGTGCCCCAGGTGCGCGTCAGCGTGATGCCCATGCTGCTGCTGGCGCTGCTGCTCCTGCTGCGGCTCGCCACGCTGCTCCAGAGCCCGGCGTTGGCTTCCTATGGCTTCGGGCTGCTCTCCAGTTGGGTATATCTTCGCTTCTACCAGCGCCATAGCCGGGGCCGAGGGGACATGGCTGACCACTTTGCTTTCGCCACTTTCTTCCCTGAGATCCTGCAGCCTGTGGTGGGGTTGCTGGCGAACTTGGTGCACGGCCTCCTGGTGAAGGTAAAGATATGCCAGAAGACGGTGAAGCGCTACGATGTGGGTGCCCCATCCTCCATCACCATTAGCCTGCCAGGCACAGACCCTCAAGACGCCGAGCGGAGAAGGTACTGTGAAATTTTCCAAAATCTTGTCAAGCTAGGAGCATACTGGTCGAGTCACATGCCATCTGTTGAGGTGTTTGCTGTACATAGGTGGAGACCTGCAGTCAGGTATTGGGGCAGATCTGGAAAGATAAAATCAGTCTTTGGCCTTGAGGAACTCAGCAGTTAGGTGTCTAGGGTCCACGAGGCACTTTTCTCACCACTCGGGCCACTTAATAAGTCTCAAGAAATGCAGTTTCCTTTGGTGCTGTGAAGTCCCAGTGGAGGGGCACAGAACCCTGGCCTTGCCTTAGAATCTCAGAATCCTAGACATTGGGCCTATGGGAGCCAGAAGCAACCTGCTGGTACTTTCCCCTGTGAGGAAGGGACAGGGAAGGAGGCCTGGGGTCCTCGAAAGGTGATCCGGGCCACTCCAATTTCCAAATGCTGTGTCCTCTTCCTGGGCTTTAACTCAGATGCTGTGCTTCTCTGCCACTTACTTATTGAGAGGGAAGCTTGGGGTATTACCACATTTACCTCCATCTCCAGCAAGCATGTGTCACCAAAACCAGGGACAGGCTACATGACCCACTGAGGGAGCCTGCTGACTACACCAGGGAGTGGCAATGACCCTTTCATTATGTGTAAACCAAGCTATCCACAGCATCAGGAGTCCCAGCTGAATTCTTCACTGAATGCACTTTGGCCAGGGCAGGAGGGATCTTTTTAAATTCAGCGTACTCCCTCTCCCATATCTGTGGAGCCAGCAGAGTGGTCCCCGCCTTCAGAAGATCCACAGCTCCATTTCCAACATTGTTCTTGAATGTTTTGAGGCAATTACTTGAGTAGTAAAATCTGGGACGGGCTTTGTCTTTTGCATTGCCAAGGCTCCTGCTTTTGCTCACCTGTGAATGGGGTTGTGGCAGGAAGCTCTATGAATTTAGCTGCAGTTACCCCTGTATTTACTCTCCACTGGGCTGTGGAATTGAGTGTGGGACACATTCCTTTCTTGAAGGAGTTCCAGCTGGGGAAGGGCCACAGATCACTATGGCCCAAGGTATGGTAGGTGTTGAAAAGTATATACAGCATGCTGCAGGGCATAATTCTGGGCCCTAGAGCTTGGGTCTTTATAGGTGATAAGCCCTGAGGACAGAAGTCTCTCTTAACCTTAGCTGGTATTAAAGATGGGGCCAGGAGAGCTGGGCCTGGTAGGAATTGAGCTGTCCCTCAGAGCCATTCAGGTGGGGCCAGGCAAGTGGGGACCCCTCCTCCACTGAGAGGTGTTGGATTGTTAGGGTTGGCTGAACATTCAAAAACCTCTGCCCAGGCCCAAGAAAATGGACGGGGCGGGGGGAAGCAGGTTGGTGGGGAGGAAGGGAGGGTCAAGAGGCGGGTTCTTGGCATAGCCTTATGGTTGTTAGCTTACATGGGGGTGGGGGTTATTCCTTCAGCCAGTTTGACATCTGACTGCATGGCCACGCCCAACTCCAAAGGGCTACGAGGAGAGGGAGGCAGGGTTTCCTATCTGTCTCTCTGGTCCTTGTGAGGAAGTGACTAGCGTGACACTAGCTCTCTGCCTTGGCAGGCTTTAAGTGGAACTGGCAAGGGCATCATCAGGATGGGAGCCTGGGTAGCAGCAGGGAAAGACTGTCCTGTCTATACCAACTTGTCATGTGTGAGACTGACGGGCAGGGTGGAAGCGTGCTAGGGCTTTCTACACCTGTGTCCTTGTTGCCTCTCTTGTCATGTTCCCTGACATGGTGGAGATTTTGGTTCTCAGCTGGAACCTCAAAGGCTACACGGGCTGTCCCCACACTGGTGGCACAGAGAGGCTGAGGTATAGGAGTCCATAGTGGTCACTGTTGAAACGGTTCCCTGGCAGCTGCGGCACTCCACCTTCTGGTGGGCCAGGGTCCCAAGCACATGTGTAAACCTTCTTCTGTTGGACTTTCCCACCTGCCCTCAAAGTGGGGCCTCTAAGGGTCCACCCTGTGGAAGCAGTAGGCTCTGGCCTGTGCCTACCCATGTGGGCTGTTTCTCCTTCTTCTCCTCTTGCAAGGGCTCCGCTAAGTCCCTGCTCTAACAAGGGCCTTGGTGGCTTTGGGGGTTCTTCTGAGAGGGAGAATATTAGCATCTGTTAGGAGGGGTAGACTCACCCAAGTTGGCCCTGCTTCCTGGGCTGAGAGCCAAGGGAGGTGTTGAGTTCCAGCCTTCCCCATTGACCCTTGCCAGGAGGCTCAAGATACCCCTAACCAGGAGAGGGGAGAATTAAGAACTCTTCCCTTGGATGTGATGCCAGCACCCAGGCAGAAACTCCTGGAAACTCTAGAACTTGCCGTTCCACCCATCTGCCCTAGGGCACTAGTTCCACCGACCCTTAGATACCACCCTCAGAACCATTCCTGGTGGCTGGCCTGGTGGGCAGTCTGGCAGACACCCAGCTGACCTTCCCACCCCGGAGGTGCCTCAGCTATGGAGGGAAGAACTCTTAGAGCCTTTGGGTTATCATTCTGATGGCAGAGTGTGTCCTAAACCAATCTCTGGGGAGTCCCAGGCTCTGCATGGTGAAGGGGAAACATAGGAGGAGTCTAGGTGGTACGGTGAGGAGTCAGCCTGCTGCAGAAGGGTAGAGGGCATGAGCCAAGGCCAAACCCAGAGTGACCTGTCCTCTCTCCTCTGGCCCCAGGCAACTGGCCCTGAAGGCACTCAATGAGCGGCTGAAGAGAGTGGAAGACCAGTCCGTCTGGCCCAGCATGGATGATGATGAAGAGGAGTCTGGGGCCAAGGTGGACAGCCCCCTGCCCTCAGACAAAGCTCCTACACCCCCAGGGAAGGGGGCTGCCCCAGAATCCAGTCTAATCACCTTCGAGGCAGCTCCCCCGATGCTGTAACTCCAGACCACCTTGAGTGTGGCACCTCCCCTCCCAAGCCCCCCTTGACATCCTCTCAGCTACTCCAGGGCACCTGACTGCTCTGAGGAGAGGGAAGAAGGCCTGCTGGGGCTTTCCATGGCCTTCTGCTGTTTCTCGCCAACACTACCCAGGACTCTTGCTACCTGGTTCCAACTCCAGACAACCACTATGCCAGGCCCGGAGCCTCTGAGGCATCGGCCAGTCCAGGCCCTCATCTGAGGTAAGAATGTACATCAGCTGGCAGCCCCAAGCAAGTCTCTGCAGGGACACTGATGTCACAGCTTCTGGGCCGGCCCTCACATCTGAAACTGGTTGCCGAGAGCCCTGAGCCAAGGCAAGGATTTGCCAAAAATGTTCTGGGGGCCCAGCAAATGCAGGAGCCGACCTGGGGCTGCACATCCCTGCCCATCCCCAGAAAGACTGTTCCTGTCAGGATTTGTTTCCCTCTGCTGTGGCCGTGACTGCTTCTGGACCAGAACAGCTCCAGCTCCCAGGTATTTTCTACAGGACCACTTGAGTGGGCAGCCAAGCCCAGGCTGGCAGTATCAATAAAGCAGTTCTCTGAGGAATGACTCCCGGGCTCTTGTCAGGCCACCTTGTGCAGCCCCCTCATCACGTTCAACTGCAAAGTTAGGCAGGGACTTGATTGTCTCCGTGGTAACTCCAGCTGGATAAGAAGCCCATTGCCCCAGCTCCCCACCACTGCCACCACCACCACCACATGCGCACTGCTAAGCAGCCTTCCAAGAGCTATTGTCTCAGACTCTTACTCCTTTTTTCTTTCCCTCCAAACCCCAATCTGGGAGGCCCTCTGTCCCTGCCTAGATCTGATGATAAGGGCCTCTCCATCACAAGGCGCTGTTCTTACCCATGGTTTACCTCTAAGACAGAATGCTCAGTTCTTGCCACTCCTGAAGGCAACTCACTCCCAGCTCCCATCCTGTTATTGTATGTATTTAACCCCCACAGTCTGGAGACTCCAGCACAGTAGACAGTTGGGGGACAGAAAGGACACACAGCTGTACCATTCACAGCTACAGCTCTAGGGCCTGCCAGGGTCCAGGGTGGCCTGGGAGGCTCAGCAGCTAGATCCTGGGGATTTGTGTGCTAGGAGAGCTTCAGCCCCTGAGGGAGCAGCCAGGGGTTGGGGGCGGGGGTCCCCATCTTGCCCAGCTGCCCATTTTCCCATGCTGATGGCATTAACAAGAACCACCCCCAACTCTGGGCTGCTTCTCCCATCAATCTTTTCAGTCATTTTTTACAAATTTTTTACTCTTTTCTCTCCTGAAATTTCTGGACATACAGTACAAGTATGAGCTGCCTTGCAGGAGAGGCAGTCTTGCAGCCCCAGCTTCATCCAGACACATGATGCGTATGTTCCTCTGGGATGACGGAGAAAGGGGAAGGAAATGGGAGGCACTCCAGCATGAGGAGCAGGAATTCACACACGGGCCTCCAACTGCCCAGCTGTCCCAGTGCCTGAGGTGTCCCCTGACTCAGCTGAGAGAGTTCAAGAGGTCCCTAGCCCCAGCTCCTACATGGAGGGGCAAATCCAGGCTTCCCCTAGGCTGGGAAGAGCTCATGGTTGGATCCTCTTGCGGTATAGGTAGGCATTGCTCACCTGGTTCATAATGACCAAGCTGGTGAGGACAGGGCATAGTACAGCCAGGTACCAGGCTGCACCAGTGACAGAGGCAGTGAACCAGAGTGAGCACATGCCCAGCAAGAGGCTGGCACTACCCAGCAGGTAGCCCACCAGCCCAGAAGTAGCATGGTATAGCTTGAGCTTTGCCAGGGGCCATCGGGGCAGCAGCTTGGGGTAGAGCAGCCCCACCCCACCTGAGCACTGCAGCCCTGCCCACAGCACAGCCAGCAGCCCTGCCTGCCCATGCCGCGTAACCAGGTGGGCTTTGCCAAGCTGCTCTTTGTGAAGGATGACAAGGCCGAGGCCCAGCAGTGCACACAGCAGGGCCAGCAGCTGCAGCACCCAGTGGCAGCGTGCTCGGCCCTTCCGTGAGAGGGAGTGCAGCAGCGAACTCTCAGGAGAAAACACCAGTAGTGCCTCGGTCATCAGGAAGGAGAACTGAGGAAACAGGGGATGGGAAGCTCAAGTGAGGGTGCTGCCCCAGAAGAGGGGAAGAGGGCTTTATGTAACCCTTAGCTGCCAGTGAGTCTGGGCTGATTCCCCTTTTTCTTTCTCTCCCCACTGACAAGACTATCCATTTGGTGGGGCAAGAGTGGAAAACCCCATCTGGGATGATATACGTGCCCTGAATAATCTCCACACCTCCTCCTAGGTGCTAGTCTGAAATGTCATCTGTGCTATGTTACCAAGCAAACACAGGGTTTGAGATGTGGCAGTTATAAATGATTCACAAGCTTTGTTTCCCTAACGTGGGGCTGGATACAATTTCTTGGCACGAGCTGGCCACATGGGTGCACTATTTCAGGGAAAGTTAGGTGCATCACCAGAAATTAAAGTAAAAAGGGACAGAGGTACATCCAAATGCAATGTCTCAGCTTTCTGCCTAGAGGTGGGTGAAGCCTCATTGTGCTTAGACAAATCTTACCCATTTGACCTGGGTCTTAATTACTCTGATTCAAGTCTTTTTTTTTTTTTTTTTTTTTTTTTTTTTCTGGAGATAGTCTCTCTCTGTCAGTCACCCAGGCTGGAGTGCAGTGGTGTGATCTTGGCTCACTGCAATCTCCGCCTTCCAGGTTCAAGCGATTCTCCTGCCTCAGGCTCCTGAGTAACTGGGATTACAGGCACCTGCCACCACACCCAGCTAATTTTTGCTTTTTTGGGGGGGTTTTTTGTTTTTTGGGGTTTTGTTTTTTTTTTTGAGACGGAGCCTTGCTCTGTCGCCTAGGTTAGAGTGCAGTGGCGCGATCTTGGCTCACTGCAACCTCTGTCTCCTGGGTTCATGCGATTCTCCTGCCTCAGCCTCCTGAGTAGCTGGGACTACAGGCGCGTGCCATCATGCCCGGCTAATTTTTTGTATTTTTAGTAGAGACGGGGTTTCACCATGTTAGCCAGGATGGTCTCGATCTCCTGACCTCAGGTGATGTGCCCGCCTCGGCCTCTTTAGTGCTGGGATTACAGGCATGAGCCACCGTGCCCGGCCTCAAGTCTGAAATATACACCATGGGCAGGAGTAGTTGGAGCATGCAACTCTTCCAAACAGATATTAAATGTGAACAAAGATTCAGAGGCTGCCAGGGCCACCAACCATGCCCATGCTCCCACCCCTAAGAACTGCCCAGGCCCACTACTTACAGCCAAAGACATAAGCACCGGGTGCCAGGAGAACAGGCCTGGAATGAGAAGAGGAGGCCTCATGGGGCTGAGGCAACAAGAAACCAGCCATACCAATCCTTAAGGGTTGAGGAATACCAGCAGCCCATCACCCAAGGAGGTGCTGCCAAACTGTGAGCCCCCTCTTGCTCTGCAACAAGCTGACCCCACACCTATCCTCTCTTCCTGGCCCCTTCCTGGATCAGAGGCCATGCTTTGCCACTCCTCTGGCAGTCCTCCCTCCTTCCCTTACACCTCCTGAGAGGCAGCCAAATAGAGCACCCAGACAAGGAAAGAGAAATCAGGAATTCTGTGTGCCCTGGCCACACCTACCTGCTCCACCCCACTCATCGCTCCGGCACAGAATTCCCTCAACCAGCCAGGCCTGTTCCCGGGAGTCCCACTGCCCTTCCTCCCCAGGAAAAGTGGCCCTTCCCTTCCCAGAAGTCAGCTATGAATTCTACTTACTGGAGCCAGGCCTGGCAAGCACAGCCACAAAGATGGTAAAGCCCAGGGCCACAAGGTGGGCGGCAGCGCCAGAAGCAGTACGCAGACATCGGTAGATGTGTGACTCGGTCTCCGCAGAAAGGGCCATGGTCAGCCGTGCCAGTGGTTGTAGCCTGAAAGCATAGTAGCGTGGGCCAGGGTCTCAGGTGCCCACTGTTCACTCCTCACTGGAGAAAAGGCTGCAAGGCAGGAATGCCACCCTCTTCCAATAAGTTATGATAGGAACAACAGTACCAAGACCAGCATCAGGAATGGTCACAACATGCCAGTCGAGGGCCGCCGGCCTGTCAACGTGTACCCATGTCTGAACTGGTACCAATCGCTGGCCCGCCTTCCAGGTAGGATGCGCAAAGCCATGTAAGACTACAAATCCCAGCGTGTACCACGCCGTCGCCGGCAGTAGAGCCAGCTGGGAGGGCGCGGAGCACTATGGAAATTGTAGTTCCCTGCTGCGGTCCCAGTTACAGCGTGAATCCCTTAGCGCACCGCCTCCCCAAGTGCTGCCGGCATGCTGCCCCTCCACGCTAGGGACTTGCCTGCCTCAGCCGCAGCGCAGATCTGATGCGGTGGTTTCCTCCAAAGAAAGCGGGATACTCCGGGCCCTGCCGCGCGCACCGCCGCTCCGTCACGGAGCCGCTTTACTTCCGGGTGCGACGTCTACCCACCCAGGACTTCTGGGACGAGCCGCCCCCCGCCCCAGCCACGCCTCTGAGTCGCGCTGCGCAGGCGCCATTGGGCAGAGGGATTGGCAAGCTTGCGTTCCCCAGCGACACAGGCCTCGAGGCTGTCTCTGACAAGTGTTCACAGGAGGTGGGGACGCCTCTGCGCGAGGAACGAGGAGCTACGGGCCTGGGCCCGGCTATTGCCATGGGCAGCGGCTGCCGCATCGAATGCATATTCTTCAGCGAGTTCCACCCCACGCTGGGACCCAAGATCACCTATCAGGTGCCACCCGGGCTCGCGGGACTGGGCGGGGAGAGGGACGTTCTTGAGAGCTCAACCGGCTGCCTGAAGGCAGTAGTTTCCCGTGCTGCACGCAGGCATGCTACTTCATTCGCAGACAACTGTGAGGCTAGAGGATAGTCAGACCCATTCCCCCGGCTCCCAGTGTAGCAGGGAAGACATACGTCACATTGGCAGTGTTTGTAGGATATCGGGCTGGAGGGATCCGGTTGGGGGGTTCCAAGTCCCACAGAAGGTGAAGTGGGTGACCCATGAGTATCCCTGAACTGAGTGAAGAGTAAATGATGCATAGGAAGTTTAGATAAGGGAGGAGAAAGTGTTCCAGGTAGAGGGAACAGCATATGCAGAAGCCAGGAAGGAGATGAGATCATAGTGTGTGTTTGGAAACAGAAAGAAGTAATAGGGCTGAGAGGATGGGAGAGAGGGGAACGCTGGACAAGAGGACTTGGGCTTGGGGGGCATGAGGAGGTCACCATTTATACTACACCCAGTACAGATGTCCACTGAGGGACCCATTGCCACTCCCCTCCCCAGGTCCCTGAAGACTTCATCTCCCGAGAGCTGTTTGACACAGTCCAAGTGTACATCATCACCAAGCCAGAGCTGCAGAACAAGCTTATCACTGTGTGAGACCCTAGCTCGGGGTGAGCGGTGGGTGGCAGGGGTTGTCCCAGGAGGAGGAAGGGACAGGCTTGGGGGCCTGACTGTGTTCCAATTATCCAGCACAGCTATGGAAAAGAAGCTGATCGGCTGTCCTGTGTGCATCGAACACAAGAAGTACAGCCGCAATGCCCTCCTCTTCAACCTGGGCTTCGTGTGTGATGCCCAGGCCAAGACCTGCGCCCTCGAGCCCATCGTTAAAAAGCTGGCTGGCTATCTGACCACACTAGAGGTCTGCAATGAGATGGGCTTGGGTTTACGGACAGGCAGAGTTGGGGAAGGTGTTCCCATGTCTCCAAAGTCCCCCAAACCTGGGACCCTGCCAACCAGCTCAGGACTCAGGGCAGCCAACCAGCCAGGGGTCCTGGGATGTGCCCACCATGCTTTCCATGCTCTATCTAGCTAGAGAGCAGCTTCGTGTCCATGGAGGAGAGCAAGCAGAAGTTGGTGCCCATCATGACCATCTTGCTGGAGGAGCTAAATGCCTCAGGCCGGTGCACTCTGCCCATTGGTATGGCCAGCCTCTGCAAGGACAGCAGAGGGGTAGAGAAGAGATGGGAAAGTGAGCCCAGCCAGTCAGGGAGAAGGACAAGACTCACGAACACACTGGTGGGCAGGAAATAGCCATGGGCTGGGGTGCCCATGTCCAGGGTCCAATGCATGATGGAGCTGGGACTGGGGGTAGGGGGAAAGCAGAGCTCTCCAGCTCTGCTCCTTGGGCAATTCCTTCCCCTTTGTGGGACTCAGTTTTTCACTCCATAAAAAGAAAGATTAGCCCTACCCAGAGGCACCTGCTTGCCCCAAGGGATGCTGGGAGGCCTGGATGGTAATTGAGGGCCTCTTGGAAGAAGTGGCACTGAGGATATGGATGGGGCCCCCTGCAGATGAGTCCAACACCATCCACTTGAAGGTGATTGAGCAGCGGCCAGACCCTCCGGTGGCCCAGGAGTATGATGTACCTGTCTTTACCAAAGACAAGGAGGATTTCTTCAATTCACAGTGGGACCTCACTACACAACAAGTATGCCATCCCTCCCTGGGTATCATCACCTGGGGCTGGCCACAGCCCTGGCCTCATCCTGTTTCTTCTGACCTTGTTCCACTCTGCCCAGATCCTGCCCTACATTGATGGGTTCCGCCACGTCCAGAAGATTTCAGCAGAGGCAGATGTGGAGCTCAACCTGGTGCGCATTGCTATCCAGAACCTGCTGTGAGTGGGCCTACAGTCATACCCATTACAAGGTCACCAGCCAGGGAAGACCTCAGGGGCCCTGGGTGTGAGGGTTGGGAAGGCATGGTCCTCAGAAGCTGAGCACAACTCTCTCTCTCAGGTACTATGGCGTTGTGACACTGGTGTCCATCCTCCAGGTAGGTGAGTTGGGTTTGGTTAAGTGGAGAGTGGACCATGTGGCTGGACCAGACCAGGGCTGTGTCAGCTTCCCAAGCCCCTCACTCAGGCCCCTATGCCTTCTGCTACCCTCTAGTACTCCAATGTATACTGCCCAACGCCCAAGGTCCAGGACCTGGTAGATGACAAGTCCCTGCAGGAGGCATGTCTATCCTACGTGACCAAGCAAGGTAGTGGTGGGCTCTGAGGGAAGCCATCTTGGGGAGGGCAGAGCCACATGGTGAGCTGATCCCTGGCACCCACAGGGCACAAGAGGGCCAGTCTCCGGGATGTGTTCCAGCTATACTGCAGCCTGAGCCCTGGCACTACCGTGCGAGACCTCATTGGCCGCCACCCCCAGCAGCTGCAGCACGTTGATGAACGGTCAGAGGAGAATTTGCTGGGGCATTTGGGAGTTACCTGAGGGAAGCTAGACCCTTTATGTCTCTCAGGAGCCCTGGGTCATGGGGCACTGCCAATCCAAGCAGGCTTCCTGGAGATGATGGGCTACAGAGACAAAATTGAAGGGAGACTACAGGAAGGGGTTGGCCTGCCTGAAAGAAGGCCTGGCCAGGGCGTCACCTCTCTGTCCTCTGATCCTCACCCTAGGAAGCTGATCCAGTTCGGGCTTATGAAGAACCTCATCAGGCGACTACAGAAGTATCCTGTGCGGGTGACTCGGGAAGAGCAGAGCCACCCTGCCCGGCTTTATACAGGCTGCCACAGCTATGACGAGATCTGCTGCAAGACAGGTGGAGGCAGGCGGGCAGTCAGGGTGGGTTCAGGGCAGGGTGGCCAGGTCAAAGCCACTGACCTCTCCTCCACCACCACACCCAGGCATGAGCTACCATGAGCTGGATGAGCGGCTTGAAAATGACCCCAACATCATCATCTGCTGGAAGTGAGGCTGGTAGTGGCTGGATGGACACATTGCTGTGGGTAGTCCCTCCTACCAGGAGGCTTGTCATACTGTCTAGAGGTTGACTCTTAGTTCTGTAAATAAAGACATCCATTTCAAACAGCCTTTATTGAGTGCTGCTTCTGGGCCAGCCGTGGGAGACCCAGCAGTGAATAAAATAGCCACGAGCCGTGGGCTAGATCGCCATCTGGTGGGCAGGACCGACAATCGACAAGTAAAAGTGCGGGTTAATTACAAAAAAAAAAAAAATCGTCCTGATGCAGTGACCCACCTGTAGCCCCAGCTACTCAGGAGGCTGAAGTGGGGGGATCACTTGAGGCCAGGAGTTGGAGGCTACATTTAGCTGTGATCCCATCACTGCACCCCAGCCTGGGTGACAGAGCAAGACCCCATCTCAATAATAATGATAATAATTAATAAACCTAGAAAGAAACAGATGTAGCCGAGCGCGGTGGCTCGTGCCTATAATCCCAGCACTTTGGGAGGCTGAAGCGAGTGGATCACCTGAGGTCAGATGTTCAAGAACAGCCTGGCCAACATAGTGAAATCCCATCTCCACTAAAAAAAAATACAAAAAATTAGCCAGGTGTGGTGGTGTGCACCTGTAATCCCAGCTACTCAGGAAGCTGAGGCAGGAGGATCACTTGAACCTAGGAGGCAGAGGTTGCAGTGAGCCAAGATCATGCCACTGCACTCCAGCCTAGGTGACAGGAGACTCAATCGCAAAAAAAGAAACAGATGTGATCAAGAGTGAGTTGGGTTGGAGGCAGGGACTGCTCTGGATTAAATGGCCAAGAAAGGCCACGCTGAGGTGTAAACTGAGCCCTGAAGGAAGAGTATTCCAGGAAAAGTGCAAAACCCTGAGGCAAAGACCTCTTTGGAATGTATGAGGGAGGTCCAGGGAAGCAAGGAGGAGAGGAAAGAATCCAAGTCCCAAGGTACAGGAGAGGGCAAGTAGTAGATCTTGCAGAGCTGCTAGTAAGCGGCATCCCACCTAACATTTTGAGTGCCAGAGGTAGCCACAGAGCCCCTCTCATGCAAGGGAGTAATGTCTATACACTTTTTTTTTGAGACAGTCTCCCTTTGTTGTCCAGGCTGGAGTGCGGTGGTGCAATCTTGCCTCACTGCAAACTCCACCTCCTGTGCTCAAGCGATTCTCCTGCCTCAGTCTCCCAAGTAGCTGGGACTACAGGTGTGTGCTACCACACCTGTCTAATTTTTGTACTTTTAGTAGAGACAGGGTTTCACCATGTTGCCCAGGCTGGTCTCAAACTCCTGACCTCAAGTGATCCGCCTGCCTCGGCCTCCCAAAGTGCTGAGATTACAGGCGTCAGCCACCGCGCCCGGCCTGATATACACTTTTAAGGCTCCGGGCTGTCCATGAGGATCAAGCGTGGAAGTAGGTCTACAGAAAAGGCTGCCGCAGTTAACCCATGACAGGTGATGACAGTCTGGACATAGGGAGGATGGAGAGAAGTCGTGCGCCCTGGCAGTATTTCAGGAGCCAACTAGTGGAGCCGGGTCGCGAGAAATAGAGGAACCAAGAAGCCATAAGGAGGAGGAAGAGCAGCGGGTGGGTCAAGATGCCACAGCCGCAGGAGGGGCTGTTGGGGTCGGGGTTACCCCCATCCCTGTGCATGCGGACTTGGCGTCCGAGGACAGAGTCCAGACCATAAGGATCTGGAGCTCAGGAGAGACTCGTGGGCCACAGCCCGAGAAAGCACTAGGAATCCAAATACTATGGCGATTGGCAGCCGCGTAGGCGAGGCGGGCTGAAGACCCGCCCGGATTTAGGCGCGAACCACCTCCAGGGGCGGGGCCCAGGCCGCACTGCGCAGGCGCGGCTAACCCGTTTCCATGGCTGCGAGAACTCACGCTCCCCAACCGTCCCACAACTGTCCTGTCCCAGACTTTGGCACCGTCGGGGTCCGTCGTCCCCGAGTGTGTCAGCATCCCCACCCCGGCTGCTGCCCAGGATCCGCCGGCCCCTGCCTCGATATGGGAGACCTGGAACTGCTGCTGCCCGGGGAAGCTGAAGTGCTGGTGCGGGGTCTGCGCAGCTTCCCGCTACGCGAGATGGGCTCGGAAGGG
The DNA here is from genome assembly GCF_028885655.2 of Pongo abelii. Classification (NCBI taxonomy): domain Eukaryota; kingdom Metazoa; phylum Chordata; class Mammalia; order Primates; family Hominidae; genus Pongo; species Pongo abelii. Next base: position 104,102,632 of record NC_085928.1, read on the forward strand.
TGAGGCACCCGGGTCAGGCGGAGTCCCGGAGTCATTGTCCTTGAGTGGGGGAGCTGGGGCCTGACTGGGGGGAGGGGCTGCCCAGTGTGGAGGGGCTCCCAAATGGGGGAGCAGAGCGTTCTGAGACAGGAGTATTACTGCTCCTGAGCCCTCTGTGTCCCCTCAGGCTCAGGTTAGGCTTCAGTAGGATCCAGCCCCCATCCCCACTCCTAATGCACACACGTGGACCCACATGCACTTACCCTCTGAGGCAGGTGGAACCAGCAGCATGAGAACCTGGAGAAGCTGAACATGCAAGCCATCCTCGATGCCACAGTCAGCCAGGGCGAGCCCATTCAGGAGCTGCTGGTCACCCATGGGAAGGTACCCCAAGGTCACAGGGAGGGTTCCTGCCTTCCCCCATACCTCACCTACTCTACCCCTCAGGAATCCCCTGTGTGCTCTTCCCCTCTGGCCTGGTACACCTGTCCTCCCTGAAGGGGAAAGAGGAATGTGTTACATGTTTCATTTTGTATCCCTATTGGACAGGACTCTGGCACACCAGGCTGGGTGCAGGGCATGAGTTGATTAGGGAGAAAGCTGTAGGTCCTAGAATGGCTTAGGCTTCGAGGGGAAGACCCAAATGCTAAAGGCATCTGTGAATTGACTGTAAGGCTGGTGGTGGGGAAGGGGTGGGGAGGGGGTGGGGAGGGTGGGAGGGAGGGGTGATAACTGGAAGTGTAACTTTGGCATGGAAGGAGGCAGCCTTCCCAACATGAGAGGGGGAAGTTAGAAACTAGGGAGATGCCTGGCTGGAACATGGACCAGGGAGTGTCATCAGCAGATGACCTGAGATATCAATTGACCAAAAAAAAAAAAAGCCGGGCATGGTAGCTCATGCCTGTTATCCCAGCATTTTGGGAGGCCAAGATGGGGGATCATCTGAGGTCAGGAGTTCAAGGCCAGCCTGGCCAACATGGTGAAACCCCACCTCTACTAAAAATATAAAAATTTGCTGAACATGGTGGTGCACATCTGTAATCCCAGCTACGTGGGAGGCTGAGGCAGGAGAATCGCTTGAACCTGGGAGGCAGAGGTTACAGAGAGCCGAGATCATGCCACTGCACTCCAGCCTGGGTGACAAGAGTGAAACTCCCGTCTCAAAAAAAAAAAAAAAAAAAAAAAAAGGCTCCTTTGCAAGAGAAAGATGGAACTCATACTAGGGGATAAGACAGGAACAGGGCACTGTGAAGGATCCTGAGTAGGAGTGAGGCCAAGGCACACAAGAGCTTTGGAGGACCACAGGACAGGGACTAGAGGCAGGGCATGAAGAGAAGGGCTGGCTTGAAAGGGATGCCTGAATGGGCGGGCAGAGGATAAGGGTGCAGGTGCAGGCAGCGCAAGGCAGTCTGGGAACTGGGCAGGAGCCAGTCACATAAGCATGAGGGACATCCACAGAGGTGTTGGGAGCAGCTGGAAATGAAGGTCCAATGTGCAAGAGAGAAGTCAGGAAGGATACTCATGGGGTCTGGGATAGTTTAGGGGCCCAGCAGTGTTTGGGGATATCTGGGCTGAGCTGAGCCAGGGATGGGAGGGTTGCCAGGCAAAGGCCCATCTCATCCCTGTCCTTTACCCTACCCTTCAAAGGTCCCAACGCTGGTGGAGGAGCTGATCACAGTGGAGATGTGGAAGCAGAAGGTGTTCCCTGTGCTCTGCAGGGTGGAGGACTTCAAGCCCCAGAACACCTTCCCCATCTACATGGTGGTGAGCTGGGCCCCTGGTTCATACCTCTTCCCACTCCTTCAGAGGGCTCTGGACCAGGGAGGAGAGCTGGTAGCCCCTGTCCCTTCCTCAGGCCCTGTCCTTCTCTTTGTCTGACAGGTGCACCATGAGGCCTCCATCATCAACCTCTTGGAGACGGTGTTCTTCCACAAGGTGAGGGACTATCTCTGCCCATGGGCCACAGTTCCGGGTCAGGGCCTGGCAGGAAGGGAGGTTGTGTCTGTGTGGGGAGGGCATCAGACACAGAAAGTTTCCCTCCCCCTTTTCCCAGGAGGTGTGTGAGTCAGCAGAAGACACTGTCTTGGACTTGGTAGACTATTGCCACCGCAAACTGACCCTGCTGGTGGCCCGGAGTGGCTGTGGTAGCCCCCCTGAGGGGGAGGGGTCCCAGGACAGCAACCCCATGCAGGTGGGTTGAGGTTACCTAGGGTTGTGAAAGCCTAGGTCTGGGTTCCCCAAGGCCTGTGCAGGCGAGGGTTGGCCCAGTGTGAACGCTGTGATCTCCCAGGAGCTGCAGAAGCAGGCAGAGCTGATGGAATTTGAGATTGCACTGAAGGCCCTCTCAGTACTACGCTATATCACAGACTGTGTGGACAGGTGGGCAGTCTGACTGGGCCTGGGCCTACTGTGGAGGGCTGGAAGACCGGGCCTGTAGCCTGCCTCTACTCACCTCCTTCACAACGTCCCTGCCCCTAGCCTCTCTCTCAGCACCTTGAGCCGTATGCTTAGCACGCACAACCTGCCCTGCCTCCTGGTGGAACTGCTGGAGCATAGTCCCTGGAGCCGGTGGGAAGGAGGTAGGGTCCTGCTCCACCAGCCTAAGCCCCAGGCTACTGCTTCAGGATATCTTTTTGATAGAGGGGGCAGCTTGCACACACGAAGATAAACCCTGTCCCCAAGCCCACTGAGGATACCAGGATGCCTCAGCCAAGGTTGGCCTAGACCTGAGCTCTGCAGTAGGCCAGGCCCATGTGTCCACTACTGAGGCTCACCCTGCTCTGGGGTCAGCAGCACTATAGCCTGGGCAAATCCTGTGGCCCAGGTTCTCCCATTCCCAGGCAGTGGTCAGTCTCCCAGCCCCCACAGCTGGCTCACTTGAAGAGAATTCAACGTCTGCACCCAGTGTGCTGGTTCCTCTCCCCAGGCAAGCTGCAGCAGTTCGAGGGCAGCCGTTGGCTTACTGTGGCCCCCTCAGAGCAGCAAAAGCTGAGGAAGTTGGACGGGCAAGTGTGGATCGCCCTGTACAACCTGCTGCTAAGCCCTGAGGCTCAGGCGCGCTACTGCCTCACAAGTTTTGCCAAGGGACAGCTACTCAAGGTCGGACTCCCTCTGCACCAGCCCCCACAGCCCCAGTACCGCCCTCCCCATCCTACCCCAACTGCGTCCCTGCTGTTTATCTTTGCCCACCCACCTCAACCCCAGTGCTCTTTTCAGTCCTTGGGCCTCAGGTGACACACCAGCTAGTGGGACATGGGCCCCCACAGGCATGCTCAGCCCAACCCAGCCCTTCCTTCTCCTTGGCCCCCTGGCCAGCACCTGCATCACACTGGCCTCCACTGGACACCCTTGCAGCTTCGGGCCTTCCTCACAGACACACTACTGGACCAGCTGCCCAACCTGGCCCACTTGCAGAGTTTCCTGGCCCAACTGACCCTGACTGAAACCCAGCCCCCCAAGAAGGACCTGGTGTTGGAACAGGTAGGCACTGGAAAGTTAGCTGCTCAGGACCACTGTCCCACTTTACCAGCACCTTCCTGCCACTCTCCACTTCTCTCCCCTAGATCCCAGAAATCTGGGAGCGGCTGGAGCGAGAAAACAGAGGCAAGTGGCAGGCAATTGCCAAGCACCAGCTCCAGCACGTGTTCAGCCCCTCAGAGCAGGACCTGCGGCTGCAGGCGCGAAGGTAAGGCCTGTGGAAATGGCAGGGGGAGTGGAGGGGATGCAGGAGGCATGGATGTGGGCAGGGGTGCCCCCACCTTCCAGGGCCAGTCAGACCTTCCTGACTTTCCCCCAGGTGGGCTGAGACCTACAGGCTGGACGTGCTAGAGGCAGTGGCTCCAGAGCGGCCCCGCTGTGCTTACTGCAGTGCAGAGGCTTCTAAGCGCTGCTCCCGATGCCAGAATGAGTGGTATTGCTGCAGGTGAGGGTATCCTAGGACCTTGGACCCCTAAGCCCTACTCCCACATCCCCCACATGCACTGCCATCCTCAATACCCACCTGCCTGCAGGGAGTGCCAAGTCAAGCACTGGGAAAAGCATGGAAAGACTTGTGTCCTGGCAGCCCAGGGTGACAGAGCCAAATAAGGGCTGCAGTTGCTGAGGGCCAACCACCCATACCAAGGGAATCCACCCAGAATGCACCCCTGAACCTCAAGATCACGGTCCAGCCTGTGCCGGAGCCCCAGTCTCCGCAGTGGAGAGCAGAGCGGGCGGTAAAGCTGCTGACCCATCCCCCTCCTCCTCACCCCAAGGGAAGGCTCGAGACTTCCTGCCCCACCCAGTGGGTAGGCCAAGTGCGTTGCTTCAGCAAACCGGGCCAGGAGGGCGAGGTCCGGATGTGGGGACCCTCTTCCTCTAGCACAGTAAAGCTGGCCTCCAGAAACACGGGTATCTCCGCGTGGTGCTTTGCGGTCGCCGTCGTTGTGGCCTTCCGGTTGGGGTGTGAGGAGGGGACGAAGGAGGGAAGGAAGGGCAAGGCGGGGGCTCTGCGAGAGCGCGCCCAGCCCCGCCTTCCAGCCCCACAGTCCCTGCACCCAGGTTTCCATTGCGCGGCTCTCCTCAGCTCCTTCCCGCCGCCCAGCCTGGATCCTGGGGGCGGTGCTGAAGTTGGGGCCCGCCCTGTGGCCCCGCCCGGCCCGCGCTTGCTAGCGCCCAAAGCCAGCGAAGCACGGGCCCGACCGGGCCATGTCGGGGGAGCCTGAGCTCATTGAGCTGCGGGAGCTGGCACCCGCCGGGCGTGCTGGGCAGGGCCGCACCCGGCTGGAGCGTGCCAACGCGCTGCGCATCGCGCGGGGCACCGCGTGCAACCCCACACGGCAGCTGGTCCCTGGCCGTGGCCACCGCTTCCAGCCCGCGGGGCCCGCCACGCACACGTGGTGCGACCTCTGTGGCGACTTCATCTGGGGCGTCGTGCGCAAAGGCCTGCAGTGCGCGCGTGAGTAGTGGCCCCGCGCGCCTGCGAGAGCGGAAGGGGCAGCCAAGGGGCAGCGCCGTCGCCGCGGGTCAAGTCGCGGCAGAGGGGGTCGGCGGGGAGAGCTCCCGAGGACTAGGTTACTTTCACCCTATCGCTGAAGAGTGCGCGAAAATGGTTTATCCCTTGTCGCACTCCACTCGTATCTGGGGCACAGATGAGCAGAGGTGGCTGCTTATATGTAAAAATACGCTGATTTCAGGTTTCTTATCTTTAAAATGCCTTGGCCCTTCTTGAGAAAGGGTTTGTGCCTACTGTCCTCGGAGTCCATCTTCCCAGGCTTGCCTCTTCTCAAACATTCATGACCCCCTCCAGAACCTTTGGGGTGAAGGGAAGTTACCACCTATGGGAGGGAGCCTGGAAAAAGTTAGAACCTTGGGTGGGCCCCCTGCAAGCAGGAGTTTTGCTGAGTCTTTATTTAGCAAACACCCTTTTCCGACCCAGTGAATCAGATGCTAAAATATGCAACACAGCCACACACCCAGGAGTCCTTCTGCACCCCTGGGAATTGCCAGCAAGCAAAGGTTGCTCTCCCCTGGGTAGACAACAGCTGGAATCACCAGGGGCGCTTTTACAGCCCTCCCCCGCCCTCTAGCCTGGATCTCACCTCACACCTGTTGAATCAACTGCTGGGAGTGGACCCTAAGCATCAGTAAATTTTAAAAACTCCCCAAATTATTGTAACATGGCGTCTGGGTTGAGCATCACTGCTGTGGCCTATTTAGGAACTTGTGGATGGATGGTGTCCCAGGTCTGTGTGTGCATGGAGACCCTCCCATCCGGTACAAGAGGACATCACAAATTCAGCTGGGGGGAGCACAAAGTTGTGACAGAATACAAAGAATGAACAAGGGGCTGAGCGCGGTGGCTCACGCCTGTAATCCCAGCACTTTGGAAGGCCGAGGCAGGTGGATCACCTGAGGTCAGGAGTTCAAGACCAGCCTGGCCAACATGGTGAAACCCCATCTCTACTAAAAAATAAAAAAAAATTAGCCGGGCGTGCTGGCGGGTGCCTGTAATCCCAGCTACTCGGGAGGCTTAGGTGGGAGAATTGCTTGAACCCAGGAGGCGGAGGTTGCAGTGAGCCGAGATCGCGCCACTGCCCTCCAGCCTTGGCGACAGGGTGAGACTCTGTCTCAAAAAAAAAAAAAAAAGAACAAGGCTGGGACATTGCAATGTTCTCAAAGAGATATAAAGTAGCCATGGAGATAAGAAGCAGGATGATTTGGGCATGTTTATCAGAGGTAGAGACAAGGGAGAAATCAAAGATAAGTTTGGGTTTTTGTCTCCAGTAACTGGGAGCATAGTGGCCATTTTTGCTGCAAAGAGGAAGCTGGGCAAGTGTAGCAGTGAGGTGGAAGAAAAGGGAATTAAATTTTGGCCATGTTCACTTGAAACGTCTTTTAGACATCCTAGTGAAGGTACTGGCACGGAGGATCTAGTCTGAGGGTTTAGGTCAGTGTTTCAGCCGTGGATCTGGGGCAGATGAGTGTAGACAGACCAGGCCAGCGATCAGGACTGAGCCCAGACTTCATCGTGAGATATGGAAGTTGAGTCAGAATCTGCAAAGGAGCTGAGCAGGAGCTGCAGGGGGGTAGGAGGAAAACTGGGAGAGTGTAGCCCCTGGGAATCAAAGGGAGCAAGCTTCAAATGATGCTGAGGGGGTGAGAATGGAGAATGGAACACTGGATTCCATTTGGTAGTACACAGATCGCTAAGGCCTCTGTCCCGGGCAGTTTCCTGGAGGGAGAGGCAAGCCTGGCTGGAGTGGGTAGAGGGGAGAGTGAAGGCGAAGGATTAGAGTGTGTAGAGACCAGTGTCTTGGTCTGAGGGGAGTAGAGACAGGTGACAACCAGAGGGCGGACGTAGGTTAAAGGTGTTTAGTTTTTCCTTCAAGTAAATGGGCAGATGTATTCCATATACGTTCCCAATGAAGGGCCGGGCGCGGTGGCTCACGCCTGTAGTCCCAGCACTTTGGGAGGCCGAGGCGGGTGGATCACCTGAGATCAGGAGTTTGAGACCAGCCTGGCTAACATGGTGAAACCCAGTCTCTACTAAAAATACAAAAATTAGCTGCGCGTGGTGGCGGGCGCCTGTAATCCTAGGTACTCAGGAGGCTGAGGCAGAAGAATCGCTTGAACCCAGGAGGCGGAGGTTGCAGTGAGCCGAAATCGCGCCATTGCACTCCAGCCTGGGTGACAAAAGCAAGACGCCGTTTTTTGTTGTTGTTTTTTTAATTGCCAAGGAGGAAAGGGGAAGTTCTGCGCTAGGCGATGGAGATCCAACTGTTGAGCAGGCCTCTGCCTGTGGCCTTCCGGCCGCTTTCTAGACGCCCAGGGTGGCCAACATTAGAGTCCGCATAGCAGTGTGAGGTAACCCACTGAGATAGGTCGGGCCTGCGGAGCCTGGCGGGCAGCTGCCCTCTCCCTGGGGCTTCCCTTCAATCTCCGGGACATTTCCCGACCTGGGGCGCCTCCGCCTCACGGCCAGGCCTCTCTGCAGATTGCAAGTTCACCTGCCACTACCGCTGCCGCGCGCTCGTCTGCCTGGACTGTTGCGGGCCCCGGGACCTGGGCTGGGAACCCGCGGTGGAGCGGGACACGAACGTGGTGAGCGCGGGGCCGAGGGCGTATGGGAAGGGCGAGGATGGGCAGGCCACAGCGCAGGCATTCTCGAGGGCTGCCTGGGTGCCGCGCGCAAGGAGCGTTCTAATTGCCGATTTCCCGGCGGCAGAGAGAGGCTAATTCTGCGCGGGGTCTGGGAGGGGAGCCTGGATTGCCGGCTCCACAAGGACTCCACCGGCTGCAAGCGGCCCCGGGCCCAGGCTGACCCCGGCTCCGCGCACGCGCACTTCCCGCACCTTCCCGCCCTCGCCTCCGGCCAGAGGCCACTCTTGTGCGCTTGCGCGGACCCTGGCACCCGCCCCCGTTCCCTGTGGTAGGTGGGGTCTGTGAGTGGAGCTGCCGGAGCGATGAGGTCATTCCTGGGGGCGAAGCGTGCGTGTCCCCGCCCCGGCGTTCCTGCCCCAATGAGACAAGAGCTAGATCCCGGCGATCTACGTTTCAGTCTTAACGGTTGCGGCGCGGCTCTGGCCCGGGCGCACGCGCACACTGACACGCGTACACGCACGCACGCTACCGGGGCGGTGGTTGGCGGCTACGGACGCGCGGGACTGGGGGACGGGCGGGTACGGCTATGGGCGAGGCGGAGACGCCTTCTTTCGAAATGACCTGGAGCAGCACGACGAGCAGCGGCTACTGCAGCCAAGAGGACTCGGACTCGGAGCTCGAGCAGTACTTCACCGCGCGAACCTCGCTAGCGCGCAGGCCGCGCCGGGACCAGGTGGGAGCCAGGGGGTGCCGGCGGGGGTGGAGGGGGGGGCGGTCGCTGGAGCTCCGCCCTCCCCGGTCCGTTGCCGCGTCCTGGGTCGGTGGGCAGCCCCACCCTCCCGGCTACGTGGCTCCCTGCGGGTCCTGGCCGGGGGCCTGCCCGCGGAACCGTGTGTAAGACCTCGATTCCACCGCCTAGATGCTGGGTGCCGGAGCCCCCTTGGTTTCTGTCACAGACAGGTTGAACAAGGAAAAAGCAGCTGTGTGGCTTGTGGTAGACCTGAGCCGGGCATTATCCAGCTATGACTAAAGCCGACCGAGCAGTCTGGACTAGCACCTCGATTTCCGCGTTCGAATTCTCCTGCTCCCTCCTTGGGGAGACTAGGGGAGGATGTGGAGAGGGAGGAGTCCTCGCCAGGAATTGAGAAGTATGTTTAGGAAAACTGAGGCAGAGAAAGATCCTGCTCCTCCATCTGCACTCCTGTATGGAGCCAGCTGAGCCCTCACCTCTTCCCTGTTCTGGCCTGTCACCAGCTGCTGGAATGTGGAAGATTCTGATCCCTTCCTCTAGGGTGGATCTGGAGAAAGATTTGGGAATGGATAGGAAAGAAGTCTTGTTTTGGACCATAAGCATTCAGGAGCACTTTTTACCCACAAGAAGGGGGAAGGCTAGATTATAAAATGCCTAAAGAGGTGGAAGGAGATCCAGCTTACTAACCCAGGACTGTAAGGTGTCTCGGAACCTCCTAGGTATCCCCATTATTAGAAAACTCTGTGCCAGATGCCATTGGTGTGACCACCAGGCTCAGAGAACCAGGCCCAGGCACCAGGAAAAAGAAACAGGGACTGTGAAGCTCAGTATGCCTGGCAGCAATGGGGTGGAAATCCTTATTTAAGTAAAGAAAGTGGAGTTGTGAGTGATGCTTCAGATAAAATTTTACAAAATTCCTTACAAAAGGGGTGGTGCTGAGCACCCCAAAATCTTAGCCCAGAGCTTGGGTGCGAGGGTTGAGTTGAGTGTAGACCCCTGGGGTTGTCTTCACGTCAGTCAGTCCTGAGCCATTTTCCACTGTGGAAAGGTGGGAAAACCACAAGACACTAACCATGTGAAAAGGAGGGCTAGCCACGGAGGTGCACACCTGTAATCCAAGCTACTTGGGAGGGCGAGGCAGGAGGATCGCTTGAACCTAGGAGGCAGAGGTTGCAGTGAGCCAAGATCGTGCCACTGCACTCCAGCCTGAGTGACAGAGTGACACTCTGTCTCAAAAATAGAAAAGGAAGCCAAGTACGGTAGCTCACACCTCTAATGCCAATGCTTTGGGAGGCCAAGGCAGGCGGATCATTTGCAGTCAGGAATTAGAGGCCAGCCTGGCAAACATGGTGAAACCCTATCTCTACTAAACATACAAAAATTAGCCGGGCATGGTGGTGTGTGACTGTAGTCCCAGCTACTTGGGAGACTGAATCACTTCAACCGGGAGGCAGAGGTTGCAGTGAGCCAAGATCGTGCCACTGCACTCCAACTTGGGTGACAGGGTAAGACTGTCTCAAAAAAAAGAAGGCTGGGCTTGGTGGCTCATGCCTGTAATCTCAGCATTTTGGGAGGCCAAGGCAGGCAGATCACTTGAGGCCAAGAGTTCGAGACCAGCCAGGCCAACATAGCAAAACCCTGTCTCTACCGAAAATACAAAAAAATTAGCTGGCCATGGTGGTGTGTGCCTGTAATCCCAGCTACTGGGGAGGCTGAGGCAGGAGAATCACTTGAACCCAGAAGACAGAGGTTGCAGTGAGTTGAGACTGGGCCACTGCACTCCAGCCTGGATGAGAGAGCAAGACTCTGTCTCAAAAACAAAAACAAAAGAAAGAATAGGAGGCTGAGAAGTCCCAAGTTATATGTAAAAAAAAAAAAAAAAAAAAAAAAAAAAACATCAGTTTTAGGCCGGGCACAGTGGCTCACACCTTTAATCCCAGCACTGTGGGAAGCTGAGGCGGGTGGATCATGAGGTCAGGAGTTCAAGACCAGCCTGGCCAAAATGGTGAAACCCCATCTCGACTAAAAATAGAAAAAATTAGCCAGTTGTGGCGGCAGGCACCTGTAATCCCAGCTACTTGGGAGACTGAAGCAGAGAATTGCTTGAACCCAGGAGGCAGAGATTGCAATGAGCCAAGATCGCACCACTGCACTCCAGCCTGGACGACAGAGCAAGACTCCGTCTCAAAAAAAAAAACCATCAGTTTTTATGGACAGTGGTAGAGTGGAGGGTGGGTCCCTATGGTGCAGAAGGGAAATTCCATGGTCCTGCTGTGCATCCGACTGGGATGGCTGTTGAAATCCTCTTCCAGCAGGCAGCTTTGGAAACAGAAAAAGAAACTCTTCCTCGTTTAGAATTGTGGAAGGGCTGTGCAGTGCCTCTAGTCCAAGTCTATTGTTTTCTGAGTGAAGATAGGGAGGTTCATCTCCAGAAGGGAAGGGCCTGGAAATGAGGTCACTGCATCCCAGCCCAGGGCTCCTGGGTCATCCAGGAAGGGAAGAAGGAGCAAGCTTTCTCATTGTTAGGAGCTCAGAGCCATCACAAGAACAAGTTAGCACCATCCCTGTGCCCTCCCTGTTCTGCAAACAAAATGATCTTCCTTCTTGCCCTGGCACTAGAGTGTGTCTGGCATTTCTCCTGCCCCTAGTACTCCTCCCATCTGGATACTTCTTCCCGTTGGTGTACTGAACAAACACATCCACTGCTTATTCACAGCCTCCAACCCTCATTTTCAGGGCCCACACCATTTGTTTTTATTAACCCGACAAGGTTGCCCACTGTCCCCAATAAGGTTTGTGCTGGGGTGTTCACTCCAATGCTCTTCTCCATCCAGGAGACCTTTGGATACTTGCGGAAGAAAATGAGCTTAAGTTCCCACCCCTCCCCCTTTACCTTTTTCCTATAAGGCCCTGGCCTTAGTTCTCAGCCCCACATCCTTGCTGGCTGCAGAATAGCAGCGGGTTCTGGGTGAGGAGCATTCTGCTGAAAGGCTCCACCCTGCTCCCTCATCTGTCCTCTCCATTTGTCCCCATCAGATGGTTTAAGTGCTTAAGGGGACTCCAGGGCGGAGTCAGGGAGAACCCTGGCTCTCCTGGGCTGGGCACAAGATCATTCTACAGGAAACCTTGTGGGAATTCTTCTGGGACAAAATATTGGTCAGTGCTGAGCTTAGCTGTGTCTGTGACACTCCCATTCTAACTAGGGCCTATCTGACGTCAACAGGAAGTAAGGCTGATGCAATGGGGCCAAGGGAGTCTGGGAGAAGAAAGTCAGTTCAGAGCCCTGGCTGCCCTGTCCCACACTCCACCCTTCCGGCAAGAATCCAGTCCCTAGTTGAGGTGGGGAGTGAGTGGTGGAGTTAAAAATCTTTGGGTCAGGTACGATGGTTCACGCCTGTAATCCCAGCACTTTGGGAGGTGAAGGCAGGCGGATCACTTGAGGTCAGGAGTTCAAGACCAGCCTGGCCAACGTGGTGAAATCCCATCTCTACTAAAAATACAAAAATTAGCCGGGTGGTGTTGTGGCACCCGCCTGTAGTCCCAGCTACTCGGGAGTCTGAGGCAGGAGAATCGCTTGAACCCAGGAAGCAGAGCTTGCAGTGAGCCAAGATCCAGCCACTGCACTCCAGCCTGGGCTACAGAGTAAGGCTTCGTCTAAAAAAAAAAAAAAAAAATCTTTGGGCCAAATCTCCAGACAGCACGGGCAGGTGCAGAAACCCACCAGGAAGCTGCCTGTGTACCTCTGGCAGATTGGAGCCTGGCCTAAAGCTGCCTTTTATGCAGCTTGGGTCAAGGTTAAACATCATGTCACAGTGATTTTTCTCACTATGTATGAGACGTGGAGAACTGGCTCCAAGTACTACTCTGTCCACTGGTGGCTGGACTACTGATGTGCACCACTCTCTACTCCTCTCACCCTGCAGTGGGTCATGGCCCTGTGCTGGGGCAGAGGAGAAAAACGGACTGCCTTCTCCAGGACAAACCCTCACTCCAACTCAACTAGGGTGCTGTGATCAGAATGTGCAATTGAAGTGTGATTTTACTGTATTTTTTTTTTTTTTTTTTGAGACCGAGTTTCGCTCTTGTTGCCCAGGTTGGAGTGCAATGGCGTGATCTCAGTTCACTGCAACCTTCACCTCCCGAGTTCAAGCAATTCTCCTGCCTCAGCCTCCTAAGTAGCTGGGATTACAGGCATGTGCCACCACGCCTGGCTAATTTTGTATTTTTAGTAGAGACGGGGTTTCTCCATGTTGGTCAGGCTGGTCTCGAACTCCCGACCTCAGGTGATCCACCCGCCTTGGCCTCCCAAAGTGCTGGAATTACAGGCGTGAGCCAACGTGCCCAGCCTGTTTTTGTTTTTTGTTTTTTGAAGCAGGGTCTCACTCAGTTCCCCAGGCTGGAATGCAGTGACACGATTATAGCTCACTGTAGCTGCAATCTTCCGGGCTCAAACGATCCTCCCACTTCAGCCTCCTGAACAGTTGGGACTATAGGCACACCACCACACCTGGCTAATTTTTTTTCCTTTTTTTAGTAGAGATGAGGTCTTGCTATGTTGCCCAAGCTGGTCTCAAACTCCTGAGGATCAAGTGATCCTCCTACCTTAGCCTCCCAAAATGCTGGGATTGCAGATGTGAGCCACCACACTCAGCCTGATTTTACTTTAAATGAGAGTCCCTCTTCAGAGTCCCTCAGCTGTTCCTGGCCCCTGGCCATGCGCCTTCAGTTGCCCCTGCTTCTGTGGTATCCTTAAGGCTACATTCAGTGCAGAGGCCCTAGGCAGGCAGCAGAGAGAAGCCAAATGATTCTGTCTTTCCCTTATCCACCCATAGCATGCAGAACCAGGAGCAGTGGTGGGTTCAGGGTGGGCACCAGCTATGTATATGTACATCAGGGACGGGGGGCCAAAGGCAGTCAGTTTCCAAGGACTGCCCCAGAGGCCATTTTTCAGAGAAACCCTGGGTTCCTCAAGGGCCCTGTGTCCATGCTGGCCCATCTTGCAGGACGAGCCTGTGGAGTGGGAGACACCTGACCTTTCTCAAGCTGAGATTGAGCAGAAGATCAAGGAGTACAATGCCCAGATCAACAGCAACCTCTTCATGAGCTTGGTGAGTTGACTGCTCAGGAAGGGGGTGTGGGGAGGAGCAGGTACACAGCTATGTGCCTGATACTCAGAGGGTCACAACTGAGGTTATCTTGGGTGGGCGCAAGCAGTAATTTGTGCATACCCAGCCTAGCCCCAAGTAGACTGAAATCTCAACTGGAACCTACTATCAAGGTTTGGTTTCTCTATTTCTTTAGAACAAGGACGGTTCTTACACAGGCTTCATCAAGGTTCAGCTGAAGCTGGTGCGCCCTGTCTCTGTGCCCTCCAGCAAGAAGCCACCCTCCTTGCAGGATGCCCGGCGGGGCCCAGGACGGGGCACAAGTGTCAGGCGCCGCACTTCCTTTTACCTGCCCAAGGATGCTGTCAAGCACCTGCATGTGCTGTCACGCACAAGGGCACGTGAAGTCATTGAGGCCCTGCTGCGAAAGTTCTTGGTGGTGGATGACCCCCGCAAGTTTGCACTCTTTGAGCGGGCTGAGCGTCACGGCCAAGGTGGGCTTCCCACGCCACCCTGCCCTATGTGAGGGTATATACGCATGTACCTGTGCATGCAGGGGCTGAGCAGCTGGCCCTGTCTCTGATCATTACTTTCCCTTCACAGTGTACTTGCGGAAGCTGTTGGATGATGAGCAGCCCCTGCGGCTGCGGCTCCTGGCAGGGCCCAGTGACAAGGCCCTGAGCTTCGTCCTGAAGGAAAATGACTCTGGGGAGGTGAACGTGAGTACATAGTTCTTAGTTTCTTGATTGTCACTAGACAGGACTGATGGGCTGTAGCTACAGTAAGGCTTGGAGGAGGAATTGTGCTGGAGGACAAGCCCTGCAAAACAGTTCCAGGAGTGTATAGGCATTGTAACTAAAGCAAAGGCTTCCAGACCACTTATGCCAAAGCCTAGGGTTGTCCCAAGAAGCCAGGAAGAATTGTCTTGGTGCTTTGATCTTTCCTGGTGTGGAAAATCTTCTGGAGATGCAGGAGTCCATCTAATGACATGAGGAGGCCCCCTTCAGACTTTTTACCTGGAAGCTTTCTGGCTCCAAGGTATTAGGCCTGTGGAGTGGAATTAGACTCAGAATATGCCTGAACTGTCCACAGGCAATTGAGGAACATCTGATTTGGTTGCCTCAGTAAGGTGACCGTTTTGTAGGGCCCATCTTCCATACAAACTGCTGTCAGGGATCCTACCAGAGATCATTCAGCCAGGAGCCTGACATCAGAAAGCCCAGTCCTAGCCTGTGTGAACATGAGGTGCTAGTCTTCTCTGGGGAGGGTCTGCTGGCTTGGCCATCCCTTCTGCAGCCTGTACACTCCCCTTTCGCCCCTTGCAGTGGGACGCCTTCAGCATGCCTGAACTACATAACTTCCTGCGTATCCTGCAGCGGGAGGAGGAGGAGCACCTCCGCCAGATCCTGCAGAAGTACTCCTATTGCCGCCAGAAGATCCAAGAGGCCCTGCACGCCTGCCCCCTTGGGTGACCTCTTGTACCCCCAGGTGGAAGGCAGAGAGCAGGCAGCGCCAAGTGCGTGCCGTGTGAGTGTGACAGGGCCAGTGGGGCCTGTGGAATGAGTGTGCATGGAGGCCCTCCTGTGCTGGGGCATTGAGCCCAGAGAACAGTGAAGGAGCTTGCCCCCTGTGTCCACCTGTGGGTGTAGCCGGGTATGGCTCTGCACCCCTCTGCCCTCATTACTGGGCCTTGGTGGGCCAGGGCTGCCCTAAGAAGCTGCTCCAGGCCTGCAGCAGGAGTGGAGCAGACAGAAGTCTCCTCAATTTGTGTCTCAGAAGTGAGAATCTTGGAGATCCTACAAACAGAACAGGGTCATGTTTGCAGGGGTGAGGGCCCTCATCTATGGGGAAAGGTTTTGGATCTTGAATGTGGTCTCAGGATATCCTTATCAGAGCTAAGGGTGGGTACTCAGAATAAGGCAGGCATTGAGGAAGTCTTTGTTTCTCTCTACGTGCCAACTCCTCACACACCCTGAGGTCAGGGAGTGCTGGCTCACAGTACAGCATGTGCCTTAATGCCTCATATGAAGAGGATGTCCCTAGGCCAGGGTCTGTGTGAATGTGGGCACTGGCCCAGGTTCATACCTTATTTGCTAATCAAAGCCAGGGTCTCTCCCTCAGGTATTTTTCATGAAGTGTGTGAATGTATGTAATGTGTGGTGGCCTCAGCTGAATGCCTCCTGTGGGGAAAGGGGTTGGGGTGACAGTCATCATCAGGGCCTGGGGCCTGAGAGAATTGGCTGAATAAAGATTTAAAGATCCTCCTGCTGTTGGAATCTTTTATACATATAAAGTTTTTGTAGAGACGTGAGTCTCCCTGTGTTGCCCAGGATCCTCCCAACTTGGCCTCCCAAAGTGTTGGGATTACAGGTGTGAGCCACCCCGCCCAGCCTGGACTCTTGACTCTTTATTATAGGCGCAGAGCTGCAGTTGCCCTTCATGGTGCCAGAAGTTGCCAAGGGTGATGGACAGGTTCACAGGTGTCTTGCAAAGTCACCATGGACCAATTTGTGAAGAAGATGTAGCATGCATATATACTCGGTCATCACTCAGCTCCCTGGGGCTCAGGTTGTGGTGGAGACAAAAATGGACTGCAGTTAGAACTTAGGGAAACTGGCCGGGCATGGTGGCTCACACCTGTAATCCCAACACTTTGGTTGGGCTAGGTGGGCAGATCACTTGAGGCCGGGAGTTCGAGGCCAGCCTGGCCAGCATGGCAAAACCCCATCTCTACCAAAAATACAAAAAAAAATTTAGCTGGGCGTGGTGGCGGGCGCTTGTAGTCCCAGCTACTCAGAAGGCTGAGGCAGGAGAATCGCTTGAACCCGGCAGGCGGAGGTTGCAGTGAGTGGAGATCACACCACTGCACTCCGATAGAGCAAGACTCCATCTCAAAAAAAAGCCGGGCGCAGTGGCTCAGGCCTGTAATCCCAGCACTTTGGGAGGCCAAGGCGGGTGGATCACCTGACGTCGGGGGTTCAAGACCACCTGACCAACATGGTGAAACCCCATCTCTACTGGAAATACAAAAAAATTAGCCGGGCATGGTGGCGGATGCCTGTAATCCCAGGTACTCGGGAGGCTGAGGCAGGAGAATCTCTTGAACCCTGGAGGCAGAGGCTGCAGTGAGCCGAGATCGTGCCACTGCACATTATCCTGGGCGACGAGTGAAACTCCATCTCAAAAAAAAAAAAAAAACACGAGAAACCATCCCTTCAACACACACACACCACGCTCTGGGAGAAGGTGTGGCATAACCCCTTCCCAAATACAGAGCTGCCACCGTGGACCAGACACTGCTCGTGATACCGAGGGTATAGCTGTTAACAATTCTTGCTTTCATTAAGCATGGACTCTGCTGGGTTTGAACACTGAATTCGAAGTTCTTCAGAACTGAATGTAACTATGTGAATCTGGCCAGTTCCTTAATTTTCCTTCATCTTGGTTAGTTCACATAAGCGTGGCAATCGCAAAAATACAGCTGTGAAAATAGAAGCCAGATGGGCGGCCAGCGGTCTGGCCTTAGGCCCTGAAGTGCAGGTTTGAGGATTGGTGCTTGCGAAGGCCTGCTAGGCCGGAACTCAGGTGTTGGGGGACGTCAGAGCCACCAAATGCACCCAAAAGACCGGGAGGACTCACGGCTACCACTTTCCTCGGTGGGAGCTGTCCCAGCTGGTCAGACCGCGCTTGCTGGGACCTGGGATCTCGCAACGGATGCTGGGATGCCCAGCATCTAAGGGCGCCCATTGGTCCCGCCCCACGAGTTGAGCAACAGCCAATCAGAGGTTGCAGCGTGCGGAAGCGGAAGTGAGGTTTCCGTGGAGACAGCCGAGCCTGCGGAAGGCGGCGGCGGCGGCACCTGCGAGCAGCGGCTGGGGCAGGTTTTGGTGGTGCAGACTGCGCTGTGAGCAGAGCGGCCACGGGGACCGCCATGCGCCGGCGGCCGTAACATGGGCGCCAGCGGGTCCAAAGCTCGGGGCCTGTGGCCCTTCGCCTCGGCGGCCGGAGGCGGCGGCTCAGAGGCAGCAGGAGCTGAGCAAGCTTTGGTGCGGCCTCGGGGCCGAGCTGTGCCCCCCTTCGTATTCACGCGCCGCGGGTAAGGGCATGGGTTCCACCCTGACGGGGGGAACAGGCGGGCGGCCAGGCGTCCCGCGCCACGGGGGAACTTCCACCGCTGTACCCCACTACAGCCAAGCCAGGACGACCCCCATATTTTGAGCCTCATTGGAGCTAGGGGTAGAGAAAGCCGGGCAGTGGTCTCCTGGCGGCCTGGCCACTCTGAAAGTCTCCCTTGGGAAGAGCGGGCCTGAGGCTTGTCACTGGGTAGACCTTCCGCACGGTAAAGCTAAGCTAGGTCCTCCATAAGACCTCCATAAGATCTCTTCCTTTCATCCCTTCCGGCTTAGCCTGCATACTGAAGGCTCCTAGCCTCCCTTTCCCCCCCAATTATTCCAAGGGGATAATGATCCTCTGTTTAGGCTGCTTTTCCTGACAGTAGTAGGGCTGAACCTCTGAGGGTAGTGGCTGGGAAAGCAGGGATAGGCCCCAGTATTGGGGGTGAGGCTGAGGAAAAAAGACCCTCACCCAGTTATGTTCTCCAGATCCAGAGCGCTGACCTACCCACCCAACCCCCAGCCCAGTCTCCCAGAGGCCCGCACAAGAGTACCAGATTGGCTTAGCTCTAGTGGGCTCCTGGAGATGGGCGCTCCCTGTGCTAGAGATTTGGCTGTAGACACCAGGAAGACCCAACAGTGGCAATTCACCAGCCACCTGGGGTGTGGGGTCAGGGGAGACGCAGCCTTCATCCCTTTGGGCTTCTTCCTAGCTTAGGCTTCTGCTATTTCAGTCTTTGACACTGGGCCAGCAGCATCTTCTGGAGTGAGACCAACATGCCCAGGCCACCACCCTGCCCACTCTAGAAGTCCTGGGTGAAGGCAAAGGCCTGATATTAGAATGGCTGCCCTTGCTGAACAAATCAATGATGAGAACTGGCCTTGGTGGCTGCCTGGATGGTGTGCTCTGGTGTGGGCTCTCTTCTTGGGGGTCTGACATAGTAGCACTGCCCACCCATCACCTCACTTCCCACTTTCTTCTAGTAGACCCCAAACCCCAGGCAAAGGATTCTCCAGGCAGGCCAGGCACAGTGGCTTACGCCTGTAATCCTAACACTTTGGGAGATGAAGACGAGTGGATTGCCTGAGTTCAGGAGTTCGAGACCAGCCAGAGCAACATGGCAAAACCCCGTCTCTACTAAAACACAAAAAATTAGCAGGGTGTGGTGGTGCGTGCCTGTAGTCCCAGCTACTTGGGAGGCTGAGGCACGAGAATTGCTTGAACCCGGGAGGCAGAGGTTGCAGCGAGCTGAGATCGCGCCACTGCACCTCCAACCTGGGCAACAGAGTGAGATTCTGTCTCGAAAAATTTTTTTAAAAAAAGGATTCTCCAGGCATATTATCCTCTTTTCTTCCCACTTGGGGTTGGGAAGACCACAGACTTCCCTGTGACCTGTGACATTTGCCATGCCCAGGTGTGGGGCTTCAGCCCAGCCTGTTCCCTTCTCCCTCTACACAGCTCTATGTTCTATGATGAGGATGGGGATCTGGCTCACGAGTTCTATGAGGAGACAATCGTCACCAAGAACGGGCAGAAGCGGGCCAAGCTGAGGCGAGTGCATAAGAATCTGATTCCTCAGGTGAGGGGCTGGGCAGTGGTCACAGAGCCTACACTAAGCGTGTGGAGGTGGACCCAGATGGGATCTGTTGTCATGGTGGGGGCTTTTGCGGGGGGATCTGGGAGGAACAAGGAAGCTTCCTGAAGTAGAGGCCCTGAGCTGACCCTCACTAGCCTCTGTTTCCATGGCAGGGCATCGTGAAGCTGGATACCCCCCGCATCCACGTGGATTTCCCTGTGATCCTCTATGAGGTGTGACCCTGGGAGGTGGCAGACAGAAGCACCCCCTGCCCCAGCAAGAAACTCCCAGGCTCAATCAAGGTGTGGCTTCCATTGAGGAGCCCAGGCTGGGGCCACAACCCTGAATAAACTCCGTTGGCCCATAACCTTCAGCTGTGAGCGGGTCAGTCCCGCAGTATTGGTTGGGTGTTGGTTTGTGTGTGGACAAGAGGTGGTTGGTGGGTGGTGAAGGCTAATGTCAGAGTTAGCACCCCACTCTCCCAAGCCACCCCTGCAAGCAGCACAGCAGGGCATATACCAGTCAGGAATGCCCGTTACCTGGTTCCTTGCCTGGTCTGCTTTCTTCCAAGTTTGCCTGGGGCCTAGCCCTGCTAGAGGCTACAGCACTTTACAAGCAAGGTATGCCTTCTTCCAGCCCCTAGGCTGTGGGCACTGTATACAAGTAGGAACTTCCTTTCCTTCACTTCCCTTTTAACCCCTAGTCAGAGCATTTCAGCCGTTTGCTACCTCGATTCCTCCTGTGTTGGACAGAGGCTGGGGGCAGTGCCAGCCTGATTCTTCCGACCTACCTGCCATTTGTTCCCGCCTTCAGATGGATGGACAGTTTGCTGGCTATTGATAGGAGTGGGGACTGGGTGGGGGCTTCTCCCTCTACCCAGGGCTGGGCTGATCCCCCTACTGCAACTAACTGTTGCCCCCCCCACCCTGAACCCCCAGTTGAGGAGTTGAGAGGGTGCAGGCTGGGGTCAGGGTGCAGGCTGTGGATGCTTGTGCCTATGGGGAGTTACTCCAACCCACCTATTCTGTCTAATCCCCATGGCTTTGCACCAAATCCTCCACCCCTCCAATTGGGAGGGGACTGTTCACCACCTTGTGGTAAGGGACAACACCCTAAGGCTGGTGCCAGTAGTTATGAGTAGCCTACCACCCCCTCCCTTACAGTAACCCCCACCCCTTCAGGATCAGTCAAGGGAAAGTACTAGAACCCATGGGTAGGGAAAGAAAGGAGGGAAAAACCATAAAAGGAATACTTATAATGTGAAGGTTTGTAAATAGTCCATGATGATGTCGTGGCAGAGTCTGATTTCTATATAGAGGTGACTTTTTTTTTAAGTACTGCGCAAGCTCTGTGCTTCTAGAATGTGGGAAATGGCTTGGGGAGGATGGCCCCCAGCTTAGGAAGACTGTTGTGTTATTTGTTCAATTTCAATAAAATGATTTGTAGATCCTGCACGTGAGAGTGGCATCCTGTGGGGGCTCTGACACCCAGTGTCTAGACTACCACCTGGGTTCAATAGGTAGGCCTGGCACAGGACTCTGGCAGGCCCCCTATGACCAGCAAAGCCCAAGGGTAAGCCTGAGCCCAGCCTGTGGCCATCCCAGCTGTGGCCAGCAGGTGGCTGTGTGTTCACACAGACCTCACTGCAGGCCCCTTGCAGGGTGGGAGGGCACTCACTTATCTGTTGTGATCCATGTGGTGTTGACCCTTGGAATCAGAAGGCCCTGGGATACTTCACTAAGGATTGGCCCCACCTGCCTGACCTAAGGTGAGAGAGTGTGACCCAAGATAGTTCTGGAATATCTGTCTTAGCTGTAGCATTGCCAGCTGACCCTAAGTGGGGTCATGGCCTGACCCCCATGGACCTCAAAGGCCCAGCTTTAATGGACGGCAGCCAGATAGGTGTCCCCACGCCCTTGGCCTACTGCCAGGCTCAGCAACCCAAACTCATGTGCCTCCTCTGAGGCCTGCCTGTGGACACCATGGGAGAATGAGCTCAGGCTTCTGTTTCAGCAAGCAAGGCTCGGCCCACTAGTATTGCCCCTGCTCTCTGTTGCCCCCATCTTCTCATCACCTGCAGCCTGCCCACTGTGGTCATTCTGCCTGCACTTCTCAGGGGCTGCTATGAGGCAGATTCTCTGCTAGGCTTAGCCTTTGACTATCAGTCCAACTTCCAGTTAAAGAGGGGAGAGTTCAGGGACAGGCTTCTGAGTGTAGGGAGCTGGTCTGCCAGTCTTTCGGAGGTTTGAACTTGTCAAGGCTAGGGCAGGATCACCATATCCAGCCTGGACTTGCAGTTCTGTGGGGTGCCTCCCCATACCCCCCATAGGATGCCAAACATGAGGCCCTGTCATCCTCCATGGTCCCCCTCTACTGGCTGTTCAAGGCCCAGGGCTCTCCCATGCCAAATAGCATCCTATCTCCTACTACCACTGTCCCAGCCTGAGGGAACTCCCTGTGCTGGGCCTGCCCAGCTGACCCCAACGCTGGAAACAATGGGGGTCAGGCAACACTTCCCCACTCTCTCCCGCTGGGCTGTGCTCACTTCCTTCCTGCTGGCTGCCTGAGGAAGTGTCCCTGCCCTGGGACAGTCTGGCCTAGCCTTTGTTTCCCCGGGGGTCCCCACCCATGGAGCTTCCAAGGCTTCTGGCCCCTGTGAAGCCAGCACAGTGGTACAGGGACACTGCACCTTCCCCTACCATGTCTTGGACTCGTTAGTCCTCAGGGCCAGACTTCTGGGTATTCACCTACCCCTTACACAGCCTTCTGTTGGGGGAGAGGCTCCTGGGCATTGGGCCATTGGGTTGTTGAGGGGTTGGCTCTGGGTGATTTGAGGGTAGGTAGATTTGCACCCCTGGAGAGGTCTGCTGGAACCTTGCTGCAGTCCTCCCTAGGGCCAGCCACAGGAACACCCCTCCCAGAGGAGTATACCCTTTCCTCATCCATGTTGTAAGGAGCCCCCTACTCTGTATAGTGGACTCTGAAATCCATCCAGGATTGAACTCCAGCAGGAAAGCACTCTGCAGAACCCTCCCAGTCCGTCCCCTCCTCCCCAACCCACACAGTCACACTCACTAACACATTGTCCTGTCACATAGGATGCGGAAGCTCTCAGTGGAAAAAAATGGACTCAGCTACTGGAAGTCCCCACGACCCTCCCCCTAAGGCTAGTTCCCTTCTTGGGCACCTGCTCTGGGGGACCATCAGCTGAACGACCCCCAAGTATTTTGACTCCCAAAAGCACCACCACCTGACCCCATCCTCTCACACCCTACTGGATTTGAGGATGGGCCCCAATCCTAGGGAAGGAGTGAAGAGGTTCCCTAGTGTTGGAAGCTGTGGGTGTGGGGGAGATTGGCACCTGATCCTGAGCCCATAGCCTTCCTGTCACCTGGCGCAGCTGGCGGGGCCAGATCCTATTCGGGAAGGGTGGGGAGGGCAGCCAGCCAGCAGGGCATTCTGGAGGGAAACAGGGTCAAGGCGATCTCCTCCCCCGCGCCTGTTCCTGGCCCTTTCCTCTCAGGGGGCAGCAGGAAGTGAGGAGAAAGGGCTGGGATGGGAGGCGGGAGCGGATGGGAGGGAATGGGGTTTATCAAGTCCTCGGCGAGCTGCCCAACGGGCAGCAGCTGGCGCAAGTAGCCTAGCTGGAGAGGCTCACCCCAGGAAGGAGGGAGGCCGCCGACCTACTGGGCCGACGGACTCCCACACAGGTGAGCCCAGCGCAGACGCCTGGTCTGCACCCCCACAGATGCGCTCGCAGTAGCACTCCCTCCCTCTCCTGGCGCCCGGGAGGGTTAGGGGCTGGCGGCGCAGACGCGGGCCCTTTGCGGAGTTGAGTCTCGCACAGGGGAGCGGACCTAGGAAGAGCCGAGGTGCTTTCGCACGGGACTCGCCAGGGTCTAAGCCTGCCCCCCACCGGGAGAGGCCTGTGGAGCGTAGGGGGCGCTGGATACGGGATGGAGGCCGTGGGAGACCCCTCTTGCTGGCTTTCTCGGAGGTCCAGCCAGAAACTGCTGCAAGGAATGGGGGCCTTCTCGGGGTTGAGAGGGAACCGGGCTCCCAAAGGACCTCAGAGACTGGGCAGAAAAGGACGGGATCTCAGGGATGACTGTCCCGCCCTGATGCGAGTCAGGGAGAGGGGCGGCCAACCTCCTAGACCCCTCTGAGCTTCCCTGCCCCCAACCCTGCCGGCCACGCCGCGACCCAGAGCCGGGCTGCGAGGATAACGACTGCCTCGGCCCTTCTTGGGCCGGCTAAGAAGCGGTGCTTGGCCCCTTCCCTCAGTCTGGCAGGGGGCGGGGCCTCCCTTTAGACCGCGGACCAGAGAAGGGGGCCCCTGATTCGTGGGAGGCGGGGCATTACTGTCCAGGAGACCAGAGGTCGCCTCAGGTCAAAGTCCCTTTTTCCACACAAAGGGGCCCCACGGCTAGCGTCTACGTTAGGGGGTGCAGAGCCAGATCTGCTGCTGCCCCCTGCCAACCTCGGAGTACCACAGCACCTCCTGATGGCCGAACGGGGCAACGCCTCCTCCTATTCCCCCCGCCTTCCCCGTCCCCCTGCCTAGTCCCTCACAGTGTCTCTTTAAAGGGCTGGCGGCGCCGCGGAGCTGGGAGGACTGAACCACCGGCCTCGGGCTGCAGGGGGAACATTTCAGGCTGACTGGCGCTCGTGGCTGAGACTCCCAAAGAAAGCCCTGCTCAGAGGGGCATTAGGGTCCCAGATGAGCGGCCACGTCCCTCTGCAGAGGACCTGGGGCTCTTCGAGCCAAAACGCGGCACCGGCACCGAGAAAGGTGGAACACACCTTCCCGCCCCGTCCGCAAGTCCAGTCCCGGGCCCACCTCCGCACTGGAGTCTTAAAGGGCCAGCGTGCCTGGGGGGGCGGAGCCAGCAGAGGCGCTGAGCCGGGCCGCGCCTGGGCGAACGGCCGGAGCGGGCTGGGCTGGGCCCGGGATGGCGGTGGCCCTGGCGCGGGTCCCGGTGGCGCCCCGCGCGAGGTGAGGGCGGGCGGTGCAAACCTGGCGGCTCTCTCCCCTTGGGCTGGAGTCTGAATCCCCGGGGGTGCTCGCGGAGAGGCGTCCAGAAACCCCACCCCCACCCGACCGGGCGCAGGCCCCACGTGCGGGGCGGGGGCGGGGTCCCGCACAAAGACCCGGCGGAGCGCGCTCTAGCCCTGAGCGGCCGGGCGGGGGAGGCGGGCGCGCGCATTCCCGGTGACGGTGGAGGGAAGGGCCGGTCGGCCGACGCCGCCGTGGGAGGTCCGCTGCCCCTTTGTCCCCGCGGGTCCTCCTCCAAGCCGGGAGAGTGTCAGCGCTCGAGAGAAAGTCCGGACAGCCTCACTCTTCTGCCGGGCGAGTGTTACACGGATAGAAGCCTCGCGGCAGCGTTCCTTCCAGCTTCCTAGCCTCTTCACGAGCTGTTCCCTGCTTTACCCAAATGCTGTGGTTTCTCTGGATCAAGGGTTCTTCACGGTGTACAGGGTGGGCATCAGGGGTTCAGTGTTCTCTGAAACCATGTACTGGATGGTATGCAGGCATATATGTGACTCTGGTGAGCCCAAATTATCTAGTTCTTAGAAGGGTTACAGACCTAATAGAGATTTCTGCCGAGCCATAGGCTACCTGCTCCAGAAAAGAGCCCTGTGATTCTGGCAGTGAGTTCCCAGGGTGCCTTGTCTGCCCTGCAGTGGCCTGTGGTCTCTCAAACCTATTACAGCCATGAGCACAGTACCCCCACACAGCATGGGCTTTGGGAGCATAGATGGGCTTGAGGTGGGCACTTCCAGTATTCCCTAGACTGATTTGTTCTCCCCCACCCTTCTTCCAGTTCCTGAGCTGGTGCCAGGCAGGTGACACCTCCTGCAGCCCCCAGCATGCGGGCAGGCCCAGGCCCCACCGTTACACTGGCCCTGGTGCTGGCGGTGGCATGGGCCATGGAGCTCAAGCCCACAGCACCACCCATCTTCACTGGCCGGCCCTTTGTGGTAGCGTGGGACGTGCCCACACAGGACTGTGGCCCACGCCTCAAGGTGCCACTGGACCTGAATGCCTTTGATGTGCAGGCCTCACCTAATGAGGGTTTTGTGAACCAGAATATCACCATCTTCTACCGCGACCGTCTAGGCCTGTATCCACGCTTCGATTCCGCGGGAAGGTCTGTGCATGGTGGTGTGCCACAGAATGTCAGCCTCTGGGCACACCGGAAGATGCTGCAGAAACGTGTGGAGCACTACATTCGGACACAGGAGTCTGTGGGGCTGGCGGTCATCGACTGGGAGGACTGGCGACCTGTGTGGGTGCGCAACTGGCAGGACAAAGATGTGTACCGCCGGTCATCACGCCAGCTGGTGGCCAGTCGTCACCCTGACTGGCCTCCAGACCGCATAGTCAAACAGGCACAATATGAGTTTGAGTTCGCAGCACAGCAGTTCATGCTGGAGACACTGCGTTATGTCAAGGCAGTGCGGCCCCGGCACCTCTGGGGCTTCTACCTCTTTCCTGACTGCTACAATCATGATTATGTGCAGAACTGGGAGAGCTACACAGGCCGCTGCCCTGATGTTGAGGTGGCCCGCAATGACCAGCTGGCCTGGCTGTGGGCTGAAAGCACGGCCCTCTTCCCGTCTGTCTACCTGGACGAGACACTCGCTTCCTCCCGCCACGGCCGCAACTTTGTGAGCTTCCGTGTTCAGGAGGCCCTTCGTGTGGCTCGCACCCACCATGCCAACCATGCACTCCCAGTCTATGTCTTCACACGGCCCACCTATAGCCGCAGGCTCACGGGGCTTAGTGAGGTATGTGTCTCCAGTGCCTTGCCTTTTTCCTCCTTCCCTGAGGATCCACTGCACATTTGGGTTATCAGGGGCCACTATAGGACTATACCTGTAGTTTATTGGCTGCTCCACATCCCCTCAAATCATTCTGTCTGTAACCTGAAAGGGTGACATCATTATCCCCATTTTTCAGATGAGAACAATTGAGGCACAGCGATGCTGAGAAGTTTGCCAAAAGCTTCCCAGCAAATCCAGAGCAGAGCTGGGACTGGGGCCCAGGCCTTCTAACTTTAGAATCCATCCTGATAGCTGCACCTAGGCTCAAGTGTGCCCTTGGCTTGGGAAACTGAGGCCCAAAAGTGGGGTGGAAATGGACTTAAATGTTTAAAAAGGAAGCAAAACAGATGAGCCTCTGCCTGGAGGTGAAAGGGGGGTTGAGCTGGGAGTTCAGCAGGTTGAAACAGGCTGGGGCCTGCCCTCCCTGTCTGTTCCTGTCACCCTGTGGTCTCAGTCTTCCTCAGTGACCATCCCTTTTCCTGCATAGATGGACCTCATCTCTACCATTGGCGAGAGTGCGGCCCTGGGCGCAGCTGGTGTCATCCTCTGGGGCGATGCGGGGTACACCACAAGCACGGTAAGCGAGACCCAGCCTGCCAGAGCTCAGTCTATGGGACAGGCAGAGAGTTAGGGCCTTTGGCTACCAACCTCAGGTGGGCAGTCCTAGTCTGGTCCCCTTGTCTGTCTCCCACCCGAGGCATCCCTGGTGGCAACAGAGGAGGAGGTCACCCCCGCCCTGCTCTCAGGAAAGAGGAAATGCTGTCCTGAACAGCTGTTGAGTTCCGCCCTTCCCCATCTGCCCAACTGGGTTCCGGTCTCTGCCCCCACCCACTTCTCGGCAGGAGCAGGGACTGTGTGGCTCAGGTGTAGATTGAATGTATAAATGTGTGCAGTTAAAATAAGGTATAGTCATCACAGTGTGGACACAGTTTCCATCTGGGCCTGTGGGCTGAGGCAGCTGACCCTGACCTGTGGTCCTTGTCTTCTGCCTCCAGGAGACCTGCCAGTACCTCAAAGATTACCTGACACGGCTGCTGGTCCCCTACGTGGTCAATGTGTCCTGGGCCACCCAATATTGCAGCCGGGCCCAGTGCCATGGCCATGGGCGCTGTGTGCGCCGCAACCCCAGTGCCAGTACCTTCCTGCATCTCAGCACCAACAGCTTCCGCCTAGTGCCTGGCCGTGCACCTGGTGAACCCCAGCTGCGACCTGTGGGGGAGCTCAGCTGGGCCGACCTTGACCACCTGCAGACACACTTCCGCTGCCAGTGCTACTTGGGCTGGAGTGGTGAGCAATGCCAGTGGGACCATAGGCAGGCAGCTGGAGGTGCCAGCGAGGCCTGGGCTGGGTCCCACCTCACCAGTCTGCTGGCTCTGGCCGCCCTGGCCTTTACTTGGACCTTGTAGGGGTCTCCTGCCTAGCTGCCCAGCAAGCTGGCCTCTACCACAAGGGCTCTCTTAGGCATGTAGGACCCTGCAGGGGCTAGACAAACTGGAGTCTGGAGTGGGCAGAGCCCCCAGGAAGCCCAGGAGGGCATCCATACCAGCTCGCACCCCCCTGTTCTAAGGGGGAGGGGAAGTCCCCTGGGAGGCCCCTTCTCTCCCTGCCAGAGGGGAAGGAGGGTACAGCTGGGCTGGGGAGGACCTGACCCTACTCCCTTGCCCTGGATAGTTTATTATTATTATTTTGGGGTCTCTTTTGTAAATTAAACATAAAACGATTGCTTCTCTGCTTGGATTTTGCACCTGGGCTAGAGTGTATGTGACATTCCAGAATTTCCCATGGGGTTTGAGCTCAGCTCTGTCTCTATGAAACCCTCTGCTGGGGACTTCTCGTGTAAGATGTATTCACCAAGACTTCGGGGCCCAGAGCTGCCCACTCTGGAGCTGTTCTGCTGGGGCAGGAGCCACTGGGAGTGGAGGGACCCACATTCCATCCCAACACCAAGGATGTTGCTTTCTCCATATTGGTTGCAAGGGAGTCAGGCCCCGCCTTTTATGAGGGACAGGGCTCATTGTGTTTCTGCCACTTGCCCCTGTCCTCCCAGCTGGACCAGTGCCAGCCTCCTTGCCAACCCAGGGAGAAACATTTGATCTTCCCTGCTGTTCCCACAGGCAAGGGTGTCTCCTCCAGTCCCTGCTCCCAAGGGCAGTGGACACCAGCCACATACACCTCTCATCAGGGTCACAGCCCTCCCTCGGATCTGGTGGTGGGAGGTGGGCAGGGGATTGGGATCTGAATCATGAGGTTCAGTCCCTGTCCCATTCTGGAGATGCCTGATGGGGCTGGGAGGTGGCATCTTGGGCCTGGGAGCAGGAACATCTTCTAAGGTCTGCTCCGTCCTGGCTGTGGGAGAGTATGGCTAGTCTATGGCTGTCCCTGAGGAAAGAAGGAGCAGCTGGAGTTGTCAGACCAGCTCTGAGCTGCTTCACTAGCCCTGCCTCTGACGGGAGTGCATTCTGCCCCTCCCCTCAGCCAGCAGCCCCACACCTGGGGTCCCGCCCATGTCACCACGCAGTGCTGCTTCAGGAGGCTCTGGCTCTGGGGAGACAGACTCAAGAAGCTGTTGAGTGGCGAGGGCAGCCAGCAGCAGGGGAGCAGGGGTGGTGCCCTTGGAGATGCTTCCCACATTGGGTTCTGAAAGGTGAGGGCGGCAGCTCGATGCTCGGGAACAAATCCTGGGCAGAGGCTGGAGGAAGTTGGAGGGGGTGAAGGTGAACAGTTCAGGGCTGGGGTGTGGCTTAGGGGCTGCTGTGGGCAGAGGCAGGAGGGGCAGCCCTAGAGCAGCACCAGGCCTGACTTCACCTAATACTGACTTACTCATTCAGTAAACGCTGAGCACGCAGTGTGCCTGTGCTGGGCTAGGTGGTGGGGATGCATCCGTGATGCATCTGTGAACCACACCAACAAAGACCCCCGTCCTTGTGGGAGTGACAAAATGGAGGTAGATGCACACTAGATGCAAAGACCGAGATGCCAGATGGGAGAAACAAGCCCGGCCAAGCCAGTGCCAACCCAGGCTGTAAAGATATTCTTTCCTCACCTCTTTTGCCGGTGATGGGTAGAGAATGGAGAGGAGAGAGTGAGGTGGTAGCACTGGAAAGGTGACGTGGTAAATTCACGCAGTGAAAGAGGAGGTGGACACAGAAGTGGAGGGGTCCCAGGTGCTCATGGCCATGGTGGGGGGAGGCCAGGCTGGAGAGAAGATTCAGGTGTTGGTCAATAAAATGATGGGCCGGGTGCGGTGGCTCACCCCTGTAATCCCAGCACTTTGGGAGGCCGAGGCAGGTGGATCATTTGAGGCCAGGAGTTTGAGACCAGCCTGGCAAACATGCTGAAACCCCATCTCTACTAAAAATACAAAAATTAGCTGGGCATCCGGGCCTGGTGGCTCACGCCTCTAATCCCAGCACTTTGGGAGGCTGAGGCGGACAGATCACAAGGTCAGGAATTAGAGACCAGCCTGACCAACGTGGTGAACCCCATCTCTACTGAAAATAAAAAATTAGCCGGGTATGGTGGTGCCTGCTTGTAATCCCAGCTATTCAGAAGGCTGAGGCAGGAGAATCGCTTGAACCCGGGAGGTGGAGGTTGCAGTGGGCCAAGATCACGCCACTGCACTCCAGCCTGGGCGACAGAGCGAGACTCTGTCTCAAAAAAAAAAAAAGAAAAAATTAGCTGGGTTTGGTGGTGCGCACCTGTAGTCCTAGCTGCTTGGGCAGCTGAAACACAAGAATCACTTTACCCCAGGAGGTTGCAGTGAGCGGAGAATGGGCCACTGAACTCCAGCCTGGGTGACAGAGCAAGACTCTGTCTCAAAAAAACAGTTGCCACAATAAGATGATGGCACTCAGCAAAAGGAAAGGAGAAAGGAGCTGTGGCCTGTCCTCCGTACCTGTGACTTCCTGCACCTGTGACCTCCTCCACACAGATGTGACCCACGCATACCTCTGAGCTACCCCACCCACACCCAACACACAGAGGTGATCTAGACCACACCACTGTGACCTTTCCCACCTAGCTATGACTCCTGCATACCTGTAACCCCTCCCATGTGTGACCCCATACATCTGTTACCTGTAACCCCTCCCATGTGTGACCCCATACATCTGTTACCTGTAACCCCTCCCATGTGTGACCCCATACATCTGTTACCTGTAACCCCTCCCATGTGTGACCGCATACATCTGTTACCTGTAACCCCTCCCATGTGTGGCCCCATACAGCTGTTACCTTCTCCAAATAACTGACTCCTCCGCAACTGTGACCTCTCCTGCATAGCTGTGACCAGTACCCATCGAGCTGTGACCCCCTCCATATAAACCTTTATGAACCTCACATTTCTTACGCTGGAGGACCTAAAGACGGTCCTAGGGAAAATGCAACTCAGGGAGAGCCAGCACTGTCCTGTGGGGAAAGTGGGGAGTGGGTAGGAATAAGGTAATGGGGAGTGATGCGGCTCAGAGGTCTGAAGTGTTGCACAGCCAGAGACAGCAGGCAGGACTGGACCATCAAGCTGATGGGCCCCAGACATATGCGCACACACACACCACCTGAACCAATCCTACTGGACCAGTCCAGTAGGAGCAGGCCTGTGGGCAGGGCCCTGGGGTGGAGGAGGATTTCAGGCACCCTCAGCTTCTTCCTATGGTTCCACCATTAGAGCTTCTCCCTTGGACTGAGGCCAGCTGGAGAATGCTGGCCTGGTAGTTGCCTGGATTGGGCCAACTGCAGCACTAGGTTTCTGGGGGCACCAGGAGGTGGCATGAGTCCTTGAGGAGGGGGGCTGGGGGCTGCCTTGATGTTCTGTTCCCTCAGCCCTCAAGAGTTGTGCCAGGCTCTCTGGGCCTACATGGTCATCACTCTGGGACCCTGCTTCCTGAACTGGATCAGCAGCCACCACTTCTGGGGCTTGATCCTGTGTACAAGTCTCATGCTGTCCCCAGTATCCTGGGCCCTTCTTTCCCTCAGCCCTGCCAGCTTTTCTATCCAGGCAGCCTGTAGGACCAAACCCAGATGGTAGTTAACTGTGAGTTTCATTGCTTCAGTGGCCACCATGCCAGGGGTGGCCTGGCTACAGTGGCTCAGTCTCAGACTTGACTCAGATCCAGGCAGCACTTTCACTTGGGCAGGGACGTGGTGTTTCCTTTACCCCACTCTGGCAGGCAAGTCTGGGCCCAAGCACATAGCAGGTGTCAATAACCAGCTTCAGAATCAGCTGTGAACCCAGAAAATGTGACAAAGGTCTCAGTTAACTTAGAAAGTTTATTTTGCCGAGGTTGAGGACTCGCTGGTGACACAGCCTCAGGAAGTCCTGAGGACATGTGCCCAGGGCGGTTGGGGCACAGCTTGGTTTTATACATTTTAGGGAGACATGAGACATTAATCAATATGTAAGAAGCACATCAGTTCCAGAAAGAAAGGTGGAGACTGCTCAAATCAAGGCTCCCAGGCTCAAAGCACTGGGGGCTTCCAGGTCACAGATAGGCGAGAGACAGATGGTTGCATTCTTTTGAGTTTCTGGTAAGTCTTTCCAAAGGAGGCAATCAGAATATGCATCTATCTCTATGAGCAAAAGGATGACTTGAATAGAATGGGAGGCAGATTTGTCCTGAGCAGTTCCCAACTTGAAGAGGCCCACGATACTTTCCTTTCACATTTACCCCATTTTCTTTTTCAAAATCTTTTGAAGAAAACATTTTGCAAGAAAATGAGTATCTGGTTTCAGGTTTCATCTGATCTCTCATTGCTAGATAAGTAGGTCTGGAAAGCTCATTTTTAGCAGGTTGTAAAGTCTCATGCAGTGTGAAGAGAAAATAGGGAGAAGGAAGGGAGAAAAAAAAAACAGCAAAAGAACAATCCCAGCCCTGGCGGGGTGGTTCATGCCTGTAATCCCAACAATTTGGGAGGCTGAGGCGGGCGGATCACCTGCGGTCGGGAGTTCGAGAACAGCCTGACCAACATGGAGAAACTCTGTCTCTACTAAAAATACAAAAAACTAGCCAGGCATGGTGGCTCATGCCTATAATCCCAGCTACTCAGGAGGCTGAGACAAGAGAATCACTTGAACCCAGGAGGCGGAGGTTGCAGCAACCTGAGATTGCGCCATTGCACTCCAGCCTGGGCAACAAGAGTGAAACTCCATCTCAAAAAAAAAAAAAAAAAAATCCTGGAAAAATATAGGCCACATTACTCTGAAGTCCATACATTGGTAGGCAGGTATGAAAGTGGCTTATGTATGTAAACAGGTTACTGTCACTTTCTTCTGAAGTGTAAGTTGTCTGATTTTAGTTGACACGCTTTTAAGAAACCACAGCTAGGGCCGGGCGCAGTGACTCACGCCTATAATCCCAGCACTTTGAGAGGCCGAGGCGGCTGGATCACAAGGTCAGGAGTTCGAGACTAGCCTGGTCAATATGGTGAAACCCCGTCTCTACTAAAAATACAAAAATTAGCCAGGCATGGTAGCAGGCACCTGTAGTCCCAGCTACTCGGGAGGCTGAGGCAGGAGAATTGCTTGAACCTAGGAGGCATAGGTTGCAGTGAGCTGAGATCGCGCCACTGCACTCCAGCCTGGGCGACAGAGCGAGACTCCATCTCAAAAAAAAAAAGAAAGAAAAGAAACCACAGTGGCTGATTGCGGTGGCTCACTCCTGTAATCCCAGCACTTTGGGAGGCCGAGGCGGGCGGATCACAAGGTCAGGAGATCGAGACCATTCTGGCTAACATGGTGAAAACCCGTCTCTACTAAAAATACAAAAAAAAATAGCCGGGCATGGTGGCAGATGCCTGTACTCCCAGCTACTCGGGAGGCTGAGGCAGGAGAATGGCGTGAACCTGGGAGGTGGAGGTTGCAGTGAGCTGAGATCCTGCCACTGCACTCCAGCCTGAGTGACAGAGCGAGACTCCGTCTCAAAAAAAAAAAAAAAAAAAAAACACAGCTTAGTTTTCAGTGACTCCAAATTAGGAAAATGAAAAAAAAAAAGAAGGAAAAAAATTGAAAACTTAATTTGAAGACTTGTAGGCAAGAAAAATTCAGTCCAAACTGTAGAAAATAATAAAAATTGGAAACAAACAAAAAAACAGTTAAGACTAGAATCTAACAACAGGTGAACATTCGTTTTGAAACATAATTTTATTCTCTCTCCAATTTCCCATTTTACTAAAGATAAATCATGGTATGACTTGTTTGCTTATTATACTTGGCCTAAATATTTGTATACAGTGCAGCAAGAATAATTTATTTTGTCCCATAAGAGGAATCTCAGATAAGACTTTTTAAAGCCCTGCCCAGCCATGGATTTGTGCCATCAAATACCCATGAGTTGGATGGAATTTCCTCTCCTTTCAAGTTCCAAGATAAACGGATAAACCTGGGGCCTCTGTGCCTGTCAGAAAGTGACATCCTTTTTTTTTTGATCAGGCTAGTCTAGAATTCTTGACCTCAGGTGATCCTCCTGCCTTGGCCTCCCAAAGTGCTGGGATTACAGGCGTGAGCCATCACTCCTGGCCCCAGAAAGTGACATTCTTTACTTACCACAGGTAAGAAATCCTGTACAGGGACTGCGTACACAAAATATGAGGCCAGTTTTCCCAAGGGCTTTATTGGCTCCATAAGTTAAGCTTGATTCCTTAAACGAAAGCACACCATTCCTGTCAAAGTCTTGGTCAAATAACCAATTCCTCCAGTTGTGTCCTGTTACAAATGAAAACAGATTCTTTTTTTTTTTTTTTTGGTGGAATCTGGCTCTGTTGCCCAGGCTGGAGTGCAATGGTGCGATCTCAGCTTATTGCCACCTCCGCTTCCCAGGTTCAAGCGCCTCCCGAGTAGCTGGGATTACAGGCATGTGCCACCATGCCCACCTAATTTTTGTGTTTTTAGTAGAGATGGGGTTTTGCCATGTTGGCCAGGCTGGTTTCGAACTCCCAACCTCAGGTGATTTGCCCACCTTGGCCTCCCAAAGTGCTGGGATTACAGGAGTGAGCCACCATGCCACACAAAAACAGATTCTTATGGCACTTATGCAAATAACTGTATTGCCATAAGTTAAGAATACTCACAAATAGTTTCCAAATTCTGGAGAAATCAGGTAGAGAAACAAATATGCTCCAAATTTTGTTCATAGGACTATACTAAATTGTTAAAAGCTGTTGGCTGGGCACGGTGGCTCACGCCTGTAATCCCAGCACTTTGGGAGGCTGAGGCAGGCAGATCACGAGGTCAGGAGATCAAGACCATCCTGACCAACATGCTGAAACCCTATCTCTACTAAAAATACAAAAATTAGCGAGGTGTAGTGGTGTGCACCCATAATCCCAGCTACTCGGGAGGCTAGGGGAGGAGAATCACTTGAACCTGGGAGCCAGAGGTTGCAGTGAGCCGAGATCCTGCCATTGCACTCCAGCCTGGGCGACAGAGTGAGACTTCGTCTAAAAAAAAAGGCCGGGCATGGTGGCTCACACCTGTAATCCCAGCACTTTGGGAGGCCAAGGTGGGCAGATCACGAGGTCAGGAGATCGAGACCACGGTGAAACCCTGTGTCTACTAAAAATACAAAAAATTATCCAGGCATGGTGGCGGGCGCCTGTAGTCCCAGCTACTCAGCAGGCTGAGGCAGGAGAATGGCATGAACCTGGGAGGTGGAGCTTGCAGTGAGCTGAGATCGTGACACTGCACTCCAGCCTGGGCGACAAGCGAGAATCCATCTCAAATAATAATAATAATAATAATAATAATAATAATAATAATAATATGACAACTTGGCCTGACATGGTGGCTCACGCCTATAATCCTAGCATTTTGGGAGGCCGAGGCGGGCGGATCACCTGAGGCGAGGAGTTTGAGACCAGCCAAGCCAATATGCTGAAACCCTATGTCTACTAAAAATACAAAAATTAGCCAGGTGTGGTGGCACATGCCTATAAACCCAGCTACTGGGGAGGCTGAGGCAGGAGAATCACTTGAACCCAGGAGGCAGAGGTTGCAATGAGCCAAGATTGCACCACTGCACTTCAGCCTGGGCAACAAAGCAAGACTCTACCCTGAAGAAAAAAGTATATGACAACTTGATTATATAAAAGTTTTTGGGTTTTTGGCTGGGCACAGTGGCTCACACCTGTAATCTCAGCACTTCTGGAGGCCAAGGCAGGTGGATCACGAGGTCAGGAGATCAACACCATCCTGGCTAACATGGTGAAACCCCGTCTCTACTAAAAATACAACAAAATTAGCTGGGCATGATGGCGGGCGCCTGTAGTCCCAGCTACTCAGAAGGCTAAGGCAGGAGAATGGCGTGAACCTGGGAGGCAGAGCTTGCAGTGAGCCGAGATTGTGCCACTGCACTCCAGCCTGGGTGATAGAGCGAGACTCTGTCTCAAAAAAAAAAAAAGTTTTTGGGTTTTTTGTGACTTACACTGACTGTTCATGACATGGTTGGACTTTCCGATTTGTTCTGAACATCCCTCCTTTTTATTTGTTTTGGGTTTTTTTTTTTTTTCAGATGGAGTCTTGCTCTGTCATCCAGGCTGGAGTGCAGTGGCACGATCTCCGCTCACTGCAAGCTCCGCCTCCCAGGTTCATGCCATTCTCCTGCCTCAGCTTCTCGAGTAGCTGGGACTACAGGTGCCTGCCACCACGCCCAGCTTAATTTTTTGTATTTTTAGTAGAGACAGGGTTTCACCATGTTAACCAGGATGGTCTCGATCTCCTGACCTTGTGATCTGCCTGCCTCGGCCTCCCAAAGTGTTGGGATTACAGGCGTGAGCCACTGCGTCCGGCCCTATTTTGGTTTATTTTTTATTTTTTATTTTTTTTGAGACTGAGTCTCGCTGTCACCCAGGCTGGAGTGCAGTGGCATGATCTCAGCTCACTGCAACCTCTGCCTTCCAGGTCAAGCGATTCTCCTGCCTCAGCCTCCCAAGTAGCTGAGATGACAGGCACACACCACCATGCCTGGCTAATTTTTTTATTTTTAGTAGAAACAGGGTTTCGCCATGTTGGCCAGGTTGGTTTCTAACTCCTGACCTCAAATGATCCTCCCACCTCAGTCTCCCAAAGTGCTAGGATTATAGGTGTGAGCCACTGCACCCGGCTTTTTTTTTTTTTTTTTTTTTTTTTTTGGCAGAGTCTTGCGCTGTCACCCAGGCTAGAAGGCAGTGGCGCAATCTCAGCTCACTGCAACCTCCACCTTCCAAGTTTAAGTGATTCTCCTGCCTCAGCCTCCTGAATAGCTGGGATTACAGGTGTGGGCCACCATGCCTGGATAATTTTTGTGTTTTTGTTGTTGTTGTTTTTGAGACGGAGTCTTGCTCTGTCACTGAGGCTGGAGTGCAGTAGCGTGATCTCAGCTCACTGCAACCCCCACCTCCCAGGTTGAAGCAATTCTCCTGCCTCAGCCTCCTGAGTAGCTGGGATTACAGGCACCCACCACCACGCTGGGCTAATTTTTGTATTTTTAGTAGAGATAGGTTTCACCATGTTGGCCAAGCTGGTCTCAAACTCCCGACCTCAGGTGACCCGCCCACCTTGGCCTCCCAAAGTGTTGGGATTATGGGTGTGAGCCACCGCTCCCAGCCAAAAAAACATTTTTTAACCTTATTACCATATTTCAGCTAGAACAAAATGCTGCTAAACTAACAGTGATCACACAAAGTATATGATTTCTGAGCGCTGTAAGTGTAAGCAGAAGTTAACACCAGCTGGTTGTTAAATGCTAACTTTAGTCATTTAAAGGAAATTGCAAGGCAGAATCCCAAGCCAGCTTCTTACCTAGTGATGGGTCTCAGGCTGTAGACTGCTCTCTACCATCCTAGAAGCAGGAAAAAAAAAACTAATTTTCCCTGTTGGAAGCGAGCTCAAACTCCATAAAAGAGTTACCTGCCTTCCATCGTCATGGAAGCAGGAAAACTTGCTTTCCTTTTGGGAGCAAGTAAAACTCCAAAAATAAATAAATAAATAAAAAAATAAAATAAAAGAGTTGTACTTGTACAGCAAAATAAACTTTAGATCTCAACCAAATTTTGAGAAATCAAGGATTCTCTGGAGGGGGTGCTCCCAGACCTCAGCAAATTGTCCTGTTGGTTTGAGCCATAAAGTTAGCTCCTGCTGGTACCAAGCACAGATAGGCAATTAGTCAAAGGTCTAGGACATCTCCACTCAGAATCCATCCATAGTTACCAAATGTGAACCCAGAAAATCTGACACAGCTCTCAGTTAATTTAAAAAATTTATTTTGCTGAGGTTGAGGATGTATCCAAGACACAGCCTTAGGAAGTCCTGATGACATGTGCCCAAGGTGTTCCGGGCACAGCTTGGTTTTATACGTTTTAGGGAGATATGAGACACATATCAATACATAAGAAGTACATTAGCCAAGCGCGGTGGCTCACGCCTGTAATCCCAGCATTTTGGGAGGCCAAGGCAAGTGGATCACAAGGTCAGGAGTTCAAGACCAGCCTGGCCAATATGGTGAAACCCTGTCTCTACAAAAAATATAAAAATTAGCTGGGTGTGGTGGCACGTGCCTGTAGTCCCAGCTACTCTGGAGGCTGAGGCAGGAGAATCGCTTGAACCCGGGAGCCAGAGGTTGCAGTGAGCCGAGATCATGCCATTGCACTCCAGCCTGGGCGACAGAGTGAGACTTCGTCTAAAAAAAAATTAGGCCAGGCGCGGTGGCTCACACCTGTAATTCCAGCACTTTGGGAGGCCGAGGCAGGCAGATCACAAGGTCAGGAGATCGAGACCATCCTGGCTAACACGGTGAAATCCCGTCTCTACTAAAAATACAAAAAATTAGCCGGGCGTGGTGGCGGGCGCCTGTAGTCCCAGCTACTCGGGGGCTGAGGCAGGAGAATGGCATGAACCTGGGGGGCAGAGCTTGCAGTGAGCTGAGATCGCACCACTGCACCCCAGCCTGGGCAACAGAGCGAGACTCCGTCTCAAAAAGTAAAAATAAAAAAAAAACAGAAGTACATAAGCTCTGTCCAGAGAGGTGGAGACAGCTCAAAGCACAGTCCCCCACTGGGGGCTTCCAGGTCACAGGCAGGTGACAGACAGATGATTGCATTCTTTTGAGTTTCTGGTAGTCTTTCCAAAAGAGGCAATGGAGGCAATCATAATATGCATCTATGTCTGTAAGCAAAAGGATGACTTGAATAGAATGGGAGGCAGATTTGTCCTGAGTGGTTCCCAGTTTGAAGGGGCCCAAGATATTTTCCTTTCACATATGGAACAAGTGAAACCACAAATGAATGAACAAGCATGTGCTCACTGACAGCTCATACGCATGGTCACACAAACACAGGGTCTCATGCTCACAAGACAGCAGGGCTCACACACACCCAGTCCCAGGCACTGGGTTCCACACTCACACCTACTTGCCACTGGAATTTGTGCAGAGGCTCAGATGGTCACTAAATGGGGCTTCACAAAGACACAGTGACTAACCCAGCACATATACAAAGGGTGATGACACAGCCCTGACTTCATGAACACAGTGTCTTTCAGAAACAGGTCCCTACAACAGGGATGACTTATCCACTAAGCACAATAGACCCAAGGCCTAGGGCCACAGTACTTTCAGGAGCCCACAAAATGTTTTTTTAATCAGAAGAAGAATATAAATATAAATATATTAATAATTAATATACAATAGTGTAACCCAGACATGACCTCCTGGGCTCAAGCAATCCTCCTGCCTCAGTGTCCCAAGTAGCTGGGACTACAGGTACACACCACCACGCCCAGCTAATTTTTAATTTTTTTGTAGAGATGGGGTCTTGCTATATTGCCTAGGCTGGTCTTGAACTCCTGGGCTCAAGCAAGTTTCCCACCTCAGCCTCCCAAAGTGCTAAGACTATAGCTATATATGTGTGTGTATATATTTTTATATATATATACACACACACGTGTATATATATATTTATATATATATACACACACACACGTGTATATATATATTTTTATATATATATATATTTTTTTTTTGAGACGGAGTCGCTCTCTGTCGCCCAGGCTGGAGTATAGTAGCACAGTGGCGCAGTCTTGGCTCACTGCAACTTCTACCTCCCAGGTTCAAGGGATTGTCCTGCCTCAGCCTCCCGAGTAGCTGGGATTACAGGCGCCTGTCACCACGCCCGGCTAATTTTTTGTATTTTTAGTAGAGACGGGGTTTCACCGTGTTAGCCAGGATGGTCTTGATCTCCTGACCTTGTGATCCGCCGCCTCGGCTTCCCAAAGTGCTAGGATTATAGGCATGAGCCACCGCACCCAGCATGCCTGGCCATATTTTAAAATATTTTTTTAAGGAGGAAAGGATCCAGGAAAGTGAAGTGCCTAGGGCCCATCAATGTCAGATGCAGCCACGTGGACAAAGAACACTCCCTGAGCACAAGACACGAAGGAACCCGGTCTCCAGTGTCACAAACAGGCCTGCCCAGCAGGGTCTGCTTCTGCCCACCCCCTCCAGCCTAGGTAACGCCACAAAGCCCTGCCCTAGTGCTGACAGCGTGGGAGGGGCCACTGTTGGCCCAGCCCCACCCCCAACCAAGATCCCTTTGCCAGGGATTCAGAGGTAGCCCTGATGCCTGGCTGGCCTGGCCTCCTAATCCAAGGCCCGCCCCTTGGCCCGCCCCGGTCTGGGTGGGGTGACCCCCTACAAAAGCTCAGAATTTCCAGCAGCGGCTCCTTCCTCCAGGAGTCTGTGGTGCAGCTGGGGTGGAATCTGGCCAGGCCCTGCTTAGGCCCCCATCCTGGGGTCAGGAAATTTGGAGGATAAGGCCCTTCAAGCCCCAAGGTCAGCAGGGACGAGCGGGCAGACTGGCGGGTGTACAGGAGGGCTGGATTGACCTGTCCTTGGTCACTGAGGCCATTGGATCTTCCTCCAGTGGCTGCCAGAATTTCTGGTGGAAGAGACAAGAAGGCCTCCTCCCCTTGGTCAGGTCAGCCTGGGGGCTGAGGGCCTGGCTGTCAGCCACTCTTCCCAGAACAGATGTCATGGCCTCAGTGGCTCATGGGGAAGCAGGGGTGGGCGAGCTTAGGCTAGAGCAAGTCCTGTGGGAGATGGCAGAGGCCTGGTCTGAGAGGCAACTCGGATGTGCCCTCCAGTGGCCATGCTCCCCTCCATGCGTCTCCTCTGCCCTCCCGGAGCCCTGCAGGTCAATGTTTAACAGAAACCAGAGCAGCGGTGGATTAATGTGCAAGGGGTCAGCCCCCCAGCCATGAGCAGTGGGGGAATCTTTGCAACCTGTTCTCAGCTCTGCCTCCCCTGGCCAGGTTGTCCTCGACCAGTCCCGTGCCATGGCAGCCCACCTGCTTCCCATCTGCGCCCTCTTCCTGACCTTACTCGATATGGCCCAAGGCTCTAGGGGCCCCTTGCTACCCAACCGGCCCTTCACCACCGTCTGGAATGCAAACACCCAGTGGTGCCTGGAGAGGCACGGTGTGGACGTGGATGTCAGTGTCTTCGATGTGGTAGTCAACCCAGGGCAGACCTTCCGCGGCCCTGACATGACAATTTTCTATAGCTCCCAGCTGGGCACCTACCCCTACTACACGCCCAGTGGGGAGCCTGTGTTTGGTGGTCTGCCCCAGAATGCCAGCCTGATTGCCCACCTGGCCCGCACATTCCAGGACATCCTGGCTGCCATACCTGCTCCTGACTTCTCAGGGCTGGCAGTCATCGACTGGGAGGCATGGCGCCCACGCTGGGCCTTCAACTGGGACACCAAGGACATTTACCGGCAGCGCTCACGGGCACTGGTACAGGCGCAGCACCCTGATTGGCCAGCTCCTCAGGTGGAGGCAGTAGCCCAGGACCAGTTCCAGGGAGCTGCACGGGCCTGGATGGCAGGCACCCTCCAGCTGGGGCGGGCACTGCGTCCTCGCGGCCTCTGGGGCTTCTATGGCTTCCCTGACTGCTATAACTATGACTTTCTAAGCCCCAACTACACCGGCCAGTGCCCATCAGGCATCCGTGCCCAAAATGACCAGCTAGGGTGGCTGTGGGGCCAGAGCCGTGCCCTCTATCCCAGCATCTACATGCCCGCAGTGCTGGAGGGCACAGGGAAGTCACAGATGTATGTGCAGCACCGTGTGGCCGAGGCATTCCGTGTGGCTGTGGCTGCTGGTGACCCCAATCTGCCGGTGCTGCCCTATGTCCAGATCTTCTATGACATGACAAACCACTTTCTGCCCCTGGTAAGTCTTCTGTAACCTGCCCACCTTGTCAACCTGCCTTGTCAGATATTAGGTCCAGCCTTGGGGTACTTTAGCCTTGGGACATTTTCTTTTTTTTTTTTTTTTTTTTTTTTTTTGAGACAGAGTCTCACTCTGTCGCCCACGCTGGAGTGCAGTGGCACGATCTTGGCTCACTGCAAGCTCTGCCTTCTGGGTTCACGCCATTCTCCTGCCTCAGCCTCCGAGTAGCTGGGATACAGGCGCCCGCCACCACACCCGGCTAATTTTTTGTATTTTTTAGTAGAGTCGGGGTTTCACTGTGTTAGCCAGGATGGTCTCAATCTCCTGACCTCATGATCTGTCCGCCTCGGCCTCCCAAAGTGCTGGGATTACAGGTGTGAGCCACCGCGCCCGGCCCCCAGCCTTGGGACATTTTCATCCACTCATTCTTTTTTTTTTTTTTTTTTTTTTGAGACGGAGTCTTGCTCTGTCACCCAGGCTGGAGTGCAGGGGCAAGATCTCAGCTCCTGCAACCTCCACCTCCCAGATTCAAGTGATTCTCCTGCCTCAGCCTCCCGAGTAGCTGAGATTACAGGCATGCCATCAACATGCCTGGCTAATTTTTGTATTTTTAGTAGAAATGGGGTTTCACCATGTTGGCCAGGCTGGTCTCGAACTCCTGACCTCAGGTGATCCTCCCACCTCAGCCTCCCAAAGTGCTGGGATTACAGGTTTGAGCCACCGTGCCTGGCGCATGGGCACATCCATTGAATGCGCACTTTGTGCCAAGTTCTGTGCCAGGCACAGGCAATTCAACATTTATTGGAATGATGTAGTCCCTGTCTGCATGGAATTCATAGGCTAGAGGAGGAAGCAGTTTGCCTCTGGTCCCATGGCCAGAGCAGCCCCAGGTGAAGGTTATGAATTATTTGTCCCATCCAATGGTGTTCTAGCAGTCTGCCACAGGGTGGGAAGGAGGCCCCACAGAGCTGTGCTGTCTCCTTCCCAGGATGAGCTGGAGCACAGCCTGGGGGAGAGTGCGGCCCAAGGGGCAGCTGGAGTGGTACTCTGGGTGAGCTGGGAAAATACAAGAACCAAGGTGAGCTTAGGCCTGGCATGAGGGTGGGGGTGGGGGAGGGGTGGGGCCGTTAAGCTGACTGGGTAGACCCTGACTTACCCTTTCTACCTGCAAAGTCCTGGCTGACCAGCAGGTGAGTGCCTCAGTGCCCTAGGTGGGTCCATACGTGGCCATGGTGTCCCTGACGCTATCCTCCCTTCCCACCTAGGAATCATGTCAGGCCATCAAGGAGTATATGGACACTACACTGGGGCCCTTCATCCTGAACGTGACCAGTGGGGCCCTTCTCTGCAGTCAAGCCCTGTGCTCCGGCCATGGCCGCTGTGTCCGCCGTCCCAGCCACCCCAAAGCCCTCCTCCTCCTTAACCCTGCCAGTTTCTCCATCCAGCTCACGCCTGGTGGTGGGCCCCTGAGCCTGCGGGGTGCCCTCTCACTTGAAGATCAGGCACAGATGGCTGTGGAGTTCAAATGTCGATGCTACCCTGGCTGGCAGGGACCGTGGTGTGAGCAGAAGAGCATGTGGTGATTGGCCACACATTGAGTTGCACATATTGAGAACCTAATGCACTCTGGGTCTGGCCAGGGCTTCCTCAAATACATGCACGGTCATACAAGTCATGGTCACAGTAAAGAGTACACTCAGCCACTGTCACAGGCATATTCCCTGCACACACATGTATACTTACAGACTGGAATAGTGGCATAAGGAGTTAGAACCACAGCAGACACCATTCATTCCATGTCCATGTGCATCTACTTGGCAAGGTCATAGACAATTCCTCCAGAG
Organism: Pongo abelii; assembly: GCF_028885655.2. Classification (NCBI taxonomy): domain Eukaryota; kingdom Metazoa; phylum Chordata; class Mammalia; order Primates; family Hominidae; genus Pongo; species Pongo abelii. Next base: position 104,145,605 of record NC_085928.1, read on the forward strand.
ACACTGAGCCAGTCTTTGAACTGCAGCAACCACAAAGGCTGACATTAACTGAGTGCCTACTCTTTGCCAGTCCCCGTGCTAAGCATTTTATGTGGACTTATTCATTCCTCACAATGAGGCTATGAGGAAACTGAGTCACTCACATTGAGGGTAAGCACGTTGCCCAAGGTTGCACAGCAAGAAAAGGGAGAAGTTGAGATTCAAATCCAGGCTGTCTAGCTCCGGAGGTACAGCCCTTGCACTCCTACTGAGTTTATGGTAACCAGCCCTGCACGACCCCTGAATCTGCTGAGAGGCACCAGTCCAGCAAATAAAGCAGTCATGATTTACTTAGCTGTTTATTGAGCGCCTAAAATTTCCAGGCCCCGGTATCCAAAGGGCACAGGAAAGGCTTGTCACTCTCACCAGATCTGACGTCAGTCTAAGGGCGGCTGCTTCCCAGGGTGGGGCCCAAGTTTCAGGAGAAAGCCCCACCTGATCGGACCTTTTCCAAGCTGTCCTGGGGCAGGAGGCCGGCGGGAACCGAAGCTAGACTTGTCAGAGCCTGGGGCGGGGCTGGCGGAGGCAGAGCCAGCTGGAGGCGGGGCCTGCGCTTGGCTGAAGTGGTGACGTGCTGGGCTGGGGCAGGGCCTGGAAGAAGCCAAATCGAGGCGGGACCTAAGCTGTGACGCAAGGAGAAGGAGGAGGGGCCTGTATGGGGCCGGGTGGGGAGGAGGCGGACTCAAATGGAGATGGGGTGGGGCTCAGCAGGGGCGGAGCCAGGGTAGAGACTGAGTCTGCGCCTGGCGGGTGTTATGACGCGCAAACCAGGGGCGGGGCCTAAGCGGCGACGCGCGGGTGCCGGGGCACCCCGGGAGACCTTAGAACGCCTTGGCGCGCCGCCAGGACGCGACGGCTGCAGTACATCCGCCGCACCGCTGGGGGCCAACGTTGTCGGACCGAGGAGTCCGAGGTGGCGACTGAGTGAGATCCCCAGCTGTGCGGAGCTAGGACGCGGAACATCCCGGAGGCCGGCATCAACATGTCAGTACCGCACCCTTCCCATTTGTTGCCTGTAGGTCCACCCCGCGCGTGCGGTCCCCAAGTGGCCATGCCACCCCGCACGCCCTCCCTGCGTCAGTCGTTCGTTTCCAGACCATGCCGAGCCACACCTGCCGATAGAGTCGAGCTCTCGAAGTCCTCATTCCCAAAAGCTCCACAGCCTGTGACCCACTAGGAGGGAGGGGGAAACCGAGGCCCGGGAGAGACGGAGAAGCCACTCTCTGAGGACCCCGGAGCCCCGCCCACAGTGGGTGGGGTCGGCACTGAAGGGGTTAAGGCCGCGGGGAAGCCCCGGGCTCAGCCCTAGGGGCGGATCCTGGGGCTTCCTCCCTCCAGACCAAAGGGTGCTGCTGCTGCCGAGGTGGCTGATGCAGGTGAGGGGCTTACAGCCCTGTGAATGGTGTGGGAGGTGAGGGGAGGGGGGTGCCTGTTACTGACCAGTGTTTAATTGGCCTCAAGCTCAGGAGAGGTAAGGGGAGCCAGCAGGCCCCTTCTGGAGCAGGTGAGTAGAAGGAGGGGGTCCAGCTGCCCGCCCACCACTAGAAAACCCCCAGCGTAGACCTGCCTGACAGCAGGACCTTGGTTAAGATGGGAAAACAGTAGGGTTTTGGCACAGGAGGTCTGGGCCCCCAACCTGTTGACCGTTGGACACCCTGTGGATATAGGAAGGAAGCTGTGGTCCTTATCTAGGGTGCCTGCGAAACTCAGGCCAGTGGGGAACCAAGCCTGCAGAGGCAATACTGCTGTGTGACTGTGGGCCAGGCCCAGTGCTGGTGCTGCTGGGGCCCCATCTGAGGGGACAGTTGGGTCTATATCCAAAGTGTCCTGAGATGGACAGAGTTGGGAAGGGGGCCATGGGCTCCAGGCGGGGAAGGCAGTCAAGACAGGCCAAAGCTCAGCCTGATGGGTGCATGAGTGGGGCCCCAGGATCCACTAAGGCAGTGGGCATAGCCCAGGTAGTTGAAAAGGCTCGGAGCTGGAAGAGACTCGGAACATAGGGAGAAGGGACAGGAAGACTCCTGGAGCAGTTTTTCCTATGGAGGGAACCTTGAGTAGGTTTGAGCAGGGGGTATAGTGTCTGCTTTGCATCTTCTATCCCATGCCCTAGTGGTGGACTAGGAGGACTACTGGAAGACAGAAGGCCAGCAAGTAGATTGGGTCAGCTGTTTCATAGACCTGGTGGTTACAGGCCCCCTGTGAGGGGAGGTCCTGAGGAGGACAAATTTGTAGCCAGAGCAGGCTGGGGCCAGGATTCCTAGGTTCTGCCCCAGCCTTAAGCAGCTCATCCATCACTCCCAGCCTCCCTCCAATGTGGGATAGACACCTGGATCTATCTGCCCTGCTCTATAGGGGATGGGTCTCTTCCAGGTCACCTGTGCTGTCAGATGAGTGTGGGACAAAGTGCAGCCCACCACTCCCCAGTTCCAATATGCATGGTCCCCCCTGCACTCTGTCAGCCCTTCCCTACCCCAACACCACCCTCCCTCCTGGCACAGCCCAGCATGGCTGTTATCTACAGGAGGAGAGCCACTGTGGTCTGAAGAGATGCCACTGCCTGGAGACTGGGGTCTTAACCTCCAGCCTGGCACTGAGCCACCTGCAACCTAGCAGCAGGTGACCTTGGCTCCCAGCCTGACTCAGCTGAACCTGGATCCTGTGCACAGGCAAGAGCTGACTCTGAGCCCTGGCCCAGCCAAGCTGACCCCTACACTAGACCCTACACACCGGATGGAGCTGATCCTGAGTACCAGCCCAGCTGAGCTGACTCTGGATCCTGCGTGCCAGCCAAAGCTGCCCCTGGATTCCACATGCCAACCAGAGATGACCCTCAATCCTGGTCCAACTGAGCTTACCCTGGATCCTGAACACCAGCCAGAGGAGACCCCCGCTCCTAGCCTGGCTGAGTTGACCCTGGAGCCTGTGCACCGCCGACCTGAGCTCCTGGATGCTTGTGCTGACCTCATCAATGATCAGTGGCCCCGCAGCCGTGCCTCCCGCCTGCACTCCCTGGGCCAGTCCTCAGATGCCTTCCCCCTCTGCCTGATGCTGCTGAGCCCCCACCCCACACCTGAAGCAGCACCCGTTGTGGTGGGCCATGCCCGCCTGTCACGGGTGCTGAACCAGCCCCAGAGCCTCTTAGTGGAGACAGTGGTGGTGGCCCGGGCCCTGAGGGGCCGTGGCTTTGGCCGCCGCCTCATGGAGGGCCTGGAGGTCTTTGCTCGGGCCCGGGGCTTCCGCAAGCTGCACCTCACCACCCATGACCAGGTGCACTTCTATACCCACCTGGGCTACCAGCTGGGTGAGCCTGTGCAGGGCCTGGTCTTCACCAGCAGACGGCTGCCTGCCACCCTGCTTAATGCTTTCCCCACAGTCCCCTCTCCCCGGCCACCCTGGAAGGCCCCAAACCTGACTGCCCAAGCTGCCCCAAGGGGTCCCAAGGGACCTACATTGCCACCACCCCCTCCCCTACCTGAGTGCCTGACCACCTCACCCCCAGTTCCATCAGGGCCCCCTTCAAAAAGCCTGCTGGAGACACAATATCAAAATGTGAGGGGGCGCCCCATATTCTGGATGGAAAAAGACATCTGAGACCATCCAGGGCAAGGAACTGTCTTTCTGGTTCAATAGACTGCCCCGGACAGTCTACAAGCCTCAGCCCACTGACCGTACCTCAGCCCCTAGCCCCTGGGGGGCAGCTTTAACCTGGGCATGTTTCCTGGGTACCAGTGGGGCCAGGAGGTGGCTCTGGCTCAGAGCCGTCAGTGTGGCTGAATAAACGCTCTCTTGGGTATGGCTGTGACACTTTATTTGTTGACCCCCCTACCCTTACCTCTCACCTCTTCTGCAGGTCCCTTATCCCTGCAGAAGTCCCCAGATCCACCTTGGCCCTGAGGCCATTGATGGGAGGATGCCTGTCCTTTGCCTTTACCCCCCACCTGGCTCAGGAGACAGGGTGGCTGTTCTCTTCCCCGTTCACTCACTCATTACCATTCACTGAGCGCCTACTGTGTGTCAAGCCCTCGACGGGACATAGGCAATGGGTAACTAGACAAACAGGCATAGGGTAGCAGGATCCATGTGGTACAGGGGAGGTACAGAGGCTTTGGGAACCCAAGTGACTTCACTCCACCTGGGGATCCAGGAGACCTCCCAGGGCAGTGATGTCACAGCAGAGACCTGAGAGCTAGGTAGGAATTAAACCAGGCAGGTGAGGAGGTGGGACCTGACTGTTCTTGGAAGAGGGAACAAGGTGGGCAGAGGAAAGAAGGGGACTTGTGACAGTTGTGGGAGGACACAGTGGTGTATTGACAAAGATAGGGGACATGGGAGGGAATGTACCCTCAGCTCACTGTAAAGCCTGCTTTGGTGTGCACCTGCCACTCGATGCCTGGGGCATCATAGCCAGCTTGTGGTGTGGCTGCTTTAAAAGGCCCAAGAGACCCTTGGGGAAACATGCTTTCCCCAAGTCCTCCTGTAAGGATGGGGAGGAGCTAGGGGAGCTTTCCTGGCTTTCCCTGCTGTGTGGAAGGTGTGGCCATAGCTATGGACTCTAAGCTTACACCCTCCTCTCTCCTGCAGGTTTCCATCCTTGGGGCATGACCACGCGACTAGGCCCAGCCCTGGTGCTGGGGGTGGCCCTGTGCCTGGGTTGTGGCCAGCCCCTACCACAGGTCCCTGAACGCCCCTTCTCTGTGCTGTGGAATGTACCCTCAGCACACTGTAAGTCCCGCTTTGGTGTGCACCTGCCACTCAATGCTCTGGGCATCATAGCCAACCGTGGCCAGCATTTCCACGGTCAGAACATGACCATTTTCTACAAGAACCAACTCGGCCTCTATCCCTACTTTGGGCCCAAGGGCACAGCTCACAATGGGGGCATCCCCCAGGCTTTGCCCCTTGACCGCCACCTGGCACTGGCTGCCTACCAGATCCACCACAGCCTGAGACCCGGTTTTGCTGGCCCAGCAGTGCTGGATTGGGAGGAGTGGTGTCCACTCTGGGCTGGGAACTGGGGCCGCCGCCGGGCTTATCAGGCAGCCTCTTGGGCTTGGGCACAGCAGGTGTTCCCTGACCTGGACCCTCAGGAGCAGCTCTACAAGGCCTATACTGGCTTTGAGCAGGCAGCCCGTGCACTGATGGAGGATACGCTGCGGGTGGCCCAGGCACTGCGGCCCCATGGACTCTGGGGCTTCTATCACTACCCAGCCTGCGGCAATGGCTGGCATAGTATGGCTTCCAACTATACCGGCCGCTGCCATGCAGCCACCCTTGCCCGCAACACTCAACTGCATTGGCTCTGGGCCGCCTCCAGTGCCCTCTTCCCCAGCATCTACCTCCCACCCAGGCTGCCGCCTGCCCACCACCAGGCCTTTGTCCGACATCGCCTGGAGGAGGCCTTCCGTGTGGCCCTTGTTGGGCACCGACATCCCCTGCCTGTCCTGGCCTATGTCCGCCTCACACACCGGAGATCTGGGAGGTTCCTGTCCCAGGTAAGTGGAAGCTGAGGTCCAGGGGTCTGAGTCAGGAGGTATGGCCCTGTTCTAGGAAGGTCCCAGGAGAAGACCTTGCCTAGAGGTTGGTCCTAATCTAGGCGTTCTGAGTGGAAGGCCCTGTCCTGGAGCATCTGATGAGGGAGGCATGGCTTTGCCCTGGAAGATGTTGAGGGGTAGGGAGGCCCAGCCTTTGGAGTGCTGGCCTGAGGGGAGATATTCTCAGTGGAAGGCCTGAGAAGCCACTCAGAGACTCGATACAAAGGGGCCCTACTCGGGCTGGGTGAGTGTCTCACACCTATAATCCCAGTACTTTGGGAGCCTGAGATGATGGAAGGATTCCTTGAGACCAAGAGTTCAAAACCAGCCTGGGCAACATAGTGAGACCCCAACCTCTACCAAAAAAACATTTGAGACAGAGTCTTGCTCTGTTGCCCAGGCTGGAGTGCAGTGGCACCATCTCAGCTCACTGCGGCCTCCACTTCCTGGTTCTAGCGATCCTCCCACCTAAGTCTCTTCCCGAATAGCTGGACTACAGGTGAATACCACCACACCCAGCTAATTTTTATATTTTTGTAGAGATGGGGTTTGTCATGTTGCCCAGGCTGGTCTTGAACTCCTGGACTCAAGTGATTCTCCCGCTTTTGCCTCCCAAAGTGTGGGATTACAGGTGTGAGCCACTGTGCCCAGCCTAAAAAATTATTAGCCAGGTGTTATGCACCTGTAGTCCCAGCTACTTGGGAGGCTGAGGTGGGAGGATTACTTGATCCCAGGAGTTCAAGGCTGCAGTGAGCTATGATCAGGCCACTGCGCTCCAGACTCGATGACAGAGTAAAACCCTGCCTCTAAAACCAAACCAAACTAGAGGGGCCCTACTGTACAGGTAGAATCATATTGTGACAGTGAACCAGAAGAGTTTCTTGAATGTGGATGTGTGCCCACATGGATCTGGCCAGCCCAGCCCTGGCTTAACAGCTCTCTGCCTCCAGGATGACCTTGTGCAGACCATTGGTGTGAGTGCAGCACTAGGGGCAGCCGGCGTGGTGCTCTGGGGGGACCTGAGCCTCTCCAGCTCTGAGGTGATCATTGCCCCTTTGAGCCTGCCATGTAGCACATGCTGGGGTCCCAGGGTGGGGGACGGCCATGTCAAGATTGTAGAGCAGGCATATTGACACATCTCTTCCCTATTCCTCAGGAGGAATGCTGGCATCTCCATGACTACCTGGTGGACACCTTGGGCCCCTATGTGATCAATGTGACCAGGGCAGCGATGGCCTGCAGTCACCAGCGGTGCCATGGCCACGGGCGCTGTGCCCGGCGAGATCCAGGACAGATGGAAGCCTTTCTACACCTGTGGCCAGACGGCAGCCTTGGAGATTGGAAGTCCTTCAGCTGCCACTGTTACTGGGGCTGGGCTGGCCCCACCTGCCAGGAGCCCAGGCTTGGGCCAAAAGAAGCAGTATAAAGCCAGGGCCCCTGCCACTGCCTCTTCTTTTCCCTGCTGCCACTTTTCCAGTCCTGGAACTACTCTGTCCCACGCTTGCTCTATTCAGTTTACAGTCAACCCTCCCAAGCACACACCCCGCTTCCTTTGGAATCCGTGAGGGGTAGAAGGGGCCAGAAAAAACGCTTATAAAACTAGAGGCCCTCTGAGATCATGTGAGTCCTCCATGGCAAGGAAGCAGTCCCAGGGAGAGTCAGGTTCCAGCTAGTTAGGGCTGCCAGCCTAGGGCTTTGTGCCTACACCTCACTAAGCCCATGGAGAGGTCACAGAAGATGGGCCGTGCACGGGCAGATGGGCCCCAAAAAATCTTGGCGAAGGTCAGTAAAGTGCTAAGCTCTTGTCTGCACTCTTTCATCATAAAGTCACTTTTTTCCACTGCCTGAGGTTTGGCTGTTGCTCCTGTTATCCCAAGCTCTAAGCCCTTCCCATGGTCCCCAGACCCAGGCAGGGGTCGGCCTCGTCTGGAGTGTCCCGCTGCCAAGTGCCCTGAGAAGCCAGTCCTGCCGTGGTGCTCCACTGAGGGACGCTTCGGAGTTAACGACAGTGCACTTGTTCCCGACGCGGGGCTGGGGTGCGCGCAGGGCATTGTGGGTGCATAGTTCAGCTAGCGCGTCGTCGGCTGGTGGGCCCCAGGCGTGGACTACCATTCCCATGGTGCTCTACGCGCAGCCAGCCGCCGTCGCCTGTGCGCTCAGGCCTCTGGGATTAGTAGTTTTCGCCTCGTGGATGTGGGCTTGAATCGGATGGCCTGGAACTCGCCTTCCCGGCGACCTGTTTGGCAGGGCGGGACGCCTCGCGAAGATGGTGGTGCGCGGGGCGTGTGGCTCCCGTCGTCTGGCCAAGTCTCAGCGCAGCGCACCGGCCGGCGTCTCGCTGGCCTGGAGCCCACACCCACCGGGTCCCTGACCCCGCGCCCCCCGCGCCCGGTTCCCGGCATGCCTCGCGCCCGTAAGGGCAACACGCTTCGGAAGGGTGGTCAGCGCCGTGGAGGAGGTGAGTGGGGTGGGGGGCGTGGGACAGCTGTATGAGCAGCGGGCGGGGGTCCTGCTGGGTCCCCTTGGTTGTTCTCGAGGGCCCTGGGTGGGGAACCCCCTCGGCCAGCCCCACGCAGCTTCCCAGAAGTCTACCGAGGCTGGCACGTGCCCCAGCAGTCATTGGCCACGTGCGTGCCCAACTTGAGCTCGCTGCCCACTGCCTGTTGGGAGTCCGCGCTCCCAGCGGTGACCCAGCCAGCCCCTCCGGGCCTCAGTTTCCCCATTGCCTCTCCGCCTCAGTTGCCTGCTGCGTGGACAAACTCACCGGGCAGAGCAGGAAGCCAGTCCTCTTGCCAAACCCTGATCCTTTCCTGGACTGGTCAAGGAAGTTGGCGGGAGTCCTGGCCTGCTCCGGTGAACAGAGGGAGGGGGCTCTGTTGGGAAGCTACCTGATTAGGGCCTTGGCAGCTTGGCAGGCCTGACTCCACAAGGTAGCTGAGTATCCTGGAGCCTGAGGCAGTCTTGGGACTCGCTTATCAGCTTAGACCAGGAGCCTGTCTTAATGCAGTAAACACATATGTTTACTCTGCTGGGATGGGGTGCCTACCACGCACAAATTTATTTATTTTTATTTTCGAGGGGGAGGGGAGGAGGGCCGGGCACAGGAAGGAGGAAAATACCTAGGCACAACTTTAAACTGGTCACCACCATGGTGGCTTTTGGGTGGGGGACATCTAATAGGGTATGAAATATGTTCACTGAGTGGTGTCAGCCCCAGACTTAGGACTCAGGGAGGCCTGGGAGGAAGTGCTTCTGGGTGAGTCCTTAGAGGATGGAGAAGAGAGCAAGTTGTACAAAGGCCTGGCAGCTGGAGGGACCCCAGCACAGTGGAGTGAATGAGGGAAGGCTGGGCTGCTCTGGAAGGTGGGATAGTAAGATAAAATGGGAGCAGGCTGAGTGTGGTGGCTCACACCTGTAATCCCAGCACTTTGGGAGGCCAAGGCAGGCAGATCACCTGAGGCCAGGAGTTCGAGACCAGCCTGACCAACATGGAGAAACCCTATCTCTACTAAAAATACAAAATTAGCTGGGTGTGGTGGCGTATGCCTGTAATCCCAGCTACTCGGGAGGCTGAGGCAGGAGAATCACTGGAACCTGGGAGGCAGAGGTCGCGGTGAGCCGAGATGGTGTCATTGCACTCCAGCCTGGGCAACAAGAGCAAAACTCTGTCTTAAAAAAAAAAAAAAAAAAGTGGGGGTGAGCAGATGCCAGGCTGGACTTTGTCCTGCAGATGAGGGGTGTGAGTAGTTCTTAGAAGTAGGGCCAGCCTGGTGATCACACCCTGTCCAAAACTCTGCTACAGCAGCCAACCTTGCCAATGTCAGCCCTTGGCCCTGGACAGACCCCACACACAGGAGTGCACCAGCCCTACTGAACTGACCCTTGGCTTTGGTTTTTCATCTCCGAGAGGGACACCATTCTATCTTTTGGGATTATGAGGTTGAGTGAGGTACCCCCAGCCATCCCTTATCAGTAGAGGCAAGTTGAGTGTCCTATTCCACCTTCTCCAGGTGCCCGGAGCAGTGCCCAAGCTGACTCGGGTTCCAGTGATGATGAGGCAGCCAGTGAGGCCCGCAGCACCGCCAGTGAATGCCCCAGCTTTCTCAGCACCACTGTAGAGGACAGCCTTGGTGAGAACGGGTGGAAGTTTGACAGGAGCTTAGTGAGGGCTCCATGGGCTGAGGACAAGAAGCAGTGCTGACCAGGTGGCCTTGCAGGGGGGGATGTCGTGGATGAGCAGGGCCAGCAGGAAGACCTTGAGGAAAAGCTGAAGGAGTATGTGGACTGCCTCACAGACAAGAGGTACCCCTGGCTGCCAGCCAACTCCTACACCCAGCTCCAAGTGTGACCAAGGGAGGGCTGGCCCATGTGACCCCCCTTCTCGACCTCCCCCAGTGCCAAGACCCGGCAGGGTGCTCTCGAGAGCCTGCGCCTGGCCCTGGCGTCCCGCCTACTCCCCGACTTCTTGCTGGAGCGCCGCCTCACACTAGCCGATGCCCTGGAAAAGTGCCTCAAGAAAGGTTGGACCTGGGGGTACGTGGGAGACTTAAACTGGGCAGACACTGGCCCTTGCTGCATGGGCTGACTGGAAAGCATCCCACAGGCAAGGGCGAGGAACAAGCCCTGGCTGCTGCTGTGCTAGGCCTGCTCTGCGTGCAGCTGGGCCCTGGACTTAAGGGTGAGGAGCTGTTCCACAGCCTGCAGCCTCTGCTGGTCTCTGTGCTCAGTGACAGCACAGCTAGCCCTGCTGCCCGGCTCCACGTGAGTGTGCCTGTGCCCCATGAAACCCTTCCTGCACCTTATCCCTCAGCAGAGTGGTGGGTTCCCCCTGTCTTCAGCCTCCCTTACTCTGAGGAGAGTGAGCTCCAGGGCTGGGAACCCAGGTTCACCCACTGACCATGGCATGGCATTGCCCTCCTCCCAACAGTGTGCTTCTGCCCTTGGCCTGGGCTGCTACGTGGCTGCCGCCGACATCCAGGTGAGTGGTCTTTGGGCACAGGTGGTAGAGCATCTAGGGCTGTAACTCTGCCTCTGAGCTCCCCTGCCTCTCTGTGCTCCTAGGACCTAGTCTCTTGCCTTGCCTGCTTAGAAAGTGTTTTCAGCCGGTTCTATGGCTTGGGCAGCTCCACAAGTCCTGTGGTTCCTGCCAGCCTGCACGGCCTGCTCTGTGCTGCCCTGCAGGCCTGGGCATTGCTGCTCACCATCTGCCCCAGCACCCAAATCAGCCACATCCTTGACAGGTAGGGGTGGCTGTCCACTGGGAGGGGGAGGGGATCTCAAAGAGGCCCCCAACCCACACATATAGCTCAGTCTGCCCCTTCCCTAGGCAGCTGCCCCGGCTGCCCCAGCTCTTGTCCAGTGAAAGTGTGAACCTGCGGATTGCTGCCGGTGAAACCATCGCACTGCTCTTTGAGCTTGCCCGGGACCTTGAGGTGCGAGGGACAAGGATGGGGGGTGCTTGGTGACACCACCTGCCCATCACAGGCTGGATGCAGGGGGTGCCATAGAAAACAGAACAGCTTTAGGTCATTATGCAGAGGAGGTGGCCCCAGAACAGATTCATCTCCTAGATGTCATCATGATGGGTGCCCTCAGCAGCGGTGTCCTGGCCTGACAGAGGCCAAGGAGGGGTCAAAGGGGCCAGGCAGAGAAGAGAGGATCTCTCAGTGAAAGGAGGGGTTTGAGCAGTGCCCTGTTCAGAGCCAGCAGAGCTCAAGCATCTACCACACGCCCTCCAATGCTCCCATTGCAGGAGGAGTTTGTTTACGAGGACATGGAGGCCCTCTGCAGTGTCCTGCGCACTCTGGCCACTGACAGTAACAAGTACCGTGCCAAGGCTGATCGTCGGCGCCAGCGCTCTACTTTCCGCGCCGTGCTGCACTCCGTGGAGGTTTGCGTGAGAACATATGTGTCCTAGCAAGGGTGCATCCCCAGGCATAGCAGCCAAGCCCAGTTGTGTTGGCCCCTCTACCCTGCAGGGCGGTGAATGCAAAGAAGAGATAGTGCGCTTCGGCTTTGAGGTGCTCTACATGGACAGCTGGGCTCGGCACCGGATCTACGCTGCCTTCAAGGAAGTGCTGGGTTCAGGCATGCACCACCACCTCCAGGTGTGGGGACGGACAGGGAGGGGACATCTGGTGTGGTTGCGTCAGTCTGGCCTGAGCTCACTGCCCTCTGCCCCCCAGAACAATGAGCTACTCCGTGACATCTTTGGCCTGGGCCCTGTGCTGTTGCTGGATGCCACTGCCCTGAAGGCCTGCAAGGTTCCACGCTTCGAGAAGGTTTGCACCCTTGGGCACCTTTCTCTTCCCCCTATTCCCGTTTCCTGGAGGCCTGGAATTCTGTAGAGGCTGGAAGAGGACCCCCAGCCCTTTCCCTTCCCAGCTCCCCAGGGTGTCACTCTCTGTCCCCACTCTAGCACCTGTACAATGCTGCTGCCTTCAAAGCCCGGACCAAGGCTCGAAGCCGTGTGAGGGACAAGCGGGCAGACATCCTGTGAAGCAGGACCTGCTGAAGAGGAGACTTTCTATGCCCTTGGTCCGTATTTTTAACAGAAGACAGTGCAACAACTGGTCTCCACCAGTATTTGTCACTTTATTTTTTTAATGACAAAACCAAAAACAGACATGGGGTGGGTAGCTGGGGGCCCGGACACTTGGGACCCTGGCCCCTTTGTCCCTGCAGCCAGCCCTGTGGCCTCTTCCTGTCCTGTCTCAGGCCAGGCTAAATATGTGCCTGCCTCAGGGCTGTGGGGCAGGCACTAGGGGGCCTTTCCCTTCCTTTCCTTTCTCAGGCCTTGCTCCCCCAGGATGACCCACTCTTAGGGGGGTGGTGGCATCTGGACAAATGCCACCACAGCAGGTGGGGAGGCAAAGCTACCTGGAATGAATTTGTGTGCTGATTTTTAAGGATTATTACAGATAATTAAACAGAACGGTCAGCCTTCTGTGGTCTTAACCCCTGGGTATTTTTCTGTTCTCCCTCCCCATCTACTATCCCAGGCTTGGGCCCAACTGGGTCTTCCACAATGTCACCTTTGCCCTCCAAGGTAGTCTGCCCCAGGTGGCGCCTCTCCCCCTACTCAGAGCCCAGCCTGTCTTTGAGAGCTGAGGCTGGACCCTCACTGGGAGGCCTGGCAGAGTTTGGGTGATTGCTATGGGGACAGCTATTTCTAGACTTCAGAACCTGCCATCTGGGGTGGCCAGAGAGTGCTGACAGGCCACAGGAGGAGCCAGGAGGCTGGTGCCCCTTCCCCTGACCTTGGGCCACCCAAAGCAAGGCTTTGGCACCAGAGGCTTGGCTAGGCCTGGCTTGAAGAGATCAGGAGAGGCAGGCAGCTATTAAGTTAACAATAGGTTCTTGTACAAAAATCTCACCAAGGCAATAGTGTAGATGTGGCAGCCAGCAGTAGGGAAGGAGAGACTTGCCCATAGCCACTTTATTCCCCCCACACACACCCCCCCAGGCCCCAGATCCAAATGGCATCTCAGCTGGGTGCTTGGGCCTCACTGGAGTTGAGCCTCCGAAGCTGGCTGAGGCTGGCCAAGCGGAGTTTGAGTAGTGTCTCCTCCTGCGTGCGGAGCGTGTGTGCCAGGATGCGCAGGGATTCACTCTGCAGCACTGAATGGCAAGTGGGGGATCATCAGACCATGTGCCACCCCATGACCTCTGCAGACCCAGCCCAGGACCAGGGGCAGCCACGGGCCTCCCGCCCCATCCTTCACTGCTGCAGCATCTGCAGTTGCTCCTTCCAGCTGCACAGAAGGGCCTCCCAGTCCCCACTGCCTTGCTCTCTATTCCTACTAGCACCCTGTGCGTCCATACCGCTCAGGTAGACAGCCAGGAGTGCGAGCGCCAGGCAAGTGAGCACCAGCAGCGTGAGCAGCAGCAGGAACCCTCCTCGTCTGTACACAGGGCTGCAGCCAGCCTGGGCACACAGTGACGGCGGCAAAATGCCCAGCAGCTCATCCCACGGCCGTGCCTCTTCAGTTAGATAGGGGCGCAGTGTGCCTGCTGGGTGGATGGGACATCGGGAGGGTGGTGGGTGCACCTGCTTTCGTCCCCTCCCCCAGCACGTCATCCACCCCACTGTCCCCGCTCACCTCCACTATTTAGGTCGCTGATGGACTCCACCTGGTGCAGGCGTACCTCATGCACGCAGTTGGGGGCCAATGGCCCCCTGCTCCTCTGGCTGGGCATCATTGGCGCCACGGAGTCTGCAGGGGCAGCGCAGGCTGATTTAGCCAGTGGTGGGTCAACCCCCTTCCTTCTACCAGGTGGCTTCAAGCAGCAAGGACTTGCAGATGATAGGGATAGTGGGACATTTGGTTCCAAATCCCCTAAAACTGACTCAGGAATGACCCTTGATTTGGATCCAGGATGATCCCAGACCCTTACAGGCTTATTCTGTATACAGGAGCAGCAGGTACATTTGATTTGTTTCCTTCCAAGCACCCCAGGGACTCAGGCATTCCTCTGCCTGCTCATTTCTAGCAGTTTATCAGCCTTGAATGCTAAGCCCACAGCAAATGAAATTCAGTCCTGCCTCTTTTGTCAGTTGTCCCTGCAGACCCAATGCCTGGCATCTTCTGGTCAGAAAGCCCTATTGTAGCCACTCTGATGCCTTTCCCTCCTGGCCTTGGTTCGGTGTTTGTAAACATACTCAGTGTGACTGTGCTGTACATGTGTGAATCCTGCTGTTTTCATTCAACATTTACTATTGGAGAGACCCTTCTTTGTTATACTGTTGCACATGCCTCTGAGGTCTCTCCCTTCACACATCTCTCTGAGGCTGCCTGGGCATCTAGGTTGTTTGCAGTTCCCCCCCCCCCCCGCCCCCTTTTTTTTTTTGAGACGGAGTTTCACTCTTGTTGCCCAGGCTGAAGCGCAATGGCGCAAGCTTGGCTCACCGCTGCAGTTCCCTTTTGAAATTAACCCCCAAGACATCCACCATTGAGTATGAAGGTTTTTTTCCCAGTTTCCTGATAGTTATTAATTTCAGTTCCCAGAAGTGGAATTATTGGATCCAAGAGCAGGGATTTTTTTTTTTTTTTTTTTGAGATGTGTGTTTTGTTTTTTTTTTCTCCCTGTGTTGCCCAGGCTGGAATGCTATGTCGTGATCTCGCCTCACTGCACCCTCCACCTCCTGGGTTCAAGCGATTCTCCTGCATCAGCCTCCCGAGTAGCTGGGATTACAGGCGTGTGCCACCACGCCCAGCTAATTTTTGTATTTTTGGTAGAGATGAGGATTCACCATGTTGGCCAGGCTGGTCTGGAACTCCTGACCTCAAGTGATCTGCCTGCCTCGGCCTTCCAAAGTCCTGGCATTTATAGGCATGAGTCACTGCATTTGGCTGTTTTTTGTTTTGGTTTGGTTTTTTTGAGGTGGAGTCTCCCTCTGTCGCCCAGGCTGGAGTGCAGTGGCAGGATCTCGGCTCACTGCAACCTCTGCCTCCCGGCTTCAAGCAGTTCTCTGCCTCAGCCTCCCGAGTAGCTGGGATTACAGGTGCCTTCCACCACACCCAGCTACTTTTTATATTTTTAGTGGAGATGGGGTTTCACCATCTTGGCCAGGCTAGTCTTGAACCCCTGACCTTATAATCCACCCGCCTCGGCCTCCCAAAGTGCTGGGATTTACAGGCGTGAGCCACCGTGCCCGGCCTGTTTTTTTGTTTTTGAGACAGAGTCTTGCTCCGTTGCCCAGGCTGGAGTGCAGTGGCGCAATCTTGGCTCATTGCAACCTCCACCTCCTGGGTTCAAGTGATTCTCCTGTTTCAGCCTCCCGAGTAGCTGGGATTACAGATGTGTGTCACCATGCCCTGCTAATTTTTGTATTTTCAGTAGAAACCAGGTTTCCCATGCTGGCTAGGCTGGTCTCAAACTCCTGACCTCAAGTGATCCACCCGCCTCAGACTCCCAAAGTGCTGGGATTACAGGCGTGAGCCACCGTGCCTGGCGAGATTACCATTATTTTGAGATGGAGTCTTGCTCTGTCGCCAGGCTGGGGTGTAGTGGCGCGATCTCAGCTCACTGCAATCACCCCCTCCCAGGTTCAAGCGATGCCCCTGCCTCAGCCTCCCAAGTAGTTGGGATTACAGGCATCCACCACCGCCCCTGGCTAATTTTTTGTATTTTAGTAGAGAGGGGGTTTCACCATATTGGCCAGGATGGTCTCAATCTCCTGACCTCGTGATCTGCCCGCCTGGGCCTCCCAAAGTGCTGGGATTACAGGTGTGAGCCACTGTGCCTGGCCTGAGATTTTTGTTTTGTTTTTGAGACAGATTCTTACTCTATCACCCAGGCTGGAGTTCAGTGGGGTGATCACAGTTCACCGCAGCCTCCGCCTCCTGGGCTCAGGTGATCCTCCTGTGTCAGCCTTCCCAGTAGCTGGGACTACAGGCATGCACCACCATGCCCAGTTAATTTTTTTTGTATTTTTTGTAGAGACGGGGTTTCACTATGTTGCCCAGGCTGGTCTCGAACTCCTGGTCTCAAGAGATCCATCCTGCTTGGCCTCTCAAAGTGCTGGGATTACAGGTGTGAGCCACCACGCCCAGCCCGATTTTTTTTAAAGCTATTACCAAATTGTCTTCCAGAAGCACTGTCCACAGCCCCCCACAGGGTATAATATTGCCACCATTAGGCATCCCCGTAGGAAAAAAATTATATTTACATGCACACGTGCACACATAGATTTGCTAACTTGAGAGATGAGAAATGGCCTTTCTTGATTTATTTTATTGGGTTTCTTAGCCTAGGGAGTGTGACTAATATGTGTGTGGCTCTTTTTTTTTTTTTTTGAGACAGTCTTGCTGTGTTGCCCAGGCTGGAGTGCAGTGGCGCGATCTCAGCTCACTGCAACCTCCACCTCCCGGGTTCAAGCAATTCTCGTGTTTCAGCCTCCCGAGTAGCTGGGACTACAGGCATCTGCCACCATGCCTGGCTAATTTTTGTATTTTTAGTAGAGACCAGGTTTTGCCATGTTGGCCAGGCTGGTCTCAAACTCCTGACCTCAAGTGATCCACCCGCCTTGGCCTCCCAAAGTGCTGGGATTACAGGCGCAAGCCACCATGCCCAGCTGTGTGTGGCTTCTTAATTATCAATTTGAAGCCTCTGCCCATTTAGTCACTTGGGTCTGTGTACTTTTCTTGTGATTTTAATTATGTACTTTCACACTCATTGAAGTTTTTGCTTTTTGTTTGTTTGTTTGAGACAGAGTCTCACTCTGTTGCCCTGGCTGGAGTGCAGTGGTGTGATCTGGGCTCACTGCAACCTCTGCCTCCTGGGTTCAAGGGATTCTCCTATGTCAGCCTTAGTAGCTGGCACTACAGGTGTGCACCACCACGCCCTGCAATTTTTTTTTTTTTTTTTTTTTTTTGAGATGGAGTCTGGCTCTGTCACCCAGGCTGGAGTGCAGTGGCACGATCTTGGCTCACCGCAAGCTCCGCCTCCCAGGTTCATGCCATTCTCCTGCCTCACCCTCCCAAGTAGCTGGGACTACAGATGTCCGCTGCCACGCCCGGCTAATTTTTTGTATTTTTAGTAGAGATGGGGTTTCACCATGTTGGCCAGGATAGTCTCGATCTCCTGACCTCGTGATCCGTCTGCCTCGGCCTCCCAAAGTTCTGGGATTACAGGCGTGAACCACCGCGCCCGGCCAATTTTTGTATTTTTTGGTAGAGATGGGGTTTCACCTTCTTGGCCAGGCTGGTCTTGAAATCCTGACCTCAAGTCATCTGCCCATCTTGTCCTCCCAAAGTGCTGGGTTTACAGGCATGAGCCACTGTACCCGGCCAATATTTAATTATATTTTCTTCTAGTTGTTCTTTAACTTGATGTCTAAAAATCCTGGTCCAGATGCCAAGAGCTCCAGATACGCACCTGGAAGCTGATAACAGTAGGGAAGAGCATTGGGGGGAAACCTCCAGATAGGAGCAAGGGTGGCCTTGCACTCTGGGACTGTCATTCTCAGGACAGTAACTCAACCTCCATGATTTACTTGAAACTGCCTCTTGACATGCTCAAAAGCAAGTACAACAAAAACAAGCAAGTGCTGCCAGTCATTATGTCTCGGTGGTGGGTTGAAGGTCATATTAAATTCTCTCTTTGGGCCAGGCACTGTGGCTCATGCCTGTAATCCCAGCACTTTGGGAGGCCAAGGCAGGAGGATCATTTGAGTCTAAGAGTTTGAAACCAGCCAGGGCAACATAGGGAGACCCCATCTCTACAAAAAAATTAAAGATTAGGGCCGGGCACAGTGGCTCACGCCTGTAATCCCAGCACTTTGGGAGGCTGAGGTGGGCGGATCACGAGGTCAGGAGTTCGAGATCAGCCTGGTCAACATGGTGAAACCCCATCTGTACTAAAAATACAAAAAATTAGCCGGGCATGGTGATGGGCGCCTGTAGTCCCAGCTACTCAGGAGGCTGAGGCAGGAGAATAGCTTGAACCCGGGAGGCGGAGCTTGCGGTGACCCAAGCTCAAGCCACTGCACTCCAGCCTGGGTGACAGAGCTAGACCTCATCTCAAAAAAAAATAAATAAATAAAGATTAGTTTGGTGTGGTGGCATGCTTCTGTGGTGCCAGCTTCTCAGGAGGCTGAGGTGGGAGGGTTGCTTGAGTCCAGGAGGTCAAGGCTGCAGTGAACTGTGATCATGCCACTGCACTCCAGCCTGGACAACAGAGTGAGAACCTGTCTCTAAAAAAAAAAAAAAAAATTCCCTGCTGCCGGGCACAGTGGCTCACACCTATAATCCCAGCACTTTGGGAGGCCAAGGCAAGTGGATCACAAGGTCAGGAGTTTGAGACCAGCCTGGCCATTATGGTGAAACCCCGTCTCTACCAAAAATATTAAAAAATTAGCCAGGTATGGTGGCAGGCGCCTGTGGTCCCAGCTACTTGGGAGGCTGAGACAGGAGAATCACTTAAACCTGGGAGGCAGAGGTTGCAGTGAGCAGAGATCGCACCACTGCACTCCAGCCTGGGCGACAGAGCAAGACTCCGTCTCAGAAAAAAAAAAAGGGGCTGGGCGCGGTAGCCCACGCCTGTAATCCCAGCACTTTGGAAGGCCGAGGCGGGCGGATCATGAGGTCAGGAGATCGAGACCATCCTGGCTAACACAGTGAAACCCCGTTTCTACTAAAAAATACAAAACAAAAATTAGCTGGGCATGGTGGCAGGTGCCTGTAGTCCCAGCTACTCAGAAGGCTGAGGCAGGAGAATGGCATGAACCCGGGAGGCAGAGCTTGCAATGAGCCGAGATCGCGCCACTGCACTCCAGCCTGGGCGACAGAGCAAGACTCCATCTCAAAAAAAAAAAAAAAAAAAAATTCCCTCTTTGTACTTTGTTGTGCTTTTCTCACACTTTCTAAACTGAATGTGAATTGTTTATTACAGGAAAAACACACAGTAAATGTCATTGTTAAGATCCCAAAAGAGGCCAGGCACAGTGGCTTATGCCTCTAATCCCAGCACTTTGAAAGGCCAAGGTGGCTGGCTGGGCGCAGTGGCTCACGCCTGTAATCCCAGCACTTTGGGAGGCCGAAGCGGGTGGATCACGAGGTCAGAAGATTGAGACCATGCCGGCTAACACAGTGAAACCCCATCTCTACTAAAAATACAAAAAATTAGCCGGGCGTGGTGGCGGGCTCCTGTAGTCCCAGCTACTCGGGAGGCTGAGGCAGGAGAATGGCGTGAACCCGGGAGGCAGAGCTTGCAGTGAGCTGAGATCTCGCCACTGCACTCCAGCCTGGGCAACAGAGCAAGACTCCATCTCAAAAAAAAAAAAAAAAAAAAAAGGCCAAGGTGGGAGGATTGGATTGGTTGAGGCCAGGAGTTCAAGACCAGGGAGACCCTTCTCTACACACACACACACATGCATGAAAGTAAACATTTCCCCCTACCAGGGGCAAGGCCCCTCTCCTGCAATGTTGAAAATGTTGGCAGTGGCTCACTCTTGTAATCCCAACAATTTGGGAGGCCAAGGCGGGTGGATCACCTGAGGTCAGGAGTTTGAGACCAGCCTGCCCAATACAGTGAAACCTTGTCTCTACTAAAAATACAAAAATTAGCCGGGCATGGTAGCACATGCCTGTAATCCCAACTACTTGGGAGCCTGAGACAGGAGAATAGCTTGAATCTGGGAGGCAGAGGTTGCAGTGAGCCGAGACCGCACCACTGCACTCCAGCCTGGGTGACCAAAAAAAAAAAAAAAAAAAGTTGAGGCCGGGCACAGTGGCTCACCCCTGTAATCCCAACACTTTGGGAGGCTGAGGTGGGTGGCTTACGAGGTCAGGAGTTCAAGACCAGCCTGGCCAAGATGGTGAATCCCTGTCTCTACTAAAAATACAAAAATTAGCTAGGCATGGTGGCAGGCGCCTATAATCCCAGCTACTTGGGAGGCTGAGGCAGAGAAGTGCTTGAACCTGGGAGGCGGAGGTTGCAGTTAGCCAAGATCAGGCCACTGTACTCCAGCCTGGGCGACAGAGCCAGACTCCATCTCAAAAAAAAATGAGTTGAAAATGTGATGAGAGGAGCTTGCTAGCTGGGCCAAGCTCTGTCATGGGCTCTAAGATGGAGCCATGGAGCAGACAGTCCTATGTCCTGGCCAGTACTGGACCTGTAGCTTCCTAGATTCCTGCTGCCCTGGCCCCTCTGAGCATCAGTGCTTCTTATATGCAGTGGTGCAGTTAGGTGAGTAGCCACCAAGCTCTTGACTAGTTGAGTCTCAGTCTGACCAGGCCAAGGGACCCCCAACCCTAGGCAGTTGGATATATTTAGACCCAAGTCAGGGGAGTCCAGAGGCCTAACTACTTTTCAGTCCATGGGACAGGTACCCAAATGCTTTCTGGAACCACTGCCCACCCCAATCCCAGCTTCCTCCCTTAAGAGCTGAACCGGCCAGGCAGCTGACCGGATGCCCACATCCACCTGAGCACAGCCTGTAGTTTACCCACTCCTAACTGGGTAGCTTCTCCCATCCCTCCTTGATGTCCCCAGCAGGGGAAACTGAAGCAGGGCCTGAGGTGACAAGGGGTTCCAGGCATGGCAGGTTTTTCCTCCCTGCACAGGGGGCAGGTCCTTTTACAGGAGCTGGAGCATGAAAATGGGTAACTAACTACTCAAGACAGTGAGGTCAGTGGGACAGAGGGTGGATCTCTCCATGGTCCACAAGGTCACAGGACTGAGGCCTTGCCCTCCCTCATGGTCACCCTCTCCTACCTTCTTGGGTCTCCTCAGGCATGGCAAGCAGTGGGCAGTTGGGGGCCGATGATGGCATCCAGTAGCAGGACTGGACAAAGGCAGCAGTAGCTCCTTTGAGAGCCCAGGGAAGGCCTGGCTGCTTCCCAGCCTTGGCCTAAAATAGGCCTGAGCTCAGCCCACTGGGCTATATTTAGAGGGAGCAGCCCTCAGCCATGGGAAGGGGCAGAGTGATCCACGTGGGCCAGCCTGAACTATCTACCTGGTGAGGGAGCCAGCCAGGAGCCTGCCTCCACTAGTCCAGGTGCCCAGGGACCTTCAAGGGGAAGCACACCTCCCCCATACATCCAGAATGGCCACTCCAGGCTCAGCAAGGCCCCATGTGGCAGCCAAGACAGACAAGGGAAGCCTGTGCATCGCTACTCTGCCACCCCTCTACCCCGGCAGACTCCTACCCACAGCCCAGTCATCTCTCCTCCCAGCAAACACAGCAGCCTCCACTGCGTGACCTGCTAGCACACAATGCTATTGTTGTGTGTGTCTTATAGAGGGTGATGGACAACTGAAGCCCAATGCCATGAGGGCTCTGATAGCTTCACAAGTGGGCAGATACACCAACAGCACCCATGCTGGCCAGTGGGTGGACCTAGGTTGGAGGCTGGTTCATTTGTTACTAAGCTTACAACCTTAGGTAAAGGATCTCCCCTCTCTGAACTCAGTTTGCTCATGTGTAAAGTTGGAACAACAGTGGCTCCTCCCTGGCAGTGTACACTGAGAACCACATCTGGAGCATTTAGCACAATCCAGTTTTGGTCTTCCCCTGCTCCCATCTCCACAAGGGCAGACAGGTCCCATAAGGTTGTGTAAGGATGCGCATCACTGCTTACCTTGAAGGGAGGAGGTGGTCCAGCTTCCAGCTTTCCCTCTGTGGTTGGATCCCTGTGCCCTTCCTTCCCAGTGGGGGCAAAGCAAGACTGTGGGCTCTACTTCCCACACACCTCAAACCTGTCACTCCGTTGTCTCACACTGGCCTCCCTGCTGTTCCTCAAAGTCAACAAGCTTGTTACCACCTCAGGGGCTTGGCGGTGGCTGTTCCCTCCTGGAATGCTCTGCTCCCAGATAGCCCTCTGGCCAGCCCCTTCTTGTCAGCGAGCTCAAATGCCACCCCTTCAGTGAGGCCTTCTGCGTACATTCTTTTCCACATCACCCAGTTTTCTTTTCTTTTCTTTTTTTGAGACGGAGTCTCGCTCTGTTGCCCAGGCTGGAGTGCAGTGGGGCGATCTCGGCTCACTGCAACCTCTGCCTCCCTGGTTCAAGCAATTATCTTACCTCAGCCTCCTGAGTAGCTGGGATTAAAGGCACGCGCCATCACACCCACCTAAGTTTTGTATTTTTAGTAGAGACAGGGTTTCACCATGTTGGTCAGGCTGGTCTTGAACTCCTGACCTCATGATCCAACTGCCTCGGCCTCCCAAAATGCTGGGATTACAGGCGTGAGCCACCGCGCCCTGTCCAGTTTTATTTTCTTCATAGCACTTAGTCCTGAAGTTATATTATGCACAATGTACCCTGCGTGTCACTATTCCCAAAGGCCCTACAGAACCCGTTCAGTCACGTGGAACAACCTAACAACCTTTTTTTTTTTTTTGGAGTCTCGCTCTGTCGCCCAGGCTGAAGTGCAGCGGCGAGATCTAGGATCATTGCAACCTCCACCTCCCAGGTTCAAGCAATTCTCCTGCCTCAGCCTCCTGAGTAGCTAGAATTACAGGCGCCCGCCACCACGCCCAACTAATTTTTTGTATTTTTAGTACAGACGGGATTTCACCGTGTTAGCCGGGATGGTTTCCATCTCCTGACCCGGTGATCCGCCCGCCTGGGCCTCCCAAAGTGCTGGGATTACAGGCGTGAACCACCGCGCCTGGCCGGAACCACCTTTAATTCTCACCAGGCAACCTTGGACAGGAGAAACTCGGGCCCTGACACCGCTAGTAAGGTGCCCAAGACCACATAGCAAGGCCTGGGGTTGTCTGCTGGGGCCATTCCAGCTTTGGCTGATAATGCGTTTATTGCGTTACTTTAGTACAGTCGGCCTGCCTCGCCCCACCTCCAGCAGCCCAGCCTGTTCACAGCTTTCTGCTCACTGCTCACTACCCAAAGAAGTGGGGTCTGTCTCCCAGGGTGCGCACTCCAGGCACCTTCTCGGCCCTGGTCGTTGCTCTGGAGCCCGGCTTCCCCGTCCCTTCCCTCCGGCTGAATCCTGCGCCCGACCTGTGCCGCCCTTCCCGGGGCTGCTACATTCAAGGGTTATCCTGTTAATAAATAAGCCCGCGCAGCTGCCCTCAGCCAGGGCCTGTCGGTTGGTGTCTCCATCGGCCGGTGACCCCCAGTGTGCCCGGCCTCAACCCGTCCTTCTTTTCAGGGTCTGGCTCCTCTCCCGCCTGTCGTCTCCTGCTTGGTTCCCGGCGTGGGGACAGTCCGGTCACCAGTGCGTTGCGCTGCGCGGCCCCCGCTCAGCGCGAGGCTCAGGGGCGTGGGTCCGCCGGTTACGGCCCTTCCTCCGCGACTCCAGGGGCAGTGACTGCAGCGCAGGCTGAGGGCGGCACATGCGCAGGGAGTTCGCGCTGCCACCGCCGCCCGGCTCCACCAGCTGCAGAAAGTCCCGGTACCAGAGTTTGGGGCCCGGCGGCGCGGCGGGCGCAGCCTCCTCGGCCCGCGCCAGCCGTTCGGCCTGCGTAGCACTCAACACGTGCAGCGACAGGCGACGCAGCGGTTGCGTAAAGCCCTGCTCGACGGCGGCGCACAAGTACACGCCCGAGTCCCGGCGCCGCAGCCTGCGCAGCAGTAGTCCCCGGGCGGTGCGCTCGGTGCGCTCCTCTGTCAGCACCTGCGGGCAGAGGGCAGCGTGAGGCGGGGGTGTCGGGCCAGGAACAGGGCTTCCGGGCCCTAGCACGCGACGGAAGAAGCAAAGAGTCATTGGGAGTCGAGGTGGAGCGGGAAAGGGGTGCCCGCGGGCGCACATTTTAAGGCTGAGTGTTTGGGAGCTGGTGGTCTTCAAGGGAGAATCCGAAAGAGGCGGGGTTTACATGAACGTGGCGGGTGGGTCAGGGACCTCAATGGGCGGGTCGAGGGCGGGTCTTCTGGATTCAGGGGAGGCGGGTCAGGAGCCCCGTTGGACGCAATGGGGCCTCAGCAGCTTGTGGAGTGCAGGTGAGGGACCAAACTGGACGGGGCGGGGAGTGGGTCTGGTTGGACTGGGCTTCGTTGGGTAGGGCGGGGCCTCTCCTGGATGCGGAGGTGGGACAGGAGCCTGGCGGGGAGGGCGGAGTAAGGCTCACCTGGGTGTGGGCTGTCACCCCTGCGCGCTGGAAAGTCCACTCCACGCGCGCCTGCAGCGAGCGGGGCTCACACTCCAGAAAGGCGCTGCTGCCCTCGACGCCGAACACCTTGTGTTCCAGCAGCGCTGGACGAGACGAGTCTTGGGGCGAGAAGAACGTCAGATTTAGGCAGGGCAGGGCAGGTGTGGCGTCTTCTGGGGCTGACAGTAGGGGCAGCTGGGGCACTCACCTCCGGAGCACAACGTGCTGGGGTCGCCATTCCTTACGTCTTGCCGCCGGAACCGCCTGTGGGGAACATCGGATCTTCTGTGAGCCCTTCTTCTTTCAGCCCCGGGCAGTGAAAGACCCTTCTCCTCCCTCTCGGCGGCCCAACCCCGACCCCGCCCACCTCTTGGCACTGGGCTGGAAGCGCGTGCACGCGACCCCGTCCCAGGCGCAGTAGGGGTCACGCGCCAGACAGCATTCGGTGCAGACGCGGCCGTGGGCAGCGCAGCGGTGCAACGCGATCTGGGCCACAGCGCTCCGCGAGGCTACGTACAGCTGGTGCTAGGGGGCACGAGGGGCTCTGGGCTGACCGAGGGCGACCCCACGCCTGCCTCCCATCGGTCAGGGATCCCTTCTCCCACTCGACAGATGGGAACACTGAGGTCTTACGCCTCAGGTCACACAGTCTAGTAAAGCCAGAGCCTGTACTCAAACCCGGTACTGCAAACTACCAAAAGGGGCCAGAGGCTTGGGACGCGCCAGGCACAAGCTCAGTCCATCCCACCCCGACCCCCATCCTGGTCACTCACCCTTTTGGAAGAAATTTGCATGCTGGTGACAGCGGCCGAGTCCTGAGAGGGAGGAGGGGCGACGGGGTCAGGGCTTAGTGGGGTGGGGGGGTCCCGGGCGACTGGGGGCGAGGCCTCACCTCAAACACGTGCAGCTCCTCCAGGAGCAGCCCCTCTGCGCTGGGCCTACTGCCCTTGGGGACCGAGATCACTTTCAGCACGGTGCCAGCGTCTGCAGGGATGAGAAGGGGTAATGACCATTGGTGCTCCCGGACAGCTGGGGCTAGTGTCTACTCGCCTTTGAGGGGGTCTACCCTCAGCATATTTGGGTTGCGAAGAGCGTGGACTGGAAGAGTGTGGGTTGGGCAGCATCCAGAAGGTGGAGACACAGCCCAGGAAAGGATGTGGAGATGGGACTGAACAAGGAGAGCTTCCACCAGCAGCCCACAGGGCCTGATAGGAGCCTGGGGGTCGCTGTGGAGGGACCCTGACCTGTGCCAATGAAGAGGACGTCATAGTGTCCGTCAGCGGCTGCAACCCGGTCCGCGGCAATTTGAGTGAAGGTGTAATTGGCTCCAACTTGTAGGAAAAGAGGGCGCCCCCCAATGGGCAGGACAGAGTTGTACATGAGGGGGTGGTTCCGCGCAAACTGGATGACATCATCTGGGAAGTCCTTGGTGGAACTGAAGGTGCCAAAGGTCTTGCTGGGGCACTGGGGGTGGGGGAAAGGGAGGCACAGCAGGGATATAGATATGGGGGCTTGATAGGCAGCCCTCCATGCCAAGCCTCTGGGAACATGGAGGGGGATGGGGACAGAACCCTGCCCTGAGAATGAGAGAGGAGATCAGCCTTGCCCTCGGAAGTCAGAGTCGGGAAACAAGCCTTGTCTTATGATGGAAACGTTTTCCCACCCATAACTAAAGGAAGAAACCACATTCACCAAGAAGACCCCAGGCCAAGTTCTCAAACCCTTGAGGCTTTGAAGTGGCTTGTAGCAGAAGTCCCTGGGCTACGAACCATGCCTGGCCGCGGGTAGGGGACGCGACCCTGGTATGACACCCACTGGTGCATGGGCCCCTCCTTGTGTGCAAAGGGTCCCAGGAAGGCCCGGCGCACGTCGTTCATGCTGTACACGCACACTGCAGAGCCCTGGAAGATGCTGCTGGAGGCGAAGACCAGGGCGGGGTGAGGGGCCGGGCGGAGCCCAGCGGCCCGCCCGGGACGCTCCCTACCTCCTGCCCCTCACCTGGACGTGGAGAAGACGGCATAGAGCAGCGGGGTCCGGTGGTCCCGCGAGGACAACAGAAACACATCCTCTGCGGGGAAGGGGCCTAGCTGGGGTAGGGCGCACAGCCCCGCTGCGGCGGGGGCTCCCGGAAGCTGCGCCGCTGCCCCCCTCCCTAACCCCATACCCACTCCCGCACTCACGGAGCTGATCGAAGTGGGTGTCGCCCTCGACGCCGGGCACCGAGCACACCAGCCGCGCCTTCAGGAACGTCGTCCACTTGTTGACCAGGCTGCGCTGGCCGCCCACGTCGTTCTGCCGGGACGATCAAAGGGGATGAGGGTGAGACCAGAGTAGGCAAAGGGGTAGGGGCAGGGTCGCCGGGTGTGGCCCAGGGACTCCTCACCCGGCAGATCTGGCCAACGCGGGACACGGACAGGCGTCCCAGTGCCGGCGCCGCCTCTACCGCCGTCTCACGAAAGAAGAAGTAGATTTTGTCGTCGTCTGGGTTCTCGCTCTCCGGGATCCAAAATACCTTGACAAACTTGGGCTCTGACCACGGTAGGAGGCATGGGTCAGCGGGTCCTGGCCTCGCCTCCTGATGCGAGACCCACGCGCTGCTTCCCCTTCCCGTAGCGCGGGCACAGCACCCGGGATCACAGTGTCTGACCACCCAACCTCTAGGACCACGTCCAGTTGGCGCTCTGCGCGGACCGAATCCAAAGGATCAGGGCCTGCGAGGCAAGAAGCAGCCGCGAGGGGGCAGCAGAGACCGTGGCTACCTGGAGGCGCGGGCGGGAAGCCCGGCTAGCCTCCGATCTCGCCCTACACAGTCGCCCAGCACCTTAGGCTGGGGTAGGAGGGAGATGAGGTAATCTGGTTTCACCTTCACTCATGAATCTTCCTCCCTAGCATAACCAGATGCTCCCCACTCCTGCTTCAAATCCTTCTGCTGGGTTCCATTGCTTTTTATTATTATTATTATATTATTATTATTATTATTATTATTATTATTTTGAGACAGTCTCGCTCTGTCGCCCAGGCTGGAGTGCTCGATCTCGGCTCACTGCAACCTCAGCCTCCTAAGTAGCTGAGATTACAGTCAGAGCCTACCACCATACCTGGCTTTTTTTTTTTTTTTTTTTTGAGACGAAGTCTCGCTCTATCGCCCAGGCTGGAATGCAGTGGCACAGTCTCCATTCACTGCAACCTCCGCCTCCTGGGTTCAAGCGATTCTCCTGCCTCAGCCTCCTGAGTAGCTGGGATTACAGATGCACACCATCATGCCCGACTAATTTTTGTATATTTAGTAGAGACGGGGTTTCACCATGTTGGCCAGGCTGGTCTCAAATTCCTGATCTCAGGTGATCCGCCCGCCTCAGCCTCCCAAAGTGCTGGGATTACAGGTGCACACCACTGCACCCGGCCAATTTTTGTATGTTTTAGTAGAGACAGGGTTTCACCATGTTGGCCAGGCTAGTCTCAAACTCCTGGCCTCAAGCGATTTGCCTGCCTCCGCCTCCCAAAATGCTGGGATTACAGGTGTGAGCCACTGCGCCCACCAGCCAATAGCCCTTATTTAATTTTTATTTTATTTAGAGACAGGGTCTGCTCTGTCCTGCAGTGGCAGCATCATGGCTCACTGCAGCCTCCAACTCCTGGACTCAAGTGATCCTTCCATCTCAGCCTCCTGACTAGCCAGGACTACAGGTGTGTGCATGCCACTGCCCCCAGCTAATTTTATTTTATTTTCTGTCTTGCTTTGTAGCCCAGGCTGGTATGAAACTCCTGTCTTCAAGCAATCTGTCTGCCTCAGCCTCCCAAAGTGCTGGGATTACAGGCGAAAGCCATTGTGCCCAGCCCCCATGGCTCTTAGAATAAGTGACTCTGGCCCCTGACAGTCCAGGCCACCTTTTCATTGCTAGCTCTGCAAGTCTATTCCTTTGCTTGTTCCTGCATCCAGGCCTTTGCACTAGTTGCTCCCTCTGCCTGAATGCTCATCCCTAAATTTTGCTGGCTGGCTGTCTCGTGCTTGGGAATTAGCAAATACTCCCCTCAGCACAGCGGCTTCCTTTACCCAATCCCCTCCAGCCACCCAGTCTCCTTTTCCCTTCCTCCCTTGTCTCTCTCTGGCCTCATGGCCATTGGACTTGATCTTATCATGTATGTGATCTGTGAACTCAAAGAGGTCACGGTCATACCTATCTTGTCTGTCTCTGTGACGCCAGTGCCTGATTAAGGAGGGTATTTGGTAAGACCTGGCCACACCCACTGCTCACTTACTTTATGGGCCTTGCTTGGCACCTGCCCTGTGGGAGGGTGACAGCCTCCTCCCACCAACCCTACCAACCTCTCACCATTGAGCCAGCGGGAGTCGTGTGGCTCTGTTCGGAGACTCGGACGTTGCCCTAGGCTTCGAAAGATGGTAAAGTCTCGTCCCATGAGGTCTGCTGCCACCCCTGAGTATAGCTCCTCCCCTGCAGACAGAGCAAGGGCCACTCAGCCAAACGGAGGGCTCTTGGGGCAGGAAGGCCTGGGGAGCTCTGGGAGCTCTCAGGGAGTCAGTGAGGCTATGGGGGAATCGCTGGAGCTCTTGGGGGTCTTGGGACTTTGTGAGGTTCTGGAGTTTCTAAGGGGTTCTCTTGGGGCCTTAGCCCTGGACTCACCCACCAGCACGGAGGCAGCCCGATGCCTGGGGTCATAAGGACTCTTCCCCTTGCCATCCTCTATCCTTCCTGGGTCCAGCCGGAGGACGGGCTCCTGGGAGTTGTGGCAAGTTGTGACTACCAGGCCCTTCTTACCCTCCTGACCTCCCTCCCTGCCTAGATCCAGCCTTACCTCTGCCCGGTGGCCCACTTCCACAAAGGCACAGGTTGGGTGGAAGGCTCCCGTGCCACAGGCCAGCAAATGGGTGCGGTTGTAGGCATGCAGCAACTTCACGAAGTTCATGCACTCAGTCTAGTAGGGTTGGAGATGTGAGGCTTCCCCCAGGGACATAGCCTTAAGAGGTCCCAGCTCACTAGTGGCATCCTCACCCCTCCCTCTCTTCGGCATTGGCCCAGGCAAGTACTAACATGGGCTACAGGGACCTGGGGGCCCTTGCTGACCAGCCCAGGCCTCACGAGGGTGGGCGTCTGAGGAAGCACAAGCCTGCAAAGCCTCCCATGACTCAGAGGCCCCCCAGAAGAATTACACGAGCCCCCACCCTGACTCACCACCCCCAGACCTCAGCCACCTCGACCTCCCTGCCCTCATCCCAGCCAGAACAGGCAGGCCTCTGTTTTAGCCCTGCCCTGTCTCTGGGGTGAGGGGCTGACCCTCCCAACTCCCGGCCCGGGCAGCCGGCACTCACACCAATGTCCTTCCCTGCCCAGTTGCACTCCTCTCGCCATTCCACAGGGGCCGGCCAGGCCAGCTATGGGGAGGTTGGGGGAGAGGGGACACAGGTCAGGAACTTGGGATATTCTCTACCTCAGGGAGCCCATTCCTCTGGGTCTCTCCAGGCAGGCTGGAGTGGGGTCCTAGGGCTCCTTCCCTGGGGAGTGCTGGGGTTGGGAGTCCCTGGCACCTTCTTGGCCCGCTTGCTGATGTTGTCCAGGTTGAGGGAGGCCACATGGTTCTCGGCGCCCACAAACAGGCGTCCACGCTCCTCATCCACCAGCAAGGCCTCGTAGCAGCAGGTTCGCTCCAGGCTGAAAGTCTGGAGACCATGCCAGGCCTGGAGCTCTGCAGGGCAGGACACTGCTGAGGACTCGCCAGCCATGCTGGAAGCCTCCCCCAGGTCCTGCCTGGTGGTGACTCTATGGGCCAAGGTTGCCATTAGGACCTGGCCTGTACACATGTGAGTTTACATGTGTGTGAGTTTACACACACAAACCCAAGCCCACCCAGGTGCACGTGTGGAGCTGCCAGAGTAGGTGGTACATCCCCCCAGGAAGAGGAAGGCAGGTTGAACTTGGGCATGCTCAGACAGGTGGTGTCTCCAGGCAGGCGCACTGGGAGGCCAGGCTTATGGACACCAGAGTCCTGGGGGAGACTGGCATGCAGGGATGGCCAGAACCCCAACTCCCAAAAGTCAGGCTGAGAGTTCCTTTCCTGCCACTCCACCACCAGCCTGAGCTCAGCAGAATTGCCTATTCACTGCCACTGCCCAGGGGCCACCCTCCTATACAGGAGGCATGAGAAGGGGGCTCTGACTTCCCTGTTGCTCTGCTGAAGGAGTATCGCCTTGTTGGGGGTACTGAACGGAACAGAGACAAGGTCTGTTTCTATGGGGACAGGAGGGGTCTTCCTGAGAAAGCACGAAGATAATGTGGGCAGAGGCTGGGGGCTGAGGCCCAGACAGGGTTAACTGGAGGTGGCCTGAGAGTGCCCACTAATCCCACCAGAGTCTGGTGACAGGCATGCACATGGGGCAACAGCCAACACAGAGCCCCCTGGCCATACCGGGACCCTTTCCTGCCCACCTCAAGCTGGGCCCTCCCGCCTGCCAGGTGCACCTACCTTGGAAGGAGAGCCGAAGGCGTGGGGGGCTGGGGGCGGCACCCCCCAGCCCCACTGCCCAGAGCAGGGCCAGGCCCGGGATCACGGCGGCGGCCCCGGCCCGCCCCATCTCAGCAGCTCAGGGCGCTCAGAGTTCAGCGGGTGTGTGTGTGGAGGAGCCTTGAGCTGCCCTGGACTCTGCCCCAGGATCTGGAAGAGGAGTCGGCAGTAAGGGTGAGGGCGGGAGGCTAGCGGGGGAGTCCCCAGGGATCAGATTACAGCCCCTAGGGGAAAAAGGCTGGGGGGTCGCATTCCACTTCCGAACCCTCCCCTCCGAGGGTGCCCCGCCTGGCCACAATCACAGACACACCCACACCACTGGGCACACCCTCAGGGTCACCCTGCACTGGCAGGCCCGCCTCACCACGTCACCCTTCCCAGTAACCTCCTCTCTTGTATACACACTCACAGACATTAATTCACAATGTGCCACCCACTTCATGCCAGCTTAGACCTGGGAGGAGGGATACTGGGAGACATAGACAAGGTCCCCACGTGAGAGGGGACAGAGCGCCAACAAGGAATCAGATGAATGCAGAGGGTGCCAAGTGCAATGAGCAAAACAAGCCAGTCAAAAGAGTGAGAGTGACAGGAGGGGGTCAGGCCTCTGGAGGTGGCAGTGTCCCCGCAGTCCCACAGAAAAACGCAGAGACACTTTTGAGGCTGGAGCCAAGGGTGTGGGTGCCTGTGAATGTGAATGTGTTTCCAAGTGTCCCCTTGTGATGTGCGCATGTGTGTAGTGTGTATGTGCATGTGTGTGCATGTCTATGTGCAAATATATAGTGTGTCATATTGCACATGTGTGGATATGGGTTGGTGTGCACACACATGTGGCACTGTGCAATCTGTGCAGTGCATATGTGTGATATGTGCATATTTTGCACACAGATGTGTTGCGCGTTTGCGCATGTGCACATGTGTGCACCCATAAGAATGGACGTGTCTCTGGGCATGCAAGTGAGCAAATCTAATTGCAGCATCAATCACTCCATTCCTCAGAGGGAGAAGTGCTACCCAGGAGACGCAAGACCTGGGCAGAAGCCTCAGCCTCTGACTTGGGGACTGCTCCCAACCCAGCTGAAGCAGCCTCTGCATTTGAGCTTGAGGGCTCTCTCTCCACACCCCTGAGGAATCAAAGAGGGGCAAGGTGAGGCAGCCCTTCACTCGCACCCCAGCCTCCTGGCCTCGCTGAGCTGGCCTTCCCTCTCAATGCCTCCACAGCCTCTCTGAGCCTCTCCCTTCACTTCTCTCGCCCCTTGAGGTCTCCCCATCTTTGAGCCCCTTCACTCTAGGAGCCAGACACCTCCCCCTGGCCCTCAGCTGGGGCAAAGACCTGGCTGCTTTGCCCACCCTCCTTCCCAGGGGTCAGCTGGGCAGGTGCTGGACACAGGAGCCCAGGGAGTGGGGCAAGGTTCCGGGTGGGATTAAGCAAGTGGAGCGGCTGCTGGGGCAGGTTCCAGGCCTCTCCACCCACACTCCTGCCCAGCTCCTGGCCCCATCCCAGGCCAGGACCCCCACCTCCCTCCTTCCCTCCGCTGACACTTGCCGCTGCCTCTTCTCAGGTTCTAGAGGTCTTCCAGGCCAACACTGGCTGCCTTCTCACACTCCACCGAGGACTCCCGCAGCAGCACCTCTCCACTCTGGCCCCTTCCCACCCTGGGGCTGCTGGGGACCCTCTGACGGCTCCTTTAAGGAGCAGCCCCCGCCCCCACCAGGCCAGCCACCGCCCCACACGCCGCGCGCTGCGCCGGAAAGTTTAGAGGGCGGATCGGGTGACCGGGCAGGCAGCCGGACCGGCTGGAGACGGCGGCCAGGCGGGAGTGGAATGGGCACAAGGGAGGGGCTGGTAGGCACGACCACTCCCCTATTGGGCCTTATGGCAGAAGGGTGCCCCAGGTGGCGGTCCCAGAAACCAGGTGGCCAGCCAAGGCAAGGGAGGAAGAAACCCCAGCTCCAGGGGCTCAGCAGGCAAAGCGAATCACTGGGTGGGGGCACCACCCGGGGACTCCAATATCTCACCTGTCCCTCCACAGGTGGGGAGCTGTGGGGAGAGATAATGGGAAGCTCAGCTGCCACCTCAGTTCCCAGGGACCGGCTGGGGTGGGCGGGCAGCCGGAGGTCAGGGGAGGGGCTCTCAAGTGGAGGTTGGATGGGCCCTCAGGACCCAGCCCCCGTCCTTCCTCGCCACTTGGGCCACTTAGTACTTCAGGGGCCTGGCCAGCAGTGGCTTCTTCCAGGACAGCCAGATCGGGGAGGGAGAGGAGGGCAGGAGAGGGGCAGACGCAGGAGGAGCAGCAAATCTCACTTCTGCACCACAGGGTGGGGCCCATCTGGAGTCCCCCATCCTGGACAGGTAGCTTTGCATCTCTGCTGAGGTTGGGGGGCGGACCATGTGACCTCCCTTCCTCTGGCTTCTCTTTCTAGGTTGGAGGTGGGAGGAACAACCCCCACCAAACCCAGAGCCGAAAACTGAGGGAGTTTTAAAGACAGGACGGAGCTCCTGCACCTCGGAGCCTCAGTTGGGGATGACCTGGGGTCTTGTCCTGAAGCTGAGTCTGGTGAACGTGCCCCATTTGTAGCATGAGGGGTACTTCTCTGGAGGGACTGTATGTTGACAGTGGCAGAGTGGAGCCCTCAAGTCCACCTGAGTGAATATACCAGGGCTTGAGAATGGGCTTTGATCCTTCCATCCTCGCAAAAGGCATTTTCCTGCCACCTCCCAAGGTTGGTGGGGCAGTGTGGGCATTCCAAGTGTTGCAGTTCTGTTGCCCAGCCCTGGATGCCTCCAGCCAAGCAAGGACAGAGGTGGGGGGCACATCTCCAAGTCCCCTGGAAGTGGAAGTGGGGCTATGCCCCTCCTTCCGCAGGGCCCTTCAGGAGGGCAAGTGGAAGGACAGATCCCTGCCCCAGCTCATGGGCTTCCTGGATGCGGCCTTTTCCCACTCCAAGAGTAGCTGCCTCTAGCCTTGGACCTGGGCAGGCTCTCCTGGCTCCATGCAAGCAGACAACATTCTTTGGCTGTTTACAGCTTTCCACCCAAGCAGCCAGGATCAGCAAGTGCCTCAGAGGCTCCCATCCACTCCCACTGTGCCCCCATAGGCCCTCACTGCCTTATGTTTTCCAGGCCCAGGGGCCCGGTCTCTGTTTCATCACCCTGCACCTTCCTCCACCTGCGTTCACTCTGGGAAACGAGATCAGGAACCACCACCCGCCCCCCCGGCCCGCCGCCATTATCTTTCCAATAGCCTGGGATTCAACCCCCAGCCAAAAGGACTGGGCTGTCTCTGTCCTCATTGAGTGCTGTGCCCTGTCCTCTGTCCTCTAGATGTGTACCCTCCCTTGAGTAGGAATGGAGGTCCCCAGGGATGGGAGGTCAAGTTGTCCCTGATTCCACATGGTCCCCTTTCTGTTCCTCAGCCCCAGGTCCAGTGTGCCAGGCCATGGGTAGGGGCCCCCATGGAGGTCAGCACTCCAGGAGCAGGGTCACTGCCTGTGGGTCACACTGGGGGGTGGAACTCCTCGAGGATTCTGGAATCAGGCAGCCTGAGCCTGAGTCTCAACAGAATGGGGCAAACCAGGCAAGGCAGCTGGGGTCCCTTTTCCTGCCTGTACTCCTGCCCTGGACTTCTCTCTTTTGAGGGAGTTTCCATGGGCAGAGGCCTGCCTGGGTCCTTGCTCTGGGGCTGCTTGTCAGTGGCATGGCCTACCACAGCCTTGGCTTTTCCTTCTGGAAAAACCTGGACTGTTTTGCCAAATCTCAGCACCTGCCTCCCCACCCCTGGCCACCAGCGGGGCCTGCCCCTTTGCCCCTGCCTGGACTCCGGGTGGTGTGGTTGGGGTGAGATACCCATCTGAGGAAGGTTGTGGCAACCCTCCCAGTGCAGCCTGGGCTGGATGGGATCTTGGGTGCCCCACTCACACCTGCTTTAGTCATCAGGGCTTGTGGCTCCAACGTCACAACCTTCCTTGTTCTGGCCACGTAGGTACCAGGTCATGCTGCCCAGAGGACTTAGGCACGGTGGGGGCAGGCGTGGGCGGCCATAGGATCATCACCTGAGGCCTAACTTCCCAGACACTCTAAAGCCCCGCCCCAGGGGCATCTCCTGGGGAAGCGTCTGCAGGCATGTCCTCACCCCAGCCTGGTCTCCACATTCCCAGGGGACCCTGGCCCACCTTTTTTGAAAGATTAGCTCCTCCCCTCCTTGCCTGTTCCCCTTCCCTTCTGAGGTCCCTGTCAGAACCGAGATGGAGGTGCTGAGGGAGGGGCTACCAAGAACCCTGGGCCTTTGGCTGTGGCCCTACCCCCGCCCGCCCCACCCCTGCCCTCCCCTCCTGCACATTCCTCCCAGGCTGAGGTCAGCCCCTCTGGGATGCAGGAGCCCCCCCCACCAGCCACATCACAGCTCTTCCCTCACTCCTGTTTTCCTCATTGCCCAGCAGGGAGGGGTGGGAGGAGAGGGGGCTGGGGGCGGGGCCTCCCTCTTCCTCCCTCCTCCGGAGCCCGGCAGGGTGGAGGGGGCTATGCCAGGAATGCTGGAAAGTGGACTCTGAGGGCACACTGCACTCATGAACAGACATTCACATAAATACTACATTCTCCTAACTGGCTAGGGGAGAGCCTCCCAGGAGTGCTGGGTATGGGGCTCTGAATGCTCTGGGGAGGGCTGGGGAGTCTGGAGCCAGCCCCAAGGATCAACCCCCTTATTAGTCCAGCAGGAGGTGGGGTTGAATCCCGACCCCGCCACTCAGCCGACCCCGTGGCCCTAGCTGGAGTCTGCACCTCTCATTTTCCCTGCAGCTACAGACAGTGGCCAGGCTGGTCTGGCACACAGTGGGGGTACCACAGGTATGCACTCTTGCTGCCACCTTAGCTCTGGGCATCTTGGGCACCCAGGCCTATGAGGGCCTCAGAGAAACCCTCCACTGCTGCCTCTTCCATCCCAGCTGAACAAGGCCCCTTCTTGGGCTCAGCTTCTCTCTTGTCCCCTTTTGTTGTGCCCCTCACCCCAGTACTTTTTTTTTTTTTCTTTTTTTTGAGACAGGATCTTGCTTTGTCACCCAGGGTGGAGTGCAGTGGTGGGATCACGGCTCACGGCAGCCTCAACCTCCTGAGCTCAAGTGATCCTCCCACCTCAACCTCCTGAGTAGCTGGGACTACAGGCATGCGCCACCATGCCTAGCTAATTTTTTTGTATTATTATTATTTTTTTGGTAGAGATGAGGTTTTGTCATGTTGCCCATGCTGGTCTTGAACTCCTGGGCTCAAGCAATCCTCCTGCCTTGGCCTCCCAAAGTGCTGGGATTAGAGGCATGAGTCACCGCTCCCGGCCACCTCAGTACAATTACTTCCTCAACCCTCTGACCCCTGTGCCTAGGGTTCTACTCGAACCTCCCTCCCTCCCCTGGGTGGGGACTCCTCAGTCTTCTCACTTCCCAAGTCCCCAACCCACCCCTGGCACTGCCAAGCCTGCCCTCCTGAAAGCCCCTACCTTTTGTCTTACTTAGGACAAGCACTGACCCCTTTACCCTCCCCCAGGCTGTATCCCTGGGGTCATTCTGTCACTTCTCTCCCCATGCCTCCCTTCTGCAGGACCCTGTCCCTGACCCCTGACTCAGAGAGCTTGCTGAAGTTTGGCGGGATTGCAGGCTTTTAGCTTGGCATTCACAGGGCCACTCTCTTTTTCATCTTTTTTTTTTTTTTTTTTTTTTTTTGAGACAGGATCTTGCTTTGTCACCCAGGCTGGAGTGCAGTGGCAAGATCATGGCCCACAGCAGCCTTGACCTCCAGAACTCAAGTGATCCTCCCAGCTCAGCCTCCCGAGGAGCTGGGACTCCAGGCACACACCACAACGCACAGTTAATTTTTGTATTTTTTGTAAAAATGGAGGTCTCACTATGTTGCCCAGGCTGATCTTGAACTCCTGGGTTCAAGTTATCCTCCTGCCTCAGCCTCCCAAAGTGTTGGAATTACAGGCCTGAGCTACCACACCGAGGCCACAGGACCACTCTGAAGCTTGGTGTAGCTTCCAGTGCTCCACCTGTCCCGTTTCTGGGATGCATTAGCTCTTTTGTTGC
Organism: Pongo abelii; assembly: GCF_028885655.2. Classification (NCBI taxonomy): domain Eukaryota; kingdom Metazoa; phylum Chordata; class Mammalia; order Primates; family Hominidae; genus Pongo; species Pongo abelii. The sequence goes on from NC_085928.1 coordinate 104,182,323, forward strand.
CAAGACTTTGCTTGCGCTGTGGCCTCCACCCTTTAGACCCTTCCCCTTGTCACCTGCTGGACTTCTCCTCACCGTTCATGATCCACCTTGGCTGTCACCCGTCTTCTGTGTAATTCCAGATCCCTGTGGTGCCAGGTTCAAGCCTCTGGGCAGGGCTCTGCGTTCCCCACTGTGGGGGAAGCAGCAAGGGCTATAAGCACTGGAGACCCCAGGACCCAGCAGAGGACAGGCACAGGGAGGCAGGAGATGGTGTGCCCACAGGAAGCCCTTCCACCTTCCTAGGCATGCAGAGTCTCCACGGGGTTGGAGGACGGATGGAGAAAGGACACCCCTTAACCCTGTCCCAGTCCCCCAGGCCTTGATGACCCTGACCTCAGTAAGGTCAGAAAGCAGAAGGCAATGGGATGAGATGTCAAACTGATTTTTCTCCCAGCCAAGATCACCAGGGACTGTGGGGCTGCATCTCTGGCAAGGGGAGAAAAGGACCCATGGCCTTGACTTCTGCTTCTCTTGGATTTTAGTGCCCATCACCGTGTGACTGAGGGCTGAGTGGCTTGCAGGCATGGACACATTTGCTGCCACACAGCTGCATACATACCCCGGCTGACTGGAGGCCATCCCCCTGGGTGATGAGAGGTGCTGCCTTCCCTCTGGTAGTCCATGGTAGAGATGAGGACCGCTAGGATCTTTTGTTTTTAAGAGATGGGGTCTTGCTATGTTGCCCAGGCTGGTCTCAAACTTTTGGCCTCAAGTGATCTTCCTGTCTTGGCCTCCCAAAGTGCTGGGATTACAGGCATGAGCCACTACATCCAGTCAGGGTCTCTTTTTATTTATTTTTTTGAGACAGAGTCCCGCTCAGCCGCCCAGGCTGGAGTGCAGTGGCACAATCTTGGCTCACTGCAACCACCGTCTCCTGGGTTCAAGTGATTCTCCTGTTTCAGCCTCCTGAGTAGTTGGGATTAGAGGCACCCGTCATCATGCCCAGCTAGTTTTTGTATTTTAGTAGAGATGGGGTTTCACCAGGTTGGCCAGGCTGGTCTTGAACTCCTGACATCAGGTGATCCGCCTGCCTTGGCCTTCCAAAGTGCTAGGATTACAGGCGTGAGCCACCACACCCAGCTCCAGGGTCTCTTTTTAGGGCAGCAGACACAGAGACTGGGGTCAGTTTTGGGGAGTGGGGCCAGACCCAGAACTCAGCCAAACAATGCTGTAGTCTTGTCTTTGCCTCCTCCCTGACTCCCAGGGTCACTAGGACTTGGCTGGCCATGCCACTGACCAGGCAGCTGGAGTCAGGGCTTGTATTCTCCACCCAACTGGTTTGGCACTCAGTTTGGGTGTGGTGGGGTGAAATGATTCTGGGGAACTGAGAGGACTAAGTTTTCCTGACATCAGAAGCCATGGGGCTCCCTGGAACATGGGACTTCTTCCAGGCCTTGGCAGCCCCTGCAGCCTCAGTGATCCCTGCTGTAACCCTGGAGAGGGCCCTTTCCCCCTTCTGCACCTGGCATCTAGGTCTGCACCTACCTGCTGGGACAGGGGGTGGTACAGTGGGGGTGTCTAGGCCTGGGAAACTACTGAGGCAGCTTGCCTGGCTCCTCCTCACTGAGTTTCCCTCTACTCTCCTCTCTCAGGCCTCGCTGACCCTGAAAGCTTGCCTCTCTCTTCCCAGCTGCTCCCCCACCCCCCAAATGGGTTAAAAATACCAAAGTTCCCACCACATCAGTAGCTGGAGCAATTATTTCAAGTGGGCCAGGCCCTCTGGGAGGCAGATCAGCTTCATGGCGGTCTCCACAGGCTGTAGACAACTCACCCCCCGCTGGGAGCATGAGCCTGGGTCCCTGCCCAGCTCTGCATGTCCTGCTAAGGGTCCTGGGCCTCACAGCTGCAGCTCCCCATGGATGGAGACAGAAAGATGGGGCTTCTTAGGCTGGGAGGGCTCTGGGGATGCAGCGCCAGGGAGCATTGAATTTCTGGTGCTCCTCACCCAACTGCTCCTGAGGGTTGATGAATGGTTGAGGTCCAGCCTGGGACAGCTCCAGGTAGCAGGGGATGCCCAGGAACCAACCTCATGGAGTCCCTTCAGTTGGGGTGCAGGACACCCGGGCAGCCCCTTCCTGCCTGTAGCCCCCCATGGCTGGGAATTTCCCAACCACCAAACACAAGGCTGAATTGACAAGCCGCCTCCACCAGTGCTGGGACAATGGAGCCTTATGCCCTGGAAATCTGAGCCTGGGTGGGAGGCCGGGGCAGGTGGAGGCCTAGCTGTCTGCACTCAGGGAAGCCCTGCCCCCAGGATCCCACCCAGACCCACTGCCAAGACGGCACCAGGGCAATCCTGTCAGGGCCCCGCATGGCCCACCCAGGGAGGGAGGCACCGGGTGAGTTAGACAGACAATGCCAGCCCCTCAATGGTCCCTCTGTGCAGGGTTCCCCCTCAGGACAGAAGGAAGGAACCATCTCCCGCCCGCTTCCTGCTGAGCGGGCATCGGGGCTCTGGCGCTCCTGCTCGCACATCTGCGGCTCAGCGGGGTCCAGGCCTGGGCCTCTGAAAGAAGGCGGGGACCTGGGTTGGGCGCAGGATCCTATTCTCCGTGTCGTCGGCCCTCGCAGGCAGGGGCAGCAGGAAAGGCCCGAGGAACTGGGGCGGGGACCGGGCCTGGGGGGCGCCGATGTCCTTCCAACCGGGCGACAGCAGCCTCTCATCTCCTGCCAGTGCCCGCGGCCGAAGCTACGGGGCACTGGCAGGTGTGCGGGGGCGGGGTCCCGGGTCTCTGGCTCAACTCTCCCTCCCTCCCTCCCCGCCTCCGCGGCGCCGACCCCGGCCAGCCCTCTGCCCGGGCCGCTCTGTCCTGGGGCGGCCGCGGAGCCGTCGCCGCCTCACAAAGCTGCCTTTGTGTCCAGCGGCCTCCGCGGGACCCGCTGACGTCAGCCTCTGTGACCAGCCAGGCAGGGCAGAGCACGGGCGGCGGCGCCCCCTGGCGGCCGGAGGCGGAGGCGCCAACCCCGGAGCCCCACCCAGTCGAGGCCAGCCTTTCCGCGAGCCCGCCCCCACACGTTCAGGCCGCGGCTGCCCCCGGGAGAAGGTCCAGGCGCCTCGATGGCACTCAGGGCCCGCCCCACAAGCATCACCAGCCTTGCCATCTGCAGTTCCCTTCCCCAGCAACGCGCGGGCCCTTCCCACCGCCTCATGGAGCCTTCCATCTTCAGAGTCAATGATCTGCAGCCCTCCAGGCCCAGCCGGCAACCATCACATGGTAATATGAACACCTGTCACTACCCCTCAGGTTTGGCGGGGGCCCTCTGGGGCAGGGGCCTTTCTGAATATGTCTTAAGGTCCCTACTGGCCTTTTTCGTCAAGCCAGGACTGCATACGGCCCACCTGGCTGTGTGGCCTTGGCAACGCACACTCTCCGGGCCTTGGTACCTTTCTCCTTCCGCGCTAGAGACGCGCCGGCCACCCCTCCTGCTCCAGGTGTGGAAGAGCACCTTACAACCGCTCACTTAGAAGCCTGCCCAGCTGCCCGAGACCCAAGGCTGCAGAGTGTTGGAAGGGCGGGGACACACGGGCCCCACATGTATGCTGCCTAGTCCAGGTGGGAGAAATGAAGCCCAGAACATCGGGCTCCAGGACGGCCCGGAAAGCTGAGTCAGGGCCCTGACCCAGGTTGAGGACTGAGGTTAGGACCACCATCACCTTGGCACACCTTAGCCCGGGCCTCTGCCACTGGGAGAGAATACCCATCAGTTCTCGGTATTTTTTTTCTTTCTACATTTTATTATTTCAAACCAGGTGAACAATTCCATAAAACATGTGAAAAAAGCAAGGAAGTGTTCAACGCTGAAGGCCCCGGGCCTGGGACAAGGGCATGAGGGGCGTGGCCCCCCAGCAGGCAGCGGCGGTTCCTAGGTTAGCGCTAGGGAGCTACATTTTAGGTTAATGGAGCCTGGGCCCAGGGCCGCTGGGGCATGGCCCTCAGTGACGTTGGCAGTTGTCCGGAACAGCCCTTGGAACCCAATTCTGTGGAGGGCAGGGCAGGGGTGCCGCTCGCACGGGGGCGGCCAGCAGAGGGACGGGTGTAAACACGCAGACACACTCAAGGCACGGAGTCACTTGGAAGGGGGGCTTGGGGGGAGGGGGGTTGCTGGTCAGGATCTGACAGTTTTTAAATAGTTTTTCTCTAAAAAGTTTTCTAGATTTGCAGTTTTCTTTTTTTTTTTTTTTTTTCCTTTACTTTCATTTTTTTAAAAAGCTACGAGAATGAGCAGGTGGACTGTGGTTTCCAGGAATGGTGGCGTCTCACGCTTCTTGTGCTTTTTCCTTTGGGGCCTCCGAGCGGCTGGGGGTGGGGGACTGGGCAGGAGGCTCCCTGTAAACATTTGGACTTGGGCTGGGCAGGGGCTGGTGTTGGGCAAAGCTGGGGGTCCAGGCTGGAGAAGCAGGGGCCCCTCCAGACGCAGCCTTGGGAGACTCAGCATGTGCCCCCCTCCCCTCATCACAGAACAAGACAATGGTTAAAAACCAGAACAGATGCCCAGAAGGGGGTACCATGGCCATTACCAGCACCTCAGACAAGGGCAGGCTTCAAACAGGGAGGCCTGTGGCAACCCCTCCCCTACGTCTGGAGCTGAGGGGACGGGGGGAGCTGAGAACAAAGAGAGGAAAGAGGAGAAAAGCGGCCGGGGGAATAGGCGGGGAACGTGGTCTTCTTGCCCCCATCTTCCTCAGGGGTTGGGGGGTACAAAGTCGGCGGTGGCCCTGGAGGTGGGGGGAAAGCAGAGCATGGATCGGGAAGCAGCCAGGGCGCGCCTCTCTCCCGCCTCCCTAGACAATAACCCTTCTCTATTTTTCCTACCCATTTGTTACCAGGGACACAGTTGCCGCCCAAGGAGCCAGTTTCTGTTGCTGGGTTACGTGGGGGAGGGGAGTCTGTGGCACTTGGAGAGTCATCCCCACCTCCACCAGGGCCAGTGGGGCCAGCCTAAGCCCAGGACGCTCAGACAAGTCAGAGGGCAAGAGCTGGAGGTGCACATGGAGCTGGTGGTAGTGGGCAGCAGGGCTGGGCTCCGCTGGCATCCAGCTTCCGGCAGGCTGGGCCAATGGCCTGGTGGGTGAGGAGGTGAGATTTCTCCAGGGAACATCAGGATGGCCTCTGGTTCTGTCCCAGGGCAAGGCCAAGCCCTTCTGTCTGCACCACTGGGCCAGGCCTGCTTGTATGACCTCCTCCATGCCCTGCACCTCACTCACTTGACCTCCTGATTCACACCCTGGGCCTTCTCCTCCCTTGTCCCCTGGTCACCTATTGCCTCTCCCCTCCAGGTTCACCCCCCTACCCACCCCCCGAACCCCCTGCTGGGGCTCCAGGCCCGCTTAGTTCTTCCCCAGCGCCCTGCCACAGCCCCTCTGGCTCACCATCCCGCCAGGCCCCGCTGCCCCTCAGAAGAGGCCGCAGTCCTTCAGGTTGTTCTTGATGATGACGTCGGTGACGGCGTCAAACACGAACTGCACGTTCTTGGTGTCGGTGGCACACGTGAAGTGCGTGTAGATCTCCTTGGTGTCTTTGCGCTTATTCAGGTCCTCAAACTTACTCTGGATGTAGCTGGCTGCCTCATCATACTTGTTGGCCCCTGGGGGAGAGAAAATGAAGACTTGTGCTGCATGTGTGGCAGGCAGGCCGCATCCTACGTGTGCAGCAAGGGTCTGTGCGTGTGGACAGCCAGGCATACAACCTGTGCATGCGTGTGCATAATATGACAATGTCTGTGGCTGCCCATACATGCCAGATGTGCAAAGGGGTACCCCACTGTGTGAAGGAGGATGCCCATGTACACATGTTCAGGGGTACATGCTTGAGTGTGTTAAGGGCTCCATGTGTGCACACACAACTATACAAGCCTAAATGAGGCACCAGCCCCTGCAAGTGTTCCAAGGTTACACTTCTGTCCAGTGGGGGGCGGCTGAGGGCCACCTGGTCACCATAGGCTACTCCGGCCAAGAAGCAACCCTCCGGAGGCCCTATCCCCACAGTCCCCACACCTGTGTACTCAGGGAAGCAGATGGTCAGGGGACTGTGTGTGATCTTCTCCTCGAACAGGTCCTTCTTGTTGAGGAAGAGGATGATGGACGTGTCTGTGAACCACTTGTTGTTGCAGATGCTGTCAAATAGCTTCATGCTCTCATGCATGCGGTTCTAGGGGTAGAATAGCGAGGTCAACGCGAGCCACCACTCCCCAAGCCCGCTGCCCCCACCCGCAGCATTCTCTCAGCCTCTCACCATCTCCTCGTCCTCAGCTAGCACCAAGTCATAGGCGCTCAAGGCTACACAGAAGATGATGGCTGTGACGCCCTCAAAGCAGTGGATCCACTTCTTCCGCTCAGACCGCTGACCACCCACATCAAACATCCTGCAGACATAGATCACCTTAGCTTCAGGAAGGGAGCCCTGGGGGGAGGCTTTCTGCCCCATTTCCCAGGTTGGCTGACTGAGGACAGAGGCCTCTCCAGAGTAGGGCAGCTACCTTCTGGAATCATCCACACTTGCCCACCTCACCCCTGGTTCTGGGCCAGGGGCTTGGACAGCAGGCAGGCTGCTGCCACATCAGGCAGGAGCAGCAGAGGCTGTGAGCAGCTGGCAGAGGTGGTGTGGATCCTGACTGCTGGTTCATTAGGTGGTGAGGATGTGCTTGCCCAGAACACATGAGCCTTGCAAAACCTCAGTGGGGCTGGGGGATCCTGGACCAGCTCCTGCCTCTGCTACCTCAGAGGCTGGCAGGTCCTGCCCCTCCCACCTGTCTACATGCTCGCTCACTTGAAGTGTAGGTCCTTGAAGGTGAAGTGTGTCTCCACGATCCCCGTGGTCTTTACGCGGGTCCGTAGCACATCTTGCTGTGTGGGGATGTAGTCACTCTGTGCAATGCGCTCCAGGTCGTTCAGGTAGCTGGGGGTGGGGGGGTGGGAGGGTCAATGGGGGCCAGCATGGGGCTTCCTTACCTGGACCCTGGGCCAGCTGCAAGAGGCCCCTTCCCTCCCATGCCATTTCTTAAGCACAGCCCTTGCTTTTTTTTTTTTTTTTGAGACAGAGTGTTACTCTGTTGCCAGGCTGGAGTGCAGTGGCGTGATCTTGGCTCACTGCAACCTCTGCCTGCCAGGTTCAAGCAATTCTCCTGCCTCAGCCTCCTGAGTAGCTGGGACTACAGGCGCCCGCCGCCCAGCTAATTTTTGTATTGTTAGTAGAGACGGAGTTTCACCATGTTGGCCAGATGGTCTCGATCTCTCGACCTCAGGTGATCCGCCCACCTCGGCCTCCCAAAGTGCTGGGATTACAGGCATGAGCCACTGCGCCCGGCCTAGGCACAGCCCTTGTTTCTTTAACCCCTGCCTGCATTACCTCATTGCTCAAATGAAGAAACCTGAACTCAGAGCCCCCGGCCTCCCACCTGTAGAATGGGAATGGGAGGAGGTGCAGCTCTGTGGACAGCTAGCCAGCCAAGCTCCAGCACCCAGGGTCTGAGCCAGACCTGCCTCGGACAGGATCCAGGATGTTGGGGCTATAGGCAAAGAGGGTGGGAGGAGGCAAATTAGTCCTTCAGTGAAGGATTCAGGATGCTAATGGGCGCAATTATGGCACTAGCCGCAGAGCAGCCTGGTGTGGTCCCTCGATGTGGTGCTGGACAGATTGGGGCTTGCCAGGCCCAGTGGGCTCTTTGCCCAGTGCCCAATGAAATCTGGGCTCCTCAGGGGGAGGGCACAGACACCTGCTTGGCGGGGGTCCCAGGGGCTCATTACCAGTTCCCTTAATTAGTATCAAGGCTACCCCTGCAGGGCCTGCCTCTGCTGCCTGCCTCAATATCCCTGCCATGCCCTGGAGGCTGGTCCCAGGCCTCCAGGCTGCTGCCCAGAGCCGACTTTTCATTCCTGGGGCAAGGCTGCTGGGGCCGGCCCTTGGCTCCTACCAGCAACCAGGCCAAACCAGGCCAGAGGGAAATGATCTCAGAGTAGCAGGGACAAAACAGAAAAACAGGAAGGGCCATGGGGAACCATGACGCATGTGCTGTGACCCGCATAGCACGCCCCGCCCCCTACTGCCAGAGTCCTCAATGTGGAAGCACCATGGTGCGTTCCACACCAGCCTCTCCCTTTTCCCCAACAGGTGGGTTCGCCCCAGGGACCCCCTGTAAGCTGTAGGCTTGGAGGGTTGCTGCAAAGAGGGGCTGGAGGAGCCCTGCTTCCTGTGGTGTTCCAATCCGCAACCCATCCCCAGGGGGAGCTATCAAGGCATAAACCTGACTGGGAGAACAGGGCCTGTGTTCACTCCCAAAACTGTGCTGGGCACACAGTGGGTGCCTAATGTCTGGAGAATGGAGAAAGAGGATGATGGAGAAGCAGGAAGTGGCCTGGAGGTGGCTCTATCCCTGCTCCCTTTGAGTATCATGGGCACCAAAGTCCCTGCTGCTCTGACCCCAAGCTCGCTGGTGGCTGGGCCAGAGATCTCAGGGAGGGGCAGTGGTGAGGCCTGGGGGCCCCACAGCATTTGGCTGTGACTCCACAGCTCCTGTAGGGGGCGCACATTCACAAGAGCATTCAGGCCGTGTAAGGGTGGGAGGAGGCTGTTCATGTGGCTGGGACAGGGCTCAGGAATCACAGCCAGCCAAGACCCTCCTCCTCCCACCCTTGCTGAAATCCACCCTATGGGTAGGCTCAGGACTGGATGAGCAATAGGAGCAAAAGCGTTTTCCAGTCAGAGGGGATTGGCTTAAGCAGAGATAGGGGAAGGCTAGAGTACAGGGAGAGCGGCCTATCTGGTGACACCATCCAAAGCCTGCGGATGTCCCCTGCAGCCATCCTCAATGGCTATTAGCCTGTCTGTCCTGTTCCCCATGGGGTCCTCAGCACCCTGCACCAGTCCAAGTACATGATAGATACCACAGGGAAGGAGTTCAGAGCTGTGGAAAGGGTGTAGGCTTGTCATGCGTCTGGGATTCCTGGGACCCCTTGTAATTCCTCAGCTGAGTCCTGGGCTCAGCCTAGGGCCAGCGAGGGTCAGAGCTGAGGTCCAGGGGCTCTGACCTACACACATACCTGTCACCTCCCAGATAACTTCCTCCCCTGTGGCCCCCTCCAGCCAGCCTCCACAGCCTATGTTCAAGCACAGCCAGCTCCCCATCACCCCGAGGATGCTGCACATGCTGTGCCCCTGCCTGGAATCGTCTCATCCACTCCTCCCCTGGCTGACTCTCCTTCAGAGCTCAGCAATCCTGTCTCTGGGCCAACCCCACCTCTACCTTTTCACTAACACCCTAAATTGTCACTGCATGGGGACTTTGCTCCACTCATCACTGTGTCCTTGAAGCCTTGCAGAGGGCCTGGCACATAACAGGTGGCAGCAAATGTTCTGAGTCTCGCTCTGTCACCCAGGCTAGAGCACAGTGGCGCAATCTCCGCTCACTGCAAGCTCCGCCTCCCAGGTTCACGCCATTCTCCTGCCTTAGCCTCCTGAGTAGCTGGGACTACAGGTGCCCGCCACCACGCCTGGCTAATTTTTTGTATTTTTAGTAGAGACGGGGTTTCACCGTGTTAGCCAGGATGGTCTCGATCTCCTGACCTCATGATCCACCTGCCTTCAGCCTCCCAAAGTGCTGGGATTACAGGCGTGAGCCACCACGCCCGGCCGCAAATGTTCTTTAGAAGACTGTATGTCAAGACAGATCAGACTCAACTGGCCTGGAAGAGATGTACTGTATAAGCCACCTGCCTGTCATTCCTCCTGGCCTTTCAGTAACGTGACACCCACCCACCCTCCAAACCAAAAAACACGAAGGCCTTGGTTAACAGTCATCAGTTTCATAAGCAAAGACCAGCAGTGTCCTTCTGGGGGTTCTCAGGCCCTCCGGTCCAGCCTTTAGTCCTCCCCCAGCCCCCGCCCTGCCCTGTCCTGCCCTGCCCAGCCCCTCAGAGCACTCACTAGGCAGCTGAGTCGTTGAGCTGGTATTCCCTTGAGCGGCCAAAGCAGGCCTGCACACCATGGTCAGCCCAGAGCCTCCGGATGACGCCGGACAGGTCATCAGGGAGCACGCCTTGCTCCTCGGCGGTGCAGGACAGTGCAAATAGCTGCCTGGCGTCGTCCTGGGCACAGTGGTGGGTGGTCAGGCAGTTGAAGGAAGGTACCCCCACTCTGCCAGAGGCAGGGAGACCTCTGGAATGGGGCCCAGGCTAGGGTATTCTTGGATTCCCTAGGATGAGACTTGCCCTAAAACCTTTTTTTGTTGTTGTTGTTTACTTTTTTCTGTGACAGAGTCTAGCTCTGTCACCAAGGCTAGAGTGCAATGGGGCGATCTTGGCTCACTGCATCCTCTGCCTCCCGGGTTCAAGCAATTCTCCTGCTTCAGCCTCCCAAGTAGCTGGGATTACAGGCACGTGCCACCATGCTCGGCTAATTTTTGTATTTTTAGTAGAGTCAGGGTTTCACCATGTTGGCCAGGCTGGTCCTGACCTCTCAGGTGATCCACCCGCCTCGGCGTCCCAAAATGCTTGGATTATAGGTGTGAGCCACCACACCCAGCCACCCCAAAACCTTTTGGGAGGTGGAAGAGGGTGGGGCGGAGGGCACATACCGCTCTGGAGGGGTCAGCAAAGTCGATCTGCAGGTTGCCCATGGCTTTGACAATGGCCATGATGGACTGGATGGTGTTGCTGTAGACAACCGCCCGGTACTGCCGGCATTCCTCCTCAGAGTAGCCATCCTCGTGGATGATCCTGATAGCCAGGGACCAGGAAGGTTAGTGTCCCCAGGGCACTGGGAGTTCCCACGGCTGCCTGGGGCTGCTGGGACCTGCTTCAGAGAAGGGAAAACTGCCCCTGACCCACTGGGACCTGAGGATAAGTGACTGCCTCTGAGAAGATTCTGGGCCTGGCTAAGACTGGCTGGGCCTGTAGTCAGAGGCAGTGCAGGCCCAGAAGATGAAGAGGGGAAGCTGGAGTTTGAGCACTGCCTCTGGGATACAGCACTTACTTCATCTGCTTGACGATGGTGCTCTTCCCTGACTCTCCAGCACCTGGAACAGAGGGCACAGGTGGTCAGGGGGCAGGCCCAGAGGGGTTCCACAGGCACAGAACAAATGCCCAGACACCTGTAGCCCAGGAGGCAGAACTAACCTTCCCACCAGCTGCACCGTGAGATGGAGGCAGCTGGGCCTGGTGGGCAGTTGAGCTACCAGGAATGCAGCTGGCAGGGCCACAGTGGTCAAGGTAACCTAGAGTGCCTGTGCCCCATGGCCGACTCTCCGCAGGCCTTTGCCTCCCACAAGCTCTGCTGCCCACCATGGCTCCCCACTGTCCTGGCTGAGTTCAGGGGTCTTGGCTAGAGACTTGGCCAGCCCTGAAGGAGCCACCTTGTTCTCACATACATAGGCTCGCCAACCTGTGCAGCTGGTGCATGCCAATATGGTACCCTGGGCAGAGCTGGCAGGAAGATGCCCTGCATACTCCATCCAACAGGGTAGCAGCCCTTCTTCTCCCCATACTCTGAGCCTTAGCAACCAGGGGCCTAAGCAGGAGCACAGCGTCACACTTCAGCTTTCTGGACATGGCCCAATGCCCCGCCCTCTGCTCACTGCGCCCAGGTCTACCCTGAGCAGATGGAGGCTAGAAGGCTAGAATCTAGGAGACCTACAGTATAACACACACGCGTACTGACTCATGAATCTGGGAGACCTGCGGCGTATCTCACACACCCACACCCACACACGCCCATACTGACTCAAGCTTTTCCCTGGCCCGGTACAGCCCTGGCCCATATTTCTCCTTAGCTGGTACTGAGATTTGCTGCATTCTCTCCTGTATTAGTCACAGCAGATACTGTTTCTATTCCCATTCTACAGATGAGGACATTGAGGCTCAGAAAAATAAATTATTGATCTAAGATCATGTAGCCAGGACTCAGAAGGGCAAGAGGGTGGAGGGAAGCCATGATGCCTGGTCCACCCTGCCATTCTCAAAATGTGGCTGAGACCCTGTGGGACAATGCCCTGGGGAGGTGTTTAAAAAAGCAGATTCCGCCGGGAGTGGTGGCTCACGCCTGTAATCCCAGCACTTTGGGAGGCTGAGGCAGGTGGATCACCTGAGGTCAGGAGTTCGAGACCAGCCTGGCTAACATGTTGAAACCCCATCTCTACTAAAAATAACAAAAACTAGCCGGGCGTGGTGGCAGGTGCCTGTAATCCCAGCGGCTCAGGAGGCTGAGGCAGAAGAATCACTTGAACCTGGGAAGTGGAAGTTGCAGTGAGCCGAGATCGTGCCATTGCGCTCCAGCCTGGGCAACAAGAGCGAAACTTGGTCTAAAAAAAAAGGCAGATTCCCAGGTCCCATCCCAGACAACAGAGCCAGATCTTGAGGAGTGCAGCCCAGGAGCCTGTATTACCCAGGGAGTCTGTGTAAAAAAGGACCAGGGGGGCCATCCAACTCCCTGGCTGGGGGCCAGAGGGAGTGGAGGCAGGGCCTCACCTTGACCTTGCTCCCTTGCTGCTGGCTGTCTTGAGCTCCAGGTCGAATGGCCCCCAGCTGGGCCCTGCTGTCCTTCCCAGACCCTGTGCTCCTGCCCCATCACTGCCAGTCACACCTGCAGCTGCCAGGCACTACCTCTAGCTATCTCCAGGGCCCTGCTCATGCTGTTCTCTTTGTTGCTGGGAATACGTGCCCCATGCCCCATTCACGGTGTCCCAATTCTGATCACTGTGGCACGTCTGTTCCTCTGTGCAGCTTAGCTGGGTAGGCAGTGGGGTCTGTGCAGAAGTCAAACTTGGGTACTCTGGCCAACCTCAACAGCATCCCTTGGGGCTGGTCAAAACAACCTCAGAGGATGAAGGTGCTAACACACAAACGAACACAAGCAGTAACAATAACATCGGCAATATCGACAGCAAAGCTATATGAAAACAGCGCCCACCATGTGCCAGATGCTGCTCTACATCAATGACACCCACCAACTGCCATCTCCACAGCAATCCTGGGAGGTAGGTTCCATTCTCATCCCAATCTAACCAATGAAGGAACTGAGGTCCAGGGAGGCTGAGGTCACAGGGTTAGAGTCCCCTCTGCAGGGAGCGCACTTGCCCACCGTGCAGTCCCTCCTAGAGCTGTCCTGAGTACCTGGTACTGCAGCGGAGCCACACAGTCCACCTGGCACTGGGTTCACTCCCTATCTCCCTAGGCAGACTCTAGGCCATGTCTGCAGTGCTCAACAAGCGGCAGCAGGTATTGGGACATGGTGGCAGGCCTTGTCAAGGCCCCTGCCCACCTTCAGCCCCCTACGCCAGAGACCACCCTGAGGGGAAGGGCCTGAGCCCTCCTCACAAATGCCATCAGGCGCCTGCAATCACTGAGCTTCTGACTGTCCCAGGCCTGCTTTGCAGGATGAGGGGAGGGGATTTGGGGAGATGGGGAGTGACAGCTAGTTGGGTATGAGGTTTCTTTTTGAGGGTGGTGATTATGTTCTGGAATTAGATAGCAGTGATAGTTGCACAATCTTGTGGACATACAAATGTGCAGGCCCTGGGAAGGCTGGGGCGCTGTGGCTGGGGCAGCAATCCCCTCTATTGCTTTAGCCCCTGGGCACTACAGGGGCCAGGCCCAGTATCTTCACTGGGGTGTGTACCGGGATATATACCAGCACTACTCCCTCCCCATAGGGCTGTGCATGGCAGAGGGGCAGCCAGGATCTCCATACCAACACTCCTCCACCTGCCGATGGGGACATGGGGAAAGGTCCCAGGAAAGCCTCACAGTGATGCTTGAACGCTAAGGCCCATCCCCCTTGGGCCCAAAGCACCCACTGGGGCAGGGAGGGCAGCAGTGGCCACCTGACTGTCTTCCCCACTGGCTCCTCCAGAGCAGGAGGAAGAACCAGGAGCCAGTCACAGCCAGGATCGGGGAACTGGAGGAGCAGAGGCCAAGGATGCGAAGTCATGGGTCCCCATGCAGTCCCGAGCCAGGCGAGCTGAGACTCAGCAGGGAAGCTACCCAGGGCATGGGGGACCTGAGGTCTAGGGTGAAAGCTTCCCCCTCTTGTGTGACTTCGGGACTCCTGCCCACTTGAGGCATCAGTTTCCCTATCTGGCCACTGAGAGTGACGAGGGGGTCTGGCCCTTTGCCCACTCTTAGTAGGTGATGTGGGCCGCTTCGTGACCCTGCCCAGGGACAAGGGTGCAAACTTGCTTTGCATCTGATTTTCCTAGCAGCCGCTAGACCTGGTAGACATGAGGTAGGCAGCACAGAGCCAGTCACGCTAGGAGCCAGGATATCTGCTCCCTGCCCCAGCCAGGGAGGGCCCACTTCCCTGTCCCCTTCAAGTTTCATTTTCCCCTCCTAAGGCCTCTTAAATGTTAAGAGAACATTCTCTACCCCAAGCAGGGGGTCACTGAAAAAAGAGGTCCACTTGACAGGTAAGCAAAGCAAGGTCATGGAGCCTCTATCCCTAGACTCAGGCTGGTCTCTTTGTCTTTCCAGCAGCTGTGACTCAGGCGGGAAGTAGTGAGTGGCAGGACAAGGGCGTGGTGCTGGCAGCCAGGCAGGAAGCAGGGGGAACAACGGGACAGAGGCAGGGGCACAGCCCAGGAGCAGCTCCAGCAGAGAAGGGGGCCAGGAGCAGAGGTGGGTGGAGCCCCAGTATGGCATCTGGATGGAATGGGTGGGGTGAAGAGCTCTCAGGCAGCCCACAGGCTAAGTGCCCTGGCAGCTGTGGGGCAGTAGCCTCACTCTCCACATCTCTGGCTGGGTCCCCTTTCCATCAGGACCTGATGGATGTCCCCTACCAGATAAGCTGGCATGAGGCTTATCTGCGAGTTTTGCGCGCACCCAGCTCCCCTCGCACCTGCCTCTCAGAGGGGTTGCTGAGTCCAGATTTTTTTTTTTTTTGAAACAGAGTCTCGCTCTGTCGCCCAGGCTGGAGTGCAATAGCATGATCTCGGCTCACTGCAACCTTTGCCTCCTGGTTCAACCTCTGCCTCCCGGTTCAAGCAATTCTCCTGCCTCAGCCTCCCCAGTAGCTGGAACTACAGGCACGTGCCACCACGCCTGGCTAATTTTTGTATTTTTAGTAGAGACAGGGTTTCACCATGTTGGCCAGGCTGGTCTCAAACTCCTGGCCTCAAGTGATCCATCTGCTTTGGCCTCCCAAAGTGCTGGGATTACAGGCATGAGCCACCACGTCCAGCCTGAGTCCAGATTTCTGCAAAGATGCTGGGTAGGGGAACTAAGGCAATAGAAGGTGGCATGAATCAGCCCCTCCTGCCCGCAGAGGGCCCCACCAAGTGCTCTATCCCCAGCTGGGTAAGACCAGAGAGGCCTGCAGAGGTTCCCTGGGGTGGCCTTGGCATTCCCACTGAGTCACACCTCTTCCCACCAAGGAAGAAACCTCTGCAGCCTTTGCCCTGTGGCGCAGCTGGGGCCCACAGCAGGTGGGCAGTAATCGCAGTGATGTGCTGGGTGGTGGCAGCTGCTCTGCATTAAAACACCTGCTTCCACTTTGGGAGTGCTGAGCCCCAGAGGGGGGAACTGATGAGAGAAGGGAGACAGTACCACTCCACCTGCACGAACAAGACCAGCAGGGCCCCAGCAGCAGGAGAGACATGCCCACAGCTCTTGTCACTTGATGCTTATTCCAGGCCCCAGCATTCAAGTCACAGCATCTGTTCATCTTGGACCCTCTAACTCCTTAACAGGCTTTGATGTGCTGGGAGGCTGGGACTTGCTGCTATCCTTTCTGGCTTCAGTTTCCCCTGGGCAGAGCTGTCAAGCCTCAAGCAGCCAGCCAGCCTACCTCCCATTTTCAGATCCTCTCCCAGAAGGAGGTCCAGACATGCCACAGCCCTGATGTCCACTCTGATCCTTCCTGAGATCCTCAAGAGCTTCAGCTCCTTTTCTGCCCTTTCTCTGGCACCTCATCTGTGAAATGGGACAACACTGTCTCCTTCTGAGAGATGGGTAAGGATTAAATGCAAAGCTCTTCTCACAGTGTGGGGCACATGGTGAGCATTCAGGTAAAAGTTATCACTATTTTTCTACCCTTTGAAAGAGTACAGATTTCCCCAAACCTCTCATTTCCTGCAACCTGCAGAGAAGACTGCTGTGGTCATCTCATTTGGAAGAGAGCTTCTGAAGGTTTTCAGATAAAGAGCAGGTGAAGAGCAATGGACAGTGGCTAACAGGCTGATTCAGAGCTGTGGTGGTTCCCTGCTGGGACTCAGCATAACCTGGGACAGGAGTCAGAGCTACTGGCTCCTCTGCTGGCTTTCCGCTGTGTCGTCACTTCCCTTTAGTATAGTCACTTCCCTTTAGTATAACCCGGCACTCCTACACAGCTGGGGCCTCCTTCCTGCCCAGGAGCTTCACTGCTGACATTGCTCACTGGCTCCACACGCCCAGAAAGCCAGGCAGACCTCCCTGGAGAGAACCCCCATACTGGTGGGCTCCGTGGGAACACGTGGGGCCAGGGAGAGCAGCCAGCTGACTGACGTGGCAGGCCCGAGGGCAGAGATTCTCAGAAGCAGCAGTGGCTGGGACCACAGGGTAGACTTGGGCAGCGGCCCAGCTCAAACCCACAACAGCAGGCCCGCCCACACTGCCACAACTCCCCAGCCTATCCCAGTGGGACATGGTGGGGCAGGTGGGGGTAGCCCTGAGCCCACCACAAAGGCAGCCCGGACACCACCTCCTACTCTTATCCCAGGAAGGTGCCACATCTCCAGCTCAGCCTGTGGTTCTCAGATCCCATGCACCCCCACATCCCCTGCAGTCCTAGGGACCCAGGCCCCGCCACCACCAGGGGGCGCCCGGCAGCCAGAGACGCTGTGGAAGGAAGTGGGGGCTGGGCAGCACTGGGCAGCGTTTTGTTTCAGAAAAGCAGCCTCAGCCAGGGACTACTGGGGAAGGTGTCCCACCCACCAGCCCGTCCCTGGGAAGCCCCCCAGCCTGCAGAGACTCGGCACACACAGAAACCATGGCAACGGGAGGGAGGGGCAGAGGCCCGGCCAGACAAAGGCCCTCTGAGCCCCGCCCCTGGCGTCTCTTCCTTCCTCCAGGTGCTGCTCCCCGGCCTCCCTCATTCCCTCCTCCCTCATTCCCTCCGAAGAGGCTCAGCACGGGTCCGGCACTGGGAGGCAGGGACTCGAGGTCTTGAAAGGGACCGGCAACACTCCCACCCGTGTGTGTGGCATGGCCCTATAACGGATGCCTGAACAGACCAACAGACTCCACACCTCCCTCCCGCCAGTCTCTGGCACTCGGCTGCCTCCAGCGGCTTCCAGGGGTTCACAGTGCCCAAAGGGGAGCACTACCAAGCAGGACCTGGCTTGCTACTGCCAAGTCAAAGATCTCTGTGTTAGGGAAACTGAGGCCTCAGGTCCTGCCCACATATGGGAAAGTCTGGGCCAAGGTGTGTCTCCCTCAGTGGGGCCCTTTCCACTGCACAGAGGGAAACTCAGGCACCGGGTGAGGAAGGCTGGCCTGATGTAAAGGAGGCCCCAGACCTGTTCAAAGTTGGCGCCTCAGGCCCCAGGTACCGCCCTGTGCAGGAGCCAGGAGGTGCTGGACAAGACCCGGATCACGCGGAGCTGGGCCATTTGGCACCGTCTCCCTGGAGGCCTCTTCATTTCAGGCATCCCTCCGCTGTTCCCAAGGCACCTGAATGACCTCTTTTCCCTTCTGATTCATGGCGGTGGACTCTGGGAAAGATAATGGGAGCCTAGGCCTCATCTATGAAATGTACCCCTTGAGGGAGGGTGCCAAACCCAAGGCCTGCCCTGAGTAGCCTCTTCAAAGTCACCCCAAACTGCCTCAGGGCCCAACCCAAGCCAGCAGCTGTCCTTGTGTCCACAGGCCAGGAGACCATGCTAAGAATCAGGGCACTGGCGGGGCGCGGTGGCTCACTCCTGTAATCCCAGCACTTTGGGAGGCCAAGGTGGGCGGATCACCTGAGGTCAGGAGTTCGAGACCAGCCTGACCAACATGGAGAAACCCTGTCTCTACTAAAAATACAAAATTAGCCGGGCGTGGTGGCACATGCCTGTAATCCCAGCTACTCTGGAGGTTGAGGCAGGAGAATCACTTAAACCTGGGAGGCGGAGGTTGTGGTGAGCCGAGATCGCATCACTGCACTTTAGCCTGGGCAACAAGAGCGAAACTCAGTCTCAAAAAAAAATCACAGCATCACAGGTTCTAGTACTGGATACAGAGAGGGAAGAGGACAGTCTGAGGTCTCACGGTGAGGAACTGGACCCTCTGGGACCCACAGTCTTGGGTGGCCATGAGGATGCAAGGGTCTCTGCTCTGTGCATGGCCTCATGGCCCAGAGAGGCTTGGACGCTTCTGCTCTGGCTCTCCTAAGCCTTCCTCAGCCCCATCAGCCCCTTACGGCCTGGCCTGGCAACACAGCAGAACCCCTAGGAACCCCTATAAGAGAGGGCAAGCCCCCACTAGGCCACAATACTGAGATTTGGAGGCCAAGGAGCAAGAGGAACCAGCCTCAACAACTATCATGCAGTCATCAGCCGACACCATGGCCACATTCCGCCGCTACACAGCACCACACGTGCACCCAGCACTGATCCTGTGCTCACAGTGGAGCCCTAAGGAACATGCTTTCCTTTCACTCCTCTGGACAATTCCCAGTCTCTGAGGCCCTCACCATGGACTTCAATAGCTTCTGAGCCTTCCCCAGGCTTGGTCTCAGTCTAAGACTGGGGCTTGTGGGAGAACAAGCATAATATTAGGGAAAGAATGAAGCCCTGTTGCCAGCTATAACTTGAGCATCACTGTGAGGGGATATGGGCTAGGAGAAAAAGTGGGAAGTCAAAAGGTGCAGCTGCGGCCGGGCGCGGTGGCTCACACCTGTAATCCCAGCACTCTGGGAGGCCAAGGCAGGCAAATCACTTGAGGTCAGTAATTCGAGACCAGCCTGACCAACACGGTGAAACCCCGTCTCTACTAAAAATACAAAAATTAGTCGGGCGTGGTGGCGCGTACCTGTAGTCCCAGCTACTCAGAAGGCTGAGGCAGGAGAATCGCTTGAACCCAGGAGGCGGAGGTTGCAATGAGCTGAGATCATGCCACTGCACTCCAGCCTGGGTGACAGAGTGAGACTCCATCTCAAAGAAAAAAAAGGGGGGGGTGTCGCCCATGACCACATGGCTGTAGAAAGCTTCATACACAGAGTCTTGGGTCCCACCTTCCAGGTCAGACAGCTCCCTTTCCATCTCCTAAAAGAAGAATTGAGGCCCGCAAGCCAGGGCCCATAGGCACATGCAGAACACACACACACCCCCACACCGTCTGCCTGCTGTCCTGCCTGATCGGTTACTTCCAGCCAGCACAGACTCCCAAGGGGCCATGGCAGTTGGAGGCAGGCGCTTGGTCACTACATGGGTCATGTCCTGGCATCTGTTTCTTGTTTAAGTGCATAAAGTCCCTGAGCTTCAGTTTGCCCATCAGTGAAATGGGTGTAATATCAGTCCCAGCCTAACAGGATTAAATATGACAAGATAATGAAGAATTCAGCTCCACACAACAGTCAAGGCTCAATCAGAGATAGCTGTGGTTATCACCTGAGGGGAAACAAGCCCAGTGAATGCAGCCCTAGACCCAGTGAGTGGGTGCTCGCAGGGGAGAATCCTTAGGCTGAGGCCAGGGCTCCTTTGTCCGCCCCCCAGCAGGGGAAACCCAGAGTGAGCTCATCTCGGGGCTGTTGCTGCATTTCCAGGCATTCATCTCAGCCTGTGGCTGGCCTTCCGGCTTTGGAGAGCAATGGCCGCTCGGGAATCTAAGAGCAGCCCTCTGCCTTCCTGCTAGCCGTCCCGCCAGCGTCCTTCTCCCAGCCACAACTTCCTGTGGCCAAAGAAGGGGCCTGGAATCCTTCTCGAAGGCACCATCTTCTCTGGGAGCCTGGGCCCGAGGGTTGCTGGGGTGGGACAAGGGACAGAGCTACCTGGACTGGCTCCAACTCAGTGACCGCCACTAGAATGGCCCCCAGGAGTGCACAGATAAGCCTGGGCAGGTGTTCACCTCCTAGACCCTTCCAGTTGGCAAAGCCCTGGGGGGCCCTTGGGCTCTCACCCCCACCCTAGCACCAGGCAGCCCCTCCGGCCTCTTCCTCTTTTGGGCTCCTCCTCCCCCAGCTGCTTCCTCCTTTTCCTCCGGTGTGGACACCACTTCCCCGAGAGGCCCAGCCCTGCCCTGCCATGTCGTGCAGACTTCACTACCTCCTCCTCCCCGCCTGGGGCACACACAGTAGGTGCTGCCAACACCTCCTTTTCATATCCTGAGGCTGTCAGCAGCTTTGGAGCCCCCAGATTCCTCCAAGCCATAAGGATATCTTCTCCCCAACAAGGCTGAGATGACCCCACCTTTAGGCCTTTGCTCAGACTGGTGTGGTGCTGCCTTTCAAGCCTTGTAAATGTGCACAGAGGCCGGCACAGAAGAACCAGCCCAGCAAATGTTTGGTTATTCCAGAAAGATTCTTCCTCCCTAGCCACCAAGAGCAGCCACAGCCCCAAGAAGTAACATCAGGGTGAGGGTGGGGTTGAGGTTTAGTAAGAACGAGAGCTTCAGGCTAGAAGGGCTGGGTGGGGCTGGGCAGACGGGGTTCCACCCTGCACCTGTAGCTGAGGGAAGGGCTGCCTGAGAGCATCAGGTACCAGGGACACCATCAAAGGGCCCAATCCTTTGCCTTCCCCAAAGCACCTTGCAGAGCACTCTTAGGCAGGGTGCATCAGCAGTGGCCTGGCCAGAACCTGCTGACCCCTTCCCCTCCTCGCTGAACTCCTAGGCTGGGATTCCTGGCCTGAGATGCTAAGAAGATGAGACTACTCCCTGGCCTGTACCTTTCCCCCATCTGCCCGGTCCTGCCTCCCCCCACAGCACAACGGGATGTAGGGGAGGCAGCACTCAGGCTCTGGGGTGACAGTCTCCTCCTCTGCTGTGGGTGGGGTGGGGGGAGTCCCTGGTTCCTCAGTGGCTAAGAGCTTGGGTGGACAAAGCTTCCTCCATCCTGTTCCCGCCAAGTAAATGGGTGGCTTTTAGAGACCGACTGAGAGAGACACAGCCAGGGACCAAGAACTGAGATCAACGGCAGAGTATACAGGATCTGTGTGTCTGCCTGTGGCCCAAGTAGCCCCAAGTGCACCTACTGCCCCACCCCCTGCAGTGCTGGAGGCCTAGGGACCCTGCTGGGACCTGACCACACCCCACCCTCAGCACTACCTGCTGCCACTTGCTAGGCAAACAGATGTTCAAGGGCCTGGGACATCAGTGATGGCACTCAGTGACCCTACCTCTCAGGCCACCCAGGGCCAACCCCTGACAAGCTGCCCAGGGCCAAAGGGGTCCCGGACCATCCCCAGGCCCCATCCAGCAGCCTAGGCTCTGACACATAGTGGGTGGTGTGATGCTGCCTCAGGGCTTCTAACATGGAAGCCCGTGTCCCGCAACTGGCTTGACTTCCACCTCCAGCCACAGCAGCGCGGCTCTTTCTCTCTGTCCTCACACCTGCTCAGCCCTCTGTCTGGGGTTCCCCTCCCCCACCCGCCTGGGATGCCCCCAGCTGAGCTCCAGCTGCCCTGATTCACCTAGTCTCTCAGCTCAGAGGTATCTCTTAAAGGACCTATTCTCACTCCTGCCCTAGAGGTATGACCTCATGTCGGCTGCTCTGACACTGGCGTGAGAGGCAGGGGCTGAGCCTAGCAGAACTGGGCAGGATGCAGGCAGAGGGGGTCAGCTATAGCTTAAACCCCTGTTCACTCCTTAGTGTGGGAGCTCTATCCCTGCCTGCTCCTGCAGACAAAGCCCCGACAAGCCTGGGGGAGGGGTGGGAAGAAGAGACTCAGAGGCCCAAGCCGCCCCGCCCCCCATTCAAGTGCTAATGAGCTCCAGCAGTGAAGGAGAGGGCTGGGGGAGCGTGTAGGGGCTGGAGGCCAGCCTGGGTGGGTACTGGCCCACCTGGCACCCAGGGCCCTACCACATCTCCAAACCTAGACCCCCAGAGGTTGGGCCTAAGGTCCCCAGGGCAGTCTGTCATTCCTGCTGGCACCAACTATCTGCATGCCCTGGGCTCCCCACTTGCTGTGAACAGCTGCCTGAGGGCAGGGGAGGGGGTTCCCCAGGGCCCCGAACTGGGGCCAAGCAGCCTCTAGGATGGGAGACTTCCTTCCCACCAAACTCTCAGCAGTGGGTCCCTCATCCATTTTCTATTTTTTTTTTTTTTTTTTTTTTTGAGACAGTCTTGCTCTGTCCCCCAGGCTGGAGTGCAGTGGCACCATCTCGGCCCATGGTAACCTTCACTTCCCAGGTTCAAGCGATTCTCGTGCCTCAGCCTCCCGAATAGCTGGGATTACAGGCGCATACCACATACCACCATACCTGGCTAATTTTTTTGTATTTTTAGTAGAAACGGGGTTTCACCACGTTGGCCAGGCTGGTCTTGAACTCCTGACCTCAGGTGATCTGCCTGCCTCAACCTCCCAAAGTGCTGAGATTATAGGTGTGAGCCACCGCGCCTGGCCTCGCTCACCCATTTTTCATAACTCCAGGCTTTGGTGGACTGTCCCCATAACACCTGTGGCTGCAGGGAGGCACTCTGCCCCCAGGTTATGAGTGGAGAGCAGGACTCCTGCCAGGGCTTCACCTGATGCTGAGTTTCTCAGCCAGTGCCATAGGTGGAACTGGGATTCGAACTCAGGTCTGGATGACCCCATGGGCTGGTCCAGGGAGGGTGGCCCTTTCCCCACCAGGCCAGGAAACACCCACCCAAGCTCTTGGGAATACAGGCCAAGTCTTCCTGCTGCAGTGTTCTTGTTGAGTTGGTCCCTCTGACCCCCAGTGCCTGGCCCTGGCAAATGGTGTTCATCCTTCACAGCCGCCCAGCAGACCCCCTCCTCCAGGAAGCCCCCCTTCACAAGCACCACTAGAGTCTAACCCACTACCCAGCCAGCCAGAATCCCAAGCTAGCCCTTCCTATCAGGCTCCAGTGGCTGCCCCAGGATTATACTTACTCCTCTCCCAGGAGCTCTGCCCTGTTCATGGACATGTTCAATCACTTCATTCTGTCCATATACACTCATTAGGCATCTATAGTATGCCAGCCCTTTGCAAGAGACACAGACAGGACAGAGGCCACAAAACTCCCTTTCTTTTCTTTTGGTAAACTTCATTGAGCCCTTGCTATGTGCAGTCTCCGCACTGGCCAGTACCAGGACTCTCACAGCATTGCTCTGGTCTGAGCCCCAGGGCTGCGGAGCAGCCCCTGCTGGACCAGCCAGCTCAAGCTCGACTGTGGCTACTGGAGTGTCAGAGACAGCAGCTCTCTAGCAGTGCACCAACAGCCTGAGTTGGACGGAAGAATACAAAGCCACTCTGCTCAGCAGGAGTTCTGCACAGGGTGGGGTAATAATTCTCTCAGGTGCCAGCATAGCCTGTGGCGGGGCTGGGAAGAAACAGCCTGAAGAACTTTTCTCGGTGGCCCCTCAATGCTGGTCACCAACCCTGTGGTGGGCCTGTGGGCCCTTGCCACCTGCCCACAGTATGCAAACTGCTACTCAGTTTACTCCACCATCTACCCAAAATCAGGTTCAGAGGATACTTCCTTCATTCAACAAACAGATGAGAAGCACCCAGTAGATGCCAGGCTCCATGCTGGGCACATAAATGAAGAGGACTTAGCCTTGCCCTGCAGTCTCCAGGCATCTGAGGGGGGAAGCAACAGCACTGGGAGCCAGACGTTTCACCAGCCTTGGTCGAGGGAAGATGTCCAGGAAGGATCCTGGGAGGTGATCCCAGAGTAAAGTTTTAAAGAACAATCAAGTAGGGAACAACAGACGCAAAGTTCCAGGGACAAGAGAGAACTGCTCTATTTACATTCTGAAGCCTTTATGGAGCCAATGGTGGACACTGTCTCCTTTTTCTGTGAAGCTGTCCACACAGGCCCATCCCAAATCAGAGACTCACCCCCCTCACATCCACTCTGGCTTCCTTTCCCTTAAGAGCCCAGACCAGGGTCCCAGATTCCACCTGGGCCTAGCTGATCAGTCACATTGAGCTGGGTAGGAGTGGGGAGCATCCCTAGAGTAGGACTGGTTTCTGCTCCCCCTACCAAGCTGCCAGGAAATACTCTCTTGCCTGTGTGTACCACATCAGCCTCTGCCCTGGTGACAAGGACTGTGCCCGCCTGCTGGCAGGGCTACCCAAGATGGGAGGGAGGTGGTGTGCGGGCGGGGCAGCAGGCGTGGTTCTGGCTGGGAGGGAAGGCTGGCAGTTGCCCAACCTGAGTCCCGTTGCCTGGACAAAGTCTCCCGCTACATGGGACAGGCGCCCAGAACTCTGAACTTACCACAGCTGGGCTCCCATCACCACCTTGCACCTGGATGGGAAAGGCATGGCTCAAGCCAGGATCCCTCCCCAGGCAGCCATGGCAGATTGGGTCGTCAATATCAAGCAGAGCTTGTTCAGAGCCCTTTGCAACACACTGCAGGGTCTTTACTCCCAACCTACATCCCCAACAAGAACCACCAGGAGGCTCTTGTTCTCCCCATCCTGAGCTGGGGCACTCCTTTGGCCAAAACCCAGGAAGCCCATTTCACAGAGTAAGCAAAGGCCAGAAGGCCAGGACCCCAGGGTGAACTCCCCAGGCTAGAAAGTGCTAAGCCAGACCCTGCACCCCTGGCTGCTGCCAGCCCAGTGTGGGAGGAGTTGCCAGGTCTCACTTGCCTTAGCCCAAAAGCTGAGCTGGGCTCCAAGGAGCAGGCCTGGTGGGATGGGGGACCCTTCTGGTGCCCGGAAACAAAACTAGCCAGAAGCCCTGCGTTCTCCCAGCTCTATGGTCCAGTCTTGCATTTCCTCGGCCACCACAGTAACTGCAATCAGCCTGGGGAGAGGCTGTCTAGAGAATCCTGGCTGGGCACTGGGAGGCAGCGGTACCGGAAGTGCCCTCCCCAGGCCCGTCGGGCAGCAGCAGCAGCAGCAGCGACGGGCATTCCGCCGCGTCGACACCCACTCACTGCCGCTGCCGCACTCACAGCAGAGACAGGAAGAGGCAAGCGCCCAACGCAAAGCAGCCCAGGAGGCTGGGCCGCCGCCCCTTCCCGCCCCTTCTCTTCCTCCCTGAGGCAGCAGCGAAGCGGATGCCATTTTGAAACCTCCGAGGCTGTGCCCCGGAGGCCGGGTCCGCCGGGACAGTCAACAGATGGCCCATAATGGACATACATGCTGTTCCTCGGCCACAGGTCCAGCACGAAAAGCCCTGCTTTTCACAGCCTGGGAGCCCCATGACAGTTCTGAAGCCGAGGGGCCACACCCCCCCATGCACTTCTCAGCCTACAACGGTGCTGCGCTGTTGCAAGGGCCGGCCTCCCTCCCCCCAACTCTAAAACCCCCAAATCAAAATTAGACTGCCACTGGGCACCACACCTACTTCCAGTGGGAAGATGGATGGGGACAGCCAGTAGGCCCACCGTCTTTGCAAAAGGCCAGCTAGGATGCTCAGAGGCACCCTGGCCCACCCCCAGCTGGCCCCTCAACTCCTCATTCAGCTAGTCCACCATCCCCCTTCACAGGGTCCCAAGATCCAACAAGCCCCCCAACTCTCAGAGGCTACATCCCAGGCCTTGCAGCCCAGAAGGGGTGTGGGCAGCCCAGCACCTACTAGCAGATCTCCTGGGCTCACCCGCAGGGGCAGCAATATGTCGGCTGTCTCACCACTTCCACTTCCCCCCACCCCTCTAGCAGCCACCATCTTTCCTGGCCTTGGAGGCGGCCACAACCCTAACTCCTCCACTCTCTCTCCTACTTCCCAGACTGGCCTTCGAAACTGGAAAACATAGAGCCTCCTTGGGAAGCCTGAGGCCTGGCCCCCTCCCCCAGCGTGACCAGTGGAGCCTCAATCCAGCCCCGTGGGGGTTCTGCGTAAGGCAGCCTAGGCCCTCTCCAACCCAGGGATCCCTCCTCCTAGCCCAGCCCACTTGGTGCAGGAGGGGTGGAGGGATCTGGGGAAGGCCAGAGTGTAAGAGGACTTAGGGGAGGATCAGCAGAGGTTTTCGGGAGTGATGCCTGCAGAGAAGGATCTGGAGGGCAGGAAGCAGGGAGCAGGGCTCGCTGAAGGGGTTCCAGCTGGAGATGGAGCTCAAGAGCAGTTTCCCACTCGAGAGGTTCCTTGGGTCAGAGTGCACAGGTGGAGGATACAGATTCCAGACTAGGGATGGGGCACAGAAGGAAAAGGAGGGAGTGGGTGGGGTGCCTGGCAGGGGCCCCGCGGGATGCTCATGCCCAATAGGAATAAAAGGCGCAGGTGAGGAAAACAAGCGGAGCCTGAGGGTTGGGGAACAAGTGGCGGGCATCCTGGGGGTTTGGGTAAAGTGTAGGGAAGGATGGCGGGGGCTCTGAAGTTCTGTGAAGCTAGTTAGCAAGGGGGGATGGCCAAGCAGGGCACTGGACCGCGGGTGTTGGGGCACTGTTGACTGGATTTGGAGGTCTGGGGTCTGGGATGAGATAGGGGTCTGGTCTAGAGTCTGGGCAGGATCAAAGGTCTAGTCCAACCTAGAGTTTTCAACCCTGGTCCTGGCCCAGGTTTGGGGTCCCAGACAGCCCGGGGTCTGGGAGTTTGAAGCCCTAGTCTGGGAGGTCAAAGTCCTTGTCTGGGGATTCGAGCTGGGAATCAAGGATCCCAGTGCGGGACGCGGCCTCACCCAACAGCAGCAACTTCACCTCCCGCGCCGCCTTCTCTCCGTCCTCCCGCAGGTTCTTGTCGATCATCTTAGAGCGCTCGGCCGCCGCCTTGTCCTCGGCGCTCACGGTGCAGCCCATCCCGCCGTCCGCCGGCCCGGCCGCCGCCCGGCCCCCACACGGCCCACGGCCCGGCTCGGCCCCGCCCGACCCACTCCGCTCCCACCACCAGCCCTCTGCGGGTAGCTCTCGGGTCGGCAGTTCCGAGCGACTGCGGGAGGCGCCTTCCCTACCGCCGCGCACCGACGGCGGGGAGGGCCGAGGGTGGGGCCTGGGCGAACCAAGCCTGGGACTGGGCCGGGGCGGGCCTGCAGGCGGGGCCAGAGGAGATTCGAGGCTGGTGATTGGCTCGAGGGCGGAGCGAAGGGGGAAGTTAGGCGCAGCCCAGGCTCGGGCCTGGGCTGCAGGCGGGGCCACGCCGAGAAAAGGCAATAGGGGTGGTTCCAAACCCAGGGACCCGGCACTGGGCGGGCTGCAGGCGGGACCGGGCTGTGATTGGGTGCGGAGCGCCGGGAGCTCCGTTGCTGGACAGCCGGGAGGGCGGATCTGTTAGCCCGAGGGTGGGGATCCGGTGCCCTCGAGGGCAGAGCAGGAACCAGCCCTCTGAGCTTCTGCGAGTTGGGCGAGTTAGGTGAAGGAGGCGTGTCTTCGTCATTTGTTAAAGTTAATGAGTCCAATAAACTTGTTTTGGGATCGACAGAACTCGGGAGCCTTTCTGGACTGCGGTTTTCTCAGTCTTAAGGCGGGTTTACCGCCTTCTCCCTCTGGGTTGCAGCAAGTTGAAAAAGGAAAAAAAAAAAGGCCGGGCGCAGTGGCCCACGCCAGTAATCCCAGCACTTTGGGAGGCCGAGGCGGGCAGATCACTTGAGGTCAGGAGTTCTAGACCAGCCTGGCCAACATGGCGAAACCCCGTCTCTACTAAAAATACAAAAATTAGCCGGGCGTGGTGGTGGGCGCCTGTAATCCCACCTACTCAGAAGGCTGAGGCGGGAGAACTGCTTCAACCCGGGTGGCGAAGGTTGCAGTGAGCCGAGATCGCGCCATTCATTGCACTCCAGCTTGGGCGACAGAGCAAGACTCCGTCTCAAAAAAAAAAAAAAAAAATTGATTTCCATCTTTACACCTTTGCCTAGGCTGTCTCCTTTAGCTGGGTGGCTTCTCATATCCATCCTTCCCCAGTCTACCGGGAGGCATTCTTCGGCAGGCAGCCATCCTGGACTCCAATCTGGGACCAGGCAATCAGGACCCAAGGGAGAAAGGGAGAGAGGGTGAGAGGGTGGAGAGGGAGGAAGAGAGGAGGGCGGGCAGGCAGGGTGAGGGGGTTGGGAGGGAAGAAAGAGGAAGAAGTTGCCACTGGACTTCTAGAAACAAAAGTGGCCATGATCTTATGACCTGTCTCTTCCATGGCCTGTCCACGTCTGGAGGTGGCCATGATCCCACATCCCACCCTCCTGTGGCCTGTCCCCACTGGGCAATGGCTGCAACCCTATGGCCAGGCAAAGGTGGGGCGGAGGCAGCAGTGTTTCTAGCTGAACATTTCAAGTCTTTCTGATCCTGTGCTCCAGGAGGAGCCCAGAGCCCCAGCCTCGATTGGACATTTGAAGGGTCTACCAAAGATTAACCACGAAGGCATTTTGTGTGACCCCAGTGCCATGAGGCCAGGAGGCCCCAGCCCAAAGACAGGGAAGGCCTCTGAAGCAAGACAGGGTGCTTGCCACCAACAGCCCGGTGTTTAGCATAAACCCCTTACTTAGAACCTTGGTACACGTTTTGGCTGGGCATGGTGGCTCACGCCTATAATCCCAGCAACTCTGGGAGGCTGAAGCAGGCAGATCTCTTGAGGTCAGGAGTTCAAGACCAGCCTGGCCAACATGATGAAACCTTGTCTTTACTAAAATTACAAAAATTAGGCCGGGTGCGGTGGCTCACACCTGTAATCCCAGCACTTTGGGAGGCTGAGGTGGGCGGATCACCTGAGGTCAGGAGTTTGAGACCAGCCTGACCAACATGGAGAAACCCTGTCTCTACTAAAATACAAAAAATTAGCCGGGTGTGGTGGTGGGCACCTGTAATCCCAGCTACTTGGGAGACTGAGGCAGGAGAATCACTTGAACCCAGGAGGCGGAGGTTGCAGTGAGCTGAGATCATGCCATTGCACTCTAGCCTGGGCAATAAGAGCGAAACTCCATTTCAAAAAAAAAAAAAAAAAAAAAAAAAAGGCCGGGCGCGGTGGCTCATGCCTGTAATCCCAGCACTGGGAGGCCGAGGTGGCGGATCACGAGGTCAGGAGATCGAGACCATCCTGGCTAACACGGTAAAACCCTGTCTCTACTAAAAATACAAAAAATTAGCCAGCGTGGTGGCGGACGCCTGTAGTCCCAGCTACTTGGGAGGCTGAGGCAGGAGAATGGCATGAACCCAGGAGGCGGAGCTTGTAGTAAGCTGAGATCCTGCCACTGCACTCCACCCTGGGTGATAGAGCAAGACTCCGTCTCAAAAAAAAAAAAATTAGCTGGGCGTGGTGTCACGTGCCTGTAATCCTGATTACTCAGGAGGCTGAAACAGGAGAATCGCTTGAACCTGGGAACTGGAGATTGCAGTGAGCTGACACCACTGCACTCCAGCCTGGGCAACAGAGCAGGACTCCGTCTCAAAAAAAAAAAAAAAAAAAAAAAAGAATCTTGTTACACATTTTGTTCCAGCTCCCAATCCCCAGGCTGGCTGTTCTCCCTGCAGTGCCTGCATATCCCTACCTGAATGTCTCTCTTGTTGAGGAGTCATTGGCCTGGAAGTCCTCCAATGACTCCCTCAGGCCCCCCTCCTGTCCTGAGACATAGGATATGATGTCCCATGTCCACCACTGCTCTGAAGCTCAAGCAGGCCCTGCCATGGGCATGCAACATGTTGAGGACACATAATGCCCACCAGGGCCACAAATATGCTGTAGACACCCACACATAGGTCAGCCTCCAACATGCCTCAGATCCACAGAACACACTCTACAAAAATGGGTACACATGGCCAAGAATACAGTCTGTCCATGCACAGACTACAAACTGGCTTCCAAGGTGGGCCCCTCCCATTCCCTCTACCCATCACCCTGCCCCAGGCTTGAGAGCCTATCCTCGCTCCTCTGGCCTCTCTAGCCTGCTCCTAGCAACAGCCAACAGCTCTCACAGTTGCCAGGCAACAGGGAGAACCTGTCAGCCCCTTGGAGGCCCAGCTCTCAGTAGACGGGCACAACACAGACCCCAATCTATGGAGGCATGGCAGGATGGGGCTACCGGAAGGCATGGCCTTCCCTAGCCCCAGACCAGGTCCTGTGGTTATGGCACCCTTCCCGCCAGTTAGCTGCTCCTTTCCAGTCCTATGCTCTTCCCAGGGAGTCCAGCAACCCTTGCTTCCACCCTGCTAGCTGCTCCTTCTCCATCTCCATGGGGTCCCCAGGGCTATGGCCAGGCCTCTGCTTGCCACTCCACTCATACACCTCCCACTCTGGGGGCTCAGAACCCCACAAGGTCCTCTCTAGCCTGACTTCTTTGATTGCCAGCCCCATGTCCACCACTGCTCTGAAGCCTCCCCAAGACACCTAGGCACCTCAAATCCACACTGTCCAGAACTGGGTGCATCCCATCCTACTGGCCCCTGTTCCTAGGCTCTCCACCACTTCATGATCCCCCCACCAGCCATAGCAATGACCCCCCTCCCCTACCCCTATATGCTGTCAGTCTCTTCCCTACCTCAATTTCCCCTCCAATCTGTATTTGTTCTCTGTCCCCACTATCTCCCAGCCTAGGACTCTAGCCTCTTCCTTGGCTCTCCTGTTTGCCTACAATTTATCCTCCACATGACAGCCAAGGGCATCCTACTGAAAGAAATCACATCACCCCCTTGCTCGGAAACTTTCTATGGTTCCCCAATGCCCTGAGAATAGATGAAGCCCCCACACACACTGGTTTGGACTCTGCAGCAGGTGGAGGCTGTAGGCTGGCAGTTGGAAGCAAAGACTCTGAGGAGCAGTTTGCAAACTTGCCAGCTACTTGTTACTTTGGACAAGTACCAGAAACTCCCTGTGCCTCGGTTTTCTTATCAGTAAAATGGGCCTAATGGTTATACATACCCAAAGCACAGGCAGAGGTCAGGACTCCAGGAGGAAACATGTAAAACATGCAGAATGTGCATGGCACACAGGAAGCCCTCAATAAGGGTGAGGTGTTATAGTAGTGATTTCTTTTTTTTTTTTTTGAGACTGAGTCTCGCTCTATCACCCAAGCTGGAGTGCAGTGGCATGATCCTGGCTCATAGCAACCTCCGCCTCCTGGGTTCAAGTGATTCCCGTGCCTCAGCTCCCCAAGTAGCTGGGATTACAGGTGCCTGCCACCACACCCGACTAATTTTTGTATTTTTAGTAGAGATGGGGTTTTGCCATGTTGGCCAGGCTGGTCTCAAACTCCTGACCTCAGATGATCTGCCTGCCTCGGCCTCCCAAAGTGCTGGGATTGCAGGCATGAGCCACTGTGCATGGCCCTTTTTTTTTTTTTTTAAATAGAGATGGGGTCTCACCATGTTATCCAGGCTGGTCTCAAACTCCTGGGCTCAGGCAATCGTCCCGCCTTGGCCTCCCAAAGTGCTGGGATTACAGGCATGAACCTCCGTGCCTGGCCCAATAGTAGCGATTTCTGTAAGGCTTTATGATTGTCCCCACTCAAGGGTCCACCTCATGTCCCTCCACTTGCAACACACTGGCACTCCAACCATCTGGCTTGCCTTGCTCTCTCCATCCCCTGATCTTTCCTCCCATCCCCCTACCCTGTTAAATTAATCCCTCCTCCCCACCTTTCATTCCCTGGCTGTGAGCTGGGCTTCTCTGAGTCCCATTGTCCTCGGGCTTCCCCTTCCCCAGCCAGATCCCACTATTCTGGCCGTGGGTCTCTCCCACTCATATCCCTAATTCCAGGCCCCTTGCAGGGTGGCCGGTAAATATGTGTCAACTTAAATGAATAAGGCAGGGTGTGGTGGCTCGCGCCTGTAATCCCAGTACTTTGGAAGGCTGAGGTGGGCAGATCATGAGGTCAGGAGATCGACTATCCTGGCCAACATGGTGAAAACCCATCTCTACTAAAAATACAAAAATTAGCTGGGCGTGGCAGTGCATGCCTGTAATCCCGGCTACTTGGGAGGCTGAGGCAGGAGAATCGCTTGAACCCAGGAGGCGGAGGTTGCAGTGAGCTGAGATCGCACCACTGCCCTCCAGCCTGGCAACAGAGGTAGACTCTGTCTCAAAATCAATCAATCAATCCATCAATCAATCTCTTCATCCTGGAGCTGGGAGCTGCTGCCCCTCTGGAAATATTCATGTAGTTGTATATGCAGAGAAAAGAGAAACCAATGGTGCCTGGGAAGGTCAGGAAGCTTTCTTTGAGGAGGTGATGCAGGGAGTGCTAGAGGGAGAAGAACAGTGAGGAAGAATATTGCAAGAAGATGGAAGAGTACATGCAATGGTAGGGCGGTAGGTCTGAGAGGCAGGGTCTGGGGAAGGGCCAGCGAGAAAATCAAGGCTGAGAGCTGGAGAAACAAACCCCTTGCTTTGCAGCTGAGTCAGCTGAGGTCCAGAGTGGGCCAGCAGCCAGTCACAGTCATCGGTGAGGTACATCGTGGGCATCTCGGTTTCTTCATACTCAGGAATCCAGGAGTCCTTTCAGGAGAGGTCATTTTGGGGGCAGAGGGCAGCTGCCTAGCCAGGGCCTCACGAGCACCAGAAGAGGCATGACTTGTCCCCATGCCCACCAGGCCCAGCACCGCTTGGACTAGACCATAAAGGACAATGGAATGACATCAGCAGAGTTGAGGGTGGCCCCTCAGCTGGAATGGAGAAGTGGCAGCTGCTGGCTCACCCCTACTGCCAGAATAGCCTTGGGGCTCACCACAGGCAGCACAGCAGGTCCAGCTTGGCCTGAGTTCCTATCGAGCAGTAGCCCTGAGCAGGGTGAGGAACGAAGACCCTCTAAGTGGGCTGTGACATGCTTGCCTGCAGGCTCTAGGAAGGGGAAGCTGCTAGCACTTCCCCAAAGGCAGTTTCAGGGTGGGTGTGCCTGTCCCTGCCCAGAGTCCAGGACTAGGTAGGACCCCACAGGGATGCCCAGAGTTCAGGATCCTGACTACCCTACCTGCATGGCTCCCAGATGACAGGGAGTCCCTGGCCAAGGACCTGTGACCAACTCAATCACAGCCTTGCAGCTACTGCTTGTAGACTTCGGTGGCCACAGCTTGCTCCCGCCTTACTGCCCTGGGGCAGGCTCTACTTCCTGGTACATCTCCTGCGCTTTCCCCTTCCTGTTTCTCAGCCCAGTGGAAGTTCTAAAACTGGAGTCAGCCATCCTGCCCTCCCTCCCTGCTCCCTGGCAGACCCCTCTTCCCAGGCCTCTCTTCATCCAGGAGGAAAACTCGAAAGCCTGGGGGTCCTGGATCCCAAAGTCCCCCTTTCTGGTCATCCACCCTCTTCACACATCATTGGCTTTGACCTGGAGAATTCAGGCCCCAGCACCCCTTCCCCATAAGCATCTGGATTAGGCAAGGGGGCCCAACCTGACACAGGGGCGGGGGCGGGGGGCAGTGCAGGAGGATCCAGAGGAAGGGGTTATCTGTTCAACCACTATTCCCTGAACATATTGCCTGCCAATGTGCTGAGAACCCTATGGTAAAAGAGGCAGCTGGGCCCTGTCCTTGAGGAACACACATCAAACAAACAGGGAAATGAACTTCACCATTTCAGAGGAAATCAACAGGGTGACACTAGTGCCACTGGGAGGTATGTGCAGAAGACAGTCTGAGGAAGGGATCTTTGAATCATGTGGAAGGACCAGTCTTGTAACAAGCCAGAAGAGAGTGACAACAGAGGCAGCAGAAAGTGCAAGGGCCCTGGGTTGGGAAGGAGCTGGATGCTCCCGAACCAGAGAGGAGTCCAGCCGGGCCAGAATAGCGAGAGCAAGAGAATACTGGTGTGAGAGGGGACTGCCATGAGGCATCATGGAGGAACAAGCCACACAAGGGGTTCCCAAGTCTCCAGGGGATGCTGAGGTAGGGGCACCAACATCTCTAAGCCAGTGATCCATGCCTAGCCCTACAAACCCAACTGGTTCTGGCATTCAGGGTGTTCCTGTATGACTGGGGAGGAGCTACCCAAGCCCTGCAGGGAACTCAGGAGCTCTCAGGGCTTTGGGGCCAAGGACTAAACTTAACCTCCCTCCTTCTCTTTGTCCTTGAAGAGTTCATGGTACAACGTGCCACTGTGCCTGTTGCATAGGCAGTCTCCAAAGGCCACCTCCCCTGGGAAGCCCAGGGTCCTTGGGGGGCCTGGGAAATGATAATCAATTCTATTCCCAGGAGCTACTGCTTTGTTCATGTTATTGCCTAGTCCTCCTTGCCATGCGTTCCAAAGGCTGGGGCTGGTAGCCTCTCCCGCGACTCGTTAGGGCTGTCATTAGCACTGCTTCCTGGAATTTAATTTAATGAGGGAGCAAAAACAGCCCTAATGAAGGTGATGCAACAGCAAACAGCCAAGCAAGGTGCACCATGCCAGCTGGGCTCAGGGGCTTCCTGTAGATTGTGACTAGGAGCAAGGGAGTAATAGGGGAGGAGGGACCTGTTGCGGGAGGGAAGCTGGTCACTGAGTTCTGGACACACAAGCATCGCTCTGCC
Organism: Pongo abelii; assembly: GCF_028885655.2. NCBI lineage: Eukaryota > Metazoa > Chordata > Mammalia > Primates > Hominidae > Pongo > Pongo abelii. The sequence continues at coordinate 104,216,773 of NC_085928.1, forward strand.
TGTACCGTTTGGAGCAAACACTGCGATCAAGGCCAAGCAGACAGAGTTAGGGAAGTGGGCCCTGTCAGGAGCGACTTCAGGCTGTTGGAGAAAAAGCTTTTGAAAAGCCATCAGCCAGTGCAAAGGCCCTAATGTGAGGGCCAGCATGGCATGCCATGCCAACAGGACAGGCTGTGGGCTAGTACCAGGGGCCAGAGGTCAGCAGGGGCCAGATCATCCCGGCCATGGGGCAAGGAAGTTTAAATTGCACTCCAAGTATGAAGGAAACAACTGGAGGGTGTTGAAGGCAGAATGACATCATCTGAATTTTTTTTTTTTTTTTTTTTTTGGAGATGGAGTCTTGCTCTGTCACCCAGGCTTGAGTGCAGTGGTGCGATCTTGGCTCACTGCAGCCTGTCTCCCAGGCTCAAGCGATTCTCCTGCCTCAGCCTCTGAGTAGCTGGGATTACAAGGCGCGCCCCCACGCCCGGCTAATTTTTTTGTATTTTTGATAGAGACGGGGTTTTGCCATGTTGCCCAGGCTGGTCTCAAACTCCTGGCCTCAGGTGATCCGCCCACCTCGGCCTCCCAGAGTGCTAGGATTACAGGCGTGAGCTACCGTGCACCGTGCCCGGCCAACATGATCTAATTTTTAAAGTTCTTTCTGCTTGCTATGAGTAGTAGAACCTGAGGATAAGAGAGATGGGAGGACAGGAGGTGGGCACCATTCGAGGGAAATGGAGTGAAGCCTGTGGAGACAGGGCTGTCCTGTCTCCTGGGAGAAGAGAGCTGGTGGGGGGGCGGGGAGCAATTATAACGGGAGTGAGTTTTTGTTTCCTCCAGCAGGTTTGGGCGGGCTGGTCCCCATTCAGCCTTCCCTCCAAATGGGCGTGGCTCAGACACCTAAAGATCGGTCTAAAGGGGCTCCCAATGTCCCCATATCTGCTTTCCCGCCTTTGTGCACCTCTCTACCTCTAGGAAGTCTTCCTTACCCTGTCCCGGGTCTTGGCCAGCGGTGGGCTCCCCAGGGACCTCACCAGGACGGCATTTTGCGAGGTAAAAAGCCAGGAGGCTCAGCAGTGGACCGAGAGCTGCGCAGGGTGCAACCTTGCAGGGTGCTACCTGCCCTTGGCCCTGCCCACCGCAGCCCCTCCCTAATTCTTATTTTCCCCCTTGTCCACTCCCAGGGCAACCTCCTAGTTCTTCACCTCCCCCAGGTTCCCTCACCCACGCCCCGCCCACGGCGTCCTCCCCCGATTCTGGCCTCTCCTGCCGAGCCGAAGCCGGAAGCGGCCTCGGGGTGCGCTGCACCGCCTCTTCCGGGGCCTCTCTAGGCCGGAGCGCGGGATTTCGGTGGCCGGGAGAGGCCGGAACGGCTTCGCGGGGGCAGCGGCGCCTCCTGGCGGGCCTGGGGTGCGGCGCGGGAGCCGAGGCCGACCTAGCTAGCACCTCCCCGCGCCCCAGCCCGCGCCTGGCGGCCCCCACTCACGGTGGCCCCCACCTTGCCTGCTCTCCTGCCTCGCTCTGCCTCCGGGCCTGGCCCCCGCCTCCGCCGACCTGCCACTCCTTGGCCGTCGAGGCCCGGTCTCCGCAGAGCTGCAGCCGTCACGCGTCCTCTTGCAACTAGCCCTCTGTGGCACCCCATCCCCCTTGCCCCGCGCGGGGCCCCACCTCGCCAGGGTCTCCTCCGCGATAGCCGCCCTCGGCTTACCCTCAGAACGTCCCCAGTGACACCCGCCTTTCTGCTTCCTCCAGCCTAGCGTCTTCACACCCTCCGTCATGAGACGCTCCCTCCTTCTCCCGCTTCCACTTTACAGCAGAGATTAGACGGTGATTTGGGTGATTCTCCCGCTGGGCATCTCGCCTGCTTCCTGAGGGCGGGGTAGCTCCGCATCGCCCATGCCAGCCTAGGGCCGCTGCGCCGTGGGGGCTCGGATGCCTTGCTGAGTTTGACCTCAGAGTCGTCGGGAGGATAGAAAGGAACTGGGTAAAATTTGCTCTCAGAGGCTCACGCCTGTCATCCCAGCACTCTGGGAGGCCAAGGCGGGCGGATCACGAGGTCAGGAGATCGAGACCATCCTGGTTAACACGGTGAAACCCCGTCTCTACTAAAAATACAAAAAATTAGCCGGGCGCGGTAGCGGGCGCCTGTAGTCCCAGCTACTCGGGAGGCTGAGGCAGGAGAATGGCGTGAACCCGGGAGGCGGAGCTTGCAGTGAGCCGAGATCGCGCCACTGCACTCCGGCCTGGGCGAAAGAGCGAGACTCCGTCTCAAAAAAAAAAAAAAAAAAAAAAATTAATTTGCTCTCAGAACACATAGTATAGTCAAGGGCGGGTCTGGGGGTCCGGCCCCTTCCTCTACTCCGGGCTTCCCCCAAGGTCAGGCAGTCCGTGGGGCGTCTGGCTGGCTCCCTGCAGTACACACCTGCGCCGATGCCCAGCGTCGAGGCCCTACCCATCCCGGGGGATCTCTCCCCTCCCGCCTCCCGCCCTTCTGTCGGCTTTCCTCCCACGGATCTGCCAGGAAGCCTTCCAGGACTGTCCTGGAGCCTCAAGGCTGGACCGCACGGCCATGGGTACCGACCATCCCAGCCACACGGCTGGGCAACGTGTCGTGGGTCACCGCGCAGCCAGACTCCGGCTGGTGACCGCCAGGGGTCAGCAGAGGCCTCCTTTTGCATAGCTCGGCGGATTAGGTCGCTGGCTAATCCTGTGTGTGTAGCCAGGCGGTTTGCAGACTTGTATGGTTGGAAAGTAGTTTTATGCTTTCAGATTTTTCCAGGGCTGCTCTTCTTTCTAAGCAACGCTCAGTCAATTATTATTGCTCCGAGTTGTTGGAAAGTCAATTGCTGGGTGACTTTAAACTAGGGTCCAGGCAGACATCTTTTTTCTTTTCTTTTTTTTGGAGACAGGGTCTTGCTCTGTAGCCCAGGCTGGAGTGCAATGGCGATCTCGGCTCACTGCAACCTCCGCCTCCCGGGTTGAAGCGATTCTCTGGAGGCGCCTCAGCCTCCCGAGTACCTGGGACTACAGGTGTGTGCCACCATGACCGGCTAATTTTTGTATTTTTAGTAGAGACAGGGTTTTGCCATGTTGCCAGGCTGGTCTTGAACTCCTGACCTTAAGTGAATCCCAAAGTGCTGGGAGTACAGGCATGAGCCACCGCACCTGGCCTAGGCAGACATCTGAATGGTCCCCTGGGTCTCTCCATGGCTCCTTGCCATCCTTGCCTGCGTCTTGGACCCGCTGTGTCCCTAGCCACCAGCACTTGACCAAGCAGGTCAGTGGCCACCCTGCATACTCCCTGATGTCCAGACCCCCACTATCCAATCTCTGTCTACTGTTTTCCAGCTCAGTTTCCAGCACCCCCATCCTGGAAGTCTTTCACCAAACTCAAACCTACCCTCCTACCAGCTGCTTCCATTCTCTCACCCTCAATACCTTCTTCTTTCCAGTCTTTCTTCCTCTCGCCCCCAGGTGGAGTCTCACTCTGTTGCCCAGGCTGGAGTGCAGTGGTGTGATCTCGGTTCACTGCAGCCTCTGCCTCCCAGGTTTAAAGCAATTCTGCTTCAGCCTCCCGAGTAGCTGGGATTACAGGTGTGTGCCATCACACCTGGCTAATTTGTGTATTTTTAGTAGAGACGGGGTTTCACCATGTTGGCCAGGCTGATCTCAAACTCCTGACCTCGTGATCCACCCGCCTCGGCCTCCCAAAGTGCTGGAATTACAGGTGTGAGCCACCGTGCCCGGCCAACTTTCCAGTCTTTCTTAAAAGCCACTGTTGGCTCTGCCCCTCTCACTTCACACAAGTTGTTTACACTGGCTCTTTCCAGTTCTACCTCACTTTCTCCTCTGCCCACTCCAGGCAGGCCTGTCCCTCCCTCACAAAAGTGCCCTGGTCAGGGTCCTTAGGGATCCACAGGTGTCTGAATTCAGTGGTCCATCCTCTACCCTCAACTCCTTGGCAGCATCTGACACTCACCTGGCTCCAGGTGCCCATGCTCTCCCAGTTTTCCTCTCATCTCCTGGCTACTCCCGCCCAGCTCCTCTACTGGTTGTGCCTCATCTTCCAGGGCTCAGTGCTTACTGCTGCCCTCCTCTGTCTGAACTTAGCTTCTTCCCATCCCATGGCTTTAAACACCACTTGCTTTGCTTCCCAGATCCAAAGCTCCATCACTGGCCACTCTACTGAATCAACGCATATACCCAGCAGTAGCAGTTGACTCGGCACCTGCACTTTGATGTCCAGTCAATGTTTTTTTTTTTTTTTTTTTTTTTTTTTTAGTCAGAGTCTCACTCTGTCACCCAGGCTGGAGTGCAATGGTGTGGTCTCGGCTCACTGCAACCTCCGCCTCCCGGGTTCAAGCGATTCTCCCGCCTCAGCTTCCCAAGTAGCTGGGACTGCAGACGCGTGCCACACCCGGCTAATTTTTGTAGTTTTTAGTAGAGATGGGGTTTCACTATGTTGGCCAGGCTGGTCTCGAACTTCTGACTTTGTGATTCACCCGCCTCAGCCTCCCAAAGTATTGGGATTACAGGCGTGAGCCACCATGCCCTGCCGATGTCCAGTCAATGTTTTAAACTCTTCATGGACAAAATTTATCTCCCTCCCAAGCCTGCTCCTCCTCCAGCCTCCTGCAGTGGCACCTCTATCACTAGACAACCTTGGAGTCACCCTTGACTTACTTCTGCCTCTCCTCCCCTACTCGAACCATCCGGGAAGCCTGCCACCTCTACCTTTAGAACAAGCCTAGTGCCTCAACCTGCCTCTACCATCACCTGGGCTAAGCCATGCAACATGACTATTTGGAGTAACTACAGGAGCCCTTGTGTCAGTGTCATCCTTGACCCCCATTCCCCACCCAGAGCCTAGTCTTAATGCAACAGCCGGAATAATCTATTTAAAACTTAGACTTATGCCTGGCACGGTGGCTCACACCTGTAATCCCAGCATTTTGGGAGGCCAAAATGGGATAATTGCTTAAGACCAGGACTTTGAAAGCAGCCTGGGAAACATAGTGAGACCCTGTCTCTACAAAAAATAAAATACAAATAAGTAGGCAGTGGTGACATGTGCTTATAGTCCCCAGCTACTCAGGAGGCTAAGGCAGGAGGGTCCCTTGAGTCTAGAAATTCGAGGCGGCAGTGAGCTGTGATCATGCCATTTGCACTCCAGCCTGGACCACAGAGCTAGACTCTGTCTCAAAAAAAAAAAAGTTCCTTTCTCAGGCCCACTCTGACCCCTGTCCCCCACCCCCCATTTTTCTGATCTTGTTGCTTTTACTCCCTGTAGTACTGAGCATCTTCTAACCACATGATAGAATTCAGTGGTTAGGTTTAATGCTGCTTTCTTGGATCTAATCCCCAACCCGGACAGTAAGTTCAAGGAAGGCCAGGGTCTTCACTTTGTTCACTGCTTTATTTGCAGGTGCTAGATGAGTGCCTGGCATGTAGGAACTGTCAATAAATACTTGTTGAATGAATGAATGAATCAGTCAAGAGGCAAATGTGTGCTTGTGCACACAGGTGAGAAGGGTGTGGGCAAGGGCAGCTGCTGGGCAGGGAGACTGAGACCCATGCTTTTGCCCCCTTTCCTGCTCTTATTTTTCTATAATAAGCAGTCATAAGAAAAACAGTGAAAAGAAATATAGAAGACCTTTGTGCTGGACCTTCAGGCTGCTCTAACTTATCAATATTCCAAACAGAACAATTTTTCCAGAACTATTTATTTATTTATTTATTATTATTATTCTTTGAGATGGAGTTTGGCTCTTGTTGCCCAGGCTGCAGTGCAATGGTGTGATCTTGGCTCACCTCAACCTCCGCCTCCCGGGTTCAAGCAATTCTCCTGCCTCAGCCTCCCAAGTAGCTGGGATTACAGGCATGCGCCACTATGCCTGGCTAATTTTTTGTATTTTTAGTAGAGACGGGGTTTCTCCATGTTGGTCAGGCTGGTCTCGAACTCCTGACCTCAGGTGATCCACCTGCCTCAGCCTCCGAAAGTGCTGGGATTACAGGTGTGAGCCACCTCACCCGGCCTAGAACTATTTATTTATCTATTTGTTTATTTATTTTTTGAGACAGAGTCTTGCTCTGTTGCCCAGGCTGGAGTGCAGTGGCACAATCACAACTCACTGCAGCCTCGGTCACCCAGGCACAAGTGATCCTCCTGCCTCTGCCTCCCGAATAGCTGGGACTACAGGCATGAGCTACCACACCCTGCTAATTTTTCAATTTTTTTTTTCTTTTTTTAGAGACGAAGTTTCACCATGTTGCCCAGGTTGGTCTTGAAATCTTGAGTTCAAGTAGTCTGCCCACCTCGGCTTCCCAAAGTGCTGGGATTACAGGTGTAAGCCACCATGCCCGGCCCCAGAACAATTTTTTAAAAGGTAACAAAGGAAAAAACCTGGGAAAATTTTCAATGCATACGCAAATGCTTAATGATGCCTGAGGGCCTGCAGACCATGGAGGCCAAGTGTCTGGAATTTAACAGCCAGGGACAAGGGATACTCATTTTCAAACAGTCATGTGGACACTTGGCTCTTGAATCTAGTGTAGTGGTCACATTACCTGCCTCCTCCCTGCCGGAGCCTGCTGCCCACGGTCAGGCTGGAGGAGGCCTGACTGGGCAAGCAGAGCTGGCTTCTTGGGGCCAGGGCCCACGGTCCTTCCTCACCCCATTTGTGTGTATGTGTGTGCGTGGGGGGTGCTACCGTTAGCACATCCCCTTGGTCTGAGGGGCCTGAAGCCAGACCTGGTGTCCTGCTGCTGCTCTGACCCACAGCCTTCTTTGGATGGAGGGAATATAAGAAAAGACCCCCAGGTCTGCCTACAGGATGGACTTGCCCTTCATTGCCCCCCACTGCCCAGGAGCCAAGGGTTACAGGCAGGGTTATGGCCCCATCAAGACCTCTAGAGGGCAGCCCCTCTCATCAGAACACCCTGCGCTGCATCTACCTCTAGGCCAGTGTCCAGCTCTTTCCTGGGGCCACAGGGCTCCTGGGTGAGTCCCCAGCCTGGAGTCAGGCGCCTGGGCCTGATGGGAACAGGACTCAGGAAGCTCCCCTCGGCTGAGCTGGCACTGCTGTGGGCCTAGCAGCCACCGGCTTGAGGAAGTTCTTTCTTCAGGGTTTTCCCGAGCTGGCAGCTGCCTTGCAAATTCAAACTGGATCTTTCCTGCAGCCCTTTCCCCGGCGGCCTAGCCTGGTGCAGGGTCTCTCCTAATGAGGGTTTGGTGCCAAGACCTGGGCAGCTCCATCCCACTGGGTCCCAGCTGGTTCAGGCCTGCCCAAGGCAGTGGGCAGCTTCCCAGTCCCACCGGGGCCAGGACACCTGGGGCCGTCCTGCTTCCTTGCAGCCCCTGCCCTACCTTGGACTCCCACCTCTCTTTGCCATTTGGGGCCCCACACACAGGGACTACTAACCCACTTTATTCATAGTGGATTTTACTGTTAATAAAAAGATCAGCCCAACAGGGCACAGGATTCCTGGACTTTTGTCCCCAGACTCAGGGCATTGACAGAGAGTTGACATGGCAGCCTGGGAGCTAGGGGAGGGCAGGGGGCCCTTCCTGGGGCTCCCTCAGGGCTCAGCTGCCCCCAGCTCAGACCCTCCCTGAAGCTGCTGGGGATGCACCTCACGTTGCCTCCTTCCGGAGGCCTCTCTCTGTCCCACTTCCTGGGGCCTCATTAATTCCTCCCCACCTCAAGCCGTGAGAAAGCAGGTCTGTGCTGAGCCTGGCCCAGGCCCAGAGCTGGGTCTGAGTGTGCCACTGGTTAGTTTGGGAGGCAGGGGGTGGGGTGGGTGGGGGACTTGCCCTGTCCCCACCCTCATCCCAGACAAGGAGAAGCGGGCCCTCCATCACCATTCATGTTCTGGCCCCTACCTCACTTTCCAGGAATCCAGGGACCATGGAGACCAAGAATAGAAAACACAGCTGGTCTTATGTATAATATTTATAAAAGAGGGCTGCCAGCCTCCCCATCCTATCCCAGTGTGGCCACTGGGGTCTTTGGCTCCCGGGGGCAGGCCACTCTGGGCCTCGGCCTGTTTCTTCTCCCAGCAGTGGAATGTGAGCTGTGGCCCAGGCTTGTGGCAGAGGGAGTCCCAGCCTCCCCAGGACTGGTGAAGGGACAGGACAGGGGTCTCTTGGGGGTCCCTACACCAGCCCCACCCTCAGCAGAACCTGCTGGCCCCAGCTATGGGGTATGGGAGGGTGTCATCCTGTGAAGGGGGATGGGAGAAGAGTATCCAAGGGCCCAGGTGTCTGAAAAGGGCCTAGGGAATAAAAGGGGGGAAAATAAGTGGGCTGGGGGAGATGAGGCCCCAGGGCGCAGACCGTGGCCTAGCAGCAGGGTCGGGGGATGGCTGCAGGCCGATCCCAGCTGTGTATGTTCCTACAGGCTGTGTCACCTCAGGAGGCAGCTGCTGGGCCCCAGTGTATGCATCTGTGCAAGGAGGGAATGAGGGGCTTGGGCGGGATCTAAGGCGACTGCCCTACCCTGCTCCCAGTTCAGGAAGCCCCTACAGCTCCGGAGCCTAGCAGGGTAGTGGCCCAAGGGCCTTGGTCCTGGCTCTTGAACAAAAACCTTCCACAGAGAGGACATGGGGCCTGGCTGAATGCCACAGTGTTAATCGCGTCTTTCTCCTCCCCCGACTGGCCACTGGATGGGAGCAGGGGCTGAAGAGTCTGGGCAGGGCTGCTAGGGTGAGTAGACAGAACAGGATGAGGGTCACCCTAGTGGTTTCCTCCATGCTGGCTGGTCCCTGAGGCCCAGTCAATGATGATGAAGCTCAAGCTCATGGTCATCAGCAAGAAGCCAAGCACAGCAAAACACAGGGCCTGTGGAATCAGAAGTCAGGGTCAGGTCCAAGGTCAGGGCAGTTCCCTAAGCCCCATACCAGCCCACCGGCCTCCAGGCCCCTCGCACCAGGATTTTGGGGGTGGATCTTGCAGGCTCCTTCTCTGTGGGCATGATTCGGAAGTAGAAGATGGCAGGGAAGATGAAGATGAGGAATGGGGCAGATGTGGCACCTGCAAAGAACAAGACACGGCCACTGCTGGCTCATATCCTCCTACTGACTAAGGTTCGGGGGTGGACTCTTCAATGAGATCAAACACTCCTTGTTGAGGGAGTTTCATGTTGAGACCACTGGAGAGCTCTGCCTGATTCTAGCCCACCAGCCTCTCCCCCTTGTTCTCCATCCATGAGGATAGAAGGCTGGTGATGTCGGTGTCAGAAGAATGTCAGCCAATGAAGCTAGCAATGAGGAAAGGCAAATCAAGAGATGGAGAGAGATGAGGGCTTAAGGGTATTGGGCTCCAGGCTACAGCTATACTTGAAGGCTTCTCTGTTATTTGAACTGGTGGATTCCTTTCTGCTTAATTCATTTCGAGTTGGATTTCGGACATAGAGAACGAAGAGTGCTGTCCGTGATATCCATGATACTCAGCCCCCAGGTCTGTTTGTCAGTCCTGGCAGAGTTTGTTAGTCCTCTGAGTTGGATCACCCCAAAGACATTTCAGAATTGTCTGCTCTACCAGCTGAGAGCCCCATCTGGAATGAGGCAGTGGATGGAGCACCAAACTTGGAGTCCAGTGATCCTGGGACTGAATCAAGCCCAAGGCTCCTGTTCACCAGCTGTGTGGCCCTGCTGCTCCTTTAATCACTCTGAACTTTAGTTTCCTGACATGTGAAATGTGGACAAGACCCAGTGAGATCCTTTGAGGCAGCCTCTGATCCCTGGGATCCACCCGTGTCCTCCAGCAAGTGGGACTGACTCAGTGGCTCTGAGCCCTGAAAAGGGATTAGAATAGCCTATGGACAAAAGCTCAGATGGAAGGCCAAACTGTGCACATGACCACTGCACTTAATGTAGGGTGTAAGCTCAGGAATCTGCCAGGATTTGCAGAGTTGAATTCCTCTGGGGCAATACCCTGCTTCCACAGCAGGGCCAGACCCTCACCGATGACCCCAAAGATGCCCAGGATGTTGGGGGCAAAGATGACCAGCAGGTTGATACAAGTGAGCAGGCCAACGGCAATAAGCACATGCCGCAGCCAGCTGAACTCCTGGTTTGGAAACAGCATCTGCTGGATGGCGCGGCGCACCTGGGGGCAGGTGAGAAGAATCATCAGCCTGTTGGCCCCATCAGCCCCTCCCGCCACTAGTCTGGCCACCTGCCCACCAGCTCACCGGGAACAGAACGATGGGCACTGTGAGCGTGACTGCTGTCAGCACGGCCACACGCACACACAGGATCAGGACGTCAAACGGGTCCACCTTGCTGTAGGTGTGCAGCAGCTCCGACTCCACCCCGTCTGTGGCAGGCAGGGAGGGTGGTCAGTAGGTGGCCCCAGGAAGGAGGTGGGATCTGAGCTGCCTGGGGGACCCCAACACTGTGGGGATTGGCATGCAGACTCACCTCCACAGCGGCAAGACACAGCCAGGCACCAAACGCCTCGGTATGGAGGGCACCATGGCCACAACCAGCCCCTTCCCCCCAGCCTAGCCTAGGCCTCTGCCCACCGGTGCCACCGTACTGTAGAAGGTGAGGTAGCCGAAGAGGGCAGCCAGGAAGTACATGATGTACATGACAGCGATGGACAGGTTGGAGATGTGCTGCATCTTCTTCTTGGAGGGGCTGTGGGGAAGTGGCGGGGCGGGTGTTGGTGACAAGCTGGGTAACATTGGGAGACCCCCATGTGCCCCAAGCTCTCTCTGGCACCATACTTTCACCATTCAGCATCTGAGGGAGTCTCCTTCTTGCTCATAATCACCTCTCATGGCTGCCACAGACATCTTAGATAAAGTGACTTGGCTCCCGTCACTCCCCTCTCCACATTCAGGACCACATCCATTCTCCCCAAACCAGCTCAGGGCAGCCCCACCCCCGCTCCCAGGCACAGACACCTACTCCTTGAGCTCAGTATAGATGGGCAGCACCTCGGGGTGGCAGACGAAGGCGAAGGCCATGATGGGGATGGTGTATGCTGTCTGGGGAAACACGGGGCTGTGTCAAGGCACTCTGCCACTGTCACTGGGCCCCCGCCCTGCCCTGACCTGTCAGAACCTGTGAGTTAAGCGTGAAGTAGCTGGGAGTGCAGAAGGCTGCAGCCTCAGGCTCAACCTGCAGCTGCACCTTCTCCTTCACGATCTCCATGTGGCTGAAGTTGCCTGTGGTGTTGTTGAAGTTGGGGGGCAGTGGGCAGGGCACGTGGAACTTTTTGTAGATGACCTGGAGTGGGGAGGGATGAGGGTGTCAGAGACAGGCTGGGCTGCCTGGGAAGTCACCATGAAGCCACATCTAGATCAGGACTGATGTAGGTGCCTTCTGGCCCAAGCTTCCCAGAGACACCTGCCCCGTCCTGATGACAGGGAACTCCCCCAGGAGACCCGCTGCCCGCTTTCTCAGCCAACATGGAGGGTGACTCACTGCGATTAGGAAGAACACCATGCAGCTAAGAGAGAAGCCGCTGGAGTAGCCCAGGTAGCCTGCAAAGTGGAGGGAGCACTCTGAGACCTGGGGCCCCTCCCATGGTGTATGCCTCCAACATCCCCTCCAAGGCTCTGACCCTTCCACACTCACCAAGCTGCCGCATCAGTGCCAGGGGCAGAATAACGGTGACAGAGACAAGGATTACCAGGTAGTTCCCGTTCATGTACCAGTCCCTGCAGGGACAGGAGTCGGGAGCCAGGGTCAGAATCCATTCAGCCTGGGATGGGGCCCCTGCCTCCCTCTGCTGGAGTCACCAGTGGTGCCACTGAGTGACATCTGAAGAATGTTTGTCCACAGCTCTGAGTCTCACTTTCCCCATCTGCAAAATGGGCGTGCCCAGCTTGGCGTGGTGGCTCACACCTGTAATCCCAGCACTTTGGGAGGCTGAGGTGGGTGGATCATCAGGTCAGGAGTTCGAGACCAGCCTGACCAACATGGTGAAACCCTGTCTCTACTAAAAATACAAAAAAAATTAGCTGGGCATGGTGGCAAGCGCCTATAATCTCAGCTACTCAGGAGGCTGAGGCAGGAGAATCGCATGAACCCGGGAGGCAGAGGTTGCAGTGAGCCGAGATTGCGCCACTGTACTCCAGCCTGGGCGACAGAGCGAGACTCCATCTCACACACACACACAAAAAAACCCAAAAACAAAACAAAAAAAACCAAAAGGCGTGCCTTCAGTACTGTCCTTCAGGGTGACATGAGAACTAAGGTTCCAGCCTGGCACACAGCTCATGCTCAGGACCCTCTCTATTGTAGGCACTGCTGTTGCCTTTCTCAGGACACACAGGTCTGGGCCCAGCCTTTGGATGGAGGTGGGTGGGAGGAGGAAGAGGGACCTGATTCTAGAGGGAGGTGGTATTTTCCACGGGGGTTTCTGGCACTTGCAATAACCTGTGCCCCTTGCGGTTCCTTCTGGCATCTTGGCCTTGCCTCATCCGGCCCCCTCCTCTACCCACCAGGAATGGATATGGGGCACAGGGAAACAAGGGGATAAGGGCCAGGACTGTCCTCAAAGGCAAGCCCCGAGGCCAACTCTTTGGGAAAGGCCCAGGGCCCCAGGGGCAGAATCCTGGCTCTCCCTCTTGCCGGAGCTACTCTCAGCCTCCCCGCCCCTCTGCTTATTCGGGCTGGGCTGTCAAGAGCAGGGCCTGGCTGTGTCCCCTCTGTCCCACAAAACATGTTTGATGCCCAGTCAATGCTGGCTAAAGTGATAGGCAACTGGGACACCTGGGCTTAATCTCTTGGTTGGGGGGGCAACCCCATGGTCAGGAATAGCAGGCGCTTAGAGCTAAGCCTGAGCCTCCCTTGCTCACAGGCTGGGTCCGGGGTGAGGAGAGGCCCAGCTTCCTCAGCTGCACCCTGCCCCTAGCCCCACATGCCCCTTCTGGAGGGGGGGTCCCCAAGGTGCTTCCCAAGTGAGTGTGAACTGAATGCTGGCTCTGCTGGCAACTCTCCCCACTCCACCAGCTTCTTGTCTGCTTTGTCTTGTCTCTCCCACCAGCCCAGCCTGGGCCCCCCACCCCCACCCAGCCCCACCCCACCCCACCCCTCCTCACTGCACCGCACCCCTCCCCACTGCACCGCACCCATCCCCTCCCCTCCCCTCCCCACCCCAGGGCTCACGAGGTTTTCTCCAGGTTCAAGAAGGTCTGTATGACAAGTGGCAGCTCAGACTTGATGATGTACAGGTAGCTGGACATGGCTGTGGGGAGAGGGGCGGGCAGGCAGGCGCTGAGGTCAGCCCAATCAGCCAGCTTTCGGGGCTGTCCACCTCCCTACTGCCTGCCCCTGCCCACTGCTCTCACCTCCGATGTTCTGGAGCGTGATGGCCAGGGCTGCTGCCAGCTTTCCTGGGGTCCCAAAGGCACGGTAGCCCAGCTGCTCATAGGCACGGATGCCTGCAGGAGCAGGGTCAAGAAGTCAGGAGCTTGCCCCAGTTTACCCACCAGCTCCCGCCCATTCCAGGCTGGTGTGAGGCTCACCCACGACCCCTGAGGACTTGAGTAGCAGGTGGATGGAGTAGCTGGAGAGCAAGGCGACAGCTGTCAACAGGAACCTGGGGACACATGGGAAGATGGAAGAAAAAGAGGCCACTGGGGGGCTACCCTGGCTGGCAGAGGGTGAGGGGCTCTGGGAGGCCTGGGGGTGGAGGGTCTGTAACCTGGGTGTCTGGACTCCCAACAGGTATGGATGCAAGTTCAGCAGGCCCCAGGGGTGATGAACACCACCCCGTTTGATCCAGGGTGCGACACACCCCAGAAGGGGCCCTCTGGGTCAAGAGTGTCCCTGTGACTGCCCTCTGAGCACATCCTCCTCTTGAGTCCTTGAAACAAACATGTTTTCCATTCTGGCTTCAGGGCAGAGCCCCCAAGCAAAGGACACGTGTGCCCACACAAGGCCTGGCCATGGGGTTTGGCCATCACGTGTAAGGTGGCAAAAGGACAGTCTCTGGCCTGTAAGACCAGCCTGTGTTGTGACCTCAGTCGGTTTACTGGGCAGTGAGGTATATTTGTTTGGCTGTGGATGTTTTTTTCAGCCGTGGTTTGTTAGTGTAAGAAGTGCCCACCCACTGCAGCCTGGGTGCTGGGACAGGGAACTGGTGGGTCCTGGGAGGTCATGATTGGTGGCTTGCTTAGGGCCCCTATCTTTAGAAGGTTCTCTGAGGGCACTCACAGGAAAAGGATAATGCCCGTATTGGCCATGGCATAGGCGAGTCCCAGGATGCCGCTGCCCATGATGGCATTGCTGAGGTTGAACACTGACATCCCGAATGATGTCTTCCCCTCGAACTGCAGGCACCAGAATGGGACGGGGAGGGGTGGGAGGAGTCAGCAAGGGACAGGGGCATCGCAGCATTCCCCTGACTGTCCCTCAGCCTCCCACTGCTGCCAGAGACCACCTCATTACTGCATCCAAGCTCCCCACAGTGTCCCCCAAAACCCGTTGCTGCCCTGCTCACATCGGTGAAGTGTGGCTCCTTGCTGGGACTTTTCTGTAGGAAGCTCTTGCCCTCAATACAGCTGCGTGTGGGGTCCTCCACCCTGTAGGCACAGGTCAGGGTGGGTGGCTCAGCTCCAGCCCTTTGCTCTGTATCCCTGCCCTGCCCTGTCTTGAGCCACCGCTGGGTCCCTCTGATACTCACCTCTGGTTGCCTGCCATGGGGGTGATGACTGGCAGCAGCCCCTCTGAGTGTTTGCCATTGGGCACCAGCTCCACCATTTCTGTCTGCAAAGGCGCCTCCATGGCTCAGGGCACACCACCAGGAGCACTGGTCTCACACCAACAGTCAGATGTCTGCAAAGCAGCCGGTCCCTCTGGTTAGCCCCGTTACTTGGGCCTACGGCCCAGCCTCCTACCTGAGGCCTGCAGCCATAGCACACCTCCCAGATGGTCACTCGGGGCATACCCGCACATGCAGCTCTGCCTACTGCCTCCCTGGCATCTGCTGTTGGGTGAATCCAGCTCAGACACCTGAGTTCCTAGGACGTTCTGATGGGACACCCTAGCCAGTACATAATGCAATTCTTACATGCACGCCCGTCCAGGCGAGTCCTTAGGGTCTCGGTTTCACCATCTGTGAAGTGAGGGTCATCTGGATGACCCCAGTTCAGAGCCCAGTGGCACCAGCATCCCCAGATGCTCAGTCGCAGGCCCCCAGACTTCACTCTGGGTATGTACCCAGGACAGACTTCTCCTTGACATCAGTACTGGGAGATGGTTTCCTGCACTGGCCCTGTGTCCAGGGGCCTCCTGCCCAACCTAGAATGGCACTGCCCGACGGCTGGAGGCCTCGGGAGAGGGTGAGGGCTGTGGGCCCTGTTCCCAGCCGCCCGGCGGGCACTGCTGGCAGCCAGAACAAAGAGCCCTCTGTGGGCTGAGAGCTGGCGCTGGGAACGGCAGGCGCAGAGGCTGTCCCCCCTCCCCGGAGCCAGGATGCCTGAGGCGGTGCTGGGTGGCTGGACACCTGGGCCCTTCCCGCCTGGCTGCAGCAAAGGGCCCTCAGGGGGCCTTCCAGGAAACGGGTGCTCCAGGGCCGGTTCTCTGTGCCACACACGCCTCACCCTCCACACAGTCCTGGCCTCAGGGCCATGTTTTTTTCCAAGTCTCTCCTCCACTGCCAGGCAGGGAACCCCCAACCCTCAGGGGCCCGCTGTCCAGGAGTGGACCCTCTGAACAGACCCCCATTTCCTAGGGCCCCAGGCCAGGAGCTCAGGCCCTTGGCCGGCTGTAGAGGAGCCTGGGTCACCATATCAGTCTCCCTTCTCTGCTCTCAGGGCTTGGCCCTGCTGGGCCTCAAAGGAACCAGCTCTCCTTCCTCCACCACCCCTACCCACTGCCCAGACAACTCACTGGCCCCTCTCCCATCACTGGGTTCAGGAATTGCCTACCTCATACCCAGAGGTGGCTGGGCATAGTGCCCCCAGGTTCTGTAAGGACACCCTGAAGGCCAGCCTGGACAGCAGGAGAGCTGAGGCGAGTGGAGACCAGTGAGGGGGGCAGCCCTGCCAGGCAGGACAGCCAGAGCCTGGTCCTGAAGCCCTGGTGCCCTCTCTGATGGAGAACCCTGAATTCTGCCCTGAACCCCCCATCCCTACTCCGGCCCCTGATGGTCTCAGGTCTGCCCTTCAATCTGGAGCACTGGGGAACTCAAACGTAGCACTCAGGGCTAGAGGTGAACAAGAGAGGCTGGGCTCAGGCCTCAGGCCTGGTGGCTCCGGAGGCAGCAGAGGTCACAGCAGCCTCTGGCCTCTCTGATCAGAGGACTCCCTCCCTGCACTGCCCCAGGCAGCCCCAGGCCAGAGTTCAGATTCTGGCACCTGGACCCTGGAGACCCCACACATGGCACTCTTGCATCCCTCAAACCCGCCTCTCCTTCTGATGCCAGCATCTTACCTCCTCTCCTCCCAGCCCCACCTACTCGGGACTATAACAATGTTAGCATCTCTTATTGAGCCCTCTCCCCTGACCCCAGAGTTGCCTAGGTCCACCTGTCCTCATGCCCCTGCCCTAAGCCTTGCCATCAGCATCCCTCCAAGTGTCCCACCTGGGTATGGAGGTGCCGGTGCTGGCGTCCAGAGCTACTCCAGAGTTCTCCCTGCACTCAGCTGGGGGTGCCCTCTCTCGGCCCCCTGCCCTGGGCAGGCTGGGACAGGCCCTCAGAGTGTGCTGAGCTGGCAGTCTGCACAAAACACCCTTCTCTGCCCTAATATCCTTCCGTAGCAGCCAGGCACTGCCTCCAGGGAGACCACAGTCTGTGGCACGGGCCGTGGGAGGTGTCTGAGGTCTGAGCTCCAGGTTCCCCATCCCCTCTGCAGTAGCTGGGCCTAGACCTTTGGGGCCTGGTGGCTATTACTCAATCGTGATCAGTCATTGCTGGGTCTTGGGCTGGCCCGAGATCCCAGAAAGGATTTAGAATATCTCTCCTCAAGTGACCTCCAGCTTAGAAGAGACAAATCCCCCCAAATAGCACCCGCATCACTACCCTATAGCTCCTGCTGCAACTAAGTGTGAGCCACATAGTGCTGGGTCTCAAAAAAGAGGACGGGGGTGCTGGGCGCAGTGGCTTACGCCTGTAATACCAGCACTTTGGGAGGCCGAGGCGAGCAGGATCACCTGAGGTCAGGAGTTTGAGACTAGCCTGACCAACATGAAAAAAATCCATCTCTACTAAAAATACAAAATTAGCCAGGCATGGTGGCGCATGCCTGTAATCCCAGCTACACGGGAGGCTGAGGCAGGAGAATTGCTTGAACCCAGGAGGCGGAGGTTGCAGTGAGCTGAGATTGCGCCATTGTACTCCAGCCTGGGCAACAAGAGCCAAACTCCATCTCAAAAAAAAAAAAAAAGAGGATGGGGGCATCAAGGAAGACTTCCTGGAGGAGGTGGCGAAGCCAGTCCTAAAATTCCAGTAGGCACCCTAGCGTGTCAAACAGGAAAGAGTGTACCAGGCAGAGAGCACAGCATAGGCAGAGGTCCTGAGGTGCAGTACAAGGCAAGCTGTGAGCATTGAAGGAAGGTTCTGTGGCAACAGACAAACCTGATAGAGCTGTAAAGGCCAGGTCTAGGAGTCTGGACTTTGGTCCAGGGCAGGGAGGAGGGCTGGGGGCTGGGGGTTGGGGGCCAGGGTGAGGATTAGTACTGGCCTGGCATGGAGCCCCCAGCCATTCCCTGAGGCTGCCAGCCCATTTTTGACAGCTCCTACCCCTCAGGCCTGTGGCCTCCCAGGCTCCTTTGCATCCGGGAATCGGGAATTGGGGTAAACTCAGGGAAGGGCTCCTGCATAAGAAAGGCTCCCAGCAGAGCCTGATCCCCTGTGGTGAAAGCCCAGAGTAGACCCTCTAGGGCTGGACTTGGCCCTGCCTCACTGTGTGGCCAGGGACAGGGTACTCCCCAGCTCAGGACCTCAGTGTATCCCTGTCCTCTAGGGGTCCCGTGAGGCTTGGTCAAAGCTGGGGATGAGTGAGGAGCCTCCCCAAAGCCTTCATCCCCAAGACAGGCCATGGGTGCCCAGAGAGTGGCCAGGAGCTAGGGTGGGGAGATCACAGTGGCCTTGGGCAGGTCATCAGAATGGCATCTGTCATGGATGTAGTGTGAACCCGGGCAGTAAATCAATGGCCCAGGCCATTGCCCTGGGACCTGTTTGTTTTCCTGGGAGATAAGGGCCAGGAGGAGCCAGGAGCCACAGGGATGGCGCAGCAGGTAACGCCCGCCCACGCGAACATCACCCGGTGAGAATTCATCAGGCACACCTCGGCAGGTGTTGAGTTTGGCTAATTAAAGATTTTGAGCCCCAGGAATCCAGGCCACTTCAGGGCGGCTGATGCAAGCAGCTACAGGAAGCACAGCTCTCTGCCCAGGGATCAAGGTCCTTGGAGTCCCCAGGACTCTGAGCCTTGTTTCCTTCCCCATGCTCAGGAACATAAGTGGGTCTGGGTCTGCAGTAGTGAGCTGGTGACAGGGAGGCCTTAACACTCTTTTTACCTTGGTGGCCACTTGCACCAGTGGAGGCACAGACCCTCTGGAGATTATTGCTAAGACCCAGGCTTCCTGACCTCCGCCAAGACCTCAGGAGAGAGACAGCTCTCCTGGCTTGAGGGTCCATTGTGATTATCCCTGGGGGCTCAGGGGTGAGGGCTGCCCTCAGTTCCAGCTCAGCTCATTTTTACCACTCCCCTCCTTGGCTGAGACAGGGTGCCCCCCTCCTAAGTCTGGTACCCATCTGGACAGCTACCCCTCTGTCCACCTGCTCCTCCAGGCTTCAGAGGGAAGATGCCGCCTACCAGGACAAGGTGTTAGTAAGGGGAGGAAACTAGATCCAATGGAGACATTTGGACTGCATGTTCTTAAGGCACAGCCACAGGAATTGGTGGTACCTGATTGCTGGGGTCAGGGGTCTAGGGACAAAGCAGGTGGGAGGAGGGTGTTAGAACAGGGAAAAGACAGCTCTTACCCTCCTCTAGACCCATGTTTCCACGTCCTCCTCATCAACAACACAACAATGCAAGTGGCCAGTGTGTGGCCAACACTGGGCTAATACTGAAGAAGTGACATGCAGGCGGGGGCATATCCAGGGGAAGGCAGATGGCCCAGAGAACTGAACTACTGGCCACGTTAATCCTCAACCCCCAGCTCCCTGGCCTTGGGATCTAGGGTCTGTGGTTCTGTGTTCTGGGCATCCGGAGGTGTCTAGGAGGATCTGAGAGACCCAGCTGGGGCCGGAAGGTAGACTTTCCTGTGGCCGGGTACATTTTCTTTTTTTTTTTTTGAGACGGAATTTTGCTCTGTCACCCAGGCTGGAGTGCAGTGGCGTGATCTCGGCTCACTGCAACCTCCGCCTCCTGGGTTCACACCTTTCTCCTGCCTCAGCCTCCCAAGTAGCTGGGACTACAGATGCCTGCCACCACGCCCGGCTAATTTTTTGTATTTTTTAGTAGAGACGGGGTTTCACCATGTTAGCCAGGATGGTCTCCATCTCCTGACCTCGTGATCCACCCACCTTGGCCTCCCAAAGTGCTGGGATTACAGGCTTGAACCACTGCGCCCGGCCATGGCCGGGTACATTTTCTAACAGATGCTTGTAGCTGGGCCTAACCTTAGGCACCTCAGCCTCCCTTCCCACCCAGCTCTGGACCCTCCTTGCTCAGGCTGCCACCCATAGAGGTTGCAGCCAGAAGCTCTTGGTTCATGAGTGGGCTAGAGCAACAGCAGCCCCCACCTCCCCCATTGCCAGCCTGCTGAGAAGGACGTGCAGCCGGAGGCCCAGCTGAGGCAAAGGACAGGACATCACATGACTGTGGCCCCCCAGGGGCAGGGGAGACCCTGCGCCAGCCAGCCCATTCTCCTCCCTGCTTACCCGGAATCCCCTGGAGGCGGCCAAATATTTAGACAGCCGGACTTCTGGCCCCAAAGAAAGCTGAAGCACAGGCCTCGGGCAGTTCAGGACTCATCAGAAAGTCCAATGGGGGGCTAAAGTCAAGGTTGGCCTGGAGGAGGGGCGACATCCAACATCAGGAAGAAAAGGCAGAGGGGGGGAAGAGAGATAGACAGGGACAGAGTAGGGAGAGAAAACACAGTCATTAGCTCCATGCGTCCATGCATACTGATCCATACAGAGAGACAGACAGAGATGCAGAGGCCCAGGGTGACAGGGAAATGCAGATGCACACAGAGGGACACAGACAGAAAAACACACAGACAAAAATCACATGCAGATAGCGGACAGACATTTAGACAGGGAGACAGAGAGTGACAGAAACAACCAGAGAGGTGAGAAACAGAGTGAGCACCCAGTCAGAGACAGCCAAATGGAGGAAGAGACAGACGAGACAGCAAGAGACAGCTGTAAGGCCAGGCATGGTGACTCACACCTGTAATCCCAGTACTTTGGGAGGCCGAGGCAGGCAGATCACCTGAGCCCAGGAGTTCGAGACCAGCCTGGCCAACATGGTGAAACCCCATCTCTACTAAAAATACAAAAATTATCCTGGCATGGTGGCAGGTGCCTGTAATCCCAGCTACTCGGGAGGCTGAGGCAGGAGAATTGCTTGAACCTGGGAGGCAGAGGCTGCAGTGAACCAAGATCACGCCGCTGCACTCCAGCCTGGGTAACAGAGCGAGACCCTATCTCAAAAAAAAAAAAAAAAAAAAAAGAGAAAGCTGAAGAAAAAGAGAGCCCCAGAAAGAGCGAGAAGGGGAGAGGGAGCCAGGGGGCCCAGGTGAGGGGGCAGTAGGCCCAATGGGCACTGCCAAGATGGCCAGGCGGAACCCTGGAGGACCCCACAAAAAGGCTGCTGCTGCACCTCCAGGTCCCCACAGAGCAGGTTATGCCCCTACCAACCAGGTGCTATGACACCCAGAGGGTGGGGCTGAGCCCACTAGGGCCACAAGGCCAGGCCCAACTGGAAAGCTCAGAGATCCCTGGTCCAGCACCCAGGACTTGTCTACCTGAGCAATGGAAAATACATGTGGAGATGATGGTCAGTCGGAGTGACCCCCATTCTCAGCAGCCATGCACGTGTGCAGACGTGCTGGCTGAGAGGCTGTGTACAGGACGTGGCCCGCAGAGCGGAAATTCAAAACCAAGCCACCCCAGGCCACTGGCCGGAAAGCCCCTCCTGCCCAGCAGCTGGTCCTTCCCTTTGGCCCCCAGAAGCCCCGCCTGGTCCTCTAGAGCCCCACCCTGTTCTCCTATGTCTGTCCTACCACTCAGAGTCAAAGGCCTACCTTCACCCACTAGACAAGAGTGTACACCGGGCACACAGTAGGTGCTCAGCAAATGTTAAATGAATGGAATGGCCAGGTGCGGTGGCTTAGACTTGTAATTCCAGCACTTTGGGAGGCCAAGGCAGGCAGACTGCTTGAGCTCAGGAGTCCGAGACCAGTCTGGGCAACATGATGAAACCCTGTCTCTACCAAAAATACAAAAAAAATTATCCAGGCTTGGTGTTGCACACCTGCGGTCCTGGCTACCCAGAAGGCTGAGGTGGGAGAATTGCTTGGGCCTGGGAGGGGCGGTTGCAGTGAGGGGAGATTGTGCCACTGCACTCCAGCTTGGGCAACAGAGTGAGACCCCATCTCAAAAAATGAAAAAAAAAAAAAAAATGAATGGAATGCATTTGAGGCCCTCAGCAAGCCCTCTTACCTGCTCCAAGTGAGGCCTGGCCCCTGGCCATGTCTACACTAGAACATCCTCCCACTGGGTCCCAATTCTACTATAGCATAGACTGCACATTCCACCTCAGCTTTCTGTTCACAGAGACGCCAAAACTGCACCTCCCTGGTGGTCCACCCCACACCACTCCCCTTCAAATATGTTTCCCTCTCAAACTAGATGCTTGTCCTCACACCCAGCCCAGACTTCCAGGGTGTGTCCAGTTCAGCTTAAAATCCTTCCCTGACTCAATCCAGAGACCATGAACCACCCAGCCAGTCTTGTTGTGCCTCAGTTTCTCCATCTGTCCAGGGCTTCAAGGCTACTTGCTAGGGCAGTGGCACAAGGACAGGAGCAACCAGTTGTCATGATCTGGCAACCTGGAGCCCTGGACTGGTATGGGGACCATTTGTGACATGGGCCAAAAGAACCAGCACACAACAAGGAGTGGCTTGAGAGGCCAGCGAAGACATGGGTCCCATGGGCCCAGGCAGAACAAAATTCTGAGGTACGGACTCCTACCCTCCCCAGAGATTCAGCCCCCTGCTCCTAATGTCAAGAAATCAGATTTCCATTTCTGGTTTCAGTCATTCCAGCTCTCTCAGAGATGTGCCAGGCTTGGCCTCCTCCAGTCCTGATCCTTCCCGTCAGTGATGCTTCTTGCAGGAACGGTACCATGGCTGTGCCGAATTTCCCCCATTCAAAATGGAAACATCCTTGGGTCTCTTTAGCTTTCTATCCCCCAGACTGAGAGCCCCGAGAGATTTGCTTCCTTTCCAGAAGGAAATGAGCCCCATCCCAGACCTTTTACAGAACAGGAAGGGGTGAAAGGTCCAAGGGCCTTTTCCAGGGGCAGCTCTGTGGCCAGAGTCGGTCATGGAAGAAAGGACAGGGTTGGCAGGCTGAAGGAAGGATGGGCATGAGTGGGGATGTCCTCCATGGTGTTCCTCAGGGCTCAAGAGCCTTTGACTTAGCCTTTCTCAGACCTGTTTGAGAGCCCATACCTGACTCAGGACTCAGGTCCCTGTGGGGGGAAAAGGGCGGGTCCCCGCAGGTCCCGCCCCTGGCTTCCCCCTGCCCGGGTGTAAACAAACGCACGCATTTGCTGTGGCCAATCGAAGGGGCCAACCGGGCGGGGGCGGGCTCTTGCAAACCAAGTCTTGGTTCCTTCTCTCAGCCGTGCGCTGCGCGGGCTCTGACTTACAACCTACCCAGCGCCAGGTGGGGAGGAGCTCCCACGGCGCCCCGGCCTCAGGTCAGGGAGCCACTCGAGCCCTGCACTCGCTGTGCCCGCTGGCTCCTCTGCAAATGGCACCGGCTCTGGGACCAGCATGTACCCCGCAGCCCCTCAGGCGGCCCGGCCCGATCTGCCCTCAAGCCCTTGTCCAGAGCAGCCGAGATAAATATACCCGGATTCCCATCGTGCCAGCCGGGCTGCTCTGCCTGTCAGGCGCCCGTCGGGGCAGCGCTCCAGGGACTGCTCCAGGCCCCTCTTGGGTCCTCCCCTCGGGCCCTCTCCAGCCTGCCCCATGGGCCCTGCCTCAGGAAGCCTGTGGTGTGCCGCCCGAGCCCCCAACAAGGCGTCCTGTGGTCCCAGCCCCGGGTGCCTCCGACCTCCTGCTGTACCTCCCAGCCCCGCCGAGAGGCCCCAAGGCAACGACGTGTCCTTCCCGGTACCCCCAGGGCCCTGCTTAAGCTCGGCGCTGAGTCCCGACTGGCAGGTCCCCAAGACCAGCGCCTGGAGCGCGCGGGGCTTTGGCTCGCTGGAGGCTGGGGCGCCTGCCCGGGTCAGGACGGGAGAGGAGAGCTGCCCAGAGCCCGGCTATGGACAGGAGGGTGGACAGTAGGGCTCGGCCCACCCGATTCCCCTGTGCGGGTGGATGAACTCCCAAAGCGGTACCTGGCCTCGCGGTTGGGCACGCGCGGCGCTCCGCTCGGGCCGGTGCGGTTCGCTCTGCTCCCGGCTGAACTCAGGGCTGCAACAGCGACAACAGCGACGGGGGATGAAGGGCGCCCGGCCCCGCCCCCGGCCCGCCCCCCGCCCGCCAATCCCTGGCGGCCCGCGGGAGGAGGGGCTGGTCCGGGGAATGGCGGGGGCCGGGGCAGGCCGGGAGCAAAGGGGCGGCCTGAGCGTTAGGGAGCCCCTAGGTGGGAGAGCAGAGCTGCCGGAGGGGCTCCGTTGAGTCTTGTGGGGGGAATGCTTCAGTCCAAAGCAGATTCTCTCTGAGGTCTGTGGGTGTCACCTTAACCCCTGAAATGCTCTGTCCACACCCCCCCAAAGCCAGAAGGGGAGCTTCAGCCAAGAGGACTGGCAACGCATAGCCTCAGTGAGGGAGGCTTGAATGGGGGACTTTCAGGCGACACTCAGGCAACAAAATACCTCTTCTACCTGCCTCCCCCTTCCCAACCAGGGGTGGGGTGGAGGCGAGGGTGGGAGGGCTTCTTGTGTCAATTCTGTCTCCACCCCAGATATTCAAAGGAGGCTGAGGCTGGAACAGAGAGGGCAGGGGCAGTGAGGTCAGGCAAGGGGTAAGGCTTGGCTTGCTTGAGCCTCGCTTGGGGCCCCCCGACCATGACCCCTGTCCTTATTTAGAAGGTGTAGGAGACAGCTGTCAGCCTGTCCGCAAGAAGGGGGCTGGGACTTGGTGCCCTGGGGACAGACAGGGGTTTTAGGATGGCCTCGTTCTTGGCTGGGGGCTCCTTATCCCACCCCTGCCTGCTTTCCACACAGGGCCTTGGTGCTCAGAGGCGGGTGGTGGGTGTTAAGGTCCCAGGTTCCACCAGTAGGAAGCTGGGGGAGATGCTGACCTTCGGGGTGAACTGGGGGGGTTCTCAGAACAGCTGTGCCCCTTGCTTCTCAGCCACTGGCTCTGATCCGATTAATCTCATGGCCTCTGCTGTTCCTATTCAAGCTGGTCTTCTCTGTGTCATGCCTGCCCTGCTTCCCAGTGCGGGGGGAATGCCCTCAGAGGACATACCCGACCCTCCCCTGCCCTGAACTGGGAGTCAGGACTCCAGGATTCTCTCCTGCTGACTCACAGAACCACCACAGCCAAGCCCTGGCATACCTCAGTTTCCCTCTGTCACATGGAAGTGGCTGTCTTTTCTCCTGAGGGGAATGGGTGGAGGGGAAGCTGTGAGACGGGGCAGGGGACTCAGCTCTGGCTGGCAGGGCTAGAGAGAAAGGCATTGGGATGGTGGCAACCCCTGAAAACCTCAAGCCACTCGAACTTCAGCCTTGCTGGTGGCTGGAAAATGGGAAAGGGCTGCCTTTCACTCCTGGTCTGGGGCTGATATCATCCTTAGATCAGAGCTCACTTTGACTCCCACCCTCCAAAAGGGCATGGTTCTGCCATGGGACAGCCATATAGAAGAGGCACTGATGAGGGTCTCAGGCCTGCCTCCCACCTCTCAACCTCCCACTTGCAGACACCCTGGATGCTCACAAGAGCTATCTGCAAAGGGCTGGTGGCTCCCACTGGCAGTTCCTGAGGGGCCAGGGCTGGCTCAAGGTCACCTGGGATATGGGTGTTGGGGTCCTCAATCTAGACTGGAGGAAGCAGGGGCTGACTGGGCTGGGCTGCTGTGGGAAGCCCGGAGGAGGGTATGATGTGGGGTCCCTGGGTCAGACCAGTTGTGGCCAGGCTGGGGGAGGGGCTGACTGTTTGTTGTTGCTAGGCCTGGGCCCCAGCCAGGGCAAACACAGCTCGGAGGCCTTTCCCGCCACCTGCCGAATCTCCCAGCCCAGCCTGTGGTGACCGGACAGCTGGACAGCTAGGATGTGGCTCTGAGAGCTGCCGGTCGCCTTCTTCCAGAGGCTGGAGGGAATGTCCATCCAAGCAACCACAGGGTTGCGGGCGGCCCCTTGGGATGGAGGATGGGGGAAGCTTTATCCCAAGCTTCAGCCCAGCCTCCGCCTCCACTGCCCCATCTCTGAAAACTTAAACCCAGGCCTGAAAGACTGCCAGACCCGTGCAGCAGAGCTCAGGGCTCCAGGACCGCTCAGATCCTCCTTCCAGGGCCCCTTTAGCCCTTGGCTGTCCTTCTTCCTTTCTAGTCATGAACTCTCAGCCTCTAGCTAGGCCGCCTCTTCTCACCATGACACTACCTCTGCTAACATGCTGTCCACACAGTGCCCCAAGACCATCTCCAACAGCAATGCCCCATCTTCGCCTCCAACCCAGCCCTTACACAGCCCAGTATCTGTGTCCCCTGACTCCTCAGACCCCCTGCAGCTCCTGCTTCCACACCTGGCTGGCCTCCCTCATATCCCCTCACCTGCTCCCAGCAAGCCTCTTCACCTCCCCCAGGCCTGGCCAGCCACGCTGTACACGTTCCTGCTGTTCGCAGAACGTGCTAGCTTTTATGCTCCTGTGCCTCTGCCCTCGTGCTTCCCAGGGCTGAAGGTTCCCCACCCTGTTCCACCTCCTTGGCAGACTCCTACTTGTCCTTCATCACCCTCATAGATCACCTCTGAGAATCCTGCCTGAGTCACTGTGAAGAGCCAGCTAGTCCGACACTTACTGCTCTTGCTGCTCTTGTCATCCCACCCACACAGCACCAGCCCTAGTGTCTCCAAGCATTGTCTCCAGGTGGTCTAGATGGGAACGTGCCTGCGAGGTTGGAGGGCACAAATCAAGGAGAGCCTGATGGCAAAGCAGCCCACAGACTTGCTCTGCCAAGGGGAAGAAAGGCACAAGCCAGGGTGGGGAGGGAAGGGCACTGTGGATGGAGAAAGGAGCTCGGCCAGAGGGAAAGGAGCCTGGACGTCAGGCTAGCCCTGGTGGGCGGAGGGCTGCATGCAGGGCAGCACGCTCCTTCTGGGCTCATGATCAGGGGTTTGAAATCCTCAGGAGAAGGTGGTTCTCACCCCCACACCTCAGGGTCTATTGCCACACCCTAGCTGCTGACTATGCCCTGCTGTTTGGTGCCTGGGAGGCTCCTCTTTGGGCATGAACAGGGCTTTAGTGTCACAACACAGAGTGTAGAAGTATGGAGGGGACCCATATGCAACCCTCTTATCCAGCCCTTCCCTGGCCTGGGCCCCCAGCGCTGGTGACCTCGTGGCTAAGGCCTGGCCCCCACAGCCCTGACATGCCTGCCCTCTCTCTCCTGAGATCTGGCCCCCAGCTTCTCTGGCCACTGAAGCGGCTTAATGAGCCCTGGTCACATGGACTATGCTACTGCCTGTGGGGAGGGCCCAAACCCCTAGTGGCCACCCAGCCAGGCCCTGACATCAGCGGTATTAACCATCCACCAGGCTTGTCTAATCTCTGGTCGGTGGCCGGGCCAGGTTAGTCCCGCCAGAGCCAGAGCTGAAGGGGCACCTTGAGGTTGTAGGTCAGGCAGGGATGGTGGTGGCTAGAGGTGCCCACAGTAAATGCACCCCACCTACAAGACTGGGGTGTGGCCACTGTGCTGACTCTGGGCCAGTGCTCTCTGATCCTCTGCCCTGGACTGTGAATCAGGCATCAGGCACCCATTGATCCTGCTCCTTAGGGTGTAATTACACTGGTGTGGTGAGCAGGGCTAAGCAGGTTTCAGGCTGGGAGACTCAGAGCCCCTCCACACTTGCTGGCCATGGACAAGGCAGTTTGAGGCCAGGCAGCGTCCCCAACTCACAGGATCCAGGAGTACCGACCCTGAATCCCAGATACCGGGGTCAGAAGCATATGTGGGGTGGGACCCCCTGGAGGGCAGGGTCCAGCCCCTGCATGTTGTTGGGGCTCTTCTGTCCCTTGCCCAGGAAGGCTGGGGGGCACTTACCTTTCTGCCAAGACAAGACGGCTATGCGGAAGGCCCCACTAAGTCACCTCTCCTGACAGCTTCCTTCCTCTCAAGCCTAACACTTCCAGCTCCTCAAGGCCTCCTATCCCATGCCCACTACCTCCCTCTGTCACTACCCGCATCCCACCTCACTCTAGCAAACTGTTTGGGAAGCAGGTCCTTAGTAGAGATGAACAGCCCTGGCTCAGCCAGGCCAACAGCACCCAGCAGGGGTCTTGCACCACTGGCTAGATCCCCCCCATGCCCAGGCTTCTGAGCAGCACCAATAGCACTGCCCACATGTGCACTGGGCTCCCAACCCTATCCAGTGTTCTTCCTGTTCTCAGGCCTGGGTGCCCTCATGCTCCCCTTTCCAGCCTCCGACAGGCTCACAGCCCCCCACCACCTGGACATTGAGGATGCTGCCTACACGTAGCTTTCTGCCCAGCACTGAGTATCAGTCGGCCTCCTGGGCATCTCCCCCAAGCACTACAGATCCTGCAAATTCAGCCCATCCAACATCCCTCCACAATACTGGCTTAGTGGGGGCGTTGCCTGTGCTTGGTCAACCGCTCAGACCCCAACCCCTGTCACTGAGCCCCTCGCCTTGTAGCACTTGGTTTTGTCAGATAACAGAGACATAACCTATGCCTCATGGGGACCCGAGCCACACTCCTCTCCTCCTCCACACTCACACTGGTTCCAGAAAAAATATGTGCCCCTATATACATGTTTTAATGAAAAAAATATATATATATATTCTTTTTTTCTTTTCTTTTTTTTCTTTTTTTTTTTTTTTTTTTTTGAGATGGGGTCTTGCTCTGTCGCCCAGGCTGGAGTGCAGTGGCACGATCTTGGCTCACTGCAAGCTCCACCTCCCGGGTTCATGCCATTCTCCTGCCTCAGCCTCCCGAGAAGCTGGGACCACAGGTGCCCACCACCACGCCCGGCTAATTTTTTGTGTTTTTAGTAGAGACAGGGTTTCACTGTGTTAGCCAGGATGGTCTCGATCTCCTGACCTCGTGATCCGCCTGCCTCGGCCTCCCAAAGTGCTAGGATTACAGGCGTGAGCCGCCGCACCCGGCCAAAAATATATCTATTTTTTGAGACAGAGTCTCCCTCTGTCACCCAGGCTGGAGTGCAGTGGCACAATTTCACTGCAACCTCTGCCTCCTGGCTCCAGCAATTCTCCTGCCCCAGCCTCCCTAGTAGCTGGGACTACAGGCATGTGCCACCACACCCAGCTAATTTTTGTGTTTTCAGTAGAGATGGGGTTTCACCGTGTTGGCCAGGCTGGTCGCAAGACCTCAGGTGATTCTTCCCCCTCTGCCTCCCAAAATGCTGGGATTACAGCCATGAGCCACCACACCCAGCCTTAATGAAAACTTTTAATAATTATTTTTTCAAGAAGCAGATTTTGAAAATAGTATTGGTTATTTTTGTCTCCATTAAACGCAGGAAAATAGAATTATAAGAAATTCTGGCTGGGCACAGCGGCTCACGCCTGCAATCTCAGCACTTTGGGAGGTGAGGCGGGCAGATCACCTGAGGTCAGGAGTTCAAGACTAGCCTGACTAACATGAAAAAACCCCATCTCTACTAAAAATACAAAATTAGCCGGGCGTGGTGGCGCATGCCTGTAGTCCCAGCTACTCGGGAGGCAAAGGCAGGAGAATCGCTTGAACCCAGGAGGCAGAAGTTGCGGTGCGCCAAGATCACGCCATTGCACTCCAGCCCGGCCAACAAGAGTGAAACTCCATCTCAAAAAAAAAAAAAAAAAAAAAAAAATCTGTTTAAGTTATAAATAAAATATTTAAGCTTAAAATAATGTGAGTTTTAACATACCTACTTTTTCAAGTTTTTTCAACTATTTAATGTTCTGGAAAAAAAATAACCATTAAAAATACATAAAATGAGTTTAAAAGGCAACCCACAGAGTGGGAAAAAAATTTGCAAATCCTATCTCTGATAAGGAATTATTCTCCAGAATATATAGAGAACTTCTAAGACTCAACAACATTAAAATAACTCAAGTCAAAAATGGTCAGAGGACTTGAACAGGCATTTCTCCAAAGAAGATATACAGATGGCCAATAAGCACAGGAAAAGATTCTCAACATCACCAAGCAGTAGGAAAATGCAAATCAAAACTACCAAGAGATACTACTATTAAAAAAGAAAAATAGTCCGGGTGCGGTGGCTCATGCCTGTAATCCCAGCACTTTGGGAGACCGAGGTGGGTGGATCACTTGAGGTTGGGAGTTTGAGACCAGCCTGACCAACATGGAGAAACCCCGTCTCTACCAAAAATACAAAATTAGCCAGATGTGGTGGCACATGCCTGTAATCCCAGCTACTTGGGAGGCTGAGGCAGGGAAATCGCTTGAACCCAGGAGGTGGAGGTTGCAGTGAGCCGAGATTGCACCGTTGCACTCCAGCATGGGCAACAAGAATGAAACTCCGCCTCAAAAATATATATATATATATTAGCCAGGCGTGCTGGCGTGCAGCTGTAGTCCCAGCTATTTGGGAGGCTGAGACAGGAGAATTGCTTGAACCCGGGAGGCAGAGGTTGCAGAGCCGAGATTGTGCTACTGCACTCCAGCCTGGGCGACAGAGTGAGACCCCATCTCAAACAAAACAAAACCCAGAAAATAACAAGAGTTCACAAATATGTAGAGGAAGGTGGACCACCTGTGCACTGTTGGTAGGAATGTAAAATGGTACAGCTGCTGTGGAAAACTGTTCCTCAAAATATTAAAAGTAGGCTGAGCGCAGTGGCTCACGCCTGTAATCCCAGAACTTTGGGAGGCCTAGGTGGGCAGATCTCCTGAGGTCAGGAGTCCAAGACCAGCCTGGCCAACATGGTGAAACCCCATCTCTACTAAAAATACAAAAATTAGCCAGGCATGGTGGTGGGTGCCTATACTCCCATCTTCTTGGGAGACTGAGGCAGGAGAATCACTTGAACCTGGGAGGCAGAGATTGCAGTGAGCTGGGATCATGCCACTGCACTCCAGCCTGGGCGACCGAGTGAGACTTCATTTAAAAAAAAAGGGGTCAGGTGCAGTGGTTCATGCCTGTAATCCCAGCACTTTGGGAGACCGAGGCGGGCAGATCACCTGAGGTTGGGATTTCGAGACCAGCCTGACCAACATGGTGAAACCCTGTCTCTACTAAAAATACAAAATTAGCCAGGTGTGGTGGCTCATGCCTGTAATCCTAGCTACTTGGGAGGCTGAGGCAGAATCGCTTGAACCCAGGAGGAGGAGGTTGCAGTGAGCCGAGATCATGCCATTGCCACTCCAGCCTGGGCAACAAGAGCAAAGTCCGTCTCAAAATAAATAAATAAATGAATAAATGAATGAATAAATAAATAAATAAATAAAATAAAAATAGATTCACCATATGAGGCCAGTTGCAGTGGCTCACGCTTGTAATCCCAGCACTCTGGGAGGCCGAGGAGGGCAGATCACCTGAGATCAAGAGAGAGATCGAAACCATCCTGGCCAACACGGTGAAACCCTGTCTCTACTAAAAACACAAAAATTAGTTGGGCGTGGTGGCGTGTGCCTGTAGTCTCAGCTACTCAGGAGACTGAGGCAGGATAATTGCTTGAACCTGGGAGGCGGAGGTTGCAGGGAGCTGAGATCGTGCCGCTGCACTCCAGGCTGGCGACAGAGACAGACTCTGTCTCAAAAAAAAAAAAAAAAAAAAAGATTCACCATATGATTTGCCAGTTCCATTTCTGGGTATACACCCAAAATAATAAAAAACAGAGGCTGGGAGAGAGATTTGTACACCCATGTTCATAGCAGCATTATTCACAATAGCCAAAAGGCAGATGTAACCATTCATCAATAGATGAATGAATAAACAAAGTGTGGAATATATACAATGGAATATTATTCAACCTTCAAAAGGAAGGAGATTCTGCCACATGCTACACATGGATAGACCTTGAAGACATGATGCTATGTGAAATAAGCCAGTCGCAAAAAGACAAAGACTCCATGGACCCACACATCTGAGGCACTTAGAGCTGTCACATTCATAGAGACGGAAAGTAGAATGGTGGATGCCAGGAGGCGGGGGAAGGCAGGAATGGGGGGTTATTTTTTCATGGGTACAGAGTTTCAGTTTTACAAGAGGAAAGGAGATCTGGAGATGAACAGTTGTGGTGGTTGTACAACATTATGAATGTACTTAACACCACCAAACTATACACTGGCAAGTGGCTGAGATAGTAAACTTTATGATACATGTATTTTTAAAACTGGCAAAAAATCCCTACAAACATATAGCAACAAATAGTTTTCCCTTTGCTTCAAGCCCCAATATATCTTAGCATGCCTCTGTTGGATCCTCTGTTGGATTTTGATATTTCATTCATTGTGGGGTTTTGCATTCATTTGATTTTTAAAAATATTATACTAATATTATTTACCTTGGTTACTAAATTTTTTGGCATCGCCTTAAATTTTGCACCCGAGGTGAGTGTGCCTCACTTCCCTCACCCTAATCCCAGCCCTGCAATTATGTTCCTGCCTCGAGGGCTTCCAAGACTCTCCATCACCTTCTGAGAAAGCCCAGGCCCTCTGACTGGCTTTGGACACCTGTCCACGTCTCTCCTCCCCTGCTCTTGCTCCACTGAACTCCTGTGGCCATGAGCCCATGTTTCTAGGGCTGGTACACACTACTGTCCCTGCCAGAATGAGCCTCCACCTCAAAACTCCCTCTTGATCCAAGACTGTCCCAGTGAATATTTTCCACAGCTCCTCTCTCCTCAATCCCCATCAAAAGCCATGAGTTGGTCCCATACCCCCAAGAGTGCCCCACCTTGTCAGGCCAGGTACTTCTTCCTGGGAGGGGCCATCTTCCTACTTCATGCCCAGCCCAGCACTGGGCACTTAATAAATGCCCATGACTTGTGATAATTAAGTCCTCCACCAAGAAAGGACAGCTGGGGCCTGATGCAAAGGTTTATTGCTGAGTCTGCGCGTCTAGCTGAGGGGAGTGCAAATTGTGCCCCGGCCTTGCCAGACGGAAGCTCCTTGTCCCCGACTGCAGCACAGGCCCTGGCCTGTGGACATAAGCAAAGATTTGGTGCTGGATGAGGAAGGAGGGAGCAGGGATGTGGAGACATGGGCCTTTGTCCCTGATAGTTCAGGCATGGCTCTCAGCTTCCCCTGCCAGGGAACCCTGAATTGAAGGGGCAAGAGAAGCTGCTGGTAGGGACAAGAGGGTCACCCAGGTTTGCTTGTAACCCCACCTGAGGTAGACCCCTTTGGGCACAGCCAGGGCCTTTGTCCTATCCTGAATCCTCTGAGCTGATAGAAGGGAGCTGGACTCTGTCCCCAGCCACCCCTCAGGACAGCCCGGCTATTGGCCATAGCTGGTGTCAACAGTACCCTCCCTTAACACACCATCCTGTTGTCCAACCAGCCCAGGGTACTGTGTGTGGGTGGGGAAGTGGTGTGTGGATCTGCTGTCCAAGGACACAGGGAGCAGATCCTGCTGGAGAAGGCTGGAGGTTGTGCTGAGCCTAGTATTTGGGGAATGGTCCTGCTGTGTCTCACTCTGGCACCCAAGGGTCCCCAGGTCTGCCCCCTCCCCACTAATTTATTTATGTGGGGGCCACACAGGCCAGAGCTAGCTTGGACTTTGGACCCTTTGGAGGCTGCTGGGAGGGACTGTCACTGGCTCTGGGTAGACAGGTGTCAAACTTGTCACATGGAGGTGGCAGGGTGAGCAGCTGGCCTGTGTGTGGGAGGGATATTCCCTGTCCTTGATGAAACACTGGGAGGGAGGGCTGTTTGCTGAGCCCAGGCCCACCAGGTGAATCGTGGGCCCCCAGGGGCAGGAGAGCTGTGGGAGATTGGTCAGTTGGGCACTGCTGAGTCACGGTGAGCTTCAGCTGCCCCAAGTCCTGCCTGTTCCTAGCTGGGGCTGGCTGCTGTGAGTCCTAGAGGCCAGTGCAGCCAGGCGGTGAAGGGCAGGGTTTGGGGTTGGGGGCATGAGGCGCTGGGATACTGTGGGAGGTATGGGGGAGGATCCGCGCCTCAAGGCTAGCAGGGCTCAGAGCTTTGGTGAGGTGGCAGGTTGGGGCCCGGGAGTCCCAGGGGGCTGATAGGGTCCTCGGGGTTGGGGCTGCAAGGCAGCTAGGGCTACCAGGTCTCAGGGTGACTGACACGCATGAATTCAGGCACCTGTGAAAAGGAAACCCAGTCAGCATCCCTGAGACCCAAAATAAATGGGTTTAGGCATTGTGTGGGGCGGGGAGGGGGCGGCCCTGGAAGCTGTGACATCTGTGGTCTTGGGGCGGGGCTAAAAGAAACTCAATGGGTGGGACTTGTGGGGTGGGCGGGGCCTCTGTCGGTAGGGTGGAGCCTGAGGAGCTGGGGTGGGGCCTGGAGGCAGTGGGCTCCAGGATTTGGGGGTGAGGCTCCAGGGCCGTGGTGTGGGGTGAGGAGCTGGGCGGGGCTGGGGTATTGAGGCAAGGGCCTGGAGAGGGCAGCGACCTACCTCAGAAGAGGCCACAGTCTTTGAGGTTCTCCTTGATGATGATGTCGGTGACAGCGTCGAAGACAAATTTGACGTTCTGCGTGTCGGTGGCGCACGTCATGTGGGAATAGATCTCCTTCACGTCGCGCCGCATGTTGAGGTCGAGGAACTGCACCTTGATGTAGTTGCCGGCGTCCTCGTAGGTGTTGGGTCCTGCAGGGGCGGGAGCTCTCACTCGGCTCAGCCCTTCCTTCCCCGTGCGGGGGGGTGCGCGCCGCGATCGTGGGGCGGGGGCGCCGCCTGGCGGCCATGCGGACTTCTCACCATCGTAGTCCGGGAAACAGATGCTGAGGTGCGCCTTCTTGATCTTCTCGAAGAAGACGTCCTTCTTGTTGAGGAAGAGCACGATGGACGTCGTGGCGAAGTAGCGGTGGTTGCAGATGCTGTTGAACAGGTGCAGGCTCTCGTGCATGCGGTTCTGAGGAGGGCAGCAGCTATTGGGCACCGGGGGTCGCGTCCGACCCGCAGCACCTGCTCTCTGGGCTCCCGGGCACGCGGGGCTTCCCGCTCAGCTGGCTCTCAGAGGGCGCCCCGCACTGCCCCAGATGGGCCTGCTGAACGCCTCCCGGCCTCCTCAGGCCGCCCGGGACCGGCATCCCCTCCTGTGCCCTCCCCCAGCCCAGCGCGCGGTCTCCGCCTCCAGGGGCCAGCAGCTCCTCCTCGCCCCTGGAACACAGGCCCTGCCTGGCACGCACCACTTCGTCGTCCTCCACCAGCACCATGTCGTAGGCGCTCAGCGCCGCGATGAAGATGATGCAGGTCACGCCCTCGAAGCAGTGGATCCACTTCTTGCGCTCCGAGCGCTGACCGCCCACATCGAACATCCTGCGGGGCCGCGGGATCACAGCATCCCCTCGCCCTGTGCTGGTCGGAGATCTCCCGGCTGGGACTACCACCCTTTCTGCTGGCGGGGTATCAGGGAAGGGGCAGGGTCTATCGCAGGGATGGGGTACCCGGGGCAGGATGGGGCCTGGGGCAGTGACCTCCTGGGCTAGCGTGTGGGTCGTACCGGAAGTTGAGGTCTTTGAAGGAGAACTGCGTCTCGATGATGCCAGTGGTCTTGACTCGCGAGCGCAACACGTCCTGCTCGGTGGGCACGTAGCCCGGGGTTACCAGGCGCTCCAGGTCGG
Organism: Pongo abelii; assembly: GCF_028885655.2. Lineage (NCBI taxonomy): Eukaryota > Metazoa > Chordata > Mammalia > Primates > Hominidae > Pongo > Pongo abelii. The sequence continues at coordinate 104,251,864 of NC_085928.1, forward strand.
AGAGGTAGCTGCGCGAGACCCGGCCGTAGGTGGGTGGGGAGGCGTGGAGGGCCCCCTGTGCCCCGCGCCCCGCGCTGCCCGCGCGCTCACTAGCCCGCCGAGTCGTTGAGCTGGTACTCCGAGGCGCGCTCAAAACAGGCCTGGATACCGGAGTCCTTCCACAGCCGCTGGATGATGTCCGACATCTCCTTGGGCATCGTGCCCTCCTCGATAGTGTCTGCCATGTGCATCAGCTTCCGGGCGTCGTCCTGGGGGCAGGGTGAGAGTGGCTGGTGGCGGCCAGGGACTCGGGCCCAGCCGCGAGCCTCGAGTCCCCAGAGGCCCGCTCAGCCCGCCTCCTGGCACACCTGGCGTGCAGAGTCTCCGTACTGGATGTTGAGTGTGGTCATGGCGCGTACGATGGCCAGGATGGACTGCAACGTGTTGCCGTAGATGATGGCGATGAACTCGAGGCACTCTTCCAGCGAGTACCCGTCCTGGTGGATAATCCTGAGGCCGAGGCGAGCAGAATCAGCGCCTCGTGGGGAAGTGGGGAAGGACCCAGACCCAGGGGCCTCGGGACAGGCTGGGGCACTCACTTCATCTGCTTGACGATGGTGCTCTTCCCGGACTCACCCGCACCTGAAAGGGACGCGGCGCGTCAGAGCTGCGCTGACCAGCCTGCCCCCTCCCGCAAGGAGGCCGGGAGGACGGGGCCCTCCCGAGTTGGCAGGGTGGACCCGCAGCGAAGAGGCCTGAGCGCCAGCCCCCACCCCGTAGCCACACCTACCCCCCATCCAAATTAAGTCCTGACATCCTGAAGTCACAAGGTTTGCAAATGCCAGGAAAGTGAAGAAAGGAAGCCAACGAGGGGAGTCAATGACCTCAACTGTTCTGGGACAGGGGAGTCCCCAAGACCCCGAGACAGGCAGCCTTTAATTATGCTGTGAGACTACAATGAAGAAATCCCGGAGCGTCATCGCCACCTCGTGGGAGCCTCTGGTACCGCATGCACTGGGTTATTTGAGGCGGGTAAACCCCTTGCATTTCACCTGAAGGGGTGCGGGTGTCTCCAAGAGGCTCAGAGGGAATTAGCTCCTTTGGGTAGGAGGGAGGGCAGAGTTGACATCCTTTCTGAGCTTGCCCCTGCGAGGGCGTTGGGCATAGTTAATGAGATTTCCGGCTTATCCCCTCGGCCTTGGGGGAAAGTGGGGCTGGCTTGGTCCCTCACCCACCTCCAGCTGGTTGACCAGACCCTGGGGAGCTTGGGTGGAGCCCCTCTTGAAGCTGCTTTTTCCCCTTGAGAGGTCAGGCAGTGACCTTGAGGCAGGCCTGGATCAGCCCCATCTCTCCTCACTGCCCATGGTCCAGTGGACGCAGCTTTATCTACTCCCACTGGGCCTCAGTATCCGCCAGCCCCTCTGGCTGCTTTGTAGGTCTACCAGCCACAGGCCTCTGGCACCTGAGGGCCATTCTTTGTGGATCTGGGTGGTCCTAGAGGCTCCCCACTCCCAGGAGGACTATGGCCATCCCCTTCCCAAAGTAGCAGCCCAATAACGGGCTCCCAGTGAGGCCCCTGGCTCCTGAGCACTGCCCAGCAGGCCTATCAAACCAAAGGCTGCATGAAGTTTGTGGGAGCCCAGCCACGGAAAAGTCGGCCTCACGCACCCGTGCAAGAGTGTGGTTGGCACGCACTTCTGGGGAGGGTGGGTCACCTGAGGCAGAGCCGTCTGGAGAGGGGCTTCGTGGGATGTCCAGCCTTGGGGGACTAGGACACCACCTGTCAGGCCTGGCCTTGCTTGGCCAGGGCTCCCACCCTGTGCCCTACTCTGTCGCAGGCTCATACTGCTTCCCAGGGAACCCTTGCTTCACAGAAGGGCTGCCTGCCTGCCTCCAGACCAATGACCTGGTGGCAGTGGCCCCACCTGGGCCCACACCCCTACCCAGAAGCAGCAGCTTCACGGTTCGAGCATCCTTCTCAGCGTCCTCTTTCAGCTTCTTTTCCAGCTCCCTGGAGTGCTTCTCCTCAGCACTGGCCCCAGCCCCCATGGTCCCAGCAGCAGGTGAAGGGACAGAGTGAGCAGGTGGTTCTTCTGGATGGAGGGGATCCCCAGAACCTGGCCTCCCAGGTACCCTTCTGGCCCCAGGAGGACCTGCAATCAACTGGCTCTCTACGGACCTGTGCAGTCCCTGGTGGGGCTTCTTAGTGGGATTTGGGGGCTAAGGGTGTCCAAGAGCCAATCAGAGACAAGGACAGGTGAATCCAGCTCAGCACCCCCAACCCTTCTAATCGGGCTGGCATAGCCCCAATCCCTCAACCGCTGACTCTGCACTCCTGCTGTCCTTCTGCCCCCGCAACCCTCCAAGAGAGGCCCTGGCACTGCCTGGGAGTGGGGAGACATGTTTGGTAGGGTCAGGGCTGAGAAAGGGGAAGGCAGAACCTTGAGCCCTGGGGGTGAGGACAATGGAGGTGGGGCTGGCAGCAAGAGGGCATAATTGGGAGAAACATGCCTGCTGCCTGCCTGGCACCGGGCTCAGCACCACTCCTTATCTTGTTGTAAGCTCACACTGGCCCTGGAGTATGGATGCCCATGTCATCAGCCTCATTTTACTGATGAGGAAGTAGAGGCTCAAAGGGTCACACAGTAGGAAGTGGTTAAGAAGGGCTGGGTGACTCTGGACTGGGATTTTATGACCTGCAGGGAATCCAGAGAGAGGGAAACAGTGGGCATTGCATTCATCCCATATCACAGGCTGGAGCTGCCCCAAGGAGGTCCTCTGCTTCTAACGGACTGTGGTGGGCATGCATGTCTGCTCTGTGTGCCTCGGTGTATGTGTCTTTTTTTTTCGAGATGGAGTCTCGCTCTGTTGCTCAGGCTGGAGTGCAGTGGCGCAATCTCAGCTCACTGCAAGCTCCTCCTCCCAGGTTCACGCCATTCTCCTGCCTCAGCCTCCTGAGTAGCTGGGACAACAGGTGCCCGCCACTACGTCGGGCTAATTTTTTTGTATTTTTAGTAAAGACAGGGTTTCACCGTGTTAGCTAGGATGGTCTCGGTCTCCTGACCTCATGATCTGCCCGCCTCAGCCTCCCAAAGTGCTGGGATTACAGGCGTGAGCCACTGTGCCCGGCCTTTTTTTTTTTTTGAGACTGAGTTTCACTCTGTCGCCAGGCTTGAGTGCTGTGACGCGATCTTGGCTCACTGCAACCTTCAACTCCCTGGTTTAAGCTTCTCCCGCCTTAGCCTCCCAAGTAGCTGGTATTACGGGCATGTGCCACCATACCCAGCTAATTTTTTTTGTATTTTTAGTAGAGACGGGGTTTCACCATGTTGGCCAGGATGGTCTCGATCTCCTGACCTTGTGATCCGCCCACCTCAGCCTCCCAAAGTGCTGGGATTCAGGCATGAGCCACCTCGCCCGGCCATGGGTGTGTCTTTTGCTGGCACCAAGCAAGCAATAACTTGACACGTTTGTGCATGAATACCTGTGTGTACATGTGGGCCTGCGTGTTTATGCCTTTGTGAGTGCATGTGCTCTTATAGGAATCACGTGCCTGTGCGCATGCTTATGTATGTGTGCACATGTATATACATGTGTATGCATGTGTGAATATGCTTTGTGTATTCTCTTCATGCACACATAGGCTTGTGTGTTTTGCAGTTTGTGTAGGTTCGCACGTATGCACTTGCTTATACGCAGGGGTGTGAACATGCCTGTTTGTACCTGAGCATGTGTGCCTGTGCATGTCCATCTCTGCCTGTGTATGACTGTGTGTGTGCATGCATGCTTGCAGGTGCCTGTGCCTATATGTACACTTGAATTTGGGTGCAACAAAGTCTCTAATCTGCAGAGGTGGCCAGGCTCTTCCAGAGAATGTTTTGCAGGCCTGTTGCCAGCTGGAGAAATTGCATCCCAGAGCAGGTGTAGTGTTCCCTGGGGTATGGAGGAATGGGGCTCACCTATCCTGCTCCTGCTCTGTCTGCTGTGGGTGCTCTGAGGCCTGCCTAAGGTTATCTCCAGGGCCTGCCTGCCTCAGCTTAGGGGGTCTGGTGCTCTGTTCAGGTGCAGGGCTCACTGCCGGGCAGAAATTGTTCAGGTCGAGCCCAAAGTGTTGACCTCCCAGGTTCTAGAGATTTCCCACCCTCAACTTCCATAGGAAAACCCAAATCTTGGGCTCTCAAAGGCTCCTCCAGGCACCCTGGGCCTCCTGGCTGGACTCCTTCCCTGGAACCTGGCTGCCTTTCAGCACTCAACTCTGCCATAGACTCAAGAGACCACAAGGGGGTGCCGGGGCACCAGACACTAAGCACTAACGGCTGTCTCTAAATAGTATGCGTGGGAAGTGAATGCTGGCTCCTACCACAGGCTGGCAGCTTCTACACCCACCCTGTTGGATGATGGGGATCTGTCCAGGAGTGAGGCCGTTTCATTTGTGCCACTTTCAGCCTTCAGGCTCCACCCACCCTCCCTGACCCTGAGGAGTGAGTGGGCCCTGGGGGGTCTCTGCAACCCTTCGCACTACCCAAGTGTTTGGGGTGGTGCAGCAGCCCAGGTTTGTCAAACTAAATGTGGTTTCTACATGTCGGGTTTCTTTAAATGGAGCCAATCTACTCCCTTCCCAGCCCCGCACCTGGCTCCCCAGGCCCACCACGTGTGGCTCTAAATCCCCTGACCAAGGAGAGAAGCCAAAGTCCAGTCCCAGAGCCAGTGTTTATTAGCAAGATGGAACCCAAAGGCAGCTGTGGCCTGGGCAGCAGAAGGCCACCAGGAGCCCCCACCCATCTACCCAACTGCCCCCCAGAGCTAATTACATCCATACCCATCGCTTGAAGTGGTGGACATAAGGGAGCCATGGGGAGCCTCTACCGGCCCCAGGCCTCTACCACAGACCCCCTCCCCTCAGAGCTGGGGCCTCCTGTCAGCCCTGCCTGGGCCTGGCCCCTCTGCTATGCTCCCAGCCTCTGAGTCAAAGTGGCACAGGGAAAGCTAAGGAGGTAGAGTGGGGTGGCCCTGCCCTGGTCAGGCGGGGAGGGGAGAAGGGGCTGAAGGGGCTGTCCCACCCAGGCAGGATGCCTCTTCTCCTATCCCCAATAAATAGAGAATAAATACCCAGGAAGGGGCTGGTCATGGCTGAGTGCCCCCAACCCAGGCAGGAGCTGGCATCCTGTGATGGCCCCTTCTTCCCTTCTCTGAGTGCACTTGAGGCCACCCCAGTCTCCAAAGTGGTCCTCGCATCCATGTCTGTGCCACAGCACAGGCTGACAACACACATCAGAAAAGGTGGACAGTCCGTGCCCCATCCGAGAAGGGCTTGCTCCCTCCCTTTGTCCTGTAGATCTTGGCGGAGGCTGTCGAGCAGGTAGACTTCCAGCTGAGTCTGGGGACTGTGTGGTCCTCGCCTGGCCCTGCCAACTGGCTGGGCCTGGTTAGGCCAGCTCTGTTTTCTGCCGTCTCTGACCAGCATGGGTCTAAGTTTTGGAGGATGCTGCCACTGAGGCAGGCTATATTCAACCCACCAATAAATACTGTCTTTGCAGGGGCAGGGTGTGTATAGAATATAGATATTTTTATATATATATATATATATATATCTTTTATATTAAAAGGGACAAGGGCTAGGCTGGCCCATGGCAGGGCTCAGGCAGCTGGCCTCATGTGTCCGGAGGGTGGTGCCGGCGGTTCCGGGGCTTTTTCTGGTCCTGGGGCTCAGGAGACCGGGGTGCCCCTGGAGCCTCCCTGGGGCTGGGGGGCACATGGCGCCAGTAACCCTGGCAGTACTGGTGGATGAGGCCCACTTCTGGCTGGGCCAGCAGCTGGGCTAACTCCTGGTAAGGAGGCGTTGAGGGGCCTGCGCCCGGGGGTGGCTGGGCGCTCACGGACAGTGGTGGGAAGAGGGCAGCATGGACGGCGTCCCGGCCCAGTACATGCAGCTGCACTCGTGTGACGACGTGCTTAAAGTTGTTCTCAGTGGCTGTGCAGGAGTAGACGCCACGATCGCTGAGCTGCAGGGCACGGAGCAACAAGCCCTGCTCTGTGCGCAGGAAGCGGTCCTCTGCACGAATCTGCAGGGGCAAGGAGAGGGGGTTCAGAGGCTCTGTGACCACCCTATGGCCCCAGCCAGTGACTAGATCAGACCACCTTTGTGGCCATTCCGTGTAGAGGCACCCATGTGGGATTTCCATATGCCAGAAAAACCACATGAAGTTTCCATATAATGAGAGATATTTGAATAAGGCATCTGTACAGATTTCCACTTCAGGAGGGATGACCATGAGGTTCTGTACAATGAGGAAAATTTGAAGCGCACACAGAATTTCCTTTTTTTTTTTTTTTTTTTGAGACAAGGTCTGGCTCTGTTGCCTAGGCTAGAGTGCAGTTGAATGATCTGCAACCTCTGCCTCCCTGGTTTACTGCAACCTCTGCCTCCCAAGCTCAAGCCATCCTCCCACCTCAGCCTCCCAAGTAGCTGGGACCACATGCATGACTATGCCCAGCTAATTTTTGTATTTTTGGTAGAGAAAGGGTTTCACCATGTTGCCCAGGTTGGTCTCGAACCCCTGACCTCAAGCAATTTGCCTGCCTTGGCTTCCCAAAGTGTTGGGGTTACAGGCATGAGCCACCACACCCAGCCAGAATTTCCATTTAATGAGAATATCCAATTGGGATAACCACATAGAATTTCCATGTAAACAGGGACACCTGTAGGGCATTTCCATAAAATGAGGGCCCCATAGAATTTCCACATACTGGAGCTCACTCACATGATGTTTTTGTAGAAGGTACACCCCCAATGTGGTATGCATATGGAATTTTCATGTGAACAGGCATACCTAGAAACACTTTCCATAGAATGAGGCCAATCCCATGGTGTTTCCACATAACTGTTTTCACTCAAAGATTTGCATGTAGGGAAGGGAGCTTGGAAGGGGTCACAGCATGAGAGTTGCTCCAGATCACTCCTCTACTACATTTCACCACTGCGCAAGGACTCTCACGTCCACGGTGCAGCACTGGGCGCAGGAACTCACCTCTCGGCGCCGGTCACCAGGATCTCGCTGAAACAGCCACTTAACAGCGGCTTGGGGTGAGCGGGGCTGACACTCAAGGAAGGCTGCGCTGCCGGCCACACCATACTGCACAGACTCCACGGCATTCTTGTTGGCTTTAGAGTGAGAGGGGTTAAGCAAAAGCCGCATCACCTCCGGGCAGCCTGAGTAGGCACCGAGGGGCACCTACTCACCAATGTAGAGCTCTGTGTTGATGGGGCAACTAGGAACATCCCATCTCCATTAGCCCCCACCCTCCATTAGCCATCAGAGCACCCTTACAGTGGGGGCCCTGTGAGCAGCTTTGTGGGCTGCGTGGAGCTCTGCAGTGTGAGCAGCACCCCACGGTGAGGCCCAGCATACTCACCATTGGAGTTGAACCCACGGCACTGCCTGATGGGGTTTCCGTGCCGGACGTCCTGCCGGCGGCTCCGCCTGGATGAGGATAGCCCCTGAAGGAGTGCTCCCAGGAAGCTTGCCTCCCCAGGTCCCTGTATCTCCCTGACTCCAGGGCAGGGCCCTTTTTCCCCAGGGCAGTGATGTCTTACCCATAAGACTCCCCTAGGGTAATATCACATGCACCCCGGGTAATATCACATGCACCCCCAAATCCCCTAGGATAGGGCCCTGGGACTGGTTGCTAAAATTCTAGGTGTCTAGGGGTCCACACCTCTTGGAGGATGCTGTATAGCGGGAGCAGGCCTGGCCATCCCAGGCACAGTAAGGGTCCCGGGCAAGGCAGCAGTCAGCACAGGCAGCCCCATACGCCTGGCAGCGGTGCAGGCTCAGGTGTGTGACACCCACGGCTGACGCCACGTAGAGTTGTTGCTGGAGCAAAGGGTAGGGCCTTGTCAGTTCCTGTCCCATAGCCAGCCCCACCAACAGCCAGCTAGGCTGGGCTCCTCTTCCCTGTTCCATGCCTCAGTTTACCCATCCCTGTGCCAACGGCATGACCCTGAGGGGATGCAGGCCCTGTCCCCATCCCTGGCCCACCTCGCCAAAGGCTTACCCTCTTAGAAGAGATGGTCATGGTCTTGACAGGTGCTGGATCCTAGAAAAAGATAAAGATCAGCTTGGGACGCCAGGGACCCCCTCCCTGCCCTGACCTAGAGGTCTCAGGTCAGAGGCTGGGACTGGGGGGAGGGTGAAGGTGGGGAGGTTAGGACTGGGTGGTGTCACACCCACCTTGAAGACCTCCACCTCCTCCAGCATGAGCTCTTCCATCTCCTGGTCATCCTTGGGCAGCACAATGACCTTCTGCACTGTCCCGCGGTCTGGAACGGGCCGGGCAGGGCCTCAGTGGGGCTGGGGATGCTGGGGAAGGGGTACCAGCCTCAGCCCCTTCCCCCACCAGGGCCCAAACCCCCTAGGGCATTGGAGCGGGAGCTTTGTGCCAAGGTGGAAGAGTTTCCCCAGGTCAAAGGGGACTGGCCCAGAACATAGGGGGTCATGGCCAGGGTCTGCCCCCACCAACCCAGACCCTGATTTTGGGCCCTGCTGAGAACAGGACACTGGGGCATGCATTCTCCTGTGTTTGGGCTGCTGGAACTGTAGGGGGTGCACTGTGGCATGTGTGTGCACACACGAGCATGTTGGCCTGTGTATCCTGGAGGTGTCTACCATCTGTCTCCACCCCCTTCCTGCCATACATAAGTCCCCAGATGCCCAGTGTCCCTGTTCTTCTGGGCCCCTGGGGATGGAAGTGGGAATGGGGTTTTCCCACCCCTAGCCTCTGTTATCCCAGCAATAGGGAGAAGGCACCAAAGGATGAGGATGAAGAGGTGACTCTGATGAGCTTGCAGCAAGCCCTAGCAGGGCAAGCCCCAGCCCCAAGGATCTGCACCCCGCACCCGGTGGGCCCAGCGTGGGAGAGGCCGGGAGCAGCAGTGGGTACCTGTGCCCAGGAAAAGCACCTCATAGCGCCCGTCGGCTGCATCCACCTGGTCTACGGCAACAGTGGTGAGGCGGTAGGGAGCACCTGTGCGGACTACCAGGGGCCGCCGCTGCAGAGGGTACACGGCCTGGTACATGAGCGGGTGGCTGCGCATGAAGTTGATCACCTCATCAGGATAATCCTTGGTGGACTTCATAGATGGCGTGAAGGTTCCACCAGGGCACTGTGGACAGGTGGCGAGTGTCAGTCCCAGGCTGCCTGGGCAGGGTAGGCTGGAGCCATTAGCTTCAGAAGAGGCCGCTGCACTATCTGTCCCTACCACCTCAACCTGCTCCTCTCCCCAAACCCGCTCTCCAGGTTTCTGCCCTGCACCTGACCTCTACAGGTCCTGCTCTGGCCAAGGTCCCACGTGGCCAAATGCCACAGCCACCTCCCTGGCCTCAGGTGCCATGACCTTGTGGCAGCATTTGCCCAAGCGGACCACTCCCTTCCATGTCCCCCTCCCCACCCTGTCATCTCCTTCCTCTCTGGCTGTTCCTAGGGTCTCATCCGTCTCCCTCCTGCACAGCTGGACTGCAGGCCCCGACGTCCTTGTCACACACCAGGCTCACTCTCCTCCTTCCTGAAGCTGTCCCCTGAGCCTGGGCTCAGCCTGCCCCCCGTCATGGCCAGCTTACCTCTGGCCCATCCTTCTGACTCCAGGTTACCTCTGGAGGGAAGCCTCCCCTGTCCCCCACTGAGACCAGCTTCTCCAGCCCAGTCCTGACCACATGGAGTCAGAACTGCATTGGATCAGATCCGCTGCTCTCCTGCTTAAACTCCCACATCAGCCGGTGTTACATCAAGATAAAGTGACATGCCTCTGTGACCTCTGAGACCCTGCCTGAGGCCTGGCCCTGCCCCTCCCCAGCTCTTTTCCTCCTGTTCCTCAGCTGAGCCAACCTTTAGCCTGCCTCCAGTGTCTGCAGGGAAGACGCTTCCCTCCAACCTTCGGCTCCCAAACAGCCCCACAGAGGACCCTCCGAGGAGCAGCTGACCATGCCCAGCCCACCATCTTTGTCCCAGAATCCTGTCTGGGCTCCTCCACAGCTTGACACTGTGTGTGAAGGCCCGTCTGTGTGTGCATTACGGCTCACCGCCTCCGCTGGCTGGGAGGGCCATGACAGTGGGGCCCGTGTTGCAAAGGGCCTGACCCAGAGGCCTCTTAGAAGAAGAGGAAGGGGAGAAGCAGGATGAGTGGGGTCCTTACCGTGCCTGGCCGTGGGTAGGGCATCTTCCCTGAGAAGGGCATCCACTGGTAGTTGGGCCCCTCTTTGTGGGCAAAGGGCCCATTGAAGACCATGCGAATATCAGCCATGGAGTAGACACACACGGCAGAGCCTCGGAACACGGAGCTGTGGGCATGGCAGGCGCTGCTGAGCGGGACAGACCCTCCACCTAGGGCCCATCCCCAAACTGCCCCCTCCCCACAGCTCGCCACCGGGCTGGGGTTCTCCACGAGTTACAATCCCCCAACGGGGCCACTCCCTGCCACTGCTGGCCCCGACCCCAGCCTCACCCAGAAGAGGTAAAGACAGCGTAAATGACAGGGTTCCTCACGTCCTGGGTCTGCTGGACAAACACGTCCTCTGGGGACAGAGGGAGAAGGTATTGGAGGGTGCCTTGGGTGGGAGCCCCTGGGCCCCACCCACTCCTGCACGGGGTGGGGGGGCCCACCAAAGGCACCCTGACCACCCATCCAGCCTCTATTCCTCTTGCTGTAGCCAGAGCACCCTGCCTGCCTGCTGGGCACTCACGGAGCTCATCAAAGTGAGTCTCAATGCCATCCTCGCCCGGGACAGAGCAGACGAGCCGCGCTTTCAGGAATGTGCTCCACTTGTTGACCAGGCAACAGTGACCACCGTCATCGTTCTAGGGGGTGGGGTAAGAGGCCGGGTCAGATCAGCTCTTGACCCCAAGCCCTGGCTGGAGCAGGGCTGATGAAGCCAGAACTGGTTGAAGGGGCAGCCTGGTGGCTCTGCCAATGCATACCAGACAAATGCGCCCGATGCGGGCGTACACAGCGGGGCTCTGCGGCGCCTCTGCCGACCGCTCACGGAAGAAGAAGTAAAGCTTATCATCATTGCGCTCCGCGCTGTCAGGAATGAGCTCAGCATGGATGAACGACGGGTCTGCAGGTGGCAGGGGTCAGCTGGGTGAGCCCCTACTCTGATGGTGCCCCTGATGTTCTCCGACAGAATCCCCAGCCAGGTACAAGAACACCCCCAACTCCTCTCCAGATAAGAAACTACCCCTGCCCCAGGTAGTCATAGGCTAAACATGTCCCCACTTCCCCCACATGTGCTTCTTTACGACCTCCTTGCCGCATCCCAGACACACGGCCACAGAAGGGCTCCTGGGGCTGCGCTTACCGTTCAGCCACCGGGAGTTGTACTGATCCGTGCGCATGGCTGTCTGCTTTCCAAGTGTGCGGAAGATGGCTGCATCAGTGCCCATAAAATCGATGTACACACCAGCATAGAGCTCCTCATCTGTGGGTGGGCCAGTGGGTCAGTCAGAGGGCTGCTGTTTGCTAGGGCCAGGGCACAGCTCAGATGACTTCCAGGGCAGGGCCTTATCTCCCCGCTCAGGCTCCCCGCTGGGGCATGATCCTATCTCCAGTGGAGTGCTGGTCAGTGTTTCACCACTGGCTCTGGGAGGGTTGGCATTAGTAACGATCAGCTCTGATTAGTAGCAATAGCCCATTTCTGTGGTGTGAATACTCCTGCCATGACTAATTTCAAGCTACCAACCTGAGGTCACTGAAAGCAAAATCAGGAAGAGCTGCCAACACCACTGTACAGTATTTCTACCCCACAGACACAACAAATGTAAATCACCTCAAGAGCATAGCTAATAGGAAAGGTGCAGTGGCTCATGCCTATAATCCCAGCACTTTGGGAGGCCCAGGCGGGTGGATCATTTGAGGTCAGGAGCTGGAGACCAGCCTGGCCAAGATGGTGAAACCCTGGCTATACTAAAATACAAAAATTATCCGGGCATGGTGGCAGGCGCCTCTAATCCCAGCTACTCGGGAGGCTGAGGCAGGAGAATTGCTTGAACCAGGGAGGCGGAGGTTGCAGTGAGCGAGATCGCGCCACTGCACTCCAGCCTGGGCAACAGAGCAAGGCTCCATCTTAAAAAAAAAAAAAGAGAGGCCGGGCATGGTGGCTTATGCCTCCTGCAATCCCAGCACTTTGGCAGGCCGAGGCAGGCAGATCATGAGGTCAAGAGATCGAGACCATCCTGGCCAACGTGGTGAAACCCTGTTTCTACTAAAAATACAAAAAAATTAGCCAAGCGTGGTGGTGCACGCATGTAGTCCCAGCTACTCGGGAGGCTGAGGCAGGAGGCTGAGGCAGGATGATCGCTTAAACCTGGGAGGCGGAAGTTGCAGTGAGCTGAGATTGCACCACTGCACTCCAGCCTGGTGACACAGTGAGACAACCGTCTCAAAAAACAAAAACAAAAATAAAAAAACCACAAAAAAACAAAAAAGAGCAGAGCTAACAATAAAGTGTAGTGAAAGAATTAGGAAGCATACGCACACCTCAGTTCACTGGGCTTTGTGCACTGCAAATACTGCATTTTTTACAGAAGGAAGGTTTGTGGCAACCCTGTGTCAAGCAAGTCTGTTAGCACCATTTTTTCAACAGCGTATGCTTACTTTGTGTCTCTGTGTCTGTGTCACAGTTTGGTAATTTTTCTTCTTCTTTTTTTTTTTTTTTTTTTTTTTTGAGACGGAGTCTTGCTCTGTCACCCAGGCTAGAGTGCAGTGGCACCATCTCAGCTCACTACAACCTCCGCCTCCCAGGCTCAAGCAATTCTCTTGCCTCAGCCTCCCAAGTAGCTGAGACTACAGGTGTCCACCACTACACCTGGCTAATTTTTGTATTTTTAGTACAGACGGGTTTTCACCATGTTGGCCAGGCTGGTCTCGAACTCCTGACCTCAGGTGATCCACCTGCCTCGGCCTCCCAAAGGGCTGGGATTACAGACATGAGCCACCGCGCCTCGCCTACATTTTGGTAATTCTTGCAATATTTCAAACTATCTGTTATGGTGATCTGTGATCAGTGATCTTTGATGTTACTATTGCAATTATTTTGGGGCACCGTGAACCTCACCCATATAAAACAGTGAACTTAATCGATAAATGTTGTGTGTGTTCTGACTGCTCCACTTACTGGGCATTCTCCCATCTCTCTCCCTCTTCTTGGGCCTCTCTATTCTCTGGGACACAGCAATATTAAAATTAGATCAATTAATAATCCCACAATGGCCTCTAAGTGTTCAAGTGAAAGGAAGAGTCATATTATCTCTCACTGTAAGTCAAAAGCTAGAAATGGGCCAGGTGCAGTGGCTCATGCCTGTAATCCTAGCACTTTGGGAGGCTGAGGCAGGGGATCACTTGAGGTCAGGAGACCAGCCTGGCCAACATGGCAAAACCCATTTCTACTAAAAATATAAAAATTAGCCAGAGGTGGTGGTGGGCACCTATAATCCCAGCTACTTGGGACGCTGCAGCAGGAAAATCACTTGAACCGGAGAGCAGGGAGTCGGGGGGTGGAGGTTGCAGTGAGCCGAGATCATGCCACTTCACTCCAGCCTGGGGGACAGAGTGTAACTCTGTCAAAAGAAAAAAAAAAAAAAAAAAAGCTAGAAATGATTAAGCTTAGTATGGAAAGCATGTTGAAAGCTGAGACAGGTCCAAAACTAGGCCGCTAGCACTAGTTAGCCAAGTTGTGAATGCAAAGGAAAAGTTCTTGAAGGAAATTAGAAGGGCTATTCCAGTAAACACACAAATGATAAGAAAGTGAAACAGCCTTATCACTGATATGGTGAAAGTTTTACTGGTTGACATGGAAGATCAAACCAGCTACAACATTCCTTTAAGCCAAAGTCTAATCCAGGGGAAGCCCTAACTCTCTTCAATTCTGTGAAGGCTGAGAGAAGAGAGGAAGCTGGAGAAGAAAGGTTTGAAACCAGCCGAGACTGGTTCATGAGGTTTAAGGAAAGCAGCCATCTCCAAAACATAAACATGCAAGGTGAAGAGCAAGTGCTGATGGAGAAGCTGCAGCAAGTTTTCCAGAAGATTTAGATAAGATCATGGATGAAGGGGGCTACACTAAACACGATTTTCAATGCAGATAAAACAGCCTTCTGGCCAGGGCCAGTGGCTTACACTTCTAATCCCAGCATTTTGGGAGGCAGAGGCGGGAGAAACACTTGAGGTCAGGAGTTCAAGACCAGCCTGGTCAACATGGCGAGATGCCGTCTCTACTAATAATACAAAAATTAGGCAGGCATGGTGGCATGCACCTGTAATCCCAGCTACTTGGGAGGCTGAGGCAGGAGAATCGCTTGAACCCAGAAGGCAGGGGTTGTGGTAAGCCGAGATGGTGCCACTGCATTCCAGCCTGGGCAACAGGGCGAGACTCCATCTCAAAAAAAAAAAAAAAGAAAAAGAAAGAAATAGCCTTCTTGTGGAAGACGATGCCATGTAGGATTTTCACGGCTATCAAGGAGAAATCAATTCCTGGCTTCAAAGCTTCAAACGACAGTCAGACTCTCTTATTAGGGGCTAATGCAGCTGGTGACTTTAAGTTGAAGCCAGTGCTCATTTACCATTCCAAGAACCCTAGGGCCCTTAAGAATTATGTGAAATCGGGGCGGGCGTGGTGGCTTACGCCTGTAATCCCAGCACTTTGGAAGGCCGAGACAGGTGGATCACGAGGTCAGGAGATCGAGAGCATCCTGGCTAACACGGTGAAACCCCGGTCTCTACTAAAAATTAGCTGGGTGTGGTGGCGGGCGCCTGTAGTCCCAGCTACTCAGGAGGCTGAGGCAGGAGAATGGCGTGAACCCGGGAGGCGGAACTTGCAGTGAGCTGAAATCACAGCACTGCACTCCAGCATGGGCGACAGAGCGAGACTCCGTCTCATAAAAAAAAAAAAAAGAATTACGCAAAATCTACTCTGCCTGAGCTCTATAAATAACAACAAAGCCTGAATGATAGTACATCTGCTTACAGCATGGTTTACCAATTTTTTTTTTTTTTTGAACCAGAGTCTCGCTCAGTTGCCCAGGCTGGAGTGCAGTGGCACGATCTTGGCTCACTGCAACTTCCACCTCCCAGGTTCAAGCTATTCTTCTGCCTTGCCTCCCAAGTAGCTGGGATTACAGGTGCACACCACCACACCTGGCTAATTCTTGGGTTTTTAGTAGAGACAGAGTTTCACCCATGTTGGCCAGCCTGGTCTCGAACTCCTGACCTCAAGTGATCCACCCGCCTCGGCCTCCCAAAGTCCTAGGATTACAGGCGTGAGCCACTGTGCCTGGCTGGTTTTCTGAATATTTTAAATCCACTGCTCAGAAAAAAAGATTCCTTTCAAAATATTACTGCTCATTGGTCTTGGTCTCCATCAGAGTTCTGATGGAGGTGTGCAAGGAGACAAATGTTGTTTTCATGCCTGCTAACACAACATCCGTTCTGCAGCCCATAGATCAATTTCAATTTTCAAGTCTTTTTTTTTGAAATGGAGTCTCGCTCTGTTGCCCAGGCTGGAGTGCAGTGGCACGATCTCAGCTCACTGCAACCTCCACCTCCCAGGTTCAAGTGATTCTCCTGCCTCAGCCTCCCTAGTAGATGGGATTACAGGCACCCGCCACCACGCCTGGCTAATTTTTGTATTTTTAGTAGAGACAAGGTTTCACCATGTTGGCCAGGCTGGTCTCGAGCTCCTGATCTCAGGTGATCCGCCCACCTCCGTCTCCCAAAGTGCTGGAATTATAGGTGTGAGCCACCACACCCGGCTAGTTTTGAGTGTTTGTTACTTTTTATTGTTGTTACCTTTGTTTTAATGTTTAATCGTAAACTCATATAATTTAAAAAATGGTTTTTATTTTTTATTTTTTAGTAGAGACAGGGTTTCACCATGTTGTCCAGGCTGGTCTCGAACTCCTGACCTCAAATGATACAATCGCCTCAGCCTCCCAAAGTGCTGGGATTATAGATGTGAGCCACTGAGCCTGGCCTTAACTTTTAATAATAGTTGTCTTTAACAACTGGCTCAAAAAATTCCTGAAAATTTAATAATGTACTTGCCTCTAACATACCACATCTGAGGCTCCCCCAGGGCAGGCCCTGTCTTTCCTCATCAGACTGATTTGGGCTCTGCCATCAGGCTGGGACCTTCTCACTTGCCAAGAGGGGGAGGATAATGTCTGCCCCTTGACCCCAGGGCCTTTCCCAGGCTTGGAGGTGGCACAGTGCCCAACAGCTGCTCTGAGAGGCAGACTGTTGAACAATCAGAAAACAGGCAGCGTGCATGAGTCAGGGTCAGTGGTGGGTTCATCCAACCTGCAGTTAGGGGCAGCAGCTGCTCCTGAGACCCCGGCAGGACCCCTACTCAGAGAACAGCCCCCAACCCTCCCAGACACCTACCCAGACCAGAAACATGCTCTCCCTGTCTGGTCACAGAGCCAGAACTTTCCATTGGTGCTTCCCTACAGGGCTCTCCCAGCCTCTCAGACACACCAAGAACATGCTATGGGACTGCCCCTCAGACCAGCCCCGATACGCACTCGGCTTATCTTCTCTTCTAGGAGACCTGTGGTCAGGAGGGTTCTGGACTTTGCATGGACCACACTGTGTGTTTCAGGGTAGGACCTGGCTTCCTTGGTACCCCATCCAAAGGGGCCAGGTGGAGGTTTCTACCACCCAGTCTCTGACCTCAGCTCACAGTGGGGTCTGGCCTGCACCCTCTCCCCCTTGCCAGGTGGGGCCTTTTGGGGAGTTCAGGGACAGCCTAGTCACGGTCTCTGCCCTTGGGTAAGTGTTGGTGCCATGCCCCATCTCCAGGGGCAGAGGCCACACATTGAGACTGTAGAGCGGGGCTGGGGGGCACTCACTGATGAGGGCCGATGCTGTGTCCAGCTTGGGATCGTACGGACACTTGCCCTTCCCTGACTCGAGTCGCTCAGGCTCCAGGTAGAAGATGTAATCCTGCAAGGCAGAGCGGGGCTCAGCATCGTCCAGGCCAGTCCCTCAGCCAGGAAGTGTGAGGGTCACCAGGCTCCCAGGGTGAGAATGAGCCCCCAGGCATACCCCGAGCCCACCCCTACACTCCCCAGAGTTCCTTGGCCTTAAACTCCATCCAGCCAGGTCTCCCAGGGCAGGGCCATGCTGTGGGCTCCAAGGGAGGTGCTTCCTAGTCCCAGGTCTTAGGGAAGACCTGGGGACCAAGTCTCAAGGGGCCCTGTCTTGGGGGCTATGAGATGGACATGGAGTGGGCTTGTAGGGGCTGAAGCCCCTCCATGCCAACTGGCTCATAAAGACACTGGCCAAGGCCCCCTGGGCTACAGAGGCACAGCTCTTTGCTGTGGCTGCCTGTCTTGGGTCAAGAAGGCGTTGCAGACCTGGCCAGGGCAGGAGTGACTGGTTAAAGGCCTGGGGTCCTGTCCTTTGCCATCAGGTCTAGCCAGGCCAGAGAGCTCTAAGGTTACTGTATCCTCAGGCTTTGTGTCCTACCTGTGGTCCTCAGGATGGACCAATGGGCCACGACCTTTCTCCTGTCCCTCAGCAGAGCCCCCAGGCTCCACATCTCCCCAGGGAGCCAGGAGTCAAGGAGTCCAGCCCAGACCACATGGAATTCACAAAGCCCCCTGTGCCTCCCAGCCCAGCCTGCAAGATGCTAGGAGGAAGGCTGGAAAAGGCACTGGGACAGGGGTGAGCACAGAGGCCACAAGAGAAAGCCAGTCAGAGGGAGGGAAAGGGGCAAGGAGAGAGGAACAGAGGCAGGAGGAGGTGGCAGCAGGTGGCAGGATGGCGATGGGAAGGTGCACACAGGCCTACTTCCAGTTACACACTGCACACGTGACTTCCTGCACACACAGGGGTGCACACACAGCTCTGAACATATCACTGCCAGCACACGGAACCCCCTGCTCACACCATGGACACGCACACACAGAATCCACACGATCCTGCATTTCTGCACTCCCCACCACAAACATGCTCTGTCATTCACCGGCAGCCCCTGCCCCCCTGCCCGCCCCTGCCCAGCCCCAGCTCTCCCAGCCCAGACCCAGGTCATGACTAGTGGACAGATACCACCCGGGAGAAGAGCGCCCCAAGCACATGAGTGTGCAGGACACCTGTGTTCACAGATGACTCATGGGAGGCATGGGGCACGGACACCTGGGAGTAAGGTGTCAGACTGCACTCATGTGCCACTTTCCACTCTGGGTGCTGAGTGAGGAGGGCCCACATCCACACTGGTGTGTGCTCTTGTGTGTCTACACACATGCTTTCTGAGGGCTAAGGCATGGCTGTCCCCAGGGCTCCTGTCTTCCCCGCCTGGTGGCTTCATTATTTCTTGCCTGCAGGGGTCACACTGAGGCTGACATGAGTCCAGCTGGGCATGCCTTCTGAGCCTGAGGGCACTTCAGAGGAAGGGGTGGGGATGGGGTGTGGGCACAGAGGTAGAGGGGAGGCCCTGGGGAGGCTGGCCTCAGGTGCAGGCCTAGGGCGAGTTCCGCTCAGAGGCAGTGCTGCCTGGCAAAGACCTGGAGGGATGAGGCCCACCTGGCGTGGGGCTGTGGGCGTCGGGCGGAGGGCACCATCCGTGGCTCGGCTGCCGCGGCCTCTGACCGCCTGCGTCTGGGTCCATGGTGTGGCCTGAGAAGACGAGGAACAGGGGTTAGAGCTGGGGGTGGCAGGGGCTGGGGGAGCGGGCTCGGGCTGCCAGCCTCTAACACCACACAGGCCAGGAACACATGTGAACACGTGGGCCCCCCAGAACACGTCTATGCGTGTGCACATACATACACACAGGCTTGGCACACGCCTGCACACACAGGTGCCCCTCAGATCCAGTCACTCTCACACATGCCCTACAAGTTCACGCCAGCTCACACACATGCCCACATGGAAATGGAAAAGGGTGGAAGCAGGCAGGAAGGGGCAGAGCTGGGGAAGGGGCAGCTCCCCACAACCCCGGCCCTGGGGGAGGAAGGCAGCTCTCCCCCAGGCCACATGGTAGAAGCTGACCCAGGTGTCCAGCCTCCTATTGCAAGGCCCCCACCAGGCCCTCTGGCTCGGCTGTGGCGGCACGGTCCACAGGCATAGCCAAGAGAGCTGTTGCCACATATGGAGCAAGTGCTTACTATGTGCCAGGCACAGTGCTAGGAGCTTTGGGAGCTTTAGCTCACTGCCTCCTCCTCACACCGACCTGTGAGAAAGGCAGCAGTTAGCCCCATTTTCAAGTGAAGAAACTGAGGCTCAGTGAGGTGAAAGAAGTCACTCACCCAAGGTCAAAAGGCTCGGAAGTGGCAGGGCTGGGGCTGAAGCCCCTCCTCCCATCAGGACCCTGGGATGCAGCCACCAGCAGGGGCAGCACAGGGCCAGGGTGGCTGGGGCTTACCTGGGCACGGCGTCCGCGGTTCACATAGGTGCACATGGGGTTGTAGGCACCTGTCCCGCACACATACAGGTGTGTTCGGTTCCAGGGCTGGATGAGCCTGACGAAGTTCCCACACTCGCCCTGGGGCCAGAGGGAAGGCTGCATAGGTGCCCTGGCCAGGCCTGCCCCCACACTGGGGGCAGTGCCTTCCCACCTGTGGATTCCCCCTTCCCACCTGTGGATCCCACCAAACTCACGTTGCCATCCTTGCCTGAGAGCACGCATTCCTCGATGCGCTGTGGGGAGGCTGCCCAGTGTATCTGCAGAGATGGGGGTCAGAGGGTGCAGCCTTCTGGACATGCCCTGAGCCCTGGGGCTCCGTGCCCACCCCACGTCCCACATCAGGGCCAGCCCTTACAATGAGGGGCTCGCGGTTGATGTCGTGCAGGTCCAGGGACAGCACGTAGTCCTTGCTGCCCACATACATGCGGTCGTGGTCCTCGTCCTTGAGCAAGATTCGGTAGTCGGTTGTGTTGAGCAGGAAGTTGAAGAAGTGGGCGGTGCCTGTGGCCTTCAACTCTGCAGGTGGAGGGCAGGGCACCAATTAGGACCTTCAGGAAACCATCCAGCCATACCCCCTCTGACAAAGGGGAGACTGAGGCCCTGAGGTTCCCCTCAGGACCCCCACCACACAGTGGTCTTTTTTTTTTTTTCTTTTTTTCTTTTTACAAGATCGAGTCTCACTCTGTTGCCCAGGCTGCAGTACAGTAGCGAGATTGCGGCTCACTGCAACCTCCATCTGCTGGGTTCAAGCGATTCTCCTGTCAAGCGAGCCTCCTGAGTAGCTGGGATTACAGGCGTCACCCACCACACCCAGCTTATTTTTTTGTTTGTTTGTTTTTTGAGATGGAGTCTCACTCTGTCACCCAGGCTGGAGTGCAACGGCACGATCTCGGCTCACTGCAACCTTCGCCTCCCGGGTTCAAGCAATTCTGCTGCCCCAGCCTCCTGAGTAGTTGGGATCACAGGCGCCCGCCACCACGCCCGGCTAATTTTTGTATTTTTAGTAGAGATGGGTTTCACCATGTTGGTCAGGCTGGTCTCGAACTCCTGACCTCGTGATCCACCTGCCTCAGCCTCCCAAAGTGCTGGGATTACAGGCATGAGCCACTGTGCCCAGCCCACACAGTGGTCTTAAACCTCCCGCTTCCCTTCCTGGATCCTTCTCAGCTCCCTCTCCAGTCCCTGACAGACTGGGAAGACAAAGTGGCACAGGTAGGCAGGCCAGGGATGGCGCCACACCCAAAGCTAAACCCGTGATTCATAGACAGCCCTAGCTAGTCTCTGGGTCCTAATGAAGGGCGGTGGGTGCGGGCCAGGGTACGCAACAGCATCAAAGAGTTTTTGCTCAGGTGGGGGTTAATGCTCCCACGCTCAGGGTGGGGCCAGCTTCACACAGGGGCTTAAAAGGGCTAATGAGCAGATAGGGGTGTGGCCGGGTATATATCTGGGACAGCCCGCAGACTCTGGCATGGAGCCTGGATGCCCTGTTCTTACCCTGGCCGCCCACCAGGCAGAGGGCACAGCTGGTGCACAGCAAGGTCCTCACTTGGTCTGAAGCAGGTTAGCCAGGAGACCAGAAAGCCCTGCTGGACACAGTGCCCTACAGACCCCAGCTTCCCCCAGACCCTATAAGGCTGCTAATGGTGGAACTCTCAGGCCACCTTGAACGAGCCAGGACAGTCATTTCTGGGAAAGAGGCTCTCTCCCTGGAGCTACAACGCAGGGGCTAAAGGCAGGGTTCAACTGGGTCCTCTAGTTTCCCTTTTGCATGAGTCCAGCAGCCTTGGCCCTCCAACTCCAGGATGCTGGGGAAAAGTCCTTCCTAAGGATGAAGGACAGGAGGGGGCTCAGACAGTGACAGACAAAGGACTCCTAGAAGCTTGGGAACCTGCCTCCAAGGGGAGGGAGAGCCGAGGGGTCCCCTTGACAAGCCCCTTCTCCACCCACCCCCGGCTATCTTTAGCTCAGCAGAAGAGGGAACACTGTAATGAGGATGATGAATATTCACACGCACAGGGGGCTTAAGATAGCAGCACACAGAAGAGCGCATGCATGTATACACGTGGCACAGGCATCACATGGCGCATACATGTCCTGCCACACATGAGGCACTCACCAAGGGGGTCACACATGTCTCATCTCCCCTCCCCAGCTGGTAACCCATTTCACAGGTGGGGCAGTCAAGGGAGAGGCCTGGGCCAGGCCCCAAGGCACCTGGAGGGGGAGAACAGCTGGGATCCGAGGTCCTAGACACAGCCTGAAGGTGGGGCAGAGGTGGGCTGGGGTCAGGGGGTTTCACCAGCTGACCCAGAGCCCATATCTGGTCCCAGAACCTCACTCGGAGAAACTAGCGGGTAAGGAAAGGTCTTGCCCTGCCTGGCCCTGACTATGCGGTGACAAGGGAATGCAGGTGATGACCTTGGCCAACCGCTGGGACGCAGGGACGCCGAGGGATCAAAGGGCCGATCCTGCCTGGCGATGGCCTCACCCGCCTGTCCGGCGGTGCCTCTGAAGTCCTGGGCAGGGCGGCCCAGGCACCTGTCCCGCACCTGTTGTTGGGCCACTCGGAGTCCCCCGACTGGCCGCTCACCCGCCTGGCCGCTCACCCACAGTGACAACAGGAAAGTAAACATTCCCCCACCCCCAGGGCTGGGAAGTGGCCAGAGAGGAAGTGGGGCTGCCAGTGGAGCCCCCCCAGGCTGGGACAGCCCGCCAGGGGTTATTTATACCCTGGCTGGGGGCATGGCTCGGTCGTGCCCTTACCCATCCCCTGGGCTAGGGGGCACTTTGGGGGCAATGGCAGGGGGAGGGGGTAGAGGCTTAAGTGGGTGCCTTCAGACATGGGCACTCCGAGTAAGGGGGAGCTTCAGCCATCAAGCCCCCAGGAACCCAATCAGCTGTAATCCCCACGCTCCAACCCTGCGCAGCCTTGGGCCTCTATAATATCAACCCTGCACCACGACTCCCAGAGCCCGAGGCCCAAGTCTGAGTCCCCTACCCTCTCGCAAAGCCCCAGCACTCCCAAACTCTAGCTCCCTCTGTGAGAAAGGCCGTAGAGAACACTCAGAGGATGAGGAAACTGAGTCCCAGCTTAGGGGCAGGAGATTGGCCTCGACCCTCTCTGCCCTCGGCCCCCAGTCTGCCCCTGGGTGGAGGTGGGGGTGGAGGGAGCCCCTTGCTCAGTTATCGAACACCCACTGTGCACAAAGCCCTGTGCTCACAATACCAAGGGCACAGGGCACAGGGAAGGGATGTGACATGCCAGAGTGCATGGGGGTGGGATTCCCACCCAGGTCCATGGCTGAAGGAGGGGGAGGCCCAGGGGAAGCCAGTCCTGGTGGTAGTGACTGCCTGCCAGGAGGGCCAGGGCCGGAAGGTGACTCGCTCCCCATGGACAAGGCACATGACTCAGGACCTGCGGGACCCCTCCCAGTGGCCACGGGATATGGCGTCAATGGCTCTGGTGTCACAGGACGTGACGCTTTGGTCTCTGGGGAAACAGTGTGGGGGGAGGGGGAGCCCCAGGAGGCTGCACATGGTGGGGAAGGGGTGGGACCCAGGATCAGGGATCCTTGGTTATGGCTTGAGTTTCTCGGTGAGCTTCATGACCTGAGTTGGGGGCACTCTCGCTCTCTGAGCCTCATTCTCTAGTCTAGACCATCTCTCAGGCCCTCCTGGTACTGATACTCAAAGTGACCCTGAGGATCAGTGACCCCGTTCTGATCTCAGAGAGAGGCTCACGGCCTGGCATTCCTCGGGTCTTCCGCCAACCCATCCTTCATGGGTGTCTCTGCCTTTCAGGGAAAGGGAGAGTGGGATGGGGTCCCAAGTCCTTCCCCAAGGAAGCAGGCTTCCAGGTGTCACTATCTCTTGTAGGGCATCCACCCCCATTCCCACCCCAGCTACCCCATTTCCTAGTGCTAGATTGGGGAGCAGAGAGGGCTATAAGGCAGGAAGAGGCCACCTGTGGACTCAGCTCCAGCCTCCCCAACTCCAGTGTGTCCCTACCCCATCCCCAACCCACAGGAGTAGAGCTAAATCCCAAACCATTCATCCAAACCCAGCCTACCAGACGGGAACCAAGGTGGAGAGGGGTGGGAACTTCCCCGGGTCCCAGAGCAAAGAAGGTGTAAGGTTCCAGCCTTCTCAACCCACAGGTGGACTTCTGACCCCACTCATGCCAGACTGTCGGTGAAAAGGGAAACAAGGAGCCCTGAGACAGCCCTGCACCCCCAGCTGCAGACAGGAAGACTGAGGCCCAAAGGAGAGTGGTACTCAATCCAGGTCACAGGGTGTCCTGTCCCCTGCTCCCCACTCCACCATGAGGCAAAGGAACTGGGAGCCTTCACTCCTCCAAGAAGCCTGAGTCAGAGCAGGGGGTGGGCAAGTAGCCCTGGGTATCCTCCTCCAAAACCTGCCGTCAGCAGGTGCCAGATCCTACCAGGCCCCAGCTCCCTTAAGGGACAGGGACTTGGGACAGAAGGAACAAAGGAACCTGGGACCTGAGATGGCATCAGTGGGGGGCAGGGCTGATGCAGACCCAGCCTGGTCATGTCCTAAGGCCAATCCCCACATCTGCTCCACTTGTCCCACACCTGGCTCTGGCAGCAGGAGCACCATGCCTCCTCGAATGCCATGGCAATGTTGAGGGAGGGGCTGGGCACGATCAAGGGTTCTGTGGGGATCAGGACTCCAGTCCAGATAAGCTTTGACCTTAGTGGGAGGAAGGGTGGTGTGCCTGGGTGCTGTCTCCTGGGAAGGGCTCCCCACCCCCATACTCTCATCCAGGCTGGGCACAAGTTGGGAGGGGTGACATCCGGGAAGGATTTTCCCGTCATCGGGAAGGAAGAGCCTTTTCTGGCATCAGACACCTCATTTCCGCAGCCGTTCCTGGCCTCCAGGACTCTCTCATGGCCATCAAGCACTTGGGGGGTCCTGGCCCAAAGCAGCCTGGCGCAGGTCCAGAGGCAGGACCTTCTCAAGGCACAGGTGGCTGGGTCCTGGGGGCCCCCTGGTCCCTCATATCTAGGAAGCAGCTGGTGACACCTTACTTTAAAGGTGGGGGCAGGTGAGGACAGGCACTGAGGAGGCGTGTCCACAGCCCTCACCCGAAGACCCCAAGTGGGCAGCCCCTACCCCTTGCTGCTGGTCTCCAGGACATCAGGTCTGCGTCCAGTGAGGCGTGGGCTGCTGCAAAAAGAGGAGTCTTGGAGCAGAGGTGGGCAGCCCGCCCCCTTGGTTATAGCCCCACAAAGCAGCAGGCCCTGACTGACAGCGTCACCTCCCCCAGCAGTGATGGGGGCTGGGGGTGATAGACAGATCCCTGCAGCCTAGCTCAGACCTCTGACCTCTAGTGAGCCAGTGCAGCCCTAATCCCTGAGCTGAAGAGAGATGGGACTGGGGGCCAAGGGGAGGCGCCAGCCTGGGTTTTTGTCAGTGTTTCACCCACCGGAAAGACAGACCTCCTGACCTTCTGAGGAGGGAAACTGAGGTAGCCAAGGCTATAGTAGCAGTGGTGGCAAGAGGCATGGCAGGGCCCAGGTGGTCCCTACTGGATACCCCCACAGGATCTAGGAAGGGGTGGCCCCGGCCCTTTTATCACTCCCCCAAAGCTGTGAGGAGCCCCAGAGGAAGGCCTGGGGACTGGGCTGGCCCCCTGGCTCTCAGCCTAATCCTCTTTTAATGAGCAGCCAGCCGGAAGGCCTCAGCCCATGGCCACAGACCTACAACCCCGGGAACCCCAGCCAAGCTAAGCAGGGGGGCAGGGAAGCCCAGATGCCTTTGCACGTACCTTCCCCCTGCTTGGCACACCCACTTACACCCCAATGCCACCCTGATCAGGCCAACCCAGGGCCCAGCATGTGCAGAGACACACCTGAGTGACGCCTGCCTTGTGTGACGCCTGCCTTGTGCTCCCACAGACCCACTCTTGGGCACTTACCATTTGTTCAAGCCCAGGTCACACATGGGGCTGGGCAGGGGAGCCTATCACTGCTAATCTGGGGTAGCTCCCCCAGTTCCCCCTTTTCCCCCTATGCTCTGGATGGGAACCCTAGAAGCCAGACCCCAGCTGCACCCTCCCTGGGGAGAGGTTCCAGGTTCCTCTGACCCTAAGCCCTTCGAGATCTGCCCCCGCATACCATCTCTAGCCAAGCCTTCCAGATTGGACACCCAGAGGGCCTCCCTAGGAGCCATCCACACCAACCCCCGCTTCCTCCCAGGTAGGTGAGCCAGGTTGGTGCCAACAAAACCAATTACAGCCACTCTCACCCAATTAGCAACTAATTATGGTCTAGTAGTCCATTCAACATAATTAACATGTAAATGACTCCGCGTGTTTTTATTCAATAACCGCTCTGATTGAATTTAATTTAAATGTCTGAACTGGGGACCCAGTTACCGTACTTCACCACCTAGAGCTGCCACTCTAGGAAATGCGGTGGGAAATGTTGGCTCCTCCAGAGCAGAGGGACCCAAGGCCAGAGGCCAAGGGGACAGGCACCACTGGCTCTGGCAAGGTGGAGATGGTTATGGTCTGTATCCCTGACACATCTATCCCAGGGGTGCAGGGAATTGGTGAGTTCAGAAGAGCCCCAGTGGGACCCTCAAGATGGGAAATCCCCTGGAACGAGGGGCCCCTTTGCAAGGGCTACTGTAAACATTCCAGCTGTTCAGTAAACACCGCACAGGGGTAAGAGCCCAGCTGGGCCAAAACGCCGCTGTACACTTCCCTCCCATTTCAGTGACTGAAGGCTGGGGGCAGGGGGCAGGGGGCTGGGGCCAGCAGGTCCAGGCATGCTGTTCCCACGCCCGTTCCGCCCCAGTGCTCACCTACTCCGCCCAGGACAGGATAGGCTGAGGGCACAGCTCAGCCTCAAACCAGGAAAAGCCAGAAGTGATGGAGCAGCAGGATCACTCCCTGACTCGCCAGCCCGGAACCAGGGGATCCATGCCCCCGAAGGACACCCAATGACTTCTGACCTTCTGTCCCAGCAGATGGGGTCTCTCTGGCCTCGGCACCTCCACTGACCCCTGCCTTCCCCATGGTCCATGCACCTGACCATCCTAGGCCTGGGCTGGTAGTTCCAGAGGCCTAGACGTCCCACTTGGAACTTAACAGTGTGCATGGTTGCCTGTGAGAACACATTTGGGCATTCACCAGCCAGGCAAGTCAGGGCTCTGGCTCAGCTTTGGAAGGACACTGTGGTCAAGAGACCTGGTCCTGAGCAGGGGGTGGGAGAAGATGACCAGACAAGCAGATCACACAGGAATGTGCCCCGAGAAGTATGAAGGGGATGGAAAGAGGGGCTCGTTCTGAAGGGGAGGGCTGCACTGATCCATTTCTCAGGTGGGGAGAGTGAAAAGGCCATTCAGTGAGTGCCTCCAGTTTCAGAGGCCCCCGGGGGACCCACCCCCTCCTCCCACATTCCAGACCTGGCCCGGAAACCCCTCACTCCTTCCTCCACCACCTCCTCCTCCCCATGACTGCAAAAGACAACAAACTCTCCATGGCTCATTTACTCTGATAAATCACCCAGACAGACAGGCCAGGATGGGACCAACAGGCTGGTGGGTGTCAAAACCCTCCCCCTCCCCTGGGCCCAGCCCCCATCTCTGCGGCCTTCTTCGGATTCCTGCGGTCCCTGCAGCCCCTTCACATCACCCACCCAGAGATTCCCGGGATGTTCCAAACAGTCTTAGCCCCTCCCCAACATTCTGATGGGGAAACCGAGGCACAGGGCAGACAGATGCATGCTTGGGGTCAGCCTTGGAGGATGCAGTGAGGCTGGGTTAGGACCTCAGCAGAACTCAGCCGCTAGCCAGTCAAGGGCAGGCAGTGAGCACTTCGCACAGGCCCCAGGCCCAGCCAGGAAGGTGCCGATAAAAATGGCAGTACAGGCAGCCCCGGGAGAGGCCCCCTGGAGTGCTACCCACTCAGCCTTGGAGCTATAGGAGCCCAAAGGGCTCCCAAATTCTAGCCGCTCTGCCAAATGTCGTGTATGACCCTTAGAAGGCAACTGTGCTGGCTGAACAGCAGACACACGAGGCAGTGGACTCTGGCCGGGGGGAAATGAGGGCATCAGCACGGAGCCCCAAGTGGGAAGGAACAAGGCTCTTGGCTGGGTACAGAGACGTCCGAGGAAAGAGCATGTCCGGGTAGGAAGCCAAGAGGGGTGGCAAAGGGAGGGGTGGAGGCAAGGGGGAGTAGGGGGAGGAAGGAAGGAAGAAGAATGGGGGAAGGGGGATCCGGAGCTGAGGCTTCCTGATCCCTGGAGGGGCCGGTTGCTTTGGGTCTGTGTTTGCCCTGCAGAGATGCACCAGATAGCCAGTGCTCCCCTCGGCCCAGTGAGAGTGCCAGAAGTCAGCCCAGCCCGTCAGCCCGGATGAGCCCCACTCCCTTCCCAACAGGCTAGCCCCTCAATCCTAGGCCAGCAGCCACTGCCCAGACCCCATTCTTTGCTGGGTCAGGACCAGTGGTCAGGGACTGGAGCCCAGGAGGCCTCCACTCTCTCCCTGGGGCTGCCCAGCAGCCTGGGTGGGGGGCTGTAGGCCTGCCAAGCTCTGGCACCCACGTGAGCTAGGCTTTGGATTCAGACCACAGCCTTCTGGCATCCAGGCCTCTGGCAAAGGCCCTCTTGCTATTTCTAAGAAAAATGCAGCAGGAATCCTCTCTGCTTCTCCAAAGCTCCCAGGGCTTCTTGAGGCGGGGCTCAGATTCCCAGGATAGCACCAGGCCAAGCCAGGCAAACATGCTTTCTGCCCAGCCCTGCAGATGCCTGAGTGAGAAGCCCAGGTCTGGTCACCCCTAGGACACACAGCAGGAGCTGGAGCAGCATTCACAGGAGGAGTTATTGCAGCCAACTGTGCGTCCCAACCAGGCCTTGGAGCCAGTCTCTAGGGAGCTACTTCCAAGGCATCACTCCCGCCAAATGCATCCGTATCACTGGAATTTTTCCACAATACATATTTAGTACCTCTGCCATGAGGAAAAAGAGCTTAAAAACCAGAAACAGAAAGTAGAACTCTACATCTTTGTCCCAAAAGCAAGACTGCATCTAGCATCTGTCCTCTTCCCCAGGTGCTGCACCACATGCACCCTCCCTGTGCTCCAGCTCTTCCCTCCCCTACAACCTCCCCTCCCCTGCTCAAGATGCAGCCTCCTCCATGAAGCCTGCCCAGATACCCATGGTAGGAATTTTCCTCCTCCTGACCCTATTCCACCCACCCCACAGGGCTCAGGGTCCTTCCTGGAGTCCTTTCCAAATACCATCTCCCTTACCAAAAGTTAGAATTCTGGACGAAGGGGTGAGGCAGTCTGGGACTCCTTGGGGCATGCCCCTGGACCTGCCCTCACCTGCATACCAGCCTCAGGATCGCTCCTGGTGACTGAGATTTCTTCCACAGTGACCATACTCACACAGTTAATCCTCCTGACAACACAATGAGGCCAGTATTGTTCTTACTCCCATTTTCCAAAAAAGGCAGTGGGAACACAGAATGATGTTCACCAAGCAAGGTCTATCCGTGGCCAGGATGCAAGCAAGACAGTCTGAGCCCTCATGATGCTGCTTCCACAGGGCCACTGCCATTCCCACCTTACACAGGAGAAACCAGGGCTCAGACAGGCTAAGCCACTTGGCTGAACTCACACAGCTAACACTGGTAGAACTGGGTTTTGCCTTTGGGACCAGCTAGCTCAACCACCACCACCACCACTTCTGCATTACACCAAATTTAAGCACCCCACTCTCCTGAGTGAGGAGATGCAGGTCTCCCAGGAGTCAGGGACCAGGTACCCATGGCCCTAAAGCCACCTTCTGAGCTATTACCACCTCTGGAGGAGTCAAGGGGCTGGAGGTGCATACACACAGGTGCAGACAGCCAAGAGCCCTCTCTGAGGCTCACTGTCTCCCAAGCTGCAGGGTGAAAGATGCCTTTATGGGCTGGGGTGAGATTTTTATCTTGGCGGTTTCTCTTTAAATTCTTTACGATTACAAAGCAGCGGGGGCTGCCAAGGAACATGATTTACTCCTTGAGCATGCACCAGCTCCTCGCTCAGTGCCAAGGGAAGCTGGAGCCAGGGAAGGAGGGGCGGGCATCATGCCAGGGAACCAGAGACAAGGCCTGTGCTGCGGAGGCCCAGACAGTGGCGGTCCCATCTGAAGCTCCACTGGACCTGGAAGGCCAAAGCTGAAAGCCCCAGCTCCTGGCCTGACTGACCCAGGCTGGGCGTCAGGCAGGTTCTCCAGCAAGCACAAAGACCCTGTCTCCATTCTCTCCAAAGACCAATTCCTAGCCAGTTGGGGGATGGGCAGCTTTCAGGACCTCCCAACTCCAAAGCGGCCGCTTCCAAGTCTCTCAGGAGTAAGGCAGCTCCCATTTCCAGAAAACTGAAACTCCAGATCTGGGCTCAAGGGATCTGGGCTCAAGTTCATGCTTTGGGTCTTCCTTCCTCCCTCATCCTGGCGTATCCTGGAACACCCACCCTCCCTGGCTTGTGAGCTCCAACCCCCACTGTAGCTGCCAGAGCCACCTGACCCCCGCCCAGCTCCCTGGTGCCACACTGGCCTCAAAGCTCCTGGGCCTACTCCCCCTCCTCCCTCACCAAAGCCACATACCTTGCTCTGGCTAGCCAAGGAGCCCCTGGGGGGCAAGAGCATGTCCTCTAGCTCTCCAGTCCCACCCCTACTCCTGCACCAGGCCTGAGGGCTAAGGCCCCATCAAGGCTTGCTAGAGGTACCTCAACTCACACCAACTCCTGAGGGGAAGTCAACAGGCTGTCACCCTTCCTAACCTCTAACCTCATCATCTCCAAACCTGGCAACCTTGGTCCTCTGATGCCACATGCAAATGATGTGAGCGGTGGCACTGTTCTGGGCTATTGGCCCTGAGGGCCCAAACTCCAGGCTGCTCTGGAACAGGAGCCCTTTCCTCTCTTAGGCCCTGGTGTTCCCATCTCTGACATGAGAGGCCTTCCTAGGGACCCTGCTCAGTGGAAGCGCCGGAGTGATGGAGGGCCAGATTTATAGCCTGGAAATAAGCAAACTCCAATTCCGTTGCTTCAGCAGACAGAGGGCATGGGGAGCCTGCCCAATGCAACCCCAGCCCTTTCTTTGGGAAACGAGGCTAGGAAGGCTAAACCAGCACTGCAGAATGCTGGAATCTTCCTTGTTCCCAGCTCATGCGAAGGGTCTGTGCCTCCAGCACCACCACCATCCCTGCCCTCCACTCTCAGTCCTGGGACAGCCTCAGGCATCAGGCGGATGCAGGCTCCATCTCAGTCCTGCTCCTGAGTGACCTGGGAAGCCGCTCGACCCCCGCAAGCCTCCTTCCTCACAGGAAACCTAGGCAGACCCTCCTTAGGTCTTGGAGGGACCATTGCTTGGTTATCCTCATGGGCTCCTACTACTCTTTCGACGATGTTCATCTTTCCTGACCTCCCCTGGCAGGGTGACCTTCTGCTCCCTCTCCCTACTTCTGCCTCAGCTTCCCTAGCAGCACAACTGTCTCATGTCATCAGAGGGTCCTTCTACCCCACCAAACATCTCTTGGCCCCAATCCCTGGCCAAACCCAGCCCAGGCAGCAGCAGTGTGTCGTGGGGTAGCTTCCTGGGAAAAAGTAAACACTCCCCAGGCTGCACAAAGGGCCTGGCAGGGCCCTCACACCTCCCTGCTGCTGCCACAGAGGGAGGTGGTGCCCCAGAGCCTGGGTCATCTCAGGGTGGGGGAAGGAAGAGCTTTTTCTCTGAGACTTGGCAGTGATTCTGTGGTGTAGGGGACTCCAGGCCCAGGCATGGATGGGTGAAGGAAGGAGGGTCTGTCCAGGCTTCCAGCCCAGGCTCCACTCTCTCAAGAGCGAGGAATGAACAAACACCTCACCTGCTCCTGGAAATCTCCATTTG
This sequence comes from Pongo abelii, assembly GCF_028885655.2. Lineage (NCBI taxonomy): Eukaryota > Metazoa > Chordata > Mammalia > Primates > Hominidae > Pongo > Pongo abelii. The sequence continues at coordinate 104,283,194 of NC_085928.1, forward strand.
ACCCTCACTTCTGCCTGATCTTGGCTGTGCTGCTGAAGCCCAGAAGTTGGGCCATAGGAGCCCCCCTAATCTGAGGGAACCCTGGGCTGCTTGACCCTCACACCCTTCTGGCTCTAGACCTGCTGGGGTGCCCAGGCGGATGGGCGGGCAGCAAACCCAAGCCTGGCCCAGTTCCTGCCTTTGTTCCTTTATCAACCCTGGGCAGTGTGGCCCCTTATGCCAGCACCTCTAGCTTGGAGGGTCCAGCCCTACCCAGGCGGGAACCGGCACCTCCCCACTGCAGCAGGACCCAGGGCAGGGCAGGGGGTGCCCAGCCTGAGCCCCTGAGGCCTGGGGTGTCAACTGCTGTGTCTATCCAAGGCACAGATGAAAAAACTATGACATGGAGCCACAGTGAACAGCAGTGCTTCTGAGAGTAACCTTCTCTGTGCCACCCACATGTACCCTGGGAGGAAGATGGTGGGAGCCCAGTTTCTTGAAGTGTTGGTCTCCATTCTCACTGCACACACACTTGGTGAGCGCCTGCTCCTCACTGAGGGCCACTTCATGCGTGCATAACCAGGCTGAGACCATCCAGTGTGGGGGGATACACAGGGCCTGGTACACAGCAGGTGCTGGGCTCCCAGGTGGCCCTGACCAACTGGGTATCCATTGCTTTTTCCGCCAGCTTGACTGTGAGCACCCTATCTTGTTCACCACAGAGTCCCCAGCACTCAGCACAGGGCCTGCCATATAGTAGTAAGTGAAGTCTAAGCACAAAATTAGGACACGAGGCCAGGTCGGAACAGGGAAGGTCATTCAGGGCAGGGGAACCTGCCTGTGCAAAGGCACAGGGGCCCTGGGATGGGTAGCCCCAGGCGCGCTGCAGCCCCACCCCAGGCTGCCACGACAGGCAACACCCAGGCTGGCTGCCAGCGAGCTCAGCTTTTAGTCACTGCGGGTGTCGGCTTCAGAGCTAATTGAGAAGGAATCGACCTGACGCGATGTGGGCGCTGGCAGGGCCAGGACACCAGGGTTCTATTTCTGGCTTTGCCTCTGCCTCTTGCCTGACCTTGACCCTGCCCTTGTCTGAGCCTCAGTTTCTCTCTCTGGAAAATAGGAACAAAAGCCTTTGCCCCTGGAGGTCCAGGGAGGCTTCAAAGGAGCACACGGAAGATCCCTCTCTGTTTTGCCCCTCCTGCTTACCTGCATGCATCATGACAAAAACAACACCCAGAGCGGACACAAGGTCCCAAGGGTGTGGAGACCAAGCCACCCCTCCCTTCCACTATCGGGGGAGGAGACACTCTACTCTCGCTGCCAGACCCTGGGCCGGGGAGGGGGTCGGGGGAACTGGCCCCTTCAAGATTTATTAATCTGCTCTGAAGAATTCCACCAGGGAAGGGTGGAGGTATCAGCAGAATAAATATCTCACCTTCCCGGGGCCTGGGGAAGGGGGGTGCTTTCCAGCCCAAACAAATTAACTCTTCTCGGCCCATTTCTCAGGCCCTGCAGGGGACTCCTTCCAGGCATAGCCTCAGAAATTCCAGGAGCTGGGTGACTGGGAAGAGTGATGATAAGCAGCTTACTCCCCGACTCCTTCCATCAAGGGGCAGGGTGGGACGAGGCCAGGGGAGGGGCCCTGCTGGGGGACATGGTGAGGTGGGGGCTGGGCCTCCGCCAAGCCCGAGGAAGGAAAGGTCACCCCAGCCTTTCACCCCAAGATGGCTGCCCGGAAATCTGGCCAGCCAGGGCTGAGTCGACCCCACCCAGGGCAGGCGGCTGGATGAAGTTACCTCTGGCCAGAGGAGGGCCAAGGCTGAGAACTCCCAATGACCCCAGGTCCCCCAGGCCCCAGCATGGCCACTGCCCCTCACCCTGGGCCCAGGGTAGACTCTTCAGACCACACACACCCTTGAGGAAGTGGCTCTCGAGTGAGCCATTTGTACACCCATGTGTGTACCGTGTGCGTGCACCTGTACAGTGGGTTAAGTCCAATGGTGATGGAGCGGGCGACCAGCCTCTCACTCTGCAGACCCCAGCCCATCACTGAAACCTCCCAGCGACTTCTCATCAAAGTGTTCACTGGAGCTCAGGAGCTCAGGCCCTCACAGCAGCACGTGCTCTGCCTGAACCCACTGGCGGCCTCCCTGCCAGTCACAGCCAACAGTCCCCTCCTGGATTCTAGGAACCCTTCCCACTTGGAGACCATAGGAAGGCTCCTCGAGCACCCACACCCCAAGAGAGCAGGTCCTGCTCTTCCAGTGTCCAGAGGCTCCAGTGTCTGCCCAACTGCCTGACCTTCCACACCAGGGGCTGCTCAGGGCAGGACCAGATGCATTGCAGTGGCAAGGAAGGGCCGCAGCAGACGTAAGTTTGGAAGGAGTGAAATTGCCACCTCTCCGATTATCATACAGAAAGACATGCCCTACAGACCTCAGGCCACCCAGCCCAGGAACCTACAGTCTGACTCTGGAAGATGCCCAGACTCTGGACTCTTTTGCTAAGTGTCTAAATGGGTCAGTTCTCCAGCCTTTCCCAGCAAGCCACCACCTCCCCGGTCTTCATTCTCCCCCACAACCTATGTGGCTGTACAGTTTGTCCTGGTTTTGTCCTGACCCACCCTTTCTCTCGTGTGCAGAGGAGCCAAGCGGTATTGTAAAGAGAGGATGATTTCTGGGGAAGAACAAAACAGCTTCTTACCTTTGAATGAGAGCCGGACCCGGGGTGTGGCCGGGAGGTGGTCCTGGGTGGGGAAGGCTGGCCAGGCCCCAGTCAGTAGGGAAGCCCAGAGAAGAAGACCTGCGACAAGCATTGTGGGAGGGGCCTAGGGCCCAGGAAGCAGGCTCCACTCTCTAGACACCTGGGAAGGGGAACCAAGATTGGAATGTGTGAGGCAGATGGGGGAGTCCTGCCCTACCAACATTTCCCTTGTTCAATTTCTACCCAAGGTGAACAAAGAGGTTGATGGGTACCTCCACGCTTCCACCCCCAGCCTGGGGCCATGAATGCCCCTGTGTGCACACCTCATGTGCGTTCTTTGGCCTGCCTTTGTCTGGGGAGATAGTACCAATGGGCCCCAGCCTGGGGTCACCGGAACTGATGGGGGCTGCTGGAGACTCAAACCCTACCCCTCATGGCATGCTGAATTCCATTCACAGGGCCCAGACCAACCAGGTCATCTTAGGGCTCTTTCCAGCTCCCAGCATGCTTTCTCCTTTCTCCCCTGCATCCGTGCCCAATAAAGTGGGTTACTCCTTCTCCCTCCCACCTGGAGGAATGGGGAACAGACAGGGTGCATCCCTGCCTGCTCCAGCCACAGGTCTTCTCCCAGTATAGAGAAACCTGGACCTGATTATTACGGTAGAGGGGAGGCACAGGAGAGAGTAGGGGAATGAGACATATGCGGACAGCCCAAGATGGAAGAGAGGGAGCACCAGTCAGAAAAGGAAAGGCAGAGAATGGCAGAGTCCACTTTTACTAAAATCAAAGCAGGAGAGACCCAGGTCAGACAGGCAGAAGGACTTCCTGCCAGGGAAAACTTCCAGCTCCGCCTCTAGAGGGCAAAGAAGGGAAGCTAGGATGGCCAGTGGGCCTGGGGCTGGATCTGGGCCAGTGGCATTGCCACCTTCAGAATCCCCCACAGCCCCAGCAGGTTCAAGTTTCAATACTGTGTTTTTCAAATATTGTCTCCCCAGGCAGGCTGGCTGTTGGGTAAACGCAGCCCAGCACCAGTTGTCAGAACATATTGCTCCCTCCCGGCACAAACCAGCGCCAACTCCTACCACCACCCCCAACCGGATGCACTGCGGGTGGGGGCATCGAGACTGCAAATGTGAGCCCCATCCCCCAGATCTGCCCTGTGTACTCCCTTCTTCCATGGCAGGCAGGACCCCAGGCCCATCTCTAGGATGCTGGGATGGGAGTTGGCAGTACTATGGCCTGGGACTCCCCTGCCATAGCTGCTCAATGCTGAGGCAAGGCCCAGGCTCCAGTCTGACTCTTAGGCCCCACTCATCAGACCCTGATGACATCCCTAGACCCACCTCCCCCAGCCCTGGCCTCTCCTGCCAAGGCAAACCACTCATGGCTCCTCAGACAGGAAGTGCAGCTTCAGCCTCTTGGCCCACTCCTTATGCGGTGCCCTCTGTGTGAATGTTCTCTCCTGAGGGCCTGGCACACCGCTCATAGTCCTTCCAGATCCCCCTTCATAGATGCTCCCTCCTGGGGAGGCTAGCTGGGGGACAGGGGAATCAGAACCAGCCCCTCCCCAGGTCTGGGAGGCACAAAGCTAGTGCTGACTGAATGGCAGGCTCTGAGAAGTGGGGGCAGGTGGGAGAAATGGCTGTGCAGCCACCCTCACCCTCAAGGTGCACCTGGGAGGCCCCTGATAACAGTTGTGGATATGCACACGTTCACACTTGCAGGCCCACACACGTCCTTACAAGCATGAGTTTGCTCAAGAACTTGACCTGCTAGTGGGGTGGGGCTTAGGGGAGCTGGGAGATACTGTCCTGGCGCAAGATGCCGTCTGAGTCCCTCAGAGAGCTTCGATACTATGTATCAGGGGCTCCTGTCAACCTGCCTCCCGCCTCCCCACTCCCCATGACCTCATTTTTTCCTTCATCCATGTTCATGGTGACAAAGTCAGTGTCACCAAGGACAGGGTTGGAGTCACCCAATGTGTCCAGATAGGTGGGGAGTCTTTCTACTGGGTCCCTACAGGGACTTCCCATCCAAATGCTTTGGCCCTTTAAAGAAGTGAATGGGGAGGGGCTCAAGTCTGCTGGGGCCTCAGTCTCAAGTCCAGGCCCCCTCTTGGACAGCCTGGCAGGTGGGGGAAAGAAGGAGAGGGAAGGAAGAAAAGGAGAAGAAGGACAGAGAGGGAAAGGGAGGGCAAACCCACCATGCCTTCCCCTCTGCCAGTCCCGAGATGCCTGTCATCCAGCCCCAGCCCCAGAAAAGCCCCCAAGTCACACCAAGCCCAGGTCAGTGGACAGAGGAGGAACAGCCACCGCCACCTGGGAGCCCACCAGGAGGAAAGCAGGGAAGGAGGGAAGGAAGGCTGGTGGGAGGGAGCAAGGGAGGGAGGCAGGCGGGAGGGAGGAGGAGAGAGGGAGGAGAGAGGGAGGGACGGAGGAGAGACGCTTGAACAAAGAAACGAGGAGCTGGGGCTGGCAAGGGGTGCAGGGAAGAGGCGGCCAGAGGAAGGAGTCCGGAGGCACCTGGGACGGGACAGGGGGCCAGGTGGTCAAACTGTACAGCCGGATCCAGACCGCCCAGGCTTGGAGTTGGGGGTGGGGGTGGACGGCCTGCCTCCAGGAAGGGAGGTTGGCTCCTCGGAGCTGAGGACTGCCTGGATGGAAGGGAGGCAGGAACAGGGGCCGTGGGGGAACATGGGGAGATTATCAACAGCACCCCCGCCCCGCTACCCAGCCCCTCAGATTCCCCCCTCCCACTTCAACAAGAGCTCCGTCTCCTTCTTGGCTCCTCAGCTTCCCCATCCCCCAACACCTCAAGGACCAGGAAGCAGAGCCACCCCAGCATAGCTGGGACTGAAACCCCCCTTTTGTGGCCAGGGTTTCCCAGTCAAGGTCACCTGAGCCTGGCTCCATCCTCCCCTCAAGGTATGCTGAGCAGCCAGGGGCTGAGGCTGGGCTGCCGCCTTCTCTCTGGCCCCTGCTTTCTCTCCGGCCCCCACCTCCCCACTTCCGGGCCTGGCTCCTTCGGAGCTGAAGGGGGAGCAGCAGGAGTAGGCGTGCCTGTGCCCCCCGCCTGCCTAGACACTATACCCTACGGGGTCCTGGCACACCCCTTGGGTAGCCTGGGAAGAGGCCTCAGCTGCATCCAACCTCCTGGGCTGAGATGAGGCTCCCAACCCCTGGGTGCAGTTTTCCCTTCTCTGCAACTAGGATAACTACTGGGAGACTATCTGGGTGAATTCAGGAGGACAGAGGTCCCCAACCTGGCCCAGCTTCAGGGTGGACATACTGGTGTCTTTGGTTGGCGTCTCCCTTACCTCCCCAGAGCAGGAATGTTCTGGTGGCAAAACACAGCTATCTCAAAAATTAGGAGTTATTTATCCAGTGGGGTCCCCAGCCCCAGCTCCAGCCAACTCCCGCCAGCACTGCCTCATTCGTAGGCCAACTTTGATACCCTCCTGTCCCATCTGCTGGGGGCAAGCCCGCCAAGCCCCCGCTGTCCCCTGCCCGCTTCATCACTGGGACCCCTGGTTCAAACTAGGGATTGACCGCAGGCTCTCCAAGCTCACTTACACCCTACATACAGCCGTGCCCCTAATCCAGGCAGGACTCTGCTGTAAAAGCAAACCCAAGGTGGCAGCTGGGGGTCAAGGGGCTGGCACAATGCTGGGAGAAATGCCTCAGGACTGGAGGTCCTCCCACCCTGCTGATCTGGGAGACCCCCCACGTGGGGACTGCCAGTATAGCGCTTCCCTTCGGGCTGGCCAGTCCTCAAGTAGAGACACTGAGGTAGGGCAAGCGCACCTACGGGGAAGAGCGCTGCCTCGGGCGTTAATGGGAGAGAGAGAGCTGAGGCAGAAGGGGGATCGGAACTCCCGCTCCAGAAGCGTGAAGGTGGGGGTGTATGAGAGCACCCACCCAGAACCTTGCAGGAAAAAGTTGCTTTGCACATTGGTGACCCCGCAGGCCACATCATCCACACATCCATACGCCGCCCCGTAGGTAAGGGGTCCGGGCCGCCAGGACAGGTAAGAATCCCACCCCAGCCTTGTCGCCCCTATGTCCGCGGGCAGCACCCCGGCTCGACGAGACCCGCTCCCCGGACACTTCTGCGGAGTTGCAGTGCCGCGGGTCCCAGAGGGGTCGCGGGGTGGCCCGGCCGCCTGCCCGCTCCCTCCCGGTTCCCGCTGCACTCACCTCTTCCGCAGCGGCGGGGCCTGGGCGCCCGGGCGGCGGCGGCGGCACGGAGCGGCTCCCGTTGGGCCGGTCCGCGTTAGCGGCCCCCCGGGGCCATGGCCCTGCCCGCGACCTCTCGCCGCCGCGCCTCAGCCAGGATCGGCGCCGCGGCCGCGGCTTAACCGGTTCCGCGGGCTTCGGGCACGTCAGCAGCCGAGGGCCCGGGCCCCAGCCCGGGCCATGGGAAGGCTCAGGGGCGCTCGGGGCCGCCTCCCCTGGGGCGGGCTGCGGGCGCCCCCTGGCCGGCGCGCCGAAGGCGCATTCCCCAGCGCGGGGCGCGGGCGGTGGCGCGCACTCGGCTTCGAAGCGCTGCGCTCTCCTGGCTGCTGGACCCGGGCCGGGCGGCCGCGCTGGGCTAAACGGTTCCTAGCGGCGTGCCCTGGTCCTGCGCTGCGCTCGGGGCTCTCCGGACCGCCGCGGTTCGTTCGCTCGCTCTGGTCTCGCGGCCGCCGGCGGGACGGGGCGCTCAGAGCCGCGCGGGGAGCGCCGGCAATTGGCCGCCCGTGGGCGACATTTGCATAGCGCAGCCCCGCCCCGCCCGGCCCGCCCAGCCCCACCCCCGGGGCGGGACCCGCCCAGCCACCGCCCCGCCCCCGCTCCACCTGTCCGTGGGCCAGGCTCAGGGTTCCTAGGCGGTGGGCACCCCGCGCCGGGGGAGACTAGTCTGCACCCCGCGCCCCCGCCCCCGCTTCGCGGGCGGCGCCCCCGCCCCGCCCCGCCCTGGCTTTGTCTGTCTGTGAATACACCGCACACATCGCGCCTGGTGTTTACCCGGGCACTCAACTCCCTGGCGAGAAGGGCTGCAGCGCCAGGGAGCAACGAGCCTGCGCTCACCTGAGCACCCCCTTCCGCGTCCCTCATTCCCACTCGCCGCCGGCCGCGCCTCTGGTCCCGTGCGTGGGCCCCGCGGCGCAGGACCCCTGACTGCCCGGGCTGCTCAGCAGGTGGCGGTGCAGCCCCTGGGACGGCTGGCACCGCCGGACCTTCCCGCGGGCTCAGCCTCTAACCTAGGCCAGGTTGGGGGCAGCCCAGCCACACAGCTCTCTCCAGCCATTCAACGACTCCCCGTGATCACCTCAATCACCAGCCCTTATTTCAGGTCAGCAGCTCCCACAGACTCTCCTTATAGTTCCATACCTCAGAGAGGCCAGATTAGCTAGCACCTTCTCTCCTCAAGGGGACACTTGCTTTCAAATGGCCTGGTGATGAGCCAATGGCTCAGCAACTGAGAAGGGCCTACCGTGATCCCAGGAAGGGACCCTCTGCCCAACCCAACTTTCCAAGGTCATGGCCTCACCACCAGGACTACTTCTCAGCCCTGCCCCAAGCACTCTGCGGAGGCTCCCGGGGCATCGGCCCTTTGTCCTCTCCTTCATCCTCTTCCTGTTCTGTCTTCTGTGCCCTCCTCTTTCTCCGCTTTCCTTTCTCCTCTTCTCCCTCTGCCTCTCCTTCCTTCTTGCCTCTCTTCTCCCTCTTCCTCTCTCCTCTTCTCCCTCTTTTCCATCTCCCTCCTTTTCCTCCTTCTCCTCCCTTCTCCTGGATTTTTCCTTCTCTGCCCTCTCCTCCTCTCCCTTCTCTTCCTCCGCCCCATGCATTTCCTTCTGTTCTCCCTCCTCCTTCTTCCTGCTCTTTACCCTCTTCCTCCTTTCTCTTTTTCCTCTCACTCCTCCTCCTCCTCACACTTCTCTCCCTGGCTAGCAAGACCTCTAGGAAAAGACCTCTCTCCCTCTGACCCATTGACTGGTTGACTCCAAGTGAAGGGTGGAGCGGGGCACTAGGGATCCTGCTGAGGGTCTCCTGACTCAGGACTTAGAGTGCTGCCTCATGCTCCAAGCACAGGCAGGGCATTTGAGGTGAGCAAACACCATCCTGGGGTTATGGAGCGGCTGTGACAGCACCTGCACCTCTCCCCTTTGTCACGCCTCATTGAAAACACTGTGACAATCCATCTCTCCTCATCCCCACTCATCTGTATGAGGGTCACCCTTGAGGTCACCACCACTGCACCACCATCACCAATACAGCTTAGGCCACCATCTCTATGGCTTCCAACGCCATCCCTTCCATCCTCTCACAGCCTCCATGGTCTCCTCATAGCCTGGCCACTTTTATCACTACCTCCAGCATCATCAGCATCATGCTGGTTACCACGGAAGAGCTGTCAGGACTTGCCAGAGACTCCAGCGTACTGGGTTGGGGAGGAAAGAGGCTCAATTGATCTGTTCATGAAGCTCCACTCAGACACACAGAATAGGCCCAGCACACAGAGGCCTTCAATGGCAGGGAGACCAGGGAAGGGGGCCAGGAAGAGGGCAAAGAGCTAGAATTGAGCCTGGCTACATGGGAATGCCAATTCCTTCCTAAGCAATTCGAGAGGGCTGAATAATCATACAAAAAAAATTGTTATTGCAGCAGTGAATCCACACTGAGCCCTTGCTCTGTGTCAGTGCTGGGGTGAGCATTTTGTATCATCATAATATGTTGTTATAGTTTGTGTGTGTGTGTGCATATACATGTCGGCAGACCTCATTTCATTGTGGTTTATTGAGTTTTGCAGATATTGTGGTTTTTGCAGTTGAAGGTTTGTGGCAACTCTGTGTCGAGCAAGTCTATCAGCACCATTTTTCCAACAGCATGTGCTCACTTCATTAGCATTTTTTAGCAATAAAGTATTTTTTAATTAAGATATGTACATTTTTTAGACATAATGCTATCACACACTTAACAGACTACAGTATAGTGTAAACATGACTTTTATATGCACTGGGAAACCAAAAAAATTTGTGAGTTGCTTTATTACAATGTTAGCTTTATTGTGGTGGTCTGGAACCAAACCCGCCATATCTCCGAGGTATATTATATTATTCAGGGGAATATTGTATAGCTTTTCACAATTTTGTCTTCAATTTCAGGGGTCCACAGACCCCTTGAAACCAGCTCTGGTTACCAGGTTGGGAGGCTTTTCATGCCAGCAAGTTTTGCGGTTATTCACCCCCAGGTGCTTCACAATTGGGCTGAGAAGCAGGCCCTGTTGTCCCCATTGTACAGTTGAGGATGAGGGAGGAGAGTGGGGAGGTAGGGAGGGTGGGGAGAGGCCCGGAGCCACCAGGCTGTGGTGCCTGGAGAAGGCATTTTCAGTGGCTGTGGGAAAGCTCCAGGAGAGGAAGGCCAGGCTGCGGGGCTCACATGGAGCCAAGGGCCTGCAACCCTGATAGGCACGAAGGAGCTGGATGCATGCTGGAGTCCCACAGGGTGCCTCTGGAACTCCATGCATCTTTATCACATGAATAAGAGAGCAAATCCCTGTAGCACCAGATCGGAGAGGGAACACAGCCAAGAAGCCAAGAGTCAGGGAGTCAACTCCCTGCCCTACTCCCAGCTCCTCTGGACTGGCTGCCCCCCACCCTGTGCTCTCCTCGACACCCAGAATCCTTCTGTCCTCCTCTCCAGAAGCCACTCTGCTATTCTAACTCCACCTGAGAACCACCCAGGATGCCCTGTGGGGTCATCTGAAGGGAGACAGACAGGCTGGCTTCCTACTGGCCTGACCTCCCTCGTGTTGGGTAGGACACTCAGATCTTAGGCCTGAGTCTCATTCAGCCTCCCCCATGGCCCGCCCTGGTGCTAGTCTGGTCACACAGGTGAAGGGGTGTGTGCAGACACAGCTGGTTAGGCCAGGTCCGGCTCCTGCACTGAATCCGCCTCTGGAATCCCCTCCTGGGGCAGCCTCCTCCTCCTTCCCAGCTATGCCCCGGGTGCCTGGGAGACACTGCACTCAGATCTGGGTGAACCTGGCCGAGCTTCAGGGTGGCCTTCGTAGTCTTGAGGTCCTGGAGCTTGTGAGGGGTGACCGAGCCAACAGTGAGGGTTTCAACGGGGAAGTCATTGGCCCAGCCCCCACCTGGATGATGGTGCCAGCAACGGGCAGGAAAACCTTGAAGGTTTCCTCCTGCAAATACACCCTGCCCTTCACCCTGGCCTGGACTTTGTTTCTGGTGGTGGTTGTGCCTGTTTCTCTTCCTTTTGGCTCTTCCAGGATGCATGGGGACTGAACTGCAGCCTCCAGCCTCCTGCTGCAGGTCCCTGTCGTCTGCCTCCCCGTGGCTCACCTCAGGTGGGGAGAGCGAAGCCTGGAGGTGCACTGGGGCCTGCCCTCCTGGCCTCTGCACACGAAGGCTGGACTTGGAGGGCCTGGGCCTCAGAGACCCTCCATCCCCATTGGATGAGGGTGGCAGCCACACCGGCACTCCCTCACCTCCTCCTCTGCCCCAGTCTTAGGGGGGAACCTGTTCCCCGGGCCTGGCAGGGCAAGCAGGCCCCGGCCCGCCCAGCCCCAGCGTCGCTGGCTCAGGTTTCCTCGCTTTCTGGTTTTCTCATCTCCCCTGCCCCAGGCGCTGCTGCCTGCTCTCTGGCCCAGCCCCCACCCACCCGGAACTGGATCCCAGGGAGGGGGAGTGTTGGGAAGGGGGCTGGAGAGGGGGCTCGGGGCAGGCGGTTGGGCAGCACCAGGAGGAGACAGGCCGTGGGGACTCACCGTGGCCCAGGGCCAGGATGAGTTTTGGTGTGCAGCCTTCTCCTGCCCAGCCTGCCCCAGGGGCTGGCTCTGAGCCGATCAAAAGCTGGAATGACCCGGCCTCTCCCCAAAGCTGCCTCCAAGCCGTCTCTGCTGTTGTTCCCTCTACCACGAATGTTCTTCCCGGACTTCAGCACCAGTCTAAACCCTGTGTTTCCTCTGGATGTGGGCCCTTAGCTGCCTCCTTCACCAATAAACGCTGCCCTTTTCAGCACAGGCTCAGTCTCCCTTCTTCATCCTCCCGCACTGGGCCCCTCAGGCATCCCGAGCCTCTTCCAGGAGCTCTAGACTCTCACCTCTGGGCCTTGGCACATGCTGTTCCCCTGTACCTGGAATGTCTTTCTTGTCTCCTTCTAGATCCAGACAGGCGTCATCTCCCAGGAAGCCAGTCCTCATGGCTGGGTCAGGAGCTTCACTGGGCCCCTGCAGGTCCTACACCCCTTTTCAGACACTAAAAGATCCTGCCCTGGGGACCCAGACCCTTCTGTGTTCTCCCAGTGGGCCCCACATGAATCTATCAGCAACTGCTTCCATGTGAGTCCAGAGCGAGAAAGGGACACGGGGCACTGAGATCCTTGCCTGTTACCCCACACCCCTCATTCTGTGTGTCTATGCATGTGTGTGTCTGTGTGTGTGTGTTGGACAGTAAGAGAGGTGGGGTTGAGTGGGCCTAAGCTCGGCTGGCTTCGAAGTGACCTGTGACCGTTGGCCAGCCTGAACATATCCTGTTTAGACAGAGGCCAGACAGCCGTCCCTCATTCCCTTGGGCCTACCCAGCCCCCACTGGGGAACCCAGTCCTGGGCCTAGAGCTCAGTCTGTATCTGGCTCTGGCGAGGCCTCCCCAGTAAGAGTCAGAGTGGAAGCACTGGCAGGGGTTTTGTCTCTGGGTACCTAGGCCCTGGGTCAGTAATGATCGGGCAGCCCCAGCCACGAAAGTGGTAAGGGTGAAGGGGGAGGGGACTTGGCTGAGGAGCCCCTCCCTGTGTGGAATAAACGTTGCATCAGGAACCCAAACAGGGGGCCCACACTAGCACCCTCTCAGCTTCCCTCAGCTCAGCAGGGGCGGCTCTGTCCTTTCAGCCTGGACTCTCTCTTTCTCTCTCATCCACACCCAAACCATCAGCAAACACTTTTTTGTTTGTTTGGTTTTTTTTTTTTGAGATGGAGTCTCACTCTGTCGCCCAGGCTGGAGTGCAGTGGCGCGATCTCGGCTCACTGCAAGCTCCGCCTCCCGGGTTCACACCATTCTCCTGCCTCAGCCTCCCGAGTAGCTGGGACTACAGGCGCCCGCCACCACACACGGCTAATTTTTTGTATTTTTAGTAGAGACAGGGTTTCCCTGTGTTGGCCAGGATGGTCTCGATCTCCTGACCTCGTGATCCGCCCGCTTTATCCTCCCAAAGTGCTGGGATTACAGGCATGAGCCTCCACACCCGGCCAAGCAAATACGTTAAACTTCACCCTCAGAACACATGAAATATCAGGTGGCCACTTTTCACCTCCTGGGCCAGCAGAGGGGCCTTGTTAAGATGGAAGCCAGGTCCCGCCTCTCCCACTCATCGCTCTCCATGGCTCCTACTTTATTGAGAGTCAAAGCCAAATCCTTGGGCCACGCACGGTGGCTCACGCCTGTAATCCCAGCACTTCGGGAGGCTGAGGTGGGCAGATCACTTGAGGTCGGGAATTCAAGACCAGCCTGGCCAATATGGTGAAACCCCATCTCTACCAAAAAGTACAAAAATTAGCCAGGTGTGGTGGCCTGCACCTGTAATCAATCCCAGTTACTCAGGAGGCTGAGGAACGAGAATCGCTTGAACCTGGGAGGCAGGGATTGCATTGAGCCAAGATTGTGCCACTGCACTGCAGCCTGGGCTACAGAGCAAGACTCTGTCACAAAAACAAAAAAACAAACAAAAAAAACCCTACAAAAAACTAGCTGGGCATGGTGGTATGTGCCTGTGGCCCCTGCTACTCTGGAGGCTGAGGCCGGAGGATTGCTTGAGCCCAGGAGGTTGAGGCTGCAGTGAGCCGTGATCGCACCACTGCACTCCAGCCTGGGCCACAGAGTGAGACTCCATCTTAACCAAAAACTAAAACAAAAAACAAAGCCAAATCCTTGGAGTGGTCATCAACACCCCTGTACCCTGTACACCTCTTCCCCATCTCTCTGACTTGTGTCCTCCTCCCTCTTCCTCCCACTCCAGGCACACTCCAGCCTCAGTGCCCTGCAGCAACTGTTCCCTTGGCCTGGATGCCCGTCCCAGACACCTCCATGGCTTCTCCCTCACCTCCTTCAGGCCTTTGCTCAGATATTACCTCCTCAGTGATGCCCATCCTGACCACCACCATCTCCAGCATTCTCCATCTCCACTTACCTTCCCTCTCTTCTTCTTCCCTTACCTTCCCTCTCTTCTTCTTCCCTTACCTTCCCTCTCTTCTTCTTCCCTTACCTTCCCTCTCTTTTCCTTATCCCAACATACGATATAATTTACTTATTTTCATGCTAAGCTGCCAACCAAGAATGCAGAGATTGTTGTCTGTTTTATCTATTGCTCCTTCTCCAGCACCCAGAATGGAGACAGACACGTGGTAGGTGTTGAATGAATAACTCAATGGGGCTGTGAGCTGCTTTCCCCTCTCACCCTTACCTGGAGCTGAGAATGGGGCATGGAGAGATGCCCATTTGCTGTTTCCCCACGCTGCTGAAGAGGTGGACGGAAGAGAGAGGGTCTTAAGTTGCAGCATCAAGGACTCAAGGTAGACTCTGCTTTAACTTAAAAGGCATTGCAGCTTTAATCGTGAGCTCTCCAGGGGCAGGCATAGTCCCTTAGGCAGAGGTGTTCCTCAGGACTAGGAGAGACCTAGGCAGCTCCCTGACAAAGCTGCGGTGACAGGCTCTGATCTTGGGAGGTTTCTGGCTGCCTCCCAGGCCTGCATCTGCTGCGCACACTCCCTCCATGTGTCTGTGTGGCCACAGTCCTGGGGGAGGGGGGCCCGAGGGGAGTCCTGCAGCTAGGACTGCAAGCTGAGATCTGGACTTACTTAGTTCCAAATGACTGGGGAATGTCCCTTCCGTGACAGCGGTGGCGTGGCCTCCCCTAGTTCCTCGCTCCCAGCAGGGGAGTGGGGCCCAGAAGAAGGCAGCCCCTCAAAAGGGGGGGTGCTGGTGGGCAGACGCTGGGCACCCTGCCATCCTGGCCCTCCTCCCTAAGCCTGGTTCCAGGTCGTGCCCAAGGAGGAGTTGCGACATGAGATCACTGTCTCATATCTCAGACCAGAGATCTGAGACCAGAGCATCCTATTTGGTCTCCAGCTTCCTCCAGCCAGGAACTGGAGAGGATTCACCAGCAAGACCTCTGTGCACAGCAGTGCCCGGACTGGCCAATGAGGAGTGCTCTCTCCAGAGAATCTCCTCTTTACAGCACGTGGCTTCAGTGCCTTGGAGGAGGGTTGGGGAAGCAGGGCCAGTACTAGGTGGGTGGGGAGCCAGGCCTGCCCTGGCCAGCCTGGTGCTTGCTCCTGAGCACTCCATCTAGAAAGATGAACCCCTTTGCCCCCTGTGTTGTGGTTGGTAGGTCAGTGAGGCCAAGTCTGTGCTTCTATCCTGGGGTTTCGGTGCCTTCCTGTGCTGTTAGGATTTGATTTTTGAACGTAACTGGGCAGACTGGGGGCCTTGGCCATTCCTGACTTCTTACCCTTCACCCAGGGATTGGAGGCTTCACCAGTGCTGTCTGTGAACTCCTGGGAAGAATTAGGCCTCAGGCTCACCTTGGCCAGAACATCATCGTGTACCCATTTAATAGAGGGGAATGCCGAGACCTTGAGGAGTAAGGGCCTGGATGACCTTGTTGGAGATTCCAGGCTAGGACCCCCTTGAATGTTGGACTGAAACCTCTGAAAGAATAAAGGACAACAGTTGACTTGAGGGTGATGGGGCATATGCCATAGTCTGATTTCAGGTTTTAAAACATCCCCCTGGCTACTGGGGTGCCAGAGAGGAGGCTGTGAGTATCCAGGAGAGAGAGAACAGGGTCTGCCTAGAGCACAGGGGCTGCTGCCGGGTACCTTCAGACCTGGCCAGGTTCCCTCCTCCTTCCCTAGAAGCCCATCCATTGGGCCTGATCTGGAGTTTTGAGGTGGAGAGAGAGGCCTCCTCCCCGGCTTCTATATACCCTAGACACATGGCTCACTGGGTTGGTCTCCCTCCCCCACTCTCCTGAGACAGCAGTTTAAGCTTTAATCCCAGGACAAGTTTCTGCAAAGCCCATGTTTGCTGCCAGAAGGAGCAGGGACCAACCTAGGTGGAGGGATAAGAGACAGAGGAGGGGTGAGGAAGGGATTGCGGAGGGCTGCATGGGGAGAGGTCATAAATCCAGACTTCACACTCTGTCCTGCCTGGCTCCAGCATTCACAGACTAAATCAGGGAAACCTAGTTCCTGCCACCCAGAGGAATGCATTCATGTGGCCACAACCTGCCTGCGCACCTACTGTGTACCACCCCCTGCCCCTACCTTAGTCATGGTCACAGCTCGCAGGGAAGTCTCTGGGCTCAAGCAGCAGCCCTGGCTGGCCCAGCCCTTGACAGGTCCAGGTTACCCAGGACACCAGCAGAGGGCACAGAGGGGCAATGCTGCTACAGAGGGAGACAACCACCCTCCCTCTACCACTGACAGTTGGAGTCCTCATAGTCCCTGAGGGGAAACTGAGGCCTGTGCCCCTCTGCCTTGTCTTTTCTTTTTTCTTTCTTTTTTTTTTTTTTTTGAGACAAGAGTCTCGCTCCGTCGTCCATGCTGGAGTGCAATGGCACGATCTCGGCTCACTGCAACCTCTGCCTCCCAGGTTCAAGCGATTCTCCTGCCTCAGCCTCCTGAGTAGCTGGGATTACAGGTGCATGCCACCAAGCCCAGCTAATTTTTGTATTTTTAGTAGAGACCAGTTTTCACCATGTTGGTCAGGCTGGTCTTGAACTCCTAACATCGTGATCCACCTGCTTGGCCTCCCAAAGTGCTGGGATTACAGGCATGAGCCACTGCGCCCGGCCTTTTTTCTTTTTTCTTTGATATGGAGTCTCGCTCTGTCGCCCAGGCTGGAGTGCAGTGGTGCGATCTCGGCTCACTGCAACCTCTGCCTCCTGGGTTCAAGCGATTCTCCTGCCTCTGCCTCCTTAATAGCTGGGATTACAGGTGTGTGCCACCACGCCCAGCTAACTTTTTGTATTTTTAGTAGAGACGGATTTTTGCCATGTTGGCCAGGCTGGTCTAGAACTCCTGACCTCAAGTAATCTGTCACTTCGGCCTCCCAAAGTGCTGGGATTACAGGCATGAGCCACTACGCCTGGCCGCCTTGTCTTTTTTTAAAGCACCCCCGGGAGCATCCTCCTGCCCGGGTTGCCTAGCTTCTTTCCACCCCACTCCCCTCTGCAGTCCTCAGCGCTCCTCTTCTCTCTGTGTGCCCGGCTCCTGCCCAGGGAAGGGGAGGCGCGTGGAAACCTGAGTGGCTGGAACCAGGAGGAAATTCACCTCCTCTGTGTTAATCCCCCAGTCTCAGTGCTTGGATTCTGAGGGTGGAGCCAGGCCAGGGTTGGTCTGCCACTCCCAGATTCCCCTGAGGGACAGGTCCCACAGATCACCTGCTCAGCCCCAGCTTCCCTCCCTGGGAGTGGACTGCCTCAGGCTTCACCCTTCCCTTGCCCCAGCTGCCCCACCAGCTGAGTGTGCCAGCGGTCAGTACCCTCTATAGCCAAGGACATATGGACCCCAGACCAAGAGGGGTCATAACCTGCTGGGGGGCCCAAAGATGGGACCTTAGGCAGCACCCCAAGGCCCTGGATTGACCATAGCCTCAGGAAACCCACGTTTCCCAGCCAGGTGTCTGGTTGGGCCTAGGCTAGGCTATGGGGGCCCAGTTCTCCAGAGAGGGCCTGGGCAGGGCTGGCTGGGGCCTATTCTCTCAACAACATGGGTGTTTCTTGCTGGAGTTTTAGTTGCTCAGAGAGGGGACCCAGTGCTGGAGCCTTGGCCTGCTCAGATCTCTGGCTCGGTGTCCAGGCTGGACCCTTACCACCCTGTGGCTTTCAGGTAGGGAAGGGGCCTCAGAGGAAAACATGTGGGCTGGGCTGGGGTGGGGACACAAGACATGTGAGCCCTGCCACCAGCCAGAGTTTAGAGGAAATTCTGTGTTGAATCCCTGAACATACCCCTAGCTGTTCCTAGAGTTTTCTCACAATGGGGCTTATTGTGGGGGGAATCTTGGGGCTCCCAGCTGTCTGGACAGGTGTCAGTTCCTGCTCCCTTTGTCACCTGCTGATCAAGGGCACCCCCCGCCAAGAAAGACGGGACTGCGTGGCTGTGGGTCCTAGACTCTAGACAACCGAACCCTACCCATGCTGTCCCCACAGGCCCAGGATGAGGCCTCCACATCTTCCCAGGCAGAGACTCTCACCCGGTACAGGCCAGACAGCAGACAAAGATACCACTTGATAGACAGGGAAACAGGGGCCCTGAAAGGGCTGTGTGGAAGGTCTGAGTCAGAACAAGCAAAGTACAGTTGGCCTGCTTTGTGGCCGAGGCAGAGGCAGCAGGGGGATCTCTGGAGGGGCTCCCAGGCAAACCTCAGGGTCTGGAGGCCCTCAGGTCACTCTATGGTTTCTGAAGGGCCACCCCTCATCACGTCTTCTATCATGTTGCCCCCGAGCCTTTACCTGGGCTATTCTCCCACCAGGAATGCCTTTCCCTGTCTCCCTAGCGGGGTTCTCCTGGTCCTTCTGGCCTGGTTCAAATGCACTGTGTCTTGGTCATCTGTCATTCATTCATGCTGGGTGCGGTGGCTCATGCCTGTAATCCCAGCACTTTGGTAGGCTGAGGCGGCAGATCACCTGAGGTCAGGAGTTCGAGACCAGTTTGGCCAACATGGAGAAACCCCGTCTCTACTAAAAATACAAATATTAGCTGGGCATGGTGGCACATGCCTGTAATCCCAGCTACTCAGGAGGCTGAGGCAGGAGAATCTCTTGAACCCGGGAGGCGGAGGTTGTGGTGAACTGAGATTGCACCACTGCACTCCAGCCTGGGCAACAAGAGGGAAACTCCATCTCAAAAAAAAAAAGATGTCATTCATTCATTCTGCAACCTCATGTCCTCCCAGCCCTGTGTTGGTACCAGCCACAGAGACTGACTTCTCCACCCCAATTTGGCCTGAAATTTCAACAAAATTGTCTTGGAACAGTGGTAGGCAAGGCCTACAGGCCTAGAGCTGAGAGATGGGAGCCACCTCAGGAAGGCAGAAGGGGAGACTTTGATGGCCTAGAGTTAGGGGAATTTGAGTGCCAAAGGGCCCGGGCCCCACCCAGACCCCACACCTTGGAGAGGTCTTGTAAGGGCTGGGAGATAGACTCCAGGCAGAAAAGGGTCTGGCATCTAGGGAAACCTGCACCTCTCAGAAGTGTGGAGCCTAAGCTGGGCATGGTGGCTCACGTCCGTAATCCCAGCACTTTGGGAGGCCAAGGCAGGCGGATCATGAGGTCAAGAGATTGAGACCATCTTGGCCAACATGGTGAAACCCCGTCTCTACTAAAAATACAAAACATTAGCTGGGTGTGGTGGCACATGCCTGTAGTCGCAGCTACTTGGGAGGCTGAGGCAGAGGCAGGAGAATCGCTTGAACCCAGGAGGTGGAGGTTGCAGTGAGACAAGATTGCACCACTGCACTCCATCCTGGTGACAGAGTGAGACTCCGTCTTAAAAAAAAAAAAAAAAAAAAAAAGAAGTCCGGGCACGGTGGCTCACGCCTGTAATCCCAGCACTTTGGGAGGCTGAGGCGGGTGGATCATGAGGTCAGGAGATCAAGATCATCCTGGCTTACACGGTGAAACCCTATCTCTACTAAAAATACAAAAAAATTAGCCGGGCGTGGTGGCGGGTGCCTGTGGTCCCACCTGCTCGGGAGGCTGAGGCAGGAGAATGGTGTGAACCCGGGAAGCGGAGCTTGCAGTGAGCCAAGATTGCGCCACTGCACTCCAGCCTGGGAGACAGAGCGAGACTCCGTCTCAAAAAAATTAAAAAAAGAAAAAGAAAAATAACAAGAAAAAGAAGCGTGGAGCCTGGGCAGAGATGGAAGCCCTGCAGCTCTGGCCTTGCTGTCCACAGGGCTCTTCAGACCTCACCAGGCTTCACTCGACCTACCCAAACATCAGAATCATGAGGCTGGGGCTGAACGTGGTGGCTCACACCTGTAATCCCAGCACTTTGGGAGGCGGAAGTGGGCAGATCACTTGAGGTCAGGAGTTCAAGACCAGCCTGGCCAACATGGTGAAACCCTGTCTCTACTAAAAATACAAAAATTAGTTCAGTGTGGTGGTGGGCACCTGTAGTCTCAGTTACTTGGAAGCCTGAGGCAGGAGAATTAATTGAAGCCAGGAGGCAGAGGTTGCAGTGAGCCAAGATCGCGCCACTGCACTCCAGCCTAGGGACAGAGCAAGAATCCTTCTCAAAAATGAAAGAAAGAAGAAAGAGAGAAAGAGAGAAAGAAAGGAAGGAAGGAAGCAAAGAAAGAAGAGAGAGAGAGAAAGGAAGGGAGGGAGGGAGGGAGGAAGAAAGGAAGGAAAGAAGGAAGGAGAGAGACAGAAAAAGAAAGAAAGAAAAGAAAGAAAGGGAAAGAGAAAGAGAGAGACCAGATGCGGTGGCTCACGCCTGTAATCCCAGCACTTTGGACGGCTGAGGCAGGTGGATCACCTGAGGTCAGGAGTTCAAGAGCAGCCTGGCCAACATGGGGAAACCCTGTCTCTACTAAAAATACAAAAATTAGCTGGGCTTGGTGGCGTGCGCCTGTAATCTCAGCTACTCGGGAGGCTGAGGCAGGAGAATTGCTTGAACCCAGGAGGCAGAGGTTGCAGTGAGCCCAGTGCACTCCAGCTTGAGCGAGAGAGTGAGACTCCGTCAAAAAAAAAAAAAGAAAAAAGAAAGAGGAAGGAAGGAAGGAAGAGAGAGAGAGAAAGAAAGAAAGAAAGAAAGAGAAAAGAAAAGGAAAGAAAAGAAGGAAGGAGGGAGGGAAGGAACAAGGGAAGAGAGAGAAAGAAAGAGAAAGAAGAAAGAAAAAGAAAGAAAAAGAAGAGAGGAAGGAAGGAAGGTAGGTAGGTAGGTAGGGCTAGGAGCGGTGGCTCACACCTGTAATCCCAGCACTTTGGGAGGCCGAGATGGGTGGATCGCAAGGTCAGGAGATCGAGACCATCCTGGCTAACATGGTGAAACCCCGTCTCTACTAAAAATACAAAAAAATTAGCTGGACATGGTGGCGGGCGCCTGTGATCCCACCTGCTCGAGAGGTTGAGGCAGGAGAATGGCGTGAACCCTGGAGGTGGAGCTTGCAGTGAGCCAAGATTGAGCCACTGCACTCCAGCCTGGGCAACAGAGCGAGAGTCCGTCGAAAGAAAGAAAGAGAGAGAGAGAGAGAGGGAGAGAGAGAGAGAGAGAGAGAAAGAAAGAAAGAGGGGAGGGAGGGAGGAGAAAGAAAGAAAGAAAAGAGAGAAGAAGGACTCACAAGGCTGGGGCTGGGGGTGCGTGTGCACGCATGTGCATGGAAGCCTCCTGCAGGCCCCATCATGGGCCCCAGCTCCAGGCCTGGCTGTATGAGGCTCTCACCCTCCCACGGGTATGCAGTTGCCCCCAGTTTCCTCAGCTGTTAAATGAGAGCAAGTTTCTTCCTCACAGGGTGCCGAAAGGATCAAACAAGCCACTGAGCACAGATTGCCAGGAGCAGCATCTAGTGTGTAGGGCGCAGGCTCCCTGAGTCACCTTTGTTATGGCTCATCAGCCCTCCCCGGTGGATGACAGGGAGACGTAGACACCATCACTGGGGCACAAGAGACTGTGGAATTGCTCTGTTGCGGCCCCAGGAGAGAGTGGGGGCGCATTTATCTTCTCATCCAACAGAAGGGTCCACTCAGGTTGGGGCAGTCCTCAACTGCCTTGACCCTGTCTTCTGCCATTGCCTCTGATCTTTGGGCATCCAGGCCCGCATGGTGGCCCGCCTAGCACACACATTACACCCACCGGAGCCTCCACAGGCAAAGACAACATTACTGTCCTCCGCGGGGCCAGGGCGGGCGGAGGAGGGAACAGCACGTGGGTTGTCAGGGGAATGGCAGGCCACCCGGGTCTCCTGGGCCCCCACCTCTCTCCCTCCTTAAATAGGACAGCCCCACTCTGGCTCTTCCACTCTGGCTCTGACCCTAACACCCAGACCACAGTTCCTGTAAACAATTATGCACCAGGAGCTGTAGGGAAAGATGAAGCCCCAGGTCAGCAGGGAGGTGTCTGGGTGACAGGGTGCAGAGGGTGCCCTGGGGCTGAGAGGGTGACTGAAGGAAGGCTGCCTAGAGGAGATGACACTGCTGCTGGGCCTTAAAGGATGCATCACAGATATCCTGCCCTGAAGGATGAGTGAACAGTGGTGGGAGAGCCTGGAGGCATGCCCTGCCATGGTGTGTCCTGGAGGCCAGAGTGTGGTGCTGTCTGGGGCAGGACTCAGGCAGCTTCACAACCTCCTAGCGATGGGTGATGGGGTGAGGGCAGCGGCAGTGGCACATGAGCTTCACCTGGGCTGGCTCTTCCAAGGGCCAGGGGGGCCTGGACGGAGCAGCAGAGCGGCAGAGTGAAGGCAGATGTGGGCCCTTGAACAGTCCTTGGGGAGGACCCAGCTGGAGGTGCCTAGGCCAGGTGGGCAGGCTCAGCTGGCCCCAGGAAGCAGAGCTGCACGGAACCAGGGGCTGGGGCTGGGCGCTGCTGGAGACTGCCAGCCTGGGGGCCTTTGCTGCCTCTGCGAGGACTCTGTTGGTCGAATGAGACCCATCCTTCCCCGAGGGATGGGACACCCCATCTGTAGGATAAGCTGCTTTCAGGAGGGGTGGCAAACGGGTGCGCCTTGAGGCTTCTACGAGGGCACGAGGCCATAGGCCAGGTCCCTCTCATACCTTTGCCCTCCCCAGCTTCCCAGCATCCTCCTCTGCACTCTTGGCTGCCATCCAAGCACACCCATGGAGGGTCCTTGTACAGGGGCAGGGCCTGTCTGCTTCCAAAGGGGCAGGGGTTACTCCTCAGAGTCCCTGCCCTAGTGCCCTAATTCATAAGATACTGAGGCTCAGATACTGAGGGAGAAGGCTGTGCCCAAGGTACCAAGGAGCTGAGGGCTTCAGCCTCCCAGGGTCCTCACCAGCCTTTCTCCCAGGTCCCCATGAATGAGCACTCCTAGAAGGAGGAGTGGGCTGGGGGATGGTCCTGGGCCGTCCCTAACCCTCCCCCAAGCCCTGCCTGGGGATTCCCTGCCCCGACGGGCTGCGGCTCCTCTAAGGGCTTCTCTGGGAACAGATCTGCTGAGCCAGTTTGGGGTAGGGGTGCCGTCAGGGGGTCAGGCGGATTGTAGGCAGGGGCTCCAGTCTCCCCCAGGAGCTGTCTGTGCTCCAGGTGTTAGGCAGGGCTCTTGGCTACCCCGCCCCCACCAGGTGTGGGGCTTCCGGCAGCTCAGAGGCCCCTTTGTCCTTTATCTTCTCTGCCTCCTTGGTGGCAGCATACAGATAAGCATCCCATTTGGGGCTGAAATTCCAGCCTGGCTGCCCCTTCTACCACCTGGGGGTCTTGGGGCTGCCAGCTACAGCTATACCTTCTGTCCTGCCATGGGACCCACCCAAAGTGTCCAGTCCACCCAGCACCTCCAGCTGCACATTTTCCCCAGGACCCCTCCCCAGCCTTCGCACTGGGACCTGCACCCCCCACTCCCTTGGCCATAGAGGTGCATGTCCCCCCACCTCTCCGTGCACACAGGCACGCATCTCATTCCCCCCGGCCCTCTTCTTGATGACAGTGAGCCACTTTGACGCCCCTTCCCCTCCCCCCATTCACACCCCACAGAGCTGGGGCTGGGAGGTTCGCCCAGGGGCCCCTGACCTACCAGTGAGAGCCTGACGCAGAAGAGCTGACCCCTGTGTGATCCCAAGGACCCCAGGGTGACCCCAGACACACGCATCCCCGAGACTTCCTCAACCACCCCTCTCAGGGACTCTCCATCTCCATCTCCCAGCCCCGTCTCAGCCTCTCTTCTTCCCTGTCTCCCCCCTCCCCTCTCATTAAGCCTCCTAAACCCGCCAGCTCCCTGAAGCAGGAAATTGCATTCTGCCAAGATTAAATGGACTTGAACGCCCTGCCTCTGCCCGCAAGGGAGGGGAGCTGAAAGGAGCCAAGTTTGCTGGGGGTGGGGTCCCCAGGACACTGAACCCCAGGTTGGAGAGGGGACTTAGAAGGGTGGAGTACTTCAGGATGGGGTAGGGCTCCCTGAAGGGCAGAGGGGAGAAGACAGGGTCTGCAGGGAGGCAGGGAGCTGGGGATGTTGGCCCCTCCCCGCTGCAGGGGGAATGAGAAGCCAGGAGGGGAAGCCACTCTGTGGGGGTGGGGGCAGATTCTGATTAAGTGGGGGAAAGGGGGAAAGGGTGGAAGGAAATGGTGATTGGGAGGTGAGAGAGGATGCCTGTCAGGTTGAGACCCGACCCACAGGAAATGGGAAATGAACTTTGAGGGGGTGTACTCTCACTCTCCAAGGGGTGCACTTTGGAGTGCCCAGAGGGAGGGTCTGGTACACTCTCACTCCCCACTGGCACAAGGTCTAACAGGAAGGGTACAGTCAGAGACCCCTGTGTACCCTTGGGCCATTGAGGAGCTCACACACAGCTCTACAGGCAGCGGGACCCCACAACCCACCCCCTGCGCTGTCAGAAAGTCTCCATCAGGATGCAGAGAGCACTGAAGTCAGGCAGGGAGAGATGCATTGAGGTCAACACCTCCCAGCAGAGGCCCAGATCCCATTGTCCACAGCAGCCCCACACTCCATAGACTTGGGGGACAATCATCCCCACTTCTCAGCTGAGAGAGTTCTGAGACCTAGCCAGGCTGCCCTCCCTCCTCTCCCCATCATAGGGCCCCCCAACAAGGTCAATTCCAGATGTGAGGGGAGTGGGGAAAGAAGATATGCCAGCCCCTTCCTTCTCCAGGTGGACGAGGGCAGGCACAGCTGGGCTGAGTGTGGGCCTCATATGGGCCCCTGAGTCTAGGTCAGGCCTTCTGAGCCTGGTAAAGCCAAGGGGACTGGAGCCAGGGCTGGAGGAGCAGGAGGGAGCACAGCTGGTCCTGGGTGGTCAGGTGTCATCCCTGAGAGCACCTGTCCTGGAGAGTCATGGCCAGGGGTGACGATGCTTATGGTGCACCCCTGGTGTGAGAGCCTGTCCTTGCCATAGGGGTGGGGGTGCGCACTGGGACAGTGGGAAAGACAGCTCGGCTCAGCCGGTGTGGTGGTGAGGAATGCAGGGCCGTGAGAAGAGTCTCTGAAGGGAAGTAAAGGCCAGAAGAGGAGACAGGTTGTCTGGGGAAGGCCCAAGAGAACCTCAGCCTGGCTGAATGGGGGCAGGCAGTGGTCAGCCATGAGGCTGGGGGCTCAGAGGTCCGTGTGGTCATCAGGCAAGATTGGGGCAATGGACAGCTGCGGAGCTCATGCGAGCTCCAGAGCAGGCCTGAGGGGCTTCCTCCCTCACCTTCCCCAATCCCACCCCACTGAGGGCCCCAGCCCCACGGTCACTTCAGGCAGCCTGAGCTGGGCAGACAGTTTTCCAAAGAAGGAGGCTGGGTCCGTTTTGGCAGCTGTTGAAAAGCAGGCTTCCCTTGCCCAGATGTGAGGAAACTGACACTGTGTCTGGGAGGAGTGGGCAGTGGGGCAGGTGCATGCCGGGCTAGGGCATCCGGGGCCACCCCGGCAGGCCCTGGGGGAAGATAATCCAGTCCCCTGGAATGGGGTGCCTGCTGGGAAGTGACACAGCTGAGTTCAGACCAGGCTGAGGTGACAAGTACCCCCCGAGTCTGCACCTCCAATGTTCCTGGCCTGAATGTCCTCTGATCACTCCCTGGTTGCATTCTCAGTCTCCAGGGAGATGAGTGGAGCCTGCTGCCAGTGAGATTTGAGCTGGCCTGTGCTTCAGATTCCTGACGGGCAGTGACCCAGGGCCCTGCCTCCGCCACATCCCGGCTGCATGTCCCTAGGCTGTCCGTGGTGGACAGGCAGTTCACCCAGCACCTCTTCTCGGAGCTCCCTTTCATCCTCTTCCCCTGAGATGAGCTCTCAGAGAAAGCCTGACTAGACTGCTCCAGCCATGAGGGGCTCCTCCCAGGTCCTCATACAGCTTCCTGCTCTGGGCTGCAGTTGGAGACCCCCGGACCTGGCTAGCTCAGCTCAGGGACTTCTCCTCAAAGCCCCCAGTCCCTCCCTTGTATCTCACAGCTCCTGTGGCCCCATCACAGGTCGGACCACTCTTTATCTGCTTTTTCCTCCTTTCCCAAGAGACTCTGAGCTCTGGGAGGACGGCCACCAACTCTGGCTCAGTCACATTTGATCCCCAGATTCTGGCAACCCTGGGTAAAAGCTGTCACCTGACCTAGCGACTGACCACAAGGTACATTTCCAAAGCTCTATGGAAAACTCACTCACTGCCTCACAGAACAGCTTGTGTGCGCCTCCCTTTCCCAGGCCCCAGGGTAGTGGGGGGTCAAGGAGATGGGGTGGGTGGTGGACATGAGCCAGATATGGTTTCTGCCTGCAGGGAGCTCAGAATATTTCTGGAAGACAGGACTGGGAGCAAGGAAAGAGGCACCTGAGAGACCTGGGATGGGTGGCCTGGCAGTGTTTCAAGAGACCAAGGTGGGCTGTTGATACCAGGGTTGCTTCCGGAGGTTCAGGGAGCACAGTATTGTCAGATGTGCTAGGAGGGCCTCCTTAGCTGCTCATCTTCAGCCCTGTCAGCCAGCAGTGGGGACCACCTCAATGCCCCCCAAGTACCCTCCATACTCCCAACTCTGGTCTCCTCCTTATCTGTGTGCCGGGGTCGCCTAAGCAGCTGACAGTACAGCATATATACCCCACCCCTCAGCAACCACCCCTACCCACGCTGACAGATCCCCTGAAAGCCTCAGCTCCACGCCTCGGGAACTGGGCCCCTCACTCCCTACCAGGAGGCCCATTCTACCCGCCTGTGCTCGTGGAGAGCCCTGCCTTGGCAACCTGAATCAGTGCCTCCTCCCTGTGCCCTGGTTAGGCAATGCCGCCTGGCCCCACTGTCCAGCTCCCAGGCTGGGGAGATCATGAGCTGTGGGATTTTGGACAAATCTCCCGTCCTCTCTGAACCTTTGAGTTTCCCAGCTCTAAAGCAGGGATGTTCATGTCTTGTTCTTGGGTGGCTGCCCCAAGAACAAGGCCATATGTCCTGGGTTTGGGCTGGCACATCACACAGGCTATAAACAGCGTGGGCCCTTCCTCCACTTCTTTTTTAAGTGCTTCCTTGGGAGGAAGACCTCTGGGCCTTGACACCTGATCCTGGAGCCCCAGGGACCCTGCTCTACTAAGACAGAGCAATTCAAGTTTCTTGATATTGAATTCCTGGCTACTCTAGGAACACTGGCCCGGTGGAATTTGAGGCCCCCCCCCCCGCTGCCTGATAGGGATACATAAGATGTGGGGGGCAGGTTGCTGGCTCTGACCCTAAAGGAAAAACGGTGCCAGGAGTCTAGGCCGTGCCAGAATCTAAGCCATCAGGTGTTTGGGATGGAGCTGCCTCCATTCCCACCCTGCTGACCTCTGTCCTGCCCCAGCAGAGGGGCTTGCATCAGCCCTGAGCCCTTCTGGTATCTCCCTCACTTGCACTCCTTGTCGGACTGGACAGGGTCTCCAGTGCTGCACAGGCCTGCTCGGGCCAGCCAACCTTCTTGGAGGGCCTGCCCCAGCTAGCTGTTGCTTTAGCTGATGCCAGGCACAAGCCAGCCACACTGAGAAGGGTTGACCAGATGCCTGCTGCTCACATGAGAAACCCCCAGCACCCCTGACCCCCAGGACTTCAGCCATAGGGTCTGAAGCATGGAGGCCTTGGGGGAGCTGTAGTGGGGCTCAGGATCGGCTCCGTGATATTGGGAGCTCTCTGGAGAGCCGGGGAGCCACAGATTGCTGGGGGAAGAAGGGAGTCTGGCCCTCCTTGGGTTCCATAATCCAAGAAGGCTACGAGGGACCTGGGAGATAAGCATCCCCCTCTGCTTGCCCAGCTGCTGGACCCCTCGCTGAGTGGGGAGGGAAAGCTCAGGACCAGGGTTCCCTACATGGGACATCCCCACACTCACCTATGGCTTGGGCTGGGCTCCCTCCTCCCTAGCCCTAGCCTGGGGCTTCTCTGGTTTGGGAGCTTGGGAGGAGCAGGGGTAGAAAGAACAGTGGGCAGTGGGTGGGCACAGCACTCCTCCATCCTTGCCCCAGCTCTGGGCCCCACCACCTTCCTACCAGGGGTCCCAGTAACCCCTCCTCCCTCACCCTTCCCACCAGCTGGCAGCAGG
The DNA here is from genome assembly GCF_028885655.2 of Pongo abelii. Taxonomy (NCBI): domain Eukaryota; kingdom Metazoa; phylum Chordata; class Mammalia; order Primates; family Hominidae; genus Pongo; species Pongo abelii. Next base: position 104,311,089 of record NC_085928.1, read on the forward strand.
ACAGAAAAGAATTAATGCTGCCTACCATGGAGAACCTTGTAGCTTTGTCTGGGCTGGTGGAGCCTACAGGGCTGGTGGGAATAATAACTCATGAAAAGTGTCAAACACAGACTTTACTATCCTGCACATGGGGGAGCTGCAGACCCAGGTGTTCAGGCACTTGTGGACCCTTGTGATGGCCTTGTGGGGCCTCGGTGGGCAGGCAGTAGGGACCTCCTTCCCCAGGTGGAGTGGACTCTGGGGCTGCTATTCTGTAAAAGAGACTGGGGAGGACAATGCTTACCCCAAACAAATCATCTGGTCTCTGGGACATCCCTGCCTTGGGCAAGGAGGAGTGGGAGTGGGCACGGCCTCACCCAGGGGTTCTCTGTCACCTCCCAAGGTTGGCTGGCTCATCTGTACCCCAGAAGGGCTGTAGCTATAGGGTCTTGGCCCGTGTGCCTAAGGGACAAGGAGGCAAGAAGTGACTTCCCTTTGGCTCTGACACCCACGTGATGGCCCTGTAGTCCTTGGCTTTGGGGAACCAGGTGTGGGGCTGTCAGAGTTACAGCAATGCTCAGCGTCCATCGTGAGACGGAAGGGCCCCTCCCCGACTGATGGGTAGGACGGCAAAACATGCCAAGGTCAGAGGTGGGGGCAGGTGGGGAGGCATCCCTGCTGCAGGACTCTCCCAGATCCTCCCTCCTTGAAACCTCTTCTCTGGGGGAGGTCCCATTTGTGGGAGAATCTGGCTGCTAGAGACAAGTCAAGCGGGGGAACAGTTACCTGCAGAAGACGACTGGGCAGTGCATGGCACCTGGGGCTCCATTGCCCCTAGTCCCAGCCTGCTCTGCTGGTGGGGTGGGGAGACGGGATGCATCTACCTGCCTGTCCTGGGCTGTCAGCTCCTCTTCTCCAGCCAGGAGGCAGGTGGGGGCAGGGAGGGGTGCTGGTCTTCATGAATTTACAATGCCTAGACTTCATGAAGCAGGTGCCCAGAGACAGAGAGCTCCAGCAGGGGGAGGGGAGGTACTGGACATTGTGTGCACCCCCCTTCCCACCAGCCTTCTCAGAGGCCCTCTGTCCAAATCCGTCAGCCTGGGGTTCCACTGAGCTAAGCTCCTTAGCACCAGGACACAGCATAAACAACATCTGTGCCCTGTGGTCCCAGGGTCTGATCCCCAGTGTCCCAAGATCCCCAGATGAGCCCTGGGGACACAGTGGGGAGGGCCAGGAGGACCCCTGCTGACTCTCTCTGCTCCTGCGTGGGCACAGGGCCACATTGGCCGCACCCTCACCTGGGCCTCCCAGGTGTGCTGGCCTCTGCCTGCCAAGAGATGTGAAGCTCTTATCTTCTCCCCATAGATAAGTGCCTGGGAAGGGAATGGGGAGGAAGCTGTCCTATTCTGGATCTAGTCTGGGTAGAGGAGTCAGGGAGGAGTCGGCCCAAGTCTTCCCACCAGCCCCTCTGACCCTCCACGTCTAGCTGGTGGCTACAGGCCCCCCTCCCACCATCCTTCTAAGATTCAGAGAAGAAAGAAGAAACGAGGTGTCTGAAGATGAGGATTGAGGGGTGGAAATTACCTCAACTGAATTTTAAAAACCCCTGGCTGGTTGCCATAGTAACAGAAAGGTGCATCCCATCACCATGGCAACAGGCAAACACTGAGGTCTGCTGCTGGGATTGGGGATTTGGGATGTGGCCGGAGGGGGTTAACAGAGGAGGCTGGGCTAGGATAGAGTAGTTGGGGGTGGGGAACTATCCAGCCTGGGATAATTTCACCCCTACCTTTCCAGGGGGCAGAAAGCCAGGCTGGGCCCCTTCTCCCTGGCGGTGGAGTTACAGGAGAATGGATTGTTGGGAGTAATCCCCTAGCTCCCACCACCCACCCCTATCTGGCACCATCTCTAGCCTGGAAGCCTGGGGTGGAGTCATAAGCCTGCTTAACTGGGCTCCTAACTAGCCAGACCCTGGGGCTTGGAAACCATGGAAATCAGCTCCTGACCTCAGGGAGTGACAGGCTGGGAGTCAGTGTCATTGGTCATGGTCCTGAGAAAGAAGAAGCACATGACCAGGCTGGGCATGGTGGCTCACACCTGTAATCTTAGCACTGTGGGAGGCTGAGGCGGGTGGATCACCTGAGGTCAGGAGTTCGAGACCAGCCTGGTCAACATGGTGAAACCCCGTCTCTACTAAAAATACAAAAATTAGGTCGGGCACAGTGGCTCACGCATGTAATCCCGGCACTTTAGGAGGACAAGGCGGGCGGATCACCAGAGGTCGAGAGTTTGAGATTAGCCTGGCTAACATGGTGAAATCCTGTCTCTACTACATATACAAAATTAGTTGGACGTGGTGGTGTGCACCTGTAATCCCAGCTACTTGGGAGGCTGAGGCAGGAGAATCACTTGAATCTGGGAGGTGGAGATCGCAGGGAGCTGAGATTGCACCATTGCACTCCAGCCTGGGCAACAAGAGTGAAACTCTGTCCCCCACCCCCAAAAAAAGAAAAAAAAAGAAGCGCACGGCCAGAGATCAGCTCCATGTAATACTCTGAAGGCAGCTACACACACCTGGAGGGTTGCTGTATACACCTGGCCGGTGGCCACACACACCAGTATGGCCACACACACCTGGAGGGTGGCTCCTCAAGGTTACAGTCATCTCCTCCAAGGACCTAGCCTCCAGGGCTAGAGGAGGAGATCTGTCCTCCTCCTGATTTAGTGTGAGGTCCCAGGGAGGAACAGAAAGGGTCCTGTTCTGCCACTACTGAGGATACTCTCAGGAAGCCCCAAACAGCCCGGCAGCCAGAACCACAGTTGACATTTGACAGGTCGTGGTTCAGGCTCAGGACTGACCTGTGGAGCCACTGGGTCCCAACTGACCCTCTCACACCCACAGTCCCCATGCTAGCAGCTGGACATTCAGGCTCACTGGCCCCATGGCTTGACATTCTACCATCAGAGTCAGTCTCTTGGGTTGCCCAGTGACGCCACAAGATGCTTGTTAGACACACCTGGGAGCATCATGGCTCTTCCATTAATGCATTAGTGTTTCCGAGGTTTGGAGATGATATGGGCTGCCTGTGGCCTTGGAGATCTGGCGCTGTGTGTGTGTGTGCGCGCGCACGCGTGTGTGTGCATATGTGTGTGTGTGTTTGCCTGCATGCTCACATGCACCCCCACATGCAGGAAATCAGCAAAGAGGGAGTTGGGGGTATCCACTCTCCCAGCTTGCCACCTTCAAGCTGACTTGTTAAAATCTAGATTCCAGCGGGGGCGTGGTGGCTCACACCTGTAATCCCAAAACTTTGGGAGGCCAAGGCGGGAGGATGGCTTCAGCTCAGGAGTTCGAGATCAGCTTGGGCAACATAGCGAAACCCCGCCTCTACAAAAAATATAAAAAACTAGCCAGGCATGGTGGTGCATGCCTGTAGTCCCAGCTACTTGGGAGCAGGGAGTATAGCTTGAGCCCAGGAGGTCAAGGCTGCAGTGAACCCCATGTTTGTGCCACTGCACTCCAGCCTAGGTGACAGAGCAAGACCCTGTCTCAAAAAAAGAATAATAATATAAATAAAATCCAAATTTCCAGAACCATCCCCAAGCTTCTCTTCTGTTGAGAACATGGCCTGGGCACAGGAATTCCAAGGGAATACTGGAGCCTCGGGGGGGCCACTGCCTCCTGGGCTGCACAGGTGGGCTGGGTAAACCCTGGGGCTACCTGGGCTAGGGAGAGGAACCAAAAAAGAGATGCTGCCTGACTCTGGAGAAGTAAGAACAAACCCAAGACACTCTTGTGCCTCCTGCCTTCTCTCAAGAGGCTGGCTTGGCCTGCTCTTCCAGGAGGCTGTGAACTGATGGGTGAAAGGGAGGAGGAGGCATTCCTGCCTGGGCTCCCTCTGTCCAAGGGCAAGTCAGTACCTTGGATAGGAGCTCCTGCAGCCCAGCTGCCTCATCACAGGTAGGAAGACTGAGACCAGAAGGGGCTTACACCTGCCCAAGCTGCTAGGCCCAGCCCTGTGAGAGGGAGATTGGCCCAGGTTGGCCTTTCAAGATCCTGCCTCCCCACGAGACTAGGTCAACCCAGGTTAACAAATTCCAGGGTCCTGACTGCCCATGGCATAAAAACCATCCTGGCAGCACTAAGGCCCTTGGAATGGCAGCTGGAAAGGGAAACACTAAGGCTGGATTTAGGCTGGGGGTATGTCGTGCCGAGCCCCTGTCAACCTCAATAGGGAAGGCAGTTTCAAGAGGCTGAAGAAGGCCAGGCACCGTGGCTCATGCCTGTAATCCCTGCACTTTGGGAGGCCGAGGTGGCTGGATTGCCTGAGGTCAGGAGTTCGAGACCAGCCTGGCCAACATGAAGAATCCCCATCTCTACTAAAAGTACAAAAAATTAGCCAGGTGTGGTGGCGGGCGCCTGTAATCCCAGCTACTTGGGAGGCTGAGGCAGGAGAATCACTTGAACCCAGGAGGCGGAGGTTGCAGTGAGCCGAGATCGTGCCACTGCACTCCAGCCTGGGCAACAAGAAACTCCGCCTCAAAAAAAAAAAAAAAAAAGCAGAAGAGACTCAGAGCTAGCAAATCAGACATGGGGAGGCTGGGTACTATAGCTCATGCCTGTAATCCCAGCACTTTGGGAGGCCAAGGTGGGTGGATCACCTGAGGCCAGGAGTTCGAGACCAGCCTGGCCCAAAATGGTAAAATCCCCGTCTCTACTAAAAATACAAAGATCAGCTGGGAGTGGTGGCACGTGCCTATAATTCCAGCAACTCTGGAGGCTGAGGCAGGAGAATTGCTTGAACCTGGGAGGCGGAGGTTGCAGTAAGCCAAGATCGTGCCACTGCACTCCAGCCTGAGCAACAGAGTGAGACTACGTCTCAAAGAAAAAAAAAACATGGGGTTTGACTGGAGACTTACATACCGGGGGAAAGTCCAGTGGCAGTGGGCTGGACAGGAGAACTGCAGCTGCTTTTGAACAGCATGTGGTTTATAGAGCATTTTCACTCAACATCCCCTCCCCATGACCTCCACCGGGCAACCTTCAATTAACCTAAAATTTAGGCTTCAATCCCCTGTATGGCCTTGTACCATAGGCCAGGATGGGGGCTCAGATGTTTCTCATAGATAAGGAATGAATCTCTGGGTTGGCCACTCTCTCATTGCCTAGCTCAGAACACGCATTCAGGTGCATCACCATACAGGGTCATTCTCCGTGTACACTTAAGCTATTGCTATCAGGTACCTTTACCATACAAGGTAGGGGGTGGTCCTGATCCCAGGAGGGAGTGGGGGCTTGGTGTACCCCCACTTGGTCTACTCCTCTTGCTCACATGCATGGGCACACACACACACAGACACCTTAAGGAGATGGAGAGTGCCCATGTGGGCTGGGTACAGTGGCTCACACCTGTAATCCCAGCACTTTGGGAGTCTGAGGTGGGCAGATTGCCTGAGGTCAGGAGTTCAATACCAGCCTGGCCAACATGGTGAAACCCCGTCTCTACTAAAATTAGCTGGACATGGTGGCGCACTCCTGTACTGTCAGCTACTCAGGAGGCTAAGGCAAGAGATCACTTGAACCCAGGAGGTGGGGGTTACAGGGAACCAAGATCACACCACTGCACTCCAGCCTGGGCAACAGAGGGAAACTCCATCTCAAAAAACAAAAAACAAACAAAAAAGAAAGTGCCCACACTCTCTGGAACTGGGGCCCTCCAGCCTCCATGGACTACTTGCCCCAAGGTGGCTGAGATTCCTGTCTAGAGCAGGGACTCTCAAGTTGCTCCCAGGCCAGGCTGGCCGGGAGCCTGTGTCGGTCTCCACCTTCACCCTCTCTCCCACCAAGACCATGCCACATGGGGTGCAGCCCCTGCAGCCCCAGAGACTACAAATGGTGCCCCATAGTAGCCTGGGCCTATATCCAAACACACAGGAGCACCTGGAACCTCAGGCGAAAGGTTCCCCAGAGCTGAGGACACACCCACGCTGGCTCTGCCCTGCACCCAATGGACCTGAAGGTTCTCTTGGAGAGCTTGGACAGGTGGCCCCCAGGCTGCCTAAGCCAGAGGGTGAGGGAGGTAGGGGCTCCTCCCTGGGCCTCCTTTAGGCTGCCCCTGCTCCTCATCTCCAGCCATCAGCCCTGCTTGGCAGAGCTGGGCTGGATGCCTTGTGAGGAGTGAGGACTTCACCCTGTGGGCAGATTTGGAATCCATGGGTGTCCCCATGAGTCACCTGGATCCCAGCTCCTGGTCCAGGAATGGCCAGAGGCTTGCTGGGTTCACCATCCATGACGTTCCCCTTTTGGTTTGCTTTGGGCTGCTTTGAAAGCCCTAAGGACTGTTGCTACGTGTGTCATCAACCCCACACTGGGTTCAGCAGTCATCCAGACTTCAGTAGGAATTCAGTGTCTCCTAAGGGCAGCATATACCCATGCCCCTAATAACAAGACCTAACTATGCCCTGGGTGTCTTATTTACCACATTCCCATACAATTTTCACTCATGCCCTGAGTATATCGTATATTTTTTTTTTTTCCAAGATGGAGTTTTGCTCTTTTTGCCAGGCTGGAGTGCAATGGCACAATCTAGGCTCACTGCAACCTCTGCCTCCCGGGTTCAAGTGATTCTCCTGCCTCAGCCTCCTGAGTAGCTGAAATGACAAACATGTGCCACCACGCCCGGCTAATTTTTTGTATTTTTAGTAGAGACGGGATTTCACCATATTGGCCAGGCTGGTCTCGAACTCCTGACCTCAGGTGATCCACCCGCCTTGGCGTCCCAAAGTGCTGGGATTACAGGCATGAGCCACTGTGCCCAGCCTAGTGTATCGTATTTCATCACGTTCTAGATGCCATGTGTACATCCACGACCCAAGGGCAATATTATGTCTTGAGAGCACCAATGTTTACCCACATTCCACTGGCCGAGAGCCTGGGAGACATACATGTATCCTTCCCCTGATGCCTGTGTATCCCACGCTGGCTGCTTTCTTCCTCTGGCCTGTGTACCCCACGCTGGCTGCTTTCTTCCTCTGGCCTGTGTACCCCATGCTGGCTGCTTTCTTCCTCTGGCCTGTGTACCCTTTTTCCCCATGTGACAGATCTGGCTGTGTGCGTGTGTATTAAGAGGTGACACTGCCCTGGCTTGGGAGCGAACCTCATGAAGATCCAGGATGTGGCCAGCACTGGGGTACAGAGCCTACTAATGCTCTGTTGCAGGGAGGGACAGAGTCACCCTCCCTGCAACAGCACTCGGCCTCCTGCTCATGGAGTGCCCAGACCCTCCTGTTGTTGGTTCCGGCACCTAGAGGGGGAGATATTTGGGGGATAAAGGGAGGGGAAGGTGGGCCAGCCCATGGGAACCTGTCCTAGGTTGGGGACAGGAGAGCCCTGGGGCCTATAGCAAGGAGGCTGGAGTACCTCAGTACCTCAGAGGGGTGCCAAGGTGGCCCTCCTGCCAGCCCGGCTCCAGACCCAGTGGTCAGGGTAGTCTTGGTTTGGGAGCTTCCTGAAGTCAACAAGACCTGGAGAAAGTCAGAAGCCAGGGTGGCAGCAAGTACAGAAGGCCAGCTGGCCTTGTCCCAACAGAGCCGGCCGTGCAGTGCGGACAGGCAGCATCAAAACAGGCTGGGCAAGGGGTAGGGGGGAGCCGCTTTGGCCAGGGTGGCACCTTGGAGGCAGCCCCCTCAGGAGCCCCGGCTCCTGAGCCCTGTCTCATCCCGACCCCCTCCCAGGTAGAGCCCAGGAGACCTACACAGTCAGGCCTCCCCCTACCCCAGCCCTGAGACTCAGCCCGCCCCCGAAGCTCAAGTCCTGCCTCTGTCTTCTGCTCCCAGGACAAAGGTTTGGGCTGGGCTCTGGCCTATCATGCTTATCTCATCATAAATATTTATCAGGCTCCAGGGGCCAGGCCTGCAGCTGGCTTGGTGGTGGTGGTGGGGGTGGGGGTGGGGGCAGATGCTGCTGAAGGATCTCAAAGCCCATCCCTAATGAGGGGACTGTGAGGGGAGAGTGCCACCTGGGCCTTGGGATCCTTGGGGAGGGAGGACAGATGGACAGCGGGACAGAATCAGAGGGAGCCTCAGGGACTTGGGCATAATCCAGCAAGCCAACCTCCCCATGCACCCCAGGAATGTGGGGGAGGAGTCCGAAGAGGCCAGGGCTGTGGGAGACAGGTGGGCTCCTCCCTGGACTGTCCTCCCATAGGACATCCTCGAGAGCCGTGCTCCCCACCCTCATCCTTACCCCAGATGGTTCCCGCACTCTCTGCTCCCCCTACATCGCCCGCCCAGAGCTGCGCTCCTGCAGATGGGCTGTCTGTTCCTGCAGAGCTGTGTCCATGAGAAGCGGTGCCCCATAGGGCCCTCTCCCCTCTTCCCACCATCCTTTCTGACCCCACACCTTCCTCCCCAGAACTGTGCTGCCCCCTACTCTGCATCCCTCAGAGCTGTGCTCCCCACACATCCAGGAGCCTCCTTCACCATGTGTGAGCCCCTTTCCTTGCCGAATGGGACTCCCGATCACAGGTACTGGAAGCCCCTGGGGTGAGCAGAGCACTCCCATGGGCCCCTGCCAGCGCCTGAGTTCTAGCTCTCCTGTGAGCTTCGCCGCAGCACCCCCCTCATTGGCATGCTGGGGGACCCACAGGTGGAATCAAAGCTCTGCTCAGAACTGAGCTGCACAGCAGCGATCTGGTAGCCTTTGTCTCCCCAGTCCTGGGGGAGTAGGGGAACTAGGGTCAAAGAGGGTGCATTTTGGGGCCTAGGGCCTCCTCCTCACTGCCACAGGCAAGCGCAGCTGTAGATAAGGGGGGACGCCTGAGCTAATGAACACCCTCAGTAGATAATGAGGGGCTGTGGGGGAAGGGATGGCCTGAGGCACAGCCTGGGGGGGAAGGCTGCCTCCCAAAGCCCAGAGCGCTCATTAGTGGAAGCCTGGGGGAGAGGCAGCTAAGTGGGTCAGCGCCCCTCCCCCAGCCACCTGACCAGTATGGGTGGAAGGATTGGCAGCCCATTGTCCCCCAGTGAAGTCAGTCGCATTCTGAGTTCCTTCTCCCTCCAACCTTCCTCCCCAAGCCCCTGCTCCCAACCCCCACAAACCCCTTGCCCCTTCAACCCCCTTCCCAAAGCCCTGTGTTCCTCAATCCCTCTTCTTGAGCCCTCAGCTCCCAACCCCCCAAACCTCCTGCCCCTCCAGCCCTCCTCCTGGAGCTCCTGCCCCCTAAGCCCCCTGTTTCTCCAACCCCCATCCCTGAGTCCCCTGCCCCTCAAAGAGCCCCTGCCTCCTCCCAGGGACCTCCCACTCTGAGCCCTTTTTCCTCCCTGAGACCCCCTCAGTGGCCCCCTCCCCCTCTCCGCACACCCCCCGCCCCAGGTGCCGGCCTCTGAGCCAGCCTCCCCAAGGCACCCTCCAGACTGAGCCACACCTGGGAGAAATTGAAATCTTAGACTCTTCCCTACCCCCACCAATGAAGCAGACATCCCTGTCCTGGCCACGAGGCAGCAGAACACGGCTGCGGCTCCGCTGGGCTAGGCTGGGGGCTGTGCCAGAACAAGCATCCAGATGTGGGGAGGACACAGCGGCAGGGCGGGGGGCGGGCACGCAGCAGCTCGGGCCAGGCTCTTCCATCCCCATCCCCTGCAGCCAGCGGCCCTGGGCATTCACTCCGGGGCCTCAAACTCCCCCTTCTTGTCCCATAGTCATGAAGATGAGCATCCTGGCAGATCTGTTTCAGGAGTGCGGTGGGCAGGGGCCAGGGTAGGGGATCTCAGAGGCCGGGCCTTCTCTGTGTAGGGTGGTCCAGAGAGGCAGGGTCTGCCTGGGTCCCCCTTCAAAATCAGGGTAGAGCCAGATGAGGACAAGATGCATAGTCTGTCAACTCTCCCCTCCAGCTCCAGCCCTGTGCCCCTGTCTTTGGTCAGCCTCCTCCTTGATCAAGGCCTTCCAATGCTCCCCGTTTCCTGTCAAGACCACCTTCCCCTGAGGCTCTGAGTCACTTCCGGACCTGTCCAGCTGGTCCCAGGGCAGGGGGTAAAATATGGATGAGCCTCTGCCACTCTTGATGTTGTCAGGACACAGTTCTAGGAGGGCATGAGTGAATGTCCTGGTCCCCACCAATCCCCACCCCAGCCCCAGTCACCACAGCCTGACTAGTCTGGGTCTGGCTGCACAAGAGTTAATCTCAGGGTGTCCCCCCCACTACCACGTGTGCACAAATTCCAGGAACGCTTTCCATTAAGGACGCTCTGAGCAGATTTCATTTCATTTACATTAATAAGAACCAGAAAAATCTGTAGGGTGGGGGTGGGGCCAGGGCTGGGCCCGGGCCTGGGGCTGGGGCTGGGGCTGGGGCCGGGGCCGGGGCCGGGGCCGGGGCCGGGGCCTGGGCCGGGGCGGGGGGCGGCTCGGGCACGTGTGTTGCTCACAGTTTGTCTGGTAGAGGCTAAGGGGCTGGGGCTCCCGGCCATAAGAGGAGAGGCCCAGCCAAGCCGGTGCCACCGATGTGCTTGGGGGAAGGTAGATCCATCCAGTCTTCGGGGATTCATGTTGGAGGGAGGAGGTGGAGCCCAGCTGCTTCTGGACACTCCTAACCTGAGCAGGGTGACAGGCCCAGGTCCTAGGGCCTTCCAGGCGGAGGGGATGGCAGAGCTAATAGGATGCCAGCACGTGGAAATGACTGGATCGGGGACTGGGGCCCTGGGTTTGGATGAGATGGGTGTGGACCTCAGTTTCCCAGTCTGTCTAGGAAACAGGAGAGGCTGCTCGCTGTCCTTCCTGTCCTCACTGCAGGTATGGCTACAGGTGTTAGAAGGGAAGGTACTGAACCTTGAGCCAGTCTTAGAGACCATGATGCCCCTTCCTCAGTCTTCCCTTCCCCTCTCCAGCTCTGCCGGGGAGCTGAGCCACGGCTGGCAGACTTGGACCTGTTCAGTGAGCTCAGAAGCCTGTTCTAGGTGGACACCCCCAAGATCCACCCCCTTAAAAAGGAGAAAGCCTCAGAATGACATTGTGTGCACAAGGGTGTGCCTGCTGGGTGGTGGCTTGTGTTCTGCCATACTGTGACCCTGGGGGCTCCCTCTCCCTTCACAGAAGGCTGCCAGACCAGGTTTCCTTCCTCAGGGGTAGCAAGAACATCTGATTCCTGCCCCCTCAGGAGCCAGGCTGCACTTGCACACTTGCTCATTAATGTGCCTGGCCTGTGTGTGCTCTTCTATGTGCCAGTGGCTGGGTGGGGTTATGCACAAGTGTGCATGCTTCACACACCAACCAGGGAGGGAGTCTGCAGGATCTGGATGTAACGCCACCCCACATATCAAGGGTGATGGGGAAGCATGCATGTTGCCTGCTGCAGCCGGATGCCTGAGGGCTGGCCTGTGTTGCATGTGGGTGCGTACACATGGCATGCTTATCAGTGCAGAGGATGGCCCCTCAGCCCAGGAGTTGGGGAGTAAGAGGAAGGAGAGGAAGCCCCAGCTCTGGTGCCTCTCAGGATTTGGGCTCAGCCCTGTCTTGCTCCAGGTCTTATAGATTGAGGCTGGGTGCCCTTAGGCGGTGGTGGGCTGTGCTGGGCCAGGGGGCCCTAGGCTGAACCCAACCCTGCAGGACAGGCTGGGCAGGGCTCCCAGACCTGCACCTGACCCTGTTCCAGGCCCACGCTAGGGGATGGTGGGGGGAGGCTTAATTACATCCATGAATCATTCTCAAATAGCTCCTGTCCAGCCAGACTCAGGATGGTGATGCCCGCCCAGAGCTGAGAGCCAGGGGCTCCTGGAACCTCTGTTGCACATAAAAGCAGCAGAGGACGCGAGCAGGCACCCTAGCCTCTCTTGGCCACCTGCCTCGGCCTCCCCCATTGGTGTGCAGAATTCACCCCAAGATCAGAGGCCTATCTCAGCACCCGTGGGTAGCGCAGAACCAACTCCTCTAGACCTGGCAGCCCCATCCCACGTTATCTTGCCCCCTCAGCCTCCTCCGTCCCCTTGTGGCTGCTGCAGACTCCTCCAGCTTCTCTTTCCAGCATCCTCTAGGCCTCACTTTGCCTCTGGTTATCTTCTCCTGCCTCTCTCTGTCTTTCTCCTCTCTCCTCAGGGCACTGGGAGGCACCCCAAGGCCCAGCTCACTCCAGGGCTGGACCTCAACCTTATACCTGCAGCTGAGACCCAATTCTACTGCACTGGAGTGGTGATGGGGCAGCAGTTGCCAGCAGCAGCCCAGTCCAGCAACGGCTTTGAATCTCAGTTTCCTCTTTAAATGGGATGGCAGTGTGGCTTGGACTAAGCAGGATGGGAGGGCCCTGCCCCTGGCTCATGCCTTCTGCTGCAAAGTTCTTTCTGGCTGGGTGTGTCCCACCCTATAGGGTTCTGACCTTAACCCAAGTCCATGAGTCCACCTCCCTCCTGCCACCTTCTGGGAGACTGGGGTGAGGGACTACAGGCATCTCCTGCTTCCATCTGGGAGCCCTGGACAAGCTGGGCTCCAACACCCCATGGGCTGTAGGGACAGAAGCTGAGAATCTGATGCTCTAGTAACAGTACTTCTGTGAGTCAATAAGCACGTGGTAGGGAAAGGGAGTATGAGAGGCAGAAATGCACTTTACCGACCGCATAAATTATTTACCTGGGTCAGAAAGAATTGCTGAGAGGGAAGTACCTACTGTGCACAGGGTCAGCCTGGCTCTTGCCCCATTGGGTGCTGTGGGGACGAATTCCCCATCCAGCCAGAGGGGGTCCCTGGGGGTCAGAGACCCTCAGGAACTTGCAAGGCAGGCAGACTTGGCACCTGCCTGACTCCAGAAAGTTTCAAGGCCGAAGTTCTAGCCAGGTCTCCTTGAGTCCCAGAGACGTGGAGAGAGCCCCTGGGAACCTCCAGTACCTCAGGACTTGGTGGGAAGTCCTCTCCTTACCACCACCTATACCAGCCTGGCTGGAAAGATGATGGAGTGCTGCCACCTGGTGGCCACCAACAGCACAGTACCCGCCTCCAGTGTCCCCTGGGGGCAATCTTCCCCCACACCCCCACCTGTCCCCGAGGGTATTCATTCCTCCGGAATCGGGGTGGCTGGGCTCCGGGTGCCCTTGAGACCCCCAGCCAGACTATGCATGCCTGGGGAGCTTAGCTCAGGCCGGGATGCTCATCTGGGCTTTGAAACTTGTTTGATGCACAGCCATGACAGCTGCTCCCGGACGGCCCTCAAAGCCTTGCACATTGTAGCAGCTGTCCCAGCCAAAAGCAGTCTGGACTTGGGAATCCTTGGAGGCTCCTTCTAGTTTAGTAAGAGCACCTTTCAAATTCAAGATTTGGGTTCCCCTGATTGAGAGGACTGCACTACTCTCACAGCACCTCAACATCACACAGGGCTAAGAGGAATGGTGGCCCTATGGGCAGCACGCAGCACATTTAACCGGGCTTGGGATTGGAGTAAACCCTGATGGGCCAGTCAGGAGGATGCTTGGGGTCCCAGTGCTTCCAAACCAGAAGGATCACCCAAATATGGTCTTGCAGGATACCTGGGCCCAAGATAACAGCCTGTCAAACCTCAAGGACTGGGGCCATCAATTTAGATGCAGGGTGAAGGCTGCAGTCACCTGGCTAGGTATGCTGGTAACAGGTGAGGCTAGAGGAGGGAGCCTCCCATCTCTGAGGAGCTGGCTCAGACCCTCACGTTCACAGGAACCCTCAGCTTCACGCTCATAGGAAAGGCCACGCTGGTGTTGACAACAGATGCTGTGGTCCACAGCACACATGGGAAAGCCTTGAGTAGCTCTGACAGGTAACCCTAAGCACCAGCAGTGTGAGATAGGTTCAGGTGCCCTTCCGGGTGCTGGGAAGTCAATCTGAGGCTGCTAGAGGGCTGGCTCCTATTAATGCCTGGCCGTGGCTCCCCTAGGGAAGACGCTTCCACCCAACCTTTGCTGAGCTGGGTGCATATAATTAAGAGCTTCCCAGATCCTATTCTGGGTATGCTCACCTGGAAGAGCTTTCCGGGCCAGATGTCAAAAGGGTCTAATTAGGGTACTCAGGACTGCTGCTCAGGTGCGAGGAACACCAGCATCTCCCCTGATGCTGTGAGGGCTCTGGAGGTGAGACCAGTTTCTTATCCAACTTTTGTAAACCAGATCTGTGACACACTCTCCACCCCAGCTCTGGGCGCTTGGGCCCTCATTTGTGAAGTTCCCAAGCCTTACTCTGCAGAAACCCAGGCTTGGGGCTTCTGCATTTGCCTCCACCTCTCCCTAGCCAGAGCTGTGATTAGGCTTAGCTTCTCCAAGGCACTACCCTACAGGCCAGGGTGAGGACCTCCTGAGCATTTTCTATTCCTTAAGGCCCTGCCCGAAAAGAGGAAAACGTGACCACCCACAAAAGCGAGTCTAGCTTCAAAAGCAAACTGCAGAGAAAAGGCCACCTTAACTGCATGCCCAATCTGTGGAGCTCAAGCACTCAGTTTGGCCAGATTGGCAATGTGAGCACCCCATCACATCATCTGGTCCCAAGAACAGCCTGAGATCCAGGCATACTTCCTGACCTGGTCAGGCATGGTCTTCTGGGTCAAAATGATGTTCTCTGCCCTGTGGAAGAGTGCTGAGGACGAAATACCCATTCAAAACAGAAAACTCTGCAATGCCCCCAGGACCTCCTTAGCAGCTGAGAAGACGGAGTGAGTGGAGTGCTGCCAGGGGGAGATGACCTCCTCAGTTCCTCCATCGCAGCAGAGGGTGGACCAGGTATCATCTGTATCATGGCCAAAAGCAGGGAGGATCTGCCCTGCAGAGCAGAGCAGTGACAACTCCACATTCCGGCACGTGTGGAATAAAGTCTGTGGAAACTAGAGAGGCGCAAGCACTCATGGTCACTTTGGTCTTAGCAGAAAAGCTACTAAGTTACCATGATTTCCATTAAGAGTTTTAAAACATGTTAAACTCTTTTTTTTTTTTTTTTTTTTGAAACAGAGTTTCGCTCTTGTTGCCCAGGCTAGAGTGCAATGGCGTGACCTCCGGCTCACCACAACCTCTGCCTCCTGGGTTCAAGCAATTCTCCTGCCTCAGCCTCCCGAGTAGCTGGGATTACAGGTGCACGCCACCACGTCTGGGCAATTTTTTTGTATTTTCGGTAGAGATGGGGTTTCACCATGTTGGCCAGACTGGTCTCAAACTCCTGACCTCAGGCAATCCACCCGCCTCGGCCTCCCAAAGTGTTGGGATTACAGGCGTGAGCCATCACGCCTGGCCAACCCTGCCTTAAAATCAATCAATCAATCAATCAGAACATGGTGATGGCGGCAAGAAATAAACTGATTTCATCACAAGGCTTGACTGGCTCAGACACGCTTAACCCACCTACCCACCCAAGAATAAACAGACACAGGACACCCATTTCTCAAGGTATTTTTGTAAAGGAGCCAGATTTGGCAACTAGACTGAAAATCTTCCAAAATTCTGTACAAATGTGTAATATACAAATATACACAAGGCTTTTGCCAAGAAAAGACATCACAACAAATGAGAGGTGGCTTTGGTGTCACATACCACCTACAGCATCTCAAACCCCTAGGAATGTGAGGGGCTGATGGACCACAGCATAGGCTACACATGTAAACACGCTACATTACACTATGTACACTGGAGTATAAAAAACCCACTGTCCTCTCCGGTCTGTTCACAAGCCCTCTGGCGGGAAGGAAGGCCATTCACCAGACAACCCACATAAGGGGAACTTCTTTAAGGTGGGAGGGAGAACCCTGTAGAATGACGTGGTTCACCCTAAGATCTATTAACAGCACAAGGCATGCCCTTAAAGAGACAGGCGGTAAGAGCGAATTCAGGAGATGGACCACTTCTTGTGCTCCTTGTCATCTCTCTCTCTCTCTCTCTCTCTCTCTCTCTCTCACTCCATCTCAGTGAACCGGGCAAACATGGCTTTCCGGACAGCATCTTTGTAGGAATCGGCGCCCGACAAACCATATGCGCTGCCTTTGGCTCCTAGGCCAGCTCCCTTTAGCCGAACTTGAGCCTGGGAAAGCACAGAGACTGTCAGCTGGGAGGTAGGGTATGGGCTGCTCCACCTCTCACCATGTCCACCCCTTACCCAGCAGGACCACCCACCAGGAGACAGAAGAGAGAAAACTGTACATGAAGACAAGGATTTCTCCAGAAGAGACCAGGAGCAAGTGTAAGGACTGGAGGAATAAAATGGGCTATGGAACACAGCAAATCACCCACCCCTCAATGCCTGCTCAGCAAGCATCCATGCCTAGGAAAGGGCCCCAAAGTACTCCTCTGAAGTGTGGGAAAGGCCTGGTAATTACAGGCACAGATTATACAGGACAGCTCGATGTCAGCAGAACTCACATAAACAGGATGAACATGGTCTACAAGAGTCTGAACTAAGTCGTGCTCCCAGGACAGAGCAGGGGCAATTACAGGTGGAGCTCCTGCCTAGAAGGCCAGTGGGTAGGGGCCTCTGATCCTGGGATATGATACCTCAATGTGGGCTCTGATCAATTTAAAGATTTCTTATCATGGGTGAAAACCCTACTAAATTTTTTTTTTTTTTTTTTTTTTTTGAGACAGAGTCGCTGTTGCCCAGGCTGGAGTGCAGTGGCGTGATCTCGGCTCACTGCAACCTCCTCCTGCCAGGTTCTAGCAATTCACCTGCCTCAGCCTCCTGAGTAGCTGGGATTACAGGCACACGCTGCCATGCCCAGTTAATATTTTGTATTTTAGTAGAGACAGGGTTTCACCGTGTTGCCCAGGCTGGTCTCAAACTCCTGGGCTCAGGAATCCACCCTCCTCAGCCTCCCAAAGTGCTGGGATTACAGGCGCGAGCTCATGCCTGTAATCTGCCCCTTCATGCTAAGGTAAAGCTGCTCCTGGCTCCCAGGCTCTATGCGTGCTCTGATCTCATCTCTGGAGCCAGCCTATAAGGCTGGCAAACATCAAGGCCTGACCCTACTGCTTACCTCAATGGGAGCCGTAATGCCTTGACACTTTCGTCCCAAGCCAGAGCCTTCCCGCCAGCCCATGGCCTGCAGCATCTTGTTGCCAATGTTACTGTGGTCAATGCCATCTTTGGTGGGTTGCTCGTAATTCCTGCCAGTGGCAAACACACAGTTACTTAAAACAGCCAGGGCCCCAGCTTACGAACTGGAAAATGTGCGCATCACATACACAGTGCCGGCATCAAACTGCTTCTTGCGCTTGGGCTCTGGAGGTTCTGGAATGCCGTACTTCTCCCGTCTTTCTGCAGCTCGGTCTCGGTATTTCATCTACATGGGAGAAAAAACACTGCTGGAAATGTTCACAGACTTCAACCTGTAACCGTCTAATGCACCTATTCAAAACTATCCCCTCAATATTTTTAAATCTGAAGAATGCTTTTTTTTTAGACTGCTCTGAAATACCAAATTCCCTTGTTCCCCTCATCATACCTAGTCATATCTGAAATGTTAAATTTGTAGATATGAATTGTGTGGAACCAGGGGCAGAACTATGTCTCCAACAAGCAGTTTTATTTAATTAGCCACCCTCTGTCAAGCTATTCAACCAGCCCACTGGGCAGTGGGTACAGCTTGCGAAGAGGAAGGCAGAATTGCCCGTTCTCCATAGCATTTGGACAGGCATACCTCCAACATTTGGATAGGCATACCTCCAACATCAAGGAGGCTTCCAGAGACCTGTTCAGCAGTCCCTGGGGAGGTGGAACCATAGATAGTAGGGCAGGAAGGGTGTGGGGAGAAGAAAAGCAAAAGCCTTAACTACAAACACTTCAGAATTATCTCGGGTGGGAGATTTCTAACCCACTTGCTCATTTCTAAACCACAGGCCTCTATTTGCATTTAAATCCCTGCCCACCTGGCCGCCAACCTGCCTTAACCACCAGCACTAACTGCTTGCCCATTATTGTGTCACAGGCTTCTCTCTTGCCTTTGTTCCCAGATCTGCTTGCCATGCCCTGCCCATCCTTCCTTTCATATCACCTGCAATAACCTCATGTCCCTTGGGATTAATTTGAAGCCCCCTTCTT
This sequence comes from Pongo abelii, assembly GCF_028885655.2. NCBI lineage: Eukaryota > Metazoa > Chordata > Mammalia > Primates > Hominidae > Pongo > Pongo abelii. Next base: position 104,329,087 of record NC_085928.1, read on the forward strand.
TGCCCATGAAGGCTTCCCTGGCCAGGCCAAACTAGACCACTCTCTCCATAACAAAATCCAGTGTATTTAAGCAGCAAGGTCTGGCATTCAAGACCTGTGAGCAGTCTCGGCAGTGTGCTTTTGCCTTGTGCACCCTTATGATGAAGGGACAATGTGAGGCTCACGAGGCACACAGAGCCTGGGTCTAGGCTACATGAACTACAATGGTCAGATGACAAGGGTATGACAAATCCTTCTACCCTGCCCCTGGGATCTGGAACTAAATGCTACAAATAAAAGCTAAAGGCGATTATCCCAATATCCTCTTCCTTGTGGCACAGTTTCCCATTCACCTCTCTCTCCCTTAGCTCCAAGGCTTCCAGCTCCTGCTCGCTCAGCCTGGATCGTCGGTAGATGTCCATGTTTTGCTACACAAAAGATTTGAAAGACACAGTAAGGACTCAGACCATCTTAATTTGAAATGTCCTAACATTAGTAACATCTACTGTACTTTAAGAGCCAAAGCCCAAACAATACACAATCACATAAAAACTATAGTTTGATGTGTGTGGAGCTGCCAGACTCCCTCCACCGTCATCGGGAACAGCTTTCTGTAAGGCCATCATTAGATGGCAGGTATTTTTGGAACCGTCAGGACTGTTAGGGCACTCAAATTGTCTCACTGCCTCCCCTTGCCCCCTCAGATCAGCTCAGAGAAGCATGGCCACCTTGTGAAGGTCTGAGAGTTGCTGGTGCCTGACTAGGGCATCTTTGTTCGGGAACTGACGCCGGCAGAGCAGACAGGCCATCTTCTTCCAGTCAGCTAGCTTTTCTTCCTCACTCTCAAGTCTCTCCACCAGCTCCTCCTCATTGTCACTGTCACCACTGTAAGCAGCAACCAGACCCCTCTGGGGACAAAAAGAGGACAGGTCACTGGAAATGTACAATAGGAAGATGGCGGTGGCTATGTACCTGGATAAAGTAATGCCTCATCAGAAATGTTAACAAATCCCCATTACTGTATGTCACTTTAGTAGTGAGTCACATTTTGTCAACTGCGTGGAGCAGTAAGGTCCTTGAGTGCTAGGCCTGACAGCCTCCTGGTACCAACCTTCTTGGAGCCTAACAAATGGATTCCTGGGTGATTACCTTTTTCTATTTCTTTTGAGAAGGAGTCTCACTCTGTTGCCCAGGCTGGAGTGCAGTGGCATAACCTCAGCTCACTGCAACCTCCACCTCCCAGGTTCAAGTGATTCAAGTGTCTCAGCCTCCCAAGTAGCTGGGATTACAGGCGCCTGCCACCATCCCTGGCTAATCTTTTGCATTTTTAGTAGAGATGGGGTTTCACCACATTGGTCAGGCTGATCTCGAACTCCTGACCTCAAATGATCCACCTGCCTTGGCCTTGGCCTCCCAAAGTGCTGGGATTACAGGTGTGAGCCACCATGCCACGACTCTTTTTTTTTTTTTTTTTTTTTTTTAAATGAGACAGGGTCTTGCTCACTGCCCAGGCTGGAGTGCAATGGTATGATCCCCAAAAAGTGCAGTGGCTCACTGCAGCCTTGATCTCCTGGGCTCAAGCAATTCTCTTACCTCAGCATCCCAAGTAGCTAGGAGTACAGATGCAAGCCACCACACCCAACTAATTTGTTTCTGATTTTTAGTAGAGACGAAGTCTTGCAATGTTGCCTAGACTGAGTGACTATTTTCAAACCACTGACCACACATAAAAATCCCAAATACAACATATCAGAATAATGGCCCACCCAGACCAGTAACTATCTAGTAAAACAAGCTTTTTCTTGTCTTAATTTTCTCTTTCCAGACCATTAAAACTCTCTACTCACAGATGCAATGAAACTTAATTAACTGAGCTTAGGAATTGAAGCTTCTTTCATCACTCCATCTCATCTGCTCTCACAGAAAACAAAGCCCCAAACATGGAATCTATGTGCAGAAACTGCTCCAATACCCATCAACAGCAATCACATTCAGTTTTAAGTAGGAATCACATTAGCCAAGATGCAGCTGAGCCTTAAAGTGAGACACAAACCACAGATAGGGTCTTTACAACACTGGTGGTACTCCTTACTTTGAGGGGATTCTCCTCATCTCCATTTCGCACCAATTCTGGGATGAGCTGCTGCCTTTCAGCTAAGGCTCCCTGGGAAACAGAGGACAAGCCATGAGACTCAAGTTTTAGGTAAGTTCCCATCATGACGTACTGGCCATTCCTGCTATTACCTTCTTCTCAAAGAGAGCAAAGCCAGCGTCTGCTGCAGCAGATTCTCTCCTTTCTTCTTCCCTCAAGGAATTGACAGGCTGAAAGCTATTTTTAAAGTTTTCTTTCTGCTTATTCAAACTTTTAGCCCAGCGTTCCATGTCTTTGGCGATCTAATGTCAAACAACAAACACCAACAAAAAAATATTTAGTCCCCTGTGCCATGAGAATGAGCCATTAAGGATCTTATCTCAACTATATGCCCTGTAACAAACCCCTTTTACTCTTACTTCCACCTACAAATATTTCCATTAGATGTTATCACATATAACCAAAGTCATTCATAAATACTGCTTGAAAAGCTTTGAGATTTCCAGGACTTTTTTTTTCCTAAGTACACAGGCTAACTGACAGTCAAGATACGGTAACAATAACAAATTGCAAAATGCTCTAAGAACTTAGTATGAATAAAACGTGGAGCCCAATTTTTAAGAATCCAAATAATACTGACATAAATGCTACAACCCCAAAACCAAGAGTTCAGCCCAATACCTCAATGAGAGAAATATGGGTCATGTTCTAACCTGCTGGGCTGTTTTGCTCTTGGGTTTCTCCTTCTTCTCTTTCCCCTCTTTTACAGGAGGCAGGCCCGTCTGCTGGTGGGAGCTAGACTCTGCAGCTGGCACGTAGGTCTCTTTTTCCCCATCCCAGTAAAGGTACTGCTGGGTTAAGGAATTATAGTAGTACTAGAAAACAACAAACAAAAAACAATTAATGCAGACTTTCTGCTATGCCAGTCGATTACATATTTTGTCAAAAAAAAAAAAAAGATAAAATATGTTGTGGACTAGTGATATTTCCTGCCCAGAAAAGACCCTTGGCACACCTTGGTTTAAGTAAAGATGATGAACCACCTAGCAAAGAGGTGTGACGCTGCTAGAGTAAAAATAGAATATGATTTCTTTAAAAAGTTTAGTTCTCAGCCGGGAGCAGTGGCTCATGCCTGTAATCCTAGCACTTTGGGAGGTGGTGGTGGGCAGATCACCCAAGGTCAGGCATTCAAGACCAGCCTGGCCAACATGGTGATAACTCATCTCCACTAAAAATACAAAAATTAGCTGGGCATGATAGCACACCTGTAATCCCAGCTACTCAGGAGGCTGAGGCAAGAGAACTGCTTGAACAACCTGGGAGATGGAGGAGATGGCAGTGAGCCAAGATTGCGCCACTGCACTCCAGTCTGGGCAACAGAGTAAGACTCCGTCTCAAAAAAAATGATAATAAAAATTTTAAAAGTCTAGTTCCCATTAATTTAATCCCTGGGCCTACCTAGAGGGCACCCAAAGAGCAATTTGTCTCACTCTGTTCCACAGACTATTTACATAAACCAGGCAGCCAGAAAAGGTGGGCGTGTCATGGAATTCAGACATCTGCCATGACAACAGCTCATCATTGGGCCCATCCACATAGAATCCTGTGGATACCAGGCAACCACACAACCAATAAACACTAGCTCAGAGCTGGAAGGAGGTGTTGGTGAAGGGACCCAAGCTCAGCAGGAATTGCAACAGAGGAGAGGTGTCACATATCCTCTCCTCTATTTTCCAGTCGCTCACTCTATCTGCTCAACAGGAACCCAGGAGACAGTGTCTGTCTCTTCTGGGTAAGGTGGCGTGGCTAACAGACACAACTTCTTCTTTTTTTTTTTTTTTTTAAAATGGAGTCTCGCTCCGTCACCCAGGCTGGAGTGCAGTGGCGCGATCTTGGCTTACTGCAAGCTCCACCTCCCGGGTTCACGCCATTCTCCTGCCTCAGCCTCCTGAGTAGCTGGGACTACAGGCGTTTGCCACCACGCCCGGCTAATTTTTTCGTATTTTTTTTTTTTTTTTTTAGTAGAGACGGGGTTTCACTGTGTTAGCCAGGATGGTCTCAATCTCCTGACCTAGTGATCCTCCCGTCTTGGCCTCCCAAAGTGCTGGGATTACAGGCGTGAGCCACCACGCCCAGCCTACAGACACAACTTCTAAGGCCACCAAAGAGAGCTGACAGGGAAAAAAAAAAAAAAAAAAAAAAAGAACTGAGAGGGAAATAAATGGCCAGGCTTCACAAATGAGAGGGAGAAGTGGAAGAGGCATGCAGAGGCTTGGCCTGCTTAGGCACGTCGCACACAGTTTCACACTTCAATCTCTTAGAAACCACAACCCATCAATGCCAAGTTCCTGTTAAAAATACTTATTTTACTGTTCTATATATACAGCTCGCGGTCATAAATAGAGTTATTTATGGGGTGTTAAAGTTGTTTTTCCCTTTTAAAAGTTATATATGCCACCAAAAATAAAATATCACTCCATACATCTGCTAAATTCTACCCTCAAGAATACACAGGGACGCAAAGTAAAGGATGCTGGACACAAAAGGTCATCTATTGTCTGACTCCACTTACATGAAATGTCAAGAACAGAGGGCTGGGCACGGTGGCTCATGCCTGTAATCCTGGCACTTTGGAGGCTGAGGCGGGTGGATCACTTAAGGTCAGGAGTTCGAGACCAGCCTGGCAAACAAGGTGAAACCCTGTCTCAACTACAAAAATTAGCTGGGTGTGGTGAGCGCCTGTAATCCCAGCTACCAGCTACCTCAGGAGGCTGAGGCAGGAGCATCGCTTGAACCCAGGAGGTGGAGGCTGCAGTGAGCCAAGATCGTGCCACAAAAAAAAAAAAAAAAAAAAAAAAAAGCAAATCCATAGAGACAGAGAGTAGATTAGTAGTTACTGGAGGAGAGTACAGAATGGGGAGTGACTGTTTAACAGGTACAGGGTTTCTTCTTGGAGTGATGAAAATGTTCTGAGATTAGTGGTAACAGTTACACAACACTGTGAATATACTAAAAGCCACTGATTTGTACACTCTAAAAGGTTAAACAATAGGGAGAAAAGTATAATTTAAAATTTCTAGCTAGGTCTTTCCATAAATTGTAACTTGACAGAATAATCTATGGCAACAGAAATCAAAATAGTGGTTAATGAAGACATAGGTTACTGACCAGCAATGGGCATGAGGATTAGGTGGGCTGGGAATAAGTGGTGGTATATATACACACGTAATATACAAATGTATAGACATGTAAACATTCAAAGAATTGCACATTTCTGTTTTGTGTATTTTTCTGTGTGTATATTATACCTCAAAACATTTTTTAACCCTAAAATTAAAACTTACAATCTCCAAATAAAAATTACATTTTGGTGGCTTTGAAGAAGTTAAAACTAATCTGAGTCATATATTCTTTTGCAGGAAATGTTTCATTTTATGCCTCATAAATGCACTAAGCGAAACTACTTCTAGTGAAATTGAGGAGGAAAGCAGCACATTTACTTGCGAGTTGGGGTCATAATAGAGCCCTGTCGTCGGATCATAGTAATATCCTGAAGATTCATCATACTGGTAAGTGGACGTGTCAGGTACTGCTGCAAAAACAAAATCCAGCATACAGTCATTCCAGGTAAGAAATTAGCTTTATTTCAAATTCTAAGCCAGTGAGATGCAGCACGCCTAACGTTTCTTCTCTGTCTCACATCCCCAAGTGTCCCTCTGACACCCGCAAAGGGAGAAGAACTCTCATTAAACAAAGACAACAACTACGACCTTCCAACTGTCAACAGCCCCATGAGGTTTGGCTTACCATATTTGGTACCAGGAACTACACCAGTAGGGGAAGCGGCTGGGGCCTGTGTACTTGTGCTAGTGCTAGGCTGTGCTTCCTCAGTCTGGAAAGAACAGCAGCTTCAATATAATTTCAACTGTAAAGCCTTTTAAGAGAGCTAAATCACTGCAATCATCCAGGAGGAAGGGCTCCCCTGACAGACACACTGTAGCAATAATCTAAGGCAATCCCTCAGCAAAACACATGTTGACAACTTTCTTGCTTTCTTTTTCAAGAGGAGTCTTGCTCTGTTGCCCAAACTGGACTGCAGTGGCGCAATTTTGGCTCACTGCAACCTCCGTCTCCGGGGTTCAAGCAATTCTCCTGCCTCAGCCTCCCGAGTAGCTGGGATTACAGGCGTGTGCCACCACGCCCGGCTAATTTTTGTATTTTTAGTAGAGACGGGGTTTCACCATGTTGGCCAGGCTGGTCTTGAACCCCTGACCCTGTGATCCGCCCGCCTTGGCCTCCCAAAGTGCTGGGATTACAGGCGTGAGCCACTGCGCCCGGCGACAACTTACTTTTTTTTTTTGAGACGGAGTCTCGCTCTGTCGCCCAGGCTGGAGTGCAGTGGCACCATCTTGGCTCACTGCAAGCTCCGCTTCCCAGGTTCACGCCATTCTCCTGCCTCAGCCTCCCAAGTAGCTGGGAATACAGGCGCCCGCCACCACGCCCGGCTAATTTTTTTGTATTTTTAGTAGAGACGGGTTTCACCGTGTTAGCCAGGATGGTCTTGATCTCCTAACCACCCGCCTTGGCCTCCCAAAGTGCTGGGATTACAGGCGCGAGCCACCACGCCTGGCCCCGGCGACAACTTTCTAAAGGTCAAGCACGCATAAAGTATAAATACACAGTTGAAATTTTATATTTAAAATATACATGCACATATATATCATAAAATTAATATTTTAAGACAACAGAAAGAAATAAGGTTGAAGTGTGTATTACTCAATCCTGGCTCATATAACAGGAAAGGGTAATACTTGTATAGCAAAACAAAATTTCCCCATCAGCCACGAGTTCTGTATATAGGACAACAGGATTACCGGAGAGCCAGGTGGATTGGAGGTTTGATTATACAGCTGAGGACTCTGGGACACCACAGCCGCTGAGGTGGTGGTCACTGCTGTGCCTGATGATAAACACAAGTGTTAGGGAAAGTCAAGGCACTGAATGCCAACCCAAACATCTTTATTTGTAATGCCCAATCTAGCCTTCTTCTGTCATTGTATATGTCAGTTCTTCATAAGCTGATTCCCACTAAGTACCCTGGAATCTGTGACATTTTCATTTTCTTATAATTCTACTAGATGTGATATACAAAGTTAAGGATTCTGTATCATGGCTAAGAAAAAGAGAAGAGGCCGGGTGCAGTGGCTCAGGCCTGTAATCCCAGCACTTTGGAAGGAAGAGGCGAGCCGATCACGAGGTCAGGAGATTGAGACCATCCTGGCTAACACGGTGAAACCCCGTCTCTACTAAAAATACAAAAAATTAGCCGGGAGTGGTGGCGGGCACCTGTAGTCCCAGCTACTTGTGAGGCTAAGGCAGGAGAATGGCGTGAACCTGGGAGGCAGAGCTTGCAGTGAACCAAGATCACGCCACTGCACTCCAGCCTGGGCGACAGAGCGAGACTCCGTCTCAAAAAAAAAAAAAAAGAGAAAAGAAAGAGAAGAAAGGATCTATATTTGCTCTGGGGTTGAGAAAGATTTAACTCACAAGGCTTTTTAAAGCCTGAAACAAAAATTAAAGCCAAGGCTTCTTAGAGTAGCTCTTCTGATTGATGTCTGAGCACCAGTCTCCAGGGCCACATCCTCTCTGCTCACCTGAACTTATGTGGGCACCCATGACTCCTAACACAGAGAGGGGAAATACAGAGTTGAATTCCAAGAATTAAACTCATCACAACATGGTCTCTAAGACCTTGTATTAACTCCTGGTGTACACAAATAACCATATTCTTCCCCAGAACCTTGGGTACATGATGACAGCCCTGAATATGACCCCTACATTCTTTTTTTTTTTCTTTCTGAGACAGAATCTCACTCTGTCGCCCAGGCTGGAGTGCAGTGGCGTAATCTCAGCTCACTGCAATCTCTGCCGCTCAGGTTCAAGCAATTCTCCTGCCTCAGCCTCCTGAGTAGCTGGGATTACAGGCGCCTGCCACCGCACCTGGCTAATTTCTGTAGTTTTAGCTAAGATGGGGTTTCACCATGTTGGCCAGGCTGGTCTTGAACTCCTGACCTCGTGATCCACCTGCCTTGGCCTCCCAAAGTGCTGGGATTACAGGCATAAGCCACCGTGCCCTGCCATGCCCCCTACAATCTTACAGAGAAATGGACTTGTAGCTCTACAGTTAGGACATCTAATCATATTTCTTCAACTGTAAGTGCTTAAACAAAAGGTAAAAAGGAGATGAAGTTTACTACCTGATGCAGATGATGCATCAGATTCCAATCCTCCAGCTTGTTGTTGATAAAACTGCTGATAATCCTGTGAATACTGAAGAAAAGTCCACCATTAAAGCTGCTATTCTCAGACACACTCTGAAAGACTATAAGGTGGATGCTGCTAAAATCTACCTACCTGAGCATATTGGGCATAGCCATCTTGACCCGGCTGCAGATAACTGTAGTCAACACTGCCTCCTTCACCACTTTGAGACTACAAAACATCAAAATGAGACAAAGACAAACTTAGTAGGCATTAAGGAAAAAAATTCAGAAGTCCCTAAAAATGAGCTCGTGATGCTGGGTGCTGTGGCTCACAGCTGTAATCCCAGCACTTTGGGAGGCTGAGGTGGGTGGGTCACCTGAGGTCAGGAGTTGTCAGGACCAGCCTGGCCAACGTGGTGAAATCCCATCTCTACTAAAATACAAAAATTAGCCGGGTGTGGTGGCAGGTGCCTGTAATCCCAGCTACTCAAGAGGCTGAGACAGAAGAATCGCTTGAACCTGGAAGGTGGAGCTTGCGGTGAGCCAAGATCGCACCATTGCACTCCAGCCCGGGTGACGAGAGTGACACTCTGTCTCAAAAAAGAAAAAAAAAAAAAAGAGCTCGTATTGCGAGTACCACAGGAGAGGTCATGTCCGTGAATCTGGGCACCACCACCACACTACCTTGAGCAAAAAGATCCTCGATCTTACCTGGGTGGATGACCACTGAGCAGCAGCAATAGCTGTACTAGCTACAGAGAAGGCGCTGACGCGGTTACCATCCGAGAGGACCAAGTCTCTGAAACCACAAAGATCCAATCATGTGATTCTATCTCAGTATTCCCAAAATTAGTGCCCCTATACCACCAACTGATTCACTCCACCCTTCGTCAGTTCTCAGATGCCAGCAAGGCCACATTTCATAGGGGGAGGGCTCTTCATGGGGAAATTCCTCAGTAAGCAAGTGGCCCTGTAGTATCATTGTTCTACCTTGTAACCTGCCATCTAATAAAGAGTTTTTTGGATGTGCAATGATACTAAAAAAAGGGAAATTTACCATGTTAGAGTTAAGCACTATATACATGAAATTATTAGCATGCTGTTCTGGAAGGAATGGGTTATTTCTGGATGGGTTAGCACTATACTGCCGCAGTTTGCAAAGCATGTGTTCTCAACCCATCTGCCATACTTGCCTTTCTCCTGATCTGAAACCATTTCAGGCAACTTCATCAACTGGTTATACAGGACAGTAGGGAATAATCACTAAAAGAAGACAAACGTGTCCCTCCTGGCCTTGGCAATCAGGGAGGATCACAGTGTCTCAACATACTTGGGGCACAGGCTTGGTGTTCAGTTAGCACACTGTACAAATGTGCAGATGCAGTAGTTTGAAATAAGGACAATGAAGCCACTCACTTTCTGGCACTTTTGGCAAAATCAACCCCAATAGTTTTGCCATCAATTTTCAAAGGAGGATGGAGACTCTGTAATATCTGAAGCAGCTGAGAAGCATCCTGAAGGAGAATGTGAAGAAAAAAATGTGTAATTAAAAATCTCTCCCTACCATCCACCCCATTCAAAGTAGTTTTCTATTAAAAAAAAAAAAAAAAAAGGGGGGGCAATTAATTCCTTATTGTGTTTGCAGATATGAAACCTCAAGAAAGGAATACCTCTCTTTCCTCTAAGATGTGAAGGTTTCCGGTATTACCAAAAGAGCAAATGCTAAACCAATCTGAAACAAAGTACATCTAGCACTTGGGAGGCTGAGGTGAGCGGATAACTTGAAGTCAGGAGTTCGAGACCAGCCTGGCCAACATGGCAAAAACCCGTCTCTACTAAAAATACAAAAATTAGCTGCACGTGGCCAGGTGCGGTGGCTCACCCCTGTAATCCCAGCACTTTGGGAGGCCGAAGTGGGTGGATCACGAGGTCACGAGATCGAGATCATCCTGGCTAACACGGTGAAACCCCGTCTCTACTAAAAATACAAAAAATTAGCCGGGCGTGGTGGCGAGCGCCTGTAATCCCAGATACTCAGGAGGCTGAGGCAGGAGAATGGCGTGAACCCTGGGGAGGTGGAGCTTGCAGTGAGCAGAGATCACATCACTGCACTCCATCCAGCCTGGGCGACAGAGCGAGACTCCCTCTCCAGAAAAAAAGAAAAAAAAAAAAAAAAAAGCTGGGCGTGGTGGCGGGCACCTGTAATCCCAGCTACTCAGGAGGCTGAGGCAGGATAATCACTTGAACCCCGGAGGCAGAGGTTGCTGTGATCCGAGATGGTGCCACTGCACTCCAGCCTGGGCAACAGTGAGACTCCATCCCAAAAAAGAACAACAACAACAAAAAACAAAGTACAAAGGACTAAACTGTGGCTCAAAAAATTCTGCCCGTTGCCTATAGGTATACACATTATTTTTACTACTTACTGAAGTCATCAGTCCTGTAATTTAGCAGTGCAAAAACTGTCATTAGGGAGCCTTGCATCTTGGGCTTCAGGAGCCTCAGACAGTTTCAAAACTGGATGAACCACATTTGCCTCTTAAAGCTGTTTCTTTTAAAAAGGAAAGAATCAATGAGAACCTCACCATTGCAGAAGACAGCTGCACAAATGCGAAGCCTCTGTTCTGCTGGGTCTGTTTGTCTTTTATGAGGCGGATGTTATTGACTGCTAAAGACGCGTAAGGAGACAGTGCTGTCATGATGGAATCCACCACAGTGTGCGGAGCTATGTTCCGAAGAATGATCGCTAGGGGTAAATGAGACAAATGACATACACCTGCATTCCCACCACCAATGTACCAATGTTTTCCAAGACAGGGTCAAGTACAAACAAATCCATCTGGGACATTCCTAATATATTTTCTACCCTGACATGGAGAAGATTCTAAATATCCAGTCTTTTAAGGGACAACCCAAAGCTGCTGCTGCTCCTTAAAAAAGGGTAGGAGAACAGAAATTTCCAAATGAGGTCAATTTTTTTTTTTGAGACGGAGTAGCTGGGATTACAGGTGCGTGCCACCACACTCGGCTAATTTTTTGTATTTTTAGTAGAGACAGGGTTTCACCGTGTTAGCCAGGATGGTCTCCATCTCCTGACAACTGAGGTCAATTTTTAACATGAAGACCAAAAGATCAAGTATGAACTTACTATCACAGTAGTAATCCACAGACTGAACCGACTCTGTGGTTCCAGGAGGCACTTCCTGTTCAGAGTCTAGAAGGTAAAGTGATCCAATTAGAGACAAACAACTAATGTATTTTCACCAAAGAAATACATTAAAATCCCCACAAGTTTTTATTTTAACCACACAAAACAATCGTTTTTTTTCTTTTTTAAGCATTTGTGCCTATAGTAAAACCTCATTAATTGTGACATGGTTAACACAGAATGCAAACTTTGGGCCACAGTGGGACTGACACTACCCTGCACTAAAGAAAGGCAGATGCAGAATGCAAACCAGGTGAGCACACTTAATTCTAGAAAACAAAAGAACTCTCTGTGCTCTCACAATCATGAGCAGCATTATCTAACCTAAGGGAAAAGATTTAAAGAAAACAGACAAGTTGTTTAAGTACACTAAAATCTATACTTTTCCTCAGGCTCACAGTTAACAACCCTATTTGTCAGATTTTTGTTTTGTTTTTTTTGAGAGGCGGGGTCTTGTTTGTTGCCCAGGCTGGAGTGCAGTGGTATGACCATAGCTAACTGCAGCCTTCAACTCCTGGACTCAAGCAATCCTCTCACCTAAATCTTCTGAGTAGCTAGGACTACAGGTGTGTGCCACCACACCCAGATAATTTAAAATTTCTTTTTTTGTAGAGGCAGGGTCTTGCTATCTCTTGCCAGGCTGGTATTGAACTCCTGTCCTCAAGTGATCTTCCCACCTTGGCCTTGCAAAGTGGTGGGATTACAGTGAGCCACCGCTCCCTGCCCCACTTAGTAGGTTTTAATGCATATTGCAAACAGCTGAATCCAGTCTTACCAAACTTGTCTGCTCCACATCGGAAGCATTTTAGTCTTTTCCTGAAATTGTTAAGGCAGCACTGAAAAAAAAAGTTTTATCTGTAATTATTTCTCACATTAGGCCAGGCTTTCTAGTAACAATAACAGTGGGGCCACGGGTAGGTCCCAGTAACTAACAGAAAAGCAGAAAGTCTCGTGTAGCTGAGACATGGGGATATAACCTAAAAAATTCAGAATGTAACACTGTTAAAATCTCCCAAGAAAAACAAAGTTTGTTGTATGTTGAAGAAGAATCCCATTATTATCAAGCCGAGGAAAGGGTTCAGTTAATTTGAAAACTCTACAGCAAGCCACTGGTGAAGTTCTTCCTTGTATCAACAGAGCACTATACATCCCATCCTACATACACAAACACAAGGTAAACTAACCACTGTCTAGTCCCCTACTGGACAGGGGACAGAGTTTGAGCACTCTCAAAATATCAATGTCAACATTCAAGTTCAAAATGGTAAACCTTATATAACTTTAGCAGGGTTCTCAACTATTTTGGTTAATACAGTTAAGAGACTACGCCAAAAACTGAGAGCTCTAGAATTCAATAAACAGTAACGTGAAACACACCTAAAATCTTAATCACTGGGCTTAGAACCTGCATCTTTTTTGTTGTCCTTTTTTGTTTTTTGAGACAGAGTCTCACTCTGTCACCCAGGCTAGAGTGCAGTGGCACGATCTTGGCTCATTGCAACCTCTGCCTCCTGTGTTCAAGAGATTCTCCTGCCTCAACCTCCGAGTAGCTGGGATTACAGGCGCGCACCATGATGCCCGGCTAATTTTTGTATTTTTAGTAGAGACGGGGTTTCGCCATGTTGGCCAGGCTGGTCTCTAACTCCTGGCCTCAAGCTATCCACCCGCCTTGGCCTCCCAAAGTGCTGGAATTACAGGCGTGAGCCATCATGCCCAGCAGAACGTGCATCTTAATAAATGAAACCTCTAGTTCTATCATCTAATACCAGTGTAGGAGGACCCAAGGAAAGTTACAAACCATCAATATTACTGGTGATTGAGTAATAATTTCCTTGTTTGGACAGTCAAATAAACAAACAGAAAAAACAGCAATATCCTAAAGGAGTTTTGTCTATTTGGGAAGAACATATGCTTACCTTGTTACAAAGCCAATCTTCAAACTTAGGTCTGGGATTGCTATAATGCATTGCAATGTGCTTTCCTTGAATCACCAACTTTTTCTGTAAGAAAAGAAGTAATTAGTTATTCCCATTGTGAGGAACATGTGTCCATTTTCCCAGGGCAGAGCACACTTCGGAAAAATCAGTGCTCTGGAATTAAATGGACAACATACGGGGAGGACCAACCACCGCCACCTATACTCTGCCCATCCAATCCTTCAGATAGGCAGTAAGAGAATGGGATGCGGAGTAAAGGTAAACGGAGTCAGGGAGTGCTGAGAAAGCTGTCAAACACTAAACGCTGACTTGCACCAGGCCGTGTCTCCAGTGGAGACAGAAGTCCTAACATTCAGCATTGACAGGCTGCCTGAGTGTGACAGTCTACTTCAAAAAGCAGAAGACACAATTCTCTCAGTTCTGAGATTGTCTCCTACTTTTGCCCTTAGCATGGTGTCCTTGGGCTTCGCTTCACCTTTTTCCCCAGTCCCCCATCCTTATGCAAAGTAAAAGCCTTTACATTTCTCCTTCCCCCCCCACCTTCTGCTTCAGGATGTGTCCTTTGGGGGGAAAGGGAGGGGAACTCATTTTTAAAGGGAATCTGGTTACAATTCTTTCTCAGGAGGGACTATTCTGAATGCCACCAACTCTAAAACAACTAAATGAGATTTTTTTTTTTCCTGTCAACTGCGACCACGTCATGTCCTAGGTGACAGATGTGTTTTTCACTAAAATGGATGGTACTCTCTTCAAGGTGAGTAACCAGGAGGCCAATGAAGTTTCTTCAGGGGGGTAGGAAAAGCTCATAAATGCACACACCACCTCATCCTTCAAGTCAACCATGTGACTACAAGGACTTAACTTTAAGAAGTCAAAATTCTGAGCTGAATCAATCTAGCCAAGAGTATACCTAGCACCTACCCCTAAAGAGCCTTCATTTAACAGGAGCATCTTTTCTTTTTCTTGGGGGTGGGGGGATTGAGGGTGGGGGTGGTTTGACACTATCAGAACAGATTTAAGTAGGTGGTTAGATATCCAGATTTTAAAAAGGAGTCTAACCCCTCTAAACATACATACTGTTGAGCAATTTGGTTCTTGCAAATCCTGGAAGATTTAAGACATGCTGTGAATTTTGTCTCTGCGATATCTAAAGGCAAGACTGCATGTCTGGCCAGGAGAGAAAAAGCTGAAGGGTCATCCACTCACTGTGATATATAGAAGCAAAAATAAAAAAGCTGGGAGATATGTCAATAGATCATCCCACTAGCAGGGATGTGTGCTGGGAGACTCCAAACTACCAGTGAGTCCCTAATCCTACTGGCCTTTTATTTCTGGAGTGAATTTGAACTGTAATGTGTTACACAGTAACATAGCTTTGTATACATTAAAATTGTGGAGACTTTTAAATGTCTTACAGGTTTTAGTTTCTTAGGAGTTTTAAACTCCTAGGTTAGTCATTCTGACATGTCCACAATGCTATCATGTCAAGAAAGCAGACTCACATGAACCTTGTATATGTTCTGGATTTACTAGGATGGTATCTATGGTATGAAATGAATGAAGCTCTACTTTTAATAAAATCAGGCTGTGATTTCTGGGTTAGGAAAATGAGAGGCTTAAAAACTTTAACAAATCAGTCAGTCAAAGTGATAGCCTCATTAGTGAGTCTTGTTATAAATGGCAATATTACCAATCAAAGAATGTAACTTTTATTTATGGATTCATGGATGACTCAAATCACAGAATGCTGCAGAAAAGCAAGATAATGAGTCAAGCAAACTTCCCAGAATGCACTTGGTTAAAGGCATTCAATAATGTGCCTTGGAGTTCTTGCAAAAAATGTTATTTAAGTGCCAAGCACTGAACATTATCTTGACAAACTGAAGAACACTTCAGTTAACACTACCTCGAAGAACCATCAATGACTTGCTTTGAACAGACTATAAAAGGCATTCTCAGGGAGATTAGAATGTTAATGCCACTCTAACTAGATTAGACAGCAGCAGGACACCACTCCCAGGCTAATCTCATCAGACTTATTGTTCATAAATTCCACTAAGTCCTTAAATATTCCCTGAAGACCCGTCTGAGCAGTTATGCCTCCAGGAGGCTTTGTGGTCTTCAAGCAGAAATAAGGAATTACTTATAAAAATGCCTGCCACAGACTTTCACTATGTTTTCTTCACTGTCAAATGGAGAGTTTGATATACTAAGCTTACTCTCAATGGACATAATAGGAACATAACAAAGTAGAAAAAAGGGAAACATTAAGTGATTACCAGACAGGTATTCAGTAGTTAACAAAGCCCTGCCAGGTAGGTAGCCATGTTTAAAGGCAGAACAAATTCTACAATGAAGTCCTTGGTACTGTACTTACTCTAGTAACATCAATTTTAATATATACAAAGCTTTTTTTTAAAAAAAAGTCACTCCTTTGGAACAAACCACTCCTTCAACCTTTTTTTTTTAATTGTACAGACTTGTTCCATTTTCATGAATATCTAGACTTGGTGAGTGAAGCAACCTGATTGGCTTCCATCCAGCTGGTAGCATCTTGCAAGTGATAAAACTCCACGAAGGCGAAACCACGGCTTACACCTAGAGACAGCATTCAGATATAGACGGGATACTTGTGTTAGTCAGTTCCTTTATAACAGGTGAATCTCTCTCCCACTGCTTCAACACTGCGTGACAAAGCCAATTGGGAAGCAGCTTTACAAATGTGACTTGACTTGGGGATCTTCTTGATACTTTGCCATGGCAAGGAACAAGCCGCCTGAACTAAATGCCACTCCATTTGATTCCACGCTTAAAGTAACCATGCAACCGACTATAGTCAAAAAAAAAAAAAAAAAAAAAAAGGAGTTTATAAATCATTACTTACCTAAGGAAAAAAAAGTCCCTAAAACAAAGTTTAAAAAAGTTCCTCAGATGCTAACATGGTTTTCAAAGAGTCACATTCCTTAGCCATGGCAAACCTTTCATTCTGAATTCATGTGCTTGAAGACTGGGGGAATCAGGATGTTCTTTAGGGACTGAGGTGGGAATGGGGAAGAGAACGATAATGTCAGGAACTAAGCAAGCTCTCACCTGTTTTCCTCTTCATCAGCCTCACATCCGCAGGCTGAGGGCCTTCGAAGGACTCCATCATTTCTCGAATCTGCACAGGGTTTTACATTATTTAGTTAAAGCTTTTGCCACACACTATTCTACATGGACTAGGAATTACATCAACTGTTTAATTAGCCAGGTTTTTTTTTTGTTTGTTTGTTTTTTTTAGATGGAGTCTCTGTCTCTCACTCACCCTGTTGCCCAGGCTGGAGTGCCGTGGCATGATCTCAGCTCACTGCAACCACCACCTCCTGGGTTCAAGCAATTCTCCTGCCTCAGCCTCCCAAGTAGCTGGGATTATAGGCGTGCACCACCATGCCTGATTTTTTTTTTTTTTTTTTTGAGACAGAGTCTAGCTCTGTCACCCAGGCTGGAGTACAGTGACATGATCTCAGCTCACTGCAACCTCTACCTCCTGGGTTCAAGCGATTCTTCTGCCTCAGCCTCCCAGGTAGCTGGGATTACAGGTGCCCACCACCACACCCAGCTAATTTTTGTATTTTTAGTAGAGATGGGGTTTCACTGTGTTGGCCAGGCTGGTCTTGAACTCCTGGCCTCAAGTGATCTGCCAGCCTCCCAAAGTGCTGGGATTACATGCATGAACCACCATGCCTGGCCTAATTAGCCAAGTTTTTATCTTCTATCACCAAAATGCAATTTTCCTAAAAGGCACAGAAAAGAGAGAACGTTTCTCATAGAAATTAATGCATTATAACAGCACTGAAGGCATTCATTAAATGCTGCATGGGAATTTCCCTCAGGTGTAATTAATTTTTCCTTTTTTTTTTTGAGACAGGGCCTAGCTCTGACACCCAGGCTGAAGTGCACTGGTGTGATCTCAGCTCACTGCAACCTCTGCCTTCCTGGACTCAAGTGATCCTCCCACCTCAGCCTCCTAAGTAGCTGGGACTACAAATGCACACCACCACACCTGGTTAATTTTTGTATTTTTTGTAGAGACAGAGTTTTGCCACATTGCCCAGGCTAGTCTGGAACTCCTGGGCTCAAGCGATCCAGCCACCTTGGCCTCCCAAAGTGCTAAGATTACAGGAGTGAGCCACAATGCCTGGCCACAATTAATTTATGTTATGATACACATCCTTGCTTGTGGTATGATGTCTCAAGCCTCCATCCTTTAGTCTAATCTCCCTGTCCTTTGTTCTACAGGATAGTACAGTGGCTCATGCCTATAATCCTAGCGCTTTGGGAAGATGAGGCAAGATGAGTGCTTGAGGCCAGGAGTTTGAGACCAGCCTGGGGAACACAGTAAGACCCCATCTCTATACAAAAATTTTAAAAATTAGGCCTCACACGGAGGCTCATGCCTGTAATTCCAGCACTTCGGGGGGCCAAGGCAGGTGGATCACAAGGTCAAGAGATGGAGACCATCCTGGCTAACACGGTGAAACCCCGTCTCTACTAACAATACAAAAAATCAGCCAGGCGTGGTGGCACGTGCCTGTAGTCCTAGCTACTTGGGAGGCTGAGGCAAGAGAATCGCTTGAACCTGGGAGGCGGAGGTTGCAGTGAGCCGAGATCGTGCCACTGCACTCCAGCCTGGGCAATAGAGTAAGACCCCGTCTCAAAAAAAATTAAAATAAAATAAAATAAATACCCGAGCATGATGGTATACACCTGTAGTCCTAGTTACCTGGGAGGCTGAGGTGGGAGGACTGTTTAAGCCCAGGAGTTCGAGGTTACAATGGGCTATTGCACCACTGCACTCCAGCCTGGGTGACAAAGTGCAATCCTATCTTTAAAAAAATAAAAAAATAAAAATAACAACTCAGATGAGATTTAAAAGAGGCAGTGGATGTGTCACTGTGCCCTGAAGTACGTCTAATCAAGAATAGCCTTCCTGCTCTTTAAGGCCTACTCTCAAAATAAGGAAAAAAATCAACAGCCAAAAAATGAAGAGCCTGATGATAAACATTTTTATTTTATTTTTTTTTGAGATGGAGTCTCACTCTGTTGCCCAGGCTGGAGAGCAATGGCGTGATCTCGGCTCACTGCAACCTCCACCTCCTGGGTTCAAGCAATTCTGCCTCAGCCTCAAGAGTAGCTGGGTCTACAGGCGCATGCCGCCACACCCAGCTAATTTTTTGTATTTTAGTAGAGAGGGGTTTCACCATGTTGCCCAGGCTGGTCTCCATCTCTTGGGCTCAGGTAATCCACCCACCTTGGCCTCCCAAAGTGCTGGGATTACAGGCCTGAGCCACCACGCCAGGCCAGGTAAACATTTTTAATGGATCATACTTTTCTTACAGTTAAATTAGTGGTAAAAATTTTCAAAGTTCATCACATTCTTAGGCTCCTAATAAATCAAACATTAATTGGGGCTAGAATAAAGTATTCTGGCTGGTAGGCTTGTTCCAATGTCAGACCAACTCCTTTTTCCAAAAGGCCACAAAAATATATACTAGTCTCTTCATCAATAATATCAGGCATGAATACTATCATGAAAAAAAAACAGGGTGAAATTTGTGGAAACAAGATTCTCACTGGCCTCTACTTTCCATAATTAGGTGCAACGGCTGCAAGACTACATACAGCCAATCCTCATTATCCTCAGATATCACACCTGTGAATTCAACCACTCACTAAAATTTCTAACACTCAAATCAATACTTGTAGCAGTTTCTTTTTTTTTTTTTTTTTTGAGACAGAGTCTTGCTCTGTTACCCAGGCTGGAGTGCAGTGGCACGTTCTCAGCTCACTGCAAGCTCCGCCTCTCGGGTTCATGCCATTCTCCTGCCTCAGCCTCCCAAGTAACTGGGACTACAGGCGCCCGCCACCACAGCTGGCTAATTTTTTTGTAGTTTTAGTAGAGACAGGGTTTCACCGTGTTAGCCAGGATGGTCTCGATCTCCTGACCTTGTGATCCGCCCACCTCGGCCTCCCAAAGTGCTGGGATTACAGGCATGAGCCACCGCACCTGGCCAACCCTCAGTAATATTCTTTTAGGCTTAGCTAGGCTTTTGAAAACTCTAGCCCCTAGCCACAATAGCACTTTGCAACTCATCCCTCTCCTGCCAAAAGGCTCTGACTCCAGCCAAATCAAGCTGATTGCTAGGCCTTATCTAGATTCAGTACCTTTCTATTCCCTGCTCATGTGATACCCCTCCACCTGAAGGGCCCATCTACCACACCATTCCCTTAGTTTTCCATGCCTATAATCCTAGCACTTCGGGAGACCCAGGCGGGAGGATTGATTGAAGACAAGAGTTCAAGACCAGTCTAGGCAACAAAGAGAGACCTTGTCTCTACAAAGAAAAAAAAACTGACCAAAAAAAAAATTAGCTCGGAGTGGTGACACATGTCTGTAATCCCAGCTACTTGAGAGGCTGAGGCTGGTGGATTGCCTGAGCCCAAAAGTTGGAGGCTACCGTGAGCCACAATCACGCCACTGCACTCCAGCCTATGTGACAGAGTAAGGCCCTGTCTCACAAAAATAAAAATAGAAGACTCCTTACCCTCCACTAGTAACAATTTCCCTTAAATAACCTTCAAGAGCTCTTAGGCAGACCTCTTTCAATAGGACCTTTTCCAACATGACCCTCTTTTTTTGAGACAGGGTCTTGCTCTGTTGCTCAGGCTGGAGTGCAGTGGCGTGAACACAACTCATTGTACCCTTGACCTCCTAGGCTCAAGTGATCTTCTTGCCTCAGTCTCCCAAGTAACTGGGACCACAGACAAGCGCTACTAAGCTTGGCTTTTTTTTTTTTTTTTTTTGGAGAGGTGCATCTTACCATATTGTCCAGGTTGGACTCGAACTCCTGGGCTCAAGCACTCTTTCCACCTTGGCCTCCCAAAGTACTGGCATTACAGGCATGAGTTACCATACTCAGCCTCTGACCCCTTTCTATTCTGCATTGTCAACATTATCTGCTGACCTTAGCTACTCATCCATAAGCTTTTTTGAGGCAAGATCCATAGCTCTGTATCACTGTAGCATCTAACATGTACAGTGTAGCAGATGTGCAGTGGATCACAAATAATGGAATGATTACCCACTATTAACTCTAATATCCTGTCTCACATTTGTCACATTCATTACTTCCAGGGTTTAGAAACCCAAAGCTACGGGAATCCAATGCTTATTTTGAGCTTTATCCAAAATTCGACTAAACGTTAGTCAGAATATTACTTTGATTACTCCAAGAAAACAAATACTGGCACAATGCTGTTTTAAAACCTCACATTCATTTTTACCAAGAGCACTGGCTAAGTAACATACTATGTTCAGGTTGGGGACACAGAGGTGACTAGTTCACACAGAGGCCTATTTTCAGAGATCTTGTGGTAGAGATGAGACGTGTGTTGATAGCTACAGTAAAGGTGCTACACAAAAGTCATGAATACAGTGCCTTAGGAAGAGAATAACGAAGAAGCAGCTCTGCCCAATAGCTCAGGCTTTACATACAGGCATCTCCAAGCAGAAAAAGGCACAATAGTAGAGCAATGGACATGTTCAAAGTCCAGGATGTGGGAAGTAGGGTGTGGCTGGAAGGAAGGGTAAGGACCAGAGATGCTGCTGGAAATCAGGCAGTGCCAAGTACATTGAGACTCTAATTGGCCAGTCTGAATGAGCTGTCCTTTTTAACAAGCTTTTCTGAGGTTTCAAATGGGTAGTTCAATTTTCAACAAATAAAAGGGTGGCCAGATTATAAAGAAAATTAGGTATTTACCAATCATCCTCATCTAGTAAGTAACTAATTCAATAAAAATATATTGATTATCTTCTGGGAGCTAATGAAGACAGAAGACCTGCTCCTTGTGGTTAAAGACATTCAGAAAACTCATACATTGAGCTTCAAAGCCTAAATATGGTAATTTACTTCTTTTTGTTTTTGACACAGGGTCTTGTTCTGTAACCCAGGCTGGAGTGCAATGGCGTGATCTTGGCTCATTGCAACCTCCGCCTCCCAGGTTCAAGCAATTCTCCTGTCTCAGCACCTCCCCAAGTAGCTGGGACTACAGGTATGCGCCACCACACCTAGCTAATTCTTTTATTTTTAGTAGAGACAGGGTTTCACCATGTTGGCCAGGCTGGTCTCAAATTCCTGACCTCAAGTGATCCACCTGCCTCGACCTCCCAAAGTGCCTGGGATTACAGGCATGAGCCACCGCGCCTGGCCAATATGGTAACTTACTTCTGAACCTAGTTCAGAGAACTCTTCCCTAAAGACAGAAAAATATTTCACTAGCTGAGATAGATACAGGTTGAGCAACCCTAATCCAAAAATTTGAAATGCTCCAAAATCTGAAATTTTCTGAGCACTGACATGACACAGGTGGAAAATTCCACCCCTGACCTTATTTGAAAGGTCACGGACAAGAGGGCAGTCAAAACTTTTAGTCCAGGCAACATAGTTAGCCTAGCCTGTCTCTACAAAAAATAAATTAGCTGGGTGTGGTGGCATGCACCTGCCAGCTACTGAAGTAAAAAGATCACTTGAGCCCAGGAGTTTGAGGCTGCAGTGAGCTCTAATTGCATTGCTATACTCCAGCCTGGGTGACAATGAGACCCTGTCTGTAAAAAACAGAAACAAAAATATCACACAAAAAAAACCAAAGCACAC
This sequence comes from Pongo abelii, assembly GCF_028885655.2. Lineage (NCBI taxonomy): Eukaryota > Metazoa > Chordata > Mammalia > Primates > Hominidae > Pongo > Pongo abelii. Next base: position 104,351,259 of record NC_085928.1, read on the forward strand.
ATTGTTTTGTGTATAAAATTATTTAAAGTGTTGGCTGGGCGCGGTGGCTCACGCCTGTAATCCCAGCACTTTGGGAGGCCGAGGCGGGTGGATCACGGGGTCAGGAGATCAAGACCACAGTGAAACCCCGTCTCTACTAAAAATACAAAAAAAATAGCCAGGCATGGTGGCGGGCACCTGTAGTCCCAGCTACTCAGGAGGCTGAGGCAGGAGAATGGCGTGAACCCGGGAGGCGGAGCTTGCAGTGAGCCGAGATCGCACCACTGCACTCCAGCCTGGGCGACAGAGCAAGACTCCATCTTAAAAAAAAAAAAAAATTATTTAAAGTGTTGTATAAAATTACCTTTGGCATGTATAAGACATATACAAAATATAAATGAATTTCATGTTTAGACTTATGTAAATGCAAATGTTTAAACTTATGTAAATGCAAATATTAAAAAAAAATATCAAAACAGTTCTGGTTCCAAGCATTTTGGATAAGGGCTACTCAACCTCTATTGGCTTAAGATAAAACAATAACATGAGAAAATAATGGTAGAAGCTCAAAGTTCATTGTGTGTACTGACTGCTGGTTATAACTGTCATTTCCCCTTACATCGCTCTCTGTGATGGTGATGGGAAGGCCGCGCAGCATGATGGTCTTGCTCTCCCTCTCGTCACTGATGTCATGCCTATAGTCGTGCTCACCATAGTCACCATCTGAATGGTAGCCATCTTCAGATCGGTCACTGTTCCTTCTTTCACGCTCTCTCTGATTTACAATAAACAAAATCACAATTAACATCACCCTGTACTCTTTGAAACAGATCCTCCACTCCTAGAAATTATCCTTAGCAGGAAGTCTACAGAGATGACATAAGCACTCCATGGTAATGTTCACTGCAATTTTTTTTTTTTTTTTTTTGAGACAGGGGTCTCACTATGTTACCCAGGCTGGTCTGAACTCCTGGCCTCAAGTGACCCTCCTGCTTTGGCCTCCCAAAGTGCTGGGATTATAGGCACACCCAGCCTGCTGTGTTTTCTCTCTCTCTTTTTTTTTTTTTTTTTTGAGACAGTTTCGCGCTCTTATTGCCCAGACTGGAGTGCAGTGGTGCGATGATCTCTGCTCACTGCAACCTCTGCCTCCTGGGTTCAAGCAATTCTCCTGCTTCAGCCTCCCAAGTAGTTGGGACTATAGGTGCTTGCCATCACCCCCAGCTAATTTTTTGTATTTTTAGTAGAGACGGGGTTTCACCATGTTAGCCAGGATGGTCTCAATCTTCTGAGCTCATGATCCGCCCGCCTCGGCCTCCTAAAGTGCTGGGATTACAGGCGTGAGCCACCGCGCCTGGCCTTCTGGTTTTTTTTGAGACAGTCTCACTCTGTCGTCCATGCTGGAGTGCAATGACACGATCTCAGCTCACTGCAACCACTGCCTCCCAGGCTCAAGCGATTCTCGTACCTCAGCCTCCTAAGTAGCTGAGGTCGCACCACTGCACTCCAGCCTGGGTGACAAGACTGAAACGCTGTCTCAAAAAAAAAAAAAAAAAAGATATATCAAGATGACCAAAACAACAACTTATATTTATTATTTTTCATTATTATTATTATTATTACTATTTTAAAGACAGGGTCTCCCTATGGTGCCCAGGCTGGCCTCTAACTCCTGGGCTCAAGGGATCCTCCTGCCTTGGCCTCCCAAATTGTTGGGATTACAGGCATGAGCCACTGTGCCTGGCCAACAACTTATATTTATCATTCATTTCAAAACACAGAACTAATATGTTATCATAACCCCATTGTTTCATCTTTAAAATGGGAATAACACCTACCTTATCAGGTTGTACTGAGACCTAAATGAATTCATGAAGTCAAGTGCTCAAAAGTACATGGTGAGCCCTATGTAAACCCTGGCCATTATTTCTCTTTTTTTTTTTGAGATGGAGTCTTGCTTTGTCACCCATGCTGGAGAGTACTGATGCAATCTCAGCTCACTGCAACCTCCGCCTCCCAGGTTTCAAATGATTCTCTTACCTCAGCCTCCCAAGTAGCTGGGATTACAGGCGCCCACCACCACACTCAGCTAATTTTTGTATTATTAGTAGAGACGGGTTTCACTATGTTGGCCAGACTGGTCTTGAACTCCTGACCTCAAGTGATCTGGCTGCTTTGGCCTCCCAAAGTGATGGGATTATGGGAAGGGGCCACTGGACCTGGCTGCCTGGCTGTTATTTCTATTACTATAAGGCTCAGGGTGTTTTTGGGGGTTATACAGCCGCTGGTCACTCACCTCTGGACTGTCATAGTCTCGGTAGTCGTCATATCTATCACCCCTCCGATCATCACTAGATCTTTTGTAATCTGAGTCCCTCCGCCTGCTTCGGGATTCTCGCTCATCACGGTCATCCCTGTCTATGATGGAACCGTATCTTCCACTACGCTCTGTTCTACTCACTCTGCCAGGGAAAATAATTTTCATTCTAAAGTCAGTCACATTTTGTACCTTTAAAAGACATAGTTAAAAATACACACGGACCACAGACCAGTTTATAAGATATATCCAAATAGTTTAAAGTGTTAAAATTTATTACCAAATTCCAGTTTACTAAGATAACCACTGGGAAAATACCTACATCCCTAAATGTAATGATAATTCTCAGGAATTTATGCTAAATCTGAAATAAACATTTGGGTTGAATATTTCTAAGAAAGAGTCATGTTGTCCAAGTTTATTTTTGCATTTTGTCAAGCCTAGAGTCTACATATTATCCCTTCATCCCTGATTCAGATCTTAGTGACCAAAAACAGGAAGAAGGCAGTTACTCGAATTTCACCCAATTTTAAAGGGTGAAATTAAGTACATCCCTGGCTCATCTACTCTCAAGGGTATCATGCCTACTAGAAAATGGACCAAAAACCTGGATGAACTAAGTTAGTCTTTTTTTCCCCCATCAGGCAACTTAGTTGTCTGTCAGATACAACTGGATAGTTACCCAAAACTAGCACCCCTTAAGAGAACACTCTTCTTATAACATCTGGTTTATTTCTGGCTAAAGGGCAGCACTGGGCTTCATGGGAAAACCTAATAACAAGAGGCTTAAACCTATTTGACCACAGATAAAATACATCTTTTGTAAATTGTTTACCAGATTCATAAAACTGCTGTGCAATCATAAGGCAAAGGAAAAGTTTATAAGGGCTTCATTTAGAATATACAAATTTAATAAAAAGAATCAAAGGAAATATGGGACTGAGACACCCCAAAGGGGTAAATGTTAATTTAGTAAGCTATTTAGAATCACAGACTGCTGACACAGCATTAAAACACCATGTGACATGAACATTTCCTAAGGCCCCTTGGCCTGTCAATGTGATCTACCACAGGGACTGACCTCAATACTAAAAAGGCAGATGGCTGAATAAGGGTGTGTGTTTAAATCAAATGGTCTTAGAGCGTGTACCCATAGGTGACACAATAGCCAAATGCTCTCATCTTAATTTTCCACTAATTCTTTGGCTCTTTCTTTCTTCATGTAACACACAGTCCCAAGCTTCTCAGCTCTCTAAGTCTGGATCATCTTGCTATTTAGGGAACAATAACAAGAACTGGCATTCATTGATTGCTTACCACAGCCAGGAACTGTGCTAAGTGCCAGACTGTATGATCTCCTGGATTCTGCAAAGGTTGCTGTCCACACAGGAAACCCTCAGTGACCCACTCTACCCTGCCCTTCTTTGCCTAAAATTCTTTCTTATCCTTCAGCTTCCTTCCAGAGAATACTTTCTCCAGGAAGCTTTCCTGGCTGTGAACAAGCATACTTCCTATGTGTTCTAAGAGCACCCTCTACTTTATCACAGCATGTTCACACAGTACTTTAATTCTCTCACTAGACTGTAGTTTGTGACAACAGGATCATAAAGGTGTTCATTAGCAATGCCTGGCACAAAACACTCATATATTAGTTTGATAAACTACCTTAAACAAAGAGTTCAGTCTCCACTGAAATGTTGAGATCAAAGCCACGTACTGTAGTAACTTACCTTTTGTCTGAACCCATTGTCCCACTGAAGATTTAGCACACAGCTCCAAAAGGTTCAAATTTTATTTTTTCTAGGAGACAAGAGAGATTAATTGCTGTAAATCTCAGAGATCACTTAAGTCAGCAGCTCCATAGCTTGGATACTACTGAGGCTGGGATTTCATCAAACCTTCAAATCACTGACAGTGATTATCTAAGGTGGGGAAGTGGTGGGGACAAACTGTTAATGTTAAAATCATGCTAACATTTTGTTAACAATGAGCAAAACCGGAAGATTAAGCATACTTTAAAATATTAGATTCCAGATTTAACAGAATCATAATACAGAGCAAGCAGAAGACTCCTTCCCTGCTCCTACCTTAGAATTACAAAGCAAAAAGGGCAGAGCTACAATCAGCTCCTTGGTTTTGTATCAAAGCAACTCCGTGGGATAGATGACCGTTAAAACATTAATCCAAGTGTCTTCATTAATACAAGGAGCAACATGAAATTCAAACATTTCTGATGAAAAATTTAAAACCTCGTAGAAGCTGGGATACTGAGCTGACTGAAATCTACTACATTAATAACGTATCGCATAAGACAAGAGCAAAGCTAGAAACGACCTAATTCCTAGGTAACAATAACCACCACGTCTTGAGCCAGTTCTTATGACTACAAACCACTGAGTAGTGAACAGCCCGGCCCCCTGCCCCCCGTTGGTAATAAGACATCATACTGCTGGACCGCGTTCGATGAGCGCGAGGTCCGAGAAATCAGATCCAGTAGTCTCTGGAAGCCTAGTCTAGAGCGAATGCTCAACGATTTGTTGAAATTAATAAATGAAAAAGAACCACTGGGGGGAAACAAGTCCCGGGGCATATTCACTGGTGCCGCCCCTTGTCTCCCGGGCCGTGCCGGCACCCACCTCCGTGGGGTCTCGCGGCCGAGATGGCGGCGTCACGGCCTGCTCGACCGACTCCAGCGTCCGGCCTGCCCTCCCCGCACACGCCCCTCCCGCCTCCCAAGAGGTTCCAAACCCGCAGATCGCCGATCACCGAACAGCTTTTCGGAGAGGGCGATTCGGCTGCAGTTGAGTCGGAGGATGGCGGCCAGAGACTGCCAGGGCGCTCCCGAGGAGTGCCTGAGGGACAGGCGACGGCTCCACTGCTCCGTTAGGCTGGAGATTAGGGGACGTGTACCCACAAGGGGCAAAGTCACAGACAGAAAGAAGCAGGCCCGAGGCTGAGCTGGCTGGACACCCTCTGGAAACTGACAGAGCTGGCAACAAGGAAGGGCGCGGCCCTCCAACGCCTGGGGTAATTTAGCCCCTCTAGAGAACCGGCTGGAGCTGATCAGTCGCCTCCGGCAGCTGACAAGGGAGGCTTGGGGGCCAGCCCAAATGGCAAGAACCTACCGTCGTTACAGACAGCCGCCGCACTTACCCCAAGGAGACACCGAAGCAGCAGTAGCGGTTCTGCGCCCCAGAACCTCCAACAAGGTTCGGCGGCTCCACAAAATGGCGCCTCCGCCGACGGCCGTCTCCTACCCACAGTACCTCACGCTTTCCCCTCCCACTGTCACCCGCCTCCTGCTGAGAAGTCCAATCCTCGAAGCGGCCTGGCTGCGCGAGGGCTGCCGGGAAATGTGGTCGCCAGATCATCCTCTCACGTAGGACGCTCTGTGTTAATTTCTTGCAATTCTCTTCTAAATCACCACAGAGTTGTCGATCGGCTTTTGCAGACCTGGATTAGTTTTTAGGGCTCCTCTCTATTAGGCATGGTAATAATTCTTTGCTTTTGCTACTAGCGCCGTAGAGAGTACAGTTTGCTTTCACTGGCACGGTGTAAAACATTGTCTAATTCGACTTCAAAAGGAGACCATGCGTAGCGTGGTAGCTCACTCACAAGCCAGAATTTTGGGAGGCCGAGGCAGGAGGATCGTTTGAGGCCAGGAGTTCGAGACCAGCCTGGGCAACACAGACCCTATCTCTGCAAAAAATAAAATTAACTGAACGTGGTGGCGTGCACCTCTGGTCCCAGCTACTCAGGAGCTGAGGTGAGAGGTTCGCTTGGGCCCAAGAGGTCGAGGCTGCAGTGAGCCGTGATCTCGTCACCGCACTCCAGCCTGGGGACAATGCGAGAACCTGTCGCTAAAAAATAAAAAGGAGGCCGGTGCCGGGCGTGGTGGCTCACGCCTGTAATCCCAGCACTTTGGGAGGCCAAGGCGGGCAGATCACAAGGTCAGGAGATCGAGACCATCCTGGCTAACACGGTGAAACCCCGTCTCTACTAAAAATACAAAAAAATTAGCTGGGCATGGTGGCGGGCGCCTGTAGTCCCAGCTACTCGGGAGGCTGAGGCAGGAGAATGGTGTGAACCCGGGAGGCGGAGCTTGCAGTGAGCCGAGATTGCGCCACTGCACTCCAGCCTGGGCGACAGAATGAGACTCCGTTTCAAAAAAAAGAGGAGGCTGGACGCGGTGGCTCACGCCTGTAATCCCAGCACTTTGGGAGGCCGAGGCAAGCGGATCACGAGATCAGGACCTCAAGACCAGCCTGACCAATATGGTGAAACCGCGTCTCTACTAAAAATACAAAAATTAGCCGGGCATGGTGGCGTGCACCTGTAGTTCCAGCTACTAGGGAGGCTGAGGCAGGAGAATCACTTGAACCCGGGAGGCGGAGGTTGCAGTGAGCTGAGATCGTGCCACTGCACTCCAGCCTGGATGACAGAGCCAGACTCAGTCTCAAAATAATAATAATAATCAAAATAATAATAATAATAATAAATAAATAAATAAAAAGGAGGGGCCAGGCACAATGGCTCATGCCCGTAATCCAAGCACTGTGGGAGGCCAAGGCCGGCGGATCAGCTGAGCTCAGGAGTTCGAGACCAGCCTGGCCAACATGGCTAAACCCCGTCTCTACTAAAAATACAAAAATTAGCTGGGTGTGGTGGCGCACACCTGTAATCCCAGCTACTCGGGAGGCTGAGGTAGCAGAATCGCTTGAACCCAAGAGGCCGAGGTTACAGTGAGCCGAGATTGCTCTACCGCACTCCAGCTTGTGCAACACAGCAAGACTCTATCTCAAAACATAATAAAAATTTAAAAAATGAGGAACATTAGTTGATCGCTTTACTAGATGCTAGATTATTGCCCTAGATGCTTTGCAAACATTTTTGTTTGTTTATTTGTTTGAGATGGAGTTTTGTTCCTGTTGCCCAGGCTGGAGTGCAATGGCACAGTCTCAGCTCACTGCAACCTCTGCCTCCCGAGTTCAAGTGATTCTCCTGCCTCAGCCTCCCGAACAGCTGGGATTACAGGCACCCGCCACCGCACCCAGCTAATTTTTGTATTTTTAGTAGAGATGGGGTTTCACCATGTTGACCAGGCTGGTTTCGAACTCCTGACCTCGGGTGATCCACCTGCCTCAGCCTCCCAAAGTGCTAGGATTACAGGCATGAGCCACCACACCCAGCCAGAACTGATTTTTCAGGTCATACATACAAATTGAAAACTGTGCCTATACCATTAGTTACAGAAAGTTATACATCAGTTACAGAAAACTGTGCCTATACCATTTTCTTCTCTCTCTGGAAAACAAATCTTTGAAGAATAAGTGGAGGGATGTCAGTGTATATATCTATATATAGGTATATACACAATACATATATAGATGAAAATGTAGAAATATATGTGGTGTGTGTGTATTTAGAGAGGAAGTATATACAATTTATGGGGAAGCATATATGCAAAATATCAGAAAAGAGTACATGCATTAATGAAATTTAAAAGTTAACATTGATGACGTCATTGCAAACCCTACAATGGATGATGCAGATGCCAAGAATCTAGAACTCACTAGACTTCATAGCCACTAGCTGTTGCCTGCCTTGTCCCCGAAGCAGTTCAACAAGCACCTTTGGGTATTCCTGAGGTGCTTGCTGAGCTGGGTTTACCACCAGTCATAAAAGCTATATAGCTATCCACAAACCTCAAAATAATCTTTTTTTTTTTTGAGACGGGGTCTTACTCTGTCACCCAGGTTGGAGTGCAGTGTCATGATCTCGGTTCATTGCAACCTCAACCTATCCAGGTCAAGAGATCCTCCCACCTCAGCCTCCTGAGTAGCTGAGACCGCACACCACCATGCCCAACTAATTTTTTGTATTTTTGGGGTAGAGATGGAGTTTCACCATGTTGCCCCGGCTGGTCTCGAACTCCTGAGTTCAAGCGATCCTCCTGCCTCAACCTCCCAAAGTGCTGGGATTACAAGCGTGAGCCACCATACCCAGCCTGCAAAATAATTCTTAAACTTGAAGAGGTCCCTGGCAAAAAAAGATGGATTTCATCCAGAGGTAAGTGCCATCCTCCAAATTATCTCTGGTAGCTGATCTTCTTTTAGACATTGCCCTGTTGAGCTCCAGAGCTCTGCTGCCAAAGGCCTGTCTGGTAGCTGATGTAAGAAAAACAAAGACATCAGAGTGAGTTGCTCTTTGTTTTAAATAAAGCCACATATGTTCAATAAAGGATAGTTCTTTAAGATTGTCTTTTCTAGTTTCTGAATGTGAAAAAAAGTTCCCCTCTTTAATGAAATCATGATCATGTTTTTTAAAAAAAATCTCCTACCACTTGGCAAAAGAAGAGACTGGTTCATGTTTTGGTTCCAGGCTGGGATCTATTGCTCTAGAAGATAAAGAAGAAAAAATTGTATGGGAAAATTCTTGCCTATACCAAGAAACCAAATGACTTCTTTTGTCAAAGATGGGCTTTGATCAACTAAGGAAGAGATACAATCAAAATTCAATCTGACAAGTATTTTCTATAAATCTATGAGCTCAGCATTATTTATTCATTTATTGAGTACCTGTGCCATTATCATTAGGCCCTGTGCCAGGCCCTAGGGATAAAGTAGTGAAGAAAATTACTGAAGATCTCTGCTCTGGCATGAAAAGCCTCAGGGAACTTCCCAGGGACATCACAGGGTGACAGTTTTCACACTCATTCCTACTTTAATCAGTACCCAAGTGTTGTGCCGAAACCCTATTAACGTCAACAAGGGAAGGAACCAGGTTCAAGAGGCTGAAGAAGAGACCTAGAGCCAGCAAATGAAATGTGAGGTTTTATTACTTTAAATGACAAAAACCGCGAATACTTTATCTACAACCTTATATTAGGGGCTTACATACAGAGAAGAGAGCCCAGTGGCAGTGGGCTGGAAAGGAGAACCACCTTATGTACAGAAATGGTCCAGTGCTGGCCGGATGTGGTGGCTCACACCTGTAATCCCAGCACTTTGGGAGGCCGAGGCAGGTGGATCACGATGTCAGGAGTTCAAGACTAGTCTGGCCAAGATGGTGAAACTCCATCTCTACTAAAAATACAAAAGTCAGCCAGGTGCCATGGCAGGTGCCTATAATCTCAGCTACTCGTGAGGCTGAGGCAGGAGAATCGCTTGAACCTGAGGGAAGGAGGTTGCAGCGAGCCAAGATCGCGCCACTGCACTTCAGCCTGGGCAACAGAGTGAGACTGTCTCAAAAAAAAAAAAAAAAAGAAAAAGAAATGGTCCAGTGGTGACGGCTGGATAACAGGATAACATATCCGCATGGCCCAGTGCCAGTGGGCTGGGCAGGAAAACCGCAACCGCCTGCAAACATCATGCAGCATATATAGCATATTCACTTAATAATACTCTCTCCCTAATGACCTCCACCTGGCAAACTTCATTTGCCCCCCAAAACTCAGGGCCTCGATCTCCTGTATGTCCCGTGTTCCATGTGACAGACTAGGGGCTAAGATGTTTATCATAGTTAAGGAACGAAGCTCTAGTTGGTCACTCCCAGATTCTCTAGTTGGGAACACACATTCAGGTGCATCTGCCATACAGGGTTATTCTAAGAGTAGGCTTAAATCATTGCTCTCAGGCCTGGGCGTGGTGGCTCATGCCTGTAATCCCAGCACTTTGGGAGGCCTGGGCGTGGTGGTTCATGCCTGTAATCCCAGCACTTTGGGAGGCCGAGGTGGGCAGATCACTTGAGATCAGGAGTTCAAAACCAGCCTGGCCAACATGGTGAAACCCCGTCTCTACTAAAAATACAAAAATTAGCCAGGCATGGTGGTGCGTGACTGTAGTCCCAGCTACTCAGGAGGCTGAGCCACAAGAATTGCTTGAACCTGGGAGGCAGAGGTTGCAGTGAGCCGAGATGGCACCACTGCACTCCAGCCTGGGTGACAGAGCAAGCAGAGCGAGACTGTCTCAAAAAAAAAAAAAAAAAAAAAAGAAGGGCTGGGCACGGTGGCTCACGCTGGTAATCCCAGCACTTTGGGAGGCCAAGGTGGGTGGATCACGAGGTCAGGAGATTGAGACCATCCTGGCTAACACAGTGAAACCCCATCTCTACTAAAAAATACAAAAAAAAATTAGCCGGGTGTGGTGGCAGGCGCCTGTAGTCCCAGCTACTGGGGAGGCTGAGGCAGGAGAATGGTGTGAACCCAGGAGGCGGAGCTTGCAGTGAGCAGAGATTGTGCCACTGCACTCCAGCCTGGGTGACAGAGCAAGACTCCGTCTCAAAAAGAAAAAAAAAGTTATCAGGTGCTTTTGTTTTGTTTTTTTTTTTTTTTGAGACGGAGTTTTGCTCTTGTTGCCCAGGCTGAAGTGCAATGGTGCAATCTCGGCTCACGGCGACCTCCGCCTCCTGGGTTCAAGCGATTCTCCTGCCTCAGCCTCCCGAGTAGCTGGGATTACAGACATGCGACACCATGCCCGGCAAATTTTGTATTTTTAGTGGAGATGGGGTTTCTCCATGTTGATCAGGCTGGTCTCAAACTCCCGACCTCCAGTGATCCACCGCTTGGGGCTCCCAAAGTGCTGGGGTTACAGGTGTGAGCCACCAAGCCCAGCTGGTACTGCTTTTAAAAGTATATTAAGGCTAGGCATGGTGGCTCAGGCCTGTAATGTCAGCACTTTGGGAGGCCCAGGCAGGCAGATCACTTGAGGTCAGGAGTTCAAGACCAGCCTGGCCAACATGGTGAAACCCAGTCTCTACTAAAAAAATACAAAACTTAGCGGGGCGTAGTGGCATGTGCCTGTAGTCCAAGCTACTTAGGAGGCTGAGGCAGGAAAATTGCTTGAACCCAGGAGGTGGAGGTTGCAGTCAGTTGTGATCTTGCCACTGCACTCCAGCCTGGATAACACAGAGGGAGTCTGTCTCAAAAAAAAACAAAACAAAAAAAACAAAGTGTATTAAAAATTTCATGGCAGGGCGCTGTGGCTCACGCCTGTAATCCCAGCACTTTAGGAGGCGGAGGTGAGTGGATCACGAGGTCAGGAGATGGAGACCATCCTGGCTAACATGGTGAAACCCCATCTCTAGTAAAAATACAAAAAATTATCCGGGCATGGTGGCGGGCGCCTGTAGTCCCAGCTACTTGGGAGGCTGAGGCAGGAGAATGGCAATGAACCCGGGAGGTGGAGCGTGCAATGAGCCGAGATCGCGCCACTGCACTCAAACCTGGGCCACAGCACGAGACTCGTCTCAAAAAAAAATAAAATAAATAAATAAATTCAGACGTTGGCCGGGCACAGTGGCTCACGCCTGTAAATCCCAGCACACTGGGAGGCCGAGGCAGGTGAATCACCTGAGGTCAGGAGCTTGAGACCAGCCTGACCAACATGGTGAAACCCCCCCTCTACCAAAAATACAAAAATTAGCTGGGCATGCTGGCAGACGCCTGCAATTCCAGCTACTCAGGAGGCTGAGGCAGGAGAATCGCTTGAACCTGGGAGGCAGAGGTTACAGTGAGCTGAGATCACGCCATGCACTCCAGCCTGGGCAACAGAGAGAGACTCCATCTCAAAAAGAAAGAAAAAGGAAAAAAAAAATTTCAGACCTTGCATGTTCTCACTCCTAAGTGGGAGTTGAACAATGAGAACACATGGACACAGGGAGGGGAACATCACACACGGGGACAAGGGGAGGGAGAGGATTAGGATAAATACCTAATGCATGTGGGGCTTAAAACCTAGATGACGCCAGGCGAGGTGGCTCACGCCTGTAATCCCAGCACTTTGGGAGGCCGAGGCAGGTGGATCATGAGTTCAGGAGATTGAGACCATCCTGGCCAACATGGTGAAACCCCGTCTCTACTAAAATACAAAAAATTAGCCGAGTGTGGTGGTGTGTGCCTGTAGTCCCAGCTACGTCAGAGGCTGAGGCAGGGGAATCGCTTGAACCCGGGAAGCGGAGGTTGCAGTGAGCCGAGATCCCGCCATTGCACTCTAGCCTGGTGACAGAGCAAGACTCCGTCTCAAAAAACAAACAAACAAACAAACAAAAACCCCAGATGATTGGTTGATAGGTGCAGCAAACCACCACGCACATGTACATGTATACCTATGTGACGAACCTCCACGTTCTGCCTGTGTATCCCAGAACTTAAAAGTAAAAAAAAAAAAAAAAAATTTCAGACCTTATTTCCAAAAGCAAAATCTCCACTACAAAGGAAAAGTTAAACTAGGAAGAACAAACCAACCTAGGCCATGGGCCAAACTAGGTCTGAGCTTAAATACTTACTTCAGGGAAGATGTAATCTCAGCACTTTGGGATGCCAAGGTGGGCGGATCACCCTGAGGTCAGAAGTTCGAGACCAGCCTGGTCAACATGGTGAAACCCCATCTCTACTAAAAATACAAAAATTAGTCACACGTGGTGGGCGCCTGTAATCCCAGCTACTAGGGAGGCTGAGGCAAGACAATTGCTTGAACATGGGAGGTGGAGGTTGCAGTGAGCCAAGATCATGCCATTGCACTCCGGCCTGGGCAATAAGAGTGAAAACTGCATCTCAAAAAAAAAAAAAAAAAAAAAGGCCAGGCGTGGTGGCTCATGCCTGTAATCCCAGCACTTTGGGAGGCCGAGGCGGGTGGATCACAGGGTCAAGTGATCGAGACCATCTTGGACAACATGGTGAAACCCTGTCTCTACTGAAAATACAAAAATTAGCAGGCGTGGTGGCATGCGCCTGTAGTCCCAGCTACTTGGGAGGCTGAGGCTGAAGAATCGCTTGAACCTGGAAGGCAGAGGTTGCAGTGAGCCGAGATTGCGCCACTGCACTCCAGCCTGGCGACAGAGCAAGACTGTCTCAAAAAAACCAAAAAAACAAGTCTATGTCATGCTATCTCCATAGCTTACTGTATTTCTCCCTTGAGGGTCTCATTCTGTCAGTAATTGCTCAATGTCCATTTTTCCCAGTGGACTGAGTTATATGGGCAGAGGCCAACATCAGTCTTGCTGTAATCCCCAGTGACAAGTAGACTAAGATTTCAAAACATATACCAACACTTAATAATTGGATGCCGCCTATGTTAACAACTTCATTAGTGAAGCATTTAATGTGTTCCATAGCTCATGACAGGTCCAGTCAGGTGACATAGGGTTAGAAGGAAAACCTGGTCTGGCCAGTTCAGGACAAAACTAGACCAGCTTCCAAAAAGAATTTTGACCTACTCAGACAGGAAGTAATGAGTTACTTCACAGATGAATCTGCAGACCATCGTTAGATCAGAAGAGTTTTAAAAGTGCACTTGTCTAGTGCTGATAGATTCAAATGGCCCATCTTACGTAGTAACGCAGCACTAGTAGTAGCAAGGCCCACAACATGGCGCTCTCAGTTTCTAAGCTAATGTGCTCCTGATTTTGTTTGTTTGTTTTCCCTTTTGGAGGAATAAAGACTTATTAAAGAGAAAAATTAGATCTAGACACAGCATGGCAAATAAATTCAGATTTACTATTCCTGTTGATGTTTTCTTCTTAGCATATTCTCCCTAACCTCTCCCACTCCTCACTCCCCATCTCTCCCAAACCCTCTGCCGCACTCACCTTTAACAGAGTATATTTCAGCCCTCCTTGGTCCAGCCTTCTGTATACAAACCATTCCCTTAGGCAAGGAGTTGGCAAACGAAAACTCACAGGCCAATTCTGTCTTTGTGAATAAAGTTTTATTAGAACATAGCCACAACCACTTGTTTACAGATTACCTATTGCTGCTTTCTCACCACGACAGTACAGCTAAATAGTTCTGATAAAGATGATCTGACCTGCCTTATGCCATCCAGATGGTGGTCTCAGTTCTCTTCCTAAGAAACATTCTTCCATTGAGACATGTGCAAAATGAAATTTTTAGTACTGTGATATGTAACCCTGAGGAATTTTATTTTTCTGAGACAGGGTCTCACTCCATTGCTCAGGTTAGAGTGCAGTGGTGTGATCACTGCACTCACTGCCACCTCAACCTCCTGGGCTCAAGTGATCCTCTCACCTCAGCTTCTGAAAGTGCTGGGATTATAGGTATAAGCCACCATGCCAGGCAGGCCAGGATTTTTAAAAGTTATAATAGGCTCTCATAGCCAAAGAAATAGAGCAAAATTTAAAACAAAACAAAAACATGCTTATAGGTTATATAGTCCTTTTTTTTTTTCTCACTCTGTCACCCAGGATGGAGTGCAGTGACATAATCTCGGCTCGCTACAACCTCCTCCCAGGCTTAAGCAATTCTCCTGCCTTGGCTTCCTGAGTAGCTGGGAATGCACCACCACGCCCAGCTAATTTTTGTATTTTTAGTAGAGACAGGGTTTCACCATGTTGGCCAGGCTGGTCTTGAACTCCTGACCTCAAGTGATCCGCCTTCCTTGGCCCCCCAAAGTGCTGGGATTACAGGAGTGAGCTACCTACCGTACCTGGCCTTATATAGTCCTTTTATTTTATTTTATTTTGAGATGGAGTCTTGCTCTTGTTGCCCAGGCTTGAAGTACAGTGGCGCAATCTCAGCTCACTGCAATCTCCACCTCCTGGAAGTGATTCTCCTGCCTAAGCCTCTCCAGTAGCTGGGATTACAGGCGCCCACCACCATGCCCGGCTAATTTTTATATTTTTAGTAGAGACGGGGAGCACTCGCTCTCTCCTACCAGTAGCCCCACTCCCACCCATCTCTGGGGAAAAAAAAATAATAAAAAGATAATCACACTGAAAAAAAGTTTATTTAAAAAAGTTCTAGCAGCAAGAACAGTAACAAAAGAAAAGGAGAGACAAACAAAACAAGAAGGAGGTTGTGTCCCACGGAACTTGTCTCCATTCTTAATCGAGTTCTTTATACCGAGCAAACATGACTCTTCGAACAGCATCTCGATAAGTTTCGTTGGACTGTCTTTTGCTGGTTCTTCCTGGGGCTCCAACACTGGGGCCCCTCATCCGGCCTTCAGCCTATAAAACAAAGACAAACTATGAAGTGGGCCCTATAGATTAATTAGCCTCAGCGCTGGTCTTTGACCACAGGCATTTCTGGACTAGTAAGGAGCAGTACATAGGATAATTTTTTTTTTTTTTTTAGATGGAGTCATGCTCTGTCACCCAGGCTAGAGTGCAGTGGTGCGATCTGGGCTCACTGCAAGTCTGCCTCCCAGGTTCAAGCAATTCTTGTGCCTCAGCCTCTGAGTAGCTGGGACTATAGGCGCCTGCCACCATGCCCAGCTAATTTTTGTATTTTTAGTAGAGACAGGGTTTTGTCATGTTGGCCAGGCTGGTCTCAAACTCCTGGCCTCAAGTGATCCGCCCACCTCGGCCTCCCAAAGTGTTGGGATTACAGACGTGAGCCACCACACCCGGCAGAATATTTTTTTTTTTTGAGACAGAGTCTCACTCTGTCACCCAGGCTGGAGTGCAGTGGCACGATCAAGATCTTGGCTCACTGCAACCTCTGCCTCCCCCGTACAAGCGATTCTTCTGCCTCAGCCTCCTGAGTAGCTGGGATTACAGGTACGCGCCACTGCGCCCGACTAATTTTTGTATTTTTAGTAGAGACGGAGGTTTCATCATATTGGTCAGGCTGGTCTCAAACTCCTGACCTCGTGATCCACCCACCTCGGCCTCCCAAAGTGCTGGGATTACAAGCATAAGCCACCGCGCCCGGACCCTGGCAGGATAATTTTTTTAAGAATCTTTTGGCCAGGCACAGTGGCTCACGCCTGTAATCCCAACACTTTGGGAGGCTGAGGTGGGTGGATCACTTGAGGCCAGGAGTTCGAGACCAGCCTGGCCAACATGGCAAAACTCTGTTTCTACTAAAAACACAAAAATTAGCTGGGTATGGTGGCACGCACCTGTAATCCCAGCTACTCAGGAGGCTGAGGCAGAAGAATCGCTTGTACTGGGGAGGTGGAGGTTGCAGTGAGCCAAGATCTTGATCGCACCACTGCATTCCAGCCTGGGCAACAGAGCAAGACTCTGTCTCGGAAAAAAAAAAAAAAAAAAAAAAGAATCTTTCATTATTAAACAAATACCCAAGATGAATAAGGTGGGTGGTGATGCTATGATTGCAAGATACAGGCTTTAATACCAGAGATATGAGAAGCTCAGTAGGAGAGAAATAAGCGAATCTCTTATGGTTGGCATTTTCAGAGGAGAACCAAGCCAACACAAAATGGGTAATGTTCCCTCTTATCACCTTTTCTAGAGGCTCTTGAAATATGAGGGGCAAAGTCCTTCATGGGAACCAGAACAACATGCTCCTTAAATTTTAGCCACCAAAGACTTCCGCTGACAGTCCCTCTCAGAGATGCCTCTGTACCTTTCATTGCTGATTCCCTGGTTCTTCTGACCAAATGATTCTTCAGTCTCAAACTGCCTCAGATACTGCTCTACTATTTACTCCGTGTAAGAGTATGATGAAATCCATTCCAACTCCTTCCTTCTCTTCCTAACTCCAAACTGCAAAGGGCCCAGCCTGCCAAGCTATAACCCAGTATTCAAGGCTGAAGTGTTCAACTCTCATGTCCTATCCCAGCAGTAGAGAAAGCCCAGCAAAATGGCAAAGACATCACTCTAGGCCAGAAAGTGAAAGTTAATTACATTCCAGGTTCATGTCACCCCCCAAAAGATGGAAACCATTTTACCTCCTCTGATGAAGCCAATCCAGGATGGCCATATCCCAGGCCTGTCCCTTTCCTCCAGCCAGTAGCCTGTTGGACACAGCCTCCTTTGCTGCTAGTGTCGATATCTTCTTTATCAACAAGTTTACGATCACTGCAAAAGAAGCAGACACCATCACTTCCTTTTTTTTTTTTTTGAGACGGAGTTTCACTCTTTTTGCCAAGGCTGGAGTGCAATGGCTCGAACTCAGCTTACTGCAACCTCTGCCTCCCGGGTTCAGGCGATTCTCCTGCCTCAGCCTCCCGATTAGCTGGGATTACAGGTGCCTGCCACCACACCCGGCTAATTTTTAATTTTTTTTTTTTTTTCAGTAGAGACAGAGTTTCACCGTGTTGGCCAGGCTGCTCTCAAACTCCTGACCTCAGGTAATCCGCACGCCTTGGCCTCCCAAAGTGCTAGATTACAGGCATAAGCCACCGTGCCCAACCTGACACCATTATTTTCAAGGTGACCTGCTTATAAGCCTAATATAAAATCTCTGTCCTCTTGATTCATATCTGCCTCTTATTAAGTAAGTATATTAAACAGTACCTCTGAGTGCCTGATAGCTATGCTTTGTTGTTGGGTACACAGGCTACTAAGATATGGCCCTGTTCACAAGAAAGGTCTCAAAAATTATGTCAAGAGATGCTTACAGAACATTGAAGAGAGCTCAACCATGGATGTAGCAACAGTAGATGTCTGCTATAGAAATACAGTAGAAGGAATCACTTTGGGAGGCTGAGGTGGGCAGATCACCTGAGGTTGGGAGTTTGTGACCCCCCTGACCAACATGGAGAAACCCTGTCTCTACTAAAAATACAAAATTAGCCGGGTGTGGTGGCGCATGCCTGTAATCCTAGCTACTTGGGAGGCTGAGGCAGGAGAATCACTTGAACCCAGGAGGCGGAGGTTGTGGTTAGCTGAGATCGCGCCATTGCACTCCAGCCTGCAACAAGAGTGAAACTCCGTTTCAAAAAAAAAGAGAAATGCAGTAGAAGGAATGTAAACTCTGAAGGGGCATCACCAAAAATGACAGGAATTTCAACAGGAAGATACATCTGAATTGGATCTCTAAATAAGGAGTTTGTGTAAGAGAAAAGGAGGACACAAGCAAGGAGACACGACAGACAATTTGTCCAAGAGAGGAGTAGTAGAAACTGACAAAGGTAAGGCTGCTTGGTGGCCGGGTGCGGTGACTCACGCCTGTAATCCCAGCACTTTGGGAGGCCAAGGCGGGTGGATCACCTGAGGTCAGGAGTTTGAGACCACCCTGACCAACATGGTGAAACCCCTCTCTACTAAAAATACAAACATTAGCCTGTAGTCCCAGCTACTCGGGAGGCTGAGGCAGTTAGAATCGCTTGAACCTGGGAGGTGGAGGTTGCAGTGAGCCAAGATCGTGCCATTGCACTCCAGCCTGGGCGACAGAATGAGACTCTGTCTCAAAAAAAAAGAAAAAAAAAAAAAAAAGGCTGCATGGGGTCAGACTGTAAAAAACCTTGAACTTATTAAGCTAAATCACGTCTCTGAACCTCATCCTTCAGGCAAAAGTTGGAGCTCAGGCCTCCCTGTAGGCAAGGTATATGGTTTGTAAAAAGACAAGTTATAAGAGTAGATTTCTCTTTACAAAGGTCATTTTGGTGGCAGGGTAGAGAATGGACTGAAGAACAGTGGGAGCAAAGACTGGGAGTCCAGTGTGGAGGTGGAATAGAATGGGAGATGCTGTGGTTTAAATGTGTCCCTCAAAGTACATATGTTGGAAACATAATCCCCAATGCAACAGTATTGAGAGGTGAAACTTTAGGAAGTGATTAGGTCATAAGAGCTCTGCCCTCACAAATGGATTAATGCTGTTATTGCGGGAGTGGGTTCTCCCGATAAAATGATTAGTCTTGGTTTCCTTCTCCCAACCCCCTCTTTTGCCTAAGCTCTCTTGTTCTTTCACTTTCCACCATGGGGTGACACAGCAAGAAGGCCCTCACCAGATGCAGCTCCTCAGTCTTGGACCTCCCAGCCTCCAGAAGCATGAGCCAAATAAATTTCTGTTCATTATAAATTACCCAGTCTGTGGTATTCAGTTATGGTATCATAAAACAGACTAAAGACAGGGGGCAAGACTTAATTAGGGATGTGGTCACTAATTGGACACAGCAGATAAAGGAGGAGGATGGATCAGACCATGTAAACAGTGATGCTATGATGCTGCTACTCTGAAATAATAATACAGGAGATTTGGATTTGTTAGACTGTGGTGGTGGTTGAGGCCATGGGTACCTTAGAAAGCCCAGGTCAAGAGGGTAGAGCAGCAAGACCAAAGAAGCACTGAGAGAAAAGTCCTAGAGAACACCTGGATTTACCCAGAAAAGGAAGAGGAGAAGAAAAGGTGACTGGAAAGGAGAAGAGCCAGGAGAATGTAGTATGAAGGGTGCTGAGAATAAAGAAGGGTCTCTTTCTGCACCCCACCTAAGCCTTGTCCCAGAAGACTCAAGGCCAAGGTGTCCTTCCTCCTGATGGCTGACTCCTTCACCTAGTCCTAATCCACTGTATTTCAAATTGCAGAGAATGACCCAATGGAATGTCACACTAAATGGTCCCACTGTAACAACTCATAAAAATGAACAGAGACTAGACTTGAATAAAAATATCAGGGTTCACTGTACCTAGTAAGAAAGTATTTTAGATGAAAACTTTTTCAGTTGTGTGCACACACACTTTATTATTGGGCCATGATACAAAAATACTTCTCTTATTGTGGGTTGGATCAAATAAGCTGGAATGCCAGAGCCCCAGACCCCGTCCAGCCTCCTCAGGGGCCTTGCTCTGTCAATCATCTCCCTTTCCTCCTGCTCATGCATCCACTTGTTACCCACTTTTCCTTTTCTTTTCTTTTTTTTTTTTGATTTGGAGTCTCGCTCTATTACCCAGGCTAGAGTACAGTGGTGCAATCTTGGCTCACTGCAACCTCCACCTCCCATGTTCAAGCGATTCTCCTGCCCCAGTCTCCCGAGTACCTGGGATTACAGGTACCCACCACCACGCCTGGCTAATTTTTTTATATTTTTGGTAGAGACAGGGTTTCACCATGTTGGCCAGGCTGGTCTCGAACTCCTGACCTTAAGTGATCCACCTGCCTCGGCCTCCCAAAGTGCTGGGATTACAGGTGTGAGCCACCACACCTGGCCCCATTTTTCCTTTTCTTTTCTTTTTTTTTTTTTTTGAGACAGAGTCTTGCTCTGTTGCCCAGGCTAGAGTGCAGTGGCATGATCTCAGCTCACTGCAACCTCTGCCTCCTGGGTTTGAGCGATTCTTCTGCCCCAGCCTCCTGAGTAGCTGGGATTACAGGCGCCTGCCACAGCACCCAGCTAATTGTTACATTTTTAGTAGAGAAGGGGTTTCACCATCTTGGCCAGGCTGGTCTTGAACTCCTGACCTCGCGATCCACCCTCCTCGGCCTCACAAAGTGCTGGGATTACAGGTGTAAGCCACCACGCCTGGCCCCTATTTTTCCTTTTCAAGGCCTTTACTGTCCCTTCTCCTCCTAGCTATCCAGAGACCAGAGACCTAAGCACCATCAGCGACTTCTCCCTTTCCCCAGGTGATCACAAAGACTGGCAGATCTGACACCTCTCTCTAAGCCACACTCCTTTTCTTTTCTTTTTTTTTTTTAAATAGAGGCAGGGTCTCCTTTCTCCCTATGTTGCCTAGGCTGGCCTTGAACTCCTGGGCTCAAGAGATCCTCCTTCTTCAGCCTCTCTGTGTTGGGATTATAGGCCACTCTCCTTTCTAGACTCATCACCTTCACTCAGGCAATCATGATCTCTCACTTGAATTACTATAGAATTTGCATAATGCATTATCTCTCTACAAACTCATCTTCCACATAATTAGTAATCTCTCCAAAATGCAAAGCTAAGTCAATACCCTGCTTAAAATTATTCCATGACCTTCCACTGCCTTTAAGATAAAGCCTTAGCATGGTGTTCAAGATATTTAAACTTCATGAACTGGCCTGCATCTTTTGGACCAGGCTTATCTACTGTCACTCAACAATATACCTGCAGTGTTCAGGACCATCAAACTATTTGCAACTCCTCAGACACATCATAAGCTCTTGTATCCCTGGTATATGAAATTCCCTGAAATGCCCTTCCCTTCCCCACTGATTTCTGTGTCTGCCCTATGAGACGCACCATCACCTAAGTCTTGTCTATTCTGTGTTCAGTCAAGGATAATCTATGTCTTGTCCACCTGAGTATTTCTTGCACTTAACACCTGTAAACAGTGGGTTATCAACAAATTCTATATAACTCTGGGCTTACAACTTGGGAACTAGCTGACTGAAAACAAGTATAGGAAGCTAGATATCATACATCTCCATCAGCAGCCAACCATTTATTTAGTACCTATGTGTGAGAATGGAGGTTCCCTAGAGAAATAGCCCAAGAGTGTGACATTCTTATCAGGCCTGTAAAGAGGGTGCAGTATTACTGATGAAGACAGAAAGGGTTCCCGATCATGGCTACTCCAGCCCTGGCTTTGGGAAGGCAAAGCTGCCAGCCAACCTTCCATGCACACTCCCCGTATAAAGACAGATAGTCAAAAGGCTGGCCTAGACCTCATGTTTTAGCAGTTCAGACAGAATCTACTCATAATATCATCTCCCTGAGACAGAAAACAGCAGTACAGGTGAAGGAGGAGGTGGTTTTATCATTAGGCCTTGAGGCCTAGGCTGAATGAGGAGTTCCTGGCTTACCTGTCAGTTTCCCTGGAGTACTTAATCCGTTTCCTTTCTGGAGAGTCAAAAGACTGGAGCTTTTCCCTGCGATCATTTCCTCTTTCTTTAAACTTTCCCTGTTGGTAAGCAGAAGAGCAGACCTGAGATTTCCACCTGAGGGAATTGGGGAGTGGGGAAATTCTACCCCATTGCTGTTCTTATTATTATTTTTTTCTTGAGACAGAGTCTCATTCTGTTGCCCAGGCTGGAGGGCACTGGCGTGATCTCGGCTCACTGCAACCTCCGCCTCCCAGGTTCAAGCGATTCTCCTGCCTCAGCCTCCCAAGTAGCTGGGACTACAGGTGAGTGCCACAATGCCCAGCTAATTTTTCTATTTTTAGTAGAGATGGGGTTTCACTATGTTAGTCAGGCTGGTCTCGAACTCCTGACCTCATGATTCACCAGCCTCGGCCTCCCAAAGTGCTAGGATTACAGGTGTGAGCCACCGCACCCAGCCTTGTTATTTCTTTTAAAGTGAAAGTAGCTCACTTGGTAACTCCTGGAATCTCTCACTCCTTTACACATTCTTCTAGAGAAAGCAGTGACTTCCTGACTTAAAAATTTGGAAAGGATAAGTTGGCATGCTTGGTTCAGCTGCCTTTTCCCCTTCTGAGAAGCACGGGAAAGTACACAAGCCCTCCACTACACAAGCCCTCGGGCATATAATATAAAACTTAAGGAGTCCAAAGCAGCTCTTACATGGAGAGGTGGTTCTTTGTAGTAGACAACTCTAAGGAAAGGAAAAGTACTACAATCTACTTTCCACTGTCCTATGGCCAGTTCAGTTTGTGAATTCACTATCTCTAACAATCCTCCATAGGTGGATTCTTTTGTTTGGTTTTGAGACAGGGACTTACTCTGTGACCCAGTCTGGAGTACAGGGCTGTGATCATAGCTCCCTGCAGCCTGGAACTCTTGGGCTCAAGCAATTCTCCCACCTCAGCCTCCTAAACTGCTGAGATTACATGCATGTGCCACTGTGCCTGGCTCTCCACAGGTGGATTCCTTTTTTTTTTTTTTTTTTGAGACAAGGTCTGGCTCTATGACCCAGGCTGGAGTGCAGTGGCACAATCTCAGCTCACTGCAACCTCTGCCTCCCAGCTCATGCGATCCTCCCTCAGCCTCTCAAGTAGCTGGGACTACAGGCACACACCCCTATGTCCACCTAATTTTTATATTTTTTGTAGAGATAGGATTTCGCCATGTTGCCCAGGCTGGTTTCAAACCTGTGAGCTCAAGTGATCCGCCCGTCTCAGCCTCCCAAAGTACTGGGATTACAGGTGTGAACCACCGTGCCTGACCCATAGGTGGGTTCCTAACCATCATGAGAAAGGCCAGTGAAGCCTATGACTGGGTAATTCACCCTAACTGTGTGGTTGAGGTAGCAAGTCCATTTGACTCTGACACTAAGCTATTTCCTCCAGCTTAGCCTTTAATAGTAAAAGATGCTATTTCAGCAGTGCTATTCAACACTTGTTCATTAACTCAATTAATTTAAAAGCTAAGCAGGAAAGAGGAGTGTTATCTACCTAGAGACCCTAACACCACCTTTTAAAAAGATATCAACTTTATTGAAGTATAAACTTACAAATAATAAAAAGCACCTATTTTGATTGTATTATATAATTTGGCAAATGTATGCCCTATCTTTTGAGGCTGCTTTTGTTCTCCATCTTCTTATAAGGAGGGATCAGCACAGCCTATGAAGTCTACATCAGAAAGCAAAAAGAGCTGAAGTCAAGGGAATAATAGGTCACCAAAGTTTACCTCTCGTTCTCTCCTTTCCAGATAGGCTAGCTCCTGCTCAGACTGTTTTATCTTCCGGTGGATTTCCAGGTTTTGCTGAGGAGAGAGGCAATTCTATGAGTATAGGTCTAAGAAACAATGGTCCTAGAAATGCTTCTAGGCCTTTCCCAATAGTTGCTTTTGGATTGTAGCTCTTCTGATTGACCAGATCTACTAAATGATCACTGTATCCTGCAAGCAACAATCCCTAACTGGTCTTGTCATGCAGATTAGTTATGTGGTATGGCATAAGAGGAATATCATTTTACTTATCTCCAAGATGTGGGAAACAAATATCTATCTCTTTATCTAAGTTGAAAATCATGGGACAGAGGATGTGGGCACACCAGTGAAGAAAACCAAATGCCCACATACTCTGCCATACATACCATTCCCAGACATGAGTCACTCTTTTAGCCCCCAGAGAAACATGAAAAGGAGCCCCAGGGTTCCAAGAGACTGCTCTGAGAGTTGCAAATTCCTCACACATGGCTCTACTACACAAGCCCTCAGGCATATATATGAAACTTAAGGAGTCCAAAGCAGCTCTTACATGAAGTGGTGGTTCTTTGTAGCAGACAACCTTAAGGAAAGGAAGAGTACTACAGTCTACTTTCCACTGTCCTATGACCACTTCAGTTTGTAAATTCACCAGACCTGTGGCTCCTCTTTCCTGACGATTACTTTTTATCTCTTTAGCCATTTATTAGTATTTACATCAGATGGGTGAAATTTCAATGTGTCAGTCTGACAATTCACAATTTCAGGTCAAAGGACTTGGGAGGTAGTCTGTTCCAGGGATTATCAGGAGGAGCTTTTCAGAGTCCTATCTTTGCAAAGCCTCCACAGAGATGGCTGGGAAAAGTAGTGTACCTATTACCAAAAGCAGAACGTCTCAGCTTTTAGCTAAATAAAACTTTGAGCTCTGTATTCAGAGAAAGTCTGAATCTAGTTCTATCACCTGCTCTTGCAACATCTACTAGAGAAGGGGTGTGAAACAAATTGCTCTGAGAATGTGAGTCCATTTAGGGACTTTATTTGTCCATAATTTGGATCCTTGGTCAGTTCATATAAATGGGAATACTGCAGGGGAAGATCAATGTATGTCAGTTTAACATCCCAAGTATAGATGTTGTGCTGTGGCTCATAACAATATTACTACATGAAGAAATGGCAGAATTTGACTCACCTATGGTGAAAACTGCACATGTCAGAGCTGGATAGAACCAGATGAAGTTACAAGGACCAAAGAAGAAAAGGGGCTTATCTGAGGTCCAACTGTAACGTTAATGACAGAGCTAAGATGAGAAACCCAGCAAGTAATGTCCTATTCCACAACCCTTTCTCTTCCTACCCATCCTCCATATTTGGCACCCTAGCCACAGTCATAATGCTTGGCTTGGGCCTATACATGGAAGTTCTTTGAGGGTAGGCATAACCTTAATCCAGAGCAATTCATTCTTGAATTGGACTGTTTTAATGATAGGAACTGGGGCTGATATACACTGAGGAAGGATTGTATAAGCTGCTGCTTTTTTTTTTTTTTTTTTTAAGATAGAGTCTTGGTCTGTCACCCAGGCTGGAGTGCAGTGGCGTGATCTTGGTTCACTGCAACCTTTGCCTCCCAGGTTCAAGCGACTCTCCTGCCTCAGCCTCCCAAGTAGTTGGGATTACAGGCATGCGCCACCACATCCAGGTAATTTTTGTATTTTTAGCAGAGACAGTTTCATCATGTTGGCCAAGCTGGTCTCAAACTCCTGATCTCAAGTGATCTACCTGCCTCAGCCTACCAAAGTGCTGGGATTACAGGTGTAAACTACCAGGCCCAGCCTAAATAATCTTTTTTATTCCCTATAATCCCCATTAATAATAAGAGTCAACAGTTTTTTGTTTTGTTTTTTGTTTTTTTAAGAGACGGAGTCTTGCTCTGTTACCCAGGCTAGAGTGCAGTGGCACGATCTTGGCTCACTGCAACCTCTGCCTCCCAGGTTCTAGCAATTCTCCTGCCTCAGCCTCCCGAGTGGCTGGGACTATAGGCACACAACACCACACCTGGCTAATTTTTTGTATTTTAGTACAAAGGGGATTTCACCATGTTGCCCAGACTGGTCTTGTACTCCTGAGCTCAGGCAATCCACCCACCCTGGCCTCCCAAAGTGCTAGGATTACACTTTGTGGCTAGGCATGAGCCACAAAGCCCGGCCAAGAGTCAACACTTTGAAAGGGCATAGCTCCTTCCCCTAATACCTTGTGCAGGTCTGACAGCTGCTGGTGTTTGATCAGAACTTCTTTATTGGGAAACTGCCTTCTGCAGAGCAGACAAGCCAGTTTATTCCAGTCAGTGAGTTTGTCTTCTTCATTCTCCTTCTTGGTTTGCTCCTCTCGCTTCTGGTGCTGTGCTGTGCGGGGCTGTGGGGGAGGGGTCTGTTCCTCCTCTTCTTCCTCCTCATAGTCACTGTCTCCTCCATATTCACCCAAAAGGCCGATCAGTGGGTTTACCACTTTAGGCTGGAAGGAGAAGGCCAGGGATCAATACCAAATTCAACCTATATTTTGGGGTCCTTTTTTTTGGATATTCTGATACGAGCATCTCATTTCATTGAATTGGGTTCAAAATAAACTCACTAGCCATGCTGCTCATTTCCCGGATGGAAGCAACATGGCCAGAGCTTGGCTTTGCTCCTTGCTCATCAAGATAAACAAGAAAGATTCCTTTAGAAGTGACTCTAGCAACAGAATGTGAGGAGAAAGAAGAGAAAGGAAAATAAACTAGAAAATAGTAAAAGGTTACAAATTACAAAGAGGAAGAGATAAATACCTCCAAATTACTGTAACTCATGGAGGGAAGAAAAGATGACTTTCATTAAGACTCTAGCAAAGAGGATTTAGGAAGTAAACTAAAAGCAACTGCATTAATAGGCACTTGGGTAGACAGATCCAGCTCATACGTAAGGTAAAGGCAAAGCATGGTTAAGATAGATGCTACAATGAGCTGAATTAATAATGTGGAGCAGGAAAAGGGTACCTTATAAGAACTGTTAAATAATGATGCATAATCATTGGTCTATGATCAATCAAAATAAATAAATAATGCATGGTCACTATTGTTATACACCTGCATTCAATCAGAATCACTGGTGATTAGGTTGAGACTATTGCTTGAAGGCATCTAAAAAATGGGCACCAATATTAGCATCATTCACTCTGAACAGGCAGAAACTATGAAAAATGACCATGCATGCACTCCATATCTAAGAGATTCTTGTGTGACGCCAAAAGGCAGGAAAGATTAAGGCTGAAAAAACGGGTTTCCTTGGTGATTTAGAGAACTGACAAGAACAAGATGACAAAAAGGGCTAGGCATCTCGTCTGGTAAGAATGGCACAGGGTAGAGAGAAAGAGGCCAGATAACTGCCTCTCGTTCTCCAGTAATACCCCCATTAGCAGACAGAAAACTTTATCTCATGCTTGTACTCAAAAGAAATAGGAATCTTTAGTCGGGAGACATAGTGAGGTAAAAGACCAACACCAGAGGAAGGCATCAGCCTTTGCGCTTCCTCTTCTACTCAGAACCATCCCCAGCCCCAGCCCTAGGTCCAGGGGATTAATGTTGGTCTTACTGGAGGGGGACTCTCTTCCTTCTTCACAGTAGGAGGCAGGGGCTTCTTAAAGACGTCTTCTGCGGGGGCCTTCCCTTCACTGGCATTTTCCTGAAACTGATCATACCAGAGGTAACTCTCACATGATATTCGCTCATAATAACTGATAAAGGCTGGGCTGGGTGCGGTGGCTCACACCTATAATCCCAGCACTCTGGGAGGCTAAGGCAGGTGGATCACAAGGTCAGAAGATCGAGACCACCCTGGCTAACGCAGTGAAACTCCATCTCTACTAAAATTACAAAAAATTAGCTGGGCGTGGTGGCGGGCACCTGTAGTCCCAGCTACTCAGGAGGCTGAGGCAGGAGAATGAACCCGGGAGGCGGGGCTTGCAGTGAGCCAAGATTGTGCCACTGTACTCCAGCCTGGGTGACAGAACAAGACTCCCTCTCAAAAAAAAAAAAAAAAAAAAAAAAAAAAAAAAAAAAAAGCTGATAAAGGCCAGGTGCGGTGGCTCTCACACCTGTAATCCCAGCACTTTGGGAGGCTGAGGCGGCTGGATCACTGAGGTCAGGAGTTCAAGATCAGCCTGCCCAACATGGCAAAACCCCGTCTCTACTAAAAATATAAAAATTACCTGGGCGTGGTGGCATGCACCTGTAATCCCAGCTATTCAGGAGGCCGAGGCAGGAGAATCGCTTGAACCCGGGAGGCAGAGGTTGCAGTGAGCCAATATCGTGGCACTGTACTCTGGCCTCGGCAACAAGAGCAAAACTCCGTCTCAGAAAAAAAAAAACAAAAAACAGAAAAAACTGATTAAGATCGGGTGCGGTGGCTCACACCTGTAATCCCAGCACTTTGGGAGGCTGGGGTGGGTGGATTACCTGAAGTCAGGAGTTTGAGATCAGACTGGCCAACATGGTGAAACCCAATCTCTACTAAAAATACAAAAATTAGCCAGGTGTGGTGGTGGATGCCTGTCATCCCAGCTACTCAGGAGGCTGAGGCAGGTAAATCGCTTGAACCCAGGAGGCAGAGGTTGCAGTGGGCCAAGATGGCACCACTGCACTCCAGCCTGGGCAACAGAGCGAGACTGTGTCTCAAAAAAACAAAAACAAAACTGATTAAGAGTTAACCCTGTTGAAATTAGGCTGACTTTCCAAACCTCCTAATTCAACATTACGGAAATATCTGTAACATTGCTACAGTGAATTTGAAATAAAGAACCTTTAAAATACATAACATCAGTAGGTGCAGTGGCTCATGTCTGTAATCCCAGCACTTTGGGAGGCCGAGGCAGGCAGATCACTTGAGGTCAGGAGTTAAAGGCGAGCCTGGCCAACACGGTGAAACCCCGTCTCTAGTAAAAATAAAAATTAGCTGGGTGTGGTGGTTTTGGCCTGTAATCCCAGCTACTTGGGAGGCTGAGGCAGGAGAACTGCTGGAATCTGGGAGGCGGAGGTTGCAGTGAGCCGAGATCGTGCCACTCCATTCCAGCCTGGGCGACAGAGAGAGACTCTGTCTCAAAAAATAAAATAAAATAAAATACAATGTTAGTATGTATTGCATGATTACTGTATGTCAGACCAGATGAGGCACGTATATATAAACATTTTCTTCAGACTTTACTACAATCCTCCTATGTAAGCTTTAATATCTTAATTTTACAAATGATTGGGAATACAGTTTGACAGATTAAGTGGCTGAAGCAGAGTCCAAATATCAAATCAATATGACTCTAAGTTCTTAAACACACACACACACTCTCCTCTTTTCTGTATCTCTAAACAACTAACAGTGTTAGAAGGGGAAAAAAAGACCGGGCGCGGTGGCTCATGCCTGTAATCCCAGCACTTTGGTAGGCTGAGGTGGGCGGATCACGAGGTCAGGAGTTTGAGACCAACTTGACCAACATGGTGAAACCGCGTCTCTACTAAAAATACAAAAATTAGCCAGGCGTGGTGGCGGCGCCTGATATCCCAGCTACTCAGGAGGCTGAGGTAGGAGAATCCCTTGAGCCTGGGAGGCGGAGGTTGCAGTGAGCCGAGATCGATCGCGCCACTGCACTCCAGCCTGGGCGACAGAGTGACTCCGTCTCAAAAAAAAAAAAAAAAAAAAAAAGAAGGGAAAAAAAGGTGTTATGAATTGAACCACAAGCAAATTCATCCATTTTCAGTAATGCATAACTGATATCAAGGTAGGTGTGATCTCGGCTCACTGCAACCTCTGCCTCTCAGGTTCAGGAGATTCTCCTGCCTCAGCCTCCTGAGTAGCTGGGACTACAGGCTTGCGCCACCACATCCAGCTAATTTTTGTCTTTTTAGTAGAGATGGGGGTTTCACCATATTGGCCAGGCAGTCTCAAACTCCTGACCTAAAGTAATCTGCCTGCCTTGGCCTCTCAAAGTGTTGGGATTACAGGCATGAGCCACCATGCCCGGCAGATTTTCTTTTTTTTTTTTTTTTTTGAGACAAGTCTGGCTCTGTTGTCCATGCTGGAATGCAGTGGCGCAATCACAGCTCACTGCAATCTCCTGGGCTCAAGTGAGCCTCTTAACTCAGTCTTCCAAGTAGCTTGGACTACAGGCATGCATCACCATAGCCAGCTAATTTTTTTTGTATTTGTGGTAGAGATGGAGTTTCACCATATTGCTGGTGTCAAACTCCTAAACTCAGGCATCCACCTGTCTTGGCCTCCCAACGTGCTGGGATTACAGGTGTGAGCCACTGCGCCCTGCCTAATAATTTGATTTTGTATTAGATGTAAAAATGTTCATCATCTCTGATTCTGAAAATGTGCCATAGGGAGTAATTTAAAAGAAGAAACAAAATGCTAAATGTTATATACTATGACAGTATAAGATTAGAAAGAGGCGAGCAAGGTGGGTCTTGCCTGTAACTGAAGCACTTTGGGAGACTGAGACAGTAAGCTTACTTGAGGCCAGAAGTTCGAGATCAGCCTGGTCAATCTAGCAAGATCCTGTCTCTACAAAAAAGCAAAAATTAGCTGGTCATGGTGGCTCATGCCTGTAGTCCCCACTACTTGGGAGGCTGAGGTGGGAGGATTGCTTAAGCCCATGGGTTTGATGTTGCAGTGAGCTATGATCATGCCACTGCACTCCAACCTGGGAGACAGAGGAAGACTTTGTCTCAGAAAAAAAAAAAAAAAAAAAAAGGAGAAAGAAAAGATTAGAAAGAGAAGACAAATAATGTAGGAGAGATGAAGAAAATGAAGGTACAGTTATACCGTGAATTTTTACCATGTAGCCATTAAAAATAAGAGAGTATATAGAAACGTGGAAAAAATACTTATGATAAAAAGTGATTAAACAGTATCTCCTGCTATAATTACAACTAGAGAAATGTGTATAAAGTCAAACACTAAAAAAGGAACGTAGAAAAGTGAAAATGTATGGAGCTGAGGTGTTGGGATTTGAGCTGGGTCACTTTGTTCTACCATCCATAGTTCTCCCATTTGTAAAAGAGAGAGAGTTGGGATATAAGAGGTGAGGGAATTGCCTACACCAGGTAAAAATACTCATTAATAGAGTGTTTTTTTGTTTTTGTTTTTTTTTTTTGATACAGAGTCTTGCTCTGTTGCCAGGCTGGAGTGTAGTGGCGCGATCTCGGCTTACTGCAACCTCTGCCTCCAGGGTTCAAGCAATTCTCCTGCCTCAGCCTCCCGAGTAGCTGGGACTACAGGCGTATACCACCACACGCAGCTAATTTTTGTATTTTTAGTAGAGACAGGGGTTTCAGCATGTTAGCCAGGATGGTCTCGATCTCCTGACCTCGTGATCCGCCTGCCTTGGCCTCCCAAAGCGCTGGGATTACAGGCATTAGCCACCACGCCCGGCTGACAGAGTATTTTTAAAGTTACTTTACACTTGCAAACATAGATATCCTCTGTTCATACCTCCAACATTTTAATAACTATGTGGCAAAAGACAGTAAATTAACAATTCCTCTTACCCTCGTCACTCCTCTGTCTTTTTTCTCCTTGCCATCTCTTTTAGACATTTCCTTCTTGCTACTTGACTTTCCTTGACTGGTGGGTTTTTTTTCCTTGATCTCTTCTTCCTCAGGTAATCCAGGATCCTGGGGCACATAGACTTCTTGCTGCGATACAGTTGAAACAAGTAAGTCTACAGAATGTTTCAGTTTCCCAGCAATTCCAGGTCTAAGGCGCACAGTTGCCTTTTAGGGGAAGAAACAACTCTTTTACTTACAAGCCTAAGAGGAGTCCACATCAATCTAAAAACCCACTCCAGGGGCCAGGACACATTCAGACCACCCACTGTCCACTTTTTCAAGAGCAACACTGTTCTTACCTGTATTACCACAAGGCACTGATTTTCCATATAGGCAACAGTTCTGTTTCCATAGATCTAAACTTTTCCACTTTTCATGCAATGAGCATCCAGAGAATCCAGGGAATAAAATCCTCAAGTAGCAAATTATGGGAGCTTTTCTCAAAAGAATCATTGACAGAGTAAAAAAAAAAAAAAAAGCCCCAAACTCACCTGGGTATTGGGGTCATAATAAGTTCCTGCCAAGGGGTCATAATAGTAGCCAGTAGCAGAATCATATATGTAGCAGTCAGATGATGCTAAAGGTAACAAGATCAGAGCCAATGTTAGTCTCTGTCCAATGAAGCCCTTACTGGAGACTCATCAAGAACAACCCAAGAATTAGGGTGACCAACACAAATAGGTGCATCTACAGATGCCTCTCTCTGGATGAGCACCCTCAGTCAACAGTGTATCTTGCCAACTGTGATCACACAGATGTCAAGTAATGAGTAGCAAGTCAAGCAAAAAAAAGAGCAACAGAAATAAAACAAAGGTTACTTACACTGTTGTCCTTGTCGATTTGTATCTGAAGACCAGTCTGAATTTCTGCCACCTCCCCTCCTATCTCGGAAATATTTTTTACCCTATCACAGAAAGGCAAGTTAAAATTACAGAACTATCCAATGGTCATTCACCTTAACAGTCACCCACTAAAGAAAATTCAAGATCACCCTTATAGTCACCTGAGGATTTTAATAGAGCACTCCCCACCTGTTACAGCCTACCTGATAGTAATGCATGTGGTCAGAATGGTCCCCAGAATCATTTCTGCAACAGATAACACAACAATTCTTAAGGCTGCTACCAAGTGGCATTTGACAAGTACTTAATCCTACAGTTCCTATCAAGAAACTCTCTGTTCCTCATTTTGCAGGGAAAGGAACCAACCTAGACAGCAAGCAGGTTGGGTGGTCCAGACACTCCTGAAAGAATGAGC
This sequence comes from Pongo abelii, assembly GCF_028885655.2. NCBI lineage: Eukaryota > Metazoa > Chordata > Mammalia > Primates > Hominidae > Pongo > Pongo abelii. The sequence continues at coordinate 104,383,671 of NC_085928.1, forward strand.
AGTAAGACTCTTTTTTTTTTTTGAGACGGAGTCTTGCTCTGTCACCCAGGCTAGAGTGCAGTGGCGCGATCTCGGCTCACTGCAGGCTCCGCCTCCCGGGTTCACACCATTTTCCTCCCTCAGCCTCCCAAGTAGCTGGGACTACAGGTGCCCGCCACCACGCCCAGCTAATTTTTTTAATTTTTTCTATTTTTAGTAGAGACGAGGTTTCACCGTGTTAGCCAGGATGATCTCAATCTCCTGACCTCATGATCCGCCTGCCTCGGCCTCCCCAGGTGCTGGGATTACAGGTGTGAGCCACCGCGCCTGGCCAATGAGCAGTAAGACTCTTACAAAGCCAAGTGGTGGAGCAAAACAGCCATTAAGTGGAGGGTGCTAGAGCAAGATACGCCCCATATTGGTAAGCCTGTTTCTCTGACATGGCCATTTCCAAATTACCACTCCTGGGTCAAGACGAGTGAAGGAGGAAAGAGAAATCAGATTTCCCAGTGCTATGGAAATATGTGCAAGGTCAGGGGAAGGAAAAGTCAGGACAGCATTTTCCTAGGATTGCAAGGGGCAAGAATGTATTGATATCTGTCTGCACATCCAAAACTGTACCATCATTTTTTTGTTAAGAGATGGGGTCTTGCTGTGTTGCCCAGGGTGGAGTACAGTGGTTATTCACAGGCATCTTCATTGCACACTATGGCCTAGAACTCCTGGGCTCATGTAACCCGCCCCCCATCTCGCCTCAGCCTCTTTAGTAGCTGGGAATACAGATATGTGCTACCACACCAGGCCATTTGGGACCAAAAGATACCAGACAGTCAAAAGGGAAAGGACAAAAGTACCTAGTATTATTCAAGAAAGAAAACAATTCGAGAGTCAGGACAAGTCAGGCTTCAGAAAGAAACTGTAATAAACACCTATCTGAAGCAGTCCATGTTAGGAAGACACCATGCTTTACTGTTTTCCAGCCAGGAAAAGGAGTTTCCTCTCAAAAACACAAGTGGGGGCAGCACAAGAAATCCTCACCCTTCTGCCTTACCTTCGTTTTCCAGTGGCCAGGTTTACAGCTACCATCTTCCCATCAATGCTAAATGGTGGATCAAGGTTCTGTAAGATCTTCACCACACGAAGAGCTTCCTATAGAACCAGACACACTTGAACCCAGAGACAGAAAAAGCCAGAACCCAAAGACAGAAAAATTCTCCTTTGAAAGAGAAGTGAACATGGATTTTCCTTCTCAGAGGATAAATTTACTACATTATATTCTGTCAAAATTTTAACAGTAAGAGCATACTGGCAGAAACAGGCAACTTTTAATGAAGGACTGATTGGAATAGGAGTCAGAATAGATGTCAGTTCTGGCATAAACTTCAGAAATTCAAATCCTCTTCTTTTAGGTTGCAATTATCATCAATCAGATTCAGTTTACAAAGTCCCTTGTGACTTTCGAGCATGAAAAATCTAAGAAATACCAATGACTTTCATTATCTTCACCTTACTTCCATAGAAAAAGGCCCCACAACTAAAAATTTAAGCCTCAGGAATCTAAAAATACTTTGAGGAAAAGAGAAAATGTTTTATCATCAAATATAAAACCATCTGTGGCTGGACAAAATAAATCAGAAAGTTCACTAAAATCATGAAGGATTCAGTACTCAGATTCTTCACAAGCGAATAAGTTGGAAACAGTAAAGGACACGAGAAAAAAATGAACCTAGAAAACCAGACAGGATCCTAACTTTTGAGGGCTGTCACCTCACCTGAATGAACAATAAACCCAAAGGAGACAGCAAGAGGGATTATGATATCAGGTAGCACACAAGAATTCAAATGATCAAGAAGTCCCTCAAACCTTTTTTTTTTTTTTTTTTTTTTTTGAGACGGAGTCTCGCTCTGTCACCCAGGCTGAAGTGCAGTGGCGTGATCTCGGCTCACTGCAAGCTCCGCCTCCCGGGTTCACGCCATTCTCCTGCCTCAGCCTCCTGAGTAGCTGGGACTACAGGCACCTGCCACCACGCCCAGTTAATTTTTCTGTATTTTTTAGTAGAGACAGGGTTTCACTGTGTTAGCCAGGATGGTCTTGATCTCCTGACCTCGTGATCCACCCACCTCGGCCTCTCAAAGTGCTGGGATTACAGGCGTAAGCCACCACGCCTGGCCCCCCGTCAAACCTTCTTGAAGGTTCTTTAGCTATCTGTCCCTAGGCCAATCCAAGGTGGAGGAAACTCACCGCATGGGAGTCGAGGTCAATAAAGCCATAGGTATGCCCCATAGGGCCTGTTCTGTTCTTGATGATACGGACGTTGGCAGTAGTAAGGCGGACATAGGGCTCCAGCACTTCCACTATCACCTCAGGTGGTGTGGAACGATAGATACGCTTTAGCATGATGGCTGAATCAACCATAAATGGGAGAAGGGCAACAAAAGGGAGAGAAAGATAAATTTTTGAAGTCCTAAGAGTCTGACTGTCATTTTTTACTATAGATGCTACTAGCAAGGCTGGTTCTGTAAAAAAATGCTAAACAAATAAATACCGCATACTTTTCTTCACCAATACTTAGAAATCTAAAATCATGCCTTACTGCATTCATATAGCAATTTACTATTTGAAGGGCATAGATTCCTTTAAGGAGTACAGTAAGGTCCACAGAAAGCAATGGCCTCTGTCATCAGGTCATGCACAGATCTCTTAGGGTACTGGAAAGCAGATAGCTCCTGGACATAACATTGGCCATCTATGCTCCATTGTGATGATCACAGTCTGGTATGTGCCCTGACAAACTACTTACTTTTGCTCTCTCCATCCTGGCGTGTCTCTCCAGACCATGACTCCTTCTCTCGGTCTCTTCGGAAAGTTGGCCCTTCCCTTCGAGAAGGAGGCAGATACCTTTCTGCTTCTCTCTTTTGATGTCCTAAGCGTGACTCCTGTCCTTCTTCCCTCTTCCTGAGTTCAGGTTCCTTATCAGCTGGTCTTAGGGGCTGGTTGGGCTGTTTTTCCAATGGTGCTGGTATGGATGTTTTCTGAGGTTGAGGGTAGGTTATTAATTCTTGCTTGGCCTCTGTCACTAGTGGAACAGAAACAAAGAGAATCTCCAGAAGGCTTTATCAAAAAAAAAAAAAAGAAAAAAAAAAGAAAAAACACTGCTACTGTAATTTCTGCTTACCTGCCAGCAAATACTCATACTGGGATGCCTTTTTTTTTTTTTGAGACGGAGTTTTGCTCTTGTCGCCCAGCTGAAGTGCAATGGCATGATCTTGGCTCACTGCAACCTCTGCCTCCTGGGTTCAAGTGATTCTCCTGCCTCAGCCTTCAGAGTAGCTGGGATTATAGGTGCCCGCCACCACGCCCGGGTAATTTTTTGTATTTTTAGTAGAAACGAGGTTTCACCATGTTGGCCAGGCTGGTCTCAAACTCCTGACCTCAGGTGATCCACTTGCCTCGGCCTCCCAGAGTGCTGGGATTACACGTGTGAGCCAACACGCCCGGCCTGGAATGCTTTTAATATTGTCTCAGAAATATCTAATAAAAAGTCCTCTGACAGTTCCTGACAAAATATTTTAAGTGAAGCTGAGACAGGACATGAAATAGTTCACAGAAGAAACTGTCCAAGCATTTAAAAAATGTAATCTTATGAAATCTCTATATCACTTACCAAACATTTAAATATAACAAATCCTTCATGACACCTTGAACCTGACTATTATAATCAATGATAACAACAGATCTGGGGACAAAATTACCAAAGATATGGCCCTTACTTAAGGTTTAGTAGAAACACATATCCCAAACACACATCTAGAAGCCTTGCTTCTTCCAGTGTTACAGTGCTCAAACAGCTACTCAAATCCTGTAAGACCACAGGCTCTCTTCCAGTGAAGGTAGGAACAGACCCTATCTGCACGTAGCTCCTTTATATGCAAATAAACATAATGGGCAGATGTCCTTCAAAATATAAATGATTTATTTCAAATGTCCTACTACAGCAGGATAATTTGTCTTTATAGTTGGTTTTATAATTAGGGGCACGTTCTTGTAATTAATTCATTCTTGGAGGGTTCACTGGAATCCATGTAGCTCAAAAAGAGGCATTATATGAGAGCAATATAGAGATTACATAATAGCAGTAACAGGTTTCCAGATTAAAGCTGTCTCATCTTAGTGGTATGGTGCCCAATGGTTTTCATAAACTATCTATTCATGGCTGGGAGCGGTGGCTCACGCCTGTAATCCCAGCACATTGGGAGACCGAGGTGGGCAGATCACGAGGTCAGGAGATCGAGACCATCCTGGCTAACACGGTGAAACCCCGTCTCTACTAAAAATACAAAAAATTAGCTGGGCGCGGTGGCGGGTGCCTGTAATCCCAGCTACTTGGGAGGCTGAGGCAGGAGAATGGTGTGAACCTGGGAGGCAGAGCTTGCAGTGAGCCGAGATTGCGCCACCGCACTTCAGCCTGGGCAACAGAGCAAGACTCCGTCTCAAAAAAAAAAAAAAGAAAAAAAACAAAAAACTATCTATTCATTTGTTGGAATAGCTATGAAAAAAAGTATTTCTCGTGGGGGGAAAAAAACACAACTTTGCCTAACCTGAAGTGACCCAACAAGCAAAAATCTCAGTTGTTCATCCCCCTTCCCACATTTTGGTTTGGTCTCTAGAACATACAGAGCCTTCCCCTAAAGATTTTCAGAACATCTGCCTTTCAGTCTTCACCAGAGTAAAATCTCCACAAGAGGCCAAAAGCTCACCTAAGAAACTCCTTGTAGGCACATTAAACTCTAACCTTGGAACAAACAGAAGGCTACCTGAATCCCTGCACTGAACTATATTTTATGGTCATGCTGTGGCTTTCCTTAAGGGATGACTATAGGACTGTTGTTATGGATGCATGTGTCTGACTCTTCGAAGTTGCCTACCTGAAATTTCTCTAAAGAAATTTATGTTAAAGATAAGTGCTTGAGAAGCTGTTAGTTTTATTCCTCTAAAATAACAAAATGTTCCCCATATCCTGATTATTTTCTCTTATTTATATTTTTACTGTTATTTTAACAAATGTTTTTCTCTTGAAAATCCTGAAATGCTTACAGAGTGTAAAAGAGAAAACAATAGAGCAAATGATTCCCAATAACTTCAAAGAGGTAGGAGTGGGAGAAAGGTTTGCCAACACAGACTGATGTCATAAAGACTCTTTCTCAACCTAACATCCTTAATCCTTAAATGTATTCCAAATAACAATATACTGACCTCTGCTCAGCTGCCCACTTAGCCACTTTAGCCTAGGAGCCCACAACCCTATCTCTTTCCTCTGGTGAAAATAAGATCTGAAATCATTTACTAACAGGTTACGTTAAGTTGGGCATCAAACTGCAATTTTTTTTTTCTCACTCTGTTGCCTAGGCTGGAGTGCAGTGGCGAGATCTCGGCTCACTGCAACCTCTAACTCCTGGGTTCAAGCGATTCTAATGCCTCAGCCTCCCAAGGAGCTGGGATTCCAAGCATGTGCCACCACACCTGTGGCTAATTTTTGTAATTTTAGTAGAGACAGGGTTTCGGCATGTTGGTCAGGCTGGTCTTGAACTCCTGAGCTCAGGTGATCCACTTGCCTTGGCCTCCCAAAGTGCTGGGATTATAGGTGTGAGCCACCATGCCCAGCCCAAATTGCAATTTTGAAAGGTTTGGGCCAGGCGTGGTGGCTCACGCCTGTAATTGCAGCACTTTGGGAGGCCGAGGCGGGCAGATCACAAGGTCAGGAGATTGAGACCATCCTGGCTAACATGGTGAAACTCCGTCTCTACTAAAATACAAAAAATTAGCTGGGCATGGTGGTGGGCGCCTGTAGTCCCAACTACTAGGGAGGATGAGGCAGGAGAAGAGCGTGAACCTGGGAGGCGGAGCTTGCAGTGATCCGAGATTGCGCCACTGCACTCCAGCCTGGGCAAGTGCAAGCCTCCGTCTCAAAAAAAAAAAAAAAAAAAGGTTTGCAGGCCTTGTGCAGTGACTCACACCTGTAATCCCAGCACTTCGGGAGGCCAAGGTGGGTCGGGTCACAAGGTCAGGAGTTTGAGGCCAGCCTGACCAACATGGTGAAACCCCGTCTCTACTAAAAATACAAAAAAATTAGCTGGGCTACAGGGCGTGGTGGCACATGCCTGTAATCCTAGCTAATCAGAGGCTAAGGCAGGGGAATCGCTTGAACTTGGGAGGTGGAGGTCGCAGTGAGCCAAGATGGCGCCACTGTACTCCAGCCTGGGCAACACAGCGAGACTCCATCTCAAAAAAAAAAAAAAAAAGGTTGTAGATCAACTTGGATTTAGGGATGATAATTCTTCAAAGCCAAGGAAAACATGAAATTTGTTTTGCTCAATGCACAAGATAAAAACTGCTACCACTTTCGCCACTCACCTTCTCTTGGGTTCTTGCAGAATGAACAGGAAGATCGGTGCCCACCAATGCTTGCCTTACACTGTAAGGAAGAAGGAAATAATTCAATTTGACTGAAAACATTTTAAAAAATCTTATGTATACCTAACAAAGTGAAACCTCCCAAAAATGAAAGAAACAAGCCATATCCCAGATCCCCTCAAAGCTCAAAAAAAGAATCTGGTATTCCCCACTGATTAGAGCTAGCAGACAGGAACTGATGAGCTACTGTTTGAGAGCTACCTTATAACAAGGCATCTGGGACTTTGGTGCAGCCCAAATGCCTTTGCCCTGGATAAAGATTCCTATAGGAAATATGCCTAGAAAACTACTGTTAAATGATTTATAGAATACTATTGTCCCACAGCCATTTACAGTCTGCACCCAAAACTTGGGCCTGAACTGACTGTGAGATCCCCATTCACATTTGGCTAGAACTGAGAATTCAATTATCAACTCCTTTCTCAAACACTGATAATGAGGTACAAGGTAGGAGGAGAAAGAGATACAGATAGTGTCTCTGGCAGCTATCTAAAAGACATTGAAAGGGAACATTCACTAGCCCAGAATAAGGTAAGAGACATTTTTAATGTGAATGTAATTATTCTTGTCTGAACATGTGAACAAAAAGTCAAGCACACTGCCCAAACCCGAAATCCCTGAACTTTTGCCACTGAGCTTCCAAATGCCATGGGGGCAGAAACTTGGTTGGCAGGAAATCAAAGAGTAAGAACTATAAAGAGGATGGTATTTGAGGAAGGCCTTATAGGGCGAGTAAAGGTCTGCCAGATGGAGTTGAGGAGAAAACAATAATAGTAGCAGTGGCTAATTCTTTTTTTTTTTTTTTTCTTTTGAGATGGAGTTTCACTCTTGTTGCCCAGGCTGGAGTGCAACAGCATGATCTTGGCTTACCACAACCTCCACCTCCCGGGTTCAAGCGATTCTCCTGCCTCAGCCTCCTGAGTAGCCGGGATTACAGGCATGTGCCACCACACCCGGCTAATTTTGTATTTTTAGTAGAGGCAGGGTTTCTCCATGTTGGTCAGGCTGGTCTCGAACTCCCGACCTCAGGTGATCTGCCCGCCTCGGCGTCCCAAATTGCTAGGATTATAGGTGTGAGTCACCGCGCCCAGCCGGCTAATTCTTAAATAGTACATACCATGTATCTGGCCTACTGTATATGACATCACTTATTGATCCTGACAACCCCAATAAACTTCATGAAATGGGTACTCCTATCTCCTCTTTTTGTAGATGAGGAAACTGAGGCCTAGAGAGGTTAACTCACTTGAGTAAGATCACTACAGTCAGTTATTTCATTGTTCCCTTCCCTATAAACAGATTACACACACACACACACACACACACACACACACACACACACACACACACACACACATCCCTGCCCACTGCCAAGTGGCTGTCATGCCTCCCCACAGGGTGAGTATACTTCCTCTCTCCATTGTCAGCCTTGGCCATGTGCCTTCCTTGCTTTCACCAATAAAACATGAGTGAACATGACCTATACTAGGTCTAAGAGAAGCCTTAGGAGCTAGTGCTTGTGTGAATGAACCTCTCTCTCCCTTAGCCAGAGGGACACTGCCCCATATTGAGACTGTTTCTTCTGCCTGGGTCCTGGGATGAGAAGTCACGTGGAACAGAACTGTAGCAAACAACCCATAGTCCCTGACATGTAATGTGAGTGAAGAATATGCTTGTTGTTTTAAGCCACTGGGATTGGAGAGTTGTTACTATAGGAGAGCTGCTGTGGTAACTGGTGCTATTTGTAAACATATAGATCAACAGAATAAAACTGAGAATCTAGGAATAAACCTATAGATTATGGTCAACTGATTTCTAACAATGGGGAAAATGCCAATGGGGAAAGAATAGTCTCTTCAACAAATGGTGCTGGGACAACTGAGTATCTACATGCCAACAAATAAAGTATGTGACACTTCAGCTAGTGAGTGGTAGTTAGGATCCTAACCTTAGTAGGTATAATTTAAATAGCATAAAACAGGCCTGGCATGATGGCTCATGCCAGTAATCCAGTACTTTGGGAGGCCAAGGCAGTTGGATCATTTCAGGCCAGGAGTTCAAGACCAGCCTAGCCAACATGGAGAAACCCCATCTCTATCAAAAACACAAAAATTAGCTGGGGATGGTGGCATGCGCCTGTAATCCCAGCTACTCGAGAGGCTGAGGCACGAGAATCACTTGAACCTGGGAGGTGGAGGTTGTCGTGAGCCCAGATTGTGCCACTGCAATCCAGCCTGGGTGACAAACCAAGACTCCTTCTTAAAAACAAAAACAAACCCCATAAAACTTACCTATTTTATGTGTACAATTCAATGATTTTTAGTAAATGTATAGTACAACCATCACCATAATCTAATTCTGAAACATTTTCATCACCCCCAAAAGAAATCTAGTGGAGTTACCTCCCCCATTCTTACCCCTAGGGACATGGAATTGTGCAATGTATGGTCTTCTGTGTCTGGCATAGTATTTTCAAGGTTCATCTAGGTTGTAACATACATCAGTACTTCATTCCTTTTCATTGTCAAATAGCATTTCATTGTATGGATATGCCAACTTGTTTGTCCATCCATCAGCCAATGGACATTTTGGTTATTTCCATTTTTTGGCTATTATGAATAATACCACCATTAGCATTTGTTTTAACTACAAAAAAATTTTAATAGCTACATAATAAACTTAAAAATTTTCTTTTTTTTTGAGATGGAGTTTCACTCTCGATGCCCAGGCTGGAGTGCAATGGTGCAATTTCAGCTCACCGCAACCTCTGCCTCCCAGGTTCAAGTGATTCTCCTGCCTCAGCCTCCCGAGTAGCTGGGATTACAGGCATGCGCCACCATGCCCAGCTAATTTTGTATTTTTAATAGAGATGGGGTTTCTCCATGTTGGTCAGACTGATCTCCAACTCCCGACCTCAGATGATCCGCCTGCCTCGGCCTCCCAAAGTGCTGGGATTATAGGCGTGAGCCACCATGCCCAGCTAAAAAAAATTTTGAGACAAGGTTTTGCTCTGTCACCCAGGATGGAGTACTGAAGTACAGTGGCACTATCATGGCTCACTGCTGCCTCGACCTCCTGGGCTCAGGTGATCCTCCCACATCAGACTGCTTAGTAGCTGGGAAGATAGGCATGCACCACCACATCCAGTTAATTTTTGTATTTTTTGTAGAGATGGGGTTTTGCCATGTTGTCCACGCTGGTCTTGAACTCCTGGGCTCAATTGATCTGCCCACTTCAGCCTCCCAAAGTGTTGGGATTACAGCCATGAGCCACACCTGGCTGACCTTCTCTCTCTCTTTTTTTTTTTTTAAGAAAGGATACTCTCAAGAAAGTGAAAGATAACACATAGAAAATATTTACAAATCATATATCTGATAAGGGATTAATATCCAGAAAATATAAAGTACTCTTACAACTCAACAACAAAAAGACATGCAAATCAATTCCAAAGGGCAAAGGACTTGGCTGAACATTTCTCCAAAGGAGATATACAAATGGCCAACAAACACATGAAAAAAGACCCTCAAAGTCATTAGGAAAATGCAAATCAAAAACACGATGAGATATTATTTCATACCCATTAGGATGGCTATTATCAAATAAAGGGAAAAGAACAAATGTTGGCAAGCAGGTGGAGAAATGAAGCCCTTACATATTGCTGATAGGCATATAAAATGGTACAGCTGTGGTCTATGAAAAAGTTTGCTAATAAAAGAAATACAGTTTGATGGTTCCTCAAAGAGTTAAATATAAAATTACCATATGACCCAGCAATTCCACTCCTGGATACATACCCCCAAATAACTGAAAACAGCTGTTCAAACAAAAACTAGCACGCAAAGCTTCTATTATTCACCAAAGTCAGGGTAGAAACAACCCAAATGTCCATCAACTGAGCAATGGATGAACAAAATGTGATATATTCATATTATTTAGCCACAAAAAGAAATGAGGTACTGATAAATACTGCAACATACATGAACTCTGAAAACATGCTAGGTGAAAGGCCAACACAAAAGTTTACATATTTTGATTCCATTTATATGAAATATCCGGAATAGGCAAATCCATGGAGATAGAAAAAAGATTAACGGTTTCTGGGGACTGGGGGAAGAAGTGGGAAGTTACTGATTAATGATAAGAGGTTTCCTTTTGAGGGTTTAAAAAAAGATCTGAGGCTAGATATGGCAGCTTACACCTGTAATCCCAGAACTTCGGGAGGCCAAGGTGAGAGGATCGCTTGAGCACAGGAGGTCAAGGGTACAGTGAGCCATGATCACATCACTGTACTCCAGCTTGAGAAACAAGAGTGAGATCCTGTCTCAAAAAAAAGAAAGAAAAAAAAAAGTTCTGGAACTAAGCTGGACATGATGGCACCTGTAGTCCCAGCTATTTGGGAGGTTGAGGTGGAAGATGACTTGAGCCGGGGACTGTGAGACCAGCCTGGGCAACATAGTGAGATCCCATCTCTTATTAAAAAAAAAAAAAGTTCTAGGAAGTAGATAGTGTTGATAGTTGCACAACATTGTGAAGGTACTTAATGTCACTGAATTAATGCTTCAAAATGGTTAAAATGGCAAATGTAATGTTACATGTATTTTATCTCAATAAAAGGAAACGAAATATCCTCCTAAAATGACACCCTAAGGGAGTATATCCATGAAATATGAGTACTTTGGCTGATAACAATCATAGCTCTTCAAGTAGTATTCTACTGAGACTAACACAAATGTCAAGCTAAAGTCTTTACTAAATTTTTTCAAGTACTATAACATTTTTAGTGTGTCAGGGCTCAGAAACTTTATATATTTTTCATAATTATTTTTGATACTAAGTAGTAGCAATGAAAACAAATTATATTTTCATGCTCACTGCAATCAAACTGGACCTTTAAAGAGTATAGCCGGCTGGGTGCAATGGCTCAAGCCTGTAATCGCAACACTTTGGGAGGCCAAGGTGGGTGGATAATGAGGTCAGGAGTTCAAGACCAGCCTGGCCAAGATGGTGAAACCCCATCTCTACTAAAAACTACAAAAAAATTATCTGAGCGTGGTGGCACGCGACTGTAATCCTAGCTACTTGGGAGGCTGAGTCAGGAGAATCGTTTGAACCCGGGCGGCAGAGGTTGTAGTGAGCTGAGATCACGCCACTGCACTCCAGCCTGGGCGACAGAGCAAGACTCTGTCTCAAAATAAATAAATAAATAAATAAATAAATAATAAATAAACAAACAGGCCGGGTGCAGTGAGTGGCTCATGCCTATAATCCCAGCACTTTGGGAGGCCGAGGCAAGTGGATCACTTGAGGTCAGGAGTTCAAGACCAGCCTGGCTAACATGGTGAAACCCCATCTCTACTAAAAATACAAAAATTAGCCAGGTGAGGTGACACGTGCCTGTAATCCCAGCTACTTGGGAGGCTGAGGCAGGAGAATCGCTGGAACCCAGGAGCCAGAGGTTGTAGTGAGTGGAGATCACACCATTGCACTCTAGCCTGGGCAACAGAACGAAACTCCGTTTCAAAAAAAAAGAGTATAGCCTAAAATTTTAAATATCCCACTCTAAGAGAATATGGAGTTTAACAGAGGTAAAATGGCATGGTGTCTGAAGTTCTATACCCTTGGAAACCCAAGAATATCCAAAAAATGTACAACTCCCAAAGAACTAGTCTCTCTAAACCTACTTTTCCAAACAAGAATTTCTTTATGACCACCCCCAGGAGAGGTGAGAAGACACTATATGTCAAGGAACCGTTATTTTTATAACTGATAGAAATAATGGCACATGTCCTTGGGAAAGTGTCTCCAACTGCAGGTCCAGAACTCTCTATGGCCACATGTAGCAGCTGGGAAGGAGAAATTATGAATGACCTTGTCTTGATCTCCTCCTGTTCAACTGAAGTGACCTGAGGAAGAAGAGCTTTGTCCTTGGGAATGCATGTTAGCAGGCAGCCTTCCTAGAGATATGGAGGAGCTGTTATTCCAGATACTTACTTCTAAAGAAAGGGATTCTTGGTACTTACTCGTTTGCAGTACCAAAAATCCAGGCTTGGTACATACTCCAGGGTAACTTCTTTGTCCTGGATCATTAGAGTTCCCTGTAAAGACAGACAAAAGCCATCAACATCAACCCCTGGAGAAACAGACAGAGACAGAAAGGCACAGAGAGCCTTTCCAATCCCCAAGCTGAAACATTTTATAAAGAGTGAGCTTAATTCACTGGTGAAAGGAAACGGCTGTTTTAAGCCACAGACCTGGGGCAGTGTCGCAGAGCAAGCTTTAGCTTAGGAAAGGGGAGTACGAGAAGGTGAAATCAGTCTTCGGCCTTGGTTCCTGCAGGCTAGGGTGCTGTCCTTGGGCAGGCTATGCCCAGTCTACTTGTCCAGAGGTCACGTAATGCACTCTCTTGAATCCCAGCAAGTCCCCCACCTAGCTCAGGAGCTAGCACACTATCAAGAAGCAAACTCTTCCTTCTGCACATAGGCAGAGGAGCCCTCTTCTTTTCCACAGCTATCTCACATCTCCTTGGAAAGGTAGTAAGGGCTATAACTTTAGTGCTCGAAAATTTTCTTCGAAACACTGGCTGTATGGCAAAAGCACCAGGACAAAGACATACAACATTGAAGACAGGAAGAAAGGAGGAAGGTGAAAGCTTCACAGCAAGTTACATCCTTACAGCAGGAAACTGAATGGCTGGTGGGAGCAACAGCAGCGGCGGCGGTATCACTCTGGCTTGGAGCCTATAGAGTGAGCTAGCCCTGAGATCTGAGGAGCAACCATTGGCAAGTAAGCCTTTGGGAAAGTCTGGCACAGGAACAGGTGGGAAAAGGGGCTCAACAAGCCTGTTAAAGAGCTCCCTTGCCTCTCCATTTCGGACAAGTCATGAATTCTATTTCACATTAAAATAAAGTTTTGTTTAATAAACACTAGCCAGCAGGTATGTGTTGGTGCACGGGAAAAAAATTCTCTGCCTACTGACAAGGGACCCTCACCCACACTTGAAAGTGAACTAACCGAGAATGCGACTCTGGAACTAGCCCCTGCGCTGTGTTCATTCTCCGCCCTCTAGGGTCCTCTGTGTTTCCTCAGACAGGGCTCTGAGTTATACAAGCCATTTCTTTGCAATTGGACCTCAGTTTCTTGCTTGAATCCATACATCTGTCAAATAATGCTTTACCTCTCTGCTTTTCACATCAAAAAAGTCAAGAGAAATACACAGGATAAAATTATTGTCTTGTCAAAACCAAGGAAAATTGCCCATCTACCTAGGTCTTAGCATCTGGTCTGAGAAACTATTCCCTGGCTTGTTCTCAAGGCTAAGGACAATGATAATAAAAATTGCTAACATTTATTAAGCACTTACTCAGAGCCAGAAACCACTAAGTACATTATCTTATTTAATCCCCTAAAATGATCCGATGAAATAACATTGTCTACACTTTACAGATGAGGACCTATGTTCACAGAGGTGGGGTCACCCAGGTGGTGAAGGGCACAGCTGGACTTACATCTGGGCTGTAGAGAAGGGATCTCCTGTTTCATTTTTCTTTTTCCTTTTGTTTTGACTGAGGGATCTCCTGTTTCATTCACCAGCTTCTGCTCAGTATTAGGGACAGGTAATCTGGCCTTAGGGACCAATCAGAAAAGAGACAGGCTCTGTATGCAGGGAAGGATCTGGGAAGGACCACTCTATCAAGCTCCACCAATGCAGGAAGTTAGTCAAGATGAAGCGTCCCCTCCCTTTTTTTTTTTTTTTTTTTTCCTGAGACAGAGTTTCGATCTTGTTGCCCAGGCTGGAGTGCGATGGCGTGATCTCGGCTCACTGCAACCTCCGCCTCCCAGGTTCAAGCAAGTCTCCTGCCTCAGCCTCCCGAGTAGCTGGGATTACAGATATGCGCCACCACACTTGGCTAATTTTGTATTTTTAGTAGAGATGGGGTTTCTCCACATTGGTCAGGCTGGTCTCGAATTCCCAACCTTAGGTGATCCGCCCAGCTCGGCCTCCCAGAGTGCTGGGATTACAGGCGTGAGCCGCTGCACCTGGCTGTCTTTTTTTTTTTTTTTGAGACAGAGTCTTGCTCTGTCACTCAGTCTGGAGTACAGTGGCGCGATCTCGGCTCACCACAACCTCCGCCTCCCAGGTTCAAGCAATTCTCCTGCCTCAGCCTCCCGAGTAGCTGGGACTACAGGCGCACACGACATGCCTGGCTAATTTTTGTATTTTTAGTAGAGATAGGGTTTCACTATGTTGGTCAGGCTGGTCTCGAACTCCTGACCTCGTGATCTGCCTGCTTTGGCCTCCCAAAGTGCTGGGATTACAGATGTGAGCCACCATGTCCGGCCTAAGATGAACCCCTTCTAAGCCCAGAGACAGTATATAACATCTTTAAGAGCATGGACTGTAGGCTGAGTTCCCTAAATTTGAATCCTGCCTCTACTCCATGACCTTCAGCAAGGTCCTTAACTTCTTTGTGTTTCCATTTCCTCATCTGTAAAGTAAGGACAACAGTACCTACTTCTTAGGGTGGTTGTGAAGATTAAGTAAATTCATATATGTAAAGAGCTTAGCATAGAATATAGTGAGGGCTCAAGAAATGTAGATCATTACAAGCCCTAGGAACCAAAAAAGACCAGCATCAGCAGGTGGGAGTCAAACAGCCACTCATTTCACCTTGCTTGCTTGCTAGGTAGGAATATTTCACCACCCATTTTAATCTCCTGAAAGATTAAGCTTTCATACAGAATGGTCATTACACATCAGAACCTGTATCTTTATGACAGTACTTTGTGTTGTCAAATTACTGGTCCAGATCTTACAGTCTACCTAATCTTGCTGGCCTTTTATTTAGTTTCAGCACCAAACAGTATCTGGTACCAAAAAGGAGCTTAGTAAGCTCTTGTTGAATGAATGAAAGACTGAATAGAGCCAACCATCCCTGGAGGACCTGGTGCTTAGTACACAGTGGCTCTGGAGGGACATACGCTGTTACAGCATACATCTGTATACCCAATCCACAAAACATGTGGGTTGTCATTTGAACAGTGAACAAGAACAAGGCACTACTGTCAATTTCAGTCACCTGCAAATTCTGATTTCACCAATTGGAGGCATTAATGAATTCAGGTACTTCTAAGGCACTTTAAACTTCTCAGACAACAAAAATGTTCCAGTAGCTGTGGATGACCTTTTGTTGAGGGCAGGGAACTCCCCTGGCCAGGAGTCCCCATCAGCATGTCAACTTTGAGATTACTTTTACCTCATGTGTTACAAAAGCAATGATTTCTTATTCTCACAGAATCATCTTTAACTCGGGCAGTCCTTTTTCTCAACCTGCACATAGTTAGACGTAGGAGGACAGTGACCACTGCTAAAGAATGTGAAATGGTTTTAACATCACTGTTGAAGGGTAGCCAATTGTTTCTTTTTCTCTCTTAAAAAAATTATTATTATTTTTCCAAAACCAAAAAGGGTCAATATAGCCAATTGTTTAATAAGAACAGGTAGTCATAGGACAAACCTGTATGAGAACAATTTATCTATGATTTGATTCCCCAGCTGCTATCATACGCAGGCAACCCAGATATACCAAGCACAGGTATGACATACATACACTGCACCCCTCCCCATTGCTGCCTTTCTCTGGATTTCAGAAAACAGAGACCTGTCAGTGTCTCCTAGGAAAGTAACCTGTAGGGAGTTAGATTAATGAATGGGTAGGATGATGCAATCACCTTCAGTAGATGTCCATTCTTTTTTTTTTTTTTTTTGAGACAGAGTCTTGCTCTGTCGCCAGGCTGGAGTGCAGTGATGCGATCTTGGCTCACTGCAACCTCCACCTCCCAA
This sequence comes from Pongo abelii, assembly GCF_028885655.2. NCBI lineage: Eukaryota > Metazoa > Chordata > Mammalia > Primates > Hominidae > Pongo > Pongo abelii. Next base: position 104,399,963 of record NC_085928.1, read on the forward strand.
GTTCAAGCAATTCTCCTGCCTCAGCCTCTCGAGTAGCTGGGACTACAGGCGCCCACCACCACACCCAGCTAATTTTTTGTATTTTAGCAGAGATGGGGTTTCACCATGTTGGCCCGGATGGGCTCTACCTCCTGACCTCGTGATCCACCCGCCTCGGCCTCCCAAAGTGCTGGGATTACAGGCATGAGCCCCAGCGCCCAGCCGTGGATGCCCATTCTTAATTGCCTATTATCTATTAGAGTATCTTCACACATTAGAATATTTATTCATGTTTTGATTTATTGAGTTATTAAGCTACTCAAGCAAAGGAATCATGAAAGCCATGTGTCTGATTAACCAGGTCTGGCTCCTAAAGAGGTACCATATAGGCCGGGCACGGTGGCTCATGCCTGTAATCCTAGCACTTTGGGAGGCCGAGGTGGGTGGATTGCCTGAGCTTAGTTCGACACCAGCCTGGGCAACCCAGTGAAACCCTGTCTCTACTAAAATACAAAAAATTAGCTGGTTGCGGTGATATACACCTGTAGTCCCAGCTAGTCAGGAGACTGAGGCAGGAGAATTGCTAGAACCTGGGAGGCGGAGGTTGCACTGAGCCAAGATCATGCCACTGCACTCCAGCCTGGGCGACAGAGTGAGACTCTGTCTCTTTTTAAAAAAAAAAAAAAAAAAAAAAAGGCCGGGCACGGTGGCCCATGCCTGTAATCCCAGCACTTTGGGAGGCTGAGGTGGGAGGATCACAAGGTCAAGAGATCAAGACCATCCTGGCCAACATGGCAAAATCCCGTCTCTACTAAAAATACAAAAGTTAGCTGGGTGTGGTGGCACGTGCTTGTAACGCCAGCTACTCGGGAGGCTGAGGCAGGAGAATCATTTGAACCAGGGAGTCAGAGGTTGCAGTGAGCCAAGATCATGCCACTGCACTCTAGCCTGGCAACAGAGCAAGATTCCGTCTCAAAAAAAAAAGAGGTGCCATATATATAAATATATGTGTACATACATATATGTATGTATATATGTAGGTATATGTATATGTATATATATATAAAAAGAAGATAGATAGACAGATCTCTCTCTTTTTTTTTTTTTTGAGACAGGGTCTTGCTCTGTTGCCCAGGCTGGAGTGGCATGCAGTGGCATATCTTGGCTCACTGCAACCTCTGCCTCCCGGGTTCAAGCAATTCTCTTGTTTCTGCCTCCCAAGTAGCTGGGATTATAGGTGTGCGCCACCACACCCGGATAATTTTTGTATTTTTAGTAGAGATGGGGTATCACCATGTTGGCCAGGCTGGTCTTGAACTCCTGGCATAAAGGGATCGCCTGCCTCGGCCTCCCAAAGAGCTGGGATTACAGGCATGAGCCACTGCACCTGGCTAAGAGGTACCATATATTAGAAAGTAAAACCAAAGACATCTCCTCCTTTCTCAGCAGTGTTAGATTAGGCTTAAATTAGACTAAAACCTGCTAAAATCCTTTCCAGCCCAAAGCCATCACTTGGCAAAGTCACACAGAGATATTACTAAGTACATTTCAAGAAGTCTTAATGTGAAGCTGCAAAAAGCTAGATATTTGTACTCCAGAATGGCAAATCAAGTCCTTATTCTCCACCTAGAGACACCACAGAGGAGCAAACTCTGGGTCTGGAGGGCTGCTGATTGAACATCTACATTCCCATTTCCTTTTTCATCAGCTGCTCTTAGAGACTTCATGATCTCATTTTGTGACTGCCTGTCAGAAGGACTAGGGTCAGTGTTGAGACTCTACCATATGCTCCCATTCTGTTGGCTCAAAACCAATCCTCAAGAATATTCTTTTTTTTTTTTTTTAAAGACAGGGTCTCACTTCTGTTGCCCAGGTTGGAGGCTAGATAGAGGTGCAATCATGACTCACTGCAGCCTTGACCTCCCAGGCTCAAGCAATCCTCCTACCTCAGCCTCCCTAAGTAGCCGAGACCACAGGTGCACACCACCATGCCCAGTTAATTTTTAAATTTTTTTTGTAGAGATGGGGGTCTCACTATGTTGCCTAGGCTGGTCTCAAACTCCTGGGCTCAAGTGATCCTCCTGCCTCAGCCTCCCAAAGTGTTGAGATTGCAGGTGTGAGTCATCGTGCCCAGCCTCAAGGATTCTTAAGATACTGGGAGGTACAAGAGAAAATGGAAAGAAAAGAACATTTCTGGACAGCAGCTTTGCATCTTTGTTAAAGATCTTCAACGCAAGCCCAGTTGTAGCTATACTTTGTACTGAGAAAACAACTGCTGTGTGATCTTCCCATTACAACATAGAAAGCAATAAACAGTATCAAAAGGCAGGGAAAAAGTATATGAGCTTTGTGAATACAACTCACATTGAAAAGTCGCAATTACTCTTCATTGTTTTGAGTTTCTTCCAAACGCAGTATGGGAGTATCAGGTTATTGGTGGCTGAGAACTGGTACTGTTTATTAGAGATAGTCTCTTTATTCACAAAGCAATTTACAGTTTACAAAGGCATTCTTCACAATATCATCTCATTACATTCTTACAAATAGGGCATATGGATGGCTGGGATACATGGAGTAGTCTGCCCAAGAATACAGCGCTAATTAGCAACACATACAGTACTAAAAGTCAGGTTTTCTTTTTGCCATATTGTCTTTGTTTTTAAATTCCAGAGAGTCAGTCAATTCATGACACTTCCCACATCAAAGAGGTAGCTTCTGATGAAAAGATACAGTAGAGTCTAAAGAAGTTTGCAAGAAATGGACTCATAGGGAGTTTTTAGAGAGACTGCCACAAAGCCCTTGTTTCTTGACAGCACTGCCAATCCCTCAAACTGGTCTGCTTAAGATGGGCTTTCTGTTCTTAAAACACCTACAATTGCTTTAGGTGCTGTGTCTAAGATAAAGAGTGCTACTAGTAAATGGCTGCTACCAGGAGTTTCAAGAACCATGACAGTCAAATGGACCTGCAGAAAGAGCAAAGCCCAGGGAACAAAAGTAACAGGTTTAAAACAGATGTGTCATTTCTCTTAGTATAAAGATTAGTTTTTATAGAAATCCTTTGTAAAGCAGTTAGGCTCATTCTTTATGGTACAAGGATATGTTATAGTTCAAATATTTTTTAAAACCCACTATTCCCAAAGGCCAAACCAAAATGAGACAGAAGAGGGAAGGAGGAGATGGAGGAAGAAAGAAAGTACAGTGGCAAAAAAAAAAAAAAAAAAAAAGAAAGTACAGTGGCTAAGGGAAGTACAAAGAATGCCCTATGTCAGCTCTATAGCTCTGCCTGTTGGCCTTCTCCATGTCCTCCACTTTGACTAGACTTTTTACCCAACAGGATCTGAGCTGCACTTTGAGCATCCAGGAGATAAGGCCCCACTGGGACTTCCAATGAAAACACAATCCCACTTCAGTGTCCAATGTAAGGTTGAGGGGCATGAAGACACTGCCCTGTCAGCTGCCACTTCCTATCTTTTCTTGACTAGATGAAAGCCCAACAAAAACTTTTACTAAAATGTTCTTGACAACAAACATTTTAGACTATATGACACCAGCAACAACCAGCATCAAGCCAAAATCTTATTTTTGTTCTCTGAAGCAAAATGGCTGACTGTTTCACTGAGCCCCAGAGCCCCACCCACTAGGATCACAGCTGGCAGAAGTGAGGGTCTCAAGATGAACTCTGCGGCTGGGCACAGTGGCTCACGCCTGTAACCCCAGCACTTGGGGAGGCCAAGGCAGCTGGATTGCTTGAACTCAGGAGTTCGAGACCAGCCTGGGCAATGTGATAAAACCCCGCCTCTACAAAAAATACAAAAATTAGCTGGGCATGGTAATGTGCGCCTGTTATCCTAGCTACTCCGGGGGCTGAGGTGGGAGGGTTGCTTGAACCTGTGAGGTTGAGGCTGCAGTGAGCCAAGCTCGCGCCATTGCATTCCAGCCTGCGTGACAAAGTGAGACCCAATCTCAAAAAAAAAAAAAAAGAACTCTGCTCTGGGAACACAATACACTCCAAGCCAGACCCTGGCATAAGAAAACATAAACATACATATATATATATTTTTTTTTTTTTTTTGAGAAGGAGCCTTGCTCTGTCACCCAGACTGGAGTGCAGTGGCGCGATCTCAGCTCATTGCAAGCTCTGCCTCCCGGGTTCATGCCATTCTCCTGCCTCAGCCTCTCGAGTAGCTGGGACTACAGGCACCCATCACCACGCCCGGCTAATTTTTTGTATTTTTAGTAGAGACAGGGTTTCACCGTGTTAGCCAGGATGGTCTCGGTCTCCTGACCTCGTGATCTGCTCACCTCGGCCTCCCAAAGTGTTGGGATTACAGGGGTGAGCCAGGGCACCCTGCCGAGAACTTAAATATTTTAAAGGTGTCTGGTGCTAAGAATATATTCCACCCACTTCACTACCACTCCTTGCAGGTCTTACATGCATTTTAAAGTTAAGATTCAGGTTCTAGAAAATGCCTCCTATCATGATGAAAGAAAATCAGGGATCCGTAGTCTTGGAGGCAATTCCATGAGCTTGGCTCCAGGAACATAGAAAGAACAGTGCCTACCAGGGGATCCACAAGTCTCTCCTATTCTAAGGTTCCATTACGTTTGTATTTGCAGCAAAAACAAAGAGGCAAAATATGTAAATAAGCAAATAAGTAAGTAATCAAAAGAGCCTCAAATCTTTTCTCTCCTTGTGAGAAGACAAGACTCTATCATAAAGACTGAGACTGTGAGGCAGACAGGGCATTCAACAAATTCCTTCATCACAGAATCTCCGTAGATTGCTTCTTACAATTTATAAACTCCAACTATTAGCACTCAGAACAACTGAAAAACTGAACCACTAAAATGCAGATTTTTAAAAAACTTTTCAGCTTGTTATAATTTTGTATCTTTTAGAGCAATGTTTCACCTAACATTTATAAAAACCATAGTCAAAATTTCTCTGGTTAATAATTTATTTCCATAGGCCGGGTGCGGTGGCCCATGCCTGTAATCCCAGCACTTTGGGAGACCAAGGGGGGAGGGGGGTGGATCACCTGAGGTCAGGAGTTCGAGACCAGCCTGGCCAACATGGTGAAACCATGTCTCTACTACAAGTACAAAATCAGCCAGGTGTGGTGATGGGCGCGTCTAATCCCAGCTACTTGGGAGGCTGAGGCAGGAGCATCGCTTGAACCCCGGAGGTGGAGGTTGCAGCGAGCTGAGATTGCATGATTGCACTCCAGCCTGGGGGAAAAGAGCGAGACTCCATCTCAAAATAAATAAATAAATAAATAAATAAATAAATAATTTATTTTCACACAAAGATATGACCTAATTCTTGGTGGAAGTAAAATATCACATTTTGACATATTTTACTGGTAATTCTCAGAATTCCCTTCAGAATTCAGAATTCTATAACCTCTATCTTATTTTTTCCTCTTTCCTGAGTTGATTCCGATCACATAGCAATGAAATAAAAATATTCACAAAGTAGAATATGTCCAGAAACAAGATACAGCTTGTTCTTTCCTGACAATTAAATCAGTTAACCCTAAAATAATTATGAGGTATGTAGGGCAAGGGCTTTTAGTCCCAGATAAAAGAGAGGCTCTCTCGTATTGCAATTAGGGACATCCCCCATCTCAACACAGAGTGAAGGGCAGCTGATTTACATCATTTCTTTTCTTCTTTTTCTTGTTTTTTGGGGACGGAGTCTTGCTCAGTTGCCCAGGCTGGAGTGCAGTGGCACAATCTCGGCTCACTGCAAGCTCTGCCTCCTGGGTTCACACCATTCTCCTGTCTCAGCCTCCCGAGTAGTTGGGACTACAGGTGCCGGCCACCACGCCTGGCTGATTTTTTTTTGTATTTTTAGTAGAGACGGTGTTTCACCGTGTTAGCCAGGATGGTCTCGATCTCCGGACCTCATGATCTGCCCGCCTCGGCCTCCCAAAGTGCTGGGATTACAGGCGTGAGCCACTGCACCCGGCCTGATTTACATCATTTCTATAACACTTTTATATTCTGAGATGACTACTGCTGGAGCTCCCTGGCTCTTTTCTTCTGGAAAAAGTAGACTCTAAATTCAACATCAAGGCATGCTTCATTGAATAGGTCTCTAAACTGAATCCCTATAGAGAAAAACGAATAGGGAGTTTGGTAAATAAATGTGGAAAATATAAAGCTTCTTAATTTGCTTTGTTTACCAAAGAATATAATAAAACCATTCCTTTTTCTTAAAAACTTAATGGCAGGAGGTGGTAGAGAACAGCCAAGAGAGCAGACTGAGGCCCACAAGACCTAAGATACTGTACAGGCCTCACTGCTGAGCCCATCACAAAGCCTGCACAGTATTCCCCAGGCATCCCCAAAGAACCAGCAGCTATTCTTCAGGATCCACCATCCAAAAGAGACACTGGAGCCGGCAGCGGTGGCTCACACCTGTAATCCCAGCACTTTGGGAGGCCGAGGCGGGTGGATCAACTGAGATCAGTTGTTCAAGAACAGCCTGGCCAACATGGTAAAATCCCGTCTCTACTAAAAATACAAAAATTACAGGCATGGTGGCAGGCGCCTGTAATCCCAGCTACTCAGGAGGCTGAGGCAAGAGAATCACCTGAACCTGGGAGGCGGAGGGTGCAGTGAGCCAAGATCGTGCCACCACACTCCAGCCTGGGCAACAAGAGCAAAACTCAGTCTCAAAAAAAAAAAAGGAAAGAAAAGAAATTTGCCACGCATGGTGGCTCATGTCTATAATCCCTACACTTTAAAAGGTCAAGGTGGGAGAACTGCTTGAATCCAGGAGCTCGAGACCAGACCAGCTCAGGGAACCCAGTGAGACCCCATCTCCATTGCTATTAAAACAAAAATTTTTAATGGGAAAAAAATAAAAAGAGACATTATTTCTACTGACCCTGTATCTATCACCTCCCACCCAAGTACTTGAGCTTCCTCGAAAGGTGTCTTTAGCCCCTCAGCCTGTAACGTCCTCAAAGAATCTTGCTGACTTGATTTCTGCAGAAATAGTGCCTTGAAAATATTAATAAAATACAGAGCCTCTGGACTTCTGAATACATACTGTTCAACTAACATTTTAGGGAAGTGACTACGCCCCCCTGCTTTTTTTGAGACAGGGTCTTGCTCTGTCACTCAGGCTAGAGTGCACTGGTGTTGTATGATCATAGCTCATTGCAGCCTTGATCTCCTGAGCTCAAGCAATCATCCCACCTCAGCATCCTGACAAGCTGGGACAATACGTGCATGTCACCAAGTCTGGCTAATTTATTTTATTTTATTTTATGCCGACATGGGGTCTTCCTATGATGCCCAGGCTGGTCTTGAACTTCTAGGCTCAAATGATCCTCCTGCCACAGCCTCCCAAAGGGCTGGGATTACAGGTGTGAGCCATCATGCCCAGCCAATTCTCTTCTTAGGCAGAAAGCTATCGACCCAATGCCACTCAGAAGCACCAAGATTAAGAATGGAAGCTTTTTGGGAGGCCAAGGTGGACGGATCACGAGGTCAAGAGATTGAGATCATACTGGCCAACATGGTGAAGCCCCATCTCTACTAAAAATTAAAAAAAAAAATTAGCTGGGCATGGTGGCATGCGCCTGTAGTCCCAACTACTTGGGAGGCTGAGGCAGGAGAATCACTTGAACCCAGGAGACGGAGGCTGCAGTGAGCCAAGATCGTGCCACTGCACTCTAGCCTCGCGATACAGCAAGACTCCTATCTCCAAAAAAAAAACAAAGGAAGCTTTAAGTCAGAAAAGGTTCACTGGGATACAAGGTTAGGTCCCTAATCCTTTTTGTTCTACTTATTTTCACAAGCAAATAACACAAAGAATTATCAAATTTCAGCCCCTGATAAAAATAAGGGCTGGCTTCTAACATTGAAGACATGCTATGGTTAAATTAGCCAATATTTGGAAAGCAGCATTTACTGAGCTATAATATCATAGCTGTTACAATATAATGGCTATAATATCTTAACTTTTTTTTTTTTTAACAGCAGATATGTATAGAGTGAGGGAATGATTCCTGCACGAAGAAGAAATTTGTAGTAATCCAGGAGTTTGGGAGAAGACAAAGCCAACAGGTCACTAACTATATCCCTGCTGGAGTTGGGATCATGTGCTAAAAGGCATAGCCCATAGCTAGTCATCAAGAAACTCTCCTGATCAGACCTGTATGCCTTGGCAATCTATCACAGACTTAACCCTTGGATGCCTTTAAACACCATCAGATGTTAAGACATACCATCCAGTTTATTAAAAGGCATCTCTTGTAGTTTGAAGGCTATAAAAAGAAAATACGTTTAAAAAGGGAGACCCTGCTGGGCGCAGTGGCTCATGCCTGTAATCCCAGCACTTTGGGAGCTGAGGTGGGTGAATCAACTGAGGTCAGGAGTTTGAGAACAGCCTGGCCAATACAGTGAAACCTGGTCTCTACCAAAAATATAAAAATTGAGCTGAGCACGGTGGCTCACGTCTGTAATCCCAGCACTTTGGGAGGCCAAGGTGGGTGGATCACAAGGTCTGGAGTTCAAGACTAGCCTGGCCAAGATGGTGAAAACCCGTCTCTATTAAAAATACAAAAAAATTAGCCAGGCGTGGTGGTGGGCACCTGTAATCCCAGCTACTCGGGAGGCTGAGGCACGAGAATTGCTTGAACCTGGGAGGTGGAGGTTGCAGTGAGCCGAAATCACGCCACTGCGCTCCAGCCTGGGCAACACAGTGAGACTCTGTCTCAAAAAAAAAAAAAAAATTTAAATAAAATAATAAAAAGGGAGACCTTTGAACAGTATTAGGAAGCATGCTGAAGTTTCTTTTTTATTTTATTAATTTTTTTTGAGACGGAGTCTGGCTCTGTTGACCAGGCTGGAGTGCAATGGCGTGATCTCAGCTCACTGCAAGCTCCACTTCCCAGGTTCACACCATTCTCCTGCCTCAGCCTCCCAAGTAGCTGGGACTACAGGCGCCCGCCACCACGCCCGGCTAATTTTTTGTATTTTTAGTAGAGACGGGGTTTCACCATGTTAGCCAGGATGGTCTCGATCTCCTGACCTCGTGATCTGCCCACCTCGGCCTCCCAAAGTGCTGGGATTACAGGTGTGAGCCACCGCACCCCATCCTGAAGTTTCTACTATACAGAGTAGCCTGTATGTCTGGCTTTTCCAGGGCAGTTTTAACTGTGCTCTATCCTGTTGAAAGGCTATGTGTTGGTGCGCTTGTCTTTCAGGTCACCTGCTTGGCCCTCTTCCAAGTGTACTTTCCTTCCTTTCATTCCTGTTCTGAAGTTTTTAAATAAACTTTCTCTCCTGTTGTAAAACCTGCCTTGGTCTCTCCTTCTGCCTTATGACCCTCAGTCAAATTGTTTCTTCTGAGGAGGCAAGAATTGAAGTTGCTGCAGACCTGTACGGATACAGATTTGCTGCCCTTAGCAGATAGACAGATAAAGAGAGGGGAGGGGAGGGGAGGAGAGGAGAGTGGGGGAGGAGAGGGGAGGGGAGGGGAGAGGAGAAAGAGAAAGAGATTTTTTTCTTTTCCTAGCCTATGTTAGAAGCCATAGCAAATTAGTGAAAGGGACAAAGAAGCTGAGCCTGCTTCTTTAGCCATGATATATCAGTACTGTTGCTTAGAAGGAAAATTGTCCTTGCTATAGACTGGAATTTTCTCTTTTCAGAATAAAAGTTTTGGTTCCTTATCCAATTATTCATTGCCCTTTTTTTTGAGAAGGAGTCTCGCTCTGTCACCCAGGCTGGAGTGCCATGGTGTGATCTCAGCTCACTGCAACCTCCGCCTCCCAGGTTCAAGCAATTCTCCTGACTCAGCCTCCCTAGTAGCTGGGATTACAAGCATGCGCTACTACACCCGGCTAGCTTTTGTATTTTTAGTAGAGATGGGGTTTTGCCATGTTGGCCAGGCTGGTCTCAAACTCCTGACCTCAAGTGATCTGCCGCCTTGGCCTCCCAAAGTGCTGGGATTACAGATGTGAGCCACCGCGCCTGGCCACCACTATCTGAAATTCTTATCAGGAAAACTGCAGAATGGAAAGAGTTATTTAACACTGCTGGAAGTGAAGAGAGACAAAAAGAGAGTGAGAAAATATGCCAACAGGTCATATAAAGTGCACCGTGAGCATGTACAATGCACAAAGCTGGATGGGAACCAGAGAAAAGAAAATGAAACACCACACTAAGAAGTCTAGGCTGGGCGTGATGGCTCACGCTTGTAATCCCAACACTTTGGGAGGCCGAGGTGGGGAGATCACTTCAGGTCAGGAGTTCGAGACCAGCCTGGCTAACATGGTGAAACCTTGTCTCTACTAAAAACACAAAAATTAGCTGAGTGTGGTGGCAACTAGAGCGAAACCCTGTCTCAGAAAAAAAAAAAAGGAAGTATAGAAACAAATAAAAAGAAGACATAGTCTTATTAAGATGGGCCTGGCAGAAATGGTGTTTCTAGACAGGGGGCATTTGATCTCTGTCCTTATATGTTTATGTATAATAAGGTTTAGGAAAAACACACATAGAAAAACTATATCCGGCCAGGTGCTGTGGCTCAGTCCTGTAATCCTACCACTTTGGGAGGCCGAGGCAGGGGGATCACGAGGTCAGGAGATTGAGACCAACCTGGCCGACATGGTAAAACCCCATCTCTACTAAAAATACAAAAATTAGCTGGGCGTGGTGGTATGCACCTGTAGCCCCAGCTACTCGGGAGGCTGAGGCAGAATTACTTGAACCTGGGAGGCAGAGCTTGCAGTGAGCCGAGATCACGCCACTGCACTCCGGCCTGGCGACAGAGCAAGACTCGCCTCAAAAAAAGAAAAAAAAGAAAAAACTATATCCAAAGCTGCTCAGGCAAAACATGGTCTTTACCATACAGTAACTTAGCTTCTGAATCTACTGACCTGGTATTCAAACTTCATATACTTACATCAGTGCTGGATGTTCCACAGCATATGCTTTAGTTACTAATCACCAGCCTATGGGTCACTTTAAAGAATATAAAAACAGAAGTGAACATTTTTATTATATTTTATTTATATATTTAATTATAAACTTAGTAGTTTTGTACTGTTTTGTTTTAAAGCATTAGGTTTCAGGAGCTCAAGATTATAGTGAGCTACGAATCATACCACTGCACATATGTGAGGCCCCGTCTCTTTTTCTTTTTTTTCTTTTCGAGACAGAGTCTCACTCTGTCGCCCAGGCTGGAGTGCAGTGGCACAGTCTTGGCTCACTGCAACCTCCGCCTCCCAGGTTCAAGCACTTCTCCTGCCTGAGCCTCCTGAGTAGCTGGGATTACCAGTATGCACCACCATGCCCAGCTAATTTTTGTATTTTTTGTAGAGACTGGGTTTCTCTATGTTGGCCAGGCTGGTCTCAAACTCCAGACCTCAGGTGATCTGCCCACCTCGGCCTCCTAAAGTGCTGTGATTACAGGCATGAGCCTGGCCTCCCTTCTCTATTTCTTTTTCTTTTTGAGAAGGAGTTTTGCTCTTGTTGCCCAGGTTGGAGTGCAATGGCACGATCTCGGCTCACTGCAACCTCCGCCTCCTGATTTCAAGCGGTTCTCCTGCCTCAGCCTCCCGAATAGCTGGAATTACAGGCATGCGCCACCACGCCCGGCTAATTTTGTATTTTTAGTAGAGACAGGGTTTCCCCATGTTGGCCAGGCTAGTCTTGAACTCTGACGTTAGGTGATCCACCCGCCTCGGCCTCCCAAAGTGCTGGGATTATAGGCGTGCGCCACCGCGCCCGGCCCCCCATCTCTATTTCTTAAAAGAAGCATTTGGCTGGTGAAAATTATATATTTAGTATTTTTTAAAATTATTATAAGAATAATTAATGTTTGGAGAAATGAGTTCTGTAACCGGAAAGAATCTGGTTCTCATTCTGGGAAATTAAGAGACTACTAGTAGTCTCCCAATGCCTATTTGCTCTCTTACCTTGGGAGCAAATCCCTGCTTTATTTTTTTTTTTTTTTTGAGATGGAGTCTCGCTCTGTTGCCAGGCTGCAGTGCAGTGGCTCACTGCAACCTCCACCTCCTGGGTTCAACCAATTCTCCTGCCTCAGCCTCCCGAGTAGCTCGGACTACAGGCATGCACCACCACGCCCAGCTAATTTTTGTATTTTTTTTTTTAGTAGAGATGGGGTTTCACCACGTTGGCCAGGATGGTCTCCATCTCTTGATCTCGTGATCTGCCCGCCTCAACCTCCCAAAGTGCTGGGATTACAGGTATGAGCCACTGTGCTCGGCCTGGAAAACTAAGAGACTACTAGTAGTCTCCCAATGCCTATCTGCTCTCTTTACCTTGGGAGAAAATTCGCTTTTTAACTGGGCACACAGCTGCCTAAAATAAAGACGTTCTGCAGCCCTCCTTGAAGCTGAAGTGTGGCTATGACTAAATTCTGATCAACTGAACATAACTAGAAGTAATGCTTGAAACGTCCAAAAGTATCCTTTTTTTAATTTTTGTGGGTATATAGTAGGTGTATTTATTTATGGAGTACAGGAGATGTTTTGATACAGGCATGCAATGTGAAATAAGCACATCATGGGGAATAGAGTATCCATCTCCTCATGCATTTATCTTTTGAGTTACAACCAATCAAATTACACTCCGCATTATTTATTTTTTCTTTTTATGTTATTTTAAAATGTACAATTAAGTCATTATTGACTATACTCACCCTATTGTGCTATCAAATAGTAGGTCTTTTTTTAAATATACTTTAAGTTCTAGGGTACATGGTGCACAATGTGCAGGTTTGTTACACATGTATACATGTGCCATGTTGGTGTGCTGCACCCATTAACTCGTCATTTACATTAAGTATATCTCCTAATGCTATCACTCCCCCCCTCCCCCACCCCACGATAGGCCCCAGTGTGTGATGTTCCCCACTCTGTGTCCAAGTGTTCTCATTGTTCAATTCCCATGTATAAGTGAGAACATGTGGTGTCTCGTTTTCTGCCCGTAGATAGTTTGCTCAGAATGATGGTTTCCAGCTTCATCCATGTCCCTACAAAGGACATGAACTCATCCTTTTTAATTGCTGCATAGTATTCCATGGTGTATATGTGCCACATTTTCTTAATCCAGTCTATCACTGAAGGACAATTGGATTGGTTCCAAGTCTCTGCTATTGTGAATAGTACCGCAATAAACATACGTGTGCATGTGTCTTTATAGCAGCATGATTTATAATCCTTTGGGTATATACTCAGTAATGGGATGGCTGGGTCAAATGGTATTTCTAGTTCTAGATCCTTGAGGAATCGCCACACTGTCTTCCACAATGGTTGAACTAGTTTACAGTCCCACCAATAGTGTAAAAGTGTTCCTATTTCTCCACATCCTCTCCAGCACCTGTTGTTTCCTGACTTTTTACTGATTACCATTCTAACTGGTGTGAGATATATATAGGCATGAGCCACCTATCTCACTGTGGTTTTGATTTGCATTTCTCTGATGGTCTTACTCAGTCTATTTTTTTTTTATACCCCTTTGCCATTCCCACCTTCCCCCCAGCCCCCTAACTACCCTTCCCATACTCTGGTAACCATCCTTCTACTCACTATGTCCAGGAAGTATCCTTAAAGACAGGGCCCATTTTCATCCCCCTTCCTTCCCATTGGTTGCTAAATATAACTGATATCACATGTTAAGATGGGGCTACATGGTTGAAAGAACCTGGGTCCCTGATGATGACCAAACCACCATAAGAAAGCCTGGACAGCTCAAACTTCATTTGCATTAGAGAGAAATAAACTTGTTTAAACTGCTTTTATTTTCAGTTTTCTGTCACTCCCAGCCAAATCTAATCCTAACCAATACAGATGCTTTTGAAAATTACTGGTGAGAGGCAGAAGGAAGTATTTTGCTTAAAATTCATAAACTATAAAATAAACAGAAAGCTGTAGAAAAAAAGTAGGTAGTGGAACAAAAGGTATAAGAAATGACAATGAAAAAACCTGTGGAGCTGTTTGTGTATTTCTAGAGGTCCTACTGTCACTTGACACTTAATGTATCTAAACAATTATTCTCCCTCCCAAATGCTTTCCTCTTCTACATGCTTTGTATCTGTTCAAGGCACAACCATTCTTTTTTTTTTTGTTTTAAACAAAGAGTCTCACTCTGTCACCCAGGCTAGAGCGCAGTGGCATGATCATGGCTCACTGAAATCTCGACTTCCTGGCCCCAAGTGATTCTCCCACCTCACCCCTGCCCCACCCCCCAGTCGCTGGGACTACAGGCACGTGCCCCCATGCCCAGGCTTTTATATATATTTGTAAAATTTTTTATAGAGACAAGGTCCCACTATGTTGCCCAGGCTGGTCTTGGGCTGGTCTTGAACTCCTGGGCTCAAGCAATCCTTCTGCCATGGCCTCCCAAAGTCTCACTCTGTTGCCCATGCTGGAGTGCACTGGTGCATCATGGCTCACTGTACTCTCGACCTCTTGGGTCCAAGAGATCCTTCCACCTCAACCTCTCTAGTAATGGGGACTACAGGGGCACACCACCATGCCTGGATAAATTTCTTTTTAAAAATTTTTTATAGTGATGAGGTTTTACTATGCTGCCCAGGCTGGTCTTGAACTCCTGGGCTCAAGCAATCCTCCTGCCTCGGCCTCCCAAGTGTTGGAATTACTCCTTTATTTATTTATTTATTTATTTATTTATTTATTATTATTTTTGAGACAGAGTCTCGCTCTGTCGCCCTGGCTGGAGTGCAGTGGCACGATCTCGGCTCACTGCAACCTCTGCCTCCTGGGTTCAAGTGATTCTTCTGCCTCAGTCTCCCGAGTCGCTGGGACTACAGGCACACGTCATCACACCCAGCTAACTTTTGTATTTTTAGTAGAGACGGGGTTTTGCCATATTGGCTAGGCTGGTCTCGAACTCCTGACCTCGTGATCTGCCCGCCTCAGCCTCCCAAAGTGCTGGGATTACAGGCGTGAGCCACCGTGCCAAGCCAGTATTATTCTTTTAACCTCTGAGTGGCCTTTGATTCTGCCCTCTCTCTTGTACCTTCCCCTCTGATATCCAGTGTTATCAAATCCTAGAGATTCTTTATTTAAACTCTTTCAAACCTGATCTCTTCCTTCTACATCTACTCCTAATCCCTAATGCAAGGCATCAACTTCTCACATTTCAACTGCTGCTCTATATCCTAAGGGACCTTTTCCTCTGCAGTTTCTCTTTTTAAGTCTACATACCACCACAAGAAGATGGTATCATTTTGATACTGTTACATTCTTGTAATCCACCATGTCATCAAATTAAAGTTTTAAATGCTAGGCCCTAGACAACCTAAACTGACCTACCTTGTACCTTCCAAATCATTCCATTCACTACATTCCAGAGTAAAAGAACAAGAATCAGACAGAAATTTGAAAGCTAAAATGAACAAACAAGAATATATGGCTAGCTCCATCAAAGGAGAAATAGTATCTACTAATTGCTATCTCAGAAAATACAGTAGAAATCTAACAGAAATACCAGAGCCTAGCAAATAAGGAGGTCACTCGGGTTAGGGGGGGTCAAGACCACATTTTACAGAAATTAAAAAGATCACTAGGGCTTATGAAGAATAAAACAGAGCCAAAACCACTTTATGCAATATGTATTAATCCAATTCACAAATATTTATTTATTTAGCTCATCATATGTTGCCAGGTCCATTTCCAACCTTTTTAAGCAGTAAAGAAAAGAAATAGTCCCTGCTTTCATAGACCTTTCAATCTAATGAGGACATCTGTTGACCACCTATTTGCTAGTCATTACCCAGGCATTTTTTCTGGTTTAGCTAGTTATTCCTTTATATCATATCTCTCATGACTCTAATATTATCCTGAACTACCCAAGCATGTCTAACAATGGAATGCCTCCTTCATTCCAAGTAGACAGGAAGAGCCACAAGAAGTATTTTACTGGCCGGGCGCGGTGGCTCACGCCTGTAATCCCAGCACTTTGGGAGGCCGAGGCAGGTGGATCATGAGGTCAAGAGATCGAGACCATCCTGGCTAACACGGTGAAACCCTGTCTCTACTAAAAATACAAAAATTTAGCCGGGCGTGGTGGCAGGCGCCTGTAGTCCCGGCTACTCGGGAGGCTGAGGCAGGAGAATGGCGTGAACCTGGGAGGCGGAGCTTGCAGTGAGCTGAGATCGCGCCACTGCACTCCAGCCTGGGCAACAGTGTGAGACTCCGTCTCAAAAAAAAAAAAAAAAAAAAAAAAAGAAGTATTTTACTAGGAAAAGTGCCTAAACTAACGTTCTCCGGCCTTAAAGGGTGCCAGTTGAGCCAGGAAACCTGACAGAAACAAATGCAAACATGTCTCTGGGCTGATGCTCTGTAGAAAACCCAACATATCCTGCATTGCTCTGCATTCACAGTACACAGGAATCAAGTCAAAGAAAAAAGATGACCACTACCCTATACTTCTTAACGTAATACCTCAGGAACTAGACCATAGAGCACTAACAGACACACAGGCAGAAACAATAAATATGCTATTCAATGGTTGACTCTGAACAGGAGAATCTGTAAGGAATGGAAGGAAGAAGACTGCTATTCAACTTTCAACTGCAAACCAAGCCCTTGGTATGCTCAAAACCCAAATATTTAAGACTGACACATGTCCACAGTACCAAGTGCCTCAAAACATCTGGTAAAAAAAAAAAAAAAAAAAAGTACAAAACCCCAAACCAAACACAGCCCAAGAGAGAATTCAAATGGGCAACGCAAATATCCAAAGGCTTCCAAACCAGAATTGAAACCTGGTTATCTAATGTATGAGTATGCCACGTTTTCAACACTACACCACTCCAACACAGGGCTTACTAGGCTATCCATCTGGGGATAGCTGGTAAAAAGCTGGAAGTTTTAGCATTGTGGCTCTTTGGTATATACCGAAGAGAACTGAAAATGTGTCCACACAAAACCTTGTACATGAATGTGAATAGTATTATTCACAATAAACAAAAGTGGAAACAACCTAAATGTCTACCAATTAATGAACAGATAAAGACAATGTGGTATATCCATATGATGGAATATTATTTAACCCTACAAATGATTTAAGTACTGATTCATATAACATGGATGAACCTTGAAAACATTAGGCTAAGTAAAAGAAGCCAGTCACAAAAGATCATATGGTATATTATTCCATTTATATGAAATATCCAGAGCAGGCAAATCTATAGAGACAGAAAGCCGACTAGCAGATGACTGGGGGTAGAGAAGGAAGTAGGAGAAAATGGAGAGTGACTCTTAATGGATATATAGTTTCTTTTTGTTCCCAGATATGTTCTGGAATCAGTGGTGATAGTTGCACAATTTTGTGAGTATACTAAAAACTACTAAATTGTACACTTGAAAGAGGTAAGTTTTATGTTATGTGGATTATACCTCAATTACAACAAATACAACACAACAAAAAAAGCTTTCAGGGCTGCAAGACTACCGACGAAACAAAGACATCTGGTTATTTCATTCTTCCCTTTTTGCCCTATTCTGGCCCAGATGAGCACCACTTAAACCTACCCCTCCTACCCCAAGCCTCTGAGTGAACACTCTGACTCCAGCTTTTTCTCCTCCTAACCATGCACACCACTGCAAAACTCATCCTCCTTATCATATCCCAATTCTTACCCAAAGCTCTAGCTCCCACTTACCATATTATAATGGAAAACTGGAGGACTCCAGAAGGCAACATCAATTTTCCCAACAGGAAGATGGCCAAAAAGCTATCTGACCACCCAGGAACAAATAAACTTTTAGGGATGCCAATGAAATCATCAAATCATCAAATGCCTACCTATGCTTTTTTTTTTTTTTTTTTTTTTTTTTTTTTGGTGAGACAAGGTCTCACTCTATCACCCAGGCTGGAGTGCAGTGGCGCAACCTCTGCTCACTGCCTGCCTAGTCCCAGCACTTTGGGAGGCCGAGGCGGGTGGATCGCCAGAGGTCAGGAGTTTGAGACTAGCCTGGCCAACATAGTGAAACTCTGGCTCTACTAAAAATACAAAAAATTAGCCAGACGTGGTGGTGCATGCCTGTAGTCCCAGCTATTTGGGAGGCTGAGGCAGGAAAATGGCTTGAACCCATGAAGCAGAGGTTGCAGTGAGCTGAGATTGTGCCACTGCACTCCAGCCTGGCAACTGGGCGAAATTCTGTCTCCCAAAAAAAAAAAAGGGCCGGGCACAGTGGCTCACGCCTATAATCCTAGCACTTTGGGAGACCAAAGCAGGTTGATCACTTGAGGTCAGGGGTTCGAGACCAGCCTGGCCAACATAGTGAAACCCTGTCTCTACTAAAAACATAAAAATTAGCCGGGCATGGTGGTGGGCGCCTGTAATCCCAGCTGCTCGGAAGGCTGAGGTAGGAGAATCGCTTGAACCCGGGAGGTGGAGGCTGCAGTGAGCCGACATCGTGCCACTGCACTCCAGCCTGGAAGACGGCGAGATTCCGTCTCAAAAAGAAAAAAAAAAAGAGACAAAGTCTCCCCCTGTCATCTAAGCTGGAGTGTAGTGGTCTGATCTCGGTTCACTGCAACCTCCATCTCCAAGCAGTTCTGCCTCAGCCTCCTGAGTAGCTGGGATTATAGGCACCTGCCGCCACACCCAGCTAATTTTTGTATTTCTAGTAGAGATGGGGTTTCACCATGTTGGCCAAAGTTCTATACTTAATTTATCAATTAGTCTTATATATTTAAATGATAAAATAAAATAATGTGGTCTTAATTACTGCTGTACCCCTGATACCTACACTACAGAGCAGGGGGAATCAATAGCTGTTGAACGACTGTATGTAGGCAGCAATCAATGAAAACTTAAACAGTGGGGCACAGTGGCTCACGCCTATATTCTCAACACTTTGGGAGACTGAAGCAGGAGGACAGCTTAAGGCCAGGAGTTCTCAACCAGCCTGGGCAACATAGTGAGACCCTGTCTCTAAAAAAAAAAAAAAAAAAATTAAAGTTGTATATATAAAAAAGGCTAAATTTCTAGGTGGCAGACAGAAGATACATAGAAAATCCAACAAGCACATTCACAGGTAGGTTTATATTAACAGGAATAAGTGCATCTACCTATTCACCAAGAGAAATAACAACTCCGTGGTGTTTTGTTTTCTTTTTTGAGATAGAGTCTCGCTCTGCCACCCAGGCTGGAGTGCAGTGGTGTGATCTCAGCTCACTGCAACCTCTACCTCCTGGGTTCAAGTGATTATCCTGCCTCAGCCTCCTGTGTAGCTGGGATTACAGGTGCCCGTCACCACACCTGGCTAATTTTTGTATTTTTAGAAAAGACGGGGTTTCGCCATGTTAGCCAGGCTGGTCTTGAACTTCTGACCTCAGGTGATCTGCCCACCTCAGTCTCCCAAAGTACTGGGATTACAGGCATGAGCCACCGCGCCTGGCTGAGAAATAACAACTTTGAAAAAACATCATTTGACATAGCTCCAAATGGGGGAAAAAAAAAACCCACAGTCCATCTAGAGTGGAATTTGAATAAACTGTAATACATTCTTAGACTGGAAAACTGTTTTCTTGTTTTTTTTGTTTTTTTTTTTTGAGACAGAGTCTTGCTCTGTCGCCCAGGCTGGAGTGCAGTGGCACGATCTCAGCTCACTGCAAGCTCCATCTCCCAGGTTCACGCCACTCTCCTGTTTCAGCATCTCAAGTAGCTGGGATTACAGGTGTCCTGCCTCAGCCTCCTGAGTAGCTGGGACTACAGGCGCCCGCTACCAAGCCCAGCTAATTTTTTGTATTTTTAGTAGAGACAGGGTTTCACCGTGTTAGCCAGGATGGTCTTGATCTCCTGACCTCATGATCTGCACGCTTCAGCCTCCCAAAGTGCTGGGATAACAGGCGTGAGCCACCGTGCCCAGCCGAAAACTGTTTTTTTCATTCGGGTGGTGGTTAACCAGGTATATCCAACTTTGGAGTAATTCACTAAGCAATGAAAATGAACACATCGCAGTTACACACAAGATGAATTTCAAAAACAATACTAAGTATAAAAGTCAGGCAAAAGAATACACCTTTTGTGAGTCTAATTACATAAGGCTCAAAAGAAAGTCAAAAGACTCTGTGGTATTAGAACTCAGTGACTACCTGTGGGAGGGATGAAAAGGATAATGACCAGAAGGGGCAGGAGGGGCTTCTGCATATGAAGCAGTGTTCTGTTTTTTTTCATTCGGGTGGTGGTTAACCAGGTATATCCAACTTTGGAGTAATTCACTAAGCAATACACTTACGACATGATATCTTTTCTGTATGTATACGTCAATAAAAGGGACGGGAAATAATTATTTAGAAGGACTGTTCTTTCCATTTGCACACTTCAAAAGTCTATTTTATTCAAGTTCTTCACGTGCTACATTTACACCATCAATAGAGCCATTTTAGATAATCTAGCAATTTTCTAAGCCACATCATTTTAAAATGTCACAGAAGTTGTTTAAGATATACTACTTTTTGAATCTGTGGATAATGTCATTATGGGAAGTTTATCTTAAGCCACAAGTACCCTTTGGCATAAAATTATGACAAACGATTCTTTCATTGGTCTTGTAAGTGAATTTGAATACTTGTTTTATTAAAAATATCACACCTGGCTGGGCGCAGCGGCTCACGCCTGTAATCCCAGCACCTTGGGAGGCTGAGATGGGTGGATCACCTGAAGTCAGGAGTTCAAGACCAGCCTGGCCAACATGGTGAAACCCCATCTCAACAAAAATACAAAAATTAGCCAGGCATGATGGCGGGTGCCTGTAATCCCAGCTACTCGAGAGGCTGAGGCACGAGAATCACTTGAACTCGGAGGTTGCAGTAAGCTGAGATCACACCATTGCACAGCCTGGGTGACAGAGCAAGAATCTGTCTCAAAAAAAAATAAAAATAAAAATAAAAAAATCACCGAACATTTTATTTATGAGCGTATGATAACAGAGTAATCACAGCAATTATTAAATTTACCTCCTTTTAAAACACAGTATTCTACTAGACCTCTGTAAGCACCCAATACTAGCATGGACTGCGGTCACTACTTAATGCATCTTTTTCAAATACTTGGTGGCTCAAAAGAAGTAACAGAAATTAGCCAGGTGTGGTGGCAGGCACCTGTAATCCCAGCTACCTGGGATGCTGAAACAGGAGAATAGCTTGAACCCAGGAGGCGGAGTTTGCAGTCAGCCGAGATCGCACCACTGTACTCCAGCCTGGGCAACAAGAGCGAAACTCTGTCTCAAATAAATAAATAAGAAGTAACTGAGAGAAAACTCCACAGCAGCAAAGACTTTATAAAAGCAAGAAGAAGAAACAGAAAAAGAAGAAAGAAGAAGAAGAAAGCAGGAGGAGGAGAAGGAGGAGGAAGAACGAGAAAGATTCTGAGGGATAAATTCTTGGGAAAACTTACCTCGTATTCAGAGAATATACTCATTTTCAACTTTTCAAAAAAATCTTTTTTTTTTGAGACAGGGTCTCACTCTGTCGCCCAGGCTGGAATGTAGTGGAGCATGCTTATAGCTCATTGCAGCCTCAACCTCTTGGGCTCAATCTATCCTCCCATCTCAGCCTCCCTAGTAGCTGGGAATACAGGTATGTGCCACTGTACCTGGCTAATTTTTGTACTTTTGGTAGAGACGGGGTTTTGCTACATTGCCCTGGCTGGTCTTGAACTCCTGGGCTCAAGTGATCAGCCCACCTCAGCTTCCCAACGTGCTGGGATTACAAGTTTGAGTCACTGCACCCAGCCCCCAAAACTCCTTCTATCCCACATATATTTACCTTAAGACTAGACAGGCTAAGATATCCTATTTTTCATTTTTGGCTGAATAGATATATTAAGAACCAACAAGTCACAAAAGAAATATGAATAACTAATAATCAAATGTAAAACTATTCTGCCTACTAATAACCTAAGGGAGAAAAACTAAATCATTGGTCAGGTGTGGTGGCTCACGCCTGTAATCCCAGCACTTTGGGAGGCCAAAGTAGGCAGATCACCTAAGATCGGGAGTTTGCGACCAGCCTGACCAACATGGAGAAACCCTGTCTCTACTAAAAATACAAAATTAGCCGGGTGTGGTGACATGAGCCTATAATCCCAGCTACTCGGGAGGCTGAGGCAGGAGAATCGCTTGAACCTGGGAGGCAGAGGTTTTGGTGAGCTGAGATCGCGCCATTGCACTCTAGCCTGGGCAACAAGGGTGAAACTCCATCTCAAAAAAAAAAAAAAAAACAGAAGAAAAACTAAATCATTATCTTCTTCACTACACTAGCAACATTAAAAAAATTATTAAATAGTTCAGACACAACAAGCAATTAGAAAGTAATAACCAACCACGTACTACTATCCAGTACAAGTAAGTATTTTGTTAAAACACACTTGACACTGGTTGGAAGGCAGGGGAGACAAGTGCTCTCAAACACTGTTAGTAAAATAATAAATTAGGAAATATCTGGATGGAATTTGAATACATTTATTAAGTCATAAAATACGCTGATTTTTTTTTTTTTCCTTTTTGAGACAGGGGCTCACTCTGTCACCCAGGCTAGGGTGCAGTGGCATGGTCATGGGTCGGTCACTGCAGCCTTGACCTCCCGGGCTCAAGCAATTCTCCTACCTCCCTTCTCTGGAGAAGCTACGATAGGTACAAAAACATGCTTCTAAATAACACACAAGCTAAAGAGGAAATCTCACCCGGCTGAGGCAGGAGAATTTCCTGAACCCAGGAGGCAGAGGTTGCAGTGAGCCGAGACTGTGCCACCACACTCCAGCCTGGGCAACAAAGTGAGACTCTGTCTCAAAAAAAAAAAAAAAGCACTTAAATTCCTCGTTAGTATAGAGATGAATATATATCAAAATGATTTTTAAAATGTATGTATGTACATATGTACGTATTTTATTTATTTATTTATTTATTTATTTATTTATTTATTTTGAGACAAAGTTTTGCTCTGTCACCCAGGCTGGAGTGCACTGGCGCAATCTTGGTTCAATGCAACCTCCACCTCCTTAGGTTCAACCGATTTTCGTTCCTCAGCCTCTTGAGTAGCTGGGATTACAGGCGTCTGCCACCACACCCAGCTAATTTTTGTATTTTTAGTAGAGACGGGGTTTCAACATGTTGGCCAGGTTGGTCTCAAACTCCTGACCTCAGGTGATCTGCCCGTTTCGGCCTCCCAAAGTGCTAGGATTACAAGTATGAGCCACTGCACCCAGCCTTAAATGTATTTAATGACAAGGAAATAAGTCCACAATATTTGAAGTTAAAGAGTTATAAAACCATTTGTACAAGATTCTCCTATCCTACAGATAGATACACAGACAGATGATACATGCACAGAAAAATCTGGAAGGATACGCATCAAAATAACAGCGGCAATCTAATCAACATTTGTAGAATATTTCATCCAGCAACAGCGAACTACATATTCTCTTCAAGCTCACGCAGCACATTACGGGCCATAAAACATACCTTTTCCAGCTTAAAATAACAGAAAAAATAATATATGCTCTCAGATCACAATAGAATTAAACTAGAAGTCAGTAACAGTAATATAGTTGTAAAAATCCCAAAGTATATGGAGATTTAAAAACATACTTCTAAATAACACACAAGCTAAAGAAGAAATCTCAAGAGGAATTTTAAAATATTCCAAATTACAGTCAGATGCTGTATAATGACATCTCAGTCAACAATGGGCTTGAATATATGATGGTGGTCCCAAAATACTGAAATACTGTATTTTCACTGTACCGTTTCTCTTGTATCTTTAGATACTACTGTGTCACAACTGCCCATCATATACAATATGGTAACAAGTTGTACAGGTTTGCAGTTAAGGAGCAATAGGCTAAATGATATAGCCTAGGTGGGTAGCAGGCTATACCATTTAGGTTTGTGTATGTACACTCCATGATATTTGCACAAAGACAAAATTGCCTAAGAGTGCATTTCTCAGAATTTATCCCCATCATTAACTGTATGAGGATTAACACACAACTGTAAATGATAATGAAAAACACAACTTATCAAAATTTGTGGGATACACAAAAAGCAGTGCTGAGAGGGAAATTCATAGCACTAAATGCATATATTAAAAGAGAAGAAAAATCTAAAAATCAATAATATGAGCTTCCACTTTAGGAAACCAGTAAAAGAGCAAATTAAATCAAAAGTAAGCAGAAGAAAATAATAAAAATTAGAGCTGAAGTCAATGAAATTGAAAACAGTAAATTAATAGAGATAAATCAGTGAAACCAAAAGTTGGTTCTTTGAAAAGATCAATAAAATTGATAAACATTTAACCAGTCTAAGAAAAAAAGAAAGAAGATACAAATTACTAATATCAAAAATGAGGCTGGGCATAGTGGCTCACACCTGTAATCCAAACAAATTGGGAGGCCAAGGTGAAGACTGCTTGAGCCCGCCCAGGAGTTCCAGACCAGCCTGGACAAAATACAGAGACTTCATCTTTACAAATAATGTTTTAAAAAACTAGATGGGTATGGTGGTGTGTGCCTGTAGTCCTAGCTACTTGGAAAGCTGAGATGGGAAGGTTGCTTGAGCTGAGGAACTTGAGGTTACAGTGAGCTGTGATTGTGCCACTGCACTTTAGCCTGGGCAACAGAGTGAGACCCTGCATCTAAAAAAAAAAAAAAAAAAAATCAATTAATGTAATCCATCACATCGACATGCTGAAGAAGAAATTAACATGAACATACCAATAGATGCGGAAAAATCATTTGACAAAAATCCAATCCCCTTTCATGATTTAAAAAAAAAAAACCTCTCAGCAAACTAGGAACAGAGGGGAACCTCCTCAACTTGATAAACCTATAGCTAACATCACACTTATGGTGAGAAACTAGATGCTTTCTTCCCACTAACATCAGGAACAAGACAAGGATGTATTCTCAACAGCTCCTTTTCAGCTAGGTGTGGTGCCTCACACCTGTAATCCCAGCACTTTGGGAAGCTGAGGTGGGAGGATCACCTGAGCCCAAGAGTTGGAGACCAGTTTGGGCAACATAGCGAGATCCTATCTCTATAGGAAGAAAAGGAAGAAAAGAAAGAAAAAGGAGAAGGAAAAGGCAAGGAAAGAAGAGAAAAGAAGAGAAAGACAGCTCCTTTCAGCATTGTACTGGAAATCCTAGCTAATGCAATAAGCCAAGAAAAGGACATAAAAGGTATATGGATTAAAAAGGAAGAAAAAAATTGTCTTTGTTCATGAATGACATAACTGTCCAATAGAAATACCCAAAGGAGGCCAGGCATGGTGGCTCATGTCTGTAATCCCAGCAATTCACGAGGCCAAGGCGGGGCAGATCACCTAAGGTCAGGAGTTCAAGACCATCTTGGCCAACATGGTGAAACTAAAAATACAAAAATTAGCTGGGTGTGGTGGTGTGTGCCTGTAATCCCAGCTATGCAGAAGGCTGAGGCAAGAGAATAAGTTGAACCGGGGAGGCGGAGCCTACAGTGAGCTGAGATCGTCCACCTGCACTCCAGCCTGGGTGAAAGAGCAAGACCTTGTCTCAAAAAAAAAATAAAAATAAAAATAAATAAATAAATAAAAATGGCTACCATCCAAATGCTGGCAAGGATACAGAGCAACAGAACTCTAATTCATTGCTGGTAGCAATGCAAAATGTAATCGCTACTTTGGAAAAACTGTTTGACAGTTTCTTACAAAATTAAACATACTCTACGGGCTGGGTGCAGTGGCTCACGCCTGTAATCCCAACACTTTGGGAGGCCGAGGTGGGCGAATCACGAGGTCACAAGATCAAGACCATCCTGGCCAACATGGTGAAACACTGTCTCTACTAAAAATACAAAAAATTAGCTGGGCATGGTCATGCACCTGTAGTCCCAGCTACTTGGGAGGCTGAGGCAGAAGAATCACTTGAACCTGGGAGGCAGAGGTTGCAGTGAGCCGAGATCGCACCACTGCACTCCAGCTGGTGACAGAGCGAGGCTCCTTGTCAAAAAAAAAAAATTAAACATACTCCTACCGTACGATCCAGTAATCATGCCCCTTGTATTTACCCAAACTAGTTGAAAACGTATGTCCATACAAAAACATGCATATGGATATTTATTGCAGCTTTATTCATAACTGTCAAAACATGGAAGCCACCAAAATGTCATTTAGCAGGTGAATGAATAAACTGTAATATATCCATACAATGGGATATTATTCAGTGCTAAAAAGAAATGAGCTATCAAGCCACAAAAAGACATAGAGGAATGAGACTACATAGAGAAATGTACTACTAAATGAAAGAAGCCAATCTGAAAAGGCTACATACTGTCCAATTCCAACTATATGAAATTCTGCAAAAGGCAAAACTACACGGACAATAAAAAGATCAGTGGATGCCAAGGGTTTGCAAGAGGAAAGAACAAACAGGTGGAGAACAGAGGGTTTCTAGGGCAATGAAACTATTCTGTATGATACTATAATGGTGGATATATGACATACATTTGTGGAAACTCACAGAAGGTACAACACCCAGAGTGAACCCTTGATAATGATGTATCAATGTTGCTTCACTGATTGTAACATATGCACTATATTGTAGGATGTTGATAGTTGGGGAGGCTGTGTATGTAATGCTGGGAGAAGGGTGGCAGGGATAACTATACAGGAACTGTTCATAGCTTCATGTAAGAACAGAAATTGTAAAACTACTAGAAGAAACTATAGTTGGAAAGCTCCACAACACTGGTCTAGGCAATGATTTCTTGTGCATGACCCCCAAAGGCCAGGCAACGAAAGCAAAAACAGACAAATGGAATTGCATCAAACTAAAAAGCTTCTGCAAAGCAAGGAAACAATTAACAAAGTGAAGAAACAATGCATAGATCGAGAGAAAATACTTAACAAATCTTTCATCTGATAAAGGGCTAATATCCAAAATGTACAAAGAACTCAAACTACTCAATAATGAAAACAAATAACCCTAATAAAAAATGGGCAAAGGACCTGAACAGACATTTTTCTTTTTTTTTTTTTTTTGAGACAGAGTCTTGCTCTGTCGCCCAGGCTGGAGTGCAGTGGCGCGATCTTGGCTCACTGCAAGCTCCGCCTCCTGGGTTCACGCCATTCTCCTGCCTCAGCCTCCCGCATAGCTGGGACTTCAGGCGCCCACCACCACACCCAGCTAATTTTTTTGTATTTTTAGTAGAAACGGGGTTTCACCATGTTAGCCAGGATGGTCTTGATCTCCTGACCTCGTGATCCACCCGCCTCGGCCTCCCAAAGTGTTGGGATTACAGGCATGAGCCACTGTGCCCAGCCCAGACATTTCTTGAAAGAAGACATACATGCATTCCTGGCCTTATGGCTAAAAACAAAATTTTTAAAAGAAGAAAAAAAATTGCCAAAAAATATATGAGAAAATGTTCAATATCAATAATTATCAGAGAATCACAAGTTAAAACCATAAGGAGTTGGGTATAGTGGTTCATGCTGGTAATCCCAGCACTTTCAGAAACCGAGGTGGGAAGATCACCTGAGCCTAGGAGTTCAAGACCAGCCCAGACAACATAGTGAAACCTCATCTCTACTAAAAATACAAAAGTTAACTGGGTGTGGTGGCACATGCCTGTAATTTCAACTACTCGGGAGGCTGAGGCATGAGAATTACTTGAACCTGGGAGGCAGAGATTGCAGTGAACCGAGATCGTACCACTGCACTCCAGCCTGAGCAACAGAGCGAGATTCTGTCTCAAAAAAAAAAAAAAAGAGCTAGGCATGGTGACACACCAGCTACTTCGGAGGCTGAGGTGGGAGGACTGCTTGAATGCAGGAAGTTAAGGCTGCAAATGAGCTGCCACTGCACTCCAGCCTGGGTGATGCAGCAAGACACTGTCTCAAACAAACAAAACCATAATGAGATGTCACCTCATATCTGTTAGCATGGTTACTATAAAAAAGATGAATGGTAACAAGTGTTAGTGAGGATATGGAGAAAAGGGAACCCTTTACACTGTGAGAAAGTAAATTAGTACAGATATTTTGGAAACTGTATGGAGGTTCTTAAAAAAAAAACACTAAAACTAGAATCACCATATGATCTAGCAGTCCCACTTTTGGGTACAGTATATATCCAATGAAACTGAAATCATTATGTCTGAGGATACCTGCATTCCCATGTTCACTGCAGTACTATTCACAATAGCCATGATATCCATTCATCAATTGCCCATCAATGAATGAATGGATAATGAAAAAGTGGAATGTAAGCACAATGAAATACTATTTGGCCTTAAAAAAGAAGGAAATTCTGCCATTTGCGACATGTGGAAAAACATGAAGGACACTTAGCTAAGTGTATTATAAGCTAGGTACAGAAAGACAAATACTGCATGGCCTCACATGTGCAATCTAAAAAAATCAAATACTCAGACAGAAGTAGAGAGCAGAATGGTGGTTTACCAGAGGCCGTGGGTGGAGAAGGCGGGTGGAGGAGAAAGGGAGAATGTTAGTCAAAGAGCATAAAGTTTCAGTCAGACAGGAGGAAGAAGTTTTAGTGATCTATTGCACAGCATGGTGACTATAGTTAATAACAATGTATTGTATCTATTTCAAAATTGCTAAAAGAGATTTTAAATGTTCTTACTACAAAGAAATAACTACATGAGGTGATGGATATGTTAACTAGTCTGATTCAATCATTCTACAATGTACACATGTATCATAACATGGGTACTCCATAAACATATACAATTATCAATTAAAAATCATTCTACAATGTACACATGTATCATAACATGGGTACTCCATAAACATATACAATTATCAATTAAAAATAAAATAAAAATTGGCCGGGACCAGTGACTTACGCCTGTAATCCCAGCACTTTGGGAGGCCGAGGCGGGTGGATCACGAGGTCAGGAGATCGAGACCATCCTGGCTAACATGGTGAAACCCCGCCTCTACTAAAAAAATACAAAAAATTAGCCGGGCATGGTGGCACACGCCTGTAGTCCCAGCTACTCAGGAGGCTGAGGCAGGAGAATGGTGTGAACCCAGGAGGCGGAGCTTGCAGTGAGCCGAGACTGTGCCACTGCACTCCAGCCTGGGCAACAGAGCAAGGCTCCATCTCAAAAAAATAAAAAATAAAAAAAAATAATAATAATAAAATAAAAATTTTGCCGGGCGCAGTGGCTCATGCTTGTAATCCCAGCACTTTGGGAGGCTGAGGCGGGCAGATCATAAGGTCAGGAGTTTGAGACCAGCCTGGCCAATATGGTGAAACCCCGTCTCTACTAAAAATACAAAAATTAGCCGGGCGTGGTGGTGGGTACCTGTAGTCCCAGCTACTTGGGAGGCTGAAGCAGGAGAACCACTTGAACCTGGCAGGCGGGGGGCTGCAGTGAGCCAAGATTGTGCTACTGCACTCCAGCCTGGGCAACAGAGCGAGACTCTGTCTCAAAAGAAAAAAAAGAAAAAAAGAAATAAAACAAAAAATTTAAAAATAAAAAACTTTTTTTTTTTTTTTTTTTTTTTTTTTGAGACAGTCTCGCTCTGTTGGCCAGGCTGGAGTACAGTGGCGTGATCTCGGCTCACCGCAACCTCCACCTCCTGGGTTCAAGCAATTCTTGTGCCTCAGCCTCCTGAGTAGCTGGGACTGCAGGTGTGTGCCACCACACCTGGCTAATTTTTGTATTTTTTTTAAATTCATTAATAAACACATATTACCTAGCAGAGAGCTTCAAACACAAGAGGTGCTCAGCACTTAACTGTGTTAACAAAAGTTAAAATGAGTTGCTTACTGATATTTCCAATGTGATTCCCAACAGCCCAATCACTATTACACAGCATTCTATATATAGAGCAGTTTCCCTTTACAGCAAAGTGATATTGTATTAAGATAAAATATATGCATCTTTTACTTTGTGTTCAGTCCCTTTAACTATATCAGCATACAGGATCCAGTAGATGGCCCTGTGAAATAAAGCCTAATGAAAAGATGATCCAATAGATTCAAATGTTTTAATCAGTATAAAGAAGGATGTGAAAATCTGCACTTGCATTTTCAATTTGCCCTGGAAAACTATCTGAAATATGAAGTAAAATCTATTTTGAGAAATCTCAACTCGTTTGTTTTTTCTAGTAATTGCTGCCAAATATGTGTAATCTTCTGACCACTCCCTCATTCTGCTGGATGACAGACTACCTTAGTGATAGTATATTTTAAGAATGTTTATTACCTTTGATTATTTAAAGAACTTATTCTGGTCCACATATCAAATAGGTCTTATTCTACAGCTCCTACCCCAAGGACACAGGCTAAGCTCGTAACTGGTAGTCTGGAGTGCCATGCCTGCACTCTCACTACACAGCATTCCCACTATATTCCCAAAAACCCCCTTGCCAATCCTCACTCCGTTGGGACCAGGAATAAGGCAAGGAAAGAGATAACTGATTATAAGACAATCCATGGCAAGCCAGGTCATCCTTTCTGACTAACCACAACTCTTGCCTCCTTACACCAGTGTTTTTCAACCTCAGCAATAGAGATTTTTGGGCCAGATGATTCTTTGTGTGGAGAGCTGCCCTTTGCGTTGTAGGATGTTTAGCAGCATCCCTGGCTCTATTCACTAGATACCAGTAGCACCCTCTCCCAGTTGTGACAACCAAAAATGTCTCCAGACACTGCCAAATGTCCAGTGGTTGGTGAGGAGAAGAGCATGTCAAAAATCACTGCTTGCAACCCCTGTTTAAGAGCCACTGCCTGACGAATAACATTATTAAGGCCACTCAGGAAAGTTTGCTTCCCCTTTGCCATGGTTGCTGTTGCTTCTCAGTCTAAAGCTGACTAGAACATAGTCCCTCCTCTTTTTGTATCAGGCATCCAAATGCCTGCTGTCTCATGAAAGAACATATTTTTGAGACAGAGCCTCGCTGTCGCCAGGCTGGACTGCAGTGGTGAGATCTCGGCTTACTGCAACCTCCATCTCCAGGGTTCAAGCGATTATCCTGCCCCAGCCTCCTGAGTAGCTGGGACTACAGACACGCGCCACCATGCCCAGCTAATTTTTGTATTTTTAGTAGAGATGGGGTTTCACCACGAGGCCAGGATGGTCTTGATCTCTTGACCTCGTGATCCGCCTGCCTTGGCCTTCGAAAGTGCTGGGATTACAGGCATGAGCCATTGCGTTCGGCCTATTCACTGTTTTTTTTTTAAAAGACCTATAAAAACCTCACAGTGCCCAGGAGTGGAAGCTTTAGATGTTGCCCTACTTCTTGACCTCCAACCTCAGCACCTGACAAAGCCCAGTGGGGGACCTCTTGGAGACACTGACAAAGTAAATCCCAATCGCCTTCCACATACATCATCCACTCAACCCAATGGAAATTCACACACCATCCACAGCATCCATTAAGCACCTCCATCCAACCTCAAAGGAAGAGTCTGGTGGGAGGTCAAGTCAAATGATGTCCCTTTTTCAATGAGAAGAGATCATAACTATTCAAAAATCTGCATTCAAATATGCTAAAAAGAATCTGAGTGGGCCTGGCATGGTGGCTCACACCTGTAATCCCAGCACTTTAGGAGGCTGAGGTGGGCGGATCACCTGAGGTTGGGAGTTCAATATCAGCCTGACCAACATGGAGGAACCTGGTCTCTACTAAAAAATATAAAATTAGCTGGGCGTGGTGGCGCATGGCTATAATCCCAATTACTTGGGAGGCTGAGGCAGGAGAATTGCCTGAACCCGGGAGGGGGAGGTTGCGGTGAGCCGAGATCGCGCCATTGCACTCCAGCCTGGGAAACAAGAGCAAAACTCCGTCTCAAAAAAAAAAAAAAAGAATCTAGGTGAAAAGAACACAGGAATTTTTGCAGCTTTTTTGTAAGTCTGAAATCACTTTTATAAAAAATTGGAATGGGCCAGGCACGGTGGCTCACGCCTGTAATCTCAGCACTTTGGGAGGCTGAGACGGGCGGATCACGGGGTCAGGAGATTGAGACCATCCTGGCTAACACGGTGAAACCCCGTCTCTACTACAAATACAAAAAATTAGCCAGGCGTGGTGGTGGGCGCCTGTAGTCCCAGCTACTCGGGAGGCTGAGGCAGGAGAATGGCGTGAACCCGGGAGGTGGAGGTTGCAGTGAGCTGAGATCACGCCACTGCACTCCAGCCTGGGCGACAGAGTGAGACTTTATCTCAAAAAAAAAAAGAAAAAAAAATTGGAATGGACTGGGCATGGTGGTTCATGCCTGTAATCCCAGCACTTCGGGAAACCAAGGTGGGAGGATCACTTGAAACCAGGAGTTCAAGACCACTTTGGCAATAGATTGAGACCTCATCTCTAAAAAAAATAAAAATTAAAAAATTAAAAATGTAAATGTATCCCCAAACAGGGATCCAATTGAGGTAATGAAAATGTTCTAGACCAGGCATGATGGTTCACACCTGTAATCCCAGCACTTTGGGAGGGTGAGACAGGAAGGATTGCTTGAGTTTAGAAGTTCAAGACCAGCCCGGACAATATAGCAAGACCTTCTCTCTACAAAAAATAAAAAATTAGCTGGGCATGATGGTTCAAGCTTATAGTTCCAGCTACTCAGGAGGCTGAGGTGGGAGAATTGCTTGAGCCCGGGAGGTGGAGGCTACAGTGAGCCATGGTCAAGCCACTGCACTCAGCTTGGGCAACAGAGCAAGACCCTGTCTCCCAGAAAAAAAAAAAAAAGGAAAAAAAAGAAAAGAAAAGAAAAAAAAAATGTTGTAAAACTAATTATAATAATAAATGTACAACTTGGTAAATTTACTAAAAAATCATTGAATTGTACAGTTAAAATGAGTGACTTTTATGATATATAATTTATGTCAATAATGTTTTCCCCCTTAAAAAAAGAAACCCTACAACTCTCCATATACTAAGAGAGTCAAAGATGATAGCCATAGTGTCAATGCTGCTTGAAAGAGGCCTCTAAGAAAGACATATGTGGAGAGCACACATTCTAGCTGCAATCCAGTCTTTTCCCATGGCTTTGAGCTTTGATTAGCAATTTCAGGAAACCAGGAAAGGTCTACACTGACAACTACAAACCATCCGATTACAGGAATCTCCCCTAAAAATTAGTCCAAGGATTTCTTAATGTTATTTTCATTTTCGGTCTACTTCAAAATAGTCCTTTATTTTTAACTGTGAATAACTCAAAGCAGAAAGTCTGCTCAACCTTACTGAGCATAAACTACATAACCAGTTCAAATGGAGCCTGTTACCAACTCCATCCATAACCTCTCAGATGTTTAGCTTAAATGTTCCTCTGTGGTAAGTAGATACCATTAGCAAAAAAATTCTTCATGCCTTTTTTTTTTTTTTTTTTTTTTAAGAGACAAGGTATTGCTCTGTCATTCAGGCTGGAGTGCAGTGATCTAATCATGGCTCACTTGAATTCCTGGGCTCAAGTGATCCTCCCACCTCAGCCTCCCGAGTAGCTGAAACTACAGGCATTAGCCACTGTGCCCAGCCCTCTTGATGCATTTTAAGACCATTTTACTCTAACTTCCTGACAAACTGATAGACAATCTTTTTGGGGGGTTGGTGTAGGGTGGAGGGTGGTAAATGAATCTGTACTTTATTTTAGATCTGGACTCATTCCCATTGTGCTGGAACCCTAAAAAACTTTTTTTTTTGAGACAGTCTTGCTCTGTTGCCCAGGCTGGAGTGCAGTGGTACAATCTCAGCTCACTGCAACCTCTGCCTCCCGGGTTCAAGCAATTTTCCTGCCTCAGCCTCCCGAGTAGCTGGGACTACAGGAACACACCACCATGCTGGGCTAATTTTCGTATTTTTGGTAGAGACAGGGTTTCGTCATGTTGGCCAGGCTGGTCTAGAACTCCTGACCTCAGGTGATCTACCTGCCTCAGCCTCCCAAAGTGCTGGGATTACAGGCGTGAGCTACCCGGCTTGGCCTTAAAAAAAGTTTCATACTACATTTAAAGACTTTTTTAAAAATTGAGATAAAATTCACATACCATAAAGTCCACCGTTTTAAAGTATATACAATTTAATGGCTTTTAGTACATGCACCAGCTTGGTCAACCATCATCACTATTTAATTCTAAAATATTTTCCTCATCCCAAAAAAGAGACCCTGTATCAATCAGTTATCATTCTCTATTCTCTCCTGCCACCTCCACCCCCACTCCCCCGCCACCCTTGTGCCCACTAACCACTACTCTACATCCTGTGACACACCACCTTTTCCACTACATGTTTTCCTTTGGAAACAGCATTTGCAAAGATTAAGCACAAATTTCACTTGACCACAGATTTTGGTAATATATACATCATTAATATACAAAATTAACCTCACAAATCTCACCCTGTGAGATTAAAACTAATTAT
The DNA here is from genome assembly GCF_028885655.2 of Pongo abelii. Classification (NCBI taxonomy): domain Eukaryota; kingdom Metazoa; phylum Chordata; class Mammalia; order Primates; family Hominidae; genus Pongo; species Pongo abelii. The sequence goes on from NC_085928.1 coordinate 104,434,328, forward strand.
TCTGGCTGGGTGCCGTCACTCACGCCTGTAATTCCAGCACTTTGGGCGGCTGAGGCGGGTGGATTGCCTGAGGTCAGGAGTTCGAGAGCAGCCTGGCCAACATGGTGAAACCCTGTCTCTACTAAAAATACAAAAATTAGCCAGGTGTGGTGGCGTGCCTGTAATTCCAGCTACATGGGAGGCTGAGGCAGGAGAATCACTTGAACTCGGGAGGCAGAGGTTGCAGTGAGCCAAGACCGTGCCATTGCACTCCAGCCAGGGTAACAAGAGCAAAACTCTGTCTCAAAAAATAAATAAATAAAAATAAAAATAAATAATAATTATTCTAGGCTGAGTACAGTGGCTCACACTTGTAATTCCAGAACTTTGTGAGTCTGAGGCAGGACTGCTTGAGTCCAGGAGCAAAAGGCCAGCCTGGACAACATAGTGAGATCTCATCTCTACCTCCCCTCTACCCCCTCAAAATTAGCCAGGTGTGGTGGTGCGCACCTGTAGTCCCAGCTATTCAGAAGGCTGAGGTGGGGAGGATGGCTTGAGCCCAGGAGGTTGAGGCTGCAGTGAGCCATGATCGTGCCACTGCACTCCAGCTTGGGTGATAGAGCAAGACCCTGTCTCAATAAAATAAAATATAAAATAAACATTATTCTAGATAAACTAATTATCAGTTCATCAATATCCTTAACAAGAAATGTGCACACATAATCTATGCACTAGAGGATGAATGACAACACTTAAACACCTGTGGAGGGGCACATAAAGACACACTGTAACCTCCAAGTTCAACTTGAATGAAGAAGATACCTAATAACACTCAATGTCACCTGCAGCCTACAAGAATTTTCTGATAAAAGAACTACCTGCAATGCTACCTGCAGAAACAACAGGCTGTTTACTGTAGGAAGGCAGGTATGGTCATGGTCTTCTGCCCTCATATGCCTGAATGCTTGTGCACTCATTCCTTAGACACTTTACGACAGGTGTTACCCCAACCCTCTTGCTGTCTGTCTAGAAATCCCGAGAGGTCCTGAACAAAAGCACTATGTGAACTGGCTGTCTAAAATCAAGCTGCCACCCAAAGCAGCACTGCCTGCCACTTTCAGCCAACTCTGAATCCCAAGAGGTGGATAAGCAGCCAAGGAAAAAGAGAAGTTGGTAAAACCAGGCAGAGTCTAGTGTTATGAATCACCCTTTACTACAGAGCACTTACTACATGCCAGTTATCATGCTGATCACTTTACATATACTACATACTCTAACCTCACAACTGCACTATGGGTGGTATTATGATCATCCTCTCATTTTATAGATGAGAAAACTGAGGTTCAGAAGTTACAAAAGAGAGGCCAGGCACGGTGGCTCATGCCTGTAATCCCAACACTTTGAAAGGCCAAGGTGGGCGGATCACCTGAGGTCAGGAGTTCAAGTCCAGCCTGGCCAACATGGTGAAACCCCGTCTCTACTAAAATACAAAAATTAGCTGGGCGTGGTGGTGTGTGCCTGTAATCCCAGCTACTCGGGAGGCCAAGGCAGGAGAATCGCTTGAACCCGGGAGGTGGAGGTTGCATTGAGCCCAGATCACACCACTGCACTCCAGCTTGGGGAACAGAGCGAGATCCGTCTCAAAAAAAAAAAAAAAGTTACAAGAGTCAGAAGGCAATGAAGCTGCAATTCTAAATCTTTCTGTGCTATGAACCTTATACCATCTGAATGTACATAAGGTCATAAACCAAAGTTATAATCAAGATCACTAACTGAACTATGCCTTTGTATGACCCCTGAGCTAATGAGATGTGACAACACAGAAGCATGAGGTTAAAACATATAGGTATATTTCCAATTTATAACAAATTAAGAACTAAACTACTTTAATCCATAGAAATAAACCATGATTTGTGACAAAAATAATTATAAACCCATTGTAGGACACATACCAGAAGGTTCCCTTAAAACTGCCAAATGATAAATGTTTATTTTTCAAATTCAAGAGAATTAAAATGAATCCAGTTTAGAGCACCTCTCATAATTAAAGAGCCTGAGATGTGGCAAATAATGGGCTGGTTATCAGAGCTTAGGGTGTTTTGCTTTGAGAGACAGCATCTCATTCTGTTGCCCAGGCTGGAGTGCAGTGACACCATCACAGCTCACTGCAACCTTGAACTCCTGGGCACAAGTGATCCTCCTACCTCAGCCTCCAGAGTAGCTAGGACTACAGGTGTGCACCACCATACCCAGCTAATTTAGAACTTACGGTTTTAAAGCCACAGGCTAGATTCCCTACATGGCCTAACCTACTCCATGTGGTACTGTCTGTCTCCTGCTCTTTCTCTTTAGAAAATTTAAGATTCTCATGGCCGGGCACGGTGGCTCACGCCTGTAATCCCAGCACTTTGGGAGGCCGAGGTGGGTGGATCACGAGGTCAGGAGATCGAGACCATCCTGGCTAACATGGTGAAACGCCATCTCTACTAAAAATACAAAAAAATTAGCTGGGCATGGTGGCAGGCGCCTGTAGTTCCAGCTACTCGGGAGGCTGAGGCAGGAGAATGGTGTGAACCCAGGAGGCAGAGCATGCAGTGAGCTGAGATCATGCTACCGCACTCCAGCCTGGGCAACAGAGCCAGACTCTGTCTCAAAAAAAAAAAAAAAAAAGAAAAGAAAAGAAAATTTAAGATCCTCTCTTGAAGGCTAAGGCAGCAGAAACTCCTACTAAGGGCCAGACATGGTAGCTCACTCCTGTAATCCCAGCACTTTGGGAGGCTGAGGTAGGCGGATCACTTTGACCTCAGGAGTTCGAGATCAGCCTGGGCAACATGGCAAAACCCCATCTCTACAAAAATACAAAAATTAGCCAGGCACATGTCTGTAGCCACAGCTACTTGGGAGGCTGAGGCATGAGAGTGGCTTGAGCCCCAGAAACGGAGGTTGCAGTAAGCCGAGATCGCACCACTGCACTCCAGCCTAGGAGACAGAATGAGACCCTGTCTCAAAAAAGAAAAAAAAAAACAAAAAACTCCAACTAGGGAAGCTGGAAGGAGTCCCCTGATAATCAGCATCAATCAACAGGCTAAATGAGAAGTATTGTTGATGGGAAAAAAAAAAAATCCTCCTAGGCACTGCCACCAAATCCTCTTTTTGCCATATACTCCATTAAGCAAGACCAGAGCTGCTGGTAACTTAAGACTTTGTTTCAGATGAGAAGTTGTTGTGAAAACAACAAAGATGCACTCAACATTCACTTTGTGCCCGCCCCAGTTCTTTTTTTTTTTTTTTTGAGACAGAGTCTCGCTCTGTCGCCCAGGCTGGAGTGCAGTGGTGCGATCTTGGCTCACTGCAAGCTCCGCCTCCCAGTTCACGCCATTCTCCTGCCTCAGCCTCCCAAGTAGCTGGGACTACAGGCACCCGCCACCATGCCTGGCTAATTTTTTTGTATTTTTAGTAGAGACGGGGTTTCACCATGTTAGCCAGGATGGTCTCCATCTCCCGACCTCGTGATCCGCCCGTCTCGGACTCCCAACGTGCTGGGATTACAGGCATGAGCCACCACACCTGGCCACCAGCCCCAGTTCTAATCGCCTTACATGCATTAACTTATTTAATTCTTAGACGTGTGTGAGGGTACATTAAAACACAGAGAAGTTAAGCCACTTGTTCAAGTACACCTTAGAAAGTGATGGAGCCGAAATGCAACCCCCGGTAGTCTGCTTCCAGAATACTATGTTATACTGCTACATTATACTGCTTCATGTCCAGTCGAGTCTCGATCACTGGGCTGGGCACAGTGGCTCACATGTGTAAGCCCAGCACTCTGGGAGGCCAAGGTGGGCGGATCACCTGAGGTCAGGAGTTCAAGACCAGCCTGGCCAACATGGTGAAACCCCATTTCTATTCAAAATACAAAAATTAGCCGGGCATGGTGGCACATGCCTGTAATCCCAGTTACTCAGGAGGCTAAGGCAGGAGAATCACTTGAACCCAGGAGGCAGAGGTTGCAGTGAGCACCTCTGCGCTACAGCCTGGGCGACACAGCAAGACTCCATCTCAAAAAAAAAAAAAAGTCTCAATCAGTGGATAAATCGCACCCCTGCGCTACAGCCTGGGCGAACCAGCGAGACTCCATCTGAAAAAAAAAAAGTCTCAATCAGTGGATAAATAGCCAAAATGTATAATCAAGTCATCGATCCTTAAACTCACTTTTAATTTTCTTGAATACCCCAACTCTCTTGAGAGCGAGACTCTTCAACAACCCTTGGTTTGTACTCATTAATTGTTTTAATTTTTTTTCTAGCTAGGATATGAACCTATACACTCATTTTAGAATGCAGTTCCCCATGTTTCTACTACTACCCTTCTGAGGGTGATCAGGAAAAAGTACTGAAATTGAAGTTTCCAGCAAGAATGGCATGATTCAAGCCCTAAGTTATACAGCTGAGCTCTGGCTAGGATGCTGGATACTCCTCAATGAAGTGTTTTTGGGGTGACAGTTGTTTAGGTAACACTACAACCTTCAACCTACAGATTATTGGTTTTGTTGCTTGGAATGCACACAATTTAAGTACTAAAGTGTTTCAGATAGTATTATGTCTTTACTACCAATTTAAGTTTCCAACAAACTAGGTTCTTCACCAATTTTTTCCATCATGGCCTCACAAATAGCATTCTCATCACTAAAAACATAAGCTTTCTCTGTTGCTTTTTTTTTTTTTTTTTTTTTTTTTGAGGCAGGATCTCTCATTCTGTCGCCCAGGTTGGAGTGCAGTGGCACAATCACGGCTCACTGTAGCTTTGACCTCCCAGGCTCAAGCAATCCTCCCACTTTAGCCTTCCAAATAGCTGGGACAATAGGCATGTGCCACTACACCCAGCTAATTTTTAACAATGTTTTGTAGAGACGAGGTCTTGCTATGTTACCCAGGCTGGACTCAACTCGTGGGCTCAAGTGATCCCCCTGCCACAGCCTCCAAAAGTGCTGGAATTATAGGTGTGAGCCATCACACCTGGCTTCCCTATTGCTCTAATTTTAATCACAAGGACAGACCACATTTGAGATTTGTTTCCTATATATACCTTCAAAAACACTCTTGTATCTTCAATAACCCAAACTCTTAATTTTGTTGACACACACACAAAAAAACACTATTTCATAAAACTTCATGTATTCCACAGCCTTCATTCCTCACACCAGAAAAAGTCAATGCTTAAAGGAATTTTCACATCAGATGATAACAGAACCCTTTTTCTTTGCACTTTAGAAAGACTGATAGTGTCATACAAAAAGGTGAGTAAGGCTGGATGCAGTGGCTCATGCTTACAATCCCAGCAATTTGGGAGGTCCAGGTGGGAGGATCACTTGAGGCAAGGAGTTCAAGAGCAGCCTGGGCAACACAGTAAGACCCCATCTTTACGAACAGATTCTTTTTTTTTTTTTTTAATTAGCCGAACATGGTGGCAGGTGCCTGTAGTACAGCTACTCAGAAGGCTGAGGTGAGAGGATTGCTTAAGCCCAGGAGTTCAAAGCTGCAATGAGCTCTCATCGTACCACTGTACTCCAGCCTGAGCAACAGAACAGAACCCTAAGTCTCAAAAAAATAAAAATTTAAAAATAGGCCAGGCATAGTGGCTCACACCTGGAATCCCAGTGCTTTGGGAGGCCGAGATAGGTAAATTGCTTGAGTCCAGGAGTTCAAGACCAGCCTGGGGAATGTTGCAAAACCCTGCCTCTACGGGAAAAAAAAAAAAAAAAAAAAAATTAGCCAGCTGTGGTGGTGGTAGTTCCAGCTACTAAAGAGAACTCAGTTGTGAGGATCACTTCGGCACAGGAGATCGAGGCTGCAGTGAGCCATGATTGTCCACTATACTCCAGCGTAGGTGACAGAGGGAGACCTTGTCTCCAATAAGAGGAGAGGGGAGGGGAGGGGAGGAGAGGAGGGGAGGGGGGAGGGGAGCGGAGGGGAGAAAAGGGAGAGAAAAAAAGAAAAAGAAAAAGAAAAAGAAAAAGGAAAGGAAAGGAAAGGAAAGGGGAAAGGAGAATAAAAATTTCAGAGAAATGAATACCTCTCCCAGAGTTATCTTCTATAAGGGCACTTTAGTGACTAAGCTGGCCAAATAATAGACAACAAGCATCACACCAGCATACTTGAGAACATAAAATGCTAATTCCTGCACACCAAATGCCAACAGTCTGAGAGGGCTAGTACTCACAACTGGGCAACCACTGAAAGGGATTAAGATTTTAACACAATATTTCTTACTCCCCTCCCCAAGTCCCAGAGCAATGGCACACAAAGCAGAAGGAGATAATATGTACCCTCAATATCCCAGAGACTTGACAACAAAGAAAGCCAAGAGCATATGACAGGGCTAGAAATACACTCTGCAGAAGGGTGGAACGAAAGGCTCTGCCTGACAGTGCTTGCTGGCTGCCCCCTTCTCCTAGACGGAAATGGTGATGGTACAGGCTAACAAGATTCATACCTTCATACCTGTTGGAAATTATTTCTCCAGATAGACAGCTGCTGCCTAAGTGACACCCTGATGGGTCACCACAGCCACAAAGCTCAGTACCGCTGCAGAGCATCCTACTGTTTGACAGCTTGATCTAGGCACTGGGAAAAGGCTAGAGGACCTTGGTTATCATCTTGAGCAACTTCACGAAGGCACACATACCCAACAATATTTGACAAAGCAAGCTAGCAGAAAATTCCTTTATTTCCATCCCCTAGGCCTACAAGTACCAGCCAATGATAAATAAAAGACATTTCACATCAAGAGTCGGAATAGCAAAGAGTTACAAAAAAACTCAACTCAAAGTACTTCGGAGTAACCTTCTCAGAGGCACACACACACTCAGGCTCTACTAAGAGTTGCCAAGCAGATCGTGGTGACTCAGAATCTGTACCAATTTGGTTTGTAAGTAAAACTGGGGGAAAGGATAGACAAAGAGTTTTTTTTTTGTTTTTTTTTTTTTTTTAATTTAGACAGGGTCTCACTATTTACCCCATGCTCCCATGCTCATTTCAAACTCGTGGGCTCAAGTGATCCTCCAGCCTTGGTCTCCCAAAGTGGTGGGATTATAAGCTTGAGCCATAGTGCCCGGCCTACAAACACATTTTATCTTCCACAAATATTTACTTTATTTATTTATTTATTTATTTAATTTTATTGTTTTTTTTGAGACGGAGTCTTGCTCTGTCAGCAGGCTGGAGTGCAGTGGTGCGATCTTGGCTCACTGCAACCTCCACCTCCTGGGTTCAAGCAATTATCCTTCCCCAGCCTCCCGAGGAGCTGGGACCACAGGTGTGCACCACCACGCCCGGCTAATTTTTTTTGTATTTTAGTAGAGACGGGGTTTCACCTGGTTGGTCAGGATGGTCTCGATCTCCTGACCTCATGATCCGCCCGCCTCAGCCTGCCAAAATATTTACTTTATTCACCCTGAGGAGTCAGGACTTTTTCCCTCACATTCTTATGCCTCTCATAAGATTGTTTACTATGTCATAAGGAGCTTAATCCACATCCATTTCCTTAAAGAATTAGTTTTATTAAACTTCAGATATAAAAATAAATTTATTTTCTTATAATTATAATTGAAGTCCAGGCACGGTGACTCATGCCTGTCATCCCAGCACTTTGGGAGGCCAAGGCAGGCAGATCACCTAAGGTCTGGAGTTCAAGACCAGCCTGGCCAACATGGTGAAACCCCATCTCTACTAATAATACAAAAATTGGCAGGACATGGTGGCTCATGCCTGTAATCCCAGCACTTTGGGAGGCCAAGGCAGTCGGATCACCTGAGGTCAAGAGTTTGAGACCAGCCTGGCCAACATGGTGAAACCCCATCTCTACTAAAAATACAAAAATTAGCCAGGTGTGGTGGTGGGCACCTGTAATCCCAGCTATTTGGGAGGCTGAGGCAGGAGATTCACTTGAACCCAGGAGGTAAAGGTTGCAATGAGCTGAGATCATGCCACCGCACTCCAGCCTGGGCCACAGAGCGAGACTCCATCTCAAAAAAAAAAAAAAAAGAAAAAGAAAAAAAAATTTACCCAAGCATGGTGGCACATATCTGTAGTCCCAGCTACCTGGGAGACTGAGGCAGGAGGATCTCTGGAACCCGGATGGCGGAGGTTGCAGTGAGCCGAGATTACGCCACTGCACTCCAGCCTGGCTGGACTCCGTCTCACACACACACACAAAATTTATAATTGGAAATTACTTGACATGTGGAGGAGGGTAAGAGAGAGAAAGAAGGACATCGAATTTCAAATTAATTCAAATGCTACCAAGTGCTAGGTACTATAGTAAGTGTTCTGGATACATTATTCACCAAGAGTCACAACTTAAATGTATGTCACTCCTCAAGAAGTTTCCCTGACCATCCCTCTAAAATTGCCACCATGATGCATTCTCCCAATACCCTGCTTCATTTTCTTTATAGCACTCAGGTATCAGCTATTACACTGAGTATTTAGCACAGAGGCAAAGGACTTAATCACATTCACTGCTTATGAATTAATGAGTGTTCTCAAAATTGGACAGACTGTCAGAATAGGATCCACCGTAAGCACACAGATTGGAAGCTTTTTTCTTCTCTCCAAAATTGGCATGTAGCAGTTTCTGACACATGATTAGTACAGTTGTCCCTTGGTGTCCACAGGGGATTGCTTCCAGGATCCACAAGAACACAAAAATCTCAGGATGCTCAAGTCCCTTATATAAAATCACATGGTATTTGCATACAACCTACACACATCCTCCAATATACTTTAAACCATCTCTAGATTACTTATAATATATCTAATACCTAATAAAGACTATATAAATAGTTAACCATACTTTTTTGTTTGTTTTTTGAAATGAGGTCTCACTCTGTCACCCCAGGCTAGAGTGCAGCAGAGTGATCACAGCTCACTGCAGTCTCAATCCAGGCTCAAGTAATCCTCTCATCTTAGCCTCCCAAGTTGATAGCCACCACACTTGGCTAATTTTTTCACTTCTATTTTTTGTAGAGATGGGATCTCCCTGTGTTGCCCAGGCTGGTCTCAAACTCCTGGCCTCAAGCAATCCTCCCACCTGGGCCTCCCAAAATGTTGGGATTACAGAGCTAAGCCACCACTCCTGGCCTGTTTTATTTTTTATCGTTGCAGTGTTAATGCATTTTTTTCCTGAATATGTCCAATCAGCATTTGGTTGAATCTATGGGTGTGGAACCTGTGGATACAGAGTGTCACCTGTATTTAGTAAGTGATTCAGTGATGGACACTGAACAAATGGTCAATGAGAATCCTCTTAAGTCTAGGGGATATGGTCCTAAGCCTGTCATTCTTTAAGCATCTGACAAGCTTAAACTACTAACAAGGTAAGGATACATCAAAAGTCTTCTCTAATGAGTGCTTGCTCCCAAAGCATTTAGAGCATGTCATCTCCATACCCATAAGAGGAGAACTTGGCCAAGAAAAGTACATATAATGAGCCACACTGAGTTAAACAAAGCTGAACAAAGCATCAGGCTATAGAAGAAGAAGAGTTCTCATCTAATAACTACTCTTCTCTGGCAGAGCCTTCTTTTAAGATTCTGGGCCTGGCTGGGCATGGTGGCTCATGCCTGTAATCCCAGCACTTTGGGAGGCCGAGGCAGGCAGATCACCTGAGGTCGGGAGTTTGAGAGCAGCCTGACCAACATGGAGAAACCCCATCTCTACTAAAAATACAAAATTAGCCGGGTGTGGTGGCGCATGCCTGTAATCCCAGCTACTCAGGAGGCTGAGACAGAAGAATCGCTTGAACCAGGGAGGCGGAGGTTGCAGTGAGCCGAGATCGCACCATTGCAATCCAGCCTGGGCAACAAGAGCAAAACTCCGTCTCAAAAAAAAAAAAAAAAGAAAGAAAGAAAGAAAGATTCTGGGCCCACTGTATTCACACTGTTAAGTATAGGCAGTGGGTACATTAAAAAAAAAAAGAAAAAAAAAAACACATCAAACTATATTCCTAAGTTTCTTTTCCTACTTTACAGATGGAGGAACTGAAACAACTCAAAGAAAACAACTTTCCCCAAGGAAGCACCATAACAAGGATTCTACCCATTTATTAATTCCTCCCAAAACTACCAGGCAGGGTTCTATTAAAGACATAGATGAAAAATCTAGGTGGCAAGCTGAGTAACTCCAGATAGTTCAAACGTAAGGTGAGTACAGATTCTGATTCACCAGCTCTGACTATACGCAGCCAAAGACTTGAGTATGCAACTCCAATTGGCAAAGAACAATGATGAATGCAATAGACACCAACAATCCACTCCTCTCTCTTCCCTGATAGCTCTCTTTTGGAAGTAGCCCCTGCAGGCAGGACTTGATGCCACAGGAGTCACCATCAGAGGTCTTCACCCTAGGTCTGGGTGTAACTATTGACCTAGAATTTCTGTGCTAGGCAGATCCTTGGGGTCACAGACAATCAAGGATCACTCTTTGCATCAGGATTACCATCTCAGTCACACTCCAAAAGGAAACACTCCAGATGTGTCTTTTTTTTTTTTCCAACTATTGTCTTTGGAATCTAGTCCAAAAGCAACTGGGCTCTAGCTTTTAAAATGCACTGTGCCCATTAAGTTTTCTAGAGAAAGCTTTCCAGACTTTTTAAAGATTTTCCTCACAATCGATGGTTGGAATGCAGTATGCTCCAAAGACAGACTTCTTGTACCTTTCCAAAGTAAAATCATTTGAAACCCTCCCTCCCCATATATAAAAAAATATATCCTTCCAGCATCATTTGACCGAAGTATAAAGCAACCTGGTTGGCCTCCATGCATCCGATGGCATCTTCCAAGAGTGAAAACTCCACGCAGACATAGCCATAGTCGTAACCTGGGGACAGCATTTAAATACAGACGGGAGTGGTGTTAGTGCCTTGCAAACACAAAAGACACACTTAAATCCCCTGTTTCTGAACCCCTTAAACACAAGCCCTCCCAACTAACCCCTCCCTCCCCTACACTAGGTAAAGTTGCTACCCCAAATAGAAAAAAGTATTGAAGAAAAGTCTTGATGTTTCTGGACTTTGAGATTCATTCCAAAATAGCCTTTTCTATTAATCAAGAAGATCCTTTGCCCTCTTTAGCACTGGTGATCTGGTGAAGGTACCCCAGAATTGGGTAATCCCACAGAGAGTTCATGTGGGGACCCGAAACATTTTAACCACAGGCTAAATCTTCTGGAAAAACAAAATCGACAAGAGCAAGAAAGTATCTGGGAAAAAAAAAAAAAAAAGTATCCCGAGAGAAGAAAAAAAGCAATTATCCCCAGGCTATGCTAATAGTCACCACTTTTCAAGCAGAAACCACCTTCAAAGACAGAAGTGCTGACAGACTGAGGCAACTATTCTGTTTGGATACCACAGGAGGCTTCTGGTTGGCAGGGGACAGACCATTTCAGGTCTCCTCTTTTTTTCCTTGTTTCAACTCAAGTCATAAACCAGCTAAAATCTTTATAAAAGGAAGAAGGTGTAAAAGCATAAATAAGTACAAATAACTGTGTCCAAAATTGTGCTTATGCACAAAGACTGGTGGTGGGGCAAGCTGGGAGAAAGACAGCAGTTGTTAGCAATCAATACAGGTTTAAGAACTGTACAAACCATCAGAGCTATAAAATACCCTTCACCTTACTCCTAAGCAAGTGTCATTTGCAGCACAGGCCTGAGAGTTATAAGACCCATGAGACTGGGAAGTCCTGGGATTTATAGGTTGCTGAACTAGAATCTAACCAGTCCTATAATTTCCCTGATACTGCCACCATGTGACTACAAAAATACACTTGTCAATGCAATGCTCCCCAAGTGGCTTCCATGCTTGCTTCCTCCACTGCCTCAGAGGATAAAGAAGCTCATCTCTGGGAATCACACTGTGTAAATGGAACAGCAAGAAAAAGATGTGATGTTCAGATGAGAAACAAAACTCAGGCAAAGAAATACACAAAATCCTATGATAATTTTGACCACAAAGTATATATAACAATAGGAAACTGATATCACTGAATCAATGTATCAAAGATCAATAAAACTAGAGCAATAGAAAGTATAAGTTTAAAAACATACCACATTTGGTGAAATGAGTTAAGATTCCTTGTCACATGAAATGAATGGCTTCAAAATGTTTTACTAATAACAATAAACTTTGATTTTAGACTTGTTAAACACTCCAAGTTAACTATGAAACATTACAATGGTATAGGTTGATCCTTGTTTTGAGTTTCAGAAAATGACTAGGAAGAAGAAAAACAATCTACTAGAAACCTCAGCACTACTGTAGGATGAGAAATAGATTTTCTAATCCACTTTCACAGTTTTGACCAACATGGATTAAAACTAACCCCTCCAAACTTACCACAAAATCAGTCTCCTCTGCTTAATAACTCTTTGAAGAAATAAAAGTACTTTAGAGAAACAGCGTGCATATCCTATTAACAATGGAAACTGTTTTGTTACTTAATTCCTTTCAAGTGAATCTTCTTGATCAAACTCATTGAACACCTAATACATAAATCACTCTGCATTTTATAAACAGCTCTGAATATTCTTGGGAAACATTACAGAATAACAGAAGGAACTAAGACACCTGTTAGCACCAAATATCCATTGCAAACACTCAAATGCATGTCCACAATCAGAAAGGGTTAGCCATGGAACAAGCAGGTGTACTCTCTAGTGTGTTGATTACCTCTACAGAACATATCAATGGAGTACCCAGGTGTGTGGAAAGCAACCCTCTCCATAGCTGCCCGGATGAAAAACATAGGGAACTAATACCAAAACTGGCAAAGCCCTAAGTTTCCTTTCTGTGCTTAAAGAAGTAACTACTGTGGCCCAGAGGAGCACACAGAATCTGTGGACAGAGAGAGAAAAGATTCATGACAACGTTCATACTTTGCTAAAGGACAACTAGACATTGGGAAGAAAAAGATACAGAAAACATTATGAGCATCTAATATAGCATTTCTAGACATCAACCCTGCAATACTATATGTTGACAACATACTTCAGATTTAATATTATATTCACAAGCCCAACACTAGATTTATTCTGACTGAAACTTTAGCTATCAAACAAGAACAGAAATTTAAGGTTTAACTATACCGCCTAAAACGTTAAAAAAAAAAAAGGTATTTTGTGTGTTCAAGACCCATGGTTGTGCCATAAGGATTTTCAGCAATTAGCAAAATAGACAATGAAAGTAAGTCACATTTACATAGAACTTGTTGGTTCAAGATTTTATTCTAAATAATTTGTATATACTGATTTAATATTCACAATACTAACTTAAGAGGTAAATATTATTAACCTGATTTTAGCCATGGAGAAGAAGGCAAAGAAAGGATAGGTAAATTGATCAAAGTAACCAAGTAAGTACCAATACTGAGCTTTAAATGCAAGCAGTCCAGATTCAAGTTGATGTTTTTAACCACTACACTCTAGCCTCTCACTCTTCAATAAGATCATAGACCAATTTAAATAATCTTAATTCTAAACTCTAGAAGCCTAGTTACAGAAAGGGTCCCATATGCCTGAAAACATACATCTATGCCCCTGTTAAGAAATAAGCCTAGTTAAGAAATATTCAACTTAGCAGCATAACAGTTGCTTCTGTTTTAAATATCTATGGCAGAACTATAGTGAGTAGACCTGAGTATGCAAATTAGAAAGCATTCTAAGGAGCTGATTATACTAGCTCCCAAAATTCTTCTGAAAAGACGAAAACTAAAATGTCTTTTGTAAATGACAGCTACAAAAATTGTATAGCAATATGGAAAGATACTTGATATAGTATATTTTAAGAGCCTTAAAAATGAATATACCCTTATGGATAATTATGTAAAATGTATATAGGAAAAAGGACTGGAATTAAATTGCATCTAACTCAAGGGTTAGAGACAAAAGTCAGCATGTGACATAAAAACCATGCACTGTCAAAAATCATACTTGAAGACCCCAAGGTGAAGAACAACATACCATCTTTCAATTTAGGTAAGTCCAACATTGCCAGTTTTTCTTCCAGCGCTGCAACAGATCACTTTTCCTTTGGTTGACATCAGATGAAGAGGTTGGCTTACATTTAAGGGCCATAAGGTATGAAAATATATTGCTTTAAATAACAGAATCACAGCCAGCACAGTGAATGCCCACTCAGAGAAACTTAGAAAAGGAGACAAACTGAAGCCACAGGCGAGTCTCATCCCCACTGCCCATGCTCACTCCAGGAGTGAGAAAACAGGGTGTGGGAAGTGGGGAGGGGGATACAGTTCAAACGAGCACAGGTGGACATACAAAAATCAGAAAATGCATATAATGCAACACAACTGTATACCAAAATGATTACAGTGGTTGTATTGCTATAGTGGGATAATCGGGGATTTTCTTTATTTCCCAAATGTAATTTTACAATTCACAGAAAAGGCACAGAAGATATTCTACCCAGAGACCTAAACATTCTGCCAACCAACCTTGAGATTAGAATGGCTAGGAACCATATGGAATCATCAAGATGGTAAACTCAGTGTTAACCTTCCCATGGACAGACTTATTTTTACCAATGAGAGTAACAAAAAAATCTACTTTATTATCCCTTTCTTCCACTGTCACATGCTGGAAAGAAGTCTGGAGGGTCTTTGTGCTTATTTATATGACTATTACAAAGCATAGCTAACTAAATTTTCTAACCTAAATTTACAGATCTCATAGAAATGTGAATACTCCTTATAATTTTTTTTTTTTTTTTTTTTTAGACAGAGTCTTGCTCTGTCGCCCAGGCTAGAATGCAATGGCACACGATCTCGGCTCATTGCAACCTCTGCCTCTCGGGCTCAAGTAATTCTGCCTCAGGCTCCTGCGTAGCTGGGACTACCACGCCCGGCTAATTTTTGTATTTTTAGTAGAGACGGAGTTTCGCCATGTTGGCCAGGCTGGTCTCGAACTCCTGAGCTCAGGTGATCCGCCTGCCTCAGTGCTGGGATTACAGGCGTGAGCCACCGCGCCTGGCCACCTTATATTTGTTTTAGGCAAATGAGAAGAATGAGAACAGGGCAAGGGAAAAAAATCTATAAAGGTAACAAATTTCACGTCTTCTCTATCTTCATTAACCATGTGGTTGCCTGTTTCCCAAAAATGTATCTGTGATAAAAGCCAACCAGGTGGTTACAGGAGAATAAGGTACATAAAACAAAACCCTGATAAATAATACTCAATCTCAGAACTAACTCTTCAATCTCTGCCCCTAGAAAAGCTGACTCATGAGATACTGACAAACATAACCCTGTATGGTTTAAGTCAATTATTAGTCTACAACAGGCCCAATTTTCATAATAATTATAAGGAATATTTGTTTAGGTAAATGAGATGGATCTTCAAACTGTTCTAGGAAAACCCAATGAACATACCCAAATCCAGCTGAATTTCCCATCAAGAGAGTACTGGTTGACATTGAAAAAGCCCAGAATACACATCCAGAAAGTAAAACGGGGAATCAGGATTTTAAAGAACACAACTAGCAGGAAGGTTTTTTTTTTTTTTCCTTTTTTTTAAGAAGCCTTTGTCAGAAGGAGTTTATTTTACTGCTATCTTTGAGAGGAAACACACACACACACACACACACACACACACACACACACACACACACACACACACACCACAGCCTTTTTCTCCAAACAAAAAGTATTATTTTTGTGAGAACAAAGCATTATGAATATAAAAGGCACCATGAAACATCAATAGATTCAAGAGGTCTTACTTTTATAGGTCCTGTTTTCCTAATTCCATTTCATTGATAATACAGGTTTTTAGAAAAGTAAAATATCAAGTTAGAGATTTTAGCAAAACCAAAACAATTGATCCAGGTATCTGAATTCCTGTCAATGTGAATAACAGAATAAAGAGGCTTTGTGCGCAAGATTTCCAACAGGTACTTTGCTCTGTTAAAATCTCATGCGAGGCTGGGTGTGGTGGCTCGTGGATATAATCCCAGCACTTTAGGAGACCAAGGTAGGAGGATTACTTGAGCTCAGGAGTCCCAGCCTCGGCAATATAATGAGACCTTGTCTCTACAAAAAAACAGAAAAAATTAGCCGGGTGTGGCAGCACGCACCTATAGCCCCAGCTACTTAAGAGGCTGAGGTAGGAGGCTCACTTGAGCCTGAGAAGCCAAGGCTACAGTGAGCCATGACTGGCCTACTGCACTCCAGCCTGGGCAACAAAGTGAGACCCTGTCTCAAAACAACCAAACAAACAATCCCACTTGAATTATGAAAATTAGGAAAATATCTGACTTATATGTCAAATTATCATGAGGGAAGGATAAAATTGGTCCACATGAAACCCATCACCTTGAAATCTTTTTTTTTATTTGAGATGGAGTTTCGCCTTTGTCACCCAGGCTAGAGTGCAATGGCACGATCTCGGCCCACTGCAACCTCTGCTTCCTGGGTTCAAGCGATTCTCCTGCCTCAGGCTCCCGAGTAGCTGGGATTACAGGCGTGCAGATTATTAGGCATGAGCCACTGTGTCCAGCCCATCACCTTGAAATCTTATAAACACTTTCAATTATTTCCCCTTCAGTTATGCATACAAGGGTTGCTGGTTTTTGTTTTTTTTTTTAAGAAAAATGAAAAAAGGAAGATATACACTGATGATTATTTCTTAAATTTTTTTTTTCTTTTGAGACAGTCTCACTCTGTCACCCAGGCTGGAGTGCAGTGGCGCAATCTCGGCTCATTGCAACTACCGCCTACCAGGTTCAAGCAATTCTTCTGCCTTAGCCTCCTGAGTAGATAGGGTTACAGGCGTGCGCCACCATGCCCAGCTAATTTTTGTACTTTTAGTAGAGATGGGGTTTCACCATGATGGCCAGGCTGGTCTTAAACTCCTAACCTCAAGTTATCCACACGCCTTGGCCTCCCAAAGTGCTGGGATTATAGGAGTGAGCCACCTGACCTAAATTTTCAAAAACTACACGTGGATCTATCTTATTTTATTCTGTATCTGTGCCAACTGGTTATTTAAAGAAAAAAATTTGTTTGTTTTTTGCTTTAAGTCCAAAATTAATCGCAGGGCCACTCCATCTTGATGATGGTTCTTCAGGCCCGGGATAACATTTGTTAGGAAATACTCGCCCTTACTCAATTTATTTCAATTCCACTGGCAGTAATGGTGTCATATGAGCACAATGGAGAGCAACGTCTTTGCCCCAGAGTTTAATCTAATGGAAGTCATGACAAGTACAAACAGTCATAGATCACCTCAAGATGCTACATAAGTCAAAAGGGGGAGTAATTATTCTTTAAAGAGCCAGTAATCAATCTCATTCAACTTTTGTTCACTTAAAAAGAAGCAAACAAAAATACTCAATCTGCAGAGCAACAATCAGGAAAAAGAGAACCTTTGCAAATCTGCTTTTCCCCAAGCAAGAACACTTCAGTCTGGCAGAAAAGATGGTGCAGGCATGACAGAAGGATCAACCAGAACAGCAGCATCAATACTGCAGAACTGTCTCTGCAGAGAGGTGACACCAAAAAAAAGAGGTCACAGATGAGAGACTGCGATCTTCTTTTCATTTCTGTATCCCTAAACCTAGCATAATATCAGGTACATCAATTATAATGACCATCATCACTAGAATAACACAAGAAAAGTAGCTTCTTGGTTCTGTACATTTGCAGAAGCTACAACTAACTCACCATGTGATTGCAGTCAAGCTACGTCTCTCTGGGCCTATGTTATTCCATATGCAAAGCAGCAAAGATGATAAATCCTTTGCAGGGTGGTTTCAGGGATGCAATGAAATAAGCATTATCAGAGATCAAAGATCAGACAGCTGCCTCTGCATTACTGCTTCTCAAATATGTCCCAGTACTTTGGCAGCTGAAAGGCAGTACAAATTTCCTGACTTCTAGTGTATACTAACAACATATCTGCTGCCTCCATAGATTACATGGCTATTTTTATTTTGACTAGGAAGAAAAACATGGCCCATAAACATTTTTTTCTACTGCCTTAGCCCTGGTGCAAATAAAGGGCAACTCAACACTGTTCTAAAAGGCTCTGGGACCAAGTTCAGTGGCTCATGCCTGTAATCCCAATATTTTGGGAGGCTGAGGCAAGAGGATCGCTTAACCCCAGGAGTCTGAGACCATCCTGGGCAACACACTGGAACACCATCTCTACAAAAGGTTTTAAATCAGCCAGGTGTCATGGTACACACCTGTAATCCCAGCTACTTGGGAGGCTGAAACGGGAGGACTGCTTGAGCCTGGGAGGTTGAAGCTGCAGTGAGCCATGACTTTGCCACTGCACTCCAGCCTGGGCTACAGAGCAAGACTCTGTCTCAAAAAAAAATAAATAAATAAAATAAAATAAAATAAAAGGCTCCAGGATGATTCCACAAAGCTGGTTTCTAAGCTGGAAGTTTGCTCAGGATGACAGCAAATCATAGTGGCCCAGCCATTCACCTATTCCAGAAGTGAACAAGCATCCAGAGAAGGATGAAACAACTGACATTAGGTGAGACTTGAAAGGACCTAGCCATGAGCTAAGGTACATGAGGTTAATACAGCAGAGATGGGTTCAACGGCAACCCCATTGGGCCACTTATGCCCTGTAACCGATATCCAGTGCCCAACTAAAGGCACTAGACACCAGCTGGAGCTGGCTTTTGGGGTCCCCTTCTGTGGTATCACAGAAAGATACTTGGTCTGTCCCAGGTTCCTGGCATACAGCTCCTAAAACCCTTGGAATTTCCTGAGTGATAAGGGTGATAGGAGTGTTTTTTGTTCTAATAAGAGAACTCTTGGAAAGCCCCTAGATAGCTTCAGGATGAGGGCTACCTAGAAAGACAAAGCCTTGACCAGAAGTTCAGAACTTTCAGTACCACCCATCAACTTCTGATGAGGGGAGAGGGGCTTGAGCAAATCACCCACTGTCAATGATTTAATCAATTCTGCCTACATAATGAGACCTCCATAAAAACAACTACACAAAAGGGCTCAGAGAGCTTCCTGATTGGTGAACACATCTACATGCTGGGAGGGTGGCATATTCCACAGGACAGAGACTCCTACACTCAACATTCAGGACCCTCCTGGACTTTGCCCTATCTATCTCCTCATCTGGCTAATTGTATCCTTTAAAAAAACTGATAAACATAAGTAAAGTATTTCTCTGAGTTTTTTGCAGCCATATTAGAAAGTTATCAAATCTGAAGGAGTAGACTGTGGGAACCTCCAATTTTGTAGCCAAATCAGACATAAGTGTAGGTAACCTTGGGACCTGATAACTGATCATTGCAATTGGTATCTGAAGTAAGAATGGTCTTACGGGACAAAGCCCTTCAACCTGTGGAGTCTGAAGCTAACTTCAGGTAGTCGGTATCAGAATTACCTGGTATCAAGAGGGGAAAAAAACTTTTATCATCTCTCTGCCTACATGACACAGGAGGCAAACATTGTTCAAAATATCATTCCTGAACATGTTCAGACATCCATCTATCAATTCACCTGGGGCTTGTTTTTCCCCCCACTTAATGCCAAGGTCAAGCAAATACCACTGAAATTTCCTTATAGCACTTGTCCTCCAGGCAGCCATTTTAAAACACAGGCCTAATCTTAGTTAAGGTTTCCCCCACAAAAAAAGGTTCATTTGATAAATACGTATGTACATCTGTCAAACATATTCATTGTCTGATAAACAAAGTACTTTCTAGTGCTCTTTATTAATACAGAGGCTAAAAAGAAAAATTTTATTTTCTATTATAACAAACAATAGTGTTTTAATTACAGCCATGTGCTGCTTAACTACATTTTGATCAACAGCAAACTGCATGCATATGAAACAATGGTTCCATAAGATTATAATGGCACTAAAAAATTCCTATCACCCAGTGACATCATAGCTGTTGTGATTTGGTGGCACAATGCATTACCTTTTCTATATTTAGATACACAAACGCCATTGTGTCTCAATTGCCTATGGTGTTCAATACAGTAACACACTGTACAGTTTTGTGGCCGAAGAATAACAGGCTATACAATATAGCCTAGCTGTATAGTAGGCTATAACATCTAGTTTGTGTAAGTATACCCTATGATGTTTACACAATGAAAAAATCACTTGATCCATTTCTCAAAATGTATTCCTGTCATTATGCAATGCATGACTGTATTTAACAATAATACAAATGAAGGAATAGAAAATTCTGTTCCCTCAATGTGTAATACTACTCCATAGTTTTAGAAATTAAAATTAAAGGCCAGGTGCAGTGGCTCACACCTGTAATCCCAGCACTTTGGGAAGCCAAGGCGGGCAGATCACTTGAGGTCAGGAGTTTGAGACCAGCCTGGCCAACATGGTGAAACCCCATCTCTACTAAAAATACAAAAATCAGCCAGGCGTGGTGGTGGGCAACTGTAATCCCAGCTACTCGGGAGGCTGAGGCACGAGAATGGCTTGAACCTGGGAGGCGGAGGCTACAGTGAATCGAGATGATAACACTGCACCACTCCAGTCTGGGTGACAGTGGGAGAGACTCTGTATCAAAATAAATAAATAAAATAAAATAATGTCTGTTAGCACCTTTTTGGGGAAATCTTCTTGGGAGGTTTGACTTAATACTTTATTTCTAGAGTTGGCATATGCACGTTAACTCATACTTTGGAGTTGAAGAAACATATCCCTGTACTTACACAAACATTATTATTATTATTATTTACTTATTTATTTATTTTCAGACAGAGTTTCGCTCTTGTCACCCCAAGCTGGAGTGCAATGGCACAATCTCAGCTCACTGCAACCTCCACCTTCCGGGTTCAAGCAATTCTCCTACCTCAGCCTCCCAAGTAGCTGGGATTACAGGCGTGTGCCACCACACTCGGCTAATTTTTGTTTTATTAGTAGAGATGGGGTTTCACCATGTTGCCCTGGCTGGTCTTGAACTCCTGACCTCAAGTGATCCACCCGCCTCGGCCTCCCAAAGTGCTGGGATTACAGGCATGAGCCACCGGGCCTGGCCCACAAATATTATTTAACTGATTGGCATATAACCTATATTGCTGCCAGAAACTTCTGTGGCATGGAGTACAATATAATGTACCTGATTAATATTTTCTTCGACTTTCAAACAAAGGCAGGAAGTTGTTTCGTTTGGTGCACAAACCCAGTTGATAAGTCATTAGGGAAAATCTAATGAAGATTTTGCTATGTGATGATTTTCCTACCCTGTCACAATCATTCAGGGACTTTTTTTAAAAAAAAGACATTATCTAGTCATCTTTCACCAGAGCTATGAATTCCTGCTAGTCCACAGCCCACTCAACACAGCTCCTGGACAAGGAGATTTTTTTTTCTTTTTTTTTGAGATGGAGTCTCACTCCGTCACCCAGGTTGGAGTGCAGTGGTGCAATCTTGGCTCACTGAAACCTCCACAATCCTCTCACCTCAGCCTCCGGAGTACTTGGTACCACAGGCGTGTGCCACCATGCCCAGCTTATTTTTGGCAGAGATGGGGTTTTGCCATGTTGCCCAGGCTCCTCTCCTGAGCTCAGAAAATCCACCTGCCTCAGCCTCCCAGCATATAGGGATTACAGGCATTAGCCACCATGCACAGCCAGATTTTTCTAATACATATTTGATAATTATGAAAACTCACTACTAATAAATGCAAAAGCATCTGTGGGCATTCAAATTAAACACCAGACAAAGGGAAGATTTTGTTTTGTGGCACTTTTTCCTCCTCTTTCTACCTCTAAAGCAAATGAGTGAGCTATAAAATATATAGATCAAGTCAAAGAATATCTTTTTTCTCTTTCCAGGCCAAATCTAGTTTTAAAAAATAGTGGTTTAAAAAAAAAAGAAGGCCAGGCACACTGGCTCACACCTGTAATTCCAGCAATTTGGGAGGGCAAGGCAGGACGGTTGTTTGAACTTAAGAGTTCAAGACCTGCCTGGGCAAGACAGTGACCCCCATGCCCACAAAAAATACAAAAATTAGCCAGGTGTGATGGTGGGTACCTGTGGTCCCAGCTACTTGGGAGGCTGAGGTGGGAGGATCCCTTGAGCCCAGGAGATTGAGGTTGCAGAGACAAGAGACTGCGCCACTACACTCCAGCCTGAGCAACAGAGTAAGACCCTGTCTCAAAATATTTTTTTAAAAAGCAGTAGGCCCAACACAACCAAGAGAACAAGGAATCCCACAGCAAAACCAATACTCAACAAATCAGTTGAGTCCCACAAATGAAATAATACCATCATTTCCCTGTCTTGATTACCAAAGTATATTTTGAGATGGCTTGGAAATCAGGTTTCAGATTGCTCTAAACATCTCAAGGTGCTCCTGATCATTAAAAACATTCTCTTTGATGACCAGGCATGGTGGCTCACACCTGTAATCCCCACACTTGGGAGGCCAAGGCGGGTGGATCACCTGAGGTCAGGAGTTCTAGACCAGCCTGGCCAACATGGCAAAACCCCATCTCTACAAAAAATACAAAAATTAGCTGGGCATAGTGGCAGATGGCTGTAATCCCAGCTACTCAGGAGGCTGAGGCGGGGGAATTGTTTGAACCCAGGAGGCAGAAGTTGCAGTGAGCCGAGATCGCACTATTGCATTCTAGCCCAGGTGACAGAGTAAGACTCTGTCTCAAAAAAAAAAGAAAAAAAGAAAGAAAGACATTTACAAACTCAGCCAAGCACAGTAACTTATGCCTGTAATCCCAGCACTTTGGGAGGCCGAGGTGGGCGGATCACTTGAGGTCAGGAGATCGAGACCTGCCTGGCCAACATGGTGAAACCTGTCTCTACTAAAATTACAAAAAATTTAGCTGGGCGTAGTGGCGGGCACCTGTAATCCCAGCTACTTGGGAAGCTGAGGCAGGAGAATCACTTGAACCTGGGAGGCGGAGGTTGCAATGAGCCAAGATCATGCCACTGCACTCCAGCCTGGGCAACAGAGCAAGACTGTTCCAAAAAGAAAAAAAAAAAAAGGAAATTTACAAACTCTTAAATACATTGTAAGGTGGAAAATACTATTTTTAAAAAATATATGTATCAGAGGCCAGGCATGGTGGCTCACGCCTGTAATCCCAGCACTTTGGGAGGCTACTTGGGAGGGTGAGGCAGGAGAATTGCTTGAACCCGAGAAGCAGAGGTTGCAGTGAGCCAAGATCGTGCCACTGCACTCCAACCTGGGGGACAGAGCAAGACTCTGTCCCAAAAAAAATAATAAAATAAGGCTCACACCTGTAATCCCAGCATTTTGGGAGGCTGAGGCAGGTAGATCACTTGAGCTCAGGAGTTCAAGCCCAGCCTGGGCAACATGGCAAAACCTCGTCTCTACAAAAAATACAAAATAATTAGGCATGGTGGTGCATGTCTATAGTCCCAGCTACTAGGGAGGGTGACGTAGGAGGACAGCTTGAACCTGGGAGGTTGACACTGCAGTGAGCCGTGAGCATGCCAATGCACTCCATCCTGGGCAATAGAGCAAAACTCTGAAAGAAAAGAAAAGAGAAGGATAGGGGAGGGGAGGGGAGGGAAGAAGAGAGAAGAGAAGAGAGGAGAAGAGAAGAGAGAGAAAGAGACAAAAAGAATGGCAGGTAACACTAAAGAATAAATCACAGCTTCTTCACAGTTACAGAGTATGGTTTAATGTTTTTTTGTTTTTTTGTTTTTTTTTTGAGACGGAGTCTCGCTCTGTTGCCCAGGCTGGAATGCAGTGGCGCTATCTCGGCTCACTGCAAGCTCTGCCTCCCGGGTTCACGCCATTCTCCTGTCTCAGCCTCCCGATTAGCTAGGACTACAGAAGACCGCCACCACGCCCAGCTAATTTTTTGTATTTTTTAGTACAGATGGGGTTTCACCATGTTAGCCAGGATGGTCTCGATCTCCTGACCTCGTCATCCGCCCGCCTCGGCCTCCCAAAGTGCTGGGATTACAGGCGTGAGCCACCGCACCAGGCCAGTTTAATTTTTTAAAATGGGCTGGGCGCAATGGCTCACATCTGTAACCCCAGCAGTTTGGGAGTCTGAGGCGAATGGATCACTTGAGGTCAGGAGTTTAAGATCAGCCTGGCTAACATGGTGAAACCCCATCTCTACCAAAAAAAAAAAAAAAAAAAAAACAAAAATTACTTAAGCTTGGTGGCGGGCGCCTGTATTCCCTGCTACTCGGGAGGCTGACGCAGAAGAATCACTTGTACCTGGGAGGTGGAGGTTGCCAGTGAACCAAGACCGTGCCACTGCACTCCAGCCTGGGTGACAGAGTGAGACTCTGTCTCAAAATAATAATAATAATTTTTAAAAATGAAAATATAACATTTTCTATACATAACACAATGTACTCAACTGAGACTAAGAACAATCTATGAATTATACCAGCAAGGTATAAGTACCAATCAGTGGACTGTTACCATTTTTGCTGAAACTTTGAATATTCTCTTTACTCATGAAAACACCTTTAAGAAATCAATATTTACATGACTTAACCAATTTTCAAAAAGGCTTTTTAAAATTGACATAATTTACCAGGCATGGTGGCTCACTATAATCCCAGCACTTTGGGAGGCTGAGCTAGGCGGATCACTTGACGTCAGGAGATCGAGACCAGCCTGGACAACAAGGTGAAACCCTGTCTTTACTAAAAATACAAAAATTGGTCAGGCGTGGTGGTTCACGCCTGTAATCCCAGCATTTTGGAAGGCCAAGGTGGGAGGATCACGAGGTCAGGAGATTGAGACCATCCTGGCTAACACAGTGAAACCCGGTCTCTACTAAAAATACAAAAAAATTAGCCAGGCGAGGTGTGGTGACATGTACCTGTAGTCCTAGCTACTTGGGAGGCTGAGGCAGGAGAATCACTTGAACCCGGGGGGGCGGAGGTTAGAGTCAGCCGAGATCACGCCACTGCACTCCAGCCTGGGCAACAGAGTGAGACTCCGTCTCAAAAAATAAAAATAAAAAAATACAGAATACAAAAATTAGCCAGGCATAGTGGTATGCATCTGTAATCCCAGGTACTCGGGAGGCTGAGGCAGGAGAATCGCTTGAACCCAGGAGGCGGAGGTTGCAGTGAGCTGAGACTGTACCGCTGCACTTCAGCCTGGGCAACAGAGTGAGACTCCATCTCAAAATAAATAAATAAATAAATAAAAATTGACATAATTCACATACCACAAAACTCATTCTTAAGGCCGGGCATGGTGGCTCACGCCTGTAATCCCAGCACTTTGGGAGGCCGAGGCGGGCAGATCACGAGGTCAGGAGATCAAGACCATCCTGGCTAACACGGTGAAACCCCATCTCTACTAAAAATACAAAAAATTAGCCGGGCATGGTGGCAGGCGCCTGTAGTCCCAGCTACTCAGGAGGCTGAGGCAGGAGAATGGCGTAAACCCAGGAGGCAGAGCTTGCAGTGAGTCGAGATCGCGCCACTGCACTCCAGCCTGGGCGACAGAGCGAGACTCCATCTCAAAAACAAACAAACAAACAAAAAAAACTTATTCTTAAAAGAGCGAATACATACAATTCAGTGGTATATTGACAAACTAGTGCAACCATCACCACTATCTAGTCCTAAGAACGCTTATATTTAAATCAGACAGAAGACCTAAGAGATAACCTAAGCAAGAAACATGGAACCAGGCAAAAATTAATTTACACTGCAAGGGTAGAGAATGTAACCTAGAAACAGTGAGCAGCATAGGTCGCGTCAGATGTTCTGTTGCAAGCAGAAAGTTAAAGGAAGAAGCCAATGTCAATGTATTTTTAAATCCTGTAAACAGTTTTTATAGATGGCCGCTATCTGGTGCTCATTTAAGGTAATTGTATAAATAAATTCCCCTGTCTAGACTGAAGCTAGGAGTCAAGCAGCCCTTGCAGTATACAAGCTGAGTAATGACCCTTTTCTTCTTGTCACTCTAGCAGAAGTATCTCTTCAGTGACTTCTAACTACCAAAAGGCATAGGAAGCCCCATACAGCCTTATCAAACCTGGAAGATTCAGCCAAAGCTACCTGAGCATTTGGCAAAAGAGGTAAGTGAGGACTATAGAAGCCAACAGCAATTCTATCTAAAGAAGGGTGAGGGAACTCAGCAAGGCAGTGGAACTGACAGAGGGCTGTAAACGGAGTTCAAACACCTTCCCCAACCTCAGAGAGGCAAATTCCATCTCAGCTAAATGGTTTTCAGGGAAAGAATATAACCTGCCTGTGTCTCAAAACTGGTAAGTGACATCCTCTTCCTCAGAGCCATTTAGCTGAGATGCCAGAAGATGCAAAATCTGGAAATTTCTTTAATTAGTATCCTTCTTCTTGGCTTTATCAACTGCCAAGATTTCTGTGCTCAGGACCATGTCCTTGTGAACAAACAGTAAGGCTGACTACAAGATTTCTGCCTTGAAAATTTATATGTTATGTTGTGATGTGATGTGATGTTAGACAAGGTCTCACTCTGTCATCCAGCTTGGAGTGCAGTGGTGTGATCTCAGCTCACTGTGACCTCTGCCTCAGCCTCCCGAGTAGCTGGGATTACAGGCATACACCACCAGCCCGGCTAGTTTTTGTATTTTTAGTAGAGATGGGGTTTTGCCATATTGACTAGGCTGGTCTGTAACTCCTGGCCTCAAGTGATCCACCCACCTCGGCCTCCCAAAGTACCGGGATTATAGGCGTGAGCTACCATTTTATTTTACAATCACCATTTTATTTTTTTGAGACAGGGTCTCTCTCTCTGTTGCCCATGCTGGAGTGCAGTGGCATGATCTTGGCTCACTACAACCTCCACCCTCACCTCCCTAGCTCAAGTGATCTTCCTGCTTTAGCCTCCTAAGTAGCTGGGACTACAGGCATGCACCACCACGTCCAGCTAATTTTTTTTGGAGAGATGGAGTTTCACCATGTTGCCCAGGGTGGTCTCGAACTCCTGAGCTCAAGTGATCCACTGGCCTTGGCCGTCCAAAGTGCTGGAATTACAGGTTTGAGCCACTGTACCCAGCGAGAAATTTTAAAAATAAAATAAATAAGCCAAATCCCAGGTCATTCCAAAAAATGACCAAATTAACCCTTGTTCCAGGACCTTTCTCACCAGGATCACCTGATCCCTGCAGCACTGAATCACAGATTCTTCCCTAGGCCAGCCAAAGCATCCATCCACTGCCTCCACAAGACTAGCCCAGCCCTGAAAGTGTCTCTTGCCTTCCTAAACATTTTGATTTTTTAAGCTCAGCCACTTTAAGGAAACTAAGTTTCCTTAAATTTCAACTGCCACATCCTCCCTGAATGTTGTATCAAACCTGATAGGACTCCTGGTTAAAAACAAGAACTTCTGCTGTTTTAGAGATGTGACAAGTAAAAATGATATTTTTCAATCAGCCTATCGTCATCTTTTCCCTAAGAAACTAAAAGCGTTTACATATTTTGTAAATGCCAAAAACACTGCAAAATGTGCATTTGCACTTTTCAATTATAATTTTTTTTCTAAATGATATTCAGCTATTCTGTCTTTAGCTTCCCCACTTGGGATACCATAAACTATGCACTTTTTTTTTCCTTTTTTTGAGACAGAGTCTCACTATATTGCCCATGCTGGTCACAAATTCCTGAGCTCATGTCTCGGACTGTTGAGTAGCTAAGACTACACGCACACATCACCACACTCGGCTACTGTGCATGTTTTATATCATCAGTGTCAACTCTCAAGTTTCACAATAGATTTCTATCCCCACACTGAAAGATTCTCTCTGGAATTTTCTTCATAAGGAAGTTACTTCTGTTATATTGACACAGAAGTAAAGACTCAAAATATTTCAATTGTGAATAATGAAAGGACATGAGCCTGTTACCCTTATGAAATGTAAAGGGCAGCTGGCCTCAGTGTCTTAACACCTGTAATCTCAGTACTTTGGGAGGCCAAGGCAGGAGGATTGCTTGAGCCTTGGAGTGTAAGACCAGCCTGAGCAACATAGTGAGACCCTGTCTCTACAAAAAAAAAAAATTTAGGCCAGGCATGGTGGTTCATGCCTGTAATTCCAGCACTTTGGGAGGCTGAGGCGGGTGGATTGCTTGAAGTCAGGAGATCGAGACGAGCCCGGCCAACATGGTGAAACCCTGTCTCTACTAAAAATACAAAAATTAGCTGGGTGTGATGGTGGGCCTGTAATCCCAGCTGCTAGGGAGGCTGAAGCAGGAGAATTGAACTCAGGAGGCAGAGACTGCAGTGAACTGAGATTGTACCACTGCACTCCAGCCTGAGTGACTGAGAGAGACTCTGTCTCAAAAAAATTTAAAAATAGGCCAGACACGGTGGCTCGCACCTGTAATCCCAGCACTTTGGGAGGCCGAGGTGGGTGGATCACCTGAGCTCGGGAGTTCGAGACCAGCCTGGCCAACATGATGAAACCCCGTCTCTACTAAAAAAATACAAAAAATTAGCTGGGCGTGGTGGTGGGTGCCTGTAATCCCAGCTACTTGGGAGACTGAGGCAGGAGAATCACTTGAACCCAGGAGGCAGAGACTGTAGCGAGCTGAGATCGCATCACTGCACTCCAACCTGGGCAACAAGAGTAAAACTCTGTCTCAAAAAAACAAACAAATTTACATTAACCAGGCATGGTGGCACACGCCTGTAGTCCCAGCTACTCAGGAAGCTAAGGTGGGAGGACTGCTTGACAGGAGGTCAAGGGCAGCCTGGGCAACAAAGCAAGACCTTGTCTCTACCAAAAAAAAAAAAAAAAGAGAGAAAAGAAAAGAAATGCAGAAGGTACAGGGCCTTTGCTACAACGTCACTTTCAGTAGACCCAAAATGCCAGGCAACAGACCAAGTGACTGACCTAGTCATTGCAAATACTCACTTTCCAAGAAGAATTTTCCTTCCCAAGAATACAGAGACTGTCCATTCACCACATGAACACTGACAGGCTAAAGCAAAATACTGCTTCTTCCTACTAACACCACCTTAATAATCCTCTAACTTTGTGACATTAGTTAATAAACCAGTACTAAAGTAATTCTGTAGCACTTCAGTTACTATAATTACTTTCTATGTTTGAGCCTTATTAGGAAACATAATCCAGAAGCTATATCATTTTTGCTTAAATGATATAAAGCCCTTTTGGAAAAATATCACAGCAAGCTTATATACTACGTAGTATGCAAACAAACCTAAAAATCAAAAGCAATTCTGCCTGCGTTCATATGTCACAGAAACACTGTGTGAATGAGAAGATCTACAACCATTCCAAGATCTCTGGAGGAAGTATACTATATATAAACAGAAAAAACAACTAAGTTATACGTCCTTAGTTACATATAACTAAAGTCATAAGATAGTACCAACACTACTCCAGCTCCTTCTCCTGCTATGCAGAGCAGGAGAACTGATATTAGGTAGGCAAGGCAGGTGATCAGCACTGGCTCCTAAAGCACATAAGCATTAGCTTTGTCTACTTACAGAAGGTCCACTTGCTTATTAAGTCACTTTTGAACTATGCAAAAGTTCTAGAATAAAGAATCTAAACAAACAGTTTATCTACTGCCGGTGGTGCTCAGGGTACATTAAAAATATCTGGAGGACTTCTTAAAAGCACAGACTACTGGGCCCCACCCCAGAGTTTCTGATTCAGTAGGTTTAGGATGGGGCTTAAGAATTTGGATTCCAACAAGTTCCCAGGGGATAAAGAGATGATGATGGTCCAGGATCCACTCTGAGAACCACTGCTCTATAGTTTACTTGTTGACAGAAGCTGTTCATTGCAGTCTTCAGCTCACAAGGTTTCTGCTGATCATTTAAAAATAAAATATAGGCCAGACGCAGTGGCTCACACCTGTAATCCCAGCACTTTGGGAGGCCGAGGTGGACGAATCACGAATCATGAGGTCAGTTTGAGACCAGGCTGGCCAACATGGTGAAACTCCATCTCTACTAAAAAATACAAAAAATTAGCTGGACATGGTGGTGGGCGCCTATAATCCCAGCTACTCCGATGGCTGAGGCAGGAGAATCGCTTGAACCCAGGAGGTGGAGGTTGCAGTGAGCCGAGATCGCACCACTGCACTCCAGCACGGGTGACAGTGCAAGACTCCGTCTCAAAAAAATAAAAAATAAAATAAAATAAATCAGCTTTGTCAGTTTTTCAACTTTTTATTGGAAATAATTTCCAAGTTACAAAAAAATTGTAATAATAATAGTACAGGGAAAAGATTCATATATGCTTTACCCAGGTTCAACTTTTTTTTTTTTTTTTTTTTTTTTTAGATGAATTCTTGTTCTGTCACCCAGGCTGGAGTGCAATGGCGTGATCTTGCCTCACTGCAACCTCTGCCTCCCGAGTTCAAGTGATTCTCCTGCCTTAGCCTCCCGAGTAGCTGGGATTACAGGCACCCGCCACCACGCCCGGCTAATTTTTGTATTTTTTAGTAGACAGGTTTCGTTCGCCATGTTGGCCAGCCTGGTCTCAAACTCCTGACCTCAGGTGATCTGCCTGCCTTGGCCTCCCAAAGTGCTGGGATTACAGGCATGAGCCACCATGTGTGGCCCCAGATTCAACTATTAATAACATTATGATCCATCTACTTTATCAATACTCTCTTCCTCCCTTCTCCATTTATATCAAGTATTATTTTCGAAACCATGAGAGAAAGCTGCATACATCACAGTACTTTACTTCTAAAAACTTAATTATGTATTTTCTAAGAATAAAGATACTCTCAGCCGGGCATGGTGGTTCACGTCTGTAATTCCAGCACTTTGGGAGGCCGAGGTGGGCAGATCACCTGAGGTCAGGAGTTCAAGACCAGCCTGGTCAACATGGCGCAACCCCGTGGCTACTAAAAAAATACAAAAATTAGCTAGGAGTGGGGGCAGGCGCCTGTAATCCCAGCTACTCAGGAGGTTAAGGCAGGCAGAATTGCTTGAACCCGGGAGGCAGAGGTTGCAGCAGGCCGAGATTGCGCCATTACGCTCCAGCCTGGGTGACAAAACCAGACTCCGTTTGAAAAAAAAAAAAGAAAAGAAAAAGGATGTTCTCAACATAACCACAGTAGTTATCAACTAGGGGAATTTAACACTGATACATCATTACCACAATCAAGACATAGAACAATTCCATTATGCCCAAAAATTCCCTCATGCTTCCGCTTTATAGTTAACTCCTGCCCCAATACCCTGGTCACCACTATTTCCAATCCCTAAAATTTTGTCCCTTCCAGAATGTCACATAAGTGAAATCACACATACAC
Organism: Pongo abelii; assembly: GCF_028885655.2. Classification (NCBI taxonomy): domain Eukaryota; kingdom Metazoa; phylum Chordata; class Mammalia; order Primates; family Hominidae; genus Pongo; species Pongo abelii. Next base: position 104,465,576 of record NC_085928.1, read on the forward strand.
ATATAGTATGTAGCCTTTTTAAAAAATTGTAAGCTGGCTGGGCACAGTGGCTCACGCCTGTAATGCTAGCTCTTTGGGAGGCCCAGGCAGGTAGATCACCTGAGGTCGAGAGTTCAAGACCAGCCTGGCCAACATGGCGAAACCCCGTCTCTACTAAAAATACAAAAAATTAGCCAGGTGTGGTGGCACACACCTGTAATCCCAGCTACTTGGGAGGCTGAGGAAGGAGAATTGTTTGAACCCGGGAGGTGGAGGTTGCAGTGAGCCGAGGTCGTGCCACTGCACTCCAGCCTGCACGACAGGAGCAAGATTTCCTCTCAAAAAAAAAAAAAAGTAAGCAAATACACATCAAATAAAATGCATCATTTTAAAGTGTACAATTCAGGAGCATTAAGTACATTCACAAGGTCATGCAACCATCACTACTACCTAGTTCCAGAACACTTTTATCAGCCCAAATGAAGCACCATAACCATTAGGGAGTCATTCCCCATTCCCTTAGCCCCTGGCAACCACCAATCTGCTTTCTATCTCTACGGGTGTGCCTACTCTAGATATTTCATATAAATTGAATTGTACAATATTTGGTCTTTCGTGTCTGGCTTCTTTCATAATGTTTTCAAGGTTCATCCAACTTGTAGCATACATCAGTATTTCATTCCTCCTTATGGCAGTGTATATATCCTTATGAGACTAGTTTCTTTCACTCAGCATATTGCCATTGAGATTAATCCATGTTGTTAGGTGCATGAGTAGTTTCTTCTTCATTGCTGAGAAGTATTCCATTTTATATATATACTAGAGTTTGTCTAGTCACCAAAAGACATTTTACTCCTGGTACTTTTTCCAGAAATAATCATATAATTCAAGGTAATTTACAATTCATGGGGTTATAATGTATTTGTAAACGGCAAATGAAAAATTCAAATATACAGAACATACATAGGTCCAAAATCTCTTATCTACAATTCCAAAATCCCATAAATGTCAAGTTTTTTGGTAAACTTCAACAAACTCATTTTGAGGCAAATCCTGGCCTATACTATAATGAGTCGCTTTAGTCTTTATTTACTCCTGTTAGTGAGAATATTAATAATTTTGCAGCCAAGTATTATGTCTGAGTACACATTCTCCTGGGAGATATAATTCCTATATGATCTATGTAAACTACGTTTCTATAACTTGAAAAATTCATAAGCTCATTTAACCTCACAGGTTCTAGATAAAATTGTGACCCTGTACTTATACAGCTCTAGAGGAGACAAAAATTACACTAATACTTTACTAGAGTCAATGAAGAGGCGTTAATCTCTCCTGTGTTATAGATCAGCCCTCCATTACATCAACTAAAAGGACAGGCTGTACTCCACAATTCCCCTCTTATGAGCAATATCCATCCTGAATGGTCTCTGCAGGTCATCACTCAGCCTAAAATATTGATTACCAGTTTTCACCTATGAATGTCACCTTTTTGGCTGTGCATATTGGTTCACATCTGTAATCCCAGCACTTTGGGAAGATGAGGCAGGAGAATCACTTGAACCCAGGAGTTCGAGACCAGCCTGGGAAACATAGTGAGACCGCGCCTCTACAAAAAGTTTAAAAATTAGCCTGGCACGGTGGTACGCACCTGTAGTCCCAAATACTCTGGAGGTTGAGACAGAAGGATCATTTGAGCCCAGGGGTTTGAGGTTACAGTAAGCTATGATCGTACCAATGCACTCCAACCTGGGCAACAGAGTAAGACCCTTTCTCTTATAAAAAAAATTTTTTAAGTCACTGTTACTACTAAGATTCACATATTTTTTTTTCTTTTTCTTTTTCAAGAGACAAGGTCTTGCTATGTTGCCCAGGCTGATCTCAAATTCTCAGGTTCAAGAAATTCTCCCATCTCAGACTCCCAAGTAGCTAGGACTACAGGTGTGCAACACCATGCCTACCACATATGATCTTTTAACAGTAAACACTATAGTTCTCAGAACATTTGATTGTTCCAAGACATATTCTTCAGCAGATATGTAAGACCTAAGCTGCACTGCTGTGAAACCTACACTACCCTTTCATGCTCCTCACCTGAGGGGAAATCACAGCTGCTCTTCACATACACCATAAATAATAATCTATTCCATGCATATAGGGAACCTACTGAGTGTCAAGCACTGGTGGAAACAAGAAGGAATAAGGCTCCTGCTGACATTCCTCTCCAGTGAGAGAAATAAGATACACAAAACCACTGAGAAAAATATCACTGATAAATCCAATACCACTGACAGATTCAATCCAATCAGTGACCAGTGATAGATCAGTGATAGATCCAACTGAAAAATACCAGTGATAGAAATATCCAATCAGTGATAGATCCAAACAAGGATATGATGGAAAACAACTACCCGATGATTTTAGATTTGAGGGTGACACAAGGCCTCAGAGACGTGAAACTGAAGCCAAGAACTAAACCCCTGAAGACAAGTAAAGATCAGAGGGAAGAGTAGTGCAAAGACCCTGACACAGAAAGAAGTTTGTATTGGTCAAAGACAAGAGAAAAGCTCAGTGTGGCTACAGCAAAATAGGGTAGATGGAGAGCAGTACTGAATGAGATCAAACAGCCAAGGGTCAGCTCATGCATAGGTTTGTAAGACAAAACAAGAAGTTGGGAATTTCTTCCAAGTGAAGATGAAGGCCCTAAGAGGGTTTTAGACATGGGAGTAACATGATCTGGCTGATATTGTCAAAAGTTCATCCTATTTGTCACATAGAGATGTAATATAGATAACATGAAACTAGTAATCCAATCCTTTCACTAAAAAACAAAAACAAAAAACACAACTTAATAGAATGCCAAGAAAAGATTGTATTTGCTGAAAGGTATTTTTCGTTTTATTTTTAAGCACTGCCCTGAATGATTTCCCATGTGTATCAACGTCTTCAGTCTGCCAATTCTAATAGCTACCACAATCAGCAAATTTAAGAACTTCCTCTCTAGACCCTATATGTTAATATAATTTTTACTGTGCTGACAAATTTCACAATTAGAAAGTCAATGAATACTAAAGAAACTGGAGTTCGAACTGCTATTTAAATACTAAGACATCTCCTTTCCTAAACATATCAATACTTAATGAAAGCACAGTTCATGAAACAAGACTAAGGTTATTACCCTGAGAGTTAAAAAGCATCTCCAGCCTATAAATTCTACCTTGAGTTCCCAAAGAAAGCATGTATGAGGCATATGCAAAAAATAAATATAACCAACAAAAATGAGATACCAAGAATAATAATATATCTACTCTTACTCATGCTTCCACAAATTCAGGATTGATGTTTTTAAAACAAATAAATAATTGGCTCTCTGAGAAATAATACTTCTGAGCTTGTTCTCAAATTACAGAACAAATTATTTCTGAACTTAACACCATATTCTTTCAAGCACCAAAATTTATTTTGTGGATAATTTTCCTCTGCAGAAGCATTCTGAAGAAGTTATCTAGTTAATGCAAAATTTTTATCCCATGATAAACTGCTAATAGTAAATTATATCCTCAAAATATGACATGTTCTTACTTGAAGATGTCTTTAACTGAATTACTGAAATCCTAAGTTCTGTGAAGACTCATGCTCTATTCTCTTCCATTTAAAGTTCTGCAAAATAGGTCACCTAAAGATTACCTTTATTTTTAAATAAATAAACTTATTATTATACATAGTTCTAAAAATATTGGTCAAAAACCTTGAGTTCTTGGCATTTCACTTTTGCCTACTTTTACTGTAGTAAGATTTAAAGGAAATGACTGAAATTGGTGCTATGAAATACAACTAGGAGGATATTCCGAAAAGTTTAATCTACCATTCAGACCACAGAACAGATGTCAAAGGGAAAGCTCTTCTGGATCTATTCATGGATTTCAACAAAATAACTGTAACGGGACTCCATTCTCAAAGCAAAACTGAAAATTAAAGAAACCACTAATTTGTACAATTTCTCTGGTAAGTCATAAATTTTACTGAAGCAATGAATGTAAAATTTTACATACAACAAGCTTATTAAATCCTATTAGACTCAAGCATAAACATTCCACCACCATGAAGAACATGCATAGCAAGTTTAATAATTATATAAAATATATTCAAGGCAATTGCTGTGACACTCACTTTATATATCACAGGCATTCAGAAGAACTTGAACATGCATCCTCATCACCCATATGTGGACAAACATCCACAAAGAACCACAGCTAAGACTAAAGCTGGTTGTTATTTGGAGGCACCAACGGGAGGCTTCTGGAAATTTTAATTGTGGTTTCTTGAAACAAATTTTAAGTAGCACATGATGCAGAGATCTGACAAAGACCCTTCCTAACCCAAGGCCATATGCAAGTAAAGAAACTCACCTGTGTTATACTCCTTCAACTGCAAGTTCTTCACAGGCATGCCATCAGGAGTCCGAAAAGCATTAAGAATCTGCAAAAATATGGCATTTACACTAATGATACAAATCATAATCAAACACTGAATATCAGATTTTCCCTAACGGTTTTTATCATACATAATTTAAAGCCATGATTACTTTGTAAAAGCAAAGTTAAACTATGAACACTCAAGGCATTCACATATTGAATGAGTAGAAAATAATTATTCAAAAATTGGCGGGATGCAGTGGCTTATGCCTATAATCCCAGCACTTTGGGAGGCCAAGGTGGGAGGATTGCTTAAAGCCACATGTTTGAGACAAGCCTGGGCAACATAGTGAGACCCAATCTCTACAAAAAAAAAAAAAAATTCTTAATTAGACAGGAGAGGCCAGGCGTGGTGGCTCACACATATAATCCCAGCACTTTGGGAATCCAAGGCCGGTGGATAACCTGAGGTCAGGAGTTCCAGACCAGCCTGGCTAACATGGTGAAACCCCATTTCTACTAAAAATACAAAAATTAGCTGGGTGTGGTGGCACACGCCTGTAATCCCAGCTACTTGGAAGGCTGAGGTAGGAGAATCACTTGAACCTGGAAGGCTGAGGCTGCAGTGAGCTGAGATCATGACACCACACTCCAGCCTGGGCAACAGAGCAAGACTTTATCTTAAAAAAAAAAAAAAATTGGCCGGGCATGGTGGCTCACACCTGTAATCTCAGCACTTTGGGAGGCCAAGGTGGGCAGATCACAAGGTCAGGAGATCGAGACCATCCTGGCTAACACGGTAAAACCCCATCTCTACTAAAAAATACGAGAAATTAGCCAGGTGTGGTGGCGGGCACCTGTAGTCCCAGCTACTTGGGAGGCTGAGGCAGGAGAATGGCGTGAACCCAGGAGGCAGAGCTTGCAGTGAGCCAAGATCGCACCACTGCATTCCAGCCTGGGCGAAAAAAAAAAAAAAAAAAAATTAGCCAGGAGTAGTGGCTCACACCTATAATCCCAGCTACTCGGGAGGATAGTTTGAGCCCAGGAGTTTGAGGCTGTAGTGAGCCTTGATTGGGCCACTGCACTCCAGTCTGGAGTACCCTGTCTCAAAAATAAATAAATAAATATTTTAAAATTCTCAGGTATATAGGAAAAGCAGGGCCAGAAGCAGTGGCTCACATCTGTAATCCCAGCACTTTGGGAGGCCGAGGCAGGCGGATCATGATGTCAGGGGATTGAGACCATCCTGGCTAACACGGTGAAACCCCGTCTCTACTAAAAATACAAAAAATTAGCCAGGCGTGGTAGCACATGCCTGTAGTCCCAGCTACTCAGGAGGCTGAGGCAGGAGAACCGTTTGAACCCGAGAGGCGGAGGTTGCAGTGACCCAAGATTGTGCCACTGCACTCCAGCCTGGGTGACAGAGCAAGACTCTGTCTCAAAAACAAACAAAATGCTGGGCGCGGTGGCTCATGCCTGTAATCTCAGCACTTTGAGAGGCCGAGGCGGGTGGATCACTTGAGGTCAGAAGTTCAAGATCAGCCTGACCAAGATGGTGAAACCCCATCTCTACTAAAAATACAAAAATCAGCCACGTGCAGTGGCAGGTGCTTGTAATCCCAGCTACTTGGGAGGCTGAGGCAGGAGAATCGCTTGAACCCTGGCGACAGAGGTTGCGGTGAGCCAAGATCGCGCCACTGCACTCCAGCCTAGGTGACAGAGTGAGACTCTGTCTCAAAAAAAAAAAAAAAAGAAAAGCAGAAGAGCATAACCTTCAAAGGCTCAAGCTCTGAAATCATACTGTGTGCATTCCAAGCTCTCCGCTCACTTGCTGTGTAACCTGTTAGTGTCCAGTTTCTCATGTGTTAAATATAAAATGATGTACTGGGTTCATTACAGTCCAGGGCCACAGCACTTCCTCAGCATCAACTACCTGGGCAGTTCATTTCCCCATATTCAAATAAACTGTACTCTCACAGCATTCAGGCCTGGGCTCGAATGCCTCTTCCTCAGTGATGTCTCCCTAACTACACAATACAAAAAACAGCTCCATTAGCATGCATGCCTGTGGTCCCAGCTACTCAGGAGGCTGAGGTGGTAGGATCGATTGAGCCCAAGAGGTAGAAGCTGCAGTGAGCCGTGATTGTGCCACTGCACTCCAGCCTGGGCAACAAAGTGAGACGCTGCCTCAAAAAAATTAAAAATGGGCTGGGCGTGGTGGCTCATGCCTGTAATCGCAGCACTTTGGGAGGCAGAGGCAGAGAGATAACCTGAGGTCAGGAGTTCAAGACCAGCCTGACCGATATGGTGAAACTCCATCTCTACTAAAAGTACAAAAATTAGCTGGGCATGGTGGTGTGTGCCTGTAGTCCCAGCTACTCGGGAGGCTGCGGCAGGAGAACTGCTTGAACTGGGGAGGCGGAGGCTGCAGTGTGCCAAGGTCGCACCACACACTCCAGCCTGGGCAACAGAGCAAGACTCTGTCTCCGAGCTACAGGCCGAGCTACCATGCCCGGCCTGTACTTTAGTTTTCTTCAGAGTATTTATGCGCTGACTAAAATTGTGTAATTCTTTTGCTTGCTTTTTCATTATCCATGGAGGCAGTGACTTTATAATATACACTGCTGTGTCGCTCAGTATCTAGAACAATTACATACAGTAATGCTTAATATTTAGAGTGATTATATTAAATATGTGATAATTAAATGAACTAATGCTTGTAAGTATCACACAATGCCTGGCACAGAGCGAGCACTGCCATAAGTTCAGACTTAATTTAGTCAGCCAGTCGTTTGATACAGGGCAGTTAGGCAGTTTCTAGTTTTTACTATTGTAAATAAACTGCATCCTTATGTACGTACTCCAGAAATAATATGCTCTGAAGGATGTGATCAGGTCTAAACACAGCAATCATTTGTCATAATTTTTTTTAACCTCACCTCAGTGAGTGCATGTATAAATGGTGAAATCTGAATAAACTTTATGTATTATACCAGGGTCAATTTCCTAGTTTAGATACTATACCACAGTTGTGCAAAATATTAACACTGAGGGAGGATGGGAAAAAAATACACAAGACCTCTCTGTGCATTTCTTTGCACCTTCTTGTGAATCTATAATTTTTCAAATTAAAAGGCTTTTTTTTAATTGACACAGAGAAACAGGAAAGAAGACACGCCTTACCTCTTCTTTTGTGGCATTTTCAGGCACCCCACTTAATCGAATAAGCCTGCTGGGTTTCTCCTCACTTGGGCCGGTCCTATAATCTTGATCCTTAAATTAAGAATGAAAAATTATTTCACAAATAAATACACTTTACTGTACAAAACACAAATCAACATGAAATTTAGCCACTCAGGATCAAAAATGATAATGACATATCATGTGAAGATATAAAAAATTACAATTTTCTCTATGTTCTGAGTGCCAGAATGTGACTTCAAATCATAAGAATGTAAATGTGCTAAGACCAAGTCTCACTGAAAGAGTCTTGAAAGTAAAGCAAAACATTACGAGAGACAAGACTGAGTAAGACTTTAATAACCAGAAAGACACACTAACATAGTCTCAAAACTGTAATTTTCTCAGCCTGGCCAACATGGTAAAACCGTCTCTACTAAAAATACAAAAATTAGCCAGCTGTGCTGTGCGCGCCTGTGGTCCCAGCTACTCAGGAGGCTGAGGCGGAAGAATTGCTTGAACCTGGGAGGCAGGGGTTTCAGTGAGCCAAGATTGTGCCACCGCACTCCAGCTTGGGTGACAGAGCGAGACCCCCGTTTCAAAAAAAAAAAAAGAAAAATTTCCCTGGTCTGAGAGCTGGAGAATGGGCTGTAAACTAGCAGTACTTCATACCTCTGGTGAGAGAAGATGACTAGATAATGTCTTTTTTTTTTTTTGAGACAGTGTCGCTCTGTCGCCTAGGCTGGAGTGCAGTGGCACAATCTCAGCTCACTGCAGCCTCCGTCCCCCAGGTTCAAGCAATTCTCCTGCCTCAGCCTCCCAAGTAGTTGGGATTACAGGCGCCCACCTCCACACCTGGCTAGTTTTGGTTTTTGGTTTTTTTTTTTTTTTTCAGATAGAGTTTCACTCTTGTTGCCCAGGCTGGAGTGTAATAGTGCAACCTCTGCCTCCCCGCAACCTCTGCCTCCCAGGTTCAAGTGATTCTCCTGCCTCAGCCTCCCGAGTAGCTGGGATTACACGCATGCACCACTACGCCCAGCTAATTTTGTATTTTTCGTAGAAATGGGGTTTCTCCGTGTTGGTCAGGCTGGTCTCAAACTCACGACCTCAAATGATCCGCCTGTCTCAGCTTCCCAAAGTGTTGGGATTACAGGCGAGAGCCACCACGCCTGGCCTAATTTTTGTTATTTTTAGTAGAGATGGGGTTTCACCATGTTGACCAGGCTGGTCTTGAAATCCTGACCTCAAATAATCTGCCCACCTTTGCCTCCCAAAGTGTTGGGATTACAGGCGTGAGCCGCTGTGCCTGGCCTTATTTTTCTTTCCCCCCCCTCATTCTCTCCTGAGGTTGCACCACACTGGTCTCAAGCTCCTGGCCTCAAGTGATCCTCCCACCTCAGCCTACTAAAGTGCTGAAATTACAAGCATAGGCCACTGTACCTGGCCAAATCTACTTTAAAAGAGAATACCTTCATTGTAAAATTACAAATATAACCCTCCTTGCTTAAATCATATATTCAAGAAGTTTAACATTTAAGTTAATTACGTTAGCTGCAAGAGGATAGTTGCAACATTAATATCAGCTCCTCACAACTAGGGAGACTCCTAAGTATTCTCTCAATGAATTTAAATAAGAAAATGATCCCTAAACAATCACAGGTCTAACTAAGCGAGAGTTGCAAGAGTCAACTCCCAAAGACATATACTTTCAAACTAAATTATCCCAAGGCATGTAAATCAGCATCATAAAACAAAATAATGAATAAACACACATCAAAAGGGTAGGGGCAGTGGCTCACTGCTGTAATCCCAGCACTTTGGGAAGCTAAGGTGGGGGGACTGCTTGAACCCAGGAATTTGAAACCAGCCTGGGCAATATGTTGCAACCTTCTGTCTACAAAAAAATACAAAAATTGCTGGCCAGGCATGGTGGTGCATGCCTATAATTCCAGCTCTTTGGGAAGCTGAGAAGGGTGGATCATTTGAGATCAGGGGTTCCAGCCCAGCCTAGGTAACATGCCTAAACTTCATCTCTACAAAAAAACACAAAAATTAGTCGGATTTGGTGGTGCACAACTACAGTCCCAGCTACTCAGGGGGCCGAGGCAGGAAGACTGCTTGAACACAGGAGGCGGAGGTTGCTGTGAGCCAAGATCATGCCGCTGCACTCCAGCCTAGGCAACACGGTGAGACTCCATCTCAAAAAAGAAAAAAAAAAAAAAAAAAGCTAACTAGGCATGGTGAAATATACCTGTAGTCCCAGCTTCCTGGAAGGCTGAGGCGGGGGAACCCCTTGAACCCAGGAGGTAGAGGTTGCAGTGAGCTGAGATCGCACCACTGTACTCCAGCCTGAGCGACAGAGCAAGACTCATTCTCAAAGAAAAAAAAAAAAACTAGCCAGGTGTAGTGGCTGGTGCACATCTGTAGTTCCAGCTACTCAGGAGGCTGAGGTGGGAGGATCGCTTGAGGCTGGGAGGTCAAGGCTGCAAGGAGCCATGATTACATCACCGCACTTCAGCCCAAGTGACAGAGCAAGACCGTATCTCAAATATATATATATAGTTCCTTCATATATACACACACATATATACACAAATGGAAAGTGAAGCAGGAAGAAGAAAAAAAAACCATATATATATATGATCTGAGCTGAGGACCTTTTCTCTAGAGATTTACATTCCTACATTCCACTCCTGAATACAAATTTTGCTTTCTAATGGTTATGCAAGGATAAAAATAAAATGAAAAAAAAAAAAAAAACTGGCCAGGCATGGTGGCTCATTCCTGTAATTCCAGCACTTTGGGAGGCTGAGGTGGGCAGATCATGAGGTCAGGAGTTTGAGATCAGCCTGGCCAACATGGTGAAACCCCATCTGCACTAAAAATACAAAAATTAACCGGGCATGGTGGCACGTGCCTGTAATCCCTGCTACTCAGGAGGTTGAGGCAGGAAAATTGCTTGAACCTGGGAGGCGGAGGTTGCAGTGAGCTGAGATTATGTCACTGCACTCCAGCCTGGGTGACACAGCAAGACTCCATTTCAAAAATAAATAAAATAAGTAAATAAATTTCACCCTTCACAAAAGTCTTATTTAAAAAAAAAAAAAGCAGGCCGGGCGAGGTGGCTCACACCGGGCGTTGTGGCGGGTGCCTGTAGTCTCAGCTACTCGGGAGGCTGAGGCAGGAGAATGGCATGAACCCGGGAGGCAGAGCTTGCAGTGAGCAGAGATCGCACCACTGCACTCCAGGCTGGGCGACAGAGCAAGACTCTGTCTCAAAAAAAAAAAAGGCAATCCACCCCATCAACATACCTGAAGGTCCCGTTGGGCATCTCGGGCAGTTTTGCCCTCTGGAAAAGACTTGCTCTGGCCATAGCCAAACATCTGGCTTCCTGGCAGCCTATGATCCACATCACGGTACTCCATGCTTCTGTAATCGGTGTCTTGCCGCCCAAGAAAGTCCAGACCGCCTTCTTCTTTAAACAGACCAGCATCTGAACTCTGCTGTTCACCTCCAGAAAGCTGTGACTTATCTTGGTCTTGAACTGGACTTTGGCTGTTCTGAAAGTCTGCTGGAGACTCATGTTCAAAGGCTACACCTTGTGTTTCTCTTTCTCTTGTTTCTGAATGCTCAAATTCTCCCTTCTGAATGCCAAAAGCAGGCATTTCTATCGTATGGTCATGTGTGGATTCTTCTCTCCTGTTCACATTCATACCAGAATGTTCTCTATCTTGTGTAGAGGGCTGAATGTAATCCAAAATATTTGGATCCACAGGGGGCATCTCCCTATCTTTAAATTGCATACAAGATCCCATCTCTCTGCCCCTAAAATCCTGATCAGTCCTAGACCGGTGTCTACCTCTGAAATCTGAATGTGGCGTATCCCTGTCCCTAAAGTCTAGATCAGTAGTACCTGAACCTCGGCCTCTAAAGTCTACTTGTGTTCCGTCTTTATCTCTGAAGTCCAAATCAGATACATCTCTATTCCTAAAATCAGAACGGGACTGTTCTCTGGCCCTAAAATCCAAATCTGATAAATCCCTTCCCCTAAAATCTGCATGGGATCCATCCCGGCCTCTAAAATCTAAATCATAAGTGCCCCGGCCCCTGAAGTCAGATGGAGGAGCATCCCTACCTCTGAAGTCAACAGCGTGAGCATCCCTGTCTCTGTAGTTCATGTGAGGTGCCTCCCTACCTCTATAATCCATAGAAGTACCATCTCCACCCCTATAGTCCATAGGTAGTCCTTCTCTATCCCGAAAATCCCCAGAATGTATGTCCCTACCCCTGAAGTCCAACTGTGATGAATCTCTGCTCTGGAAATCTGAAGACGAAAAATCTCCCCCCCTGAAATCATGTCCAGGTCCCTCCCCTCCTCGATAGTCACCATGCGGTCCGTCTCTAGCTCCATAGCTGAAAGAATGCTCCTCTACATTTGCAAAAGGAGGCCCCGAATGCCCCTGGAAATCAAAGGGAAGTGAATCTCTGCCAGGAAAGTTGCCAGAGTGTCTCTCTTGAGCATGACTCTTAAGGGGAGGAGGAGGATAATCCCTGTTCCACCCGGGAGCAAACCTTTCTTCTTGGCTCCCACTGTAGAAACAAAGACAGTGTTATTCATATTGTCCAGAGAGTTTGAAATCTACACACCAGCATATTCTTCTCTAATCACAGCACATTCTTCTGTAAACATTTTTTTTTTTTTTGGCAGAGTTCTGTAACAAGGTCCTAGATCTGCAGAAAACAGCAAAGTTTTGCTATTTTAAGACGAAGTGGCGGAGTAAACTTTTATGCTCCCATTTCAGTACACGAGGAAAGTCAACACAAGGTTTTCAACATGACTGCTGCAGAAAAAGCTTTCACCCAGTCCTGCAACAGGGAAAATCCGCAATACCAAATAAGCTAACAATGGTGACATGCTACAAAAATTTCCATTTCCTACAGCCAGGGAACTTAAGAATTCCAAGGTCAACATGACGATTCCTATATATCAGAAAAATCAATGCACTGTAAATTTCTTACAGTAAGTTTCAGGAGGTATCTTTCTCACTGCTGCATCCAGCGGTAACATTTAAAAATATTTTATTACAGATACAGCATGGACACCACCCAATCAAAATGGATGCAGGCCCAAAAAGAAGAAACACTGGTTGTAAATCACCAGTAGGAACAAGCACACCAGTGTTCACCAGCTGAGCATCAGCCCTGGCTGCATCTAAATCCCAGTTCTACAGTCGCTCCACCAAGAAGCACTCTAACCTGGCTCCTATTATAACTACCCAAGGGTATCACAGAAGGTAGAAGTTAGTATGAATCATGCCACAAAGCATGTATAAGTCATCTAAGCCACGCAACAGCATCCAGGGGCTTAATGCTGAGATGGACCTAGAGAGAGCATTAGGCCTTCAAGCATGATCCCCATGACCCAAATGAAGAAGCTGATATTCCATATTCCAATGTCTCATGCTACTCTTTCATGGCAATAAAATACATTTTAAAAATAGACATAGTATTAGATGTACATTCTCAATTTATAGAACTCAAGAGAAAAACAAGATGTGACCTAATCTTTCATACCACCCAATTTCTTCCCTTTGCCTAACCTCCAGGGCATTTTACATGTTTTGGCTTCAGTCCAAGATTCCCTAAACTAGTTCAAGTAGGCAATTAGGCACCTAGGATCCTAGGTAGGGAGACATGAAAAAGGAAAACATGAAAAGACCTGAAGGGTCATCTGTCATTCAGCAGTAAAACAAAAGCATTAAGATATTAATACCAACTCAATTCTTGCCTCCCAGAACATACAGGGTCTATCATAAGGCCCTTCTGAGCTCAGACTGCGCTACTATAGTAAAATTCAAAGGACAACTGATTCTGGGTCACTCAGTTCAAGAGAAATAGCTGCAATGCCAAACCCTTTCTCTTTTTCTTTTTTTCTGAGACGGAGTCTCGCTCTGTTGCCCAGGCTGGAGTGCAATGGCGTGATCTTGGTTCACTGCAGCCTCCGCCTCCTGGGTTCAAGCAATTCTCGTGCCTCAGCCTCCAGAGTAGCTGGGATTACAGGCACGCGCCACCATGCCCAGCTAATTTTTATATTTTTAGTAGAGATGGGGTTTTACCATGCTGCCCGGGCTGGTCTTGAATTCTTGACCTCAGGTGAGCCACCCGTCTCGGTCTCCCCAAGGTTAGGGTTACAGGCGTGAGCCACCATGCCCGCCAACCCTTTCTTAAAGTAATAAGAACTTAACAACATTAACCTAAACACTAGAATGATGTACATTTAATGGATTTTCAGAACATGATGACTTCCACTGACCCCCATTAACACTAGTTATGTCTATGTGGTTCATCATAAGAGGAGCAAGTTTAAATGTTCTTCTCTTTTTTTTTTTTTTTGAGATGAAGTCTCGCTCTGTCGCCCAGGCTGGAGTGCAGTGGCGCGATCTTGGCTCACTGCAAGTTCTGCCTCCCGGGTTCACGCCACTCTCCTGCCTCAGCTTCTCGAGGGGCTGGGACTACAGGCGCCCGCCACCACGCCCAGCTAATTTTTTTGTATTTTTTGTAGAGGCGGGGTTTCACCATCTTAGCCAGGATGGTCTTGATCTCCTGACCTCGTGATCCACCCGCCTTGGCCTCCCAAAGTGCTGGGATTACAGGCGTGAGCCACCACGCCTGGCCTAGATATTCTTCTTAAGCAATACAATTTAACACTAAAATTAAGATGTTACCACTAAATACAGTGTCTCCCATGTTTAAAATCATTCAAGTCTTTCTTGCAGGAAGATTTAAGCTTCATCAGACACGCATGGGATGAGGACTGAGGTATGAAATCTACATGTTTTCTGACCAGAACACATCCAACATGGCCTAAGGATTATCTTACTCTTCTAAATTAAGATCAAATAGATTTAGAGTAACTTACTGTAGCAGGGTTCTTAGATTTGTATTTTATACAGACTAATCAAGAAACCATTCTACTAATATATCAGTAGTTATGAAAATTATTTTCAACCAAATAAAAACAAATTTTAAAAGAAAAATTCAAAGGAAACGTAACAAAATCATTTTCCTATATCTGTTTTGGTTCAACTTAGTTCCCAAAAACTGTCTCCCTCCTGGTCAAAGATCTTAAAAAACAGCATATAATGACTTACATTTAAACTAAAATTAACGTGGGAAAATATAATTTTAAATAAGTTTAAACAAATCAAAGACAAATGTTCTAAATTTGAAAAAAGTTAGATAATAGGGCTAAATTAACCTAACATTTCTGAATGCTTACCTAAACCACGTTAATTCTATAAGAAATAGTCTTACTTACAAAATAGTTACCCATAAATATAAGTAATAAGAGGATAGATTACAACCTAAATATTTTTAAATGGTAACGTACAACCCCATTGATCTAGATGAGAGGTCAGGAAAGTTTTTCCATGAAGAGCCAGTTCATAAATATATCAGATTTTGTGGGTTATACAATCTCTGTTACAACTATTCAACTCTGCCATCATAGCATGAAAGCAGCCATACACAATCTGCAAACGAGTAACAGTGGCTGTTTTCCAATAAAACTTTATTTATAAAAACAGGCTATCGGCTGTAGTTTGCTGACTACTGATCTAATCCTTAGTATTTTGAAAAAAAAAAATTACCCAACATCACACAGTTGTTTTAATTTAAAGACCAATCTGTCATTCAGCATTTATAAAATACTAGTTTTACTAAACATTATATGGATTTTCTAAACTCAGTTCTCTACCTAAATTTTTCATTGGAACTCCAAGCTTCAGAACAATGAATGAGAACATCTGTTGCATTTAAGTAATAAAATCTTGCAGATTGCCAATCCAAATGGTAGGTGCGGTGGCTCACACTTATAGTCCCAGCACTTTGGGAGGCTGAGGTAGGTAGATCACTTGAGGTCAGGAGTTTGAGATCAGCCTGGCCAACATGGTGAAATGCCATCTCTACTAAAAAAAAAATACAATAATTAGCCAGGAATGGTGGCATACACCTGTAGTCTCAGCTACTCGGGAGGCTAAGGCAGGAGAATCACTTGAACTCAGGCGGCAGAGGCTGTAGTGAGCTGAGATCATACCCCTGCACTCCAGCATGGGCAACAGAGTGAGACTCCATTTTGAAAAAAGGAAAAAAAAAGAAAATGTACTAGTAATAGAATTTTCAACTGGAGCAACAATACTTATGAATGCATACATTTAAAGGTCAGATTTATTTGCTATGTACCAAGTAAAACCAAAAAAGTCACATTCGTATAGCATCTCATTAATTGTAAACACAATACGAAAAATGCTTAAATACTAGTTAAAATACAGTGTGTATTATACTAGCTATAAAAAAATTAATTCCCTACAAATTTAAAATACAACCTATTTACAACTAAATGCTACCACTTTCTCCACTCTTCTTGGTACCAAGTAACCCCTAAAATTGAGAGATGGCTTAGCAAACTGCATCAACATGCCACAGACAAGGCACAGCTCTGAATTCTAGACATAAATTAGTGAACTCAATACAACTTTTATAAACATTTATGTACATTTTGCTAGCTTTCCTTACTAGCCAAATATGTATTCCTTTGCTAAAAGACAAAAAGAAATAAAATATTTGGGTATTTTTTAATATTAAAATAATGAAATTAGCCAGGCATAGTGGCACGCGCCTGTAATCCCAGCTACTCAGAAGGCTGAGGCAGGAGAATCGCTTGAACACAGGAGGCGGACGTTGCAGTAAGTCAAGATCGCACCACTGCACTTCAGCCTGGGAGACAGAGAGAGACTCTTGTCTCAAAAAACAAACAAATAAATAAAATTTTAAAATGCTATGTGACAAAACATTTGGCATGCTGGGTATTCAATTCAGTCTCACAATCATTTTCGAAATTATTTTCCAAATTGAGTTTCTATTTTTCTTTTTTTGTTTGTTTTTTTGTTTTGGTTTTGAGACAGAGTCTTCCTCTGTCGCCCAGGCTGGAGGGCAGTGGCGTGATCTCGGCTCACTGCAAGCTCCGCCTCCCAGGTTCACGCCATTCTCCTGCTTCAGCCTCCCGAGTAGCTGGGACTACAGGCGCCCGCCACCACGCCCGGCTAATTTTTTTGTATTTTTTAATAGAGATGGGGTTTCACCGTGATAGCCAGGATGGTCTCGATCTCCTGACCTCGTGATCTGCCCGCCTAAGCCTCCCAAAGTGCTGGGATTACAGGCGTGAGCCAATGCGCCCAGCCGAATTTCTATTTTTAAAAAATCAGAAACTATTTCTCCACAGAGAAAATATCTTCATTTATAGTAGGCGAAAATGTTACACATTTATAATTAAAATACTGGCAATTTCAATATTCAAATTTGAGAGCTTACCGAAAAGGTCCAGTTCTGTTAGCAGGTCGAGGATCCCCCCACATCTCTTTTTATCAAGAGGGCCCCAACAAGTAGATCCTTTTTCTACCAAATTCTGGTTATAGCTGTACCTGTACAAAATAAACCACAAAAATTAGTACTTTAGAATGTGAATTAAAAGCTAAACTAGTTTCCCACTGCTTGGTTTATCAGCAGCAATAATTTTGAAGGTCCTTCTTTTCTTTTTTTTTTGAGACGGAGTCTCGCTCTGTCACACAGGCTGGAGTGCAGTGGCGCCACTCAGCTCACTGCAAGTTCCGCCTCCTGGGTTCATGCCATTCTCCTGCCTCAGCCTCCCGAGTATCTGTGACTACAGGCGCCCGCCACCGCGCCCAGCTAATTTTTTGTATTTTTAGTAGAGACAGGGTTTCACCGTGGTCTAGATCTCCTGACCTCGTGATCCACCCGCCTAGGCCTCTCAAAGTGCTGGGATTACAGGCGTGAGCCACCGTGCCCGGCCTTCTTTTTCTTTTTTGTTTTTAAGAGATGGAGTCTCGCTCTGTCGCCCAGGCTGGAGTGCAAAGGCATGATCTCAGCCCACTGCAACCTCTGGGTTCAAGCAATTCTCCTGCCTCAGCCTCCCCAGTAGCTAGGACTACAGGCGCCCGCCACCGCGCCTGGCTAATTTTTTGTATTTTTAGTAGAGACGGGGTTTACCGTGGTCTCGATCTCCTGACCTCATGATCCGCCTGCCTCGGCCTCCCAAAGTGCTGGGATTACAGGCGTGAGCCACAGCGCCCAGTCTTCTTTTTTTTTTTTTTTTAAGAGATGGAGTCTCGCTTTTTTGCCCAGGCTGAAGTGCAAAGGCGCGATCTCAGCCCACTGCAACCTCTGGGTTCAAGCAATTCTCCTGCCTCAGGCTCCCAAGTAGCTAGAACTACAGGCGCATGCCGGCCGCCCAGCTAATTTTTTTGTATTTTAGTAGAGACAGGTTTTCACTGTGTTACCCAGGCTGGTCTCAAACTCCTGAGCTCAAGCAATCCGCCCGCCTCGGCCTCCCAAAGTGCTAGGATTATAGGCATGAGCCACCACGTCCAGCTGGAAGTCACTTTTAAACACTTACATCACTTACATATTAAATTTATAATAAGAAAAATACTTTTTTTTTTTTTTTTTAAGACAGAATCTCTCTCTGTGGCCCAGGCTGGAGTCCAGTGGCACGATCTCAGCCTACCACAACCTCTGCCTCCCAGGTTCAAGCGATTCTTCTGCCTCAGCCTCCCGAGTAGCTGGGACTACAGGCACGCGTCACCATGCCCAGCTAATTTTTGTATTTTTAGTAGAGATAGGGTTTCACCATATTGGCCAGGCTGGTCTTGAATTCCTAACATCGTGATCCACCCCCTCGGCCTCCCAAAGTGCTGGGATTACAGGCGTGAGCCACTGTGCCCGGCCAGAAAAATACATTTTTAATTAAAATGTGTACTCTGGGGTCGGGCACAGTGGCTCATACCTGTAACCTCAACACTTTGGGAGGCCAAGGCAGGCAGACCGCTTGAGCCAAGGAGTTTGAGACCAGCCTGGGCAACACGGCAAAACCCCATCTCTACAAAAAATACAAAAATTACCAGAACTTTGGGAGGCTGAGGCAGGTGGATGACTTGAGGTCAGGAGTTCGAGACCAGCCTAGGCAACATGGTGAAATCTCATCTCTACTAAAAACACAAAAATTAGCCAGGTGTGGTGGCAGGCACCTGTAATCCCAGCTACGCAGGAGGCAGAGGCAGGAGAAACGCTTGAACCTGGGAGGCGGAGGCTACAGTCAGCCAAGATCATGCCACTGCACTCCAGCCTGGGTGACAGAGCGAGACTCCATCTTAAAAAAAATATATACAAAAATTGGCCAGACATGGTGACTATGTGTAGTCCCAGCTTCTTGGAAGGCTGAAGTGGGGGAGGATCGCTTGAACCCAGGAGGTTGAGGCTGCAGTGAGCCAAGATCGCACCACTACGAATATTCCAGCTCAGGAAACAGAGTGAGACTGTCTCAAAAAAAAAAAAAAAAAGGGTACTCTGGGCACCATAAACTTTTCAATGTGCTATGAATGCTTCACATTTACTAAATGAAATAAGTATTTACTGATTTTTCTAGTGCTCACTAGCCCTTCCTTTTTGGAAACAGCACTGTAGTATCAACCCCACTGTCTCAGACCTGATCGGACACCATCCAGCATGACCAATCGGAATAATCTATTACCCTCACCACAATCATTGCTTTGAAGACAGACATGTAACTCAAGTCAAGATAAGAAGTTATTTCCAGGACCTTTGTTATAGCTACTGAAAAAGAGGCAAATCTTCATGACCTTGGATTTGGCAATGATTTCTTAAATATGATCCCTACAGCACAAGGAACTTTAAAAGAAAAAGTAGATAAAGGGACTTCATCAAAATGTAAAACTTCTGTGTATCAAAGGACACTATAAAGAGAGTAAAAAGACAGCCCATAGGTCATCAAAATGGCAGACTAGGAAGTTTCAAGGTCTCATTCCTTCATAGAAACATCAGAAAAACAAGTAGTAACTGTCTGAACCAACTTTGACAGAGTTTTAGAAAAGAGTCAAAGGTTTACAAGCAAATATCCAATGAAGAAAAAGCCATCTTCAAAACAGAAGGAAAGTTCTGTGGTGTTTTTACTCAACCTTGCCCTACCCCCCTCCAGCATGGCAGTGTTTTTTGTCTTAAAGCAGCAGAAGCCCAATTCCCAGCTCCCTCCCTCAAAGAGCAAAGCAGACCTTATTTGCAAATTATCGTACATATCTGTTCTACCCTGTCTGCAGGGGTATTTGAAGGACAGACATAAGGTGCAGGCTTCTATTTCAACCTAATACAAAACTCAGGCAGAGAAAGCAGCAGGTATTGCTAATGAAAGCTGCAGAGCAGACTACAGACTAACAGGCACTTGGGGCAAGAGATTAGATAGATGCCCACAGAAGTTGAGGTGAAACTCTTCTGCAAATTAGGACTTTCCAAAGCAACCAGTATATCAGGAAACTTATAAAGCCATATGAATGTCAAGGCAAAATGTATGATCATACAAGACCTAGGCCGGGCGTGGGGGCTAATGTCTGTAATCCCTGCACTTTGGGAGGCTGAGGCAGGTGGATCACTTGAGGTCAGGAGATCGAGACCAGCCTGGCCAACATGGTGACACCCATCTCTACTAAAAATGCAAAAAATTAGCCGGGCATAGTGGCGGGCACCTGTACTCCCAGCTACTTGGGAGGCTGCGGCAGGAGAATGACTTGAACCCTGGAGGTGGAGGTTGCAGTGAGCCGAGATCACGCCACTGCACTCCAGCCTGGGCAACAGAGCAAGACTCCGTCTCAAAAAAAAAAAAAAAAAAAAAAAAAAACCCTAAATATAAATTGCCAACCAACAATTCTGTATATGACAAAAACTGTCCTTCAAAAAATAAGGAAAAAAATTGGCCGGGTGCAGCGGCTCACACCTGTAATCCCAGCACTTTGGGAGGCCAAGGCGTGCAGATCACAAGGTCAGGAGATCGAGACCATCCTGACTAACACAGTGAAACCCTGTCTCTACTAAAAATACAAAAAAAAAAAAAAAAAAAAAAAAAAAAAATTAGCCAGGCGTGGTGGCTGACACCTGTAGTCCCAGCTACTCATGAGGCTGAGGCAGGAGAATGGTGTGAACCCAGGAGGCGGAGCTTGCAGTGAGCCGAGATCACGCCACTGCACTCCAGCCTGGGCGACAGAGCGAGACTCCATCTCAAAAAAAAAAAAAGGAAAAAAATCAAGACATTCTCAGATAACAAAAGCTGAGGGAGGCTCATTACCACTATACAGACCTTGTAAGAAATGCTAAAAGGGAATTCTTCAGTCCGGGCACGGTGGCTCACGTCTGTAATCCCAGCACTTTGGGAGGCCAAAGTGGGTTGGTCACGAGGTCAGGAGTTCGAGACCAGCCTGGCCAAGATGGTGAAACCCGTCTCTACTAAAAATACAAAAATTAGCCAGGTGCGGTAGCAGGCACCTGTAATCCCAGCTAGTCAGGAGGCTGAGGCAGAAGAATCGCTTCAACTTGGAGGTGGGGGTTGGTTGCAGTGAGCTGAGATCATGCCATGGCACTCAGCACTCCAGCCAGGGCAACAGAGTGAGACTCCATTTTTACTAAAAAAAAAAAAAAAGGAATTCTTCAGAATGAATTTTTTTTTTTTTGAAATAGAGTCTTGCTCTGTTGCCAAGGCTGGAATGCAGTTGAGCGATCTGGGCTCACTGCAAGCTCCGCCTCCCGGGTTCACGCCATTCTCCTGCCTCAGCCTCCCGAGTAGCTGAGACTATAGGCACCCACCGCCAAGCCAGCTAATTTTTTTTTTTTCTTGTATTTTTAGTGGAGACGGGGTTTCACCATGTTAGCCAGGATGGTCTCGATCTCCTGACCTCGTGATCCACCCACCTCAGCCTTCCAAAGTGCTGGGATTACAGGTGTGAGCCACCGCCTCCAGCCTTTTGTGTTTTTAGTAGAGACGGGGTTTCACTGTGTTAACCAGGATGGTCTCGATCTCCTGACTTTGTGATCTGCCCGCCTCAGCCTCCCAAAGTGCTGGGATTACAGGTGTGAGCCACCGCGCCCGGCCCAGAATGAATTTTTAAAAGCTAGACATGAAGCCATGTGAAGAAATAAAGATCTCGACCGGGTGCGGTGGCTGACACCAGTAATCCCAGCACTTTGGGAGGACGAGGTGGGTAGATCACCTGAGGTCAGGAGTTCAAGACCAGCCTGGCCAACATGGCAAAACCCCGTCTCTACTAAAAATACAAAAATCAGCCAGGTGTGGTGGCGTACAACTACAGTCCCAGCTACTCAGGAGCCTGAGGCAAGAAAATCTTTTGAACCCAGGAGGCAGAGGTTGCAGTCAGCTGAGATCGCGCCATTGCACTCCAGCCTGGGCGAAAGAGCAAGACTCCATCTCAAAAAAAAAAAAAGAAAGAAAGATCTCTGGTAAAGGCAAATACAGGGGCAACTGTAAAAACTAGCATTATTGCAATTTTGCTTTGTAACTCCCGCTTTTCACTTTCAACGTGATCTAAAAGATAGATGCATAAAAAATTATTAATCTAGGTTACTGAGATACGATTTACAAAGATGTAATACATGACTTAACAGAAAAGGAAAGAGAAAGGAGCTGGATAGAAGCAGAGATTTGTATACTATGGAACTTAAGTTAGTATAAATTCAAATTAGATTATAACTGTGAGATGTTAAGTGTAATTCCCATGGTAACTGCAAAGAATATATCTTTAGAATACACATAAGAAAATGAAGTTGCCTCCTTATGCACTAAAAAGAAAAAAAAAGAAAATGAGAAGGGGCTAGGCACAGTGGTTCATGCTTGTTGTCCTAGCACAACAAGCACTGGGAGGCTGAGGCAGGAGGATTGCTTGAGCTCAGGAGTTTGAAACCACCACTGGCCATATAGTGAGACTCTATCTCTACTTCAAAAAAAAAAGAAAGAAAATGAGAAGAGAGTCAAAACATTTTCACAACAGGCCAGTGGCTAACATCTGTAATCCCAGCACTTCAGGAAGCCGATTGCTTGAGGCCAGGAGTTTGAGACCAGCCTAGGCAATACAGCAAGATCCCATCTCTATGAAAAATTTAAAAAACAAAAAAGGCAGGTGGCACATGTCTGCAGTTCCAGTTACTTGGGAAGAACGAAGCGGGAGGATTGCTTGAGTCCAGGAGTCCAAGGCTGCAGTGAGCTATGATCTCACCACTATTCTCCAACCTGGGCAACACAGCAAGACCCTGCCTCTTAAAAAGAAAAAATTAATAAAAAATTTAAAAAGCAGGCCAGGCGTGGTGACTTATGCCTGTAATCCCAGCACTTTGGGAGGCTGAGGCGGGTGGATCACCTGAGGTCTGGAGTTCGAGACCAGCCTGACCAACATGGAGAAACCCCGTCTCTACTAAAAATACAAAATTAGCTGGGCGTGGTGGCACATGCCTGTAAACTCAGCTACTCGGGAGGCTGAGGCAGGAGAATCGCTTGAACCCAGGAGGCGGAGGCTGCGGTGAGCCGAGATTATGCCATTGCACTCCAGCTTGGGCAACAAGAACGAAACTCCATCTCAAAAAAAAAATAAATAAATAATAAAAAATAAAAATAAAAAAAACAAAAAAAGCGTGGGCCAGGCGTGATGGCTCACACCTATAATCCCAGCACTTTGGGAAGCCAAGACGGGCGGATCACCTGAGGTCAGGAGTTCGAGACCAGCCTGACCAACATAGAGAAACCCCATCTCTATTAAAAATACAAAATTAGCCAGGCGTGGTGACGCATGCCTCTAATCCCAGCTACTCGGGAGGCAAAGGCAGGAGAATGCCTGAACCCCGGAGGCAGAGGTTGCGGTGAGCTGAAATCGTGCCACTGCACTCCAGCCTGGGCAACAAGAGTGAAACTCCGTCTCAAAAAAAAAAAAGGAGGGGAGGGGGCGGAAAGTGGCTAATGCCTGTAATCCAAACATTTTGGAAGGCTAAGGCAGGTAGATTGTTTGGGCCCAGTTCGAGACCAGCCTGGGCAACATGGCAAAACCCTATCTCTACAAAAAATACAAAAATTAGCCAGGCATGGTGGTGGCACACCTATAGTACCAGCTACTCAGGAGACTGGGACAGGAGGATCACTTGAGCCCAAAGTTGCAGTGAGCTGAGATTGTGCCACTGCACTATTTTGCTCACCAAAGCCTAGGCAACAGTCTCATGCTCTCAAAAAAAAAAAAAAAAAATTTTTTCCACTACAAAAAAAAAAAAAAAATCAGCTAAACATAAAAGTAGTAGCAAAATGGCAAAAGTCCTTATCAATAATTAAATGTAAATACTTTAAACTCTCTAATCACAAAATATTGGCAGAATATATATACATATATATACACACACACACACACACACACACACACAGAGAGATACACAGAGAGAGAGAGAGACACAGAGAGAGAGACAGCGTTTTGCTCTTGACACCCAGGCTGGAGTGCAATGGCTCACTGCAACCACCGCCTCTCGAGTTCAAGCGATTCTCCTGCCTCAGCCTCCCAAGAAGCTGAGATTACAGGCGCCCACCAGTACACTCAGCTAATTTTTGTATTTTTAGTACAGACGAGGTTTCACCATGTTGGCCAGACTGGTCTCGAACTCCGAACCTCAGGTGATCCAACCCGCCTCAGCCTCCCAAAGGGCTGGGGTTACAGGCGTGAGCCACTGCGCCCAGCCTAGGATACATTTTTTAAAAACAGGGTTGGGCTGTGCGCGGTGGCTCATGCCTGTAATCCCACCTACTCGGAGGCTAAGGCAGGAGAATCGCTTGAACCTGGGAGGCGAAGGTTGCAGTGAGCCAAGATCATGCCACTGCATTCCAGCCTGGGCAACAAGAGCAAAACTTTGTTTCAAAAAATATATATATAAATATTATAAAGCCTAAATGCACATCAATAGAGACCCTATCTCTACAAAAAATATGAAAATTAACTGGATGTGGTAGCAGGTGTCTGTAGTCCCAAATACTGCAGAGGTTGAGGAAGGAGGATCCCGAGGCTTGATCCCAGGAGGCAGAGGTTGCTTAAGCCAAGATCAAGCCACTGCACTCCAGCCTGGGCAACAGAGAGAGACTCAGTCTCGAAAAAAAATACTATGCAACTCTAAGAATAAATAAAGTAGCTATGTTAATTGATACAGGATAAGCTATTATGTATTAAGTTTTAAAAACATGTGCAAGGCCAGGCGGGCGTGGTGGCTCACGCCTGTAATCCCAGCACTTTGGGAGGCCGAGGCAGGCGGGTCATGAGGTCAGGAGATCGAGGCCATCCTGGCTAACACAGTGAAACCCTGTCTCTACCTAAAATACAAAAAAATTAGCTGGGCGTGGCAGCGTGCGCCTGCAGTCCCAGCTGCTGGGGAGGCTGAGGCAGGAGAATGGTGTGAACCTGGGAGGTGGAGCTTGCAGTGAGCTGAGATCGCGCCACTGCACTCCAGCCTGGGTGACAGAGCAAAACTCTGTCTCAAAAAAAAAAAAAAAAAAAAAGTGTGCAAAATATTTGTAACCTGGTAATAACTGTGCAAAACAGAAAAGAATATATACAACAAAGTTAGAGGACTGACACTTCCCAATTCCAAAACTCACCACAAAGCTACAGTAATCAAGACAGTGTGGCACTGACATAGTATAGACATACAGACCAAGGAAACAGAATTAAGAGTCTATAAATAGGCCAGACACAGTGGCTCACACCTGTAATTCCAATACTTTGGGAGGCTGAGGCAGAAGGATGGCTCGAGCCCAGAAGTTTGAGACCATCCTGGGCAAAATACTGAGACCTTGTCTCCACAAATTTTTTTTTTTTTTTTTGAGATGGAGTCTCACTCTGTCGCCCAGGCTGGAGTGCAATGGTGCAATCTCGGCTCACTGCAACCTCTGCCTCCAGGGTTCAAGCGATTCTTCTGCCTCAGCCTGCCAAGTAGCTGGGACTACAGGCACGTGCCACCACGCCCAGCTAATTTTTGTATTTTTTTAGTGGAGACGGGGTTTCACCATGTTGGCCAGGGTGGTCTCGATCTCCTGACCTCGTGATCCACCCGCCTGGTCCTCCCAAAGTGCTGGGATTACAGGCATGAGCCATTGCGCTCAGCCTAGAAAAAAATTTTTTTTTTTTCTGAGACCTTATCTCACTCTGTCATCCAAGCTGGAGTGCAGTGGCACATTCTCGGCTTACTGTAACCACTGCTTCTCTGGCTCCAGCCATCCTCCTACCTCAGCCTCCTGAGTAGCTGGGACTACAAACGTGCACTACCATGCTCGGCTAATTTTTTTGTGTATTTCTGGTAGACCTAGGGTTTCGTTATGTTGCCTGGGCTGGTCTCAAACTCCTGATTCAGGCGATTACCCCACCTCCACCTCTCAAAGTACTGGGATTACAGGTGTGAGCCACCCCACCCAGCCTACAAAATTTTTTTTTAAATTAGTCAGGTCCAGCTAGGCGTGGTGGCTCACGCTTGTAACCCCAGCACTTTGGGAAGCTGATGCGGGCAGATCATGAGGTCAGGAATTCAAGACCAGGTAGGCCAATATGGTGAAACTCCGTCTCTACTAAAAATACAAAAATTAGCCAGGCATGGTGGCACATGCCTGCAATCCCAGCTACTCATGAGGCTGTGGCAGAAGGATCACTTGAACCCAGAAGGCAGAGGTTGCAGTGAGCCGAGATTGTGTCATGTCACTGCACTCCAGCCTGGGTGACAGAGGGAGACTGTCTCCAAAAAAAAAAAAGGCCAGGTTCGGTGGCTCACACTCACACCTGTAATCTCAGCACTTCGGGAGGCCAAGGTGGGCAGATCATGAGGTCAAGAGATCGAGACCAGCCTGGCCAATGTGGTGAAATCCCGTCTCTACTCAGAATACAAAAAATAGCTGTGCATGGTGGCACACGCCTGTAGTCCCAGCTACTCAGGAGGCTGAGGGAGGAGAATCACTTGAACCCGGGAGGTGGAGTTTGCAGTGAGCCAAGATCGCTCCACTGCACTCCAACCTGGGCGACAGAGCAAGACTCCATCTCAAAAAAAATAAAAATAAAAAAAATTAGCAAGGTGTGATGGCACACCCCTATGGTCCCAGTTACTTAGGAGGCTAAAGTGGGAGGATCACTTGAGCACAGGAGTTTCAGCCTGCAGTAAGCCATGATTGCACCACTGCACTCCAGCCTGGGCAACAGAGCAAGACCCTGCCTCAAAAAAAAAGAAAAGAAAAAAAGGTAAGCTGGGCACAATGGCTCATGCCTATAATCGCAGCACTTTTTGAGGCCAAGGTCAGAGGATCACTTAAGACCAGGAGTTCAAGACCAACCTGGGCAACACAGCAAAACCCCCATCTCTACAATTTTTGGGTTTAAATGAAAAGACAACCCACAGAATGGGAGAAAATTTGTGCAAATTACATATTTGATAAGTGACTTGTATCTAAAATATATAAAAAATGATTTCAACTCAGTAACAAAAAGAAAAATAGGCCAGGCACAGTGGCTCACGCCTGTAATCCCAACACTCTGGGAGGCCAAGGCAGGTGGATCACCTGAGGTCAGGAGTTCAAGACCAGCCTGACCAACATGGAGAAACCCTGTCTCTACTAAAAATACAAAATTAGCTGGCGTGGTGATGCATGCCTGTAATCCCAGCTACTCGGGAGGCTGAGGCAGGAGAATCACTTGAACCCGGGAGACAGAGGTTGTGGTGAGTCGAGATGGCACCATTGCACACCAGCCTGGGCAACAAGAGCAAAACTCTGTCTCAAAAAACAACAACAACAAAAAAAAAAAAAGGATAAGTAACCTAATTTAAAATATAGTAAAGTGGCTGGGCACAGTGCTGTCTTTAATCCCAGCACTTTAGAAGCTGAAGTGGGCAGATCACTTGAGGTCAGGAGTCTGAGACCAGCCTGGCCAACATGCCGAAACCCTGTCTCTATTAAAAATACAAAAATTGGGGCCAGGAGCAGTGGCTCATGCCTGTAATCCCAGCACTTTGGGAGGCCAAGGCAGGTAGATCACGAGGTCAAGAGATCGAGACCATCCTGACCAACATGGTGAAACCCCATCTCTACTAAAAATACAAAAATTAGCCATGGTGGCATGCACCTGTAGTCCCATATACTCGGGAGGCTGAGGCAGGAGAATCACTTGAACCCGGGAGGCAGAGGTTGTACTAAGCCAAGATTGTGCCACTGCATTCTAGCCTGGGTGACAGAGCGAGACTCCGTCTTAGACAAAAAAATTAAAATTAAAATTAAAATAATAACAAGGCAGGGCATGGTGGCTCACGCCTATAAGCCCAGTACTTTGGGAGGCCGAGGCAGGCAGACCACAAGATCAGGAGATCAAGACCAGCCTGACTAATATGGTGAAACCCCGTCTCTACTAAAAATACAAAAATTACCCAGGCGTGGTGGCGGGCACCTGTAGTCCCAGCTACTTGGGAGGCTGAGGCAGGAGAATCACTTGAACCTGGGAGGTGGAGGTTGCAGTGAGCCGAGTTTGTGCCACTGCACTCCAGCCTGGGCAACAGGGTGAGACTCCATCTCAAATAAACAGAACAAAAAAAAAATAGTAATAATAATAATAATAACTGGAGGCTGAGGCAGGAGAATCACTCGAACTTGGGAGGCAGAGGATGCAGTGAGCCAAGATCGTGCCACTGCACTCCAGCCTGGGCAACAGAGTGAGACTTCATCTCAAAATACATAAATAAATAAATAATAATAAATAAAATAAAATATATTAAAGGCCAGGCACAGTGGCCCTTGTCTGTAATACCAGCACTTCGGAAAGCTGAAAAAGGTGGATTGCTTGATGCTTGAGCTCAGGAGTTTGAGACCAGCCTGGGCAACATGGCAAAACCTTGTACACATACACACACACACACACACACACACACACACACACACACACACACACACACACACACACACACACACACACACACACACACACACACACACACACACACACACACACACACACACACACACACACACACACACACACACACACACACACACACACACACACACACACACACACACACGCCGGACGAGGTGGAACACACCTGTAGTCCCAGCTACTGAGGAGGCGGAGGTGGGAGGATTGCTTGCTCCTGGGAGGCGGAGGTTGCAGTGAGCCAAGATCACACCACTGCACTCCAGCCTGGGCAACAGAGCAAGACCCCATCTCAAAAAACAAAAACAAAAAAAAAAGAAATAGTAACTGCTGATTCATCCCTCACACCATCCTTGACAACTATTTTCTGTTTCTATAATTTTCACTACTCAAAGTGTCTCATATAAGTGAAATTATATGGTATTTGTCTTTTATATGACTGGCTTATTTCACTTAGCATAATATCCTCAAGGTTCATCCATGTTGTAGTATATGTCAGAATTACCTTCCTTCCTAACACTGAATAATTTTTCAGTTATATGTACATACCACATTTTCCTTATCTATTCATCAATGAATAGTTGGGTTGCTTCCACATTTTAGCTAATGTGAATAATGCTGTTACGAACATGGGTACAAATATCTCGTCGAGACTCTGTTTTTCTTTTTCTTTGTTTTCAATTATTTTGGATATATACCCAGAAGTAAAATTGTTAGATCATATGGTAATTCTATTTTTAATGTTTTGCCTTTCATTCTTTCTGGTTTTTTTTTGAAACAGTCTCCCTCTGTCACCCAGGCTGGACCGCAGTGACATGATCTCGGCTTACTGCAAACTCCACCTCCCGGATTCAAGCGATTCTCCTGCCTCAGTCTCCCGAGTAGCTGGGATTATAGGCATGCACCACCACACCCAGCCAATTTTTGTATTTTTAGTAGAGACGGGGTTTCACCATGTTGGCCAGGCTGGTCTTGAACTCCTGACCTCAAATGTTCCCGCACCTTGGCCTCCCAAAGTGCTGGGATTACAAGCCTGAGTCACCACGCCTAGCCTTACCTTTCACTCTTGATTAATAAAAACATTCCTGACAAATGCTTTCACTCTGGTCTATCTTGCAAAGAACCAGGAATTGCACCTCTAGCAGCACAGTACCAATATCCCAGGCCATCCTTCTTAATCATGACTTTAGCTCCAAAAAACAATGAAACAGAACGAGGGGTCTTATTCCAGTAGTTTTAGCTGTGGTGTGCAGCAGCTTGATCCTGCTTTAAACACTCTTAATTTTTTCCCAAAGTGAATGTTGTGGGCTACACAGGACATTCAGCTAAAAGCATCAACGAGACACCAAGAAGCAAGGGTTACTCTGACCGCCTACCCACTCCCTGGATCCAACTACAAGCTTTTAAACAGTAGCAACTTTAATATGCACTCAAGAGCTGGAATTAGTGGCTGCTAGAAGCACCCTTGCCCCCCAAAATATCTCGATTTGAAAATTTTAAGTGTAGTCTGGGCCAGTGGCTCATGCCTGTAATCTCAGCACTTTAGGAGGCAGAGGCAGGCAGATCACTTGAGACCAGGAATTCAAGACCAGCCTGGCCAATATGGCGAAACCCCATTTCTACTAAAAATACATAAATTAGCTGAGCGTGGTGGTATGCGCCTGTAGTCCCAGTTACCCAGAAGGCTGAGAATAAAATAAATAAAATAAAAAAATAAAAAGGCTGGGCGCGGTAGCTCAGGCCTGTAATCCCAGTACTTTGGGAGGTAGGCAGATTACGAGGTCAGGAGATCAAGACCATGCTGGCAAACACAGTGAAACCTTGTCTCCACTAAAAATACAAAAAATTGGCCGAGCACTGTGGCTCACGCCTGTATTCCCAGCACTTTGGGAGGCCAAAGTGGTCAGATCACAAAGTCATGAGATTGAAACCATCCTGGCCAACTGTCTCTACTAAAAATACAAAAATTAGCAGGGCGTGGTGACAGGCGCCTGTAGTCCCAGCTACTCGGGAGGCTGAGGCAGGAGAATCGCTTGAACCCGGGAGGCAGAGGTTGCAATGAGCTGAGATCGCGCCACTGCACTCCAGCCTCGGCGACAGAGTGAGACTCCGTCTCAAAAACACAAGCAAAAAAAAAAAAAAAAAACAAATTGTTGTCCTGAAGGATTTTCCTCTCTGGGAGAATGTACTTAAGTTTCAAATGAAGTGTTTTCTTTGATAAAGTAAGAGGCGGTAAGTAGGGGGAGGTAAGTAAAAAGAAGAATCAACAAGACCTATTCTTTTTATTTCATAATTTTTTATGATTCAGCAGAACATTAACAAACGAAGATTGAAGAATTTAAAAAGAAAAAAATAAAAATAATAAATTCTTTTACACTTATGGTAAAATATTCGGGTATGACCAGGCGTGGTGGCTCACACCTGTAGTCCCAGCACTTTGGGAGGCCGAGGCCAGCAGATCACGAGGTCAGAAATTTGAGACCAGCCTGGCCAATATAGTGAAACTCCATCTCTACTAAAAATAGAAAAAATTAGCCAAGTGTGATGGCAGGCATCTTGAGAGCCTGAGGCAGGAGCTACTTGAGAGCCTGAGGCAGGAGAATTGCTTGAACCCAGGAGGCGGAGGTTGCAGTGAGCCAAGATCACGCCACAGCACTCCAGCCTGGGCAACAGTGCAAGACACCATCTCAAAAAAAAAAAAAAATTGGGTATGTAAATAGTCTCACTCTGTTGCCCAAGCTGGAGAGCAGGGTGCAATCTCAGCTCACTGCAACCTCTACCTCCTGGGTTCAAGCAATTCTTCTTTTTTTTTTTTTCTTTTTTGAGACAGAGTCTCACTCTGCCGCCAGTCTAGAGTACAGTGGCGCAATCTTGGCTCACTGCAACCTCTACCTCCTGGGTTCAAGTGATCCTCCTGCCTCAGCCTCCCAAGTAGCTGGGACTAGGTGCACGCCACCACACCCGGCTAATTTTTTGTATTTTTAGTAGACTAGGTTTCATCATGTTGGCCAGGATGGTCTCAATCTCTTGACCTGCCTCGGCCTTCCAAAATGCTGGGATTACAGGCGTGAGCCACAGCGCCCGGCCTCAAGCAATTCTTGTGCCTCAGCCTCTTGAACAGCTGGAATTACGGGCACACACCACACCACACCCAGCTAATTTTTGTATTTTAGTAAAATCGGGGTTTCACCATGTTGCCTAGGCTGGTCTCGAACTCCTGAGCACAGGCAATCTGACCACCTCAGCCTCCTAAAGTGCTAAGATTATGGGCGTGAGCCACCGTGCCCGGCCTATTTTAACCATTTTTAAGTGTACCATTTAGCTACAGCCATCACAACAGTGCAGTAAGGACATAAAGATAGACATAAAGACCAATCAACTGAATGGAGAGACCAGAAATAAATCCTCACAAATATGGTCAATTTTCTTTTTTTTTTAAGACAGATTCTCACATCTCGCTCTGTCGCCCATGCTGGAGGGCAGTGGTGCGATCTCAGCTCACTGCAGCCTCCACCTCCCAGTTCAAGCGATTCTCCTGCCTCAGCCTCCTGAGTAGCTGGGATTACAGCCAGGCACCACCATGCCCAGCTAACTGTGGTATTTTTAGTACAGACGGGATATTGCCGTGTTGGCAAGGCTGGTCTTGAACTTTAGTCAACTGATTTTCAACAAAGGTGTCAAGAACATCCAATGGAGAAAGTACAATCTTTTTCCCAAATGGAAAATGGTACTCCGAAAACTGAATATCCACATGCATAACAATAAAGTGGGACTCTTACATAACACAATATATAAAAAATTAACTCCAATTGGATCAAAAACCCAAACGTAAGCGCTAAAACTATAAAATCTTAGGGGAAAAGTTTCATGACTTTCGATTGGTAATATTCGCAGATGAGGCACAGATTTTAAAAAAAGATGATAAATTGGACTTGATCAAAATGAAAACCTCTGTGCATCAAAAGACACTATCAACAGAGTATAAAGACAACCACAGTGAGAAAATACTTGTAAGTCAAATATCTGACAAGGAATTAATATCTAGAGTGTATAAAGGACTCCTAAAACTGAACAAAGACAAAAACCTAATTTTATTTTATTTTTAGAGACTGGGTCACTCTGTCACCCAGGGTGGAGTTCAGTGGTGCAATCACAGCTCACTGCACCCTCAAACACCTGGGCTCAAGAGATCCACCTACCTCAGCCTCCCGAGCAGCTGGGACTACAGGTATGCACCTCCACACCCAGCTCAAAACCCCCCCACTTTTTTTTTTTTTTTGAGACGGAGTCTTGCTCTGTCGCCCAGGCTGGAGTGCAGTGGCTCGATCTCTGCTCACCGCAAGCTCCGCCTCCCAAGTTCACATCATTCTCCTGCCTCAGCCTCCCAAGTAGCTGGGACTACGGGCGCCTGCCACCGCGCCTGGCTAATTTTTTTTTTTTTTGTATTTTTAGTAGAGACAGGGTTTCGCCGTGTTAGCCAGGATGAAAAACCCCATTTTAAAATGGTCAATAAAAGACATGAATAGATACTTCTCCAAAAGAGGATATGCAAATAGCTAATAAGAACATGAACAGATGCTCAACATCACTTATCATCAGGGAAATGCAAATCAAAAACCACAATAAGATACCACTTCACATCCATTAGGATAGCTAATGAAAAAAAAAAAAAACAAAACAGAAAATAGGCCAGGTGAGGTGGCTCACACCTGTAATCCCAGCACCTTGGGAGGCCAAGGTGGACAGATCACTTGAGGTCAGGAATTCAAGACCAGCCTGGCTAATACGGTGAAATCCCGTCTCTACTAAAATACAAAAATTAGCCAGGCGTGGTGGCCCATGCCTGTAATCCCAGCTACCCAGGAGGCTGAGGCACAAGAATTGCTTCAATCTGGGAGGCAGAGGTTGCAGTGAGCCGAGATCATGCCACTTCACTCCGGCCTGGGCAACAGAGTGAGACTCTGTCGCAAAAAAAAAGAAAATACTAGGCGTGGTGGCTCATGCCTATAATCCCAACACTTTGGGAGACCGAGGCTGGCAGGTCACCTGACGTCAGGAGTTCAAGACCAGCCTGGCCAACATGGAGAAACACCATCTCAACTAAAATGCAAAAATTAGCTGGGTGTGGTGGCGGGTGCCTGTAATCCCAGTTACTCAGGAGGCTGAGGCAGGAGAATCGCTTGAACCTGGGAGGTGCAGGTTTCAGTGAGCCAAGATTGAGCCACTGCACTCCAGCCTGCACGACAGAGAGAGAATCTGCCTCCAAAAAAAAAAAAGAAAGAAAGAAAATAACAAGTGTTGGCCAGGATGTGGAGGATGCAGAGAAACTGAATTGAAACCTATATTACACAGTATGCTAGGACTGCCGTAACAAAATACCATGGACTGGAAGGCTTAAGCCACAGAAATTATTCTCACAGCTCTGGAGGCTGGAAGTCCAAGATCAAGGTGTCAGCAAGGTTTGTTTTAGGTGAGGTCTCTCTCCTTGGCTTGCAGGCAGCCCCCTTCTACCTCTGCCCTCATGTAGCCTTTTCTCTCTGTACAGGCACTCCTGGTATCCAGTCCTTTTCTTACGAAGACACCAGTCCTACTGGATTAAGGTCTCATCCTTATATCTTCTTTTTTTTTTTTTTTTTTTTTTTTTTGAGATGGAGTCTCACTCTGTCACCCAGGCTGGAGTGCAATGGCACGATTTTGGCTCACTGCAAGCTCTGCCTCCCGGGTTCACACCATTCTCCTGCCTCAGCCTCCCCAGCAGCTGGGACTACATACAGGTGCATGCCGCCACGCCCAGTTAATGTTTTGTATTTTTAGTAGAAACGGGGTTTCACCGTGTTGGCCAGGATGGTCTCGATCTCCTGACCTTGTGATCCGCCTGCCTCAGCCCCCTAAAGTGCTGGGATTACAGGCATGAGCCACTGTGCCCGGCCCCTTATATCTTCTAACTTTTTAATTTCTCTGTAAAGGTCCTATTTCCAAATACAGTCACACTAGGGCTTAGGGCTTCAACACGTGAATTTTCAGGGGGACACAATTCAGTCTATAACAAAACCTTTGTGCACTGCTAACAGAATGTAAAATGGTGCAACCAGTGTGGAAAACAGTAAGGCAGTTCCTCAAAAAATGACACATAAAGCCTGGGCAACCTAGCAAAATCCCATAGCTACAAAAAAATAAAAAAATTTGCTAGGCATGGTGGCATGCACCTGTAGTCTCAGCTACTTAAGAGGGTGAGGTGAGAGGATAGCTTGAACTGAGAAGGTCAGGGCTGCAGAGAGCTGTGACCGCAACACTGCACTCCAGCCTGGACAACAGAGCAAGACCCTGTCTAAAAAAAAAAAAAAATTGGCCAGGCACAGTGCTCATGCCTGTAATCTCAGCACTTTGGGAGGCGGAGGCAGGCCAATCACGAGGTCAGGAGATGGAGACCATCCTGGCTAACACGGTGAAACCCCATCTCTACTAAAAATACAAAAAATTAGCCGAGCGTGGTGGCGGATGCCTGTAGTCCCAGCTACTCAGGAGGCTGAGGCAGGAAAATGGCATGAACCCAGGAGGCGGAGCTTGGAGTGAGCTGAGATCGCACCACTGCACTCCAGCCTGCGCAACAGAGCAAGAATCCTTCTCAAAAAAATAATTTTTTTTTTTAATTACACATAGAATTACCATTTGCTCTGTCAATTGTCGATTCCATTTCTGAGCATATATATTCCCAAAAGAAATGAAAGTAAAGACTTGATATTTGTGGCTGGGCACGGTGGCTGACACCTGTAATTCCACCACTTTGGGAGGCCAAGGCAGGTTGATCACCTGAGGTCAGAAGTTCAAGACCAGCCTGGCCAACATGGCGAAACTCCTTCTCTACTAAAAATAAAAAAATTAGGTAGGCATGGTGGCGCACATCTGTAATTCCAGCTACTCAGGAGGCTGAGGCAGGAGAATCCTTTGAACCCAGGAGGCAGAGGTTGCAGTGAGCCAAGATCACGCCACTGCACTCCAGCCTGGGTGACAAGAGCGACACTTTGTCTCAAAAAAAAAAAAAAAAAAAAGATATTTGTACACCAATATTCATAGCACCATTATATTCACAAGAGCAAAAAGGTGGAAACAACCCAAATGTCCATCAATAGATAAACGGATAAACAAAATGTGGTATATACGTATAATGGAGTATTACTCAGCCTTAAAAAGGAATAAAATTCTGATACATACTACAAGATGGATGAATCCTGAAGATATTATGCTAAGTAAAATAAGCCATACACAAAAGAACAAATATTATATGATTCCACTTACATGAGACACCTAGAGTAGTCAAATTCATAGAGACAGAAAGCAGAATGGTGATTGTCAGGGGAGGAGAGAATAGGGAGTTACTATTCAATGGGTACAGAAACTCAGTTTGGGAAGATGAAAAAAGTTCTGAAGCTGGATTTTTATTATGGATGCACAAAAAGAAGAATGTACTTACTACTACTGAATAGTACACTTAAAAATGCTTAAAAAGGTACAAACAAGCAAAAACCAAGAAAACACAATGAGATACCACTTCACACCCATTAGGGTGGCTATTATCAAAACACACAAATAAAAAACCACATACACACACACAAATTTACCAAAAAAGAAAAAACAGAAAATAAGTGTTGAGGAGGATGTGGGAAAATTGGAACCCTTGTGTATTACTGGCGGGAATGTAAAATGATGCAGCCATTGAGCAAAACAGTATGGTGGGTCCTCAAAAAGCTAAACATATAATAACCAAGTATCAACTGGGTGCAGTGGCTCTTGCCTGTAATCCCAGTACCTTGAGAGGCCAAGGAGGGAAAATGGCTTGAGGCCAGGAGTTCGAGACCAGCATAGGCAACATAGGGAGATCCTGTCTCCACAAAAAAATAAAAATAAAAAAATTATGGGCCAGATGTGGTGGCTCATGCCTGTAATGTCAGCACTTTGGGAGGCCAAGGCAAGAGGCTCACTTGAACTCAGAAGTTGGAGACCAGCCTAGACAACAAGGCAAGACTTCATCACAAAAAATAAAAATTAAACAAAAAAATTAGCTGGTTGTGGCAGCCCATGCCTGTAGTCCCAGCTACTCAGGAAGCTGAGGCGGGATGACTGCTTGAGCCCAAGAGTTCGAGGCTGCAGTAAGCCATGACTGTGCCACTGAACTCCAGCCTGGGCAACAGAGCAAGACCCTGTCTCAAAATAAAATAAAATAAAATAATTAATAATAATAATAATTACCATATAGCAATTTCCCTTCTGGGTATATACCCAAAAGAATTCAAAGCAGGGACTCAAAGAGATATTTGTACACCAATGATCACAGCATCATTATTTACAATAGTCAAAAGGTAGAAACAACCCAAGTGTCTACTACAAATGAATTAATAAACAAAACGTGGTGTACACACACAACGGATTAAGCCTTAAAAAGGAATGAAATTCTCATACACACTACAACATGGATCAACCTTGAAACCATTACACTAAGTGAAATAAACCAGACACAAAAAAGGACAATACTGTATGATTCCATTTAGTATTTGCAGTACCTAGAACAAGCACACTCATAGAGAGACACAAAGTAGATTAGAGATTAAGAGGAGGAGGAAATGGGAAGTTAACTTGTTTAATAGTTACAGTTTCTTTTTTTCTTTTTTTTGAGATGGAGTCTGGCTCTGTAGCCCAGGCTGGAGTGCAATGGCATGACCTCAGCTCACTGCAACCTCTGCCTCCTTAGTAGCTGGTGTTACAGGTGCATGCCACCATGCATGGCTAATTTTTGTATTTTTAGTAGAGACGGGGTTTCACCATGTTGGCCAGGTTGTTCTTGAACTCCTGACCTCAAGTGATCTGCCCACCTTCACCTCCCAAAGTGCTGGGACTACAGGCGTGAGCCACCATGCCCTCCCTGGTTACAGAGTTTCTGTTTGAGATACTAAAGTTTCAGAAATAGTGGTGTTGCTTGTACTACATTGTGAATGTAATGAATACCATTGAATTGTATACTTTTTTTTTTTTTTTGTGACGGAGTCTCGGAGTCTCGGAGTCTCGCTCTGTCTCCCAGGCTGGAGTGCAGTGGCGCAATCTCGGCTCACTGCAAGCTCCGCCTCCCAGGTTCACACCATTCTCCTGCCTCAGCCTCCTGAGTAGCTGGGACTACAGGCGCCCGCCACCACACCCAGCTAATTTTTTGTATTTTTAGTAGAGACAGGGTTTCACTGTGTTAGCCAGAATGGTCTCGATCTCCTGACCTCGTGATCTGCCCGCCTCGGCCTCCCAAAGTGCTGGGATTACAGGCGTGAGCCACCGTGCCCAGCTGAATTGTATACTTAACAATGGTTTAAAGGGCAAATTTTGTTAAAATATACATAAACATACATAAAAATACATATTTACCACAACTTGTTTGATTTTTTTTTTTTTTTTTTTGAGACAGTCTTGCTCTGTGGCCCAGGTTGGAGTGCAGTGGCACTATCTCCCCTTACTACAACCTCTACCTCCCGGGCTCAAGCGGTTTTTCTATCTCAGCCTCCTGAGTAGTTAGGGCTAACAGGAGCATGCCACCATGCCTGGCTAATTTTTTTTGTATTTTTTGTAGAGACAGGGTTTTGCGATGTTACCCAGGCTCACAATTTGTTTTAGAAATAGTATAACAGGGCCGGGCACGGTGGCTTACGCCTGTAATCCCAGCACTTTGGGAGGCCAAGGCGAGTGGATCACCTGAGGTCAGTAGTTCAAGACCAGCCTGGCCAACATAGCAAAACTCCACCTCTACTAAAAAAATACAAAAAATTAGCTGGGCGTAAGGCGAAACGCTGCCTCTACTCCGTTGGTTTTTGTTGAGTTTTGCGGGGTTTTTTTTTGTTGTTGTGTTTTTTTTTGAGACAGAGTTTCACTCTTGTGGCCCAGGCTGGAGTGCAATGGAGCAATCTCAGCTCACTGCAACCTCCGCCTCCCGGGTTCAAGCGATTCTCCTGCCTCAGCCTCCCGAGTAGCTGGGATTACAGGCATGTGCCACCACGCCCAGCTAATTTTGTATTTTTAGTAGAGACGCGGTTTCTCCATGTTAGTCAGGCTGGTCTCGAACTCCCCGCCTCAGCCTCCCAAAGTGCTGGGATTACAGGTGTGAGCCACCGTGCCCGGCCCTGGCTATCTTATTTTTTGTAGAGTCGGGGTCTCGCCATGTGCCCACGCTGGTCTCCAACTCCTGGGCTCAAGCAATCCTCCCACCTCAGCCTCCCAAAATGCTGGGATTACAGGCATGAGCCACCAGACTCGGCCTGGTAATAGAATTCTATAAGGAAAGGTACTACAACTATCCACAGAGACCTGGGACCTGTCCTGCAGGTTAGGTATCTAGTTAGGTGCTAGTTTCTGAGACAAGGTTCAAATTCAACTTTTGTGTTTCACCAAAATGGTAACATATTATTTAGTTACTTTCTTCACTGCCAGTCCTACCACCACGCACCAGTTCTTGACACCTCTCGTTACAGACCTCACAAATTCAGTAATGGTGACATATTTAAATCATTCACACTGGTGCCAGTTCTCAATAAGAAGGTGGAAACTAGCAAGCCGAGGGCACAATCCAGGGTTCAGAAAATGAACCAGGTGACCATGTCTGCATGTCTACTGAACTCCTTCACTTAAATCCGGCTACTCTGACCTTCACAAGCAAACCTGGAATACGCAAAAAATACAATTATGCTCATGGTTTACGTACCCTACGAAACACGGCCCTTCCTTTAAAAAAAAAAAGCATTCCCAAAGTTGAACCCATTAGCCTAACGTCAACTCTAAAGTAAAGAGAAAAACACCTATTTACACCGCTAATGGAATCTAAAGAGTGAATATGAGAAAACATCCTTCTCCATTGCCTAACGGGCGCAGAACCCACCAGACCACTCCCTCGCCTCCAGGTTCTACTGCCCCGACGACCGGGCTCGGAGCTCTTGTGCCCTCCGGTCCGGCGGAGCCTTCCTTGTGTCTGTCCAAGTCTGAGGACGAGACTACGTGCTAAGCACAAGAGCTCCCTTCCTAGTGATGCCACAGAATTGGATGTGAAACAGGAAAACCGCAAGAAGAGCCCGCTTACAGCTCCGAAGACTAAGAGCACAGAGCCGCAACCCCGCGCCGGCCCCAGCCTCACAGCTGGCCGCTCCGCGGCGGGACCGGTAATCTACCGCCGCGCCGGACCCCGCCCCAGGCCCGCGACGGTTTCGGGGCGTTCCTGCCACGGGCGGCGCCTCCCTCACCTCACCGTTGCTTGGTCTTCTTCCCGAGCGAGGCCGCAGCCGTCCCGCGACACTGAAGCCACAGCTTTCAGGCTGCACGGGCCTGCGACGTCTAGAGCGGGCCTGTCTGCTGGCTATTCCCTGGCAGGCTCTGGCACGCCCTCCCTCCATTCCCGGGCCCTTACCTAGGCGGCGAAGCCTCCACGGCCCGCTCCTCCTTCTCCTCAGCCTCCGCCACCGACCCAGCGCCGCGGGGACCGGAACTTCCTCCGCGCGGGGCCACTGCTACCACAAAGGCGCCGCGCCGCGCCGCTGCCTTCAGCGCTCGGCCCGCCGGGAGATGAAGTACAGCTGCCGGTCCCGCAGACTCTTACTCCCGCCGTGCTCTGCGCGCAGGGGACTTGCCTTCTGGGGTGGGACGTAGGAGCACGCTGTCCATCGCCATCCAATAAGAAGGCGCGCTTACCCGCCCTACTCCGCGGGACCTGCTGGGGGTTGTGGTTTGGCCTCTGCCCTGTGACACCTGGTCCTCTTGTGCTTTCCTCTCAGTTGATTGAGGCTTACAGTTTTTTGGTGGCTTGACTTTCCCGAGGTTTGCTCCCTGCCAGCAGCTCGGGTACGGCCCTGGCCTGCCTAGCTCGAGGCCTCCTTATTGTTCGTTAGTGTGAGAGACATGGAAGGGAGCTTCTTCGGAAGTAAGCTTAAGCCATCTCCAGCTGATTGGCGGGGCGCGGTGGCTCACGCCTGTAATCCCAGCACTTTGGTAGGCTGCGGCGGGTGGACCACCTGAGGTCAGGAGTTCTAGACCAGCCTGGCCAACATGGTGAAACCCCATCTCTACTAAAAATACAAAAATTATCCGGGCTTGGTGGCAGGCGCCTGTAATCCCAGCTACTCGGGAGGCTGAGGCAGGAGAATCACTTAAACCCGGGAGGCAGAGGTTGCAGTGAGCCGAGACTGTGCCACTGCACTCCAGCCTGGACAACAGAGCAAGATTCCGTCTCAGAAAAAAAAGAAAGAAAGAGGCCGGGCGCAGTGGCTCATGCTTGTAATCCTAGCACTTTGGGAGGCCGAGGCGGGTGGATCACGAGGTCAGGAGTTCAAGACCAGCCTGGCCAAGATGGTGAAACCCCATCGCTACTAAAAATACAAAAAGTAGCCGGGCGTGGTGGCGCATGCCTGTAGTCCCAGCTACTCAGGAGGCTGAGGCAGAGAATTGCTTGAACTCGGGAAGCAGAGGTTGCAGTGAGCCGAGATAGCGCCACTGCACTCTCGCCTGGCAACAGCGCAAGACTCCGTCTCAAAAGAAAAAAAAAAAAGAAAGAAGTTGGGCACAGTGGCTCATGCCTGTAATCCCAGCACTGTGGGAGGCCGAGGCGGGTGGATCACGAGGTTAGGAGATCAAGACCATCCTGGCTAACACGATGAAACCCTGTCTCTACTAAAAATACAAAAAATTAGCGGAGCGTGGTGGCGGGCGCCTGTAGTCCCAGCTACTCAGGAGGCTGAGGCAGGAGAATGACGTGAACCCGGGAGGCGGAGCTTGCAGTGAGCCGAGATAGCGCCACTGCACTCCAGCCTAGGCGACAGCGACAGAGGGAGACTCTGTCTCAAAAAAAAAAAAAAAAATTACCCGGGCTTGGTGGCAGGCGCCTGTAATCCCAGCTACTCGGGAGGCTGAGGCAGGAGAATCACTTAAACCCGGGAGGCAGAGATTGCAGTGAGCCTAGACTGTGCCACTGCACTCCAGCCTGGACAATAGAGCAAGACTCCGTCTCAGAAAAAAGGAAAGAAAGAGGCCGGGCGCAGTACCTCACGCTTGTAATCCTAGCACTTTGGGAGGCCGAGGCGGGTGGATCACGAGGTCAGGAGTTCAAGACCAGCCTGGTCAAGATGGTGAAACCCCGTCTCTACTAAAAATACAAAAAGTAGCCGGGCGTGGTGGCGCATGCCTGTAATCCCAGCTACTCAGGAGGCTGAGGCAGAGAATTGCTTGAACCCGGGAGGCGGAGGTTGCCGTGAGCTGAGATCGCGCCACTGCACTCCAGCCTCGCAACAAAGCAAGACTCCGTCTCAAAAAAGAAAAAGAAAGAGGCTGGGCGCAGTGGCTCATGCCTGTAATCCCAGCACTTTGGGAGGCCGAGGCGGGCGGATCACGAGGTCAGGAGATCGAGACCATCCTGGCTAACACGATGAAACCCTGTCTCTACTAAAAATACAAAAAATTAGCCGAGCGTGGTGGCAGGCGCCTGTAGTACC